>NW_027422650.1:6250000-7500000 GCF_048934315.1 Petromyzon marinus | reverse complement strand
GACTTACAAGTGAGCCATATTGCATGGGGGACATTGTGCTGGTTGTGTTGTATAGGTGACTTCCAAGTCAGCCATATTGCATGGGGGACATTGTGCTGGTTGTATTGTATAGGTGACTTCCAAGTCAGCCATATTGCATGGGGGACATTGTGCTGGTTGTATTGTATAGGTGACTTCCAAGTCAGCCATATTGCATGGGGGACATTGTGCTGGTTGCCATGTTGTATAGGTGACTTCCAAGCCAGCCATATTGCATGGGGGACATTGTGCTGGTTGCCATGTTGTATAGGTGACTTCCAAGTCAGCCATATTGCATGGGGGACATTGTGCTGGTTGCCATGTTGTATAGGTGACTTACAAGTGAGCCATATTGCATGGGGGACATTGTGCTGGTTGTATTGTATAGGTGACTTCCAAGTGAGCCATATTGCTTGGGGGACATTGTGCTCTTGGCCATGTTCTATAGGTGACTTCCAAGTCAGCCATATTGCATGGGGGACATTGTGCTGGTTGCCATGTCCTATAGGTGACTTCCAAGTCAGCCATATTGCTTGGGGGACATTGTGCTGGTTGCCATGTCCTATAGGTGACTTCCAAGTCAGCCATATTGCATGGGGGACATTGTGCTGGTTGTCTTGTATAGGTGACTTCCAAGTCAGCCATATTGCATGGGGGACATTGTGCTGGTTGCCATGTTGTATAGGTGACTTCCAAGTCAGCCATATTGCATGGGGGACATTGTGCTGGTTGTCTTGTATAGGTGACTGCCAAGTCAGCCATATTGCATGGGGGACATTGTGCTGGTGGCCATGTTCTATAGGTGACTTCCAAGTCAGCCACATTGCATGGGGGACATTGTGCTGGTTTCTTGTATAGGTGACTTCCAAGTCAGCCATATTGCATGGGGGACATTGTGCTGGTTGCCATGTTCTATAGGTGACTTCCAAGTCAGCCACATTGCATGGGGGACATTGTGCTGGTTTCTTGTATAGGTGACTTCCAAGTCAGCCATATTGCATGGGGGACATTGTGCTGGTTGCCATGTTGTATAGGTGACTTCCAAGCCAGCCATATTGCATGGGGGACATTGTGCTGGTTGCCATGTTGCATAGGTGACTTCCAAGTCAGCCATATTGCATGGGGGACATTGTGCTGGTTGCCATGTTGTATAGGTGACTTACAAGTGAGCCATATTGCATGGGGGACATTGTGCTGGTTGTGTTGTATAGGTGACTTCCAAGTCAGCCATATTGCATGGGGGACATTGTGCTGGTTGTATTGTATAGGTGACTTCCAAGTCAGCCATATTGCATGGGGGACATTGTGCTGGTTGTATTGTATAGGTGACTTCCAAGTCAGCCATATTGCATGGGGGACATTGTGCTGGTTGCCATGTTGTATAGGTGACTTCCAAGCCAGCCATATTGCATGGGGGACATTGTGCTGGTTGCCATGTTGTATAGGTGACTTCCAAGTCAGCCATATTGCATGGGGGACATTGTGCTGGTTGCCATGTTGTATAGGTGACTTACAAGTGAGCCATATTGCATGGGGGACATTGTGCTGGTTGTATTGTATAGGTGACTTCCAAGTGAGCCATATTGCTTGGGGGACATTGTGCTCTTGGCCATGTTCTATAGGTGACTTCCAAGTCAGCCATATTGCATGGGGGACATTGTGCTGGTTGCCATGTCCTATAGGTGACTTCCAAGTCAGCCATATTGCATGGGGGACATTGTGCTGTTTGCCAGGTCCTATAGGTGACTTCCAAGTCAGCCATATTGCATGGGGGACATTGTGCTGGTTGCCATGTTGTATAGGTGACTTCCAAGTGAGCCATATTGCTTGGGGGACATGGTGCTGGTTGTGTTGTATAGGTGACTTCCAAGTCAGCCATATTGCATGGGGGACATTGTGCTGGTTGTCTTGTATAGGTGACTTCCAAGTCAGCTGTGTTGCATGGGGGACATTGTGCTGGTGGCCATGTTGTATAGGTGACTTCCAAGTCAGCCATATTGCATGGGGGACATTGTGCTGGTTGCCATGTTGTATAGGTGACTTCCAAGTCAGCCATATTGCATGGGGGACATTGTGCTGGTTGCCATGTTGTATAGGTGACTTACAAGTCAGCCATATTGCATGGGGGACATTGTGCTGGTTGCCATGTCCCATAGGTGACTTCCAAGTCAGCCACATTGCATGGGGGAAATTGTGCTGGTTGTCTTGTATAGGTGACTTTTAAGTCAGCCATGTTGCTTGGGGGACATTGTGCTGGTTGCCATGTTGTATAGGTGACTTCCAAGTCAGCCATATTGCTTGGGGGACATTGTGCTGGTTGCCATGTTGTATAGGTGACTTCCAAGTCAGCCATATTGCATGGGGGACATTGTGCTGGTGGCCATGTTCTATAGGTGACTTCCAAGTCAGCCATATTGCATGGGGGACATTGTGCTGGTTGTCTTGTATAGGTGACTTCCAAGTCAGCCATATTGCATGGGGGACATTGTGCTGGTTGCCATGTCCTATAGGTGACTTCCAAGTCAGCCATATTGCTTGGGGGACATTGTGCTGGTTGCCATGTCCTATAGGTGACTTCCAAGTCAGCCATATTGCATGGGGGACATTGTGCTGGTTGTCTTGTATAGGTGACTTCCAAGTCAGCCATATTGCATGGGGGACATTGTGCTGGTTGCCATGTTGTATAGGTGACTTCCAAGTCAGCCATATTGCATGGGGGACATTGTGCTGGTTGTCTTGTATAGGTGACTGCCAAGTCAGCCATATTGCATGGGGGACATTGTGCTGGTGGCCATGTTCTATAGGTGACTTCCAAGTCAGCCACATTGCATGGGGGACATTGTGCTGGTTTCTTGTATAGGTGACTTCCAAGTCAGCCATATTGCATGGGGGACATTGTGCTGGTTGCCATGTTCTATAGGTGACTTCCAAGTCAGCCACATTGCATGGGGGACATTGTGCTGGTTTCTTGTATAGGTGACTTCCAAGTCAGCCATATTGCATGGGGGACATTGTGCTGGTTGCCATGTTGTATAGGTGACTTCCAAGCCAGCCATATTGCATGGGGGACATTGTGCTGGTTGCCATGTTGCATAGGTGACTTCCAAGTCAGCCATATTGCATGGGGGACATTGTGCTGGTTGCCATGTTGTATAGGTGACTTACAAGTGAGCCATATTGCATGGGGGACATTGTGCTGGTTGTGTTGTATAGGTGACTTCCAAGTCAGCCATATTGCATGGGGGACATTGTGCTGGTTGTATTGTATAGGTGACTTCCAAGTCAGCCATATTGCATGGGGGACATTGTGCTGGTTGTATTGTATAGGTGACTTCCAAGTCAGCCATATTGCATGGGGGACATTGTGCTGGTTGCCATGTTGTATAGGTGACTTCCAAGCCAGCCATATTGCATGGGGGACATTGTGCTGGTTGCCATGTTGTATAGGTGACTTCCAAGTCAGCCATATTGCATGGGGGACATTGTGCTGGTTGCCATGTTGTATAGGTGACTTACAAGTGAGCCATATTGCATGGGGGACATTGTGCTGGTTGTGTTGTATAGGTGACTTCCAAGTCAGCCATATTGCATGGGGGACATTGTGCTGGTTGTATTGTATAGGTGACTTCCAAGTCAGCCATATTGCATGGGGGACATTGTGCTGGTTGTATTGTATAGGTGACTTCCAAGTGAGCCATATTGCTTGGGGGACATTGTGCTCTTGGCCATGTTCTATAGGTGACTTCCAAGTCAGCCATATTGGAAGGGGGATACATTGTGCTGGTTGCCATGTCCTATAGGTGACTTCCAAGTCAGCCATATTGCATGGGGGACATTGTGCTGTTTGCCAGGTCCTATAGGTGACTTCCAAGTCAGCCATATTGCATGGGGGACATTGTGCTGGTTGCCATGTTGTATAGGTGACTTCCAAGTGAGCCATATTGCTTGGGGGACATGGTGCTGGTTGTGTTGTATAGGTGACTTCCAAGTCAGCCATATTGCATGGGGGACATTGTGCTGGTTGTCTTGTATAGGTGACTTCCAAGTCAGCTGTGTTGCATGGGGGACATTGTGCTGGTGGCCATGTTGTATAGGTGACTTCCAAGTCAGCCATATTGCATGGGGGACATTGTGCTGGTTGCCATGTTGTATAGGTGACTTCCAAGTCAGCCATATTGCATGGGGGACATTGTGCTGGTTGCCATGTTGTATAGGTGACTTACAAGTCAGCCATATTGCATGGGGGACATTGTGCTGGTTGCCATGTCCCATAGGTGACTTCCAAGTCAGCCACATTGCATGGGGGAAATTGTGCTGGTTGTCTTGTATAGGTGACTTTTAAGTCAGCCATGTTGCTTGGGGGACATTGTGCTGGTTGCCATGTTGTATAGGTGACTTCCAAGTCAGCCATATTGCTTGGGGGACATTGTGCTGGTTGCCATGTTGTATAGGTGACTTCCAAGTCAGCCATATTGCATGGGGGACATTGTGCTGGTGGCCATGTTCTATAGGTGACTTCCAAGTCAGCCATATTGCATGGGGGACATTGTGCTGGTTGTCTTGTATAGGTGACTTCCAAGTCAGCCATATTGCATGGGGGACATTGTGCTGGTTGTGTTGTATAGGTGACTTCCAAATCAGCCATATTGCATGGGGGACATTGTGCTGGTTGTATTGTATAGGTGACTTCCAAGTCAGCCATATTGCATGCGGGACATTGTGCTGGTTGTATTGTATAGGTGACTTCCAAGTCAGCCATTTTGCATGGGGGACATTGTGCTGGTGGCCATGTCCTATAGGTGACTTCCAAGTCAGCCATATTGCATGGGGGACATTGTGCTGGGTGTCTTGTATAGGTGACTTCCAAGTCAGCCATATTGCTTGGGGGACATTGTGCTGGTTGTATTGTATAGGTGACTTCCAAGTCAGCCATATTGCATGGGGGACATTGTGTTGGTTGCCATGTTGTATAGGTGACTTCCAAGTCAGCCATATTGCATGGGGGACATTGTGCTGGTGGCCATGTTCTATAGTTGACTTCCAAGTCAGCCATATTGCATTTGGGACATTGTGCTGGTTGTCTTGTATAGGTGACTTCCAAGTCAGCCATATTGCATGGGGGACATTGTGCTGGTTGCCATGTTGTATAGGTGACTTCCAAGTCAGCCATATTGCATGGGGGACATTGTGCTGGTTGTATTGTATAGGTGACTTCCAAGTCAGCCATATTGCATGGGGGACATTGTGCTGGTTGTATTGTATTGTTGACTTCCAAGTCAGCCATATTGCATGGGGGACATTGTGCTGGTGGCCATGTCCTATAGGTGACTTCCAAGTCAACCATATTGCATGGAGGACATTGTGCTGGTTGTCTTGTATAGGTGACTTCCAAGTCAGCCATATTGCTTGGGGGACATTGTGCTGGTTGTATTGTATAAGTGACTTCCAAGTCAGCCATATTGCATGGGGGACATTGTGCTGGTTGCCATGTTGTATAGGTGACTTCCAACTCAGCCATATTGCATGGGGGACATTGTGCTGGTGGCCATGTTCTATAGGTGACTTCTAAGTCAGCCATATTGCATTTGGGACATTGTGCTGGTTGTCTTGTATAGGTGACTTCCAAGTCAGCCATATTGCTTGGGGGACATTGTGCTGGTTGCCATGTCCTATAGGTGACTTCTGTGTCAGCCATATTGCATGGGGGACATTGAGCTGGTTGTCTTGTATAGGTGACTTCCAAGTCAGCCATATTGCATGGGGGACATTGTGCTGGTTGCCATGTTGTATAGGTGACTTCCAAGTCAGCCATATTGCATGGGGGACATTGTGCTGGTTGCCATGTTGTATAGGTGACTTCCAAGTGAGCCATATTGCTTGGGGGACATTGTGCTGGTTGTGTTGTATAGGTGACTTCCAAGTCAGCCATTTTGCATGGGGGACATTGTGCTGGTTGTCTTGTATAGGTGACTTCCAAGTCAGCCGTGTTGCATGGGGGACATTGTGCTGGTGGCCATGTTCTATAGGTGACTTCCAAGTCAGCCATATTGCATGGGGGACACTGTGCTGGTTGCCATGTTGTATAGGTGACTTCCAAGTGAGCCATATTGCTTGGGGGACATTGTGCTGGTTGCCATGTTGTATAGGTGACTTCCAAGTCAGCCATATTGCATGGGGGACATTGTGCTGGTAGCCATGTTCTATAGGTGACTTCCAAGTCAGCCACATTGCATGGGGGACATTGTGCTGGTTTCTTGTATAGGTGAGTTCCAAGTCAGCCATATTGCATGGAGGACATTGTGCTGGTTGCCATGTTGTATAGGTGACTTTCAAGTCAGCCATATTGCATGGGGGACATTGTGCTGGTTGCCATGTTGTATAGGTGACTTCCAAGTCAGCCATATTGCATGGGGGACATTGTGCTGGTTGCCATGTTGTATAGGTGAATTCCAAGTGAGCCATATTGCATGGGGGACATTGTGCTGGTTGTGTTGTATAGGTGACTTCCAAGTCAGCCATATTGCATGGGGGACATTGTGCTGGTTGTGTTGTATAGGTGACTTCCAAGTCAGCCATATTGCATGGGGGACATTGTGCTGGTTGTATTGTATAGGTGACTTCCAAGTCAGCCATATTGCATGGGGGACATTGTGCTGGTTGTATTGTATAGGTGACTTCCAAGTCAGCCATATTGCATGGGGGACATTGTGCTGGTTGTCTTGTATAGGTGACTTCCAAGTCAGCCATATTGCTTCGGGGACATTGTGCTGGTTGCCATGTTCTATTAGGTGACTTCCAAGTCAGCCATATTGCTTGGGGGACATTGTGCTGGTGGCCATGTTCTATAGGTGACTTCCAAGTCAGCCATATTGCTTGGGGGACATTGTGCTGGTTGCCATGTTGTATAGGTGACTTCCAAGTCAGCCATATTGCATGGGGGACATTGTGCTGGTGGCCATGTTCTATAGGTGACTTCCAAGTCAGCCATATTGCATGGGGGACATTGTGCTGGTTGTCTTGTATAGGTGACTTCCAAGTCAGCCATATTGCATTGGGGACATTGTGCTGGTGGCCATGTTCTATAGGTGACTTCCAAGTCAGCCATATTGCTTGGGGGACATTGTGCTGGTTGTATTGTATAGGTGAATTCCATGTCAGCCATATTGCTTGGGGGACATTGTGCTGGTTGCCATGTTGTATAGGTGACTTCCAAGTCAGCCATATTGCATGGGGGACATTGTGCTGGTTGCCATGTCCTATAGGTGACTTCCAAGTCAGCCATATTGCATGGGGGAAATTGTGCTGGTTGTCTTTTATAGGTGACTTTTAAGTCAGCCATATTGCTTGGGGGACATTGTGCTGGTTGCCATGTTCTATAGGTGACTTCCAAGTCAGCCATATTGCTTGGGGGACATTGTGCTGGTTGCCATGTTGTATAGGTGACTTCCAAGTCAGCCATATTGCTTGGGGGACATTGTGCTGGTTGTCTTGTATAGGTGACTTCCAAGTCAGCCGTGTTGCATGGGGGACATTGTGCTGGTGGCCATGTTGTATAGGTGACTTCCAAGTCAGCCATATTGCATGGGGGACATTGTGCTGGTTGCCATGTTGTATAGGTGACTTCCAAGTCAGCCATATTGCATGGGGGACATTGTGCTGGTTGCCATGTTGTATAGGTGACTTACAAGTCAGCCATATTGCATGGGGGACATTGTGCTGGTTGCCATGTCCTATAGGTGACTTCCAAGTCAGCCACATTGCATGGGGGAAATTGTGCTGGTTGTCTTGTATAGGTGACTTTTAAGTCAGCCATATTGCTTGGGGGACATTGTGCTGGTTGCCATGTTGTATAGGTGACTTCCAAGTCAGCCATATTGCTTGGGGGACATTGTGCTGGTTGCCATGTTGTATAGGTGACTTCCAAGTCAGCCATATTGCATGGGGGACATTGTGCTGGTGGCCATGTTCTATAGGTGACTTCCAAGTCAGCCATATTGCATGCGGGACATTGTGCTGGTTGTCTTGTATAGGTGACTTCCAAGTCAGCCATATTGCATGGGGGACATTGTGCTGGTTGTGTTTTATAGGTGACTTCCAAATCAGCCATATTGCATGGGGGACATTGTGCTGGTTGTATTGTATAGGTGACTTCCAAGTCAGCCATATTGCATGGGGGACATTGTGCTGGTTGTATTGTATAGGTGACTTCCAAGTCAGCCATATTGCATGGGGGACATTGTGCTGGTGGCCATGTCCTATAGGTGACTTCCAAGTCAGCCATATTGCATGGGGGACATTGTGCTGGTTGTCTTGTATAGGTGACTTCCAAGTCAGCCATATTGCTTGGGGGACATTGTGCTGGATGTATTGTATAGGTGACTTCCAAGTCAGCCATATTGCATGGGGGACATTGTGTTGGTTGCCATGTTGTATAGGTGACTTCCAAGTCAGCCATATTGCATGGGGGACATTGTGCTGGTTGTCTTGTATAGGTGACTTCCAAGTCAGCCATATTGCTTCGGGGACATTGTGCTGGTTGCCATGTTCTATTAGGTGACTTCCAAGTCAGCCATATTGCTTGGGGGACATTGTGCTGGTGGCCATGTTCTATAGGTGACTTCCAAGTCAGCCATATTGCTTGGGGGACATTGTGCTGGTTGCCATGTTGTATAGGTGACTTCCAAGTCAGCCATATTGCATGGGGGACATTGTGCTGGTGGCCATGTTCTATAGGTGACTTCCAAGTCAGCCATATTGCATGGGGGACATTGTGCTGGTTGTCTTGTATAGGTGCCTTCCAAGTCAGCCATATTGCATGGGGGACATTGTGCTGGTGGCCATGTTCTATAGGTGACTTCCAAGTCAGCCATATTGCTTGGGGGACATTGTGCTGGTTGTATTGTATAGGTGACTTCCAAGTCAGCCATATTGCATGGGGGACATTGTGCTGGTTGCCATGTTGTATAGGTGACTTCCAAGTCAGCCATATTGCATGGGGGACATTGTGCTGGTTGCCATGTTGTATAGGTGACTTCCAAGTCAGCCATATTGCTTGGGGGACATTGTGCTGGTTGTCTTGTATAGGTGACTTCCAAGTCAGCCGTGTTGCATGGGGGACATTGTGCTGGTGGCCATGTTGTATAGCTGACTTCCAAGTCAGCCATATTGCATGGGGGACATTGTGCTGGTTGCCATGTTGTATAGGTGACTTCCAAGTCAGCCATATTGCATGGGGGACATTGTGCTGGTTGCCATGTTGTATAGGTGACTTACAAGTCAGCCATATTGCATGGGGGACATTGTGCTGGTTGCCATGTCCTATAGGTGACTTCCAAGTCAGCCACATTGCATGGGGGAAATTGTGCTGGTTGTCTTGTATAGGTGACTTTTAAGTCAGCCATATTGCTTGGGGGATATTGTGCTGGTTGCCATGTTGTATAGGTGACTTCCAAGTCAGCCATATTGCTTGGGGGACATTGTGCTGGTTGCCATGTTGTATAGGTGACTTCCAAGTCAGCCATATTGCATGGGGGACATTGTGCTGGTGGCCATGTTCTATAGGTGACTTCCAAGTCAGCCATATTGCATGCAGGACATTGTGCTGGTTGTCTTGTATAGGTGACTTCCAAGTCAGCCATATTGCATGGGGGACATTGTGCTGGTTGTGTTGTATAGGTGACTTCCAAATCAGCCATATTGCATGGGGGACATTGTGCTGGTTGTATTGTATAGGTGACTTCCAAGTCAGCCATATTGCATGGGGGACATTGTGCTGGTTGTATTGTATAGGTGACTTCCAAGTCAGCCATATTGCATGGGGGACATTGTGCTAATGGCCATGTCCTATAGGTGACTTCCAAGTCAGCCATATTGCATGGGGGAAATTGTGCTGGTTGTCTTGTATAGGTGACTTTTAAGTCAGCCATATTGCTTGGGGGACATTGTGCTGGTTGCCATGTTGTATAGGTGACTTCCAAGTCAGCCATATTGCTTGGGGGACATTGTGCTGGTTGCCATGTTGTATAGGTGACTTCCAAGTCAGCCATATTGCATGGGGGACATTGTGCTGGTGGCCATGTTCTATAGGTGACTTCCAAGACAGCCATATTGCATGCGGGACATTGTGCTGGTTGTCTTGTATAGGTGACTTCCAAGTCAGCCATATTGCATGGGGGACATTGTGCTGGTTGTGTTTTATAGGTGACTTCCAAATCAGCCATATTGCATGGGGGACATTGTGCTGGTTGTATTGTATAGGTGACTTCCAAGTCAGCCATATTGCATGGGGGACATTGTGCTGGTTGTATTGTATAGGTGACTTCCAAGTCAGCCATATTGCATGGGGGACATTGTGCTGGTGGCCATGTCCTATAGGTGACTTCCAAGTCAGCCATATTGCATGGGGGACATTGTGCTGGTTGTCTTGTATAGGTGACTTCCAAGTCAGCCATATTGCTTGGGGGACATTGTGCTGGTTGTATTGTATAGGTGACTTCCAAGTCAGCCATATTGCATGGGGGACATTGTGTTGGTTGCCATGTTGTATAGGTGACTTCCAAGTCAGCCATATTGCATGGGGGACATTGTGCTGGTTGTCTTGTATAGGTGACTTCCAAGTCAGCCATATTGCTTCGGGGACATTGTGCTGGTTGCCATGTTCTATTAGGTGACTTCCAAGTCAGCCATATTGCTTGGGGGACATTGTGCTGGTGGCCATGTTCTATAGGTGACTTCCAAGTCAGCCATATTGCTTGGGGGACATTGTGCTGGTTGCCATGTTGTATAGGTGACTTCCAAGTCAGCCATATTGCATGGGGGACATTGTGCTGGTGGCCATGTTCTATAGGTGACTTCCAAGTCAGCCATATTGCATGGGGGACATTGTGCTGGTTGTCTTGTATAGGTGCCTTCCAAGTCAGCCATATTGCATGGGGGACATTGTGCTGGTGGCCATGTTCTATAGGTGACTTCCAAGTCAGCCATATTGCTTGGGGGACATTGTGCTGGTTGTATTGTATAGGTGACTTCCAAGTCAGCCATATTGCATGGGGGACATTGTGCTGGTTGCCATGTTGTATAGGTGACTTCCAAGTCAGCCATATTGCATGGGGGACATTGTGCTGGTTGCCATGTTGTATAGGTGACTTCCAAGTCAGCCATATTGCTTGGGGGACATTGTGCTGGTTGTCTTGTATAGGTGACTTCCAAGTCAGCCGTGTTGCATGGGGGACATTGTGCTGGTGGCCATGTTGTATAGCTGACTTCCAAGTCAGCCATATTGCATGGGGGACATTGTGCTGGTTGCCATGTTGTATAGGTGACTTCCAAGTCAGCCATATTGCATGGGGGACATTGTGCTGGTTGCCATGTTGTATAGGTGACTTACAAGTCAGCCATATTGCATGGGGGACATTGTGCTGGTTGCCATGTCCTATAGGTGACTTCCAAGTCAGCCACATTGCATGGGGGAAATTGTGCTGGTTGTCTTGTATAGGTGACTTTTAAGTCAGCCATATTGCTTGGGGGACATTGTGCTGGTTGCCATATTGTATAGGTGACTTCCAAGTCAGCCATATTGCTTGGGGGACATTGTGCTGGTTGCCATGTTGTATAGGTGACTTCCAAGTCAGCCATATTGCATGGGGGACATTGTGCTGGTGGCCATGTTCTATAGGTGACTTCCAAGTCAGCCATATTGCATGCAGGACATTGTGCTGGTTGTCTTGTATAGGTGACTTCCAAGTCAGCCATATTGCATGGGGGACATTGTGCTGGTTGTGTTGTATAGGTGACTTCCAAATCAGCCATATTGCATGGGGGACATTGTGCTGGTTGTATTGTATAGGTGACTTCCAAGTCAGCCATATTGCATGGGGGACATTGTGCTGGTTGTATTGTATAGGTGACTTCCAAGTCAGCCATATTGCATGGGGGACATTGTGCTAATGGCCATGTCCTATAGGTGACTTCCAAGTCAGCCATATTGCATGGGGGACATTGTGCTGGTTGTCTTGTATAGGTGACTTCCAAGTCAGCCATATTGCTTGGGGGACATTCTGCTGGTTGTATTGTATAGGTGACTTCCAAGTCAGCCATATTGCATGGGGGACATTGTGTTGGTTGCCATGTTGTATAGGTGACTTCCAAGTCAGCCATATTGCATGGGGGACATTGTGCTGGTGGCCATGTTCTATAGGTGACTTCCAAGTCAGCCATATTGCATTTGGGACATTGTGCTGGTTGTCTTGTATAGGTGACTTCCAAGTCAGCCATATTGCATGCGGGACATTGTGCTGGTTGCCATGTTGTATAGGTGACTTCCAAGTCAGCCATATTGCATGGGGGACATTGTGCTGGTTGTATTGTATTGGTGACTTCCAAGTCAGCCATATTGCATGGGGGACATTGTGCTGGTTGTATTGTATAGGTGACTTCCAAGTCAGCCATATTGCATGGGGGACATTGTGCTGGTGGCCATGTCCTATAGGTGACTTCCAAGTCAACCATATTGCATGGGAGACATTGTGCTGGTTGTCTTGTATAGGTGACTTCCAAGTCAGCCATATTGCTTGGGGGACATTGTGCTGGTTGTATTGTATAGGTGACTTCCAAGTCAGCCATATTGCATGGGGGACATTGTGCTGGTTGCCATGTTGTATAGGTGACTTCCAAGTCAGCCATATTGCATGGGGGACATTGTGCTGGTGGCCATGTTCTATAGGTGACTTCCAAGTCAGCCATATTGCATGGGGGACATTGTGCTGGTTGCCATGTCCTATAGGTGACTTCCAAGTCAGCCACATTGCATGGGGGAAATTGTGCTGGTTGTCTTGTATAGGTGACTTTTAAGTCAGCCATATTGCTTGGGGGACATTGTGCTGGTTGCCATGTTGTATAGGTGACTTCCAAGTCAGCCATATTGCTTGGGGGACATTGTGCTGGTTGCCATGTTGTATACGTGACTTCCAAGTCAGCCATATTGCATGGGGGACATTGTGCTGGTGGCCATGTTCTATAGGTGACTTCCAAGTCAGCCATATTGCATGCAGGACATTGTGCTGGTTGTCTTGTATAGGTGACTTCCAAGTCAGCCATATTGCATGGGGGACATTGTGCTGGTTGTGTTGTATAGGTGACTTCCAAATCAGCCATATTGCATGGGGGACATTGTGCTGGTTGTATTGTATGGGTGACTTCCAAGTCAGCCATATTGCATGGGGGACATTGTGCTGGTTGTATTGTATAGGTGACTTCCAAGTCAGCCATATTGCATGGGGGACATTGTGCTAATGGCCATGTCCTATAGGTGACTTCCAAGTCAGCCATATTGCATGGGGGACATTGTGCTGGTTGTCTTGTATAGGTGACTTCCAAGTCAGCCATATTGCTTGGGGGACATTGTGCTGGTTGTATTGTATAGGTGACTTCCAAGTCAGCCATATTGCATGGGGGACATTGTGTTGGTTGCCATGTTGTATAGGTGACTTCCAAGTCAGCCATATTGCATGGGGGACATTGTGCTGGTGGCCATGTTCTATAGGTGACTTCCAAGTCAGCCATATTGCATTTGGGACATTGTGCTGGTTGTCTTGTATAGGTGACTTCCAAGTCAGCCATATTGCATGGGGGACATTGTGCTGGTTGCCATGTTGTATAGGTGACTTCCAAGTCAGCCATATTGCATGGGGGACATTGTGCTGGTTGTATTGTATAGGTGACTTCCAAGTCAGCCATATTGCATGGGGGACATTGTGCTGGTTGTATTGTATCGGTGACTTCCAAGTCAGCCATATTGCATGGGGGACATTGTGCTGGTGGCCATGTCCTATAGGTGACTTCCAAGTCAACCATATTGCATGGGAGACATTGTGCTGGTTGTCTTGTATAGGTGACTTCCAAGTCAGCCATATTGCTTGGGGGACATTGTGCTGGTTGTATTGTATAGGTGACTTCCAAGTCAGCCATATTGCATGGGGGACATTGTGCTGGTTGCCATGTTGTATAGGTGACTTCCAAGTGAGCCATATTGCTTGGGGGACATTGTGCTGGTTGTGTTGTATAGGTGACTTCCAAGTCAGCCATATTGCATGGGGGACATTGTGCTGGTTGTCTTGTATAGGTGACTTCCAAGTCAGCCGTGTTGCATGGGGGACATTGTGCTGGTGGCCATGTTCTATAGGTGACTTCCAAGTCAGCCATATTGCATGGGGGACATTGTGCTGGTTGCCATGTTGTATAGGTGACTTCCAAGTGAGCCATATTGCTTGGGGGACATTGTGCTGGTTGCCATGTTGTATAGGTGTCTTCCAAGTCAGCCATATTGCATGGGGGACATTGTGCTGGTAGCCATGTTCTATAGGTGACTTCCAAGTCAGCCACATTGCATGGGGGACATTGTGCTGGTTTCTTGTATAGGTGACTTCCAAGTCAGCCATATTGCATGGGGGACATTGTGCTGGTTGCCATGTTGTATAGGTGACTTCCAAGTCAGCCATATTGCATGGGGGACATTGTGCTGGTTGCCATGTTGTATAGGTGACTTCCAAGTCAGCCATATTGCATGGGGGACATTGTGCTGGTTGCCATGTTGTATAGGTGACTTCCAAGTGAGCCATATTGCATGGGGGACATTGTCTGGTTGTGTTGTATAGGTGACTTCCAAGTCAGCCATATTGCATGAGGGACATTGTGCTGGTTGTGTTGTATAGGTGACTTCCAAGTCAGCCATATTGCATGGGGGACATTGTGCTGGTTGTATTGTATAGGTGACTTCCAAGTCAGCCATATTGCATGGGGGACATTGTGCTGGTTGTATTGTATAGGTGACTTTCAAGTCAGCCATATTGCTTGGGGGACATTGTGCTGGTGGCCATGTTCTATAGGTGACTTCCAAGTCAGCCATATTGCATGGGGGACATTGTGCTGGTTGCCATGTCCTATAGGTGACTTCCAAGTCAGCCATATTGCATGGGGGACATTGTGCTGGTTGTCTTGTATAGGTGACTTCCAAGTCAGCCATATTGCTTCGGGGACATTGTGCTGGTTGCCATGTTCTATTAGGTGACTTCCAAGTGGGCCATATTGCTTGGGGGACATTGTGCTGGTGGCCATGTTCTATAGGTGACTTCCAAGTCAGCCATATTACTTGGGGGACATTGTGCTGGTTGCCATGTTGTATAGGTGACTTCCAAGTCAGCCTTATTGCATGGGGGACATTGTGCTGGTGGCCATGTTCTATAGGTGACTTCCAAGTCAGCCATATTGCATGGGGGACATTGTGCTGGTTGTCTTGTATAGGTGACTTCCAAGTCAGCCATATTGCATGGGGGACATTGTGCTGGTGGCCATGTTCTATTGGTGACTTCCAAGTCAGCCATATTGCTTGGGGGACATTGTGCTGGTTGTATTGCATAGGTGACTTCCAAGTCAGCCATATTGCATGGGGGACATTGTGCTGGTTGCCATGTTGTATAGGTGACTTCCAAGTCAGCCATATTGCATGGGGGACATTGTGCTGGTTGCCATGTCCTATAGGTGACTTCCAAGTCAGCCATATTGCATGGGGGAAATTGTGCTGGTTGTCTTGTATAGGTGACTTTTAAGTCAGCCATATTGCTTGGGGGACATTGTGCTGGTTGCCATGTTCTCTAGGTGACTTACAAGTCAGCCATATTGCTTGTGGGACATTGTGCTGGTTGCCATGTTGTATAGGTGAATTCCAAGTCAGCCATATTGCTTGGGGGACATTGTGCTGGTTGCCATGTTGTATAGGTGACTTCCAAGTCAGCCATATTGCAACGGGGACATTGTGCTGGTGGCCATGTTCTATAGGTGACTTCCAAGTCAGCCATATTGCATGGGGGACATTGTGCTGGTTGTCTTGTATAGGTGACTTCCAAGTCAGCCATATTGCTTGGGGGACATTGTGCTGGTGGCCATGTCCTATAGGTGACTTCCAAGTCAGCCATATTGCATTTGGGACATTGTGCTGGTTGTCTTGTATAGGTGACTTCCAAGTCAGCCATATTGCATGGGGGACATTGTGCTGGTTGTGTTGTATAGGTGACTTCCAAATCAGCCATATTGCATGGGGGACATTGTGCTGGTTGTATTGTATAGGTGACTTCCAAGTCAGCCATATTGCATGGGGGACATTGTGCTGGTTGTATTGTATAGGTGACTTCCAAGTCAGTCATATTGCATGGGGGACGTTGTACTGGTGGCCATGTCCTATAGGTGACTTCCAAGTCAGCCATATTGCATGGGGGACATTGTGCTGGTTGTCTTGTATAGGTGACTTCCAAGTCAGCCATATTGCTTGGGGGACATTGTGCTGGTTGTATTGTATAGGTGACTTCCAAGTCAGCCATATTGCATGGGGGACATTGTGCTGGTTGCCATGTTGTATAGGTGACTTCCAAGTCAGCCATATTGCATGGGGGACATTGTGCTGGTGGCCATGTTCTATAGGTGACTTCCAAGTCAGCCATATTACATTTTGGACATTGTGCTGGTTGTCTTGTATAGGTGACTTCCAAGTCAGCCATATTGCATGGGGGACATTGTTCTGGTTGTGTTGTATAGGTGACTTCCAAATCAGCCATATTGCATGGGGGACATTGTGCTGGTTGTATTGTAAAGGTGACTTCCAAGTCAGCCATATTGCATGGGGGACATTGTGCTTGTTGTATTGTATAGGTGACTTCCAAGTGAGCCATATTGCTTGGGGGACATTGTGATGGTGGCCATGTTCTATAGGTGACTTCCAAGTCAGCCATATTGCATGGGGGACATTGTGCTGGTTGCCATGTCCTATAGGTGACTTCCAAGTCAGCCATATTGCATGGGGGACATTGTGCTGGTTGTCTTGTATAGGTGACTTCTAAGTCAGCCATATTGCTTGGGGGACATTGTGCTGGTTGCCATGTTCTATAGGTGACTTCCAAGTCAGCCATATTGCTTGGGGGACATTGTGCTGGTGGCCATGTTCTATAGGTGACTTCCAAGTCAGCCATATTGCTTGGGGGACATTGTGCTGGTTGCCATGTTGTATAGGTGACTTCCAAGTCAGCCATATTGCATGGGGGACATTGTGCTGGTGGCCATGTTCTATAGGTGACTTCCAAGTCAGCCATATTGCATGGGGGACATTGTGCTGGTTGCCATGTTGTATAGGTGACTTCCAAGTCAGCCATATTGCATGGGGGACATTGTGCTGGTGGCCATGTTCTATAGGTGACTTCCAAGTCAGCCATATTGCATGGGGGACATTGTGCTGGTTGTCTTGTATAGGTGACTTCCAAGTCAGCCATATTGCATGGGGGACATTGTGCTGGTTGTGTTGTATAGGTGACTTCCAAATCAGCCATATTGCATGGGGGACATTGTGCTGGTTGTATTGTATAGGTGACTTCCAAGTCAGCCATATTGCATGGGGGACATTGTGCTGGTTGTATTGTATAGGTGACTTCCAAGTCAGCCATATTGCATGGGGGACATTGTGCTGGTGGCCATGTCCTATAGGTGACTTCCAAGTCAGCCATATTGCATGGGGGACATTGTGCTGGTTGTCTTGTATAGGTGACTTCCAAGTCAGCCATATTGCTTGGGGGACATTGTGCTGGTTGTATTGTATAGGTGACTTCCAAGTCAGCCATATTGCATGGGGGACATTGTGCTGGTTGCCATGTTGTATAGGTGACTTCCAAGTCAGCCATATTGCATGGGGGACATTGTGCTGGTGGCCATGTTCTATAGGTGACTTCCAAGTCAGCCATATTGCATTTGGGACATTGTGCTGGTTGTCTTGTATAGGTGACTTCCAAGTCAGCCATATTGCATGGGGGACATTGTGCTGGTTGTGTTGTATAGGTGACTTCCAAATCAGCCATATTGCATGGGGGACATTGTGCTGGTTGTATTGTATAGGTGACTTCCAAGTCAGCCATATTGCATGGGGGACATTGTGCTGGTTGTCTTGTATAGGTGACTTCCAAGTCAGCCATATTGCTTGGGGGACATTGTGCTGGTTGTATTGTATAGGTGACTTCCAAGTCAGCCATATTGCATGGGGGACATTGTGCTGGTTGCCATGTTGTATAGGTGACTTCCAAGTCAGCCATATTGCATGGGGGACATTGTGCTGGTTGTATTGTATAGGTGACTTCCAAGTCCGCCATATTGCATGGGGGACATTGTGCTGGTGGCCATGTCCTATAGGTGACTTCCAAGTCAGCCATATTGCATTTGGGACATTGTGCTGGTTGTCTTGTATAGGTGACTTCCAAGTCAGCCATATTGCATGGGGGACATTGTGCTGGTTGTGTTGTATAGGTGACTTCCAAATCAGCCATATTGCATGGGGGACATTGTGCTGGTTGTATTGTATAGGTGACTTCCAAGTCAGCCATATTGCATGGGGGACATTGTGCTGGTTGTCTTGTATAGGTGACTTCCAAGTCAGCCATATTGCTTGGGGGACATTGTGCTGGTTGTATTGTATAGGTGACTTCCAAGTGAGCCATATTGCTTGGGGGACATTGTGCTGGTGGCCATGTTCTATAGGTGACTTCCAAGTCAGCCATATTGCTTGGGGGACATTGTGCTGGTTGCCATGTTGTATAGGTGACTTCCAAGTCAGCCATATTGCATGGGGGACATTGTGCTGGTGGCCATGTTCTATAGGTGACTTCCAAGTCAGCCATATTGCAGGGGGGAAATTGTGCTGGTTGTCTTGTATAGGTGACTTCCAAGTCAGCCATATTGCTTGGGGGACATTGTGCTGGTTGCCATGTTCTATAGGTGACTTCCAAGTCAGCTATATTGCATGGGGGACATTGTGCTGGTTGTCTTGTATAGGTGACTTCCAAGTCAGCCATATTGCATGGAGGACATTGTGCTGGTGGCCATGTTCTATAGGTGACTTCCAAGTCAGCCATATTGCTTGGGGGACATTGTGCTGGTTGTATTGTATAGGTGAATTCCAAGTCAGCCATATTGCATGGGGGACATTGTGCTGGTTGCCATGTTGTATAGGTGACTTCCAAGTGAGCCATATTGCTTGGGGGACATTGTGCTGGTTGTGTTGTATAGGTGACTTCCAAGTCAGCCATATTGCATGGGGGACATTGTGCTGGTGGCCATGTCCTATAGGTGACTTCCAAGTCAGCCATATTGCATGGGGGACATTGTGCTGGTTGTCTTGTATAGGTGACTTCCAAGTCAGCCATATTGCTTGGGGGACATTGTGCTGGTTGTATTGTATAGGTGACTTCCAAGTCAGCCATATTGCATGGGGGACATTGTGCTGGTTGCCATGTTGTATAGGTGACTTCCAAGTCAGCCATATTGCATGGGGGACATTGTGCTGGTGGCCATGTTCTATAGGTGACTTCCAAGTCAGCCATATTGCATTTGGGACATTGTGCTGGTTGTCTTGTATAGGTGACTTCCAAGTCAGCCATATTGCATGGGGGACATTGTGCTGGTTGTGTTGTATAGGTGACTTCCAAATCAGCCATATTGCATGGGGGACATTGTGCTGGTTGTATTGTATAGGTGACTTCCAAGTCAGCCATATTGCATGGGGGACATTGTGCTGGTTGTCTTGTATAGGTGACTTCCAAGTCAGCCATATTGCTTGGGGGACATTGTGCTGGTTGTATTGTATAGGTGACTTCCAAGTCAGCCATATTGCATGGGGGACATTGTGCTGGTTGCCATGTTGTATAGGTGACTTCCAAGTCAGCCATATTGCATGGGGGACATTGTGCTGGTTGTATTGTATAGGTGACTTCCAAGTCCGCCATATTGCATGGGGGACATTGTGCTGGTGGCCATGTCCTATAGGTGACTTCCAAGTCAGCCATATTGCATTTGGGACATTGTGCTGGTTGTCTTGTATAGGTGACTTCCAAGTCAGCCATATTGCATGGGGGACATTGTGCTGGTTGTGTTGTATAGGTGACTTCCAAATCAGCCATATTGCATGGGGGACATTGTGCTGGTTGTATTGTATAGGTGACTTCCAAGTCAGCCATATTGCATGGGGGACATTGTGCTGGTTGTCTTGTATAGGTGACTTCCAAGTCAGCCATATTGCTTGGGGGACATTGTGCTGGTTGTATTGTATAGGTGACTTCCAAGTGAGCCATATTGCTTGGGGGACATTGTGCTGGTGGCCATGTTCTATAGGTGACTTCCAAGTCAGCCATATTGCTTGGGGGACATTGTGCTGGTTGCCATGTTGTATAGGTGACTTCCAAGTCAGCCATATTGCATGGGGGACATTGTGCTGGTGGCCATGTTCTATAGGTGACTTCCAAGTCAGCCATATTGCAGGGGGGAAATTGTGCTGGTTGTCTTGTATAGGTGACTTCCAAGTCAGCCATATTGCTTGGGGGACATTGTGCTGGTTGCCATGTTCTATAGGTGACTTCCAAGTCAGCTATATTGCATGGGGGACATTGTGCTGGTTGTCTTGTATAGGTGACTTCCAAGTCAGCCATATTGCATGGAGGACATTGTGCTGGTGGCCATGTTCTATAGGTGACTTCCAAGTCAGCCATATTGCTTGGGGGACATTGTGCTGGTTGTATTGTATAGGTGAATTCCAAGTCAGCCATATTGCATGGGGGACATTGTGCTGGTTGCCATGTTGTATAGGTGACTTCCAAGTGAGCCATATTGCTTGGGGGACATTGTGCTGGTTGTGTTGTATAGGTGACTTCCAAGTCAGCCATATTGCATGGGGGACATTGTGCTGGTTGTCTTGTATAGGTGACTTCCAAGTCAGCCGTGTTGCATGAGGGACATTGTGCTGGTTGTCTTGTATAGGTGACTTCCAAGTCAGCCATATTGCTTGGGGGACATTGTGCTGGTTGCCATGTTCTGTAGGTGACTTCCAAGTCAGCCCTATTGCTTGGAGGACATTGTGCTGGTGGCCATGTTCTATAGGTGACTTCCAAGTCAGCCATATTACTTGGGGGACATTGTGCTGGTTGCCATGTTGTATAGGTGACTTACAAGTCAGCCATATTGCATTTGGGACATTGTGCTGGTTGTCTTGTATAGGTGACTTCCAAGTCAGCCATATTGCTTGGGGGACATTGTGCTGGTTGCCATGTCCTAAAGGTGACTTCCAAGTCAGCCATATTGCATGGGGGACATTGTGCTGGTTGTCTTGTATAGGTGACTTCCAAGTCAGCCATATTGCATGGGGGACATTGTGCTGGTGGCCATGTTGTATAGGTGACTTCCAAGTCAGCCATATTGCATGGGGGACATGGTGCTGGTTGCCATGTTGTATAGGTGACTTCCAAGTCAGCCATATTGCATGGGGGACATTGTGCTGGTTGCCATGTTGTATAGGTGACTTCCAAGTCAGCCATATTGCTTGGGGGACATTGTGCTGGTTACCATGTTGTATAGGTGACTTCCAAGTCAGCCATATTGCCTGTGGGACATTGTGCTGGTTGTATTGTATAGGTGACTTCCAAGTCAGCCATATTGCATGGGGGACATTGTGCTGGTTGCCATGTTGTATAGGTGACTTCCAAGTCAGCCATATTGCATGGGGGACATTGTGCTGGTTGCCATGTTGTATAGGTGACTTCCAAGTGAGCCATATTGCTTGGGGGACATTGTGCTGGTTGTGTTGTATAGGTGACTTCCAAGTCAGCCATATTGCATAGGGGACATTGTGCTGGTTGTCTTGTATAGGTGACTTCCAAGTCAGCCGTGTTGCATGGGGGACATTGTGCTGGTGGCCATGTTCTATAGGTGACTTCCAAGTCAGCCATATTGCATGGGGGACATTGTGCTGGTTGCCATGTTGTATAGGTGACTTCCAAGTGAGCCATATTGCTTGGGGGACATTGTGCTGGTTGCCATGTTGTATAAGTGACTTCCAAGTCAGCCATATTGCATGGGGGACATTGTGCTGGTGGCCATGTTCTATAGGTGACTTCCAAGTCAGCCATATTGCATGGGGACATTGTGCTGGTTGTCTTGTATAGGTGCCTTCCAAGTCAGCCATATTGCATGGGGGACATTGTGCTGGTTGCCATGTTGTATAGTTGACTTCCAAGTCAGCCATATTGCATGGGGGACATTGTGCTGGTTGCCATGTTGTATAGGTGACTTCCAAGTCAGCCGTATTGCATGGGGGACATTGTGCTGGTTGTGTTGTATAGGTGACTTCCAAGTCAGCCATATTGCATGGGGGACATTGTGCTGGTTGTATTGTATAGGTGACTTCCAAGTCAGCCATATTACATGGGGGACATTGTGATGGTTGTATTGTATAGGTGACTTCCAAGTGAGCCATATTGCTTGGGGGACATTGTGCTGGTGGCCATGTTGTATAGGTGACTTCCAAGTCAGCCATATTGCTTGGGGGACATTGTGTTGGTTGCCATGTTCTATATGTGACTTCCAAGTCAGCCATATTGCATGGGGGACATTGTGCTGGTTGTCTTGTATAGGTGACTTCCAAGTCAGCCATATTGCTTGGGGGACATTGTGCTGGTTGTATTGTATAGGTGACTTCCAAGTCAGCCATATTGCATGGGGGACATTGTGCTGGTTGCCATGTTGTATAGGTGACTTCCAAGTCAGCCATATTGCATGGGGGACATTGTGCTGGTGGCCATGTTCTATAGGTTACTTCCAAGTCAGCCATATTGCATGGGTGACATTGTGCTGGTTGTCTTGTATAGGTGACTTCCAAGTCAGCCATATTGCATGGGGGACATTGTGCTGGTTGTGTTGTATAGGTGAATTCCAAATCAGCCATATTGCATGGGGGACATTGTGCTGGTTGTATTGTATAGGTGACTTCCAAGTCAGCCATATTGCATGGGGGACATTGTGCTGGTTGTATTGTATAGGTGACTTCCAAGTCCGCCATATTGCATGGGGGACATTGTGCTGGTGGCCATGTCCTATAGGTGACTTCCAAGTCAGCCATATTGCATTTGGGACATTGTGCTGGTTGTCTTGTATAGGTGACTTCCAAGTCAGCCATATTGCATGGGGGACATTGTGCTGGTTGTGTTGTATAGGTGACTTCCAAATCAGCCATATTGCATGGGGGACATTGTGCTGGTTGTATTGTATAGGTGACTTCCAAGTCAGCCATATTGCATGGGGGACATTGTGCTGGTTGTCTTGTATAGGTGACTTCCAAGTCAGCCATATTGCTTGGGGGACATTGTGCTGGTTGTATTGTATAGGTGACTTCCAAGTGAGCCATATTGCTTGGGGGACATTGTGCTGGTGGCCATGTTCTATAGGTGACTTCCAAGTCAGCCATATTGCATGGGGGAAATTGTGCTGGTTGTCTTGTATAGGTGACTTCCAAGTCAGCCATATTGCTTGGGGGACATTGTGCTGGTTGCCATGTTCTATAGGTGACTTCCAAGTCAGCTATATTGCATGGGGGACATTGTGCTGGTTGTCTTGTATAGGTGACTTCCAAGTCAGCCATATTGCTTGGGGGACATTGTGCTGGTTGCCATGTTGGATAGGTGACTTCCAAGTCAGCCATATTGCATGGGGGACATTGTGCTGGTGGCCATGTTCTATAGGTGACTTCCAAGTCAGCCATATTGCATGGGGGAAATTGTGCTGGTTGTCTTGTATAGGTGACTTCCAAGTCAGCCATATTGCTTGGGGGACATTGTGCTGGTTGCCATGTTCTATAGGTGACTTCCAAGTCAGCTATATTGCATGGGGGACATTGTGCTGGTTGTCTTGTATAGGTGACTTCCAAGTCAGCCATATTGCATGGAGGACATTGTGCTGGTGGCCATGTTCTATAGGTGACTTCCAAGTCAGCCATATTGCTTGGGGGACATTGTGCTGGTTGTATTGTATAGGTGAATTCCAAGTCAGCCATATTGCATGGGGGACATTGTGCTGGTTGCCATGTTGTATAGGTGACTTCCAAGTGAGCCATATTGCTTGGGGGACATTGTGCTGGTTGTGTTGTATAGGTGACTTCCAAGTCAGCCATATTGCATGGGGGACATTGTGCTGGTTGTCTTGTATAGGTGACTTCCAAGTCAGCCGTGTTGCATGGGGGACATTGTGCTGGTTGTCTTGTATAGGTGACTTCCAAGTCAGCCATATTGCTTGGGGGACATTGTGCTGGTTGCCATGTTCTGTAGGTGACTTCCAAGTCAGCCATATTGCTTGGAGGACATTGTGCTGGTGGCCATGTTCTATAGGTGACTTCCAAGTCAGCCATATTGCTTGGGGGACATTGTGCTGGTTGCCATGTTGTATAGGTGACTTCCAAGTCAGCCATATTGCATTTGGGACATTGTGCTGGTTGTCTTGTATAGGTGACTTCCAAGTCAGCCATATTGCTTGGGGGACATTGTGCTGGTTGCCATGTCCTATAGGTGTCTTCCAAGTCAGCCATATTGCATGGGGGACATTGTGCTGGTTGTCTTGTATAGGTGACTTCCAAGTCAGCCATATTGCATGGGGGACATTGTGCTGGTGGCCATGTTGTATAGGTGACTTCCAAGTCAGCCATATTGCATGGGGGACATTGTGCTGGTTGCCATGTTGTATAGGTGACTTCCAAGTCAGCCATATTGCATGGGGGACATTGTGCTGGTTGCCATGTTGTATAGGTGACTTCCAAGTCAGCCATATTGCTTGGGGGACATTGTGCTGGTTGCCATGTTGTATAGGTGACTTCCAAGTCAGCCATATTGCCTGTGGGACATTGTGCTGGTTGTATTGTATAGGTGACTTCCAAGTCAGCCATATTGCATGGGGGACATTGTGCTGGTTGCCATGTTGTATAGGTGACTTCCAAGTCAGCCATATTGCATGGGGGACATTGTGCTGGTTGCCATGTTGTATAGGTGACTTCCAAGTGAGCCATATTGCTTGGGGGACATTGTGCTGCTTGTCTTGTATAGGTGACTTCCAAGTCAGCCGTGTTGCATGGGGGACATTGTGCTGGTGGCCATGTTCTATAGGTGACTTCCAAGTCAGCCATATTGCATGGGGGACATTGTGCTGGTTTGCCATGTTGTATAGGTGACTTCCAAGTGAGCCATATTGCTTGGGGGACATTGTGCTGGTTGCCATGTTGTATAAGTGACTTCCAAGTCAGCCATATTGTATGGGGGACATTGTGCTGGTGGCCATGTTCTATAGGTGACTTCCAAGTCAGCCATATTGCATGGGGACTTTGTGCTGGTTGTCTTGTATAGGTGCCTTCCAAGTCAGCCATATTGCATGGGGGACATTGTGCTGGTTGCCATGTTGTATAGGTGACTTCCAAGTCAGCCGTATTGCATGGGGGACATTGTGCTGGTTGTGTTGTATAGGTGACTTCCAAGTCAGCCATATTGCATGGGGGACATTGTGCTGGTTGTATTGTATAGGTGACTTCCAAGTCAGCCATATTACATGGGGGACATTGTGATGGTTGTATTGTATAGGTGACTTCCAAGTGAGCCATATTGCTTGGGGGACATTGTGCTGGTGGCCATGTTGTATAGGTGACTTCCAAGTCAGCCATATTGCTTGGGGGACATTGTGTTGGTTGCCATGTTCTATAGGTGACTTCCAAGTCAGCCATATTGCATGGGGGACATTGTGCTGGTTGTGTTGTATAGGTGACTTCCAAGTCAGCCATATTGCATGGGGGACATTGTGCTGGCTGTGTTGTATAGGTGACTACAAGTCAGCCATATTGCATGGGGGACATTGTGCTGGTTGTATTGCATAGGTGACTTCCAAGTCAGCCATATTGCATGGGGGACATTGTGCTGGTTGCCATGTTGTATAGGTGACTTCCAAGTCAGCCATATTGCATGGGGGACATTGTGCTGGTGGCCATGTTCTATAGGTGACTTCCAATTCAGCCATATTGCATTTGGGACATTGTGCTGGTTGTCTTGTATAGGTCACTTCCAAGTCAGCCATATTGCATGGGGGACATTGTGCTGGTTGTGTTGTATAGGTGACTTCCAAATCAGCCATATTGCATGGGGGACATTGTGCTGGTTGTATTGTATAGGTGACTTCCAAGTCAGCCATATTGCATGGGGGACATTGTGCTGGTTGTCTTGTATTGGTGACTTCCAAGTCAGCCATATTGCTTGGGGGACATTGTGCTGGTTGTATTGTATAGGTGACTTCCAAGTCAGCCATATTGCATGGGGGACATTGTGCTGGTTGCCATGTTGTATAGGTGACTTCCAAGTCAGCCATATTGCATGGGGGACATTGTGCTGGTGGCCATGTTCTATAGGTGACTTCCAAGTCAGCCATATTGCATTTGGGACATTGTCCTGGTTGTCTTGTATAGGTGACTTCCAAGTCAGCCATATTGCTTGGGGGACATTGTGCTGGTTGCCATGTCCTATAGGTGACTTCCAAGTCAGCCATATTGCATGGGGGACATTGTGCTGGTTGCCATGTTGTATAGGTGACTTCCAAGTCAGCCATATTGCATGGGGGACATTGTGCTGGTTGCCATGTTGTATAGGTGACTTCCAAGTCAGCCATATTGCTTGGGGGACATTGTGCTGGTTGCCATGTTGTATAGGTGACTTCCAAGTCAGCCATATTTCCTGTGGGACATTGTGCTGGTTGTATTGTATAGGTGACTTCCAAGTCAGCCATATTGCATGGGGGACATTGTGCTGGTTGCCATGTGGTATAGCTGACTTCCAAGTCAGCCATATTGCATGGGGGACATTGTGCTGGTTGCCATGTTGTATAGGTGACTTCCAAGTGAGCCATATTGCTTGGGGGACATTGTGCTGGTTGTGTTGTATAGGTGACTTCCAAGTCAGCCATATTGCATGGGGGACATTGTGCTGGTTGTCTTGTATAGGTGACTTCCAAGTCAGCCGTGTTGCATGGGGGACATTGTGCTGGTGGCCATGTTCTATAGGTGACTTCCAAGTTAGCCATATTGCATGGGGGACATTGTGCTGGTTGCAATGTTGTATAGGTGACTTCCAAGTGAGCCATATTGCTTGGGGGACATTGTGCTGGTTGCCATGTTGTATAGGTGACTTCCAAGTCAGCCATATTGCATGGGGGACATTGTGCTGGTGGCCATTTCTATAGGTGACTTCCAAGTCAGCCATATTGCATGGGGACATTGTGCTGGTTGTCTTGTATAGGTGCCTTCCAAGTCAGCCATATTGCATGGGGGACATTGTGCTGGTTGTGTTGTATAGGTGACTTCCAAGTCAGCCATATTGCATGGGGGACATTGTGCTGGTTGTATTGCATAGGTGACTTCCAAGTCAGCCATATTGCATGGGGGACATTGTGCTGGTTGCCATGTTGTATAGGTGACTTCCAAGTCAGCCATATTGCATGGGGGACATTGTGCTGGTGGCCATGTTCTATAGGTGACTTCCAAGTCAGCCATATTGCATTTGGGACATTGTGCTGGTTGTCATGTATAGGTCACTTCCAAGTCAGCCATATTGCATGGGGGACATTGTGCTGGTTGTGTTGTATAGGTGACTTCCAAATCAGCCATATTGCATGGGGGACATTGTGCTGGTTGTATTGTATAGGTGACTTCCAAGTCAGCCATATTGCATGGGGGACATTGTGCTGGTTTTCTTGTATAGGTGACTTCCAAGTCAGCCATATTGTTTGGGGGACATTGTGCTGGTTGTATTGTATAGGTGACTTCCAAGTCAGCCATATTGCATGGGGGACATTGTGCTGGTTGCCATGTTGTATAGGTGAATTCCAAGTCAGCCATATTGCATGGGGGACATTGTGCTGGTGGCCATGTTCTATAGGTGACTTCCAAGTCAGCCATATTGCATTTGGGACATTGTGCTGGTTGTCTTGTATAGGTGACTTCCAAGTCAGCCATATTGCTTGGGGGACATTGTGCTGGTTGCCATGTCCTATAGGTGACTTCCAAGTCAGCCATATTGCATGGGGGACATTGTGCTGGTTGTCTTGTATAGGTGACTTCCAAGTCAGCCATATTGCATGGGGGACATTGTGCTTGTTGCCATGTTGTATAGGTGACTTCCAAGTCAGCCATATTGCATGGGGGACATTGTGCTGGTTGCCATGTTGTATAGGTGACTTCCAAGTCAGCCATATTGCTTGGGGGACATTGTGCTGGTTGTGTTGTATAGGTGACTTCCAAGTCAGCCATATTGCATGGGGGACATTGTGCTGGTTGTCTTGTATAGGTGACTTCCAAGTCAGCCGTGTTGCATGGGGGACATTGTGCTGGTGGCCATGTTCTATAGGTGACGTCCAAGTCAGCCATATTGCATGGGGGACATTGTGCTGGTTGCCATGTTGTATAGGTGACTTCCAAGTCAGCCATATTGCTTGGGGGACATTGTGCTGGTTGCCATGTTCTATAGGTGACTTCCAAGTGAGCCATATTGCTTGGGGGATATTGTGCTGGTTGCCATGTTGTATAGGTGACTTCCAAGTCAGCCGTGTTGCATGGGGGACATTGTGCTGGTGGTCATGTTGTATAGGTGACTTCCAAGTCAGCCATATTGCATGGGGGACATTGTGCTGGTTGCCATGTTGTATAGGTGACTTCCAAGTCAGCCATATTGCATGGGGGACATTGTGCTGGTTGCCATGTTGTATAGGTGACTTCCAAGTCAGCCATATTGCATAGGGGACATTGTGCTGGTTGCCATGTTGTATAGGTGACTTCCAAGTCAGCCATATTGCTTGGGGGACATTGTGCTGGTTGCCATGTTGTATAGGTGACTTCCAAGTCAGCCATATTGCCTGTGGGACATTGTGCTGGTTGTATTGTATAGGTGACTTCCAAGTCAGCCATATTGCATGGGGGACATTGTGCTGGTTGCCATGTTGTATAGGTGACTTCCAAGTCAGCCATATTGCATGGGGGACATTGTGCTGGTTGCCATGTTGTATAGGTGACTTCCAAGTGAGCCATATTGCTTGGGGGACATTGTGCTGGTTGTGTTGTATAGGTGACTTCCAAGTCAGCCATATTGCATGGGGGACATTGTGCTGGTTGTCTTGTATAGGTGACTTCCAAGTCAGCCGTGTTGCATGGGGGACATTGTGCTGGTGGCCATGTTCTATAGGTGACTTCCAAGTCAGCCATATTGCATGGGGGACATTGTGCTGGTTGCCATGTTGTATAGGTGACTTCCAAGTCAGCCGTGTTGCATGGGGGACATTGTGCTGGTTGTTTTGTATAGGTGACTTCCAAGTCAGCCATATTGCTTGGGGGACATTGTGCTGGTTGCCATGTTCTGTAGGTGACTTCCAAGTCAGCCATATTGCTTGGAGGACATTGTGCTGGTGGCCATGTTCTATAGGTGACTTCCAAGTCAGCCATATTGCTTGGGGGACATTGTGCTGGTTGCCATGTTGTATAGGTGACTTCCAAGTCAGCCATATTGCATTTGGGACATTGTGCTGGTTGTCTTGTATAGGTGACTTCCAAGTCAGCCATATTGCTTGGGGGACATTGTGCTGGTTGCCATGTCCTATAGGTGACTTCCAAGTCAGCCATATTGCATGGGGGACATTGTGCTATTTGTCTTGTATAGGTGACTTCCAAGTCAGCCATATTGCATGGGGGACATTGTGCTGGTGGCCATGTTGTATAGGTGACTTCTAAGTCAGCCATATTGCATGGGGGACATTGTGCTGGTTGCCATGTTGTATAGGTGACTTCCAAGTCAGCCATATTGCTTGGGGGACATTGTGCTGGTTGCCATGTTGTATAGGTGACTTCCAAGTCAGCCATATTGCCTGTGGGACATTGTGCTGGTTGTATTGTATAGGTGACTTCCAAGTCAGCCATATTGCATGGGGGACATTGTGCTGGTTGCCATGTTGTATAGGTGACTTCCAAGTCAGCCATATTGCATGGGGGACATTGTGCTGGTTGCCATGTTGTATAGGTGACTTCCAAGTGAGCCATATTGCTTGGGGGACATTGTGCTGGTTGTGTTGTATAGGTGACTTCCAAGTCAGCCATATTGCATGGGGGACATTGTGCTGGTTGTCTTGTATAGGTGACTTCCAAGTCAGCCGTGTTGCATGGGGGACATTGTGCTGGTGGCCATGTTCTATAGGTGACTTCCAAGTCAGCCATATTGCATGGGGGACATTGTGCTGGTTGCCATGTTGTATAGGTGACTTCCAAGTGAGCCATATTGCTTGGGGGACATTGTGCTGGTTGCCATGTTGTATAAGTGACTTCCAAGTCAGCCATATTGCATGGGGGACATTGTGCTGGTGGCCATGTTCTATAGGTGACTTCCAAGTCAGCCATATTGCATGGGGACATTGTGCTGGTTGTCTTGTATAGGTGCCTTCCAAGTCAGCCATATTGCATGGGGGACATTGTGCTGGTTGCCATGTTGTGTAGGTGACTTCCAAGTCAGCCATATTGCATGGGGGACATTGTGCTGGTTGTATTGCATAGGTGACTTCCAAGTCAGCCATATTGCATGGGGGACATTGTGCTGGTTGCCATGTTGTATAGGTGACTTCCAAGTCAGCCATATTGCATGGGGGACATTGTGCTGGTGGCCATGTTCTATAGGTGACTTCCAAGTCAGCCATATTGCATTTGGGACATTGTGCTGGTTGTCTTGTATAGGTCACTTCCAAGTCAGCCATATTGCATGGGGGACATTGTGCTGGTTGTGTTGTATAGGTGACTTCCAAATCAGCCATATTGCATGGGGGACATTGTGCTGGTTGTATTGTATAGGTGACTTCCAAGTCAGCCATATTGCATGGGGGACATTGTGCTGGTTGTCTTGTATAGGTGACTTCCAAGTCAGCCATATTGCTTGGGGGACATTGTGCTGGTTGTATTGTATAGGTGACTTCCAAGTCAGCCATATTGCATGGGGGACATTGTGCTGGTTGCCATGTTGTATAGGTGAATTCCAAGTCAGCCATATTGCATGGGGGACATTGTGCTGGTGGCCATGTTCTATAGGTGACTTCCAAGTCAGCCATATTGCATTTGGGACATTGTGCTGGTTGTCTTGTATAGGTGACTTCCAAGTCAGCCATATTGCTTGGGGGACATTGTGCTGGTTGCCATGTCCTATAGGTGACTTCCAAGTCAGCCATATTGCATGGGGGACATTGTGCTGGTTGTCTTGTATAGGTGACTTCCAAGTCAGCCATATTGCATGGGGGACATTGTGCTGGTTGCCATGTTGTATAGGTGACTTCCAAGTCAGCCATATTGCATGGGGGACATTGTGCTGGTTGCCATGTTGTATAGGTGACTTCCAAGTCAGCCATATTGCTTGGGGGACATTGTGCTGGTTGTGTTGTATAGGTGACTTCCAAGTCAGCCATATTGCATGGGGGACATTGTGCTGGTTGTCTTGTATAGGTGACTTCCAAGTCAGCCGTGTTGCATGGGGGACATTGTGCTGGTGGCCATGTTCTATAGGTGACTTCCAAGTCAGCCATATTGCATGGGGGACATTGTGCTGGTTGCCATGTTGTATAGGTGACTTCCAAGTCAGCCATATTGCTTGGGGCACATTGTGCTGGTTGCCATGTTCTATAGGTGACTTCCAAGTGAGCCATATTGCTTGGGGGATATTGTGCTGGTTGCCATGTTGTATAGGTGACTTCCAAGTCAGCTGTGTTGCATGGGGGACATTGTGCTGGTGGCCATGTTGTATAGGTGACTTCCAAGTCAGCCATATTGCATGGGGGACATTGTGCTGGTTGCCATGTTGTATAGGTGACTTCCAAGTCAGCCATATTGCATGGGAGACATTGTGCTGGTTGCCATGTTGTATAGGTGACTTCCAAGTCAGCCATATTGCATGGGGGACATTGTGCTGGTTGCCATGTTGTATAGGTGACTTCCAAGTCAGCCATATTGCTTGGGGGACATTGTGCTGGTTGCCATGTTGTATAGGTGACTTCCAAGTCAGCCATATTGCCTGTGGGACATTGTGCTGGTTGTATTGTATAGGTGACTTCCAAGTCAGCCATATTGCATGGGGGACATTGTGCTGGTTGCCATGTTGTATAGGTGACTTCCAAGTCAGCCATATTGCATGGGGGACATTGTGCTGGTTGCCATGTTGTATAGGTGACTTCCAAGTGAGCCATATTGCTTGGGGGACATTGTGCTGGTTGTGTTGTATAGGTGACTTCCAAGTCAGCCATATTGCATGGGGGACATTGTGCTGGTTGTCTTGTATAGGTGACTTCCAAGTCAGCCGTGTTGCATGGGGGACATTGTGCTGGTGGCCATGTTCTATAGGTGACTTCCAAGTCAGCCATATTGCATGGGGGACATTGTGCTGGTTGCCATGTTGTATAGGTGACTTCCAAGTGAGCCATATTGCTTGGGGGACATTGTGCTGGTTGCCATGTTGTATAAGTGACTTCCAAGTCAGCCATATTGCATGGGGGACATTGTGCTGGTGGCCATGTTCTATAGGTGACTTCCAAGTCAGCCATATTGCATGGGGACATTGTGCTGGTTGTCTTGTATAGGTGCCTTCCAAGTCAGCCATATTGCATGGGGGACATTGTGCTGGTTGCCATGTTGTGTAGGTGACTTCCAAGTCAGCCATATTGCATGGGGGACATTGTGCTGGTTGTATTGCATAGGTGACTTCCAAGTCAGCCATATTGCATGGGGGACATTGTGCTGGTTGCCATGTTGTATAGGTGACTTCCAAGTCAGCCATATTGCATGGGGGACATTGTGCTGGTGGCCATGTTCTATAGGTGACTTCCAAGTCAGCCATATTGCATTTGGGACATTGTGCTGGTTGTCTTGTATAGGTCACTTCCAAGTCAGCCATATTGCATGGGGGACATTGTGCTGGTTGTGTTGTATAGGTGACTTCCAAATCAGCCATATTGCATGGGGGACATTGTGCTGGTTGTATTGTATAGGTGACTTCCAAGTCAGCCATATTGCATGGGGGACATTGTGCTGGTTGTCTTGTATAGGTGACTTCCAAGTCAGCCATATTGCTTGGGGGACATTGTGCTGGTTGTATTGTATAGGTGACTTCCAAGTCAGCCATATTGCATGGGGGACATTGTGCTGGTTGCCATGTTGTATAGGTGAATTCCAAGTCAGCCATATTGCATGGGGGACATTGTGCTGGTGGCCATGTTCTATAGGTGACTTCCAAGTCAGCCATATTGCATTTGGGACATTGTGCTGGTTGTCTTGTATAGGTGACTTCCAAGTCAGCCATATTGCTTGGGGGACATTGTGCTGGTTGCCATGTCCTATAGGTGACTTCCAAGTCAGCCATATTGCATGGGGGACATTGTGCTGGTTGTCTTGTATAGGTGACTTCCAAGTCAGCCATATTGCATGGGGGACATTGTGCTGGTTGCCATGTTGTATAGGTGACTTCCAAGTCAGCCATATTGCATGGGGGACATTGTGCTGGTTGCCATGTTGTATAGGTGACTTCCAAGTCAGCCATATTGCTTGGGGGACATTGTGCTGGTTGTGTTGTATAGGTGACTTCCAAGTCAGCCATATTGCATGGGGGACATTGTGCTGGTTGTCTTGTATAGGTGACTTCCAAGTCAGCCGTGTTGCATGGGGGACATTGTGCTGGTGGCCATGTTCTATAGGTGACTTCCAAGTCAGCCATATTGCATGGGGGACATTGTGCTGGTTGCCATGTTGTATAGGTGACTTCCAAGTCAGCCATATTGCTTGGGGCACATTGTGCTGGTTGCCATGTTCTATAGGTGACTTCCAAGTGAGCCATATTGCTTGGGGGATATTGTGCTGGTTGCCATGTTGTATAGGTGACTTCCAAGTCAGCTGTGTTGCATGGGGGACATTGTGCTGGTGGCCATGTTGTATAGGTGACTTCCAAGTCAGCCATATTGCATGGGGGACATTGTGCTGGTTGCCATGTTGTATAGGTGACTTCCAAGTCAGCCATATTGCATGGGGGACATTGTGCTGGTTGCCATGTTGTATAGGTGACTTCCAAGTCAGCCATATTGCATGGGGGACATTGTGCTGGTTGCCATGTTGTATAGGTGACTTCCAAGTCAGCCATATTGCTTGGGGGACATTGTGCTGGTTGCCATGTTGTATAGGTGACTTCCAAGTCAGCCATATTGCCTGTGGGACATTGTGCTGGTTGTATTGTATAGGTGACTTCCAAGTCAGCCATATTGCATGGGGGACATTGTGCTGGTTGCCATGTTGTATAGGTGACTTCCAAGTCAGCCATATTGCATGGGGGACATTGTGCTGGTTGCCATGTTGTATAGGTGACTTCCAAGTGAGCCATATTGCTTGGGGGACATTGTGCTGGTTGTGTTGTATAGGTGACTTCCAAGTCAGCCATATTGCATGGGGGACATTGTGCTGGTTGTCTTGTATAGGTGACTTCCAAGTCAGCCGTGTTGCATGGGGGACATTGTGCTGGTGGCCATGTTCTATAGGTGACTTCCAAGTCAGCCATATTGCATGGGGGACATTGTGCTGGTTGCCATGTTGTTTAGGTGACTTCCAAGTCAGCCGTGTTGCATGGGGGACATTGTGCTGGTTGTTTTGTATAGGTGACTTCCAAGTCAGCCATATTGCTTGGGGGACATTGTGCTGGTTGCCATGTTCTGTAGGTGACTTCCAAGTCAGCCATATTGCTTGGAGGACATTGTGCTGGTGGCCATGTTCTATAGGTGACTTCCAAGTCAGCCATATTGCTTGGGGGACATTGTGCTGGTTGCCATGTTGTATAGGTGACTTCCAAGTCAGCCATATTGCATTTGGGACATTGTGCTGGTTGTCTTGTATAGGTGACTTCCAAGTCAGCCATATTGCTTGGGGGACATTGTGCTGGTTGCCATGTCCTATAGGTGACTTCCAAGTCAGCCATATTGCATGGGGGACATTGTGCTATTTGTCTTGTATAGGTGACTTCCAAGTCAGCCATATTGCATGGGGGACATTGTGCTGGTGGCCATGTTGTATAGGTGACTTACAAGTCAGCCATATTGCATGGGGGACATTGTGCTGGTTGCCATGTTGTATAGGTGACTTCCAAGTCAGCCATATTGCATGGGGGACATTGTGCTGGTTGCCATGTTGTATAGGTGACTTCCAAGTCAGCCATATTGCTTGGGGGACATTGTGCTGGTTGCCATGTTGTATAGGTGACTTCCAAGTCAGCCATATTGCCTGTGGGACATTGTGCTGGTTGTATTGTATAGGTGACTTCCAAGTCAGCCATATTGCATGGGGGACATTGTGCTGGTTGCCATGTTGTATAGGTGACTTCCAAGTCAGCCATATTGCATGGGGGACATTGTGCTGGTTGCCATGTTGTATAGGTGACTTCCAAGTGAGCCATATTGCTTGGGGGATATTGTGCTGGTTGTGTTGTATAGGTGACTTCCAAGTCAGCCATATTGCATGGGGGACATTGTGCTGGTTGTCTTGTATAGGTGACTTCCAAGTCAGCCGTGTTGCATGGGGGACATTGTGCTGGTGGCCATGTTCTATAGGTGACTTCCAAGTCAGCCATATTGCATGGGGGACATTGTGCTGGTTGCCATGTTGTATAGGTGACTTCCAAGTGAGCCATATTGCTTGGGGGACATTGTGCTGGTTGCCATGTTGTATAAGTGACTTCCAAGTCAGCCATATTGCATGGGGGACATTGTGCTGGTGGCCATGTTCTATAGGTGACTTCCAAGTCAGCCATATTGCATGGGGACATTGTGCTGGTTGTCTTGTATAGGTGCCTTCCAAGTCAGCCATATTGCATGGGGGACATTGTGCTGGTTGCCATGTTGTATAGGTGACTTCCAAGTCAGCCATATTGCATGGGGGACATTGTGCTGGTTGCCATGTTGTATAGGTGACTTCCAAGTCAGCCATATTGCATGGGGGACATTGTGCTGGTTGTGTTGTATAGGTGACTTCCAAGTCAGCCATATTGCATGGGGGACATTGTGCTGGTTGTATTGTATAGGTGACTTCCAAGTCAGCCATATTACATGGGGGACATTGTGATGGTTGTATTGTATAGGTGACTTCCAAGTGAGAAATATTGCTTGGGGGACATTGTGCTGGTGGCCATGTTGTATAGGTGACTTCCAAGTCAGCCATATTGCTTGGGGGACATTGAGTTGGTTGCCATGTTCTATAGGTGACTTCCAAATCAGCCATATTGCATGGGGGACATTGTGCTGGTTGTGTTGTATAGGTGACTTCCAAGTCAGCCATATTGCATGGGGGACATTGTGCTGGCTGTGTTGTATAGGTGACTTCCAAGTCAGCCATATTGCATGGGGGACATTGTGCTGGTTGTATTGCATAGGTGACTTCCAAGTCAGCCATATTGCATGGGGGACATTGTGCTGGTTGCCATGTTGTATAGGTGACTTCCAAGTCAGCCATATTGCATGGGGGACATTGTGCTGGTGGCCATGTTCTATAGGTGACTTCCAATTCAGCCATATTGCATTTGGGACATTGTGCTGGTTGTCTTGTATAGGTCACTTCCAAGTCAGCCATATTGCATGGGGGACATTGTGCTGGTTGTGTTGTATAGGTGACTTCCAAATCAGCCATATTGCATGGGGGACATTGTGCTGGTTGTATTGTATAGGTGACTTCCAAGTCAGCCATATTGCATGGGGGACATTGTGCTGGTTGTCTTGTATAGGTGACTTCCAAGTCAGCCACATTGCTTGGGGGACATTGTGCTGGTTGTATTGTATAGGTGACTTCCAAGTCAGCCATATTGCATGGGGGACATTGTGCTGGTTGCCATGTTGTATAGGTGACTTCCAAGTCAGCCATATTGCATGGCGGACATTGTGCTGGTGGCCATGTTCTATAGGTGACTTCCAAGTCAGCCATATTGCATTTGGGACATTGTGCTGGTTGTCTTGTATAGGTGACTTCCAAGTCAGCCATATTGCTTGGGGGACATTGTGCTGGTTGCCATGTCCTATAGGTGACTTCCAAGTCAGCCATATTGCATGGGGGACATTGTGCTGGTTGTCTTGTATAGGTGACTTCCAAGTCAGCCATATTGCATGGGGGACATTGTGCTGGTTGCCATGTTGTATAGGTGACTTCCAAGTCAGATATATTGCATGGGGGACATTGTGCTGGTTGCCATGTTGTATAGGTGACTTCCAAGTCAGCCATATTGCTTGGGGGACATTGTGCTGGTTGTGTTGTATAGGTGACTTCCAAGTCAGCCATATTGCATGGGGGACATTGTGCTGGTTGTCTTGTATAGGTGACTTCCATTTCAGCCGTGTTGCATGGGGGACATTGTGCTGGTGGCCATGTTCTATAGGTGACTTCCAAGTCAGCCATATTGCATGGGGGACATTGTGCTGGTTGCCATGTTCTATAGGTGACTTCCAAGTGAGCCATATTGCTTGGGGGATATTGTGCTGGTGGCCATGTTGTATAGGTGACTTCCAAGTCAGCCATATTGCATGGGGGACATTGTGCTGGTTGCCATGTTGTATAGGTGACTTCCAAGTCAGCCATATTGCATGGGGGACATTGTGCTGGTTGCCATGTTGTATAGGTGACTTCCAATTCAGCCATATTGCATGGGGGACATTGTGCTGGTTGCCATGTTGTATAGGTGACTTCCAAGTCAGCCATATTGCTTGGGGGACATTGTGCTGGTTGCCATGTTGTATAGGTGACTTCCAAGTCAGCCATATTGCCTGTGGGACATTGTGCTGGTTGTATTGTATAGGTGACTTCCAAGTCAGCCATATTGCATGGGGGACATTGTGCTGGTTGCCATGTGGTATAGGTGACTTCCAAGTCAGCCATATTGCATGGGGGACATTGTGCTGGTTGCCATGTTGTATAGGTGACTTCCAAGTGAGCCATATTGCTTGGGGGACATTGTGCTGGTTGTGTTGTATAGGTGACTTCCAAGTCAGCCATATTGCATGGGGGACATTGTGCTGGTTGTCTTGTATAGGTGACTTCCAAGTCAGCCGTGTTGCATGGGGGACATTGTGCTGGTGGCCATGTTCTATAGGTGACTTCCAAGTCAGCCATATTGCATGGGGGACATTGTGCTGGTTGCCATGTTGTATAGGTGACTTCCAAGTGAGCCATATTGCTTGGGGGACATTGTGCTGGTTGCCATGTTGTATAGGTGACTTCCAAGTCAGCCATATTGCATGGGGGACATTGTGCTGGTGGCCATTTCTATAGGTGACTTCCAAGTCAGCCATATTGCATGGGGACATTGTGCTGGTTGTCTTGTATAGGTGCCTTCCAAGTCAGCCATATTGCATGGGGGACATTGTGCTGGTTGTGTTGTATAGGTGACTTCCAAGTCAGCCATATTGCATGGGGGACATTGTGCTGGCTGTGTTGTATAGGTGACTTCCAAGTCAGCCATATTGCATGGGGGACATTGTGCTGGTTGTATTGCATAGGTGACTTCCAAGTCAGTCATATTGCATGGGGGACATTGTGCTGGTTGCCATGTTGTATAGGTGACTTCCAAGTCAGCCATATTGCATGGGGGACATTGTGCTGGTGGCCATGTTCTATAGGTGACTTCCAAGTCAGCCATATTGCATTTGGGACATTGTGCTGGTTGTCTTGTATAGGTCACTTCCAAGTCAGCCATATTGCATGGGGGACATTGTGCTGGTTGTGTTGTATAGGTGACTTCCAAATCAGCCATATTGCATGGGGGACATTGTGCTGGTTGTATTGTATAGGTGACTTCCAAGTCAGCCATATTGCATGGGGGACATTGTGCTGGTTGTCTTGTATAGGTGACTTCCAAGTAAGCCATATTGCTTGGGGGACATTGTGCTGGTTGTATTGTATAGGTGACTTCCAAGTCAGCCATATTGCATGGGGGACATTGTGCTGGTTGCCATGTTGTATAGGTGAATTCCAAGTCAGCCATATTGCATGGGGGACATTGTGCTGGTGGCCATGTTCTATAGGTGACTTCCAAGTCAGCCATATTGCATTTGGGACATTGTGCTGGTTGTCTTGTATAGGTGACTTCCAAGTCAGCCATATTGCTTGGGGGACATTGTGCTGGTTGCCATGTCCTATAGGTGACTTCCAAGTCAGCCATATTGCATGGGGGACATTGTGCTGGTTGCCATGTTGTATAGGTGACTTCCAAGTCAGCCATATTGCATGGGGGACATTGTGCTGGTTGCCATGTTGTATAGGTGACTTCCAAGTCAGCCATATTGCTTGGGGGACATTGTGCTGGTTGTGTTGTATAGGTGACTTCCAAGTCAGCCATATTGCATGGGGGACATTGTGCTGGTTGTCTTGTATAGGTGACTTCCAAGTCAGCCGTGTTGCATGGGGGACATTGTGCTGGTGGCCATGTTCTATAGGTGACTTCCAAGTCAGCCATATTGCATGGGGGACATTGTGCTGGTTGCCATGTTGTATAGGTGACTTCCAAGTCAGCCATATTGCGTGGGGGACATTGTGCTGGTTGCCATGTTCTATAGGTGACTTCCAAGTGAGCCATATTGCTTGGGGGATATTGTGCTGGTTGCCATGTTGTATAGGTGACTTCCAAGTCAGCCGTGTTGCATGGGGGACATTGTGCTGGTTGCCATGTTGTATAGGTGACTTCCAAGTCAGCCATATTGCTTGGGGGACATTGTGCTGGTTGCCATGTTGTATAGGTGACTTCCAAGTCAGCCATATTGCCTGTGGTACATTGTGCTGGTTGTATTGTATAGGTGACTTCCAAGTCAGCCATATTGCATGGGGGACATTGTGCTGGTTGCCATGTTGTATAGGTGACTTCCAAGTCAGCCATATTGCATGGGGGACATTGTGCTGGTTGCCATGTTGTATAGGTGACTTCCAAGTGAGCCATATTGCTTGGGGGACATTGTGCTGGTTGTGTTGTATAGGTAATTTCCAAGTCAGCCATATTGCATGGGGGACATTGTGCTGGTTGTCTTGTATAGGTGACTTCCAAGTCAGCCGTGTTGCATGGGGGACATTGTGCTGGTGGCCATGTTCTATAGGTGACTTCCAAGTCAGCCATATTGCATGGGGGACATTGTGCTGGTTGCCATGTTGTATAGGTGACTTCCAAGTGAGCCATATTGCTTGGGGGACATTGTGCTGGTTGCCATGTTGTATAGGTGACTTCCAAGTCAGCCATATTGCATGGGGGACATTGTGCTGGTGGCCATTTCTATAGGTGACTTCCAAGTCAGCCATATTGCATGGGGACATTGTGCTGGTTGTCTTGTATAGGTGCCTTCCAAGTCAGCCATATTGCATGGGGGACATTGTGCTGGTTGCCATGTTGTATAGGTGACTTCCAAGTCAGCCATATTGCATGGGGGACATTGTGCTGGTTGCCATGTTGTATAGATGACTTCCAAGTCAGCCATATTGCATGGGGGACATTGTGCTGGTTGTGTTGTATAGGTGACTTCCAAGTCAGCCATATTGCATGGGGGACATTGTGCTGGTTGTATTGTATAGGTGACTTCCAAGTCAGCCATATTACATGGGGGACATTGTGATGGTTGTATTGTATAGGTGACTTCCAAGTGAGCCATATTGCTTGGGGGACATTGTGCTGGTGGCCATGTTGTATAGGTGACTTCTAAGTCAGCCATATTGCTTGGGGGACATTGTGTTGGTTGCCATGTTCTATAGGTGACTTCCAAGTCAGCCATATTGCATGGGGGACATTGTGCTGGTTGTGTTGTATAGGTGACTTCCAAGTCAGCCATATTGCATGGGGGACATTGTTCTGTCTGTGTTGTATAGGTGACTTCCAAGTCAGCCATATTGCATGGGGGACATTGTGCTGGTTGTATTGCATAGGTGACTTCCAAGTTAGCCATATTGCATGGGGGACATTGTGCTGGTTGCCATGTTGTATAGGTGACTTCCAAGTCAGCCATATTGCATGGGGGACATTGTGCTGGTGGCCATGTTCTATAGGTGACTTCCAAGTCAGCCATATTGCATTTGGGACATTGTGCTGGTTGTCTTGTATAGGTCACTTCCAAGTCAGCCATATTGCATGGGGGACATTGTGCTGGTTGTGTTGTATAGGTGACTTCCAAATCAGCCATATTGCATGGGGGACATTGTGCTGGTTGTATTGTATAGGTGACTTCCAAGTCAGCCATTTTGCATGGGGGACATTGTGCTGGTTGTCTTGTATAGGTGACTTCCAAGTCAGCCATATTGCTTGGGGGACATTGTGCTGGTTGTATTGTATAGGTGACTTCCAAGTCAGCCATATTGCATGGGGGACATTGTGCTGGTTGCCATGTTGTATAGGTGACTTCCAAGTCAGCCATATTGCATGGGGGACATTGTGCTGGTTGCCATGTTGTATAGGTGACTTCCAAGTGAGCCATATTGCTTGGGGGACATTGTGCTGGTTGTGTTGTATAGGTGATTTCCAAGTCAGCCATATTGCATGGGGGACATTGTGCTGGTTGTCTTGTATAGGTGACTTCCAAGTCAGCCGTGTTGCATGGGGGACATTGTGCTGGTGGCCATGTTCTATAGGTGACTTCCAAGTCAGCCATATTGCATGGGGGACATTGTGCTGGTTGCCATGTTGTATAGGTGACTTCCAAGTGAGCCATATTGCTTGGGGGACATTGTGCTGGTTGCCATGTTGTATAGGTGACTTCCAAGTCAGCCATATTGCATGGGGGACATTGTGCTGGTGGCCATTTCTATAGGTGACTTCCAAGTCAGCCATATTGCATGGGGACATTGTGCTGGTTGTCTTGTATAGGTGCCTTCCAAGTCAGCCATATTGCATGGGGGACATTGTGCTGGTTGCCATGTTGTATAGGTGACTTCCAAGTCAGCCATATTGCATGGGGGACATTGTGCTGGTTGCCATGTTGTATAGATGACTTCCAAGTCAGCCATATTGCATGGGGGACATTGTGCTGGTTGTGTTGTATAGGTGACTTCCAAGTCAGCCATATTGCATGGGGGACATTGTGCTGGTTGTATTGTATAGGTGACTTCCAAGTCAGCCATATTACATGGGGGACATTGTGATGGTTGTATTGTATAGGTGACTTCCAAGTGAGCCATATTGCTTGGGGGACATTGTGCTGGTGGCCATGTTGTATAGGTGACTTCCAAGTCAGCCATATTGCTTGGGGGACATTGTGTTGGTTGCCATGTTCTATAGGTGACTTCCAAGTCAGCCATATTGCATGGGGGACATTGTGCTGGTTGTGTTGTATAGGTGACTTCCAAGTCAGCCATATTGCATGGGGGACATTGTTCTGTCTGTGTTGTATAGGTGACTTCCAAGTCAGCCATATTGCATGGGGGACATTGTGCTGGTTGTATTGCATAGGTGACTTCCAAGTTAGCCATATTGCATGGGGGACATTGTGCTGGTTGCCATGTTGTATAGGTGACTTCCAAGTCAGCCATATTGCATGGGGGACATTGTGCTGGTGGCCATGTTCTATAGGTGACTTCCAAGTCAGCCATATTGCATTTGGGACATTGTGCTGGTTGTCTTGTATAGGTCACTTCCAAGTCAGCCATATTGCATGGGGGACATTGTGCTGGTTGTGTTGTATAGGTGACTTCCAAATCAGCCATATTGCATGGGGGACATTGTGCTGGTTGTATTGTATAGGTGACTTCCAAGTCAGCCATTTTGCATGGGGGACATTGTGCTGGTTGTCTTGTATAGGTGACTTCCAAGTCAGCCATATTGCTTGGGGGACATTGTGCTGGTTGTATTGTATAGGTGACTTCCAAGTCAGCCATATTGCATGGGGGACATTGTGCTGGTTGCCATGTTGTATAGGTGACTTCCAAGTCAGCCATATTGCATGGGGGACATTGTGCTGGTTGCCATGTTGTATAGGTGACTTCCAAGTCAGCCATATTGCTTGGGGGACATTGTGCTGGTTGTGTTGTATAGGTGACTTCCAAGTCAGCCATATTGCATGGGGGACATTGTGCTGGTTGTCTTGTATAGGTGACTTCCAAGTCAGCCGTGTTGCATGGGGGACATTGTGCTGGTGGCCATGTTCTATAGGTGACTTCCAAGTCAGCCATATTGCATGGGGGACATTGTGCTGGTTGCCATGTTCTATAGGTGACTTCCAAGTGAGCCATATTGCTTGGGGGATATTGTGCTGGTGGCCATGTTGTATAGGTGACTTCCAAGTCAGCCATATTGCATGGGGGACATTGTGCTGGTTGCCATGTTGTATAGGTGACTTCCAAGTCAGCCATATTGCATGGGGGACATTGTGCTGGTTGCCATGTTGTATAGGTGACTTCCAAGTCAGCCATATTGCATGGGGGACATTGTGCTGGTTGCCATGTTGTATAGGTGACTTCCAAGTCAGCCATATTGCTTGGGGGACATTGTGCTGGTTGCCATGTTTTATAGGTGACTTCCAAGTCAGCCATATTGCCTGTGGGACATTGTGCTGGTTGTATTGTATAGGTGACTTCCAAGTCAGCCATATTGCATGGGGGACATTGTGCTGGTTGCCATGTTGTATAGGTGACTTCCAAGTCAGCCATATTGCATGGGGGACATTGTGCTGGTTGCCATGTTGTATAGGTGACTTCCAAGTGAGCCACATTGCTTGGGGGACATTGTGCTGGTTGTGTTGTATAGGTGACTTCCAAGTCAGCCATATTGCATGGGGGACATTGTGCTGGTTGTCTTGTATAGGTGACTTCCAAGTCAGCCGTGCTGCATGGGGGACATTGTGCTGGTGGCCATGTTCTATAGGTGACTTCCAAGTCAGCCATATTGCATGGGGGACATTGTGCTGGTTGCCATGTTGTATAGGTGACTTCCAAGTGAGCCATATTGCTTGGGGGACATTGTGCTGGTTGCCATGTTGTATAGGTGACTTCCAAGTCAGCCATATTGCATGGGGGACATTGTGCTGGTGGCCATTTCTATAGGTGACTTCCAAGTCAGCCATATTGCATGGGGACATTGTGCTGGTTGTCTTGTATAGGTGCCTTCCAAGTCAGCCATATTGCATGGGGGACATTGTGCTGGTTGTCTTGTATAGGTGACTTCCAAGTCAGCCATATTGCATGGGGGACATTGTGCTGGTTGCCATGTTGTATAGGTGACTTCCAAGTCAGCCATATTGCATGGGGGACATTGTGCTGGTTGCCATGTTGTATAGGTGACTTCCAAGTGAGCCATATTGCTTGGGGGACATTGTGCTGGTTGTGTTGTATAGGTGACTTCCAAGTCAGCCATATTGCATGGGGGACATTGTGCTGGTTGTCTTGTATAGGTGACTTCCAAGTCAGCCGTGTTGCATGGGGGACATTGTGCTGGTGGCCATGTTCTATAGGTGACTTCCAAGTCAGCCATATTGCATGGGGGACATTGTGCTGGTTGCCATGTTGTATAGGTGACTTCCAAGTGAGCCATATTGCTTGGGGGGCATTGTGCTGGTTGCCATGTTGTATAGGTGACTTCCAAGTCAGCCATATTGCATGGGGGACATTGTGCTGGTGGCCATTTCTATAGGTGACTTCCAAGTCAGCCATATTGCATGGGGACATTGTGCTGGTTGTCTTGTATAGGTGCCTTCCAAGTCAGCCATATTGCATGGGGGACATTGTGCTGGTTGTGTTGTATAGGTGACTTCCAAGTCAGCCATATTGCATGAGGGACATTGTGCTGGCTGTGTTGTATAGGTGACTTCCAAGTCAGCCATATTGCATGGGGGACATTGTGCTGGTTGTATTGCATAGGTGACTTCCAAGTCAGCCATATTGCATGGGGGACATTGTGCTGGTTGCCATGTTGTATAGGTGACTTCCAAGTCAGCCATATTGCATGGGGGACATTGTGCTGGTGGCCATGTTCTATAGGTGACTTCCAAGTCAGCCATATTGCATTTGGGACATTGTGCTGGTTGTCTTGTATAGGTCACTTCCAAGTCAGCCATATTGCATGGGGGACATTGTGCTGGTTGTGTTGTATAGGTGACTTCCAAATCAGCCATATTGCATGGGGGACATTGTGCTGGTTGTATTGTATAGGTGACTTCCAAGTCAGCCATATTGCATGGGGGACATTGTGCTGGTTGTCTTGTATAGGTGACTTCAAAGTCAGCCATATTGGTTGGGGGACATTGTGATGGTTGTATTGTATAGGTGACTTCCAAGTCAGCCATATTGCATGGGGGACATTGTGCTGGTTGCCATGTTGTATAGGTGAATTCCAAGTCAGCCATATTGCATGGGGGACATTGTGCTGGTGGCCATGTTCTATAGGTGACTTCCAAGTCAGCCATATTGCATTTGGGACATTGTGCTGGTTGTCTTGTATAGGTGACTTCCAAGTCAGCCATATTGCTTGGGGGACATTGTGCTGGTTGCCATGTCCTATAGGTGACTTCCAAGTCAGCCATATTGCATGGGGGACATTGTGCTGGTTGTCTTGTATAGGTGACTTCCAAGTCAGCCATATTGCATGGGGGACATTGTGCTGGTTGCCATGTTGTATAGGTGACTTCCAAGTCAGCCATATTGCATGGGGGACATTGTGCTGGTTGCCATGTTGTATAGGTGACTTCCAAGTCAGCCATATTGCTTGGGGGACATTGTGCTGGTTGTGTTGTATAGGTGACTTCCAAGTCAGCCATATTGCATGGGGGACATTGTGCTGGTTGTCTTGTATAGGTGACTTCCAAGTCAGCCGTGTTGCATGGGGGACATTGTGCTGGTGGCCATGTTCTATAGGTGACTTCCAAGTCAGCCATATTGCATGGGGGACATTGTGCTGGTTGCCATGTTGTATAGGTGACTTCCAAGTCAGCCATATTGCTTGGGGGACATTGTGCTGGTTGCCATGTTCTATAGGTGACTTCCAAGTGAGCCATATTGCTTGGGGGATATTGTGCTGGTTGCCATGTTGTATAGGTGACTTCCAAGTCAGCCGTGTTGCATGGGGGACATTGTGCTGGTGGCCATGTTGTATAGGTGACTTCCAAGTCAGCCATATTGCATGGGGGACATTGTGCTGGTTGCCATGTTGTATAGGTGACTTCCAAGTCAGCCATATTGCATGGGGGACATTGTGCTGGTTGCCATGTTGTATAGGTGACTTCCAAGTCAGCCATATTGCATGGGGGACATTGTGCTGGTTGCCATGTTGTATAGGTGACTTCCAAGTCAGCCATATTGCTTGGGGGACATTGTGCTGGTTGCCATGTTGTATAGGTGACTTCCAAGTCAGCCATATTGCCTGTGGGACATTGTGCTGGTTGTATTGTATAGGTGACTTCCAAGTCAGCCATATTGCATGGGGGACATTGTGCTGTTTGCCATGTTGTATAGGTGACTTCCAAGTCAGCCATATTGCATGGGGGACATTGTGCTGGTTGCCATGTTGTATAGGTGACTTCCAAGTGAGCCATATTGCTTGGGGGACATTGTGCTGGTTGTGTTGTATAGGTGACTTCCAAGTCAGCCATATTGCATGGGGGACATTGTGCTGGTTGTCTTGTATAGGTGACTTCCAAGTCAGCCGTGTTGCATGGGGGACATTGTGCTGGTGGCCATGTTCTATAGGTGACTTCCAAGTCAGCCATATTGCATGGGGGACATTGTGCTGGTTGCCATGTTGTATAGGTGACTTCCAAGTGAGCCATATTGCTTGGGGGACATTGTGCTGGTTGCCATGTTGTATAGGTGACTTCCAAGTCAGCCATATTGCATGGGGGACATTGTGCTGGTGGCCATTTCTATAGGTGACTTCCAAGTCAGCCATATTGCATGGGGACATTGTGCTGGTTGTCTTGTATAGGTGCCTTCCAAGTCAGCCATATTGCATGGGGGACATTGTGCTGGTTGCCATGTTGTATAGGTGACTTCCAAGTCAGCCATATTGCATGGGGGACATTGTGCTGGTTGCCATGTTGTATAGATGACTTCCAAGTCAGCCATATTGCATGGGGGACATTGTGCTGGTTGTGTTGTATAGGTGACTTCCAAGTCAGCCATATTGCATGGGGGACATTGTGCTGGTTGTATTGTATAGGTGACTTCCAAGTCAGCCATATTACATGGGGGACATTGTGATGGTTGTATTGTATAGGTGACTTCCAAGTGAGCCATATTGCTTGGGGGACATTGTGCTGGTGGCCATGTTGTATAGGTGACTTCCAAGTCAGCCATATTGCTTGGGGGACATTGTGTTGGTTGCCATGTTCTATAGGTGACTTCCAAGTCAGCCATATTACATGGGGGACATTGTGATGGTTGTATTGTATAGGTGACTTCCAAGTGAGCCATATTGCTTGGGGGACATTGTGCTGGTGGCCATGTTGTATAGGTGACTTCCAAGTCAGCCATATTGCTTGGGGGACATTGTGTTGGTTGCCATGTTCTATAGGTGACTTCCAAGTCAGCCATATTGCATGGGGGACATTGTGCTGGTTGTTTTGTATAGGTGACTTCCAAGTCAGCCATATTGCATGGGGGACATTGTTCTGTCTGTGTTGTATAGGTGACTTCCAAGTCAGCCATATTGCATGGGGGACATTGTGCTGGTTGTATTGCATAGGTGACTTCCAAGTTAGCCATATTGCATGGGGGACATTGTGCTGGTTGCCATGTTGTATAGGTGACTTCCAAGTCAGCCATATTGCATGGGGGACATTGTGCTGGTGGCCATGTTCTATAGGTGACTTCCAAGTCAGCCATATTGCATTTGGGACATTGTGCTGGTTGTCTTGTATAGGTCACTTCCAAGTCAGCCATATTGCATGGGGGACATTGTGCTGGTTGTGTTGTATAGGTGACTTCCAAATCAGCCATATTGCATGGGGGACATTGTGCTGGTTGTATTGTATAGGTGACTTCCAAGTCAGCCATTTTGCATGGGGGACATTGTGCTGGTTGTCTTGTATAGGTGACTTCCAAGTCAGCCATATTGCTTGGGGGACATTGTGCTGGTTGTATTGTATAGGTGACTTCCAAGTCAGCCATATTGCATGGGGGACATTGTGCTGGTTGCCATGTTGTATAGGTGACTTCCAAGTCAGCCATATTGCATGGGGGACATTGTGCTGGTTGCCATGTTGTATAGGTGACTTCCAAGTCAGCCATATTGCTTGGGGGACATTGTGCTGGTTGTGTTGTATAGGTGACTTCCAAGTCAGCCATATTGCATGGGGGACATTGTGCTGGTTGTCTTGTATAGGTGACTTCCAAGTCAGCCGTGTTGCATGGGGGACATTGTGCTGGTGGCCATGTTCTATAGGTGACTTCCAAGTCAGCCATATTGCATGGGGGACATTGTGCTGGTTGCCATGTTCTATAGGTGACTTCCAAGTGAGCCATATTGCTTGGGGGATATTGTGCTGGTGGCCATGTTGTATAGGTGACTTCCAAGTCAGCCATATTGCATGGGGGACATTGTGCTGGTTGCCATGTTGTATAGGTGACTTCCAAGTCAGCCATATTGCATGGGGGACATTGTGCTGGTTGCCATGTTGTATAGGGGACTTCCAAGTCAGCCATATTGCTTGGGGGACATTGTGCTGGTTGCCATGTTGTATAGGTGACTTCCAAGTCAGCCATATTGCATGGGGGACATTGTGCTGGTTGCCATGTTGTATAGGTGACTTCCAAGTCAGCCATATTGCATGGGGGACATTGTGCTGGTTGCCATGTTGTATAGGTGACTTCCAAGTGAGCCATATTGCTTGGGGGACATTGTGCTGGTTGTGTTGTATAGGTGACTTCCAAGTCAGCCATATTGCATGGGGGACATTGTGCTGGTTGCCATGTTGTATAGGTGACTTCCAAGTCAGCCATATTGCATGGGGGACATTGTGCTGGTTGCCATGTTGTATAGGTGACTTCCAAGTGAGCCATATTGCTTGGGGGACATTGTGCTGGCTGTGTTGTATAGGTGACTTCCAAGTCAGCCATATTGCATGGGGGACATTGTGCTGGTTGTCTTGTATAGGTGACTTCCAAGTCAGCCGTGTTGCATGGGGGACATTGTGCTGGTGGCCATGTTCTATAGGTGACTTCCAAGTCAGCCATATTGCATGGGGGACATTGTGCTGGTTGCCATGTTGTATAGGTGACTTCCAAGTGAGCCATATTGCTTGGGGGACATTGTGCTGGTTGCCATGTTGTATAGGTGACTTCCAAGTCAGCCATATTGCATGGGGGACATTGTGCTGGTGGCCATTTCTATAGGTGACTTCCAAGTCAGCCATATTGCATGGGGACATTGTGCTGGTTGTCTTGTATAGGTGCCTTCCAAGTCAGCCATATTGCATGGGGGACATTGTGCTGGTTGTCTTGTATAGGTGACTTCCAAGTCAGCCATATTGCATGGGGGACATTGTGCTGGTTGCCATGTTGTATAGGTGACTTCCAAGTCAGCCATATTGCTTGGGGGACATTGTGCTGGTTGCCATGTTGTATAGGTGACTTCCAAGTCAGCCATATTGCCTGTGGGACATTGTGCTGGTTGTATTCTATAGGTGACTTCCAAGTCAGCCATATTGCATGGGGGACATTGTGCTGGTTGCCATGTTGTATAGGTGACTTCCAAGTGAGCCATATTGCTTGGGGGACATTGTGCTGGTTGTGTTGTATAGGTGACTTCCAAGTCAGCCATATTGCATGGGGGACATTGTGCTGGTTGTCTTGTATAGGTGACTTCCAAGTCAGCCGTGTTGCATGGGGGACATTGTGCTGGTGGCCATGTTCTATAGGTGACTTCCAAGTCAGCCATATTGCATGGGGGACATTGTGCTGGTTGCCATGTTGTATAGGTGACTTCCAAGTGAGCCATATTGCTTGGGGGACATTGTGCTGGTTGCCATGTTGTATAGGTGACTTCCAAGTCAGCCATATTGCATGGGGGACATTGTGCTGGTGGCCATTTCTATAGGTGACTTCCAAGTCAGCCATATTGCATGGGGACATTGTGCTGGTTGTGTTGTATAGGTGACTTCCAAGTCAGCCATATTGCATGGGGGACATTGTGCTGGTTGTCTTGTATAGGTGACTTCCAAGTCAGCCGTGTTGCATGGGGGACATTGTGCTGGTGGCCATGTTCTATAGGTGACTTCCAAGTCAGCCATATTGCATGGGGGACATTGTGCTGGTTGCCATGTTGTATAGGTGACTTCCAAGTGAGCCATATTGCTTGGGGGGCATTGTGCTGGTTGCCATGTTGTATAGGTGACTTCCAAGTCAGCCATATTGCATGGGGGACATTGTGCTGGTGGCCATTTCTATAGGTGACTTCCAAGTCAGCCATATTGCATGGGGACATTGTGCTGGTTGTCTTGTATAGGTGCCTTCCAAGTCAGCCATATTGCATGGGGGACATTGTGCTGGTTGTGTTGTATAGGTGACTTCCAAGTCAGCCATATTGCATGGGGGACATTGTGCTGGCTGTGTTGTATAGGTGACTTCCAAGTCAGCCATATTGCATGGGGGACATTGTGCTGGTTGTATTGCATAGGTGACTTCCAAGTCAGCCATATTGCATGGGGGACATTGTGCTGGTTGCCATGTTGTATAGGTGACTTCCAAGTCAGCCATATTGCATGGGGGACATTGTGCTGGTGGCCATGTTCTATAGGTGACTTCCAAGTCAGCCATATTGCATTTCGGACATTGTGCTGGTTGTCTTGTATAGGTCACTTCCAAGTCAGCCATATTGCATGGGGGACATTGTGCTGGTTGTGTTGTATAGGTGACTTCCAAATCAGCCATATTGCATGGGGGACATTGTGCTGGTTGCCATGTTGTATAGGTGACTTCCAAGTGAGCCATATTGCTTGGGGGACATTGTGCTGGTTGTGTTGTATAGGTGACTTCCAAGTCAGCCATATTGCTTGGGGGACATTGTGATGGTTGTATTGTATAGGTGACTTCCAAGTCAGCCATATTGCATGGGGGACATTGTGCTGGTTGCCATGTTGTATAGGTGAATTCCAAGTCAGCCATATTGCATGGGGGACATTGTGCTGGTGGCCATGTTCTATAGGTGACTTCCAAGTCAGCCATATTGCATTTGGGACATTGTGCTGGTTGTCTTGTATAGGTGACTTCCAAGTCAGCCATATTGCTTGGGGGACATTGTGCTGGTTGCCATGTCCTATAGGTGACTTCCAAGTCAGCCATATTGCATGGGGGACATTGTGCTGGTTGTCTTGTATAGGTGACTTCCAAGTCAGCCATATTGCATGGGGGACATTGTGCTGGTTGCCATGTTGTATAGGTGACTTCCAAGTCAGCCATATTGCATGGGGGACATTGTGCTGGTTGCCATGTTGTATAGGTGACTTCCAAGTCAGCCATATTGCTTGGGGGACATTGTGCTGGTTGTGTTGTATAGGTGACTTCCAAGTCAGCCATATTTCATGGGGGACATTGTGCTGGTTGTCTTGTATAGGTGACTTCCAAGTCATCCGTGTTGCATGGGGGACATTGTGCTGGTGGCCATGTTCTATAGGTGACTTCCAAGTCAGCCATATTGCATGGGGGACATTGTGCTGGTTGCCATGTTGTATAGGTGACTTCCAAGTCAGCCATATTGCTTGGGGGACATTGTGCTGGTTGCCATGTTCTATAGGTGACTTCCAAGTGAGCCATATTGCTTGGGGGATATTGTGCTGGTTGCCATGTTGTATAGGTGACTTCCAAGTCAGCCGTGTTGCATGGGGGACATTGTGCTGGTGGCCATGTTGTATAGGTGACTTCCAAGTCAGCCATATTGCATGGGGGACATTGTGCTGGTTGCCATGTTGTATAGGTGACTTCCAAGTCAGCCATATTGCATGGGGGACATTGTGCTGGTTGCCATGTTGTATAGGTGACTTCCAAGTCAGCCATATTGCATGGGGGACATTGTGCTGGTTGCCATGTTGTATAGGTGACTTCCAAGTCAGCCATATTGCTTGGGGGACATTGTGCTGGTTGCCATGTTGTATAGGTGACTTCCAAGTCAGCCATATTGCCTGTGGGACATTGTGCTGGTTGTATTGTATAGGTGACTTCCAAGTCAGCCATATTGCATGGGGGACATTGTGCTGGTTGCCATGTTGTATAGGTGACTTCCAAGTCAGCCATATTGCATGGGGGACATTGTGCTGGTTGCCATGTTGTATAGGTGACTTCCAAGTGAGCCATATTGCTTGGGGGACATTGTGCTGGTTGTGTTGTATAGGTGACTTCCAAGTCAGCCATATTGCATGGGGGACATTGTGCTGGTTGTCTTGTATAGGTGACTTCCAAGTCAGCCGTGTTGCATGGGGGACATTGTGCTGGTGGCCATGTTCTATAGGTGACTTCCAAGTCAGCCATATTGCATGGGGGACATTGTGCTGGTTGCCATGTTGTATAGGTGACTTCCAAGTGAGCCATATTGCTTGGGGGACATTGTGCTGGTTGCCATGTTGTATAGGTGACTTCCAAGTCAGCCATATTGCATGGGGGACATTGTCCTGGTGGCCATTTCTATAGGTGACTTCCAAGTCAGCCATATTGCATGGGGACATTGTGCTGGTTGTCTTGTATAGGTGCCTTCCAAGTCAGCCATATTGCATGGGGGACATTGTGCTGGTTGCCATGTTGTATAGGTGACTTCCAAGTCAGCCATATTGCATGGGGGACATTGTGCTGGTTGTCTTGTATAGGTGACTTCCAAGTCAGCCGTGTTGCATGGGGGACATTGTGCTGGTGGCCATGTTCTATAGGTGACTTCCAAGTCAGCCATATTGCATGGGGGACATTGTGCTGGTTGCCATGTTGTATAGGTGACTTCCAAGTCAGCCATATTGCTTGGGGGACATTGTGCTGGTTGTGTTGTATAGGTGACTTCCAAGTCAGCCATATTGCATGGGGGACATTGTGCTGGTTGTCTTGTATAGGTGACTTCCAAGTCAGCCGTGTTGCATGGGGGACATTGTGCTGGTGGCCATGTTCTATAGGTGACTTCCAAGTCAGCCATATTGCATGGGGGACATTGTGCTGGTTGCCATGTTGTATAGGTGACTTCCAAGTCAGCCATATTGCTTGGGGGACATTGTGCTGGTTGCCATGTTCTATAGGTGACTTCCAAGTGAGCCATATTGCTTGGGGGATATTGTGCTGGTTGCCATGTTGTATAGGTGACTTCCAAGTCAGCCGTGTTGCATGGGGGACATTGTGCTGGTGGCCATGTTGTATAGGTGACTTCCAAGTCAGCCATATTGCATGGGGGACATTGTGCTGGTTGCCATGTTGTATAGGTGACTTCCAAGTCAGCCATATTGCATGGGGGACATTGTGCTGGTTGCCATGTTGTATAGGTGACTTCCAAGTCAGCCATATTGCATGGGGGACATTGTGCTGGTTGCCATGTTGTATAGGTGACTTCCAAGTCAGCCATATTGCTTGGGGGACATTATGCTGGTTGCCATGTTGTATAGGTGACTTCCAAGTCAGCCATATTGCCTGTGGGACATTGTGCTGGTTGTATTGTATAGGTGACTTCCAAGTCAGCCATATTGCATGGGGGACATTGTGCTGGTTGCCATGTTGTATAGGTGACTTCCAAGTCAGCCATATTGCATGGGGGACATTGTGCTGGTTGCCATGTTGTATAGGTGACTTCCAAGTGAGCCATATTGCTTGGGGGACATTGTGCTGGTTGTGTTGTATAGGTGACTTCCAAGTCAGCCATATTGCATGGGGGACATTGTGCTGGTTGTCTTGTATAGGTGACTTCCAAGTCAGCCGTGTTGCATGGGGGACATTGTGCTGGTGGCCATGTTCTATAGGTGACTTCCAAGTCAGCAATATTGCATGGGGGACATTGTGCTGGTTGCCATGTTGTATAGGTGACTTCCAAGTGAGCCATATTGCTTGGGGGACATTGTGCTGGTGGCCATGTTGTATAGGTGACTTCCAAGTCAGCCATATTGCATGGGGGACATTGTGCTGGTTGCCATGTTGTATAGGTGACTTCCAAGTCAGCCATATTGCATGGGGGACATTGTGCTGGTTGCCATGTTGTATAGGTGACTTCCAAGTCAGCCATATTGCATGGGGGACATTGTGCTGGTTGCCATGTTGTATAGGTGACTTCCAAGTCAGCCATATTGCTTGGGGGACATTGTGCTGGTTGCCATGTTGTATAGGTGACTTCCAAGTCAGCCATATTGCCTGTGGGACATTGTGCTGGTTGTATTGTATAGGTGACTTCCAAGTCAGCCATATTGCATGGGGGACATTGTGCTGGTTGCCATGTTGTATAGGTGACTTCCAAGTCAGCCATATTGCATGGGGGACATTGTGCTGGTTGCCATGTTGTATAGGTGACTTCCAAGTCAGCCATATTGCATGGGGGACATTGTGCTGGTTGCCATGTTGTATAGGTGACTTCCAAGTCAGCCATATTGCATGGGGGACATTGTGCTGGTTGCCATGTTGTATAGGTGACTTCCAAGTCAGCCATATTGCATGGGGGACATTGTGCTGGTTGCCATGTTGTATAGGTGACTTCCAAGTCAGCCATATTGCTTGGGGGACATTGTGCTGGTTGCCATGTTGTATAGGTGACTTCCAAGTCAGCCATATTGCCTGTGGGACATTGTGCTGGTTGTATTGTATAGGTGACTTCCAAGTCAGCCATATTGCATGGGGGACATTGTGCTGGTTGCCATGTTGTATAGGTGACTTCCAAGTCAGCCATATTGCATGGGGGACATTGTGCTGGTTGCCATGTTGTATAGGTGACTTCCAAGTGAGCCATATTGCTTGGGGGACATTGTGCTGGTTGTGTTGTATAGGTGACTTCCAAGTCAGCCATATTGCATGGGGGACATTGTGCTGGTTGTCTTGTATAGGTGACTTCCAAGTCAGCCGTGTTGCATGGGGGACATTGTGCTGGTGGCCATGTTCTATAGGTGACTTCCAAGTCAGCCATATTGCATGGGGGACATTGTGCTGGTTGCCATGTTGTATAGGTGACTTCCAAGTGAGCCATATTGCTTGGGGGACATTGTGCTGGTTGCCATGTTGTATAGGTGACTTCCAAGTCAGCCATATTGCATGGGGGACATTGTCCTGGTGGCCATTTCTATAGGTGACTTCCAAGTCAGCCATATTGCATGGGGACATTGTGCTGGTTGTCTTGTATAGGTGCCTTCCAAGTCAGCCATATTGCATGGGGGACATTGTGCTGGTTGCCATGTTGTATAGGTGACTTCCAAGTCAGCCATATTGCATGGGGGACATTGTGCTGGTTGCCATGTTGTATAGATGACTTCCAAGTCAGCCATATTGCATGGGGGACATTGTGCTGGTTGCCATGTTGTATAGGTGACTTCCAAGTCAGCCATATTGCATGGGGGACATTGTGCTGGTTGCCATGTTGTATAGGTGACTTCCAAGTCAGCCATATTGCATGGGGGACATTGTGCTGGTTGCCATGTTGTATAGGTGACTTCCAAGTCAGCCATATTGCATGGGGGACATTGTGCTGGTTGCCATGTTGTATAGGTGACTTCCAAGTCAGCCATATTGCTTGGGGGACATTGTGCTGGTTGCCATGTTGTATAGGTGACTTCCAAGTCAGCCATATTGCCTGTGGGACATTGTGCTGGTTGTATTGTATAGGTGACTTCCAAGTCAGCCATATTGCATGGGGGACATTGTGCTGGTTGCCATGTTGTATAGGTGACTTCCAAGTCAGCCATATTGCATGGGGGACATTGTGCTGGTTGCCATGTTGTATAGGTGACTTCCAAGTGAGCCATATTGCTTGGGGGACATTGTGCTGGTTGTGTTGTATAGGTGACTTCCAAGTCAGCCATATTGCATGGGGGACATTGTGCTGGTTGTCTTGTATAGGTGACTTCCAAGTCAGCCGTGTTGCATGGGGGACATTGTGCTGGTGGCCATGTTCTATAGGTGACTTCCAAGTCAGCCATATTGCATGGGGGACATTGTGCTGGTTGCCATGTTGTATAGGTGACTTCCAAGTGAGCCATATTGCTTGGGGGACATTGTGCTGGTTGCCATGTTGTATAGGTGACTTCCAAGTCAGCCATATTGCATGGGGGACATTGTCCTGGTGGCCATTTCTATAGGTGACTTCCAAGTCAGCCATATTGCATGGGGACATTGTGCTGGTTGTCTTGTATAGGTGCCTTCCAAGTCAGCCATATTGCATGGGGGACATTGTGCTGGTTGCCATGTTGTATAGGTGACTTCCAAGTCAGCCATATTGCATGGGGGACATTGTGCTGGTTGCCATGTTGTATAGATGACTTCCAAGTCAGCCATATTGCATGGGGGACATTGTGCTGGTTGTGTTGTATAGGTGACTTCCAAGTCAGCCATATTGCATGGGGGACATTGTGCTGGTTGTATTGTATAGGTGACTTCCAAGTCAGCCATATTGCTTGGGGGACATTGTGTTGGTTGCCATGTTCTATAGGTGACTTCCAAGTCGGCCATATTGCATGGGGGACATTGTGCTGGTTGTGTTGTATAGGTGACTTCCAAGTCAGCCATATTGCATGGGGGACATTGTTCTGTCTGTGTTGTATAGGTGACTTCCAAGTCAGCCATATTGCATGGGGGACATTGTGCTGGTTGTATTGCATAGGTGACATCCAAGTTAGCAAAATTGCATGGGGGACATTGTGCTGGTTGCCATGTTGTATAGGTGACTTCCAAGTCAGCCATATTGCATGGGGGACATTGTGCTGGTGGCCATGTTCTATAGGTGACTTCCAAGTCAGCCATATTGCATTTGGGACATTGTGCTGGTTGTCTTGTATAGGTCACTTCCAAGTCAGCCATATTGCATGGGGGACATTGTGCTGGTTGTGTTGTATAGGTGACTTCCAAATCAGCCATATTGCATGGGGGACATTGTGCTGGTTGTATTGTATAGGTGACTTCCAAGTCAGCCATTTTGCATGGGGGACATTGTGCTGGTTGTCTTGTATAGGTGACTTCCAAGTCAGCCATATTGCTTGGGGGACATTGTGCTGGTTGTATTGTATAGGTGACTTCCAAGTCAGCCATATTGCATGGGGGACATTGTGCTGGTTGCCATGTTGTATAGGTGACTTCCAAGTCAGCCATATTGCATGGGGGACATTGTGCTGGTGGCCATGTTCTATAGGTGACTTCCAAGTCAGCCATATTGCCTGTGGGACATTGTGCTGGTTGTATTGTATAGGTGACTTCCAAGTCAGCCATATTGCATGGGGAACATTGTGCTGGTTGCCATGTTGTATAGGTGACTTCCAAGTCAGCCATATTGCATGGGGGACATTGTGCTGGTTGCCATGTTGTATAGGTGACTTCCAAGTGAGCCATATTGCTTGGGGGACATTGTGCTGGTTGTGTTGTATAGGTGACTTCCAAGTCAGCCATATTGCATGGGGGACATTGTTCTGGTTGTCTTGTATAGGTGACTTCCAAGTCAGCCGTGTTGCATGGGGGACATTGTGCTGGTGGCCATGTTCTATAGGTGACTTCCAAGTCAGCCATATTGCATGGGGGACATTGTGCTGGTTGCCATGTTGTATAGGTGACTTCCAAGTGAGCCATATTGCTTGGGGGACATTGTGCTGGTTGCCATGTTGTATAGGTGACTTCCAAGTCAGCCATATTGCATGGGGGACATTGTGCTGGTGGCCATTTCTATAGGTGACTTCCAAGTCAGCCATATTGCATGGGGACATTGTGCTGGTTGTCTTGTATAGGTGCCTTCCAAGTCAGCCATTTTGCATGGGGGACATTGTGCTGGTTGCCATGTTGTATAGGTGACTTCCAAGTCAGCCATATTGCATGGGGGACATTGTGCTGGTTGCCATGTTGTATAGATGACTTCCAAGTCAGCCATAATGCATGGGGGACATTGTGCTGGTTGTGTTGTATAGGTGACTTCCAAGTCAGCCATATTGCATGGGGGACATTGTGATGGTTGTATAGTATAGGTGACTTCCAAGTCAGCCATATTACATGGGGGACATTGTGATGGTTGTATTGTATAGGTGACGTCCAAGTGAGCCATATTGCTTGGGGGACATTGTGCTGGTGGCCATGTTGTATAGGTGACTTCCAAGTCAGCCATATTGCTTGGGGGACATTGTGCTGGTGGCCATTTCTATAGGTGACTTCCAAATCAGCCATATTGCATGGGGACATTGTGCTGGTTGTCTTGTATAGGTGCCTTCCAAGTCAGCCATATTGCATGGGGGACATTGTGCTGGTTGTGTTGTATAGGTGACTTCCAAGTCAGCCATATTGCATGTGGGACATTGTGCTGGCTGTGTTGTATAGGTGACTTCCAAGTCAGCCATATTGCATGGGGGACATTGTGCTGGTTGTATTGCATAGGTGACTTCCAAGTCAGCCATATTGCATGGGGGACATTGTGCTGGTTGCCATGTTGTATAGGTGACTTCCAAGTCAGCCATATTGCATGGGGGACATTGTGCTGGTGGCCATGTTCTATAGGTGACTTCCAAGTCAGCCATATTGCATTTGGGACATTGTGCTGGTTGTCTTGTATAGGTCACTTCCAAGTCAGCCATATTGCATGGGGGACATTGTGCTGGTTGTGTTGTATAGGTGACTTCCAAATCAGCCATATTGCATGGGGGACATTGTGCTGGTTGTATTGTATAGGTGACTTCCAAGTCAGCCATATTGCATGGGGGACATTGTGCTGGTTGTCTTGTATAGGTGACTTCCAAGTCAGCCATATTGCTTGGGGGACATTGTGATGGTTGTATTGTATAGGTGACTTCCAAGTCAGCCATATTGCATGGGGGACATTGTGCTGGTTGCCATGTTGTATAGGTGAATTCCAAGTCAGCCATATTGCATGGGGGACATTGTGCTGGTGGCCATGTTCTATAGGTGACTTCCAAGTCAGCCATATTGCATTTGGGACATTGTGCTGGTTGTCTTGTATAGGTGACTTCCAAGTCAGCCATATTGCTTGGGGGACATTGTGCTGGTTGCCATGTCCTATAGGTGACTTCCAAGTCAGCCATATTGCATGGGGGACATTGTGCTGGTTGTCTTGTATAGGTGACTTCCAAGTCAGCCATATTGCATGGGGGACATTGTGCTGGTTGCCATGTTGTATAGGTGACTTCCAAGTCAGCCATATTGCATGGGGGACATTGTGCTGGTTGCCATGTTGTATAGGTGACTTCCAAGTCAGCCATATTGCTTGGGGGACATTGTGCTGGTTGTGTTGTATAGGTGACTTCCAAGTCAGCCATATTGCATGGGGGACATTGTGCTGGTTGTCTTGTATAGGTGACTTCCAAGTCAGCCGTGTTGCATGGGGGACATTGTGCTGGTGGCCATGTTCTATAGGTGACTTCCAAGTCAGCCATATTGCATGGGGGACATTGTGCTGGTTGCCATGTTGTATAGGTGACTTCCAAGTCAGCCATATTGCTTGGGGGACATTGTGCTGGTTGCCATGTTCTATAGGTGACTTCCAAGTGAGCCATATTGCTTGGGGGATATTGTGCTGGTTGCCATGTTGTATAGGTGACTTCCAAGTCAGCCGTGTTGCATGGGGGACATTGTGCTGGTGGCCATGTTGTATAGGTGACTTCCAAGTCAGCCATATTGCATGGGGGACATTGTGCTGGTTGCCATGTTGTATAGGTGACTTCCAAGTCAGCCATATTGCATGGGGGACATTGTGCTGGTTGCCATGTTGTATAGGTGACTTCCAAGTCAGCCATATTGCATGGGGGACATTGTGCTGGTTGCCATGTTGTATAGGTGACTTCCAAGTCAGCCATATTGCTTGGGGGACATTATGCTGGTTGCCATGTTGTATAGGTGACTTCCAAGTCAGCCATATTGCCTGTGGGACATTGTGCTGGTTGTATTGTATAGGTGACTTCCAAGTCAGCCATATTGCATGGGGGACATTGTGCTGGTTGCCATGTTGTATAGGTGACTTCCAAGTCAGCCATATTGCATGGGGGACATTGTGCTGGTTGCCATGTTGTATAGGTGACTTCCAAGTGAGCCATATTGCTTGGGGGACATTGTGCTGGTTGTGTTGTATAGGTGACTTCCAAGTCAGCCATATTGCATGGGGGACATTGTGCTGGTTGTCTTGTATAGGTGACTTCCAAGTCAGCCGTGTTGCATGGGGGACATTGTGCTGGTGGCCATGTTCTATAGGTGACTTCCAAGTCAGCAATATTGCATGGGGGACATTGTGCTGGTTGCCATGTTGTATAGGTGACTTCCAAGTGAGCCATATTGCTTGGGGGACATTGTGCTGGTTGCCATGTTGTATAGGTGACTTCCAAGTCAGCCATATTGCATGGGGGACATTGTGCTGGTGGCCATTTCTATAGGTGACTTCCAAGTCAGCCATATTGCATGGGGACATTGTGCTGGTTGTCTTGTATAGGTGCCTTCCAAGTCAGCCATATTGCATGGGGGACATTGTGCTGGTTGCCATGTTGTATAGGTGACTTCCAAGTCAGCCATATTGCATGGGGGACATTGTGCTGGTTGCCATGTTGTATAGATGACTTCCAAGTCAGCCATATTGCATGGGGGACATTGTGCTGGTTGTGTTGTATAGGTGACTTCCAAGTCAGCCATATTGCATGGGGGACATTGTGCTGGTTGTATTGTATAGGTGACTTCCAAGTCAGCCATATTACATGGGGGACATTGTGATGGTTGTATTGTATAGGTGACTTCCAAGTGAGCCATATTGCTTGGGGGACATTGTGCTGGTGGCCATGTTGTATAGGTGACTTCCAAGTCAGCCATATTGCTTGGGGGACATTGTGTTGGTTGCCATGTTCTATAGGTGACTTCCAAGTCAGCCATATTGCATGGGGGACATTGTGCTGGTTGTGTTGTATAGGTGACTTCCAAGTCAGCCATATTGCATGGGGGACATTGTTCTGTCTGTGTTGTATAGGTGACTTCCAAGTCAGCCATATTGCATGGGGGACATTGTGCTGGTTGTATTGCATAGGTGACATCCAAGTTAGCCAAATTGCATGGGGGACATTGTGCTGGTTGCCATGTTGTATAGGTGACTTCCAAGTCAGCCATATTGCATGGGGGACATTGTGCTGGTGGCCATGTTCTATAGGTGACTTCCAAGTCAGCCATATTGCATTTGGGACATTGTGCTGGTTGTCTTGTATAGGTCACTTCCAAGTCAGCCATATTGCATGGGGGACATTGTGCTGGTTGTGTTGTATAGGTGACTTCCAAATCAGCCATATTGCATGGGGGACATTGTGCTGGTTGTATTGTATAGGTGACTTCCAAGTCAGCCATTTTGCATGGGGGACATTGTGCTGGTTGTCTTGTATAGGTGACTTCCAAGTCAGCCATATTGCTTGGGGGACATTGTGCTGGTTGTATTGTATAGGTGACTTCCAAGTCAGCCATATTGCATGGGGGACATTGTGCTGGTTGCCATGTTGTATAGGTGACTTCCAAGTCAGCCATATTGCCTGTGGGACATTGTGCTGGTTGTATTGTATAGGTGACTTCCAAGTCAGCCATATTGCATGGGGGACATTGTGCTGGTTGTGTTGTATAGGTGACTTCCAAATCAGCCATATTGCATGGGGGACATTGTGCTGGTTGTATTGTATAGGTGACTTCCAAGTCAGCCATTTTGCATGGGGGACATTGTGCTGGTTGTCTTGTATAGGTGACTTCCAAGTCAGCCATATTGCTTGGGGGACATTGTGCTGGTTGTATTGTATAGGTGACTTCCAAGTCAGCCATATTGCATGGGGGACATTGTGCTGGTGGCCATGTTCTATAGGTGACTTCCAAGTCAGCCATATTGCCTGTGGGACATTGTGCTGGTTGTATTGTATAGGTGACTTCCAAGTCAGCCATATTGCATGGGGAACATTGTGCTGGTTGCCATGTTGTATAGGTGACTTCCAAGTCAGCCATATTGCATGGGGGACATTGTGCTGGTTGCCATGTTGTATAGGTGACTTCCAAGTGAGCCATATTGCTTGGGGGACATTGTGCTGGTTGTGTTGTATAGTTGACTTCCAAGTCAGCCATATTGCATGGGGGACATTGTGCTGGTTGTCTTGTATAGGTGACTTCCAAGTCAGCCGTGTTGCATGGGGGACATTGTGCTGGTGGCCATGTTCTATAGGTGACTTCCAAGTCAGCCATATTGCATGGGGGACATTGTGCTGGTTGCCATGTTGTATAGGTGACTTCCAAGTGAGCCATATTGCTTGGGGGACATTGTGCTGGTTGCCATGTTGTATAGGTGACTTCCAAGTCAGCCATATTGCATGGGGGACATTGTGCTGGTGGCCATTTCTATAGGTGACTTCCAAGTCAGCCATATTGCATGGGGACATTGTGCTGGTTGTCTTGTATAGGTGCCTTCCAAGTCAGCCATATTGCATGGGGGACATTGTGCTGGTTGCCATGTTGTATAGGTGACTTCCAAGTCAGCCATATTGCATGGGGGACATTGTGCTGGTTGCCATGTTGTATAGATGACTTCCAAGTCAGCCATAATGCATGGGGGACATTGTGCTGGTTGTGTTGTATAGGTGACTTCCAAGTCAGCCATATTGCATGGGGGACATTGTGCTGGTTGTATAGTATAGGTGACTTCCAAGTCAGCCATATTACATGGGGGACATTGTGATGGTTGTATTGTATAGGTGACTTCCAAGTGAGCCATATTGCTTGGGGGACATTGTGCTGGTGGCCATGTTGTATAGGTGACTTCCAAGTCAGCCATATTGCTTGGGGTACATTGTGTTGGTTGCCATGTTCTATAGGTGACTTCCAAGTCAGCCATATTGCATGGGGGACATTGTGCTGGTTGTGTTGTATAGGTGACTTCCAAGTCAGCCATATTGCATGGGGGACATTGTTCTGGCTGTGTTGTATAGGTGACTTCCAAGTCAGCCATATTGCATGGGGGACATTGTGCTGGTTGTATTGCATAGGTGACTTCCAAGTCAGCCATATTGCATGGGGGACATTGTGCTGGTTGCCATGTTGTATAGGTGACTTCCAAGTCAGCCATATTGCATGGGGGACATTGTGCTGGTGGCCATGTTCTATAGGTGACTTCCAAGTCAGCCATATTGCATTTGGGACATTGTGCTGGTTGTCTTGTATAGGTCACTTCCAAGTCAGCCATATTGCATGGGGGACATTGTGCTGGTTGTGTTGTTTAGGTGACTTCTAAATCAGCCATATTGCATGGGGGACATTGTGCTGGTTGTATTGTATAGGTGACTTCCAAGTCAGCCATAATGCATGGGGGACATTGTGCTGGTTGTCTTGTATAGGTGACTTCCAAGTCAGCCATATTGCTTGGGGGACATTGTGCTGGTTGTATTGTATAGGTGACTTCCAAGTCAGCCATATTGCATGGGGGACATTGTGCTGGTTGCCATGTTGTATAGGTGACTTCCAAGTCAGCCATATTGCATGGGGGACATTGTGCTGGTGGCCATGTTCTATAGGTGACTTCCAAGTCAGCCATATTGCATTTGGGACATTGTGCTGGTTGTCTTGTATAGGTGACTTCCAAGTCAGCCATATTGCTTGGGGGACATTGTGCTGGTTGCCATGTCCTATAGGTGACTTCCAAGTCAGCCATATTGCATGGGGGACATTATGCTGGTTGTCTTGTATAGGTGACTTCCAAGTCAGCCATATTGCATGGGGGACATTGTGCTGGTTGCCATGTTGTATAGGTGACTTCCAAGTCAGCCATATTGCATGGGGGACATTGTGCTGGTTGCCATGTTGTATAGGTGACTTCCAAGTCAGCCATATTGCTTGGGGGACATTGTGCTGGTTGTGTTGTATAGGTGACTTCCAAGTAAGCCATATTGCATGGGGGACATTGTGCTGGTTGTCTTGTATAGGTGACTTCCAAGTCAGCCGTGTTGCATGGGGGACATTGTGCTGGTGGCCATGTTCTATAGGTGACTTCCAAGTCAGCCATATTGCATGGGGGACATTGTGCTGGTTGCCATGTTGTATAGGTGACTTCCAAGTCAGCCATATTGCTTGGGGGACATTGTGCTGGTTGCCATATTCTATAGGTGACTTCCAAGTGAGCCATATTGCTTGGGGGATATTGTGCTGGTTGCCATGTTGTATAGGTGACTTCCAAGTCAGCCATATTGCATGGGGGACATTGTGCTGGTGGCCATGTTCTATAGGTGACTTCCAAGTCAGCCACATTGCATGGGGGACATTGTGCTGGTTTCTTGTATAGGTGACTTCCAAGTCAGCCATATTGCATGGGGGACATTGTGCTGGTTGCCATGTTGTATAGGTGACTTCCAAGTCAGCCATATTGCATGGGGGACATTGTGCTGGTTGCCATGTTGTATAGGTGACTTGCAAGTCAGCCATATTGCATGGGGGACATTGTGCTGGATGCCATGTTGTATAGGTGACTTCCAAGTGAGCCATATTGCATGGGGGACATTGTGCTGGTTGTGTTGTATAGGTGACTTCCAAATCAGCCATATTGCATGGGGGACATTGTGCTGGTTGTGTTGTATAGGTGACTTCCAAGTCAGCCATATTGCATGGGGGACATTGTGCTGGTTGTATTGTATAGGTGACTTCCAAGTCAGCCATATTGCATGGGGGACATTGTGCTGGTTGTATTGTATAGGTGCCTTCCAAGTGAGCCATATTGCTTGGGGGACATTGTGCTGGTGGCCATGTTCTATAGGTGACTTCCAAGTCAGCCATATTGCATGGGGGACATTGTGCTGGTTGCCATGTCCTATAGGTGACTTCCAAGTCAGCCATATTGCATGGGAGACATTGTGCTGGTTGCCATGTTGTATAGGTGACTTCCAAGTGAGCCATATTGCTTGGGGGACATTGTGCTGGTTGTGTTGTATAGGTGACTTCCAAGTCAGCCATATTGCATGGGGGACATTGTGCTGGTTGTCTTGTATAGGTGACTTCCAAGTCAGCCGTGTTGCATGGGGGACATTGTGCTGGTTGTATTGTATAGGTGACTTCCAAGTCAGCCATATTGCATGGGGGACATTGTGCTGGTGGCCATGTTGTAAAGGTGACTTCCAAGTCAGCCATATTGCATGGGGGACATTGTGCTGGTTGCCATGTTGTATAGGTGACTTCCAAGTCAGCCATATTGCATGGGGGACATTGTGCTGGTTGCCATGTTGTATAGGTGACTTACAAGTCAGCCATATTGCATGGGGGACATTGTGCTGGTTGCCATGTCCGATAGGTAACTTCCAAGTCAGCCATATTGCTTGGTAGACATTGTGCTGGTTGCCATGTTGTATAGGTGACTTCCAAGTCAGCCATATTGCTTGGGGGATATTGTGCTGGTTGCCATGTTGTATAGGTGACTTCCAAGTCAGCCATATTGCATGGGGGACATTGTGCTGGTGGCCATGTTCTATAGGTGACTTCCAAGTCAGCCATATTGCATGGGGGACAATGTGCTGGTTGTGTTGTATAGGTGACTTCCAAATCAGCCATATTGCATGGGGGACATTGTGCTGGTTGTATTGTATAGGTGACTTCCAAGTCAGCCATATTGCATGGGGGACATTGTGCTGGTTGTATTGTATAGGTGACTTCCAAGTCAGCCATATTGCATGGGGGACATTGTGCTGGTGGCCATGTCCTATAGGTGACTTCCAAGTCAGCCATATTGCATGGGGGACATTGTGCTGGTTGTCTTGTATAGGTGACTTCCAAGTCAGCCATATTGCTTGGGGGACATTGTGCTGGTTGTATTGTATAGGTGACTTCCAATCAGCCATATTGCATGGGGGACATTGTGCTGGTTGCCATGTTGTATAGGTGACTTCCAAGTCAGCCATATTGCATGGGGGACATTGTGCTGGTGGCCATGTTCTATAGGTGACTTCCAAGTCAGCCATATTGCATTTGGGACATTGTGCTGGTTGTCTTGTATAGGTGACTTCCAAGTCAGCCATATTGCATGGGGGACATTGTGCTGGTGGCCATGTTCTATAGGTGACTTCCAAGTCAGCCATATTGCATGGGGGACATTGTGCTGGTTGTCTTGTATAGGTGACTTCCAAGTCAGCCATATTGCATGGGGGACATTGTGCTGGTTGTGTTGTATAGGTGACTTCCAAATCAGCCATATTGCATGGGGGACATTGTGCTGGTTGTATTGTATAGGTGACTTCCAAGTCAGCCATATTGCATGGGGGACATTGTGCTGGTTGTATTGTATAGGTGACTTCCAAGTCAGCCATATTGCATGGGGGACATTGTGCTGGTGGCCATGTCCTATAGGTGACTTCCAAGTCAGCCATATTGCATGGGGGACATTGTGCTGGTTGTCTTGTATAGGTGACTTCCAAGTCAGCCATATTGCATGGGGGACATTGTGCTGGTTGCCATGTTGTATAGTTGACTTCCAAGTCAGCCATATTGCATGGGGGACATTGTGCTGGTGGCCATGTTCTATAGGTGACTTCCAAGTCAGCCATATTGCATTTGGGACATTGTGCTGGTTGTATTGTATAGGTGACTTCCAAGTCAGCCATATTGCATGGGGGACATTGTGCTGGTTGTATTGTATAGGTGACTTCCAAGTCAGCCATATTGCATGGGGGACATTGTGCTGGTGGCCATGTCCTATAGGTGACTTCCAAGTCAGCCATATTGCTTGGGGGACATTGTGCTGGTTGTATTGTATAGGTGACTTCCAAGTCAGCCATATTGCATGGGGGACATTGTGCTGGTTGCCATGTTGTATAGTTGACTTCCAAGTCAGCCATATTGCATGGGGGACATTGTGCTGGTGGCCATGTTCTATAGGTGACTTCCAAGTCAGCCATATTGCATTTGGGACATTGTGCTGGTTGTCTTGTATAGGTGACTTCCAAGTCAGCCATATTGCATGGGGGACATTGTGCTGGTCGTGTTGTATAGGTGACTTCCAAATCAGCCATATTGCATGGGGGACATTGTGCTGGTTGTATTGTATAGGTGACTTCCAAGTCAGCCATATTGCATGGGGGACATTGTGCTGGTTGTCTTGTATAGGTGACTTCCAAGTCAGCCATATTGCTTGGGGGACATTGTGCTGGTTGTATTGTATAGGTGACTTCCAAGTCAGCCATATTGCATGGGGGACATTGTGCTGGTTGCCATGTTGTATAGGTGACTTCCAAGTCAGCCATATTGCATGGGGGACATTGTGCTGGTTGTCTTGTATAGGTGACTTCCAAGTCAGCCGTGTTGCATGGGGGACATTGTGCTGGTTGTATTGTATAGGTGACTTCCAAGTCAGCCATATTGCATGGGGGACATTGTGCTGGTGGCCATGTTGTAAAGGTGACTTCCAAGTCAGCCATATTGCATGGGGGACATTGTGCTGGTTGCCATGTTGTATAGGTGACTTCCAAGTCAGCCATATTGCATGGGGGACATTGTGCTGGTTGCCATGTTGTATAGGTGACTTACAAGTCAGCCATATTGCTTGGGGGAAATTGTGCTGGTTGTCTTGTATAGGTGACTTTTAAGTCAGCCATATTGCTTGGGGGACATTGTGCTGGTTGCCATGTTCTATAGGTGACTTCCAAGTCAGCCATATTGCATGGGGGACATTGTGCTGGTTGCCATGTCCTATAGGTGACTTCCAAGTCAGCCATATTGCATGGGGGAAATTGTGCTGGTTGTCTTGTATAGGTGACTTTTAAGTCAGCCATATTGCTTGGGGGACATTGTGCTGGTTGCCATGTTCTATAGGTGACTTCCAAGTCAGCCATATTGCTTGGTAGACATTGTGCTGGTTGCCATGTTGTATAGGTGACTTCCAAGTCAGCCATATTGCTTGGGGGATATTGTGCTGGTTGCCATGTTGTATAGGTGACTTCCAAGTCAGCCATATTGCATGGGGGACATTGTGCTGGTGGCCATGTGCTATAGGTGACTTCCAAGTCAGCCATATTGCATGGGGGACATTGTGCTGGTTGTCTTGTATAGGTGACTTCCAAGTCAGCCATATTGCATGGGGGACATTGTGCTGGTTGTGTTGTATAGGTGACTTCCAAATCAGCCATATTGCATGGGGGACATTGTGCTGGTTGTATTGTATAGGTGACTTCCAAGTCAGCCATATTGCATGGGGGACATTGTGCTGGTTGTATTGTATAGGTGACTTCCAAGTCAGCCATATTGCATGGGGGACATTGTGCTGGTGGCCATGTCCTATAGGTGACTTCCAAGTCAGCCATATTGCATGGGGGACATTGTGCTGGTTGTCTTGTATAGGTGACTTCCAAGTCAGCCATATTGCTTGGGGGACATTGTGCTGGTTGTATTGTATAGGTGACTTCCAAGTCAGCCATATTGCATGGGGGACATTGTGCTGGTTGCCATGTTGTATAGGTGACTTCCAAGTCAGCCATATTGCATGGTGGACATTGTGCTGGTGGCCATGTTCTATAGGTGACTTCCTAGTCAGCCATATTGCATTTGGGACATTGTGCTGGTTGTCTTGTATAGGTGACTTCCAAGACGGGCCATATTGCATGGGGGACATTGTGCTGGTGGCCATGTTCTATAGGTGACTTCCAAGTCAGCCATATTGCATGGGGGACATTGTGCTGGTTGTCTTGTATAGGTGACTTCCAAGTCAGCCATATTGCATGGGTGACATTGTGCTGGTTGTGTTGTATAGGTGACTTCCAAATCAGCCATATTGCATAGGGGACATTGTGCTGGTTGTATTGTATAGGTGACTTCCAAGTCAGCCATATTGCATGGGGGACATTGTGCTGGTTGTATTGTATAGGTGACTTCCAAGTCAGCCATTTTGCATGGGGGACATTGTGCTGGTGGCCATGTCTTATAGGTGACTTCCAAGTCAGCCATATTGCATGGGGGACATTGTGCTGGTTGTCTTGTATAGGTGACTTCCAAGTCAGCCATATTGCTTGGCGGACATTGTGCTGGTTGTCTTGTATAGGTGACTTCCAAGTCAGCCATATTGCATGGGGGACATTGTGCTGGTTGCCATGTTGTATAGTTGACTTCCAAGTCAGCCATATTGCATGGGGGACATTGTGCTGGTGGCCATGTTCTATAGGTGACTTCCAAGTCAGCCATATTGCATTTGGGACATTGTGCTGGTTGTCTTGTATAGGTGACTTCCAAGTCAGCCATATTGCATGGGGGACATTGTGCTGGTTGTATTGTATAGGTGACTTCCAAGTCAGCCATATTGCATGGGGGACATTGTGCTGGTTGTCTTGTATAGGTGACTTCCAAGTCAGCCATATTGCTTGGGGGACATTGTGCTGGTTGTATTGTATAGGTGACTTCCAAGTCAGCCATATTGCATGGGGGACATTGTGCTGGTTGCCATGTTGTATAGGTGACTTCCAAGTCAGCCATATTGCATGGGGGACATTGTGCTGGTGGCCATATTCTATAGGTGACTTCCAAGTCAGCCATATTGCATTTGGGACATTGTGCTGGTTGTATTGTATAGGTGACTTCCAAGTCAGCCATATTGCATGGGGGACATTGTGCTGGTTGTATTGTATAGGTGACTTCCAAGTGAGCCATATTGCTTGGGGGACATTGTGCTGGTGGCCATGTTCTATAGGTGACTTCCAAGTCAGCCATATTGCATGGGGGACATTGTGCTGGTTGCCATGTCCTATAGGTGACTTCCAAGTCAGCCATATTGCATGGGGGACATTGTGCTGGTTGTCTTGTATAGGTGACTTCCAAGTCAGCCATATTGCTTGGGGGACATTGTGCTGGTTGCCATGTTCTATAGGTGACTTCCAAGTCAGCGATATTGCTTGGGGGACATTGTGCTGGTGTCCATGTTCTATAGGTGACTTCCAAGTCAGCCATATTGCTTGGGGGACATTGTGCTGGTTGTATTGTATAGGTGACTTCCAAGTCAGCCATATTGCATGGGGGACATTGTGCTGGTTGTATTGTATAGGTGACTTCCAAGTCAGCCATATTGCATGGGGGACATTGTGCTGGTGGCCATGTCCTATAGGTGACCTCCAAGTCAGCCATATTGCATGGGGGACATTATGCTGGTTGTCTTGTATAGGTGACTTCCAAGTCAGCCATATTGCTTGGGGGACATTGTGCTGGTTGTATTGTATAGGTGACTTCCAAGTCAGCCATATTGCCTGGGGGAAATTTTGCTGGTTGCCATGTTGTATAGGTGACTTCCAAGTCAGCCATATTGCATGGGGGACATTGTGCTGGTGGCCATGTTCTATAGGTGACTTCCAAGTCAGCCATATTGCATTTGGGACATTGTGCTGGTTGTCTTGTATAGGTGACTTCCAAGTCAGCCATATTGCATGGCGGACATTGTGCTGGTTGTGTTGTATAGGTGACTTCCAAATCAGCCATATTGCATGGGGGACATTGTGCTGGTTGTATTGTATAGGTGACTTCCAAGTCAGCCATATTGCATGGGGGACATTGTGCTGGTTGTCTTGTATAGGTGACTTCCAAGTCAGCCATATTGCTTGGGGGACATTGTGCTGGTTGTATTGTATAGGTGACTTCCAAGTCAGCCATATTGCATGGGGGACATTGTGCTGGTTGCCATGTTGTATAGGTGACTTCCAAGTCAGCCATATTGCATGGGGGATATTGTGCTGGTGGCCATGTTCTATAGGTGACTTCCAAGTCAGCCATATTGCATTTGGGACATTGTGCTGGTTGTATTGTATAGGTGACTTCCAAGTCAGCCATATTGCATGGGGGACATTGTGCTGGTTGTATTGTATAGGTGACTTCCAAGTCAGCCATATTGCATGGGGGACATTGTGCTGGTTGCCATGTTGTATAGGTGACTTCCAAGTCAGCCATATTGCTTGGGGGACATTGTGCTGGTGGCCATGTTCTATAGGTGACTTCCAAGTCAGCCATATTGCATGGGGGACATTGTGCTGGTTGCCATGTCCTATAGGTGACTTCCAAGTCAGCCATATTGCATGGGGGACATTGTGCTGGTTGTCTTGTATAGGTGACTTCCAAGTCAGCCATATTGCTTGGGGGACATTGTGCTGGTTGCCATGTTCTATAGGTGACTTCCAAGTCAGCCATATTGCTTGGGGGACATTGTGCTGGTGGCCATGTTCTATAGGTGACTTCCAAGTCAGCCATATTGCATGGGGGACATTGTGCTGGTGGCCATGTTCTATAGGTGACTTCCAAGTCATCCATATTGCATTTGGGACATTGTGCTGGTTGTCTTGAATAGGTGACTTCCAAGTCAGCCATATTGCATGGGGGACATTGTGCTGGTTGTCTTGTATAGGTGACTTCCAAGTCAGCCATATTGCTTGGGGGACATTGTGCTGGTTGCCATGTTCTATAGGTGACTTCCAAGTCAGCCATATTGCTTGGGGGACATTGTGCTGGTGGCCATGTTCTATAGGTGACTTCCAAGTCAGCCATATTGCATGGGGGACATTGTGCTGGTGGCCATGTTCTATAGGTGACTTCCAAGTCATCCATATTGCATTTGGGACATTGTGCTGGTTGTCTTGTATAGGTGACTTCCAAGTCAGCCATATTGCATGGGGGACATTGTGCTGGTTGTCTTGTATAGGTGACTTCCAAGTCAGCCATATTGCATGGCGGACATTGTGCTGGTTGTGTTGTATAGGTGACTTCCAAATCAGCCATATTGCATGGGGGACATTGTGCTGGTTGTATTGTATAGGTGACTTCCAAGTCAGCCATATTGCATGGGGGACATTGTGCTGGTTGTCTTGTATAGGTGACTTCCAAGTCAGCCATATTGCTTGGGGGACATTGTGCTGCTTGTATTGTATAGGTGACTTCCAAGTCAGCCATATTGCATGGGGGACATTGTGCTGGTTGCCATGTTGTATAGGTGACTTCCAAGTCAGCCATATTGCATGGGGGATATTGTGCTGGTGGCCATGTTCTATAGGTGACTTCCAAGTCAGCCATATTGCATTTGGGACATTGTGCTGGTTGTATTGTATAGGTGACTTCCAAGTCAGCCATATTGCATGGGGGACATTGTGCTGGTTGTATTGTATAGGTGACTTCCAAGTCAGCCATATTGCATGGGGGACATTGTGCTGGTTGCCATGTTGTATAGGTGACTTCCAAGTCAGCCATATTGCTTGGGGGACATTGTGCTGGTGGCCATGTTCTATAGGTGACTTCCAAGTCAGACATATTGCATGGGGGACATTGTGCTGGTTGCCATGTTGTATAGGTGACTTCCAAGTCAGCCATATTGCATGGGGGACATTGTGCTGGTGGCCATGTTCTATAGGTGACTTCCAAGTCAGCCAAATTGCATTTGGGACATTGTGCTGGTTGTCTTGTATAGGTGACTTCCAAGTCAGCCATATTGCTTGGGGGACATTGTGCTGGTGGCCATGTTCTATAGGTGACTTCCAAGTCAGCCATATTGCATGGGGGACATTGTGCTGGTGGCCATGTTCTATAGGTGACTTCCAAGTCATCCATATTGCATTTGGGACATTGTGCTGGTTGTCTTGTATAGGTGACTTCCAAGTCAGCCATATTGCATGGGGGACATTGTGCTGGTTGTCTTGTATAGGTGACTTCCAAGTCAGCCATATTGCTTGGGGGACATTGTGCTGGTTGCCATGTTCTATAGGTGACTTCCAAGTCAGCCATATTGCTTGGGGGACATTGTGCTGGTGGCCATGTTCTATAGGTGACTTCCAAGTCAGCCATATTGCATGGGGGACATTGTGCTGGTGGCCATGTTCTATAGGTGACTTCCAAGTCATCCATATTGCATTTGGGACATTGTGCTGGTTGTCTTGTATAGGTGACTTCCAAGTCAGCCATATTGCATGGGGGACATTGTGCTGGTTGTGTTGTATAGGTGACTTCCAAATCAGCCATATTGCATGGGGGACATTGTGCTGGTTGTTTTGTATAGGTGACTTCCAAGTCAGCCATATTGCATGGGGGACATTGTGCTGGTTGTCTTGTATAGGTGACTTCCAAGTCAGCCATATTGCTTGGGGGACATTGTGCTGGTTGTATTGTATAGGTGACTTCCAAGTCAGCCATATTGCATGGGGGACATTGTGCTGGTTGCCATGTTGTATAGTTGACTTCCAAGTCAGCCATATTGCATGGGGGACATTGTGCTGGTGGCCATGTTCTAGAGGTGACTTCCAAGTCAGCCATATTGCATTTGGGACATTGTGCTGGTTGTATTGTATAGGTGACTTCCAAGTCAGCCATATTGCATGGGGGACATTGTGCTGGTTGTATTGTATAGGTGACTTCCAAGTGAGCCATATTGCTTGGGGGACATTGTGCTGGGGGCCATGTTCTATAGGTGACTTCCAAGTCAGCCATATTGCATGGGGGACATTGTGCTGGTTGCAATGTCCTATAGGTGACTTCCAAGTCAGCCATATTGCATGGGGGACATTGTGCTGGTTGTCTTGTATAGGTGACTTCCAAGTCAGCCATATTGCTTGGGGGACAATGTGCTGGTTGCCATGTTCTATAGGTGACTTCCAAGTCAGCCATATTGCTTGGGGGACATTGTGCTGGTGGCCATGTTCTATAGGTGACTTCCAAGTCAGCCATATTGCTTGGGGGACATTGTGCTGGTTGTATTGTATAGGTGACTTCCAAGTCAGCCATATTGCATGGGGGACATTGTGCTGGTTGTATTGTATAGGTGACTTCCAAGTCAGCCATATTGCATGGGGGACATTGTGCTGGTTGCCATGTTGTATAGGTGACTTCCAAGTCAGCCAAATTGCTTGGGGGACATTGTGCTGGTGGCCATGTTCTATAGGTGACTTCCAAGTCAGCCATATTGCATGGGGGACATTGTGCTGGTTGCCATGTCCTATAGGTGACTTCCAAGTCAGCCATATTGCATGGGGGACATTGTGCTGGTTGTCTTGTATAGGTGACTTCCAAGTCAGCCATATTGCTTGGGGGACATTGTGCTGGTTGCCATGTTCTATAGGTGACTTCCAAGTCAGCCATATTGCTTGGGGGACATTGTGCTGGTGGCCATGTTCTATAGGTGACTTCCAAGTCAGCCATATTGCATGGGGGACATTGTGCTGGTGGCCATGTTCTATAGGTGACTTCCAAGTCATCCATATTGCATTTGGGACATTGTGCTGGTTGTCTTGTATAGGTGACTTCCAAGTCAGCCATATTGCATGGGGGACATTGTGCTGGTTGTGTTGTATAGGTGACTTCCAAATCAGCCATATTGCATGGGGGACATTGTGCTGGTTGTATTGTATAGGTGACTTCCAAGTCAGCCATATTGCATGGGGGACATTGTGCTGGTTGTCTTGTATAGGTGACTTCCAAGTCAGCCATATTGCTTGGGGGACATTGTGCTGGTTGTATTGTATAGGTGACTTCCAAGTCAGCCATATTGCATGGGGGACATTGTGCTGGTTGCCATGTTGTATAGTTGACTTCCAAGTCAGCCATATTGCATGGGGACATTGTGCTGGTGGCCATGTTCTAGAGGTGACTTCCAAGTCAGCCATATTGCATTTGGGACATTGTGCTGGTTGTATTGTATAGGTGACTTCCAAGTCAGCCATATTGCATGGGGGACATTGTGCTGGTTGTATTGTATAGGTGACTTCCAAGTGAGCCATATTGCTTGGGGGACATTGTGCTGGGGGCCATGTTCTATAGGTGACTTCCAAGTCAGCCATATTGCATGGGGGACATTGTGCTGGTTGCCATGTCCTATAGGTGACTTCCAAGTCAGCCATATTGCATGGGGGACATTGTGCTGGTTGTCTTGTATAGGTGACTTCCAAGTCAGCCATATTGCTTGGGGGACATTGTGCTGGTTGCCATGTTCTATAGGTGACTTCCAAGTCAGCCATATTGCTTGGGGGACATTGTGCTGGTGGCCATGTTCTATAGGTGACTTCCAAGTCAGCCATATTGCTTGGGGGACATTGTGCTGGTTGTATTGTATAGGTGACTTCCAAGTCAGCCATATTGCATGGGGGACATTGTGCTGGTTGTATTGTATAGGTGACTTCCAAGTCAGCCATATTGCATGGGGGACATTGTGCTGGTGGCCATGTCCTATAGGTGACTTCCAAGTCAGCCATATTGCATGGGTGACATTGTGCTGGTTGTCTTATATAGGTGACTTCCAAGTCAGCCATATTGCTTGGGGGACATTGTGCTGGTTGTATTGTATAGGTGACTTCCAAGTCAGCCATATTGCCTGGGGGAAATTTTGCTGGTTGCCATGTTGTATAGGTGACTTCCAAGTCAGCCATATTGCATGGGGGACATTGTGCTGGTGGCCATGTTCTATAGGTGACTTCCAAGTCAGCCATATTGCATTTGGGACATTGTGCTGGTTGTCTTGTATAGGTGACTTCCAAGTCAGCCATATTGCATGGGGGACATTGTGCTGGTTGTGTTGTATAGGTGACTTCCAAATCAGCCATATTGCATGGGGGACATTGTGCTGGTTGTATTGTATAGGTGACTTCCAAGTCAGCCATATTGCATGGGGGACATTGTGCTGGTTGTCTTGTATAGGTGACTTCCAAGTCAGCCATATTGCTTGGGGGACATTGTGCTGGTTGTATTGTATAGGTGACTACCAAGTCAGCCGTATTGCATGGGGGACATTGTGCTGGTTGCCATGTTGTATAGGTGACTTCCAAGTCAGCCATATTGCATGGGGGACATTGTGCTAAATGCCATGTTGTATAGGTGACTTCCAAGTGAGCCATATTGCATGGGGGACATTGTGCTGGTTGTGTTGTATAGGTGACTTCCAAGTCAGCCATATTGCATGGGGGACATTGTGCTGGTTGTGCTGTATAGGTGACTTCCAAGTCAGCCATATTGCATGGGGGACATTGTGCTGGTTGTATATTATAGGTGACTTCCAAGTCAGCCATATTGCATGGGGGACATTGTGCTGGTTGTATTGTATAGGTGACTTCCAAGTGAGCCATATTGCTTGGGGGACATTGTGCTGGTGGCCATGTTCTATAGGTGAATTCCAAGTCAGCCATATTGCATGGGGGACATTGTGCTGGTTGCCATGTCCTATAGGTGACTTCCAAGTCAGCCATATTGCATGGGGGACATTGTGCTGGTTGCCATGTTGTATAGGTGACTTCCAAGTGAGCCATATTGCTTGGGGGACATTGTGCTGGTTGTGTTGTATAGGTGACTTCCAAGTCAGCCATATTGCATGGGGGACATTGTGCTGGTTGTCTTGTATAGGTGACTTCCAAGTCAGCCGTGTTGCATGGGGGACATTGTGCTGGTTGTATTGTATAGGTGACTTCCAAGTTAGCCATATTGCATGGGAGGACATTGTGCTGGTGGCCATGTTGTAAAGGTGACTTCCAAGTCAGCCATATTGCATGGGGGACATTGTGCTGGTTGCCATGTTGTATAGGTGACTTCCAAGTCAGCCATATTGCATGGGGGACATTGTACTGGTTGCCATGTTGTATAGGTGATTTCCAAGTCAGCCATATTGCATGGGGGAAATTGTGCTGGTTGTCTTGTATAGGTGACTTCCAAGTCAGCCATATTGCATGGGGGACATTGTGCTGGTTGTATTGTATAGGTGACATCCAAGTCAGCCATATTGCATGGGGGACATTGTGCTGGTTGTATTGTATAGGTGACTTCCAAGTGAGCCATATTGCTTGGGGGACATTGTGCTGGTGGCCATGTTGTATAGGTGACTTCCAAGTCAGCCATATTGCTTGGGGGACATTGTACTGGTTGCCATGTTCTATAGGTGACTTCCAAGTCAGCCATATTGCATGGGGGACATTGTGCTGGTTGTGTTGTATAGGTGACTTCCAAGTCAGCCATATTGCATGGGGGACATTGTGCTGGTTGTGTTGTATAGGTGACTTCCAAGTCAGCCATATTTCATGGGGGACATTGTGCTGGTTGTATTGCATAGGTGACTTCCAAGTCAGCCATATTGCATGGGGGACATTGTGCTGGTTGCCATGTTGTATAGGTGACTTCCAAGTCAGCCATATTGCATGGGGGACATTGTGCTGGTGGCCATGTTCTATAGGTGACTTCCAAGTCAGCCATATTGCATGGGGGACATTGTGCTGGTTGTCTTGTATAGGTGACTTTCAAGTCAGCCATATTGCATGGGGGACATTGTGCTGGTTGTGTTGTATAGGTGACTTACAAATCAGCCATATTGCATGGGGGACATTGTGCTGGTTGTATTGTATAGGTGACTTCCAAGTCAGCCATATTGCACGGGGGACATTGTGCTGGTTGTCTTGTATAGGTGACTTCCAAGTCAGCCGTGTTGCATGGGGGACATTGTGCTGGTGGCCATGTTCTATAGGTGACTTCCAAGTCAGCCATATTGCATGGGGGACATTGTGCTGGTTGCCATGTTGTATAGGTGACTTCCAAGTCAGCCATATTGCATGGGGGACATTGTGCTGGAGGCCATGTTCTATAGGTGACTTCCAAGTCAGCCATATTGCATGGGGACATTGTGCTGGTTGTCTTGTATAGGTGACTTCCAAGTCAGCCATATTGCATGGGGGACATTGTGCTGGTTGCCATGTTGTATAGGTGACTTCCAAGTCAGCCATATTGCATGGGGGACATTGTGCTGGTTGTGTTGTATAGGTGACTTCCAAGTCAGCCATATTGCATGGGGGACATTGTGCTGGTTGTATTGTATAGGTGAGTTCCAAGTCAGCCATATTGCATGGGGGACATTGTGCTGGTTGTATTGTATAGGTGACTTCCAAGTGAGCCATATTGCTTGGGGGACATTGTGCTGGTGGCCATGTTGTATAGGTGACTTCCAAGTCAGCCATATTGCTTGGGGGACATTGTGCTGGTTGCAATGTTCTATAGGTGACTTCCAAGTCAGCCATATTGCATGGGGGACATTGTGCTGGTTGTGTTGTATAGGTGACTTCCAAGTCAGCCATATTGCATGGGGGACATTGTGCTGGTTGTGTTGTATAGGTGACTTCCAAGTCAGCCATATTGCATGGGGGACATTGTGCTGGTTGTATTGCATAGGTGACTTCCAAGTCAGCCATATTGCATGGGGGACATTGTGCTGGTTGCCATGTTGTATAGGTGACTTCCAAGTCAGCCATATTGCATTGGGGACATTGTGCTGGTGGCCATGTTCTATAGGTGACTTCCAAGTCAGCCATATTGCATTTGGGACATTGTGCTGGTTGTCTTGTATAGGTGACTTCCAAGTCAGCCATATTGCATGGGGGACATTGTGCTGGTTGTGTTGTATAGGTGACTTCCAAATCAGCCATATTGCATGGGGGACATTGTGCTGGTTGTATTGTATAGGTGACTTCCAAGTCAGCCATATTGCATGGGGGACATTGTGCTGGTTGTCTTGTATAGGTGACTTCCAAGTCAGCCATAATGCTTGGGGGACATTGTGCTGGTTGTATTGTATAGGTGACTTCCAAGTCAGCCATATTGCATGGGGGACATTGTGCTGGTTGCCATGTTGTATAGGTGACTTCCAAGTCAGCCATATTGCATGGGGGACATTGTGCTGGTGGCCATGTTCTATAGGTGACTTCCAAGTCAGCCATATTGCATTTGGGACATTGTGCTGGTTGTCTTGTATAGGTGACTTCCAAGTCAGCCATATTGCTTGGGGGACATTGTGCTGGTTGCCATGTCCTATAGGTGACTTCCAAGTCAGCCATATTGCATGGGGGACATTGTGCTGGTTGTCTTGTATAGGTGACTTCCAAGTCAGTTATATTGCATGGGGGACATTGTGCTGGTTGCCATGTTGTATAGGTGACTTCCAAGTCAGCCATATTGCATGGGGGACATTGTGCTGGTTGCCATGTTGTATAGGTGACTTCCAAGTGAGCCATATTGCTTGGGGGACATTGTGCTGGTTGTGTTGTATAGGTGACTTCCAAGTCAGCCATATTGCATGGGGGACATTGTGCTGGTTGTGTTGTATAGGTGACTTTCAAGTCAGCCATATTGCATGGGGGACATTGTGCTGGTTGTATTGCATAGGTGACTTCCAAGTCAGCCATATTGCATGGGGGACATTGTGCTGGTTGCCATGTTGTATAGGTGACTTCCAAGTCAGCCATATTGCATGGGGGACATTGTGCTGGTGGCCATGTTCTATAGGTGACTTCCAAGTCAGCCATATTGCATGGGGGACATTGTGCTGGTTGTCTTGTATAGGTGACTTTCAAGTCAGCCATATTGCATGGGGGACATTGTGCTGGTTGTGTTGTATAGGTGACTTACAAATCAGCCATATTGCATGGGGGACATTGTGCTGGTTGTATTGTATAGGTGACTTCCAAGTCAGCCATATTGCATGGGGGACATTGTGCTGGTTGTCTTGTATAGGTGACTTCCAAGTCAGCCGTGTTGCATGGGGGACATTGTGCTGGTGGCCATGTTCTATAGGTGACTTCCAAGTCAGCCATATTGCATGGGGGACATTGTGCTGGTTGCCATGTTGTATAGGTGACTTCCAAGTCAGCCATATTGCATGGGGGACATTGTGCTGGAGGCCATGTTCTATAGGTGACTTCCAAGTCAGCCATATTGCATGGGGACATTGTGCTGGTTGTCTTGTATAGGTGACTTCCAAGTCAGCCATATTGCATGGGGGACATTGTGCTGGTTGCCATGTTGTATAGGTGACTTCCAAGTCAGCCATATTGCATGGGGGACATTGTGCTGGTTGCCATGTTGTATAGGTGACTTCCAAGTCAGCCATATTGCATGGGGGACATTGTGCTGGTTGTGTTGTATAGGTGACTTCCAAGTCAGCCATATTGCATGGGGGACATTGTGCTGGTTGTATTGTATAGGTGAGTTCCAAGTCAGCCATATTGCATGGGGGACATTGTGCTGGTTGTATTGTATAGGTGACTTCCAAGTGAGCCATATTGCTTGGGGAACATTGTGCTGGTGGCCATGTTGTATAGGTGACTTCCAAGTCAGCCATATTGCTTGGGGGACATTGTGCTGGTTGCCATGTTCTATAGGTGACTTCCAAGTCAGCCATATTGCATGGGGGACATTGTGCTGGTTGTGTTGTATAGGTGACTTCCAAGTCAGCCATATTGCATGGGGGACATTGTGCTGGTTGTGTTGTATAGGTGACTTCCAAGTCAGCCATATTGCATGGGGGACATTGTACTGGTTGCCATGTTGTATAGGTGACTTCCAAGTCAGCCATATTGCATGGGGGACATTGTGCAGGTTGCCATGTTGTATAGGTGACTTCCAAGTGAGCCATATTGCTTGGGGGACATTGTGCTGGTTGTGTTGTATAGGTGACTTCCAAGTCAGCCATATTGCATGGGGGACATTGTGCTGGTTGTCTTGTATAGGTGACTTCCAAGTCAGCCGTGTTGCATGGGGGACATTGTGCTGATGGCCATGTTCTATAGGTGACTTCCAAGTCAGCCATATTGCATGGGGAACATTGTGCTGGTTGCCATGTTGTATAGGTGACTTCCAAGTCAGCCATATTGCATGGGGGACATTGTGCTGGTGGCCATGTTCTATAGGTGACTTCCAAGTCAACCATATTGCATTTGGGACATTGTGCTGGTTGTATTGTATAGGTGACTTCCAAGTGAGCCATATTGCTTGGGGGACATTGTGCTGGTGGCCATGTTCTATAGGTGACTTCCAAGTCAGCCATATTGCATGGGGGACATTGTGCTGGTTGCCATGTCCTATAGGTGACTTCCAATTCAGCCATATTGCATGGGGGACATTGTGCTGGTTGTCTTGTATAGGTGACTTCCAAGTCAGCCATATTGCATGGGGGACATTGTGCTGGTTGTCTTGTATATGTGACTTCCAAGTCAGCCATATTGCTTGGGGGACATTGTGCTGGTTGCCATGTTCTATAGGTGACTTCCAAGTCAGCCATATTGCTTGGGGGACATTGTGCTGGTGGCCATGTTCTATAGGTGACTTCCAAGTCAGCCATATTGCTTGGGGGACATTGTGCTGGTTGCCATGTTGTATAGGTGACTTCCAAGTCAGCCATATTGCATGTGGGACATTCTGCTGGAGGCCATGTTCTATAGGTGACTTCCAAGTCAGCCATATTGCATGGGGGACATTGTGCTGGTGGCCATGTTCTATAGGTGACTTCCAAGTCAGCCATATTGCATGGGGGACATTGTGCTGGTTGCCATGTCCTATAGGTGACTTCCAAGTCAGCCATATTGCATGGGGGAAATTGTGCTGGTTGTCTTGTATAGGTGACTTCCAAGTCAGCCATATTGCTTGGGGAACATTGTGCTGGTTGCCATGTTCTATAGGTGACTTCCAAGTCAGCCATATTGCATGGGGGAAATTGTGCTGGTTGTCTTGTATAGGTGACTTCCAAGTCAGCCATATTGCTTGGGGGACATTGTCCTGGTTGCCATGTTCTATAGGTGACTTCCAAGTCAGCCATATTGCATGGGGGACATTGTGCTGGTGGCCATGTTCTATAGGTGACTTCCAAGTCAGCCATATTGCACGGGGGACATTGTGCTGGTTGTCTTGTATAGGTGACTTCCAAGTCAGCCATATTGCATGGGGGACATTGTGCTGGTGGCCAAGTTCTATAGGTGACTTCCAAGTCAGCCATATTGCTTGGGGGACATTGTGCTGGTTGTATTGTATAGGTGACTTCCAAGTCAGCCATATTGCATGGGGGACATTGTGCTGGTTGCCATGTTGTATAGGTGACTTCCAAGTGAGCCATATTGCTTGGGGGACATTGTGCTGGTTGTGTTGTATAGGTGACTTCCAAGTCAGCCATATTGCATGGGGGACATTGTGCTGGTTGTCTTGTATAGGTGACTTCCAAGTCAGCCGTGTTGCATGGGGGACATTGTGCTGGTGGTCTTGTATAGGTGACTTCCAAGTCAGCCATATTGCTTGGGGGACATTGTGCTGGTTGCCATGTTCTGTAGGTGACTTCCAAGTCAGCCATATTGCTTGGGGGACATTGTGCTGGTGGCCATGTTCTATAGGTGACTTCCAAGTCAGCCATATTGCTTGGGGGACATTGTGCTGGTTGCCATGTTGTATAGGTGACTTGCAAGTCAGCCATATTGCATGGGGGACATTGTGCTGGTGGCCATGTTCTATAGGTGACTTCCAAGTCAGCCATATTGCATTTGGGACATTCTGCTAGTTGTCTTGTATAGGTGACTTCCAAGTCAGCCATATTGCTTGGGGGACATTGTGCTGGTGGCCAAGTTCTATAGGTGACTTCCAAGTCAGCCATATTGCTTGGGGGACATTGTGCTGGTTGTATTGTATAGGTGACTTCCAAGTCAGCCATATTGCATGGGGGACATTGTGCTGGTTGCCATGTTGTATAGGTGACTTCCAAGTGAGCCATATTGCTTGGGGGACATTGTGCTGGTTGTGTTGTATAGGTGACTTCCAAGTCAGCCATATTGCATGGGGGACATTGTGCTGGTTGTCTTGTATAGGTGACTTCCAAGTCAGCCGTGTTGCATGGGGGACATTGTGCTGGTGGTCTTGTATAGGTGACTTCCAAGTCAGCCATATTGCTTGGGGGACATTGTGCTGGTTGCCATGTTCTGTAGGTGACTTCCAAGTCAGCCATATTGCTTGGGGGACATTGTGCTGGTGGCCATGTTCTATAGGTGACTTCCAAGTCAGCCATATTGCTTGGGGGACATTGTGCTGGTTGCCATGTTGTATAGGTGACTTGCAAGTCAGCCATATTGCATGGGGGACATTGTGCTGGTGGCCATGTTCTATAGGTGACTTCCAAGTCAGCCATATTGCATTTGGGACATTGTGCTAGTTGTCTTGTATAGGTGACTTCCAAGTCAGCCATATTGCTTGGGGGACATTGTGCTGGTTGCCATGTCCTATAGGTGACTTCCAAGTCAGCCATATTGCATGGGGGACATTGTGCTGGTTGTCTTGTATAGGTGACTTCCACGTCAGCCATATTGCATGGGGGACATTGTGCTGGTGGCCATGTTGTATAGGTGACTTCCAAGTCAGCCATATTGCATGGGGGACATTGTGCTGGTTGCCATGTTGTATAGGTGACTTCCAAGTCAGCCATATTGCATGGGGGACATTGTGCTGGTTGCCATGTTGTATAGGTGACTTCCAAGTCAGCCATATTGCATGGGGGACATTGTGCTGGTTGCCATGTTGTATAGGTGACTTCCAAGTCAGCCATATTGCTTGGGGGACATTGTGCTGGTTGCCATGTTGTATAGGTGACTTCCAAGTCAGCCATATTGCCTGGGGGACATTCTGCTGGTTGTATTGTATAGGTGACTTCCAAGTCAGCCATATTGCATGGGGGACATTGTGCTGGTTGCCATGTTGTATAGGTGACTTCCAAGTCAGCCATATTGCATGGGGGACATTGTGCTGGTTGCCATGTTGTATAGGTGACTTCCAAGTGAGCCATATTGATTGGGGGACATTGTGCTGGTTGTGTTGTATAGGTGACTTCCAAGTCAGCCATATTGCATGGGGGACATTGTGCTGGTTGTCTTGTATAGGTGACTTCCAAGTCAGCCGTGTTGCATGGGGGACATTGTGCTGGTGGCCATGTTCTATAGGTGACTTCCAAGTCAGCCATATTGCATGGGTGACATTGTGCTGGTGGCCATGTTGTATAGGTGACTTCCAAGTCAGCCATATTGCATGGGGACATTGTGCTGGTTGTCTTGTATAGGTGACTTCCAAGTCAGCCATATTGCATGGGGGACATTGTGCTGGTTGCCATGTTGTATAGGTGACTTCCAAGTCAGCCATGTTGCATGGGGGACATTGTGCTGGTTGCCATGTTGTATAGGTGACTTCCAAGTCAGCCATATTGCATGGGGGACATTGTGCTGGTTGTGTTGTATAGGTGACTTCCAAGTCAGCCATTTTGCATGGGGGACATTGTGCTGGTTGTATTGTATAGGTGAATTCCAAGTCAGCCATATTGCATGGGGGACATTGTGCTGGTTGTATTGTATAGGTGACTTCCAAGTGAGCCATATTGCTTGGGGGACATTGTGCTGGTGGCCATGTTGTATAGGTGACTTCCAAGTCAGCCATATTGCTTGGGGGACATTGTGCTGGTTGCCATGTTCTATAGGTGACTTCCAAGTCAGCCATATTGCATGGGGGACATTGTGCTGGTTGTGTTGTATAGGTGACTTCCAAGTCAGCCATATTGCATGGGGGACATTGTGCTGGTTGTGTTGTATAGGTGACTTCCAAGTCAGCCATATTGCATGGGGGACATTGTGCTGGTTGTATTGCATAGGTGACTTCCAAGTCAGCCATATTGCATGGGGGACATTGTGCTGGTTGCAATGTTGTATAGGTGACTTCCAAGTCAGCCATATTGCATGGGGGACATTGTGCTGGTGGCCATGTTCTATAGGTGACTTCCAAGTCAGCCATATTGCATGGGGGACATTGTGCTGGTTGTCTTGTATAGGTGACTTCCAAGTCAGCCATATTGCATGGGGGACATTGTGCTGGTTGTGTTGTATAGGTGACTTACAAATCAGCCATATTGCATGGGGGACATTGTGCTGGTTGTATTGTATAGGTGACTTCCAAGTCAGCCATATTGCATGGGGGACATTGTGCTGGTTGTCTTGTATAGGTGACTTCCAAGTCAGCCGTTAGGCATGGGGGACATTGTCCTGGTGGCCATGTTCTATAGGTGACTTCCAAGTCAGCCATATTGCATGGGGGACATTGTGCTGGTTGCCATGTTGTATAGGTGACTTCCAAGTCAGCCATATTGCATGGGGGACATTGTGCTGGAGGCCATGTTCTATAGGTGACTTCCAAGTCAGCCATATTGCATGGGGACATTGTGCTGGTTGTCTTGTATAGGTGACTTCCAAGTCAGCCATATTGCATGGGGGACATTGTGCTGGTTGCCATGTTGTATAGGTGACTTCCAAGTCAGCCATATTGCATGGGGGACATTGTGCTGGTTGCCATGTTGTATAGGTGACTTCCAAGTCAGCCATATTGCATGGGGGACATTGTGCTGGTTGTGTTGTATAGGTGACTTCCAAGTCAGCCATATTGCATGGGGGACATTGTGCTGGAGGCCATGTTCTATAGGTGACTTCCAAGTCAGCCATATTGCATGGGGGACATTGTGCTGGTTGTGTTGTATAGGTGACTTCCAAGTCAGCCATATTGCATGGGGGACATTGTGCTGGAGGCCATGTTGTATAGGTGACTTCCAAGTCAGCCATATTGCATGTGGGACATTCTGCTGGAGGCCATGTTCTATAGGTGACTTCCAAGTCAGCCATATTGCATGGGGGACATTGTGCTGGTGGCCATGTTCTATAGGTGACTTCCAAGTCAGCCATATTGCATGGGGGACATTGTGCTGGTTGCCATGTCCTATAGGTGACTTCCAAGTCAGCCATATTGCATGGGGGAAATTGTGCTGGTTGTCTTGTATAGGTGACTTCCAAGTCAGCCATATTGCTTGGGGAACATTGTGCTGGTTGCCATGTTCTATAGGTGACTTCCAAGTCAGCCATATTGCATGGGGGAAATTGTGCTGGTTGTCTTGTATAGGTGACTTCCAAGTCAGCCATATTGCTTGGGGGACATTGTGCTGGTTGCCATGTTCTATAGGTGACTTCCAAGTCAGCCATATTGCATGGGGGAAATTGTGCTGGTTGTCTTGTATAGGTGACTTCCAAGTCAGCCATATTGCTTGGGGGACATTGTGCTGGTTGCCATGTTCTATAGGTGACTTCCAAGTCAGCCATATTGCATGGGGGACATTGTGCTGGTTGCCATGTTGTATAGGTGACTTCCAAGTCAGCCATATTGCATGGGGGACATTGTGCTGGTTGCCATGTTGTATAGGTGACTTCCAAGTCAGCCATATTGCATGGGGGACATTGTGCTGGTTGTGTTGTATAGGTGACTTCCAAGTCAGCCATATTGCATGGGGGACATTGTGCTGGAGGCCATGTTCTATAGGTGACTTCCAAGTCAGCCATATTGCATGGGGGACATTGTGCTGGTTGTGTTGTATAGGTGACTTCCAAGTCAGCCATATTGCATGGGGGACATTGTGCTGGAGGCCATGTTGTATAGGTGACTTCCAAGTCAGCCATATTGCATGTGGGACATTCTGCTGGAGGCCATGTTCTATAGGTGACTTCCAAGTCAGCCATATTGCATGGGGGACATTGAGCTGGTGGCCATGTTCTATAGGTGACTTCCAAGTCAGCCATATTGCATGGGGGACATTGTGCTGGTTGCCATGTCCTATAGGTGACTTCCAAGTCAGCCATATTGCATGGGGGAAATTGTGCTGGTTGTCTTGTATAGGTGACTTCCAAGTCAGCCATATTGCTTGGGGAACATTGTGCTGGTTGCCATGTTCTATAGGTGACTTCCAAGTCAGCCATATTGCATGGGGGAAATTGTGCTGGTTGTCTTGTATAGGTGACTTCCAAGTCAGCCATATTGCTTGGGGGACATTGTGCTGGTTGCCATGTTCTATAGGTGACTTCCAAGTCAGCCGTATTGCATGGGGGACATTGTGCTGGTGGCCATGTTCTATAGGTGACTTCCAAGTCAGCCATATTGCATGGGGGACATTGTGCTGGAGGCCATGTTCTATAGGTGACTTCCAAGTCAGCCATATTGCATGGGGGACATTGTGCTGGTTGTGTTGTATAGGTGACTTCCAAGTCAGCCATATTGCATGGGGGACATTGTGCTGGAGGCCATGTTGTATAGGTGACTTCCAAGTCAGCCATATTGCATGTGGGACATTCTGCTGGAGGCCATGTTCTATAGGTGTCTTCCAAGTCAGCCATATTGCATGGGGGACATTGTGCTGGTGGCCATGTTCTATAGGTGACTTCCAAGTCAGCCATATTGCATGGGGGACATTGTGCTGGTTGCCATGTCCTATAGGTGACTTCCAAGTCAGCCATATTGCATGGGGGAAATTGTGCTGGTTGTCTTGTATAGGTGACTTCCAAGTCAGCCATATTGCTTGGGGAACATTGTGCTGGTTGCCATGTTCTATAGGTGACTTCCAAGTCAGCCATATTGCATGGGGGAAATTGTGCTGGTTGTCTTGTATAGGTGACTTCCAAGTCAGCCATATTGCTTGGGGGACATTGTGCTGGTTGCCATGTTCTATAGGTGACTTCCAAGTCAGCCATATTGCATGGGGGACATTGTGCTGGTGGCCATGTTCTATAGGTGACTTCCAAGTCAGCCATATTGCACGGGGGACATTGTGCTGGTTGTCTTGTATAGGTGACTTCCAAGTCAGCCATATTGCATGGGGGACATTGTGCTGGTGGCCAAGTTCTATAAGTGACTTCCAAGTCAGCCATATTGCTTGGGGGACATTGTGCTGGTTGTATTGTATAGGTGACTTCCAAGTCAGCCATATTGCATGGGGGACATTGTGCTGGTTGCCATGTTGTATAGGTGACTTCCAAGTGAGCCATATTGCTTGGGGGACATTGTGCTGGTTGTGTTGTATAGGTGACTTCCAAGTCAGCCATATTGCATGGGGGACATTGTGCTGGTTGTCTTGTATAGGTGACTTCCAAGTCAGCCGTGTTGCATGGGGGACATTGTGCTGGTGGTCTTGTATAGGTGACTTCCAAGTCAGCCATATTGCTTGGGGGACATTGTGCTGGTTGCCATGTTCTGTAGGTGACTTCCAAGTCAGCCATATTGCTTGGGGGACATTGTGCTGGTGGCCATGTTCTATAGGTGACTTCCAAGTCAGCCATATTGCTTGGGGGACATTGTGCTGGTTGCCATGTTGTATAGGTGACTTGCAAGTCAGCCATATTGCATGGGGGACATTGTGCTGGTGGCCATGTTCTATAGGTGACTTCCAAGTCAGCCATATTGCATTTGGGTCATTGTGCTAGTTGTCTTGTATAGGTGACTTCCAAGTCAGCCATATTGCTTGGGGGACATTGTGCTGGTGGCCAAGTTCTATAGGTGACTTCCAAGTCAGCCATATTGCTTGGGGGACATTGTGCTGGTTGTATTGTATAGGTGACTTCCAAGTCAGCCATATTGCATGGGGGACATTGTGCTGGTTGCCATGTTGTATAGGTGACTTCCAAGTCAGCCATATTGCTTGGGGGACATTGTGCTGGTTGCCATGTTCTATAGGTGACTTCCAAGTGAGCCATATTGCTTGGGGGACATTGTGCTGGTTGCCATGTTGTATAGGTGACTTCCAAGTCAGCCATAATGCATGGGGGACATTGTGCTGGTGGCCATGTTCTATAGGTGACTTCCAAGTCAGCCACATTGCATGGGGGACATTGTGCTGGTTTCTTGGATAGGTGACTTCCAAGTCAGCCATATTGCATGGGGGACATTGTGCTGGTTGCCATGTTGTATAGGTGACTTCCAAGTCAGCCATATTGCATGGGGGACATTGTGCTGGTTGCCATGTTGTATAGGTGACTTCCAAGTCAGCCATATTGCATGGGGGACATTGTGCTGGTGGCCATGTTCTATAGGTGACTTCCAAGTCAGCCATATTGCACGGGGGACATTGTGCTGGTTGTCTTGTATAGGTGACTTCCAAGTCAGCCATATTGCATGGGGGACATTGTGCTGGTGGCCAAGTTCTATAGGTGACTTCCAAGTCAGCCATATTGCTTGGGGGACATTGTGCTGGTTGCCATGTCCTATAGGTGACTTCCAAGTCAGCCATATTGCATGGGGGACATTGTGCTGGTTGTCTTGTATAGGTGACTTCCAAGTCAGCCATATTGCATGGGGGACATTGTGCTGGTTGCCATGTTGTATAGGTGACTTCCAAGTCAGCCATATTGCATGGGGGACATTGTGCTGGTTGCCATGTTGTATAGGTGACTTCCAAGTCAGCCATATTGCTTGGGGGACATTGTGCTGGTTGCCATGTCCTATAGGTGACTTCCAAGTCAGCCATATTGCATGGGGGACATTGTGCTGGTTGTCTTGTATAGGTGACTTCCAAGTCAGCCATATTGCATGGGGGACATTGTGCTGGTTGCCATGTTGTATAGGTGACTTCCAAGTCAGCCATATTGCATGGGGGACATTGTGCTGGTTGCCATGTTGTATAGGTGACTTCCAAGTGAGCCATATTGCTTGGGGGACATTGTGCTGGTTGTGTTGTATAGGTGACTTCCAAGTCAGCCATATTGCATGGGGGACATTGTGCTGGTTGTCTTGTATAGGTGACTTCCAAGTCAGCCGTGTTGCATGGGGGACATTGTGCTGGTGGCCATGTTCTATAGGTGACTTCCAAGTCAGCCATATTGCATGGGGGACATTGTGCTGGTTGCCATGTTGTATAGGTGACTTCCAAGTCAGCCATATTGCTTGGGGGACATTGTGCTGGTTGCCATGTTCTATAGGTGACTTCCAAGTGAGCCATATTGCTTGGGGGACATTGTGCTGGTTGCCATGTTGTATAGGTGACTTCCAAGTCAGCCATAATGCATGGGGGACATTGTGCTGGTGGCCATGTTCTATAGGTGACTTCCAAGTCAGCCACATTGCATGGGGGACATTGTGCTGGTTTCTTGGATAGGTGACTTCCAAGTCAGCCATATTGCATGGGGGACATTGTGCTGGTTGCCATGTTGTATAGGTGACTTCCAAGTCAGCCATATTGCATGGGGGACATTGTGCTGGTTGCCATGTTGTATAGGTGACTTCCAAGTCAGCCATATTGCATGGGGGACATTGTGCTGGTGGCCATGTTCTATAGGTGACTTCCAAGTCAGCCATATTGCACGGGGGACATTGTGCTGGTTGTCTTGTATAGGTGACTTCCAAGTCAGCCATATTGCATGGGGGACATTGTGCTGGTGGCCAAGTTCTATAGGTGACTTCCAAGTCAGCCATATTGCTTGGGGGACATTGTGCTGGTTGTATTGTATAGGTGACTTCCAAGTCAGCCATATTGCATGGGGGACATTGTGCTGGTTGCCATGTTGTATAGGTGACTTCCAAGTCAGCCATATTGCTTGGGGGACATTGTGCTGGTTGTGTTGTATAGGTGACTTCCAAGTCAGCCATATTGCATGGGGGACATTGTGCTGGTTGTCTTGTATAGGTGACTTCCAAGTCAGCCGTGTTGCATGGGGGACATTGTGCTGGTGGTCTTGTATAGGTGACTTCCAAGTCAGCCATATTGCTTGGGGGACATTGTGCTGGTTGCCATGTTCTGTAGGTGACTTCCAAGTCAGCCATATTGCTTGGGGGACATTGTGCTGGTGGCCATGTTCTATAGGTGACTTCCAAGTCAGCCATATTGCTTGGGGGACATTGTGCTGGTTGCCATGTTGTATAGGTGACTTGCAAGTCAGCCATATTGCATGGGGGACATTGTGCTGGTGGCCATGTTCTATAGGTGACTTCCAAGTCAGCCATATTGCATTTGGGTCATTGTGCTAGTTGTCTTGTATAGGTGACTTCCAAGTCAGCCATATTGCTTGGGGGACATTGTGCTGGTGGCCAAGTTCTATAGGTGACTTCCAAGTCAGCCATATTGCTTGGGGGACATTGTGCTGGTTGTATTGTATAGGTGACTTCCAAGTCAGCCATATTGCATGGGGGACATTGTGCTGGTTGCCATGTTGTATAGGTGACTTCCAAGTGAGCCATATTGCTTGGGGGACATTGTGCTGGTTGCCATGTTGTATAGGTGACTTCCAAGTGAGCCATATTGCTTGGGGGACATTGTGCTGGTTGCCATGTTGTATAGGTGACTTCCAAGTCAGCCATATTGCATGGGGGACATTGTGCTGGTTGTGTTGTATAGGTGACTTCCAAGTCAGCCATATTGCATGGGGGACATTGTGCTGGTTGTCTTGTATAGGTGACTTCCAAGTCAGCCGTGTTGCATGGGGGACATTGTGCTGGTGGCCATGTTCTATAGGTGACTTCCAAGTCAGCCATATTGCATGGGGGACATTGTGCTGGTTGCCATGTTGTATAGGTGACTTCCAAGTCAGCCATATTGCTTGGGGGACATTGTGCTGGTTGCCATGTTCTATAGGTGACTTCCAAGTGAGCCATATTGCTTGGGGGACATTGTGCTGGTTGCCATGTTGTATAGGTGACTTCCAAGTCAGCCATAATGCATGGGGGACATTGTGCTGGTGGCCATGTTCTATAGGTGACTTCCAAGTCAGCCACATTGCATGGGGGACATTGTGCTGGTTTCTTGGATAGGTGACTTCCAAGTCAGCCATATTGCATGGGGGACATTGTGCTGGTTGCCATGTTGTATAGGTGACTTCCAAGTCAGCCATATTGCATGGGGGACATTGTGCTGGTTGCCATGTTGTATAGGTGACTTCCAAGTCAGCCATATTGCATGGGGGACATTGTGCTGGTGGCCATGTTCTATAGGTGACTTCCAAGTCAGCCATATTGCACGGGGGACATTGTGCTGGTTGTCTTGTATAGGTGACTTCCAAGTCAGCCATATTGCATGGGGGACATTGTGCTGGTGGCCAAGTTCTATAGGTGACTTCCAAGTCAGCCATATTGCTTGGGGGACATTGTGCTGGTTGCCATGTCCTATAGGTGACTTCCAAGTCAGCCATATTGCATGGGGGACATTGTGCTGGTTGTCTTGTATAGGTGACTTCCAAGTCAGCCATATTGCATGGGGGACATTGTGCTGGTTGCCATGTTGTATAGGTGACTTCCAAGTCAGCCATATTGCATGGGGGACATTGTGCTGGTGGCCATGTTCTATAGGTGACTTCCAAGTCAGCCATATTGCACGGGGGACATTGTGCTGGTTGTCTTGTATAGGTGACTTCCAAGTCAGCCATATTGCATGGGGGACATTGTGCTGGTGGCCAAGTTCTATAGGTGACTTCCAAGTCAGCCATATTGCTTGGGGGACATTGTGCTGGTTGTATTGTATAGGTGACTTCCAAGTCAGCCATATTGCATGGGGGACATTGTGCTGGTTGCCATGTTGTATAGGTGACTTCCAAGTCAGCCATATTGCATGGGGGACATTGTGCTGGTGGCCAAGTTCTATAGGTGACTTCCAAGTCAGCCATATTGCTTGGGGGACATTGTGCTGGTTGTATTGTATAGGTGACTTCCAAGTCAGCCATATTGCATGGGGGACATTGTGCTGGTTGCCATGTTGTATAGGTGACTTCCAAGTCAGCCATATTGCATTTGGGACATTGTGCTGGTTGTCTTGTATAGGTGACTTCCAAGTCAGCCATATTGCATGGGGGACATTGTGCTGGTTGTGTTGTATAGGTGACTTCCAAATCAGCCATATTGCATGGGGGACATTGTGCTGGTTGTATTGTATAGGTGACTTCCAAGTCAGCCATATTGCATGGGGGACATTGTGCTGGTTGTCTTGTATAGGTGACTTCCAAGTCAGCCATAATGCTTGGGGGACATTGTGCTGGTTGTATTGTATAGGTGACTTCCAAGTCAGCCATATTGCATGGGGGACATTGTGCTGGTTGTCTTGTATAGGTGACTTCCAAGTCAGCCATATTGCTTGGGGGACATTGTGCTGGTTGCCATGTCCTATAGGTGACTTCCAAGTCAGCCATATTGCATGGGGGACATTGTGCTGGTTGTCTTGTATAGGTGACTTCCAAGTCAGCCATATTGCATGGGGGACATTGTGCTGGTTGCCATGTTGTATAGGTGACTTCCAAGTCAGCCATATTGCATGGGGGACATTGTGCTGGTTGCCATGTTGTATAGGTGACTTCCAAGTGAGCCATATTGCTTGGGGGACATTGTGCTGGTTGTGTTGTATAGGTGACTTCCAAGTCAGCCATATTGCATGGGGGACATTGTGCTGGTTGTCTTGTATAGGTGACTTCCAAGTCAGCCGTGTTGCATGGGGGACATTGTGCTGGTGGCCATGTTCTATAGGTGACTTCCAAGTCAGCCATATTGCATGGGGGACATTGTGCTGGTTGCCATGTTGTATAGGTGACTTCCAAGTCAGCCATATTGCTTGGGGGACATTGTGCTGGTTGCCATGTTCTATAGGTGACTTCCAAGTGAGCCATATTGCTTGGGGGACATTGTGCTGGTTGCCATGTTGTATAGGTGACTTCCAAGTCAGCCATAATGCATGGGGGACATTGTGCTGGTGGCCATGTTCTATAGGTGACTTCCAAGTCAGCCACATTGCATGGGGGACATTGTGCTGGTTTCTTGGATAGGTGACTTCCAAGTCAGCCATATTGCATGGGGGACATTGTGCTGGTTGCCATGTTGTATAGGTGACTTCCAAGTCAGCCATATTGCATGGGGGACATTGTGCTGGTTGCCATGTTGTATAGGTGACTTCCAAGTCAGCCATATTGCATGGGGGACATTGTGCTGGTGGCCATGTTCTATAGGTGACTTCCAAGTCAGCCATATTGCACGGGGGACATTGTGCTGGTTGTCTTGTATAGGTGACTTCCAAGTCAGCCATATTGCATGGGGGACATTGTGCTGGTGGCCAAGTTCTATAGGTGACTTCCAAGTCAGCCATATTGCTTGGGGGACATTGTGCTGGTTGCCATGTCCTATAGGTGACTTCCAAGTCAGCCATATTGCATGGGGGACATTGTGCTGGTTGTCTTGTATAGGTGACTTCCAAGTCAGCCATATTGCATGGGGGACATTGTGCTGGTTGCCATGTTGTATAGGTGACTTCCAAGTCAGCCATATTGCATGGGGGACATTGTGCTGGTTGCCATGTTGTATAGGTGACTTCCAAGTCAGCCATATTGCATGGGGGACATTGTGCTGGTTGCCATGTTGTATAGGTGACTTCCAAGTCAGCCATATTGCATGGGGGACATTGTGCTGGTGGCCATGTTCTATAGGTGACTTCCAAGTCAGCCATATTGCACGGGGGACATTGTGCTGGTTGTCTTGTATAGGTGACTTCCAAGTCAGCCATATTGCATGGGGGACATTGTGCTGGTGGCCAAGTTCTATAGGTGACTTCCAAGTCAGCCATATTGCTTGGGGGACATTGTGCTGGTTGTATTGTATAGGTGACTTCCAAGTCAGCCATATTGCATGGGGGACATTGTGCTGGTTGCCATGTTGTATAGGTGACTTCCAAGTCAGCCATATTGCATGGGGGACATTGTGCTGGTGGCCATGTTCTATAGGTGACTTCCAAGTCAGCCATATTGCACGGGGGACATTGTGCTGGTTGTCTTGTATAGGTGACTTCCAAGTCAGCCATATTGCATGGGGGACATTGTGCTGGTGGCCAAGTTCTATAGGTGACTTCCAAGTCAGCCATATTGCTTGGGGGACATTGTGCTGGTTGTATTGTATAGGTGACTTCCAAGTCAGCCATATTGCATGGGGGACATTGTGCTGGTTGCCATGTTGTATAGGTGACTTCCAAGTCAGCCATATTGCATTTGGGAAATTGTGCTGGTTGTCTTGTATAGGTGACTTCCAAGTCAGCCATATTGCATGGGGGACATTGTGCTGGTTGTGTTGTATAGGTGACTTCCAAATCAGCCATATTGCATGGGGGACATTGTGCTGGTTGTATTGTATAGGTGACTTCCAAGTCAGCCATATTGCATGGGGGACATTGTGCTGGTTGTCTTGTATAGGTGACTTCCAAGTCAGCCATAATGCTTGGGGGACATTGTGCTGGTTGTATTGTATAGGTGACTTCCAAGTCAGCCATATTGCATGGGGGACATTGTGCTGGTTGTCTTGTATAGGTGACTTCCAAGTCAGCCATATTGCTTGGGGGACATTGTGCTGGTTGCCATGTCCTATAGGTGACTTCCAAGTCAGCCATATTGCATGGGGGACATTGTGCTGGTTGTCTTGTATAGGTGACTTCCAAGTCAGCCATATTGCATGGGGGACATTGTGCTGGTTGCCATGTTGTATAGGTGACTTCCAAGTCAGCCATATTGCATGGGGGACATTGTGCTGGTTGCCATGTTGTATAGGTGACTTCCAAGTGAGCCATATTGCTTGGGGGACATTGTGCTGGTTGTGTTGTATAGGTGACTTCCAAGTCAGCCATATTGCATGGGGGACATTGTGCTGGTTGTCTTGTATAGGTGACTTCCAAGTCAGCCGTGTTGCATGGGGGACATTGTGCTGGTGGCCATGTTCTATAGGTGACTTCCAAGTCAGCCATATTGCATGGGGGACATTGTGCTGGTTGCCATGTTGTATAGGTGACTTCCAAGTCAGCCATATTGCTTGGGGGACATTGTGCTGGTTGCCATGTTCTATAGGTGACTTCCAAGTGAGCCATATTGCTTGGGGGACATTGTGCTGGTTGCCATGTTGTATAGGTGACTTCCAAGTCAGCCATAATGCATGGGGGACATTGTGCTGGTGGCCATGTTCTATAGGTGACTTCCAAGTCAGCCACATTGCATGGGGGACATTGTGCTGGTTTCTTGGATAGGTGACTTCCAAGTCAGCCATATTGCATGGGGGACATTGTGCTGGTTGCCATGTTGTATAGGTGACTTCCAAGTCAGCCATATTGCATGGGGGATATTGTGCTGGTTGCCATGTTGTATAGGTGACTTCCAAGTCAGCCATATTGCATGGGGGACATTGTGCTGGTGGCCATGTTCTATAGGTGACTTCCAAGTCAGCCATATTGCACGGGGGACATTGTGCTGGTTGTCTTGTATAGGTGACTTCCAAGTCAGCCATATTGCATGGGGGACATTGTGCTGGTGGCCAAGTTCTATAGGTGACTTCCAAGTCAGCCATATTGCTTGGGGGACATTGTGCTGGTTGCCATGTCCTATAGGTGACTTCCAAGTCAGCCATATTGCATGGGGGACATTGTGCTGGTTGTCTTGTATAGGTGACTTCCAAGTCAGCCATATTGCATGGGGGACATTGTGCTGGTTGCCATGTTGTATAGGTGACTTCCAAGTCAGCCATATTGCATGGGGGACATTGTGCTGGTTGCCATGTTGTATAGGTGACTTCCAAGTCAGCCATATTGCTTGGGGGACATTGTGCTGGTTGCCATGTCCTATAGGTGACTTCCAAGTCAGCCATATTGCATGGGGGACATTGTGCTGGTTGTCTTGTATAGGTGACTTCCAAGTCAGCCATATTGCATGGGGGACATTGTGCTGGTTGCCATGTTGTATAGGTGACTTCCAAGTCAGCCATATTGCATGGGGGACATTGTGCTGGTTGCCATGTTGTATAGGTGACTTCCAAGTGAGCCATATTGCTTGGGGGACATTGTGCTGGTTGTGTTGTATAGGTGACTTCCAAGTCAGCCATATTGCATGGGGGACATTGTGCTGGTTGTCTTGTATAGGTGACTTCCAAGTCAGCCGTGTTGCATGGGGGACATTGTGCTGGTGGCCATGTTCTATAGGTGACTTCCAAGTCAGCCATATTGCATGGGGGACATTGTGCTGGTTGCCATGTTGTATAGGTGACTTCCAAGTCAGCCATATTGCTTGGGGGACATTGTGCTGGTTGCCATGTTCTATAGGTGACTTCCAAGTGAGCCATATTGCTTGGGGGACATTGTGCTGGTTGCCATGTTGTATAGGTGACTTCCAAGTCAGCCATAATGCATGGGGGACATTGTGCTGGTGGCCATGTTCTATAGGTGACTTCCAAGTCAGCCACATTGCATGGGGGACATTGTGCTGGTTTCTTGGATAGGTGACTTCCAAGTCAGCCATATTGCATGGGGGACATTGTGCTGGTTGCCATGTTGTATAGGTGACTTCCAAGTCAGCCATATTGCATGGGGGACATTGTGCTGGTTGCCATGTTGTATAGGTGACTTCCAAGTCAGCCATATTGCATGGGGGACATTGTGCTGGTGGCCATGTTCTATAGGTGACTTCCAAGTCAGCCATATTGCACGGGGGACATTGTGCTGGTTGTCTTGTATAGGTGACTTCCAAGTCAGCCATATTGCATGGGGGACATTGTGCTGGTGGCCAAGTTCTATAGGTGACTTCCAAGTCAGCCATATTGCTTGGGGGACATTGTGCTGGTTGTATTGTATAGGTGACTTCCAAGTCAGCCATATTGCATGGGGACATTGTGCTGGTTGCCATGTTGTATAGGTGACTTCCAAGTGAGCCATATTGCTTGGGGGACATTGTGCTGGTTGTGTTGTATAGGTGACTTCCAAGTCAGCCATATTGCATGGGGGACATTGTGCTGGTTGTCTTGTATAGGTGACTTCCAAGTCAGCCGTGTTGCATGGGGGACATTGTGCTGGTGGTCTTGTATAGGTGACTTCCAAGTCAGCCATATTGCTTGGGGGACATATGTGCTGGTTGCCATGTTCTGTAGGTGACTTCCAAGTCAGCCATATTGCTTGGGGGACATTGTGCTGGTGGCCATGTTCTATAGGTGACTTCCAAGTCAGCCATATTGCTTGGGGGACATTGTGCTGGTTGCCATGTTGTATAGGTGACTTGCAAGTCAGCCATATTGCATGGGGGACATTGTGCTGGTGGCCATGTTCTATAGGTGACTTCCAAGTCAGCCATATTGCATTTGGGTCATTGTGCTAGTTGTCTTGTATAGGTGACTTCCAAGTCAGCCATATTGCTTGGGGGACATTGTGCTGGTGGCCAAGTTCTATAGGTGACTTCCAAGTCAGCCATATTGCTTGGGGGACATTGTGCTGGTTGTATTGTATAGGTGACTTCCAAGTCAGCCATATTGCATGGGGGACATTGTGCTGGTTGCCATGTTGTATAGGTGACTTCCAAGTGAGCCATATTGCTTGGGGGACATTGTGCTGGTTGTGTTGTATAGGTGACTTCCAAGTCAGCCATATTGCATGGGGGACATTGTGCTGGTTGTCTTGTATAGGTGACTTCCAAGTCAGCCGTGTTGCATGGGGGACATTGTGCTGGTGGTCTTGTATAGGTGACTTCCAAGTCAGCCATATTGCTTGGGGGACATTGTGCTGGTTGCCATGTTCTGTAGGTGACTTCCAAGTCAGCCATATTGCTTGGGGGACATTGTGCTGGTGGCCATGTTCTATAGGTGACTTCCAAGTCAGCCATATTGCTTGGGGGACATTGTGCTGGTTGCCATGTTGTATAGGTGACTTGCAAGTCAGCCATATTGCATGGGGGACATTGTGCTGGTGGCCATGTTCTATAGGTGACTTCCAAGTCAGCCATATTGCATTTGGGACATTGTGCTAGTTGTCTTGTATAGGTGACTTCCAAGTCAGCCATATTGCTTGGGGGACATTGTGCTGGTTGCCATGTCCTATAGGTGACTTCCAAGTCAGCCATATTGCATGGGGGACATTGTGCTGGTTGTCTTGTATAGGTGACTTCCACGTCAGCCATATTGCATGGGGGACATTGTGCTGGTGGCCATGTTGTATAGGTGACTTCCAAGTCAGCCATATTGCATGGGGGACATTGTGCTGGTTGCCATGTTGTATAGGTGACTTCCAAGTCAGCCATATTGCATGGGGGACATTGTGCTGGTTGCCATGTTGTATAGGTGACTTCCAAGTCAGCCATATTGCATGGGGGACATTGTGCTGGTTGCCATGTTGTATAGGTGACTTCCAAGTCAGCCATATTGCTTGGGGGACATTGTGCTGGTTGCCATGTTGTATAGGTGACTTCCAAGTCAGCCATATTGCATGGGGGACATTCTGCTGGTTGTATTGTATAGGTGACTTCCAAGTCAGCCATATTGCATGGGGGACATTGTGCTGGTTGCCATGTTGTATAGGTGACTTCCAAGTTAGCCATATTGCATGGGGGACATTGTGCTGGTTGCCATGTTGTATAGGTGACTTCCAAGTGAGCCATATTGATTGGGGGACATTGTGCTGGTTGTGTTGTATAGGTGACTTCCAAGTCAGCCATATTGCATGGGGGACATTGTGCTGGTTGTCTTGTATAGGTGACTTCCAAGTCAGCCGTGTTGCATGGGGGACATTGTGCTGGTGGCCATGTTCTATAGGTGACTTCCAAGTCAGCCATATTGCATGGGGGACATTGTGCTGGTTGCCATGTTGTATAGGTGACTTCCAATTCAGCCATATTGCATGGGTGACATTGTGCTGGTGGCCATGTTGTATAGGTGACTTCCAAGTCAGCCATATTGCATGGGGACATTGTGCTGGTTGTCTTGTATAGGTGACTTCCAAGTCAGCCATATTGCATGGGGGACATTGTGCTGGTTGCCATGTTGTATAGGTGACTTCCAAGTCAGCCATATTGCATGGGGGACATTGTGCTGGTTGCCATGTTGTATAGGTGACTTCCAAGTCAGCCATATTGCATGGGGGACATTGTGCTGGTTGTGTTGTATAGGTGACTTCCAAGTCAGCCATATTGCATGGGGGACATTGTGCTGGTTGTATTGTATAGGTGAATTCCAAGTCAGCCATATTGCATGGGGGACATTGTGCTGGTTGTATTGTATAGGTGACTTCCAAGTGAGCCATATTGCTTGGGGGACATTGTGCTGGTGGCCATGTTGTATAGGTGACTTCCAAGTCAGCCATATTGCTTGGGGGACATTGTGCTGGTTGCCATGTTCTATAGGTGACTTCCAAGTCAGCCATATTGCATGGGGGACATTGTGCTGGTTGTGTTGTATAGGTGACTTCCAAGTCAGCCATATTGCATGGGGGACATTGTGCTGGTTGTGTTGTATAGGTGACTTCCAAGTCAGCCATATTGCATGGGGGACATTGTGCTGGTTGTATTGCATAGGTGACTTCCAAGTCAGCCATATTGCATGGGGGACATTGTGCTGGTTGCCATGTTGTATAGGTGACTTCCAAGTCAGCCATATTGCATGGGGGACATTGTGCTGGTGGCCATGTTCTATAGGTGACTTCCAAGTCAGCCATATTGCATGGGGGACATTGTGCTGGTTGTCTTGTATAGGTGACTTCCAAGTCAGCCATATTGCATGGGGGACATTGTGCTGGTTGTGTTGTAAAGGTGACTTACAAATCAGCCATATTGCATGGGGGACATTGTGCTGGTTGTATTGTATAGGTGACTTCCAAGTCAGCCATATTGCATGGGGGACATTGTGCTGGTTGTCTTGTATAGGTGACTTCCAAGTCAGCCGTTAGGCATGGGGGACATTGTCCTGGTGGCCATGTTCTATAGGTGACTTCCAAGTCAGCCATATTGCATGGGGGACATTGTGCTGGTTGCCATGTTGTATAGGTGACTTCCAAGTCAGCCATATTGCATGGGGGACATTGTGCTGGAGGCCATGTTCTATAGGTGACTTCCAAGTCAGCCATATTGCATGGGGACATTGTGCTGGTTGTCTTGTATAGGTGACTTCCAAGTCAGCCATATTGCATGGGGGACATTGTGCTGGTTGCCATGTTGTATAGGTGACTTCCAAGTCAGCCATATTGCATGGGGGACATTGTGCTGGTTGCCATGTTGTATAGGTGACTTCCAAGTCAGCCATATTGCATGGGGGACATTGTGCTGGTTGTGTTGTATAGGTGACTTCCAAGTCAGCCATATTGCATGGGGGACATTGTGCTGGTTGTGTTGTATAGGTGACTTCCAAGTCAGCCATATTGCATGGGGGACATTGTGCTGGTTGTGTTGTATAGGTGACTTCCAAGTCAGCCATATTGCATGGGGGACATTGTGCTGGTTGTATTGCATAGGTGACTTCCAAGTCAGCCATATTGCATGGGGGACATTGTGCTGGTTGCCATGTTGTATAGGTGACTTCCAAGTCAGCCATATTGCATTGGGGACATTGTGCTGGTGGCCATGTTCTATAGGTGACTTCCAAGTCAGCCATATTGCATTTGGGACATTGTGCTGGTTGTCTTGTATAGGTGACTTCCAAGTCAGCCATATTGCATGGGGGACATTGTGCTGGTTGTGTTGTATAGGTGACTTCCAAATCAGCCATATTGCATGGGGGACATTGTGCTGGTTGTATTGTATAGGTGACTTCCAAGTCAGCCATATTGCATGGGGGACATTGTGCTGGTTGTCTTGTATAGGTGACTTCCAAGTCAGCCATAATGCTTGGGGGACATTGTGCTGGTTGTCTTGTATAGGTGACTTCCAAGTCAGCCATATTGCATGGGGGACATTGTGCTGGTTGCCATGTTGTATAGGTGACTTCCAAGTCAGCCATATTGCATGGGGGACATTGTGCTGGTTGCCATGTTGTATAGGTGACTTCCAAGTCAGCCATATTGCATGGGGGACATTGTGCTGGTTGTGTTGTATAGGTGACTTCCAAGTCAGCCATATTGCATGGGGGACATTGTGCTGGTTGTGTTGTATAGGTGACTTCCAAGTCAGCCATATTGCATGGGGGACATTGTGCTGGTTGTGTTGTATAGGTGACTTCCAAGTCAGCCATATTGCATGGGGGACATTGTGCTGGTTGTATTGCATAGGTGACTTCCAAGTCAGCCATATTGCATGGGGGACATTGTGCTGGTTGTCATGTTGTATAGGTGACTTCCAAGTCAGCCATATTGCATTGGGGACATTGTGCTGGTGGCCATGTTCTATAGGTGACTTCCAAGTCAGCCATATTGCATTTGGGACATTGTGCTGGTTGTCTTGTATAGGTGACTTCCAAGTCAGCCATATTGCATGGGGGACATTGTGCTGGTTGTGTTGTATAGGTGACTTCCAAATCAGCCATATTGCATGGGGGACATTGTGCTGGTTGTATTGTATAGGTGACTTCCAAGTCAGCCATATTGCATGGGGGACATTGTGCTGGTTGTCTTGTATAGGTGACTTCCAAGTCAGCCATAATGCTTGGGGGACATTGTGCTGGTTGTATTGTATAGGTGACTTCCAAGTCGGCCATATTGCATGGGGGACATTGTGCTGGTTGTCTTGTATAGGTGACTTCCAAGTCAGCCATATTGCTTGGGGGACATTGTGCTGGTTGCCATGTCCTATAGGTGACTTCCAAGTCAGCCATATTGCATGGGGGACATTGTGCTGGTTGTCTTGTATAGGTGACTTCCAAGTCAGCCATATTGCATGGGGGACATTGTGCTGGTTGCCATGTTGTATAGGTGACTTCCAAGTCAGCCATATTGCATGGGGGACATTGTGCTGGTTGCCATGTTGTATAGGTGACTTCCAAGTGAGCCATATTGCTTGGGGGACATTGTGCTGGTTGTGTTGTATAGGTGACTTCCAAGTCAGCCATATTGCATGGGGGACATTGTGCTGGTTGTCTTGTATAGGTGACTTCCAAGTCAGCCGTGTTGCATGGGGGACATTGTGCTGGTGGCCATGTTCTATAGGTGACTTCCAAGTCAGCCATATTGCATGGGGGACATTGTGCTGGTTGCCATGTTGTATAGGTGACTTCCAAGTCAGCCATATTGCTTGGGGGACATTGTGCTGGTTGCCATGTTCTATAGGTGACTTCCAAGTGAGCCATATTGCTTGGGGGACATTGTGCTGGTTGCCATGTTGTATAGGTGACTTCCAAGTCAGCCATAATGCATGGGGGACATTGTGCTGGTGGCCATGTTCTATAGGTGACTTCCAAGTCAGCCACATTGCATGGGGGACATTGTGCTGGTTTCTTGGATAGGTGACTTCCAAGTCAGCCATATTGCATGGGGGACATTGTGCTGGTTGCCATGTTGTATAGGTGACTTCCAAGTCAGCCATATTGCATGGGGGACATTGTGCTGGTTGCCATGTTGTATAGGTGACTTCCAAGTCAGCCATATTGCATGGGGGACATTGTGCTAAATGCCATGTTGTATAGGTGACTTCCAAGTGAGCCATATTGCATGGGGGACATTGTGCTGGTTGTGTTGTATAGGTGACTTCCAAGTCAGCCATATTGCATGGGGGACATTGTGCTGGTTGTGTTGTATAGGTGACTTCCAAGTCAGCCATATTGCATGGGGGACATTGTGCTGGTTGTATTGTATAGGTGACTTCCAAGTCAGCCATATTGCATGGGGGACATTGTGCTGGTTGTATTGTATAGGTGACTTCCAAGTGAGCCATATTGCTTGGGGGACATTGTGCTGGTGGCCATGTTCTATAGGTGACTTCCAAGTCAGCCATATTGCATGGGGGACATTGTGCTGGTTGCCATGTCCTATAGGTGACTTCCAAGTCAGCCATATTGCATGGGGGACATTGTGCTGGTTGCCATGTTGTATAGGTGACTTCCAAGTGAGCCATATTGCTTGGGGGACATTGTGCTGGTTGTGTTGTATAGGTGACTTCCAAGTCAGCCATATTGCATGGGGGACATTGTGCTGGTTGTCTTGTATAGGTGACTTCCAAGTCAGCCGTGTTGCATGGGGGACATTGTGCTGGTTGTATTGTATAGGTGACTTCCAAGTTAGCCATATTGCATGGGGGACATTGTGCTGGTGGCCATGTTGTAAAGGTGACTTCCAAGTCAGCCATATTGCATGGGGGACATTGTGCTGGTTGCCATGTTGTATAGGTGACTTCCAAGTCAGCCATATTGCATGGGGGACATTGTACTGGTTGCCATGTTGTATAGGTGATTTCCAAGTCAGCCATATTGCATGGGGGAAATTGTGCTGGTTGTCTTGTATAGGTGACTTCCAAGTCAGCCATATTGCATGGGGGACATTGTGCTGGTTGTATTGTATAGGTGACTTCCAAGTCAGCCATATTGCATGGGGGACATTGTGCTGGTTGTATTGTATAGGTGACTTCCAAGTGAGCCATATTGCTTGGGGGACATTGTGCTGGTGGCCATGTTGTATAGGTGACTTCCAAGTCAGCCATATTGCTTGGGGGACATTGTGCTGGTTGCCATGTTCTATAGGTGACTTCCAAGTCAGCCATATTGCATGGGGGACATTGTGCTGGTTGTCTTGTATAGGTGACTTCCAAGTCAGCCATATTGCATGGGGGACATTGTGCTGGTTGCCATGTTGTATAGGTGACTTCCAAGTCAGCCATATTGCATGGGGGACATTGTGCTGGTTGCCATGTTGTATAGGTGACTTCCAAGTGAGCCATATTGCTTGGGGGACATTGTGCTGGTTGTGTTGTATAGGTGACTTCCAAGTCAGCCATATTGCATGGGGGACATTGTGCTGGTTGTCTTGTATAGGTGACTTCCAAGTCAGCCGTGTTGCATGGGTGACATTGTGCTGGTGGCCATGTTCTATAGGTGACTTCCAAGTCAGCCATATTGCATGGGGGACATTGTGCTGGTTGCCATGTTGTATAGGTGACTTCCAAGTCAGCCATATTGCTTGGGGGACATTGTGCTGGTTGCCATGTTCTATAGGTGACTTCCAAGTGAGCCATATTGCTTGGGGGACATTGTGCTGGTTGCCATGTTGTATAGGTGACTTCCAAGTCAGCCATAATGCATGGGGGACATTGTGCTGGTGGCCATGTTCTATAGGTGACTTCCAGGTCAGCCACATTGCATGGGGGACATTGTGCTGGTTTCTTGGATAGGTGACTTCCAAGTCAGCCATATTGCATGGGGACATTGTGCTGGTTGCCATGTTGTATAGGTGACTTCCAAGTCAGCCATATTGCATGGGGGACATTGTGCTGGTTGCCATGTTGTATAGGTGACTTCCAAGTCAGCCATATTGCATGGGGGACATTGTGCTAAATGCCATGTTGTATAGGTGACTTCCAAGTGAGCCATATTGCATGGGGGACATTGTGCTGGTTGTGTTGTATAGGTGACTTCCAAGTCAGCCATATTGCATGGGGGACATTGTGCTGGTTGTGTTGTATAGGTGACTTCCAAGTCAGCCATATTGCATGGGGGACATTGTGCTGGTTGTATTGTATAGGTGACTTCCAAGTCAGCCATATTGCATGGGGGACATTGTGCTGGTTGTATTGTATAGGTGACTTCCAAGTGAGCCATATTGCTTGGGGGACATTGTGCTGGTGGCCATGTTCTATAGGTGACTTCCAAGTCAGCCATATTGCATGGGGGACATTGTGCTGGTTGCCATGTCCTATAGGTGACTTCCAAGTCAGCCATATTGCATGGGGGACATTGTGCTGGTTGCCATGTTGTATAGGTGACTTCCAAGTGAGCCATATTGCTTGGGGGACATTGTGCTGGTTGTGTTGTATAGGTGACTTCCAAGTCAGCCATATTGCATGGGGGACATTGTGCTGGTTGTCTTGTATAGGTGACTTCCAAGTCAGCCGTGTTGCATGGGGGACATTGTGCTGGTTGTATTGTATAGGTGACTTCCAAGTTAGCCATATTGCATGGGGGACATTGTGCTGGTGGCCATGTTGTAAAGGTGACTTCCAAGTCAGCCATATTGCATGGGGGACATTGTGCTGGTTGCCATGTTGTATAGGTGACTTCCAAGTCAGCCATATTGCATGGGGGACATTGTACTGGTTGACATGTTGTATAGGTGATTTCCAAGTCAGCCATATTGCATGGGGGAAATTGTGCTGGTTGTCTTGTATAGGTGACTTCCAAGTCAGCCATATTGCATGGGGGACATTGTGCTGGTTGTATTGTATAGGTGACTTCCAAGTCAGCCATATTGCATGGGGGACATTGTGCTGGTTGTATTGTATAGGTGACTTCCAAGTGAGCCATATTGCTTGGGGGACATTGTGCTGGTGGCCATGTTGTATAGGTGACTTCCAAGTCAGCCATATTGCTTGGGGGACATTGTGCTGGTTGCCATGTTCTATAGGTGACTTCCAAGTCAGCCATATTGCATGGGGGACATTGTGCTGGTTGTGTTGTATAGGTGACTTCCAAGTCAGCCATATTGCATGGGGGACATTGTGCTGGTTGTGTTGTATAGGTGACTTCCAAGTCAGCCATATTTCATGGGGGACATTGTGCTGGTTGTATTGCATAGGTGACTTCCAAGTCAGCCATATTGCATGGGGGACATTGTGCTGGTTGCCATGTTGTATAGGTGACTTCCAAGTCAGCCATATTGCATGGGGGACATTGTGCTGGTGGCCATGTTCTATAGGTGACTTCCAAGTCAGCCATATTGCATGGGGGACATTGTGCTGGTTGTCTTGTATAGGTGACTTTCAAGTCAGCCATATTGCATGGGGGACATTGTGCTGGTTGTGTTGTATAGGTGACTTACAAATCAGCCATATTGCATGGGGGACATTGTGCTGGTTGTATTGTATAGGTGACTTCCAAGTCAGCCATATTGCATGGGGGACATTGTGCTGGTTGTCTTGTATAGGTGACTTCCAAGTCAGCCGTGTTGCATGGGGGACATTGTGCTGGTGGCCATGTTCTATAGGTGACTTCCAAGTCAGCCATATTGCATGGGGGACATTGTGCTGGTTGCCATGTTGTATAGGTGACTTCCAAGTCAGCCATATTGCATGGGGGACATTGTGCTGGAGGCCATGTTCCATAGGTGACTTCCAAGTCAGCCATATTGCATGGGGACATTGTGCTGGTTGTCTTGTATAGGTGACTTCCAAGTCAGCCATATTGCATGGGGGACATTGTGCTGGTTGCCATGTTGTATAGGTGACTTCCAAGTCAGCCATATTGCATGGGGGACATTGTGCTGGTTGCCATGTTGTATAGGTGACTTCCAAGTCAGCCATATTGCATGGGGGACATTGTGCTGGTTGTGTTGTATAGGTGACTTCCAAGTCAGCCATATTGCATGGGGGACATTGTGCTGGTTGTATTGTATAGGTGAGTTCCAAGTCAGCCATATTGCATGGGGGACATTGTGCTGGTTGTATTGTATAGGTGACTTCCAAGTGAGCCATATTGCTTGGGGGACATTGTGCTGGTGGCCATGTTGTATAGGTGACTTCCAGGTCAGCCATATTGCTTGGGGGACATTGTGCTGGTTGCCATGTTCTATAGGTGACTTCCAAGTCAGCCATATTGCATGGGGGACATTGTGCTGGTTGTGTTGTATAGGTGACTTCCAAGTCAGCCATATTGCATGGGGGACATTGTGCTGGTTGTGTTGTATAGGTGACTTCCAAGTCAGCCATATTGCATGGGGGACATTGTGCTGGTTGTATTGCATAGGTGACTTCCAAGTCAGCCATATTGCATGGGGGACATTGTGCTGGTTGCCATGTTGTATAGGTGACTTCCAAGTCAGCCATATTGCATTGGGGACATTGTGCTGGTGGCCATGTTCTATAGGTGACTTCCAAGTCAGCCATATTGCATTTGGGACATTGTGCTGGTTGTCTTGTATAGGTGACTTCCAAGTCAGCCATATTGCATGGGGGACATTGTGCTGGTTGTGTTGTATAGGTGACTTCCAAATCAGCCATATTGCATGGGGGACATTGTGCTGGTTGTATTGTATAGGTGACTTCCAAGTCAGCCATATTGCATGGGGGACATTGTGCTGGTTGTCTTGTATAGGTGACTTCCAAGTCAGCCATAATGCTTGGGGGACATTGTGCTGGTTGTATTGTATAGGTGACTTCCAAGTCAGCCATATTGCATGGGGGACATTGTGCTGGTTGCCATGTTGTATAGGTGACTTCCAAGTCAGCCATATTGCATGGGGGACATTGTGCTGGTGGCCATGTTCTATAGGTGACTTCCAAGTCAGCCATATTGCATTTGGGACATTGTGCTGGTTGTCTTGTATAGGTGACTTCCAAGTCAGCCATATTGCTTGGGGGACATTGTGCTGGTTGCCATGTCCTATAGGTGACTTCCAAGTCAGCCATATTGCATGGGGGACATTGTGCTGGTTGTCTTGTATAGGTGACTTCCAAGTCAGCCATATTGCATGGGGGACATTGTGCTGGTTGCCATGTTGTATAGGTGACTTCCAAGTCAGCCATATTGCATGGGGGACATTGTGCTGGTTGCCATGTTGTATAGGTGACTTCCAAGTGAGCCATATTGCTTGGGGACATTGTGCTGGTTGTGTTGTATAGGTGACTTCCAAGTCAGCCATATTGCATGGGGGACATTGTGCTGGTTGTGTTGTATAGGTGACTTCCAAGTCAGCCATATTGCATGGGGGACATTGTGTTGGTTGTATTGTATAGGTGACTTCCAAGTGAGCCATATTGCTTGGGGGACATTGTGCTGGTGGCCATGTTGTATAGGTGACTTCCAAGTCAGCCATATTGCTTGGGGGACATTGTGCTGGTTGCCATGTTCTATAGGTGACTTCCAAGTCAGCCATATTGCATGGGGGACATTGTGCTGGTTGTGTTGTATAGGTGACTTCCAAGTCAGCCATATTGCATGGGGGACATTGTGCTGGTTGTGTTGTATAGGTGACTTCCAAGTCAGCCATATTTCATGGGGGACATTGTGCTGGTTGTATTGCATAGGTGACTTCCAAGTCAGCCATATTGCATGGGGGACATTGTGCTGGTTGCCATGTTGTATAGGTGACTTCCAAGTCAGCCATATTGCATGGGGGACATTGTGCTGGTGGCCATGTTCTATAGGTGACTTCCAAGTCAGCCATATTGCATGGGGGACATTGTGCTGGTTGTCTTGTATAGGTGACTTTCAAGTCAGCCATATTGCATGGGGGACATTGTGCTGGTTGTGTTGTATAGGTGACTTACAAATCAGCCATATTGCATGGGGGACATTGTGCTGGTTGTATTGTATAGGTGACTTCCAAGTCAGCCATATTGCATGGGGGACATTGTGCTGGTTGTCTTGTATAGGTGACTTCCAAGTCAGCCGTGTTGCATGGGGGACATTGTGCTGGTGGCCATGTTCTATAGGTGACTTCCAAGTCAGCCATATTGCATGGGGGACATTGTGCTGGTTGCCATGTTGTATAGGTGACTTCCAAGTCAGCCATATTGCATGGGGGACATTGTGCTGGAGGCCATGTTCTATAGGTGACTTCCAAGTCAGCCATATTGCATGGGGACATTGTGCTGGTTGTCTTGTATAGGTGACTTCCAAGTCAGCCATATTGCATGGGGGACATTGTGCTGGTTGCCATGTTGTATAGGTGACTTCCAAGTCAGCCATATTGCATGGGGGACATTGTGCTGGTTGCCATGTTGTATAGGTGACTTCCAAGTCAGCCATATTGCATGGGGGACATTGTGCTGGTTGTGTTGTATAGGTGACTTCCAAGTCAGCCATATTGCATGGGGGACATTGTGCTGGTTGTCTTGTATAGGTGACTTCCAAGTCAGCCGTGTTGCATGGGGGACATTGTGCTGGTGGCCATGTTCTATAGGTGACTTCCAAGTCAGCCATATTGCATGGGGGACATTGTGCTGGTTGTGTTGTATAGGTGACTTCCAAATCAGCCATATTGCATGGGGGACATTGTGCTGGTTGTATTGTATAGGTGACTTCCAAGTCAGCCATATTGCATGGGGGACATTGTGCTGGTTGTCTTGTATAGGTGACTTCCAAGTCAGCCATAATGCTTGGGGGACATTGTGCTGGTTGTATTGTATAGGTGACTTCCAAGTCAGCCATATTGCATGGGGGACATTGTGCTGGTTGCCATGTTGTATAGGTGACTTCCAAGTCAGCCATATTGCATGGGGGACATTGTGCTGGTGGCCATGTTCTATAGGTGACTTCCAAGTCAGCCATATTGCATTTGGGACATTGTGCTGGTTGTCTTGTATAGGTGACTTCCAAGTCAGCCATATTGCTTGGGGGACATTGTGCTGGTTGCCATGTCCTATAGGTGACTTCCAAGTCAGCCATATTGCATGGGGGACATTGTGCTGGTTGTCTTGTATAGGTGACTTCCAAGTCAGCCATATTGCATGGGGGACATTGTGCTGGTTGCCATGTTGTATAGGTGACTTCCAAGTCAGCCATATTGCATGGGGGACATTGTGCTGGTTGCCATGTTGTATAGGTGACTTCCAAGTGAGCCATATTGCTTGGGGACATTGTGCTGGTTGTGTTGTATAGGTGACTTCCAAGTCAGCCATATTGCATGGGGGACATTGTGCTGGTTGTGTTGTATAGGTGACTTCCAAGTCAGCCATATTGCATGGGGGACATTGTGTTGGTTGTATTGTATAGGTGACTTCCAAGTGAGCCATATTGCTTGGGGGACATTGTGCTGGGGGCCATGTTGTATAGGTGACTTCCAAGTCAGCCATATTGCATGGGGGACATTGTGCTGGTTGCCATGTTGTATAGGTGACTTCCAAGTCAGCCATATTGCATGGGGGACATTGTGCTGGTGGCCATGTTCTATAGGTGACTTCCAAGTCAGCCATATTGCATGGGGGACATTGTGCTGGTTGTCTTGTATAGGTGACTTTCAAGTCAGCCATATTGCATGGGGGACATTGTGCTGGTTGTGTTGTATAGGTGACTTACAAATCAGCCATATTGCATGGGGGACATTGTGCTGGTTGTATTGTATAGGTGACTTCCAAGTCAGCCATATTGCATGGGGGACATTGTGCTGGTTGTCTTGTATAGGTGACTTCCAAGTCAGCCGTGTTGCATGGGGGACATTGTGCTGGTGGCCATGTTCTATAGGTGACTTCCAAGTCAGCCATATTGCATGGGGGACATTGTGCTGGTTGCCATGTTGTATAGGTGACTTCCAAGTCAGCCATATTGCATGGGGGACATTGTGCTGGAGGCCATGTTCTATAGGTGACTTCCAAGTCAGCCATATTGCATGGGGACATTGTGCTGGTTGTCTTGTATAGGTGACTTCCAAGTCAGCCATATTGCATGGGGGACATTGTGCTGGTTGCCATGTTGTATAGGTGACTTCCAAGTCAGCCATATTGCATGGGGGACATTGTGCTGGTTGCCATGTTGTATAGGTGACTTCCAAGTCAGCCATATTGCATGGGGGACATTGTGCTGGTTGTGTTGTATAGGTGACTTCCAAGTCAGCCATATTGCATGGGGGACATTGTGCTGGTTGTCTTGTATAGGTGACTTCCAAGTCAGCCGTGTTGCATGGGGGACATTGTGCTGGTGGCCATGTTCTATAGGTGACTTCCAAGTCAGCCATATTGCATGGGGGACATTGTGCTGGTTGTGTTGTATAGGTGACTTCCAAATCAGCCATATTGCATGGGGGACATTGTGCTGGTTGTATTGTATAGGTGACTTCCAAGTCAGCCATATTGCATGGGGGACATTGTGCTGGTTGTCTTGTATAGGTGACTTCCAAGTCAGCCATAATGCTTGGGGGACATTGTGCTGGTTGTATTGTATAGGTGACTTCCAAGTCAGCCATATTGCATGGGGGACATTGTGCTGGTTGCCATGTTGTATAGGTGACTTCCAAGTCAGCCATATTGCATGGGGGACATTGTGCTGGTGGCCATGTTCTATAGGTGACTTCCAAGTCAGCCATATTGCATTTGGGACATTGTGCTGGTTGTCTTGTATAGGTGACTTCCAAGTCAGCCATATTGCTTGGGGGACATTGTGCTGGTTGCCATGTCCTATAGGTGACTTCCAAGTCAGCCATATTGCATGGGGGACATTGTGCTGGTTGTCTTGTATAGGTGACTTCCAAGTCAGCCATATTGCATGGGGGACATTGTGCTGGTTGCCATGTTGTATAGGTGACTTCCAAGTCAGCCATATTGCATGGGGGACATTGTGCTGGTTGCCATGTTGTATAGGTGACTTCCAAGTGAGCCATATTGCTTGGGGACATTGTGCTGGTTGTGTTGTATAGGTGACTTCCAAGTCAGCCATATTGCATGGGGGACATTGTGCTGGTTGTGTTGTATAGGTGACTTCCAAGTCAGCCATATTGCATGGGGGACATTGTGTTGGTTGTATTGTATAGGTGACTTCCAAGTGAGCCATATTGCTTGGGGGACATTGTGCTGGGGGCCATGTTGTATAGGTGACTTCCAAGTCAGCCATATTGCTTGGGGGACATTGTGCTGGTTGCCATGTTCTATAGGTGACTTCCAAGTCAGCCATATTGCATGGGGGACATTGTGCTGGTTGTGTTGTATAGGTGACTTCCAAGTCAGCCATATTGCATGGGGGACATTGTGCTGGTTGTGTTGTATAGGTGACTTCCAAGTCAGCCATATTTCATGGGGGACATTGTGCTGGTTGTATTGCATAGGTGACTTCCAAGTCAGCCATATTGCATGGGGGACATTGTGCTGGTTGCCATGTTGTATAGGTGACTTCCAAGTCAGCCATATTGCATGGGGGACATTGTGCTGGTGGCCATGTTCTATAGGTGACTTCCAAGTCAGCCATATTGCATGGGGGACATTGTGCTGGTTGTCTTGTATAGGTGACTTTCAAGTCAGCCATATTGCATGGGGGACATTGTGCTAGTTGTGTTGTATAGGTGACTTACAAATCAGCCATATTGCATGGGGGACATTGTGCTGGTTGTATTGTATAGGTGACTTCCAAGTCAGCCATATTGCATGGGGGACATTGTGCTGGTTGTCTTGTATAGGTGACTTCCAAGTCAGCCGTGTTGCATGGGGGACATTGTGCTGGTGGCCATGTTCTATAGGTGACTTCCAAGTCAGCCATATTGCATGGGGGACATTGTGCTGGTTGCCATGTTGTATAGGTGACTTCCAAGTCAGCCATATTGCATGGGGGACATTGTGCTGGAGGCCATGTTCTATAGGTGACTTCCAAGTCAGCCATATTGCATGGGGACATTGTGCTGGTTGTCTTGTATAGGTGACTTCCAAGTCAGCCATATTGCATGGGGGACATTGTGCTGGTTGCCATGTTGTATAGGTGACTTCCAAGTCAGCCATATTGCATGGGGGACATTGTGCTGGTTGTCTTGTATAGGTGACTTCCAAGTCAGCCATATTGCATGGGGGACATTGTGCTGGTTGCCGTGTTGTATAGGTGACTTCCAAGTCAGCCATATTGCATGGGGGACATTGTGCTGGTTGCCATGTTGTATAGGTGACTTCCAAGTCAGCCATATTGCTTGGGGGACATTGTGCTGGTTGCCATGTTCTATAGGTGACTTCCAAGTCAGCCATATTGCATGGGGGACATTGTGCTGGTTGTGTTGTATAGGTGACTTCCAAGTCAGCCATATTGCATGGGGGACATTGTGCTGGTTGTGTTGTATAGGTGACTTCCAAGTCAGCCATATTTCATGGGGGACATTGTGCTGGTTGTATTGCATAGGTGACTTCCAAGTCAGCCATATTGCATGGGGGACATTGTGCTGGTTGCCATGTTGTATAGGTGACTTCCAAGTCAGCCATATTGCATGGGGGACATTGTGCTGGTGGCCATGTTCTATAGGTGACTTCCAAGTCAGCCATATTGCATGGGGGACATTGTGCTGGTTGTCTTGTATAGGTGACTTTCAAGTCAGCCATATTGCATGGGGGACATTGTGCTGGTTGTGTTGTATAGGTGACTTACAAATCAGCCATATTGCATGGGGGACATTGTGCTGGTTGTATTGTATAGGTGACTTCCAAGTCAGCCATATTGCATGGGGGACATTGTGCTGGTTGTCTTGTATAGGTGACTTCCAAGTCAGCCGTGTTGCATGGGGGACATTGTGCTGGTGGCCATGTTCTATAGGTGACTTCCAAGTCAGCCATATTGCATGGGGGACATTGTGCTGGTTGCCATGTTGTATAGGTGACTTCCAAGTCAGCCATATTGCATGGGGGACATTGTGCTGGAGGCCATGTTCTATAGGTGACTTCCAAGTCAGCCATATTGCATGGGGACATTGTGCTGGTTGTCTTGTATAGGTGACTTCCAAGTCAGCCATATTGCATGGGGGACATTGTGCTGGTTGCCATGTTGTATAGGTGACTTCCAAGTCAGCCATATTGCATGGGGGACATTGTGCTGGTTGCCATGTTGTATAGGTGACTTCCAAGTCAGCCATATTGCATGGGGGACATTGTGCTGGTTGTGTTGTATAGGTGACTTCCAAGTCAGCCATATTTCATGGGGGACATTGTGCTGGTTGTCTTGTATAGGTGACTTCCAAGTCAGCCGTGTTGCATGGGGGACATTGTGCTGGTGGCCATGTTCTATAGGTGACTTCCAAGTCAGCCATATTGCATGGGGGACATTGTGCTGGTTGCCATGTTGTATAGGTGACTTCCAAGTCAGCCATATTGCTTGGGGGACATTGTGCTGGTTGCCATGTTCTATAGGTGACTTCCAAGTGAGCCATATTGCTTGGGGGACATTGTGCTGGTTGCCATGTTGTATAGGTGACTTCCAAGTCAGCCATAATGCATGGGGGACATTGTGCTGGTGGCCATGTTCTATAGGTGACTTCCAAGTCAGCCACATTGCATGGGGGACATTGTGCTGGTTTCTTGGATAGGTGACTTCCAAGTCAGCCATATTGCATGGGGGACATTGTGCTGGTTGCCATGTTGTATAGGTGACTTCCAAGTCAGCCATATTGCATGGGGGACATTGTGCTGGTTGTATTGTATAGGTGACTTCCAAGTCAGCCATATTGCATGGGGGACATTGTGCTGGTTGTCTTGTATAGGTGACTTCCAAGTCAGCCGTGTTGCATGGGGGACATTGTGCTGGTGGCCATGTTCTATAGGTGACTTCCAAGTCAGCCATATTGCATGGGGGACATTGTGCTGGTTGCCATGTTGTATAGGTGACTTCCAAGTCAGCCATATTGCATGGGGGACATTGTGCTGGAGGTCATGTTCTATAGGTGACTTCCAAGTCAGCCATATTGCATGGGGACATTGTGCTGGTTGTCTTGTATAGGTGACTTCCAAGTCAGCCATATTGCATGGGGGACATTGTGCTGGTTGCCATGTTGTATAGTTGACTTCCAAGTCAGCCATATTGCATGGGGGACATTGTGCTGGTTGCCATGTTGTATAGGTGACTTCCAAGTCAGCCATATTGCATGGGGGACATTGTGCTGGTTGTGTTGTATAGGTGACTTCCAAGTCAGCCGTGTTGCATGGGGGACATTGTGCTGGTGGCCATGTTCTATAGGTGACTTCCAAGTCAGCCATATTGCATGGGGGACATTGTGCTGGTTGCCATGTTGTATAGGTGACTTCCAAGTCAGCCATATTGCTTGGGGGACATTGTGCTGGTTGCCATGTTCTATAGGTGACTTCCAAGTGAGCCATATTGCTTGGGGGACATTGTGCTGGTTGCCATGTTGTATAGGTGACTTCCAAGTCAGCCATAATGCATGGGGGACATTGTGCTGGTGGCCATGTTCTATAGGTGACTTCCAAGTCAGCCACATTGCATGGGGGACATTGTGCTGGTTTCTTGGATAGGTGACTTCCAAGTCAGCCATATTGCATGGGGGACATTGTGCTGGTTGCCATGTTGTATAGGTGACTTCCAAGTCAGCCATATTGCATGGGGGACATTGTGCTGGTTGCCATGTTGTATAGGTGACTTCCAAGTCAGCCATATTGCATGGGGGACATTGTGCTAAATGCCATGTTGTATAGGTGACTTCCAAGTGAGCCATATTGCATGGGGGACATTGTGCTGGTTGTATTGTATAGGTGACTTCCAAGTCAGCCATATTGCATGGGGGACATTGTGCTGGTTGTATTGTATAGGTGACTTCCAAGTGAGCCATATTGCTTGGGGGACATTGTGCTGGTGGCCATGTTCTATAGGTGACTTCCAAGTCAGCCATATTGCATGGGGGACATTGTGCTGGTTGCCATGTCCTATAGGTGACTTCCAAGTCAGCCATATTGCATGGGGGACATTGTGCTGGTTGCCATGTTGTATAGGTGACTTCCAAGTGAGCCATATTGCTTGGGGGACATTGTGCTGGTTGTGTTGTATAGGTGACTTCCAAGTCAGCCATATTGCATGGGGGACATTGTGCTGGTTGTCTTGTATAGGTGACTTCCAAGTCAGCCGTGTTGCATGGGGGACATTGTGCTGGTTGTATTGTATAGGTGACTTCCAAGTTAGCCATATTGCATGGGGGACATTGTGCTGGTGGCCATGTTGTAAAGGTGACTTCCAAGTCAGCCATATTGCATGGGGGACATTGTGCTGGTTGCCATGTTGTATAGGTGACTTCCAAGTCAGCCATATTGCATGGGGGACATTGTACTGGTTGCCATGTTGTATAGGTGATTTCCAAGTCAGCCATATTGCATGGGGGAAATTGTGCTGGTTGTCTTGTATAGGTGACTTCCAAGTCAGCCATATTGCATGGGGGACATTGTGCTGGTTGTATTGTATAGGTGACTTCCAAGTCAGCCATATTGCATGGGGGACATTGTGCTGGTTGTATTGTATAGGTGACTTCCAAGTGAGCCATATTGCTTGGGGGACATTGTGCTGGTGGCCATGTTGTATAGGTGACTTCCAAGTCAGCCATATTGCTTGGGGGACATTGTGCTGGTTGCCATGTTCTATAGGTGACTTCCAAGTCAGCCATATTGCATGGGGGACATTGTGCTGGTTGTGTTGTATAGGTGACTTCCAAGTCAGCCATATTGCATGGGGGACATTGTGCTGGTTGTGTTGTATAGGTGACTTCCAAGTCAGCCATATTTCATGGGGGACATTGTGCTGGTTGTATTGCATAGGTGACTTCCAAGTCAGCCATATTGCATGGGGGACATTGTGCTGGTTGCCATGTTGTATAGGTGACTTCCAAGTCAGCCATATTGCATGGGGGACATTGTGCTGGTGGCCATGTTCTATAGGTGACTTCCAAGTCAGCCATATTGCATGGGGGACATTGTGCTGGTTGTCTTGTATAGGTGACTTTCAAGTCAGCCATATTGCATGGGGGACATTGTGCTGGTTGTGTTGTATAGGTGACTTACAAATCAGCCATATTGCATGGGGGACATTGTGCTGGTTGTATTGTATAGGTGACTTCCAAGTCAGCCATATTGCATGGGGGACATTGTGCTGGTTGTCTTGTATAGGTGACTTCCAAGTCAGCCGTGTTGCATGGGGGACATTGTGCTGGTGGCCATGTTCTATAGGTGACTTCCAAGTCAGCCATATTGCATGGGGGACATTGTGCTGGTTGCCATGTTGTATAGGTGACTTCCAAGTCAGCCATATTGCATGGGGGACATTGTGCTGGAGGCCATGTTCTATAGGTGACTTCCAAGTCAGCCATATTGCATGGGGACATTGTGCTGGTTGTCTTGTATAGGTGACTTCCAAGTCAGCCATATTGCATGGGGGACATTGTGCTGGTTGCCATGTTGTATAGGTGACTTCCAAGTCAGCCATATTGCATGGGGGACATTGTGCTGGTTGCCATGTTGTATAGGTGACTTCCAAGTCAGCCATATTGCATGGGGGACATTGTGCTGGTTGTGTTGTATAGGTGACTTCCAAGTCAGCCATATTGCATGGGGGACATTGTGCTGGTTGTATTGTATAGGTGAGTTCCAAGTCAGCCATATTGCATGGGGGACATTGTGCTGGTTGTATTGTATAGGTGACTTCCAAGTGAGCCATATTGCTTGGGGGACATTGTGCTGGTGGCCATGTTGTATAGGTGACTTCCAAGTCAGCCATATTGCTTGGGGGACATTGTGCTGGTTGCCATGTTCTATAGGTGACTTCCAAGTCAGCCATATTGCATGGGGGACATTGTGCTGGTTGTGTTGTATAGGTGACTTCCAAGTCAGCCATATTGCATGGGGGACATTGTGCTGGTTGTGTTGTATAGGTGACTTCCAAGTCAGCCATATTGCATGGGGGACATTGTGCTGGTTGTATTGCATAGGTGACTTCCAAGTCAGCCATATTGCATGGGGGACATTGTGCTGGTTGCCATGTTGTATAGGTGACTTCCAAGTCAGCCACATTGCATTGGGGACATTGTGCTGGTGGCCATGTTCTATAGGTGACTTCCAAGTCAGCCATATTGCATTTGGGACATTGTGCTGGTTGTCTTGTATAGGTGACTTCCAAGTCAGCCATATTGCATGGGGGACATTGTGCTGGTTGTGTTGTATAGGTGACTTCCAAATCAGCCATATTGCATGGGGGACATTGTGCTGGTTGTATTGTATAGGTGACTTCCAAGTCAGCCATATTGCATGGGGGACATTGTGCTGGTTGTCTTGTATAGGTGACTTCCAAGTCAGCCATAATGCTTGGGGGACATTGTGCTGGTTGTATTGTATAGGTGACTTCCAAGTCAGCCATATTGCATGGGGGACATTGTGCTGGTTGCCATGTTGTATAGGTGACTTCCAAGTCAGCCATATTGCATGGGGGACATTGTGCTGGTGACCATGTTCTATAGGTGACTTCCAAGTCAGCCATATTGCATTTGGGACATTGTGCTGGTTGTCTTGTATAGGTGACTTCCAAGTCAGCCATATTGCTTGGGGGACATTGTGCTGGTTGCCATGTCCTATAGGTGACTTCCAAGTCAGCCATATTGCATGGGGGACATTGTGCTGGTTGTCTTGTATAGGTGACTTCCAAGTCAGCCATATTGCATGGGGGACATTGTGCTGGTTGCCATGTTGTATAGGTGACTTCCAAGTCAGCCATATTGCATGGGGGACATTGTGCTGATTGCCATGTTGTATAGGTGACTTCCAAGTGAGCCATATTGCTTGGGGGACATTGTGCTGGTTGTGTTGTATAGGTGACTTCCAAGTCAGCCATATTGCATGGGGGACATTGTGCTGGTTGTGTTGTATAGGTGACTTCCAAGTCAGCCATATTGCATGGGGGACATTGTGCTGGTTGTATTGTATAGGTGACTTCCAAGTGAGCCATATTGCTTGGGGGACATTGTGCTGGTGGCCATGTTGTATAGGTGACTTCCAAGTCAGCCATATTGCTTGGGGGACATTGTGCTGGTTGCCATGTTCTATAGGTGACTTCCAAGTCAGCCATATTGCATGGGGGACATTGTGCTGGTTGTGTTGTATAGGTGACTTCCAAGTCAGCCATATTGCATGGGGGACATTGTGCTGGTTGTGTTGTATAGGTGACTTCCAAGTCAGCCATATTTCATGGGGGACATTGTGCTGGTTGTATTGCATAGGTGACTTCCAAGTCAGCCATATTGCATGGGGGACATTGTGCTGGTTGCCATGTTGTATAGGTGACTTCCAAGTCAGCCATATTGCATGGGGGACATTGTGCTGGTGGCCATGTTCTATAGGTGACTTCCAAGTCAGCCATATTGCATGGGGGACATTGTGCTGGTTGTCTTGTATAGGTGACTTTCAAGTCAGCCATATTGCATGGGGGACATTGTGCTGGTTGTGTTGTATAGGTGACTTGCAAATCAGCCATATTGCATGGGGGACATTGTGCTGGTTGTATTGTATAGGTGACTTCCAAGTCAGCCATATTGCATGGGGGACATTGTGCTGGTTGTCTTGTATAGGTGACTTCCAAGTCAGCCGTGTTGCATGGGGGACATTGTGCTGGTGGCCATGTTCTATAGGTGACTTCCAAGTCAGCCATATTGCATGGGGGACATTGTGCTGGTTGCCATGTTGTATAGGTGACTTCCAAGTCAGCCATATTGCATGGGGGACATTGTGCTGGAGGCCATGTTCTATAGGTGACTTCCAAGTCAGCCATATTGCATGGGGACATTGTGCTGGTTGTCTTGTATAGGTGACTTCCAAGTCAGCCATATTGCATGGGGGACATTGTGCTGGTTGCCATGTTGTATAGGTGACTTCCAAGTCAGCCATATTGCATGGGGGACATTGTGCTGGTTGCCATGTTGTATAGGTGACTTCCAAGTCAGCCATATTGCATGGGGGACATTGTGCTGGTTGTGTTGTATAGGTGACTTCCAAGTCAGCCATATTGCATGGGGGACATTGTGCTGGTTGTATTGTATAGGTGAGTTCCAAGTCAGCCATATTGCATGGGGGACATTGTGCTGGTTGTATTGTATAGGTGACTTCCAAGTGAGCCATATTGCTTGGGGGACATTGTGCTGGTGGCCATGTTGTATAGTTGACTTCCAAGTCAGCCATATTGCTTGGGGGACATTGTGCTGGTTGCCATGTTCTATAGGTGACTTCCAAGTCAGCCATATTGCATGGGGGACATTGTGCTGGTTGTGTTGTATAGGTGACTTCCAAGTCAGCCATATTGCATGGGGGACATTGTGCTGGTTGTGTTGTATAGGTGACTTCCAAGTCAGCCATATTGCATGGGGGACATTGTGCTGGTTGTATTGCATAGGTGACTTCCAAGTCAGCCATATTGCATGGGGGACATTGTGCTGGTTGCCATGTTGTATAGGTGACTTCCAAGTCAGCCATATTGCATTGGGGACATTGTGCTGGTGGCCATGTTCTATAGGTGACTTCCAAGTCAGCCATATTGCATTTGGAACATTGTGCTGGTTGTCTTGTATAGGTGACTTCCAAGTCAGCCATATTGCATGGGGGACATTGTGCTGGTTGTGTTGTATAGGTGACTTCCAAGTCAGCCATATTGCATGGGGGACATTGTGCTGGTTGTATTGCATAGGTGACTTCCAAGTCAGCCATATTGCATGGGGGACATTGTGCTGGTTGCCATGTTGTATAGGTGACTTCCAAGTCAGCCATATTGCATTGGGGACATTGTGCTGGTGGCCATGTTCTATAGGTGACTTCCAAGTCAGCCATATTGCATTTGGGACATTGTGCTGGTTGTCTTGTATAGGTGACTTCCAAGTCAGCCATATTGCATGGGGGACATTGTGCTGGTTGTGTTGTATAGGTGACTTCCAAATCAGCCATATTGCATGGGGGACATTGTGCTGGTTGTATTGTATAGGTGACTTCCAAGTCAGCCATATTGCATGGGGGACATTGTGCTGGTTGTCTTGTATAGGTGACTTCCAAGTCAGCCATAATGCTTGGGGGACATTGTGCTGGTTGTATTGTATAGGTGACTTCCAAGTCAGCCATATTGCATGGGGGACATTGTGCTGGTTGCCATGTTGTATAGGTGACTTCCAAGTCAGCCATATTGCATGGGGGACATTGTGCTGGTGACCATGTTCTATAGGTGACTTCCAAGTCAGCCATATTGCATTTGGGACATTGTGCTGGTTGTCTTGTATAGGTGACTTCCAAGTCAGCCATATTGCTTGGGGGACATTGTGCTGGTTGCCATGTCCTATAGGTGACTTCCAAGTCAGCCATATTGCATGGGGGACATTGTGCTGGTTGTCTTGTATAGGTGACTTCCAAGTCAGCCATATTGCATGGGGGACATTGTGCTGGTTGCCATGTTGTATAGGTGACTTCCAAGTCAGCCATATTGCATGGGGGACATTGTGCTGATTGCCATGTTGTATAGGTGACTTCCAAGTGAGCCATATTGCTTGGGGGACATTGTGCTGGTTGTGTTGTATAGGTGACTTCCAAGTCAGCCATATTGCATGGGGGACATTGTGCTGGTTGTGTTGTATAGGTGACTTCCAAGTCAGCCATATTGCATGGGGGACATTGTGCTGGTTGTATTGTATAGGTGACTTCCAAGTGAGCCATATTGCTTGGGGGACATTGTGCTGGTGGCCATGTTGTATAGGTGACTTCCAAGTCAGCCATATTGCTTGGGGGACATTGTGCTGGTTGCCATGTTCTATAGGTGACTTCCAAGTCAGCCATATTGCATGGGGGACATTGTGCTGGTTGTGTTGTATAGGTGACTTCCAAGTCAGCCATATTGCATGGGGGACATTGTGCTGGTTGTGTTGTATAGGTGACTTCCAAGTCAGCCATATTTCATGGGGGACATTGTGCTGGTTGTATTGCATAGGTGACTTCCAAGTCAGCCATATTGCATGGGGGACATTGTGCTGGTTGCCATGTTGTATAGGTGACTTCCAAGTCAGCCATATTGCATGGGGGACATTGTGCTGGTGGCCATGTTCTATAGGTGACTTCCAAGTCAGCCATATTGCATGGGGGACATTGTGCTGGTTGTCTTGTATAGGTGACTTTCAAGTCAGCCATATTGCATGGGGGACATTGTGCTGGTTGTGTTGTATAGGTGACTTACAAATCAGCCATATTGCATGGGGGACATTGTGCTGGTTGTATTGTATAGGTGACTTCCAAGTCAGCCATATTGCATGGGGGACATTGTGCTGGTTGTCTTGTATAGGTGACTTCCAAGTCAGCCGTGTTGCATGGGGGACATTGTGCTGGTGGCCATGTTCTATAGGTGACTTCCAAGTCAGCCATATTGCATGGGGGACATTGTGCTGGTTGCCATGTTGTATATGTGACTTCCAAGTCAGCCATATTGCATGGGGGACATTGTGCTGGAGGCCATGTTCTATAGGTGACTTCCAAGTCAGCCATATTGCATGGGGACATTGTGCTGGTTGTCTTGTATAGGTGACTTCCAAGTCAGCCATATTGCATGGGGGACATTGTGCTGGTTGCCATGTTGTATAGGTGACTTCCAAGTCAGCCATATTGCATGGGGGACATTGTGCTGGTTGCCATGTTGTATAGGTGACTTCCAAGTCAGCCATATTGCATGGGGGACATTGTGCTGGTTGTGTTGTATAGGTGACTTCCAAGTCAGCCATATTGCATGGGGGACATTGTGCTGGTTGTATTGTATAGGTGAGTTCCAAGTCAGCCATATTGCATGGGGGACATTGTGCTGGTTGTATTGTATAGGTGACTTCCAAGTGAGCCATATTGCTTGGGGGACATTGTGCTGGTGGCCATGTTGTATAGTTGACTTCCAAGTCAGCCATATTGCTTGGGGGACATTGTGCTGGTTGCCATGTTCTATAGGTGACTTCCAAGTCAGCCATATTGCATGGGGGACATTGTGCTGGTTGTGTTGTATAGGTGACTTCCAAGTCAGCCATATTGCATGGGGGACATTGTGCTGGTTGTGTTGTATAGGTGACTTCCAAGTCAGCCATATTGCATGGGGGACATTGTGCTGGTTGTATTGCATAGGTGACTTCCAAGTCAGCCATATTGCATGGGGGACATTGTGCTGGTTGCCATGTTGTATAGGTGACTTCCAAGTCAGCCATATTGCATTGGGGACATTGTGCTGGTGGCCATGTTCTATAGGTGACTTCCAAGTCAGCCATATTGCATTTGGAACATTGTGCTGGTTGTCTTGTATAGGTGACTTCCAAGTCAGCCATATTGCATGGGGGACATTGTGCTGGTTGTGTTGTATAGGTGACTTCCAAATCAGCCATATTGCATGGGGGACATTGTGCTGGTTGTATTGTATAGGTGACTTCCAAGTCAGCCATATTGCATGGTGGACATTGTGCTGGTTGTCTTGTATAGGTGACTTCCAAGTCAGCCATATTGCATGGGGGACATTGTGCTGGTGGCCATGTTCTATAGGTGACTTCCAAGTCAGCCATATTGCATGGGGGACATTGTGCTGGTTGTGTTGTATAGGTGACTTCCAAGTCAGCCATATTGCATGGGGGACATTGTGCTGGTGGCCATGTTCTATAGGTGACTTCCAAGTCAGCCATATTGCATGGGGGACATTGTGCTGGTTGTGTTGTATAGGTGACTTCCAAGTCAGCCATATTGCATGGGGGACATTGTGCTGGTGGCCATGTTCTATAGGTGACTTCCAAGTCAGCCATATTGCATGGGGGACATTGTGCTGGTTGTGTTGTATAGGTGACTTCCAAGTCAGCCATATTGCATGGGGGACATTGTGCTGGTGGCCATGTTCTATAGGTGACTTCCAAGTCAGCCATATTGCATGGGGGACATTGTGCTGGTTGTGTTGTATAGGTGACTTCCAAGTCAGCCATATTGCATGGGGGACATTGTGCTGGTTGTGTTGTATGGGTGACTTCCAAGTCAGCCATATTGCATGGGGGACATTGTGCTGGTGGCCATGTTCTATAGGTGACTTCCAAGTCAGCCATATTGCATGGGGGACATTGTGCTGGTTGTGTTCTATAGGTGACTTCCAAGTCAGCCATATTGCATTTGGGACATTGTGCTGGTTGTCTTGTATAGGTGACTTCCAAGTCAGCCATATTGCATGGGGGACATTGTGCTGGTTGTGTTGTATAGGTGACTTCCAAATCAGCCATATTGCATGGGGGACATTGTGCTGGTTGTATTGTATAGGTGACTTCCAAGTCAGCCATATTGCATGGGGGACATTGTGCTGGTTGTCTTGTATAGGTGACTTCCAAGTCAGCCATATTGCATGGGGGACATTGTGCTGGTGGCCATGTTCTATAGGTGACTTCCAAGTCAGCCATATTGCATGGGGGACATTGTGCTGGTTGTGTTGTATAGGTGACTTCCAAGTCAGCCATATTGCATGGGGGACATTGTGCTGGTTGTGTTGTATAGGTGACTTCCAAGTCAGCCATATTTCATGGGGGACATTGTGCTGGTTGTATTGCATAGGTGACTTCCAAGTCAGCCATATTGCATGGGGGACATTGTGCTGGTTGCCATGTTGTATAGGTGACTTCCAAGTCAGCCATATTGCATGGGGGACATTGTGCTGGTGGCCATGTTCTATAGGTGACTTCCAGGTCAGCCATATTGCATGGGGGACATTGTGCTGGTTGTCTTGTATAGGTGACTTTCAAGTCAGCCATATTGCATGGGGGACATTGTGCTGGTTGTATTGTATTGGTGACTTCCAAGTCAGCCATATTGCATGGGGGACATTTATCTGGTTGTCTTGTATAGGTGACTTCCAAGTCAGCCTTGTTGCATGGGGGACATTGTGCTGGTGGCCATGTTCTATAGGTGACTTCCAAGTCAGCCATATTGCATGGGGGACATTGTGCTGGTTGCCATGTTGTATAGGTGACTTCCAAGTCAGCCATATTGCATGGGGGACATTGTGCTGGTTGTCTTGTATAGGTGACTTCCAAGTCAGCCGTGTTGCATGGGGGACATTGTGCTGGTGGCCATGTTCTATAGGTGACTTCCAAGTCAGCCATATTGCATGGGGGACATTGTGCTGGTTGCCATGTTGTATAGGTGACTTCCAAGTCAGCCATATTGCATGGGGGACATTGTGCTGGAGGCCATGTTCTATAGGTGACTTCCAAGTCAGCCATATTGCATGGGGACATTGTGCTGGTTGTATTGTATAGGTGACTTCCAAGTCAGCCATATTGCATGGGGGACATTGTGCTGGTTGTCTTGTATAGGTGACTTCCAAGTCAGCCATATTGCTTGGGGGACATTGTGCTGGTGGCCATGTTCTATAGGTGACTTCCAAGTCAGCCATATTGCATGGGGGACATTGTGCTGGTTGTATTGTATAGGTGACTTCCAAGTCAGCCATATTGCATGGGGGACATTGTGCTGGTTGTGTTGTATAGGTGACTTCCAAGTCAGCCATATTTCATGGGGGACATTGTGCTGGTTGTATTGCATAGGTGACTTCCAAGTCAGCCATATTGCATGGGGGACATTGTGCTGGTTGCCATGTTGTATAGGTGACTTCCAAGTCAGCCATATTGCATTGGGGACATTGTGCTGGTGGCCATGTTCTATAGGTGACTTCCAAGTCAGCCATATTGCATGGGGGACATTGTGCTGGTGGCCATGTTCTATAGGTGACTCCAAGTCAGCCATATTGCATGGGGGACATTGTGCTGGTTGTCTTGTATTGGTGACTTTCAAGTCAGCCATATTGCATGGGGGACATTGTGCTGGTTGTGTTGTATAGGTGACTTCCAAGTCAGCCATATTGCATGGGGGACATTGTGCTGGTTGTATTGCATAGGTGACTTCCAAGTCAGCCATATTGCATGGGGGACATTGTGCTGGTTGCCATGTTGTATAGGTGACTTCCAAGTCAGCCATATTGCATTGGGGACATTGTGCTGGTGGCCATGTTCTATAGGTGACTTCCAAGTCAGCCATATTGCATTTGGGACATTGTGCTGGTTGTCTTGTATAGGTGACTTCCAAGTCAGCCATATTGCATGGGGGACATTGTGCTGGTTGTGTTGTATAGGTGACTTCCAAATCAGCCATATTGCATGGGGGACATTGTGCTGGTTGTATTGTATAGGTGACTTCCAAGTCAGCCATATTGCATGGGGGACATTGTGCTGGTTGTCTTGTATAGGTGACTTCCAAGTCAGCCATAATGCTTGGGGGACATTGTGCTGGTTGTATTGTATAGGTGACTTCCAAGTCAGCCATATTGCATGGGGGACATTGTGCTGGTTGCCATGTTGTATAGGTGACTTCCAAGTCAGCCATATTGCATGGGGGACATTGTGCTGGTGGCCATGTTCTATAGGTGACTTCCAAGTCAGCCATATTGCATTTGGGACATTGTGCTGGTTGTCTTGTATAGGTGACTTCCAAGTCAGCCATATTGCTTGGGGGACATTGTGCTGGTTGCCATGTCCTATAGGTGACTTCCAAGTCAGCCATATTGCATGGGGGTCATTGTGCTGGTTGTCTTGTATAGGTGACTTCCAAGTCAGCCATATTGCATGGGGGACATTGTGCTGGTTGCCATGTTGTATAGGTGACTTCCAAGTCAGCCATATTGCATGGGGGACATTGTGCTGGTTGCCATGTTGTATAGGTGACTTCCAAGTGAGCCATATTGCTTGGGGGACATTGTGCTGGTTGTGTTGTATAGGTGACTTCCAAGTCAGCCATATTGCATGGGGGACATTGTGCTGGTTGTGTTGTATAGGTGACTTTCAAGTCAGCCATATTGCATGGGGGACATTGTGCTGGTTGTATTGCATAGGTGACTTCCAAGTCAGCCATATTGCATGGGGGACATTGTGCTGGTTGCCATGTTGTATAGGTGACTTCCAAGTCAGCCATATTGCATGGGGGACATTGTGCTGGTGGCCATGTTCTATAGGTGACTTCCAAGTCAGCCATATTGCATGGGGGACATTGTGCTGGTTGTCTTGTATAGGTGACTTTCAAGTCAGCCATATTGCATGGGGGACATTGTGCTGGTTGTGTTGTATAGGTGACTTACAAATCAGCCATATTGCATGGGGGACATTGTGCTGGTTGTATTGTATAGGTGACTTCCAAGTCAGCCATATTGCATGGGGGACATTGTGCTGGTTGTCTTGTATAGGTGACTTCCAAGTCAGCCGTGTTGCATGGGGGACATTGTGCTGGTGGCCATGTTCTATAGGTGACTTCCAAGTCAGCCATATTGCATGGGGGACATTGTGCTGGTTGCCATGTTGTATAGGTGACTTCCAAGTCAGCCATATTGCATGGGGGACATTGTGCTGGAGGCCATGTTCTATAGGTGACTTCCAAGTCAGCCATATTGCATGGGGACATTGTGCTGGTTGTCTTGTATAGGTGACTTCCAAGTCAGCCATATTGCATGGGGGACATTGTGCTGGTTGCCATGTTGTATAGGTGACTTCCAAGTCAGCCATATTGCATGGGGGACATTGTGCTGGTTGCCATGTTGTATAGGTGACTTCCAAGTCAGCCATATTGCATGGGGGACATTGTGCTGGTTGTGTTGTATAGGTGACTTCCAAGTCAGCCATATTGCATGGGGGACATTGTGCTGGTTGTATTGTATAGGTGAGTTCCAAGTCAGCCATATTGCATGGGGGACATTGTGCTGGTTGTATTGTATAGGTGACTTCCAAGTCAGCCATATTGCATTGGGGACATTGTGCTGGTGGCCATGTTCTATAGGTGACTTCCAAGTCAGCCATATTGCATTTGGGACATTGTGCTGGTTGTCTTGTATAGGTGACTTCCAAGTCAGCCATATTGCATGGGGGACATTGTGCTGGTTGTGTTGTATAGGTGACTTCCAAATCAGCCATATTGCATGGGGGACATTGTGCTGGTTGTATTGTATAGGTGACTTCCAAGTCAGCCATATTGCATGGGGGACATTGTGCTGGTTGTCTTGTATAGGTGACTTCCAAGTCAGCGATAATGCTTGGGGGACATTGTGCTGGTTGTATTGTATAGGTGACTTCCAAGTCAGCCATATTGCATGGGGGACATTGTGCTGGTTGCCATGTTGTATAGGTGACTTCCAAGTCAGCCATATTGCATGGGGGACATTGTGCTGGTGGCCACGTTCTATAGGTGACTTCCAAGTCAGCCATATTGCATTTGGGACATTGTGCTGGTTGTCTTGTATAGGTGACTTCCAAGTCAGCCATATTGCTTGGGGGACATTGTGCTGGTTGCCATGTCCTATAGGTGACTTCCAAGTCAGCCATATTGCATGGGGGACATTGTGCTGGTTGTCTTGTATAGGTGATTTCCAAGTCAGCCATATTGCATGGGGGACATTGTGCTGGTTGCCATGTGGTATAGGTGACTTCCAAGTCAGCCATATTGCATGGGGGACATTGTGCTGGTTGCCATGTTGTATAGGTGACTTCCAAGTGAGCCATATTGCTTGGGGGACATTGTGCTGGTTGTGTTGTATAGGTGACTTCCAAGTCAGCCATATTGCATGGGGGACATTGTGCTGGTTGTCTTGTATAGGTGACTTCCAAGTCAGCCGTGTTGCATGGGGGACATTGTGCTGGTGGCCATGTTCTATAGGTGACTTCCAAGTGAGCCATATTGCATGGGGGACATTGTGCTGGTTGCCATGTTGTATAGGTGACTTCCAAGTCAGCCATATTGCTTGGGGGACATTGTGCTGGTTGCCATGTTCTATAGGTGACTTCCAAGTCAGCCATATTGCATGGGGGACATTGTGCTGGTTGTGTTGTATAGGTGACTTCCAAGTCAGCCATATTGCATGGGGGACATTGTGCTGGTTGTGTTGTATAGGTGACTTCCAAGTCAGCCATATTGCATGGGGGACATGTGCTGGTTGTATTGCATAGGTGACTTCCAAGTCAGCCATATTGCATGGGGGACATTGTGCTGGTTGCCATGTTGTATAGGTGACTTCCAAGTCAGCCATATTGCATGGGGGACATTGTGCTGGTGGCCATGTTCTATAGGTGACTTCCAAGTCAGCCATATTGCATGGGGGACATTGTGCTGGTTGTCTTGTATAGGTGACTTTCAAGTCAGCCATATTGCATGGGGGACATTGTGCTGGTTGTGTTGTATAGGTGACTTACAAATCAGCCATATTGCATGGGGGACATTGTGCTGGTTGTATTGTATAGGTGACTTCCAAGACAGCCATATTGCATGGGGGACATTGTGCTGGTTGTCTTGTATAGGTGACTTCCAAGTCAGCCGTGTTGCATGGGGGACATTGTGCTGGTGGCCATGTTCTATAGGTGACTTCCAAGTCAGCCATATTGCATGGGGGACATTGTGCTGGTTGCCATGTTGTATAGGTGACTTCCAAGTCAGCCATATTGCATGGGGGACATTGTGCTGGAGGCCATGTTCTATAGGTGACTTCCAAGTCAGCCATATTGCATGGGGACATTGTGCTGGTTGTCTTGTATAGGTGACTTCCAAGTCAGCCATATTGCATGGGGGACATTGTGCTGGTTGCCATGTTGTATAGGTGACTTCCAAGTCAGCCATATTGCATGGGGGACATTGTGCTGGTTGCCATGTTGTATAGGTGACTTCCAAGTCAGCCATATTGCATGGGGGACATTGTGCTGGTTGTGTTGTATAGGTGACTTCCAAGTCAGCCATATTGCATGGGGGACATTGTGCTGGTTGTATTGTATATGTGAGTTCCAAGTCAGCCATATTGCATTGGGGACATTGTGCTGGTTGTGTTGTATAGGTGACTTCCAAATCAGCCATATTGCATGGGGGACATTGTGCTGGTTGTATTGTATAGGTGACTTCCAAGTCAGCCATATTGCATGGGGGACATTGTGCTGGTTGTCTTGTATAGGTGACTTCCAAGTCAGCCATAATGCTTGGGGGACATTGTGCTGGTTGTATTGTATAGGTGACTTCCAAGTCAGCCATATTGCATGGGGGACATTGTGCTGGTTGCCATGTTGTATAGGTGACTTCCAAGTCAGCCATATTGCATGGGGGACATTGTGCTGGTTGAATTGCATAGGTGACTTCCAAGTCAGCCATATTGCATGGGGGACATTGTGCTGGTTGCCATGTTGTATAGGTGACTTCCAAGTCAGCCATATTGCATTGGGGACATTGTGCTGGTGGCCATGTTCTATAGGTGACTTCCAAGTCAGCCATATTGCATTTGGGACATTGTGCTGGTTGTCTTGTATAGGTGACTTCCAAGTCAGCCATATTGCATGGGGGACATTGTGCTGGTTGTGTTGTATAGGTGACTTCCAAATCAGCCATATTGCATGGGGGACATTGTGCTGGTTGTATTGTATAGGTGACTTCCAAGTCAGCCATATTGCATGGGGGACATTGTGCTGGTTGTCTTGTATAGGTGACTTCCAAGTCAGCCATAATGCTTGGGGGACATTGTGCTGGTTGTATTGTATAGGTGACTTCCAAGTCAGCCATATTGCATGGGGGACATTGTGCTGGTTGCCATGTTGTATAGGTGACTTCCAAGTCAGCCATATTGCATGGGGGACATTGTGCTGGTGGCCATGTTCTATAGGTGACTTCCAAGTCAGCCATATTGCATTTGGGACATTGTGCTGGTTGTCTTGTATAGGTGACTTCCAAGTCAGCCATATTGCTTGGGGGACATTGTGCTGGTTGCCATGTCCTATAGGTGACTTCCAAGTCAGCCATATTGCATGGGGGACATTGTGCTGGTTGTCTTGTATAGGTGACTTCCAAGTCAGCCATATTGCATGGGGGACATTGTGCTGGTTGCCATGTTGTATAGGTGACTTCCAAGTCAGCCATATTGCATGGGGGACATTGTGCTGGTTGCCATGTTGTATAAGTGACTTCCAAGTGAGCCATATTGCTTGGGGGACATTGTGCTGGTTGTGTTGTATAGGTGACTTCCAAGTCAGCCATATTGCATGGGGGACATTGTGCTGGTTGTGTTGTATAGGTGACTTTCAAGTCAGCCATATTGCATGGGGGACATTGTGCTGGTTGTATTGCATAGGTGACTTCCAAGTCAGCCATATTGCATGGGGGACATTGTGCTGGTTGCCATGATGTATAGGTGACTTCCAAGTCAGCCATATTGCATGGGGGACATTGTGCTGGTGGCCATGTTCTATAGGTGACTTCCAAGTCAGCCATATTGCATGGGGGACATTGTGCTGGTTGTCTTGTATAGGTGACTTTCAAGTCAGCCATATTGCATGGGGGACATTGTGCTGGTTGTATTGCATAGGTGACTTCCAAGTCAGCCATATTGCATGGGGGACATTGTGCTGGTTGCCATGATGTATAGGTGACTTCCAAGTCAGCCATATTGCATGGGGGACATTGTGCTGGTGGCCATGTTCTATAGGTGACTTCCAAGTCAGCCATATTGCATGGGGGACATTGTGCTGGTTGTGTTGTATAGGTGACTTACAAATCAGCCATATTGCATGGGGGACATTGTGCTGGTTGTATTGTATAGGTGACTTCCAAGTCAGCCATATTGCATGGGGGACATTGTGCTGGTTGCCATGTTGTATAGGTGACTTCCAAGTCAGCCATATTGCATGGGGGACATTGTGCTGGTTGCCATGTTGTATAGGTGACTTTCAAGTCAGCCATATTGCATGGGGGACATTGTGCTGGTTGTATTGTATAGGTGAGTTCCAAGTCAGCAATATTGCATGGGGGACATTGTGCTGGTTGTATTGTATAGGTGACTTCCAAGTGAGCCATATTGCTTGGGGAACATTGTGCTGGTGGCCATGTTGTATAGGTGACTTCCAAGTCAGCCATATTGCTTGGGGGACATTGTGCTGGTTGCCATGTTCTATAGGTGACTTCCAAGTCAGCCATATTGCATGGGGGACATTGTGCTGGTTGTGTTGTATAGGTGACTTCCAAGTCAGCCATATTGCATGGGGGACATTGTGCTGGTTGTGTTGTATAGGTGACTTCCAAGTCAGCCATATTGCATGGGGGACATTGTGCTGGTTGTATTGCATAGGTGACTTCCAAGTCAGCCATATTGCATGGGGGACATTGTGCTGGTTGCCATGTTGTATAGGTGACTTCCCAGTCAGCCATATTGCATTGGGGACATTGTGCTGGTGGCCATGTTCTATAGGTGACTTCCAAGTCAGCCATATTGCATTTGGGACATTGTGCTGGTTGTCTTGTATAGGTGACTTCCAAGTCAGCCATATTGCATGGGGGACATTGTGCTGGTTGTGTTGTATAGGTGACTTCCAAATCAGCCATATTGCATGGGGGACATTGTGCTGGTTGTATTGTATAGGTGACTTCCAAGTCAGCCATATTGCATGGGGGACATTGTGCTGGTTGTCTTGTATAGGTGACTTCCAAGTCAGCCATAATGCTTGGGGGACATTGTGCTGGTTGTATTGTATAGGTGACTTCCAAGTCAGCCATATTGCATGGGGGACATTGTGCTGGTTGCCATGTTGTATAGGTGACTTCCAAGTCAGCCATATTGCATGGGGGACATTGTGCTGGTGGCCATGTTCTATAGGTGACTTCCAAGTCAGCCATATTGCATTTGGGACATTGTGCTGGTTGTCTTGTATAGGTGACTTCCAAGTCAGCCATATTGCTTGGGGGACATTGTGCTGGTTGCCATGTCCTATAGGTGACTTCCAAGTCAGCCATATTGCATGGGGGACATTGTGCTGGTTGTCTTGTATAGGTGACTTCCAAGTCAGCCATATTGCATGGGGGACATTGTGCTGGTTGCCATGTTGTATAGGTGACTTCCAAGTCAGCCATATTGCATGGGGGACATTGTGCTGGTTGCCATGTTGTATAGGTGACTTCCAAGTGAGCCATATTGCTTGGGGGACATTGTGCTGGTTGTGTTGTATAGGTGACTTCCAAGTCAGCCATATTGCATGGGGGACATTGTGCTGGTTGTCTTGTATAGGTGACTTCCAAGTCAGCCGTGTTGCATGGGGGACATTGTGCTGGTGGCCATGTTCTATAGGTGACTTCCAAGTCAGCCATATTGCATGGGGGACATTGTGCTGGTTGCCATGTTGTATAGGTGACTTCCAAGTCAGCCATATTGCTTGGGGGACATTGTGCTGGTTGCCATGTTCTATAGGTGACTTCCAAGTGAGCCATATTGCTTGGGGGACATTGTGCTGGTTGCCATGTTGTATAGGTGACTTCCAAGTCAGCCATATTGCATGGGGGACATTGTGCTGGTGGCCATGTTCTATAGGTGACTTCCAAGTCAGCCACATTGCATGGGGGACATTGTGCTGGTTTCTTGTATAGGTGACTTCCAAGTCAGCCATATTGCATGGGGGACATTGTGCTGGTTGCCATGTTGTATAGGTGACTTCCAAGTCAGCCATATTGCATGGGGGACATTGTGCTGGTTGCCATGTTGTATAGGTGACTTCCAAGTCAGCCATATTGCATGGGGGACATTGTGCTAAATGCCATGTTGTATAGGTGACTTCCAAGTGAGCCATATTGCATGGGGGACATTGTGCTGGTTGTGTTGTATAGGTGACTTCCAAGTCAGCCATATTGCATGGGGGACATTGTGCTGGTTGTGTTGTATAGGTGACTTCCAAGTCAGCCATATTGCATGGGGGACATTGTGCTGGTTGTATTGTATAGGTGACTTCCAAGTCAGCCATATTGCATGGGGGACATTGTGCTGGTTGTATTGTATAGGTGACTTCCAAGTGAGCCATATTGCTTGGGGGACATTGTGCTGGTGGCCATGTTCTATAGGTGACTTCCAAGTCAGCCATATTGCATGGGGGACATTGTGCTGGTTGCCATGTCCTATAGGTGACTTCCAAGTCAGCCATATTGCATGGGGGACATTGTGCTGGTTGCCATGTTGTATAGGTGACTTCCAAGTGAGCCATATTGCTTGGGGGACATTGTGCTGGTTGTGTTGTATAGGTGACTTCCAAGTCAGCCATATTGCATGGGGGACATTGTGCTGGTTGTCTTGTATAGGTGACTTCCAAGTCAGCCGTGTTGCATGGGGGACATTGTGCTGGTTGTATTGTATAGGTGACTTCCAAGTTAGCCATATTGCATGGGGGACATTGTGCTGGTGGCCATGTTGTAAAGGTGACTTCCAAGTCAGCCATATTGCATGGGGGACATTGTGCTGGTTGCCATGTTGTATAGGTGACTTCCAAGTCAGCCATATTGCATGGGGGACATTGTACTGGTTGCCATGTTGTATAGGTGATTTCCAAGTCAGCCATATTGCATGGGGGAAATTGTGCTGGTTGTCTTGTATAGGTGACTTTTAAGTCAGCCATATTGCTTGGAGGACATTGTGCTGGTTGCCATGTTCTATAGGTGATTTCCAAGTCAGCCATATTGCTTGGGGGACATTGTGCTGGTTGCCATGTTGTATAGGTGACTTCCAAGTCAGCCATATTGCTTGGGGGACATTGTGCTGGTTGCCATGTTGTATAGGTGACTTCCAAGTCAGCCATATTGCATGGGGGACATTGTGCTGGTGGCCATGTTCTATAGGTGACTTCCAAGTCAGCCATATTGCATGGGGGACATTGTGCTGGTTGTCTTGTATAGGTGACTTCCAAGTCAGCCATATTGCATGGGGGACATTGTGCTGGTTGTGTTGTATAGGTGACTTCCAAATCAGCCATATTGCATGGGGGACATTGTTCTGGTTGTATTGTATAGGTGACTTCCAAGTCAGCCATATTGCATGGGGGACATTGTGCTGGTTGTATTGTATAGGTGACTTCCAAGTCAGCCATATTGCATGGGGGACATTGTGCTGGTGGCCATGTCCTATAGGTGACTTCCAAGTCAGCCATATTGCATGGGGGACATTGTGCTGGTTGTCTTGTATAGGTGACTTCCAAGTCAGCCATATTGCATGGGGGACATTGTGCTGGTTGCCATGTTGTATAGGTGACTTCCAAGTCAGCCATATTGCATGGGGGACATTGTGCTGGCGGCCATGTTCTATAGCTGACTTCCAAGTCAGCCATATTGCATTTGGGACATTGTGCTGGTTGTCTTGTATAGGTGACTTCCAAGTCAGCCATATTGCATGGGGGACATTGTGCTGGTTGTGTTGTATAGGTGACTTCCAAATCAGCCATATTGCATGGGGGACATTGTGCTGGTTGTATTGTATAGGTGACTTCCAAGTCAGCCATATTGCATGGGGGACATTGTGCTGGTTGTCTTGTATAGGTGACTTCCAAGTCAGCCATATTGCTTGGGGGACATTGTGCTGGTTGTATTGTATAGGTGACTTCCAAGTCAGCCATATTGCATGGGGGACATTGTGCTGGTTGCCATGTTGTATAGGTGACTTCCAAGTCAGCCATATTGCATGGGGGACATTGTGCTGGTGGCCATGTTCTATAGGTGACTTCCAAGTCAGCCATATTGCATGGGGGACATTGTTCTGGTTGTATTGTATAGGTGACTTCCAAGTCAGCCATATTGCATGGGGGACATTGTGCTGGTTGTATTGTATAGGTGACTTCCAAGTCAGCCATATTGCATGCGGGACATTGTGCTGGTGGCCATGTCCTATAGGTGACTTCCAAGTCAGCCATATTGCATGGGGGACATTGTGCTGGTTGTCTTGTATAGGTGACTTCCAAGTCAGCCATATTGCATGGGGGACATTGTGCTGGTTGCCATGTTGTATAGGTGACTTCCAAGTCAGCCATATTGCATGGGGGACATTGTGCTGGCGGCCATGTTCTATAGGTGACTTCCAAGTCAGCCATATTGCATTTGGGACATTGTGCTGGTTGTCTTGTATAAGTGACTTCCAAGTCAGCCATATTGCATGGGGGACATTGTGCTGGTTGTATTGTATAGGTGACTTCCAAATCAGCCATATTGCATGGGGGACATTGTGCTGGTGGCCATGTTCTATAGGTGACTTCCAAGTCAGCCATATTGCATTTGGGACATTGTGCTGGTTGTCTTGTATAGGTGACTTCCAAGTCAGCCATATTGCATGGGGGACATTGTGCTGGTTGTGTTGTATAGGTGACTTCCAAATCAGCCATATTGCATGGGGGACATTGTGCTGGTTGTATTGTATAGGTGACTTCCAAGTGAGCCATATTGCTTGGGGGACATTGTGCTGGTGGCCATGTTCTATAGGTGACTTCCAAGTCAGCCATATTGCATGGGGGACATTGTGCTGGTTGCCATGTCCTATAGGTGACTTCCAAGTCAGCCATATTGCATGGGGGACATTGTGCTGGTGGCCATGTTCTATAGGTGACTTCCAAGTCAGCCATATTGCATTTGGGACATTGTGCTGGTTGTATTGTATAGGTGACTTCCAAGTCAGCCATATTGCATGGGGGACATTGTGCTGGTTGTATTGTATAGGTGACTTCCAAGTGAGCCATATTGCTTGGGGGACATTGTGCTGGTGGCCATGTTCTATAGGTGACTTCCAAGTCAGCCATATTGCATGGGGGACATTGTGCTGGTTGCCATGTCCTATAGGTGACTTCCAAGTCAGCCATATTGCATGGGGGACATTGTGCTGGTTGTCTTGTATAGGTGACTTCCAAGTCAGCCATATTGCTTGGGGGACATTGTGCTGGTTGCCATGTTCTATAGGTGGCTTCCAAGTCAGCCAAATTGCTTGGGGGACATTGTGCTGGTGGCCATGTTCTATAGGTGACTTCCAAGTCAGCCATATTGCTTGGGGGACATTGTGCTGGTTGTATTGTATAGGTGACTTCCAAGTCAGCCATATTGCATGGGGGACATTGTGCTGGTTGTATTGTATAGGTGACTTCCAAGTCAGCCATATTGCATGGGGGACATTGTGCTGGTGGCCATGTCCTGTAGGTGACTTCCAAGTCAGCCATATTGCATGGGGGACATTGTGCTGGTTGTCTTGTATAGGTGACTTCCAAGTCAGCCATATTGCTTGGGGGACATTGTGCTGGTTGTATTGTATAGGTGACTTCCAAGTCAGCCATATTGCATTGGGGAAATTGTGCTGGTTGCCATGTTGTATAGGTGACTTCCAAGTCAGCCATATTGCATGGGGGACATTGTGCTGGTGGCCATGTTCTATAGGTGACTTCCAAGTCAGCCATATTGCATTTGGGACATTGTGCTGGTTGTCTTGTATAGGTGACTTCCAAGTCAGCCATATTGCATGGGGGACATTGTGGTGGTTGTGTTGTATAGGTGACTTCCAAATCAGCCATATTGCTTGGGGGACATTGTGCTGGTTGTATTGTATAGGTGACTTCCAAGTCAGCCATATTGCATGGGGGACATTATGCTGGTTGTCTTGTATAGGTGACTTCCAAGTCAGCCATATTGCATGGGGGACATTGTGCTGGTTGTATTGTATAGGTGACTTCCAAGTGAGCCATATTGCTTGGGGGACATTGTGCTGGTGGCCATGTTGTATAGGTGACTTCCAAGTCAGCCATATTGCTTGGGGGACATTGTGCTGGTTGTATTGTATAGGTGACTTCCAAGTCAGCCATATTGCATGGGGGACATTGTGCTGGTTACCATGTCCTATAGGTGACTTCCAAGTCAGCCATATTGCATGGGGGACATTGTGCTGGTTGCCATGTTGTATAGGTGACTTCCAAGTGAGCCATATTGCTTGGGGGACATTGTGCTGGTTGTGTTGTATAGGTGAGTTCCAAGTCAGCCATATTGCATGGGGGACATTGTGCTGGTTGTCTTGTATAGGTGACTTCCAAGTCAGCCGTGTTGCATGGGGGACATTGTGCTGGTTGTCTTGTATAGGTGACTTCCAAGTCAGCCATATTGCATGGGGGACATTGTGCTGGTTGTCTTGTATAGGTGACTTCCAAGTCAGCCATATTGCATGGGGGACATTGTGCTGGTTGCCATGTTGTATAGGTGACTTCCAAGTCAGCCATATTACATGGGGGACATTGTGCTGGCGGCCATGTTCTATAGGTAACTTCCAAGTCAGCCATATTGCATTTGTGACATTGTGCTGGTTGTCTTGTATAGGTGACTTCCAAGTCAGCCATATTGCATGGGGGACATTGTGCTGGTTGTGTTGTATAGGTGACTTCCAAATCAGCCATATTGCATGGGGGACATTGTGCTGGTTGTATTGTATAGGTGACTTCCAAGTCAGCCATATTGCATGGGGGACATTGTGCTGGTTGCCATGTTGTATAGGTGACTTCCAAGTCAGCCATATTGCATGGGGGACATTGTGCTGGTGGCCATGTTCTATAGGTGACTTCCAAGTCAGCCATATTGCATTTGGGACATTGTGCTGGTTGTATTGTATAGGTGACTTCCAAGTCAGCCATATTGCATGGGGGACATTGTTCTGGTTGTATTGTATAGGTGACTTCCAAGTCAGCCATATTGCATGGGGGACATTGTGCTGGTTGTATTGTATAGGTGACTTCCAAGTCAGCCATATTGCATGGGGGACATTGTGCTGGTGGCCATGTCCTATAGGTGACTTCCAAGTCAGCTATATTGCATGGGGGACATTGTGCTGGTTGTCTTGTATAGGTGACTTCCAAGTCAGCCATATTGCATGGGCGACATTGTGCTGGTTGCCATGTTGTATAGGTGACATCCAAGTCGGCCATATTGCATGGGGGACATTGTGCTGGCGGCCATGTTCTATAGGTGACTTCCAAGTCAGCCATATTGCATTTGGGACAATGTGCTCGTTGTCTTGTATAGGTGACTTCCAAGTCAGCCATATTGCATGGGGGACATTGTGCTGGTTGTGTTGTATAGGTGACTTCCAAATCAGCCATATTGCATGGGGGACATTGTGCTGGTTGTATTGTATAGGTGACTTCCAAGTCAGCCATATTGCATGGGGGACATTGTGCTGGTTGTCTTGTATAGGTGACTTCCAAGTCAGCCATATTGCTTGGGGGACATTGTGCTGGTTGTATTGTATAGGTGACTTCCAAGTCAGCCATATTGCATGGGGGACATTGTGCTGGTTGCCATGTCCTATAGGTGACTTCCAAGTCAGCCATATTGCATGGGGGACATTGTGCTGGTTGCCATGTTGTATAGGTGACTTCCAAGTGAGCCATATTGCTTGGGGGACATTGTGCTGGTTGTGTTGTATAGGTGACTTCCAAGTCAGCCATATTGCATGGGGGACATTGTGCTGGTTGTCTTGTATAGGTGACTTCCAAGTCAGCCATGTTGCATGGGGGACATTGTGCTGGTGGCCATGTCCTATAGGTGACTTCCAAGTCAGCCATATTGCATGGGGGACATTGTGCTGGTTGTCTTGTATAGGTGACTTCCAAGTCAGCCATATTGCATGGGGGACATTGTGCTGGTTGCCATGTTGTATAGGTGACTTCCAAGTCAGCCATATTGCATGGGGGACATTGTGCTGGCGGCCATGTTCTATAGGTGACTTCCAAGTCAGCCATATTGCATTTGGGACATTGTGCTGGTTGTCTTGTATAGGTGACTTCCAAGTCAGCCATATTGCTTGGGGGACATTGTGCTGGTTGTGTTGTATAGGTGACTTCCAAATCAGCCATATTGCATGGGGGACATTGTGCTGGTTGTATTGTATAGGTGACTTCCAAGTCAGCCATATTGCATGGGGGACATTGTGCTGGTTGTCTTGTATAGGTGACTTCCAAGTCAGCCATATTGCATGGGGGACATTGTGCTGGTTGTGTTGTATAGGTGACTTCCAAATCAGCCATATTGCATGGGGGACATTGTGCTGGTTGTATTGTATAGGTGACTTCCAAGTCAGCCATATTGCATGGGGGACATTGTGCTGGTTGTCTTGTATAGGTGACTTCCAAGTCAGCCATATTGCTTGGGGGACATTGTGCTGGTTGTATTGTATAGGTGACTTCCAAGTCAGCCATATTGCATGGGGGACATTGTGCTGGTTGCCATGTTGTATAGGTGACTTCCAAGTCAGCCATATTGCATGGGGGACATTGTGCTGGTGGCCATGTTCTATAGGTGACTTCCAAGTCAGCCATATTGCATTTGGGACATTGTGCTGGTTGTATTGTATAGGTGACTTCCAAGTCAGCCATATTGCATGGGGGACATTGTTCTGGTTGTATTGTATAGGTGACTTCCAAGTCAGCCATATTGCATGGGGGACATTGTGCTGGTTGTATTGTATAGGTGACTTCCAAGTCAGCCATATTGCATGGGGGACATTGTGCTGGTGGCCATGTCCTATAGGTGACTTCCAAGTCAGCTATATTGCATGGGGGACATTGTGCTGGTTGTCTTGTATAGGTGACTTCCAAGTCAGCCATATTGCATGGGGGACATTGTGCTGGTTACCATGTCCTATAGGTGACTTCCAAGTCAGCCATATTGCATGGGGGACATTGTGCTGGTTGCCATGTTGTATAGGTGACTTCCAAGTGAGCCATATTGCTTGGGGGACATTGTGCTGGTTGTGTTGTATAGGTGAGTTCCAAGTCAGCCATATTGCATGGGGGACATTGTGCTGGTTGTCTTGTATAGGTGACTTCCAAGTCAGCCGTGTTGCATGGGGGACATTGTGCTGGTTGTCTTGTATAGGTGACTTCCAAGTCAGCCATATTGCATGGGGGACATTGTGCTGGTTGTCTTGTATAGGTGACTTCCAAGTCAGCCATATTGCATGGGTGACATTGTGCTGGTTGCCATGTTGTATAGGTGACTTCCAAGTCAGCCATATTACATGGGGGACATTGTGCTGGCGGCCATGTTCTATAGGTAACTTCCAAGTCAGCCATATTGCATTTGTGACATTGTGCTGGTTGTCTTGTATAGGTGACTTCCAAGTCAGTCATATTGCATGGGGGACATTGTGCTGGTTGTGTTGTATAGGTGACTTCCAAATCAGCCATATTGCATGGGGGACATTGTGCTGGTTGTATTGTATAGGTGACTTCCAAGTCAGCCATATTGCATGGGGGACATTGTGCTGGTTGTCTTGTATAGGTGACTTCCAAGTCAGCCATATTGCTTGGGGGACATTGTGCTGGTTGTATTGTATAGGTGACTTCCAAGTCAGCCATATTGCATGGGGGACATTGTGCTGGTTGCCATGTTGTATAGGTGACTTCCAAGTCAGCCATATTGCATGGGGGACATTGTGCTGGTGGCCATGTTCTATAGGTGACTTCCAAGTCAGCCATATTGCATTTGGGACATTGTGCTGGTTGTATTGTATAGGTGACTTCCAAGTCAGCCATATTGCATGGGGGACATTGTTCTGGTTGTATTGTATAGGTGACTTCCAAGTCAGCCATATTGCATGGGGGACATTGTGCTGGTTGTATTGTATAGGTGACTTCCAAGTCAGCCATATTGCATGGGGGACATTGTGCTGGTGGCCATGTCCTATAGGTGACTTCCAAGTCAGCTATATTGCATGGGGGACATTGTGCTGGTTGTCTTGTATAGGTGACTTCCAAGTCAGCCATATTGCATGGGCGACATTGTGCTGGTTGCCATGTTGTATAGGTGACATCCAAGTCGGCCATATTGCATGGGGGACATTGTGCTGGCGGCCATGTTCTATAGGTGACTTCCAAGTCAGCCATATTGCATTTGGGACAATGTGCTCGTTGTCTTGTATAGGTGACTTCCAAGTCAGCCATATTGCATGGGGGACATTGTGCTGGTTGTGTTGTATAGGTGACTTCCAAATCAGCCATATTGCATGGGGGACATTGTGCTGGTTGTATTGTATAGGTGACTTCCAAGTCAGCCATATTGCATGGGGGACATTGTGCTGGTTGTCTTGTATAGGTGACTTCCAAGTCAGCCATATTGCTTGGGGGACATTGTGCTGGTTGTATTGTATAGGTGACTTCCAAGTCAGCCATATTGCATGGGGGACATTGTGCTGGTTGCCATGTCCTATAGGTGACTTCCAAGTCAGCCATATTGCATGGGGGACATTGTGCTGGTTGCCATGTTGTATAGGTGACTTCCAAGTGAGCCATATTGCTTGGGGGACATTGTGCTGGTTGTGTTGTATAGGTGACTTCCAAGTCAGCCATATTGCATGGGGGACATTGTGCTGGTTGTCTTGTATAGGTGACTTCCAAGTCAGCCATATTGCATGGGGGACATTGTGCTGGTGGCCATGTCCTATAGGTGACTTCCAAGTCAGCCATATTGCATGGGGGACATTGTGCTGGTTGTCTTGTATAGGTGACTTCCAAGTCAGCCATATTGCATGGGGGACATTGTGCTGGTTGCCATGTTGTATAGGTGACTTCCAAGTCAGCCATATTGCATGGGGGACATTGTGCTGGCGGCCATGTTCTATAGGTGACTTCCAAGTCAGCCATATTGCATTTGGGACATTGTGCTGGTTGTCTTGTATAGGTGACTTCCAAGTCAGCCATATTGCTTGGGGGACATTGTGCTGGTTGTGTTGTATAGGTGACTTCCAAATCAGCCATATTGCATGGGGGACATTGTGCTGGTTGTATTGTATAGGTGACTTCCAAGTCAGCCATATTGCATGGGGGACATTGTGCTGGTTGTCTTGTATAGGTGACTTCCAAGTCAGCCATATTGCATGGGGGACATTGTGCTGGTTGTGTTGTATAGGTGACTTCCAAATCAGCCATATTGCATGGGGGACATTGTGCTGGTTGTATTGTATAGGTGACTTCCAAGTCAGCCATATTGCATGGGGGACATTGTGCTGGTTGTCTTGTATAGGTGACTTCCAAGTCAGCCATATTGCTTGGGGGACATTGTGCTGGTTGTATTGTATAGGTGACTTCCAAGTCAGCCATATTGCATGGGGGACATTGTGCTGGTTGCCATGTTGTATAGGTGACTTCCAAGTCAGCCATATTGCATGGGGGACATTGTGCTGGTGGCCATGTTCTATAGGTGACTTCCAAGTCAGCCATATTGCATTTGGGACATTGTGCTGGTTGTATTGTATAGGTGACTTCCAAGTCAGCCATATTGCATGGGGGACATTGTTCTGGTTGTATTGTATAGGTGACTTCCAAGTCAGCCATATTGCATGGGGGACATTGTGCTGGTTGTATTGTATAGGTGACTTCCAAGTCAGCCATATTGCATGGGGGACATTGTGCTGGTGGCCATGTCCTATAGGTGACTTCCAAGTCAGCTATATTGCATGGGGGACATTGTGCTGGTTGTCTTGTATAGGTGACTTCCAAGTCAGCCATATTGCATGGGCGACATTGTGCTGGTTGCCATGTTGTATAGGTGACATCCAAGTCGGCCATATTGCATGGGGGACATTGTGCTGGCGGCCATGTTCTATAGGTGACTTCCAAGTCAGCCATATTGCATTTGGGACAATGTGCTCGTTGTCTTGTATAGGTGACTTCCAAGTCAGCCATATTGCATGGGGGACATTGTGCTGGTTGTGTTGTATAGGTGACTTCCAAATCAGCCATATTGCATGGGGGACATTGTGCTGGTTGTATTGTATAGGTGACTTCCAAGTCAGCCATATTGCATGGGGGACATTGTGCTGGTTGTCTTGTATAGGTGACTTCCAAGTCAGCCATATTGCTTGGGGGACATTGTGCTGGTTGTATTGTATAGGTGACTTCCAAGTCAGCCATATTGCATGGGGGACATTGTGCTGGTTGCCATGTCCTATAGGTGACTTCCAAGTCAGCCATATTGCATGGGGGACATTGTGCTGGTTGCCATGTTGTATAGGTGACTTCCAAGTGAGCCATATTGCTTGGGGGACATTGTGCTGGTTGTGTTGTATAGGTGACTTCCAAGTCAGCCATATTGCATGGGGGACATTGTGCTGGTTGTCTTGTATAGGTGACTTCCAAGTCAGCCATATTGCATGGGGGACATTGTGCTGGTGGCCATGTCCTATAGGTGACTTCCAAGTCAGCCATATTGCATGGGGGACATTGTGCTGGTTGTCTTGTATAGGTGACTTCCAAGTCAGCCATATTGCATGGGGGACATTGTGCTGGTTGCCATGTTGTATAGGTGACTTCCAAGTCAGCCATATTGCATGGGGGACATTGTGCTGGCGGCCATGTTCTATAGGTGACTTCCAAGTCAGCCATATTGCATTTGGGACATTGTGCTGGTTGTCTTGTATAGGTGACTTCCAAGTCAGCCATATTGCTTGGGGGACATTGTGCTGGTTGTGTTGTATAGGTGACTTCCAAATCAGCCATATTGCATGGGGGACATTGTGCTGGTTGTATTGTATAGGTGACTTCCAAGTCAGCCATATTGCATGGGGGACATTGTGCTGGTTGTCTTGTATAGGTGACTTCCAAGTCAGCCATATTGCTTGGGGGACATTGTGCTGGTTGTATTGTATAGGTGACTTCCAAGTCAGCCATATTGCATGGGGAACATTGTGCTGGTTGCCATGTCCTATAGGTGACTTCCAAGTCAGCCATATTGCATGGGGGACATTGTGCTGGTTGCCATGTTGTATAGGTGACTTCCAAGTGAGCCATATTGCTTGGGGGACATTGTGCTGGTTGTGTTGTATAGGTGACTTCCAAGTCAGCCATATTGCATGGGGGACATTGTGCTGGTTGTGTTGTATAGGTGACTTCCAAATCAGCCATATTGCATGGGGGACATTGTGCTGGTTGTATTGTATAGGTGACTTCCAAGTCAGCCATATTGCATGGGGGACATTGTGCTGGTTGTCTTGTATAGGTGACTTCCAAGTCAGCCATATTGCTTGGGGGACATTGTGCTGGTTGTATTGTATAGGTGACTTCCAAGTCAGCCATATTGCATGGGGGACATTGTGCTGGTTGCCATGTCCTATAGGTGACTTCCAAGTCAGCCATATTGCATGGGGGACATTGTGCTGGTTGCCATGTTGTATAGGTGACTTCCAAGTGAGCCATATTGCTTGGGGGACATTGTGCTGGTTGTGTTGTATAGGTGACTTCCAAGTCAGCCATATTGCATGGGGGACATTGTGCTGGTTGTCTTGTATAGGTGACTTCCAAGTCAGCCATATTGCATGGGGGACATTGTGCTGGTGGCCATGTCCTATAGGTGACTTCCAAGTCAGCCATATTGCATGGGGGACATTGTGCTGGTTGTCTTGTATAGGTGACTTCCAAGTCAGCCATATTGCATGGGGGACATTGTGCTGGTTGCCATGTTGTATAGGTGACTTCCAAGTCAGCCATATTGCATGGGGGACATTGTGCTGGCGGCCATGTTCTATAGGTGACTTCCAAGTCAGCCATATTGCATTTGGGACATTGTGCTGGTTGTCTTGTATAGGTGACTTCCAAGTCAGCCATATTGCTTGGGGGACATTGTGCTGGTTGTGTTGTATAGGTGACTTCCAAATCAGCCATATTGCATGGGGGACATTGTGCTGGTTGTATTGTATAGGTGACTTCCAAGTCAGCCATATTGCATGGGGGACATTGTGCTGGTTGTCTTGTATAGGTGACTTCCAAGTCAGCCATATTGCTTGGGGGACATTGTGCTGGTTGTATTGTATAGGTGACTTCCAAGTCAGCCATATTGCATGGGGAACATTGTGCTGGTTGCCATGTCCTATAGGTGACTTCCAAGTCAGCCATATTGCATGGGGGACATTGTGCTGGTTGCCATGTTGTATAGGTGACTTCCAAGTGAGCCATATTGCTTGGGGGACATTGTGCTGGTTGTGTTGTATAGGTGACTTCCAAGTCAGCCATATTGCATGGGGGACATTGTGCTGGTTGTCTTGTATAGGTGACTTCCAAGTCAGCCGTGTTGCATGGGGGACATTGTGCTGGTTGTATTGTATAGGTGACTTCCAAGTCAGCCATATTGCATGGGGGACATTGTGCTGGTGGCCATGTTGTAAAGGTGACTTCCAAGTCAGCCATATTGCATGGGGGACATTGTGCTGGTTGCCATGTTGTATAGGTGACTTCCAAGTCAGCCATATTGCATGGGGGACATTGTGCTGGTTGCCATGTTGTATAGGTGACTTCCAAGTCAGCCATATTGCATGGGGGAAATTATGCTGGTTGTCTTGTATAGGTGACTTTTAAGTCAGCCATATTGCTTGGGGGACATTGTGCTGGTTACCATGTTCTATAGGTGACTTCCAAGTCAGCCATATTGCTTGGGGGACATTGTGCTGGTTGCCATGTTGTATAGGTGACTTCCAAGTCAGCCATATTGCTTGGGGGACATTGTGCTGGTTGCCATGTTGTATAGGTGACTTCCAAGTCAGCCATATTGCATGGGGGACATTGTGCTGGTGGCCATGTTCTATAGGTGACTTCCAATTCAGCCATATTGCATGGGGGACATTGTGCTGGTTGTCTTGTATAGGTGACTTCCAAGTCAGCCATATTGCATGGGGGACATTGTGCTGGTTGTGTTGTTTAGGTGACTTCCAAATAAGCCATATTGCATGGGGGACATTGTTCTGGTTGTATTGTATAGGTGACTTCCAAGTCAGCCATATTGCATGGGGGACATTGTGCTGGTTGTATTGTATAGGTGACTTCCAAGTCAGCCATATTGCATGGGGGACATTGTGCTGGTGGCCATGTCCTATAGGTGACTTCCAAGTCAGCCATATTGCATGGGGGACATTGTGCTGGTTGTCTTGTATAGGTGACTTCCAAGTCAGCCATATTGCATGGGGGACATTGTGCTGGTTGCCATGTTGTATAGGTGACTTCCAAGTCAGCCATATTGCATGGGGGACATTGTGCTGGCGGCCATGTTCTATAGGTGACTTCCAAGTCAGCCATATTGCATTTGGGACATTGTGCTGGTTGTCTTGTATAGGTGACTTCGAAGTCAGCCATATTGCATGGGGGACATTGTGCTGGTTGTCTTGTATAGGTGACTTCCAAGTCAGCCATATTGCATGGGGGACATTGTGCTGGTTGTATTGTATAGGTGACTTCCAAGTCAGCCATATTGCATGGGGGACATTGTGCTGGTGGCCATGTCCTATAGGTGACTTCCAAGTCAGCCATATTGCATGGGGGACATTGTGCTGGTTGTCTTGTATAGGTAACTTCCAAGTCAGCCATATTGCATGGGGGACATTGTGCTGGTTGCCATGTTGTATAGGTGACTTCCAAGTCAGCCATATTGCATGGGGGACATTGTGCTGGCGGCCATGTTCTATAGGTGACTTCCAAGTCAGCCATATTGCATTTGGGACATTGTGCTGGTTGTCTTGTATAGGTGACTTCCAAGTCAGCCATATTGCATGGGGGACATTGTGCTGGTTGTCTTGTATAGGTGACTTCCAAGTCAGCCATATTGCATGGGGGACATTGTGCTGGTTGCCATGTTGTATAGGTGACTTCCAAGTGAGCCATATTGCTTGGGGGACATTGTGCTGGTTGTGTTGTATAGGTGACTTCCAAATCAGCCATATTGCATGGGGGACATTGTGCTGGTTGTCTTGTATAGGTGACTTCCAAGTCAGCCATATTGCATGGGGGACATTGTGCTGGTGGCCATGTCCTATAGGTGACTTCCAAGTCAGCCATATTGCATGGGGGACATTGTGCTGGTTGTCTTGTATAGGTGACTTCCAAGTCAGCCATATTGCATGGGGGACATTGTGCTGGTTGCCATGTTGTATAGGTGACTTCCAAGTCAGCCATATTGCATGGGGGACATTGTGCTGGCGGCCATGTTCTATAGGTGACTTCCAAGTCAGCCATATTGCATTTGGGACATTGTGCTGGTTGTCTTGTATAGGTGACTTCCAAGTCAGCCATATTGCATGGGGGACATTGTGCTGGTTGTGTTGTATAGGTGACTTCCAAATCAGCCATATTGCATGGGGGACATTGTGCTGGTTGTATTGTATAGGTGACTTCCAAGTCAGCCATATTGCATGGGGGACATTGTGCTGGTTGTCTTGTATAGGTGACTTCCAAGTCAGCCATATTGCTTGGGGGACATTGTGCTGGTTGTATTGTATAGGTGACTTCCAAGTCAGCCATATTGCATGGGGGACATTGTGCTGGTTGTATTGTATAGGTGACTTCCAAGTCAGCCATATTGCATGGGGGACATTGTGCTGGTGGCCATGTCCTATAGGTGACTTCCAAGTCAGCCATATTGCATGGGGGACATTGTGCTGGTTGTCTTGTATAGGTGACTTCCAAGTCAGCCATATTGCATGGGGGACATTGTGCTGGTTGCCATGTTGTATAGGTGACTTCCAAGTCAGCCATATTGCATGGGGGACATTGTGCTGGCGGCCATGTTCTATAGGTGACTTCCAAGTCAGCCATATTGCATTTGGGACATTGTGCTGGTTGTCTTGTATAGGTGACTTCCAAGTCAGCCATATTGCATGGGGGACATTGTGCTGGTTGTGTTGTATAGGTGACTTCCAAATCAGCCATATTGCATGGGGGACATTGTGCTGGTTGTATTGTATAGGTGACTTCCAAGTCAGCCATATTGCATGGGGGACATTGTGCTGGTTGTCTTGTATAGGTGACTTCCAAGTCAGCCATATTGCTTGGGGGACATTGTGCTGGTTGTATTGTATAGGTGACTTCCAAGTCAGCCATATTGCATGGGGGACATTGTGCTGGTTGTATTGTATAGGTGACTTCCAAGTCAGCCATATTGCATGGGGGACATTGTGCTGGTGGCCATGTCCTATAGGTGACTTCCAAGTCAGCCATATTGCATGGGGGACATTGTGCTGGTTGTCTTGTATAGGTGACTTCCAAGTCAGCCATATTGCATGGGGGACATTGTGCTGGTTGCCATGTTGTATAGGTGACTTCCAAGTCAGCCATATTGCATGGGGGACATTGTGCTGGCGGCCATGTTCTATAGGTGACTTCCAAGTCAGCCATATTGCATTTGGGACATTGTGCTGGTTGTCTTGTATAGGTGACTTCCAAGTCAGCCATATTGCATGGGGGACATTGTGCTGGTTGTCTTGTATAGGTGACTTCCAAGTCAGCCATATTGCATGGGGGACATTGTGCTGGTTGCCATGTTGTATAGGTGACTTCCAAGTGAGCCATATTGCTTGGGGGACATTGTGCTGGTTGTGTTGTATAGGTGACTTCCAAGTCAGCCATATTGCATGGGGGACATTGTGCTGGTTGTCTTGTATAGGTGACTTCCAAGTCAGCCATATTGCATGGGGGACATTGTGCTGGTGGCCATGTCCTATAGGTGACTTCCAAGTCAGCCATATTGCATGGGGGACATTGTGCTGGTTGTCTTGTATAGGTGACTTCCAAGTCAGCCATATTGCATGGGGGACATTGTGCTGGTTGCCATGTTGTATAGGTGACTTCCAAGTCAGCCATATTGCATGGGGGACATTGTGCTGGCGGCCATGTTCTATAGGTGACTTCCAAGTCAGCCATATTGCATTTGGGACATTGTGCTGGTTGTCTTGTATAGGTGACTTCCAAGTCAGCCATATTGCATGGGGGACATTGTGCTGGTTGTCTTGTATAGGTGACTTCCAAGTCAGCCATATTGCATGGGGGACATTGTGCTGGTTGCCATGTTGTATAGGTGACTTCCAAGTGAGCCATATTGCTTGGGGGACATTGTGCTGGTTGTGTTGTATAGGTGACTTCCAAGTCAGCCATATTGCATGGGGGACATTGTGCTGGTTGTCTTGTATAGGTGACTTCCAAGTCAGCCATATTGCATGGGGGACATTGTGCTGGTGGCCATGTCCTATAGGTGACTTCCAAGTCAGCCATATTGCATGGGGGACATTGTGCTGGTTGTCTTGTATAGGTGACTTCCAAGTCAGCCACATTGCATGGGGGACATTGTGCTGGTTGCCATGTTGTATAGGTGACTTCCAAGTCAGCCATATTGCATGGGGGACATTGTGCTGGCGGCCATGTTCTATAGGTGACTTCCAAGTCAGCCATATTGCATTTGGGACATTGTGCTGGTTGTCTTGTATAGGTGACTTCCAAGTCAGCCATATTGCATGGGGGACATTGTGCTGGTTGTGTTGTATAGGTGACTACCAAATCAGCCATATTGCATGGGGGACATTGTGCTGGTTGTATTGTATAGGTGACTTCCAAGTCAGCCATATTGCATGGGGGACATTGTGCTGGTTGTCTTGTATAGGTGACTTCCAAGTCAGCAATATTGCTTGGGGGACATTGTGCTGGTTGTATTGTATAGGTGACTTCCAAGTCAGCCATATTGCATGGGGAACATTGTGCTGGTTGCCATGTCCTATAGGTGACTTCCAAGTCAGCCATATTGCATGGGGGACATTGTGCTGGTTGCCATGTTGTATAGGTGACTTCCAAGTGAGCCATATTGCTTGGGGGACATTGTGCTGGTTGTGTTGTATAGGTGACTTCCAAGTCAGCCATATTGCATGGGGGACATTGTGCTGGTTGTCTTGTATAGGTGACTTCCAAGTCAGCCGTGTTGCATGGGGGACATTGTGCTGGTTGTATTGTATAGATGACTTCCAAGTCAGCCATATTGCATGGGGGACATTGTGCTGGTGGCCATGTTGTAAAGGTGACTTCCAAGTCAGCCATATTGCATGGGGGACATTGTGCTGGTTGCCATGTTGTATAGGTGACTTCCAAGTCAGCCATATTGCATGGGGGACATTTTGCTGGTTGCCATGTTGTATAGGTGACTTCCAAGTCAGCCATATTGCATGAGGGACATTGTGCTGGTGGCCATGTCCTATAGGTGACTTCCAAGTCAGCCATATTGCATGGGGGACATTGTGCTGGTTGTCTTGTATAGGTGACTTCCAAGTCAGCCATATTGCATGGGGGACATTGTGCTGGTTGCCATGTTGTATAGGTGACTTCCAAGTCAGCCATATTGCATGGGGGACATTGTGCTGGCGGCCATGTTCTATAGGTGACTTCCAAGTCAGCCATATTGCATTTGGGACATTGTGCTGGTTGTCTTGTATAGGTGATTTCCAAGTCAGCCATATTGCATGGGGGACATTGTGCTGGTTGTCTTGTATAGGTGACTTCCAAGTCAGCCATATTGCATGGGGGACATTGTGCTGGTTGCCATGTTGTATAGGTGACTTCCAAGTGAGCCATATTGCTTGGGGGACATTGTGCTGGTTGTGTTGTATAGGTGACTTCCAAGTCAGCCATATTGCATGGGGGACATTGTGCTGGTTGTCTTGTATAGGTGACTTCCAAGTCAGCCATATTGCATGGGGGACATTGTGCTGGCGGCCATGTTCTATAGGTGACTTCCAAGTCAGCCATATTGCATTTGGGACATTGTGCTGGTTGTCTTGTATAGGTGACTTCCAAGTCAGCCATATTGCATGGGGGACATTGTGCTGGTTGTGTTGTATAGGTGACTTCCAAATCAGCCATATTGCATGGGGGACATTGTGCTGGTTGTATTGTATAGGTGACTTCCAAGTCAGCCATATTGCATGGGGGACATTGTGCTGGTTGTCTTGTATAGGTGACTTCCAAGTCAGCCATATTGCTTGGGGGACATTGTGCTGGTTGTATTGTATAGGTGACTTCCAGTCAGCCATATTGCATGGGGGACATTGTGCTGGTTGCCATGTTGTATAGGTGACTTCCAAGTAAGCCATATTGCATGGGGGACATTGTGCTGGTGGCCATGTTCTATAGGTGACTTCCAAGTCAGCCATATTGCATTTGGGACATTGTGCTGGTTGTATTGTATAGGTGACTTCCAAGTCAGCCATATTGCATGGGGGACATTGTTCTGGTTGTATTGTATAGGTGACTTCCAAGTCAGCCATATTGCATGGGGGACATTGTGCTGGTTGTCTTGTATAGGTGACTTCCAAGTCAGCCATATTGCATGGGGGACATTGTGCTGGTTGCCATGTTGTATAGGTGACTTCCAAGTGAGCCATATTGCTTGGGGGACATTGTGCTGGTTGTGTTGTATAGGTGACTTCCAAGTCAGCCATATTGCATGGGGGACATTGTGCTGGTTGCCATGTTGTATAGGTGACTTCCAAGTCAGCCATATTGCATGGGGGACATTGTGCTGGCGGCCATGTTCTATAGGTGACTTCCAAGTCAGCCATATTGCATTTGGGACATTGTGCTGGTTGTCTTGTATAGGTGACTTCTAAGTCAGCCATATTGCATGGGGGACATTGTGCTGGTTGTGTTGTATAGGTGACTTCCAAATCAGCCATATTGCATGGGGGACATTGTGCTGGTTGTATTGTATAGGTGACTTCCAAGTCAGCCATATTGCATGGGGGACATTGTGCTGGTTGTCTTGTATAGGTGACTTCCAAGTCAGCCATATTGATTGGGGGACATTGTGCTGGTTGTATTGTATAGGTGACTTCCAAGTCAGCCATATTGCATGGGGGACATTGTTCTGGTTGCCATGTTGTATAGGTGACTTCCAAGTCAGCCATATTGCATGGGGGACATTGTGCTGGTGGCCATGTTCTATAGGTGACTTCCAAGTCAGCCATATTGCATTTGGGACATTGTGCTGGTTGTATTGTATAGGTTCATTTCAGAGTCAGCCATATTGCATGGGGGACATTGTGCTGGTTGTATTGTATAGGTGACTTCCAAGTGAGCCATATTGCTTGGGGGACATTGTGCTGGTTGTATTATATAGGTGACTTCCAAGTCAGCCATATTGCATGGGGGACATTGTGCTGGTGGCCATGTCCTATAGGTGACTTCCAAGTCAGCCATATTGCATGGGGGACATTGTGCTGGTTGTCTTGTATAGGTGACTTCCAAGTCAGCCATATTGCATGGGGGACATTGTGCTGGTTGTGTTGTATAGGTGACTACCAAATCAGCCATATTGCATGGGGGACATTGTGCTGGTTGTATTGTATAGGTGACTTCCAAGTCAGCCATATTGCATGGGGGACATTGTGCTGGTTGTCTTGTATAGGTGACTTCCAAGTCAGCAATATTGCTTGGGGGACATTGTGCTGGTTGTATTGTATAGGTGACTTCCAAGTCAGCCATATTGCATGGGGAACATTGTGCTGGTTGCCAAGTCCTATAGGTGACTTCCAAGTCAGCCATATTGCATGGGGGACATTGTGCTGGTTGCCATGTTGTATAGGTGACTTCCAAGTGAGCCATATTGCTTGGGGGACATTGTGCTGGTTGTGTTGTATAGGTGACTTCCAAGTCAGCCATATTGCATGGGGGACATTGTGCTGGTTGTCTTGTATAGGTGACTTCCAAGTCAGCCGTGTTGCATGGGGGACATTGTGCTGGTTGTATTGTATAGATGACTTCCAAGTCAGCCATATTGCATGGGGGACATTGTGCTGGTGGCCATGTTGTAAAGGTGACTTCCAAGTCAGCCATATTGCATGGGGGACATTGTGCTGGTTGCCATGTTGTATAGGTGACTTCCAAGTCAGCCATATTGCATGGGGGACATTGTGCTGGTTGCCATGTTGTATAGGTGACTTCCAAGTCAGCCATATTGCATGAGGGACATTGTGCTGGTGGCCATGTCCTATAGGTGACTTCCAAGTCAGCCATATTGCATGGGGGACATTGTGCTGGTTGTCTTGTATAGGTGACTTCCAAGTCAGCCATATTGCATGGGGGACATTGTGCTGGTTGCCATGTTGTATAGGTGACTTCCAAGTCAGCCATATTGCATGGGGGACATTGTGCTGGCGGCCATGTTCTATAGGTGACTTCCAAGTCAGCCATATTGCATTTGGGACATTGTGCTGGTTGTCTTGTATAGGTGATTTCCAAGTCAGCCATATTGCATGGGGGACATTGTGCTGGTTGTCTTGTATAGGTGACTTCCAAGTCAGCCATATTGCATGGGGGACATTGTGCTGGTTGCCATGTTGTATAGGTGACTTCCAAGTGAGCCATATTGCTTGGGGGACATTGTGCTGGTTGTGTTGTATAGGTGACTTCCAAGTCAGCCATATTGCATGGGGGACATTGTGCTGGTTGTCTTGTATAGGTGACTTCCAAGTCAGCCATATTGCATGGGGGACATTGTGCTGGCGGCCATGTTCTATAGGTGACTTCCAAGTCAGCCATATTGCATTTGGGACATTGTGCTGGTTGTCTTGTATAGGTGACTTCCAAGTCAGCCATATTGCATGGGGGACATTGTGCTGGTTGTGTTGTATAGGTGACTTCCAAATCAGCCATATTGCATGGGGGACATTGTGCTGGTTGTATTGTATAGGTGACTTCCAAGTCAGCCATATTGCATGGGGGACATTGTGCTGGTTGTCTTGTATAGGTGACTTCCAAGTCAGCCATATTGCTTGGGGGACATTGTGCTGGTTGTATTGTATAGGTGACTTCCAAGTCAGCCATATTGCATGGGGGACATTGTGCTGGTTGCCATGTTGTATAGGTGACTTCCAAGTAAGCCATATTGCATGGGGGACATTGTGCTGGTGGCCATGTTCTATAGGTGACTTCCAAGTCAGCCATATTGCATTTGGGACATTGTGCTGGTTGTATTGTATAGGTGACTTCCAAGTCAGCCATATTGCATGGGGGACATTGTTCTGGTTGTATTGTATAGGTGACTTCCAAGTCAGCCATATTGCATGGGGGACATTGTGCTGGTTGTCTTGTATAGGTGACTTCCAAGTCAGCCATATTGCATGGGGGACATTGTGCTGGTTGCCATGTTGTATAGGTGACTTCCAAGTGAGCCATATTGCTTGGGGGACATTGTGCTGGTTGTGTTGTATAGGTGACTTCCAAGTCAGCCATATTGCATGGGGGACATTGTGCTGGTTGCCATGTTGTATAGGTGACTTCCAAGTCAGCCATATTGCATGGGGGACATTGTGCTGGCGGCCATGTTCTATAGGTGACTTCCAAGTCAGCCATATTGCATTTGGGACATTGTGCTGGTTGTCTTGTATAGGTGACTTCTAAGTCAGCCATATTGCATGGGGGACATTGTGCTGGTTGTGTTGTATAGGTGACTTCCAAATCAGCCATATTGCATGGGGGACATTGTGCTGGTTGTATTGTATAGGTGACTTCCAAGTCAGCCATATTGCATGGGGGACATTGTGCTGGTTGTCTTGTATAGGTGACTTCCAAGTCAGCCATATTGATTGGGGGACATTGTGCTGGTTGTATTGTATAGGTGACTTCCAAGTCAGCCATATTGCATGGGGGACATTGTTCTGGTTGCCATGTTGTATAGGTGACTTCCAAGTCAGCCATATTGCATGGGGGACATTGTGCTGGTGGCCATGTTCTATAGGTGACTTCCAAGTCAGCCATATTGCATTTGGGACATTGTGCTGGTTGTATTGTATAGGTTCATTTCAGAGTCAGCCATATTGCATGGGGGACATTGTGCTGGTTGTATTGTATAGGTGACTTCCAAGTGAGCCATATTGCTTGGGGGACATTGTGCTGGTTGTATTATATAGGTGACTTCCAAGTCAGCCATATTGCATGGGGGACATTGTGCTGGTGGCCATGTCCTATAGGTGACTTCCAAGTCAGCCATATTGCATGGGGGACATTGTGCTGGTTGTCTTGTATAGGTGACTTCCAAGTCAGCCATATTGCATGGGGGACATTGTGCTGGTTGCCATGTTGTATAGGTGACTTCCAAGTCAGCCATATTGCATGGGGGACATTGTGCTGGCGGCCATGTTCTATAGGTGACTTCCAAGTCAGCCATATTGCATTTGGGACATTGTGCTGGTTGTCTTGTATAGGTGACTTCCAAGTCAGCCATATTGCATGGGGGACATTGTGCTGGTTGTGTTGTATAGGTGACTTCCAAATCAGCCATATTGCATGGGGGACATTGTGCTGGTTGTATTGTATAGGTGACTTCCAAGTCAGCCATATTGCATGGGGGACATTGTGCTGGTTGCCATGTTGTATAGGTGACTTCCAAGTGAGCCATATTGCTTGGGGGACATTGTGCTGGTTGTGTTGTATAGGTGACTTCCAAGTCAGCCATATTGCATGGGGGACATTGTGCTGGTTGCCATGTTGTATAGGTGACTTCCAAGTCAGCCATATTGCATGGGGGACATTGTGCTGGCGGCCATGTTCTATAGGTGACTTCCAAGTCAGCCATATTGCATTTGGGACATTGTGCTGGTTGTCTTGTATAGGTGACTTCCAAGTCAGCCATATTGCATGGGGGACATTGTGCTGGTTGTGTTGTATAGGTGACTTCCAAATCAGCCATATTGCATGGGGGACATTGTGCTGGTTGTATTGTATAGGTGACTTCCAAGTCAGCCATATTGCATGGGGGACATTGTGCTGGTTGTCTTGTATAGGTGACTTCCAAGTCAGCCATATTGCTTGGGGGACATTGTGCTGGTTGTATTGTATGGGTGACTTCCAAGTCAGCCATATTGCATGGGGGACATTGTGCTGGTTGCCATGTTGTATAGGTGACTTCCAAGTCAGCCATATTGCATGGGGGACATTGTGCTGGTGGCCATGTTCTATAGGTGACTTCCAAGTCAGCCATATTGCATTTGGGACATTGTGCTGGTTGTATTGTATAGGTGACTTCCAAGTCAGCCATATTGCATGGGGGACATTGTGCTGGTTGTATTGTATAGGTGACTTCCAAGTGAGCCATATTGCTTGGGGGACATTGTGCTGGTTGTATTGTATAGGTGACTTCCAAGTCAGCCATATTGCATGGGGGACATTGTGCTGGTGGCCATGTCCTATAGGTGACTTCCAAGTCAGCCATATTGCATGGGGGACATTGTGCTGGTTGTCTTGTATAGGTGACTTCCAAGTCAGCCATATTGCATGGGGGACATTGTGCTGGTTGCCATGTTGTATAGGTGACTTCCAAGTCAGCCATATTGCATGGGGGACATTGTGCTGGCGGCCATGTTCTATAGTTGACTTCCAATTCAGCCATATTGCATTTGGGACATTGTGCTGGTTGTCTTGTATAGGTGACTTCCAAGTCAGCCATATTGCATGGGGGACATTGTGCTGGTTGTGTTGTATAGGTGACTTCCAAATCAGCCATATTGCATGGGGGACATTGTGCTGGTTGTATTGTATAGGTGACTTCCAAGTCAGCCATTTTGCATGGGGGACATTGTGCTGGTTGTCTTGTATAAGTGACTTCCAAGTCAGCCATATTGCTTGGGGGACATTGTGCTGGTTGTATTGTATAGGTGACTTCCAAGTCAGCCATATTGCATGGGGGACATTGTGCTGGTTGCCATGTTGTATAGGTGACTTCCAAGTCAGCCATATTGCATGGGGGACATTGTGCTGGTGGCCATGTTCTATAGGTGACTTCCAAGTCAGCCATATTGCATTTGGGACATTGTGCTGGTTGTATTGTATAGGTGACTTCCAAGTCAGCCATATTGCATGGGGGACATTGTGCTGGTTGTATTGTATAGGTGACTTCCAAGTGAGCCATATTGCTTGGGGGACATTGTGCTGGTGGCCATGTTCTATAGGTGACTTCCAAGTCAGCCATATTGCATGGGGGACATTGTGCTGGTTGCCATGTCCTATAGGTGACTTCCAAGTCAGCCATATTGCATGGGGGACATTGTGCTGGTTGTCTTGTATAGGTGACTTCCAAGTCAGCCATATTGCTTGGGGGACATTGTGCTGGTTGTCTTGTATAGGTGACTTCCAAGTCAGCCATATTGCTTGGGGGACATTGTGCTGGTTGCCATGTTCTATAGGTGACTTCCAAGTCAGCCATATTGCATGGGGGACATTGTGCTGGTTGTGTTGTATAGGTGACTTCCAAATCAGCCATATTGCATGGGGGACATTGTGCTGGTTGTATTGTATAGGTGACTTCCAAGTCAGCCATTTTGCATGGGGGACATTGTGCTGGTTGTCTTGTATAGGTGACTTCCAATTCAGCCATATTGCTTGGGGGACATTGTGCTGGTTGTATTGTATAGGTGACTTCCAAGTCAGCCATATTGCATGGGGGAGATTGTGCTGGTTGCCATGTTGTATAGGTGACTTCCAAGTCAGCCATATTGCATGGGGGACATTGTGCTGGTGGCCATGTTCTATAGGTGACTTCCAAGTCAGCCATATTGCATTTGGGACATTGTGCTGGTTGTATTGTATAGGTGACTTCCAAGTCAGCCATATTGCATGGGGGACATTGTGCTGGTTGTATTGTATAGGTGACTTCCAAGTGAGCCATATTGCTTGGGGGACATTGTGCTGGTGGCCATGTTCTATAGGTGACTTCCAAGTCAGCCATATTGCATGGGGGACATTGTGCTGGTTGCCATGTCCTATAGGTGACTTCCAAGTCAGCCATATTGCATGGGGGACATTGTGCTGGTTGTCTTGTATAGGTGACTTCCAAGTCAGCCATATTGCTTGGGGGACATTGTGCTGGTTGCCATGTTCTATAGGTGACTTCCAAGTCAGCCATATTGCTTGGGGGACATTGTGCTGGTGGCCATGTTCTATAGGTGACTTCCAAGTCAGCCATATTGCTTGGGGGACATTGTGCTGGTTGTATTGTATAGGTGACTTCCAAGTCAGCCATATTGCATGGGGGACATTGTGCTGGTTGTATTGTATAGGTGACTTCCAAGTCAGCCATATTGCATGGGGGACATTGTGCTGGTGGCCATGTCCTATAGGTGACTTCCAAGTCAGCCATATTGCATGGGGGACATTGTGCTGGTTGTCTTGTATAGGTGACTTCCAAGTCAGCCATATTGCTTGGGGGACATTGTGCTGGTTGGATTGTATAGGTGACTTCCAAGTCAGCCATATTGCATTGGGGAAATTGTGCTGGTTGCCATGTTGTATAGGTGACTTCCAAGTCAGCCATATTGCATGGGGGACATTGTGCTGGTGGCCATGTTCTATAGGTGACTTCCAAGTCAGCCATATTGCATTTGGGACATTGTGCTGGTTGTCTTGTATAGGTGACTACCAAGTCAGCCATATTGCATGGGGGACATTGTGCTGGTTGTGTTGTATAGGTGACTTCCAAATCAGCCATATTGCTTGGGGGACATTGTGCTGGTTGTATTGTATAGGTGACTTCCAAGTCAGCCATATTGCATGGGGGACATTGTGCTGGTTGTCTTGTATAGGTGACTTCCAAGTCAGCCATATTGCATGGGGGACATTGTGCTGGTTGTATTGTATAGGTGACTTCCAAGTGAGCCATATTGCTTGGGGGACATTGTGCTGGTGGCCATGTTGTATAGGTGACTTCCAAGTCAGCCATATTGCTTGGGGGACATTGTGCTGGTTGCCATGTTCTATAGGTGACTTCCAAGTCAGCCATATTGCTTGGGGGACATTATGCTGGTTGTGTTGTATAGGTGACTTCCAAGTCACCCATATTGCATGGGGGACATTGTGCTGGTTGTGTTGTATAGGTGACTTCCAAGTCAGCCATATTGCATGGGGGACATTGTGCTGGTTGTATTGGATAGGTGACTTCCAAGTCAGCCATATTGCATGGGGGACATTGTGCTGGTTGCCATGTTGTATAGGTGACTTCCAAGTCAGCCATATTGCATTTGGGACATTGTGCTGGTTGTCTTGTATAGGTGACTTCCAAGTCAGCCATATTGCATGGGGGACATTGTGCTGGTTGTGTTGTATAGGTGACTTCCAAATCAGCCATATTGCATGGGGGACATTGTGCTGGTTGTATTGTATAGGTGACTTCCAAGTCAGCCATATTGCATGGGGGACATTGTGCTGGTTGTCTTGTATAGGTGACTTCCAAGTCAGCCATATTGCTTGGGGGACATTGTGCTGGTTGTATTGTATAGGTGACTTCCAAGTCACCCATATTGCATTGGGGACATTGTGCTGGTTGACATGTTGTATAGGTGACTTCCAAGTCAGCCATATTGCATGGGGGACATTGTGCTGGTGGCCATGTTCTATAGGTGACTTCCAAGTCAGCCATATTGCATTTGGGACATTGTGCTGGTTGTCTTGTATAGGTGACTTCCAAGTCTGCCATATTGCTTGGGGGACATTGTGCTGGTTGCCATGTCCTATAGGTGACTTCCAAGTCAGCCATTTTGCATGGGGGACATTGTGCTGGTTGTCTTGTATAGGTGACTTCCAAGTCAGCCATATTGCATGGGGACATTGTGCTGGTTGCCATGTTGTATAGGTGACTTCCAAGTCAGCCATTTTGCATGGGGGACATTGTGCTGGTTGTCTTGTATAGGTGACTTCCAAGTCAGCCATATTGCATGGGGGACATTGTGCTGGTTGCCATGTTGTATAGGTGACTTCCAAGTCAGCCATATTGCATGGGGGACATTGTGCTGGTTGCCATGTTGTATAGGTGACTTCCAAGTCAGCCATATTGCTTGGGGGACATTGTGCTGGTTGTATTGTATAGGTGACTTCCAAGTCACCCATATTGCATTGGGGACATTGTGCTGGTTGACATGTTGTATAGGTGACTTCCAAGTCAGCCATATTGCATGGGGGACATTGTGCTGGTGGCCATGTTCTATAGGTGACTTCCAAGTCAGCCATATTGCATTTGGGACATTGTGCTGGTTGTCTTGTATAGGTGACTTCCAAGTCTGCCATATTGCTTGGGGGACATTGTGCTGGTTGCCATGTCCTATAGGTGACTTCCAAGTCAGCCATTTTGCATGGGGGACATTGTGCTGGTTGTCTTGTATAGGTGACTTCCAAGTCAGCCATATTGCATGGGGGACATTGTGCTGGTTGCCATGTTGTATAGGTGACTTCCAAGTCAGCCATTTTGCATGGGGGACATTGTGCTGGTTGTCTTGTATAGGTGACTTCCAAGTCAGCCATATTGCATGGGGGACATTGTGCTGGTTGCCATGTTGTATAGGTGACTTCCAAGTCAGCCATATTGCATGGGGGACATTGTGCTGGTTGCCATGTTGTATAGGTGACTTCCAAGTGAGCCATATTGCTTGGGGGACATTGTGCTGGTTGTGTTGTATAGGTGACTTCCAAGTCAGCCATATTGCATGGGGGACATTGTGCTTGTTGTCTTGTATAGGTGACTTCCAAGTCAGCCGTGTTGCATGGGGGACATTGTGCTGGTGGCCATGTTCTATAGGTGACTTCCAAGTCAGCCATATTGCATGGGGGACATTGTGCTGGTTGCCATGTTGTATAGGTGCCTTCCAAGTCAGCCATATTGCTTGGGGGACATTGTGCTGGTTGCCATGTTCTATAGGTGACTTCCAAGTGAGCCATATTGCTTGGGGGACATTGTGCTGGTTGCCATGTTGTATAGGTGACTTCCAAGTCAGCCATATTGCATGGGGGACATTGTGCTGGTGGCCATGTTCTATAGGTGACTTCCAAGTCAGCCACATTGCATGGGGGACATTGTGCTGGTTTCTTGTATAGGTGACTTCCAAGTCAGCCATATTGCTTGGGGGACATTGTGCTGGTTGCCATGTTGTATAGGTGACTTCCAAGTCAGCCATATTGCATGGGGGACATTGTGCTGGTTGTATTGTATAGGTGACTTCCAAGTGAGCCATATTGCTTGGGGGACATTGTGCTGGTGGCCATGTTGTATAGGTGACTTCCAAGTCAGCCATATTGCTTGGGGGACATTGTGCTGGTTGCCATGTTCTATAGGTGACTTCCAAGTCAGCCATATTGCTTTGGGGACATTGTGCTGGTTGTGTTGTATAGGTGACTTCCAAGTCACCCATATTGCATGGGGGACATTGTGCTGGTTGTGTTGTATAGGTGACTTCCAAGTCAGCCATATTGCATGGGGGACATTGTGCTGGTTGTATTGGATAGGTGACTTCCAAGTCAGCCATATTGCATGGGGGACATTGTGCTGGTTGCCATGTTGTATAGGTGACTTCCAAGTCAGCCATATTGCATGGGGGACATTGTGCTGGTGGCCATGTTCTATAGGTGACTTCCAAGTCAGCCATATTGCATTTGGGACATTGTGCTGGTTGTCTTGTATAGGTGACTTCCAAGTCAGCCATATTGCATGGGGGACATTGTGCTGGTTGTGTTGTATAGGTGACTTCCAAATCAGCCATATTGCATGGGGGACATTGTGCTGGTTGTATTGTATAGGTGACTTCCAAGTCAGCCATATTGCATGGGGGACATTGAGCTGGTTGTCTTGTATAGGTGACTTCCAAGTCAGCCATATTGCTTGGGGGACATTGTGCTGGTTGTATTGTATAGGTGACTTCCAAGTCACCCATATTGCATTGGGGACATTGTGCTGGTTGCCATGTTGTATAGGTGACTTCCAAGTCAGCCATATTGCATGGGGGACATTGTGCTGGTGGCCATGTTCTATAGGTGACTTCCAAGTCAGCCATATTGCATGGGGGACATTGTGCTGGTTGTCTTGTATAGGTGACTTCCAAGTCAGCCATATTGCATGGGTGACATTGTGCTGGTTGCCATGTTGTATAGGTGACTTCCAAGTCAGCCATATTGCATGGGGGACATTGTGCTGGTTGCCATGTTGTATAGGTGACTTCCAAGTGAGCCATATTGCTTGGGGGACATTGTGCTGGTTGTGTTGTATAGGTGACTTCCAAGTCAGCCATATTGCATGGGGGACATTGTGCTTGTTGTCTTGTATAGGTGACTTCCAAGTCAGCCGTGTTGTTAGTGGGACATTGTGCTGGTGGCCATGTTCTATAGGTGACTTCCAAGTCAGCCATATTGCATGGGGGACATTGTGCTGGTTGCCATGGTGTATAGGTGACTTCCAAGTCAGCCATATTAGTTGGGGGACATTGTGCTGGTTGCCATGTTCTATAGGTGACTTCCAAGTGAGCCATATTGCTTGGGGGACATTGTGCTGGTTGCCATGTTGTATAGGTGACTTCCAAGTCAGCCATATTGCATGGGGGACATTGTGCTGGTGGCCATGTTCTATAGGTGACTTCCAAGTCAGCCACATTGCATGGGGGACATTGTGCTGGTTTCTTGTATAGGTGACTTCCAAGTCAGCCATATTGCATGGGGGGCATTGTGCTGGTTGCCATGTTGTATAGGTGACTTCCAAGTCAGCCATATTGCATGGGGGACATTGTGCTGGTTGCCATGTTGTATAGGTGACTTCCAAGTCAGCCATATTGCATGGGGGACATTGTGCTGGATGCCATGTTGTATAGGTGACTTCCAAGTGAGCCATATTGCATGGGGGACATTGTGCTGGTTGTGTTGTATAGGTGACTTCCAAGTCAGCCATATTGCATGGGGGATATTGTGCTGGTTGTATTGTATAGGTGACTTCCAAGTCAGCCATATTGCATGGGGGACATTGTGCTGGTTGTATTGTATAGGTGACTTCCAAGTGAGCCATATTGCATGGGGGACATTGTGCTGGTTGTATTGTATAGGTGACTTCCAAGTGAGCCATATTGCTTGGGGGACCTTGTGTTGGTGGCCATGTTCTATAGGTGACTTCCAAGTCAGCCATATTGCATGGGGGACATTGTGCTGGTTGCCATGTTGTATAGGTGACTTCCAAGTCAGCCATATTGCATGGGGGACATTGTGCTGGTGGCCATGTTCTATAGTTGACTTCCAAGTCAGCCATATTGCATTTGGGACATTGTGCTGGTTGTCTTGTATAGGTTACTTCCAAGTCAGCCATATTGCTTGGGGGACATTGTGCTGGTTGCCATGTCCTATAGGTGACTTCCAAGTCAGCCATATTGCATGGGGGACATTGTGCTGGTTGTCTTGTATAGGTGACTTGCAAGTCAGCCATATTGCATGGGGGACATTGTGCTGGTTGCCATGTTGTATAGGTGACTTCCAAGTCAGCCATATTGCATGGGGGACATTGTGCTGGTTGCCATGTTGTATAGGTGACTTCCAAGTGAGCCATATTGCTTGGGGGACATTGTGCTGGTTGTGTTGTATAGGTGACTTCCAAGTCAGCCATATTGCATGGGGGACATTGTGCTTGTTGTCTTGTATAGGTGACTTCCAAGTCAGCCGTGTTGCATGGGGGACATTGTGCTGGTGGCCATGTTCTATAGGTGACTTCCAAGTCAGCCATATTGCATGGGGGACATTGTGCTGGTTGCCATGGTGTATAGGTGACTTCCAAGTCAGCCATATTAGTTGGGGGACATTGTGCTGGTTGCCATGTTCTATAGGTGACTTCCAAGTGAGCCATATTGCTTGGGGGACATTGTGCTGGTTGCCATGTTGTATAGGTGACTTCCAAGTCAGCCATATTGCATGGGGGACATTGTGCTGGTGGCCATGTTCTATAGGTGACTTCCAAGTCAGCCACATTGCATGGGGGACATTGTGCTGGTTTCTTGTATAGGTGACTTCCAAGTCAGCCATATTGCTTGGGGGACATTGTGCTGGTTGCCATGTTGTATAGGTGACTTCCAAAGTCAGCCATATTGCATGGGGGACATTGTGCTGGTTGCCATGTTGTATAGGTGACTTCCAAGTCAGCCATATTGCATGGGGGACATTGTGCTGGATGCCATGTTGTATAGGTGACTTCCAAGTGAGCCATATTGCATGGGGGACATTGTGCTGGTTGTGTTGTATAGGTGACTTCCAAGTCACCCATATTGCATGGGGGACATTGTGCTGGTTGTATTGTATAGGTGACTTCCAAGTCAGCCATATTGCATGGGGGACATTGTGCTGGTTGTATTGTATAGGTGACTTCCAAGTGAGCCATATTGCATGGGGGACATTGTGCTGGTTGTATTGTATAGGTGACTTCCAAGTGAGCCATATTGCTTGGGGGACCTTGTGTTGGTGGCCATGTTCTATAGGTGACTTCCAAGTGAGCCATATTGCTTGGGGGACCTTGTGTTGGTGGCCATGTTCTATAGGTGACTTCCAAGTCAGCCATATTGCATGGGGGACATTGTGCTGGTTGCCATGTTGTATAGGTGACTTCCAAGTGAGCCATATTGCTTGGGGGACATTGTGCTGGTTGTGTTGTATAGGTGACTTCCAAGTTAGCCATATTGCATGGGGGACATTGTGCTGGTTGTCTTGTATAGGTGACTTCCAAGTCAGCCGTGTTGCATGGGGGACATTGTGCTGGTTGTATTGTATAGGTGACTTCCAAGTCAGCCATATTGCATGGGGGACATTGTGCTGGTGGCCATGTTGTAAAGGTGACTTCCAAGTCAGCCATATTGCATGGGGGACATTGTGCTGGTTGCCATGTTGTATAGGTGACTTCCAAGTCAGCCATATTGCAAGGGGGACATTGTGCTGGTTGCCATGTTGTATAGGTGACTTACAAGTTAGCCATATTGCATGGGGGACATTGTGCTGGTTGCCATGTCCTATAGGTGACTTCCAAGTCAGCCATATTGCATGGGGGAAATTGTGCTGGTTGTCTTGTATAGGTGACTTTTAAGTCAGCCATATTACTTGGGGGACATTGTGCTGGTTGCTTTGTTCTATAGGTGACTTCCAAGTCAGCCATATTGCTTGGGGGACATTGTGCTGGTTGCCATGTTGTATAGGTGACTTCCAAGTCAGCCATATTGCTTGGGGGACATTGTGCTGGTTGCCATGTTGTATAGGTGACTTCCAAGTCAGCCATATTGCATGGGGGACATTGTGCTGGTGGCCATGTTCTATAGGTGACTTCCAAGTCAGCCATATTGCTTGGGGGACATTGTGCTGGTTGCCATGTTGTATAGGTGACTTCCAAGTCAGCCATATTGCATGGGGGACATTGTGCTGGTTGTATTGTATAGGTGACTTCCAAGTGAGCCATATTGCTTGGGGGACATTGTGCTGGTGGCCATGTTGTATAGGTGACTTCCAAGTCAGCCATATTGCTTGGGGGACATTGTGCTGGTTGCCATGTTCTATAGGTGACTTCCAAGTCAGCCATATTGCTTGGGGGACATTGTGCTGGTTGTGTTGTATAGGTGACTTCCAAGTCACCCATATTGCATGGGGGACATTGTGCTGGTTGTGTTGTATAGGTGACTTCCAAGTCAGCCATATTGCATGGGGGACATTGTGCTGGTTGTATTGGATAGGTGACTTCCAAGTCAGCCATATTGCATGGGGGACATTGTGCTGGTTGCCATGTTGTATAGGTGACTTCCAAGTCAGCCATATTGCATGGGGGACATTGTGCTGGTGGCCATGTTCTATAGGTGACTTCCAAGTCAGCCATATTGCATTTGGGACATTGTGCTGGTTGTCTTGTATAGGTGACTTCCAAGTCAGCCATATTGCATGGGGGACATTGTGCTGGTTGTGTTGTATAGGTGACTTCCAAATCAGCCATATTGCATGGGGGACATTGTGCTGGTTGTATTGTATAGGTGACTTCCAAGTCAGCCATATTGCATGGGGGACATTGAGCTGGTTGTCTTGTATAGGTGACTTCCAAGTCAGCCATATTGCTTGGGGGACATTGTGCTGGTTGTATTGTATAGGTGACTTCCAAGTCACCCATATTGCATTGGGGACATTGTGCTGGTTGCCATGTTGTATAGGTGACTTCCAAGTCAGCCATATTGCATGGGGGACATTGTGCTGGTGGCCATGTTCTATAGGTGACTTCCAAGTCAGCCATATTGCATTTGGGACATTGTGCTGGTTGTCTTGTATAGGTGACTTCCAAGTCAGCCATATTGCTTGGGGGACATTGTGCTGGTTGCCATGTCCTATAGGTGACTTCCAAGTCAGCCATATTGCATGGGGGACATTGTGCTGGTTGTCTTGTATAGGTGACTTCCAAGTCAGCCATATTGCATGGGGGACATTGTGCTGGTTGCCATGTTGTATAGGTGACTTCCAAGTCAGCCATATTGCATGGGGGACATTGTGCTGGTTGCCATGTTGTATAGGTGACTTCCAAGTGAGCCATATTCCTTTGGGACATTGTGCTGGTTGTGTTGTATAGGTGACTTCCAAGTCAGCCATATTGCATGGGTGACATTGTGCTTGTTGTCTTGTATAGGTGACTTCCAAGTCAGCCGTGTTGCATGGGGGACATTGTGCTGGTGGCCATGTTCTATAGGTGACTTCCAAGTCAGCCATATTGCATGGGGGACATTGTGCTGGTTGCCATGGTGTATAGGTGACTTCCAAGTCAGCCATATTAGTTGGGGGACATTGTGCCGGTTTCCATGTTCTATAGGTGACTTCCAAGTGAGCCATATTGCTTGGGGGACATTGTGCTGGTTGCCATGTTGTATAGGTGACTTCCAAGTCAGCCATATTGCATGGGGGACATTGTGCTGGTGGCCATGTTCTATAGGTGACTTCCAAGTCAGCCACATTGCATGGGGGACATTGTGCTGGTTTCTTGTATAGGTGACTTCCAAGTCAGCCATATTGCTTGGGGGACATTGTGCTGGTTGCCATGTTGTATAGGTGACTTCCAAGTCAGCCATATTGCATGGGGGACATTGTGCTGGTTGCCATGTTGTATAGGTGACTTCCAAGTCAGCCATATTGCATGGGGGACATTGTGCTGGATGCCATGTTGTATAGGTGACTTCCAAGTGAGCCATATTGCATGGGGGACATTGTGCTGGTTGTGTTGTATAGGTGACTTCCAAGTCAGCCATATTGCATGGGGGACATTGTGCTGGTTGTATTGTATAGGTGACTTCCAAGTCAGCCATATTGCATGGGGGACATTGTGCTGGTTGTATTGTATAGGTGACTTCCAAGTGAGCCATATTGCATGGGGGACATTGTGCTGGTTGTATTGTATAGGTGACTTCCAAGTGAGCCATATTGCTTGGGGGACCTTGTGTTGGTGGCCATGTTCTATAGGTGACTTCCAAGTCAGCCATATTGCATGGGGGACATTGTGCTGGTTGCCATGTTGTATAGGTGACTTCCAAGTCAGCCATATTGCATGGGGGACATTGTGCTGGTGGCCATGTTCTATAGGTGACTTCCAAGTCAGCCATATTGCATTTGGGACATTGTGCTGGTTGTCTTGTATAGGTGACTTCCAAGTCAGCCATATTGCTTGGGGACATTGTGCTGGTTGCCATGTCCTATAGGTGACTTCCAAGTCAGCCATATTGCATGGGGGACATTGTGCTGGTTGTCTTGTATAGGTGACTTCCAAGTCAGCCATATTGCATGGGGGACATTGTGCTGGTTGCCATGTTGTATAGGTGACTTCCAAGTCAGCCATATTGCATGGGGGACATTGTGCTGGTTGCCATGTTGTATAGGTGACTTCCAAGTGAGCCATATTGCTTGGGGGACATTGTGCTGGTTGTCTTGTATAGGTGACTTCCAAGTCAGCCATATTGCATGGGGGACATTGTTCTGGTTGCCATGTTGTATAGGTGACTTGCAAGTCAGCCATATTGCATGGGGGACATTGTGCTGGTTGCCATGTTGTATAGGTGACTTCCAAGTGAGCCATATTGCTTGGGGGACATTGTGCTGGTTGTGTTGTATAGGTGACTTCCAAGTCAGCCATATTGCATGGGGGACATTGTGCTTGTTGTCTTGTATAGGTGACTTCCAAGTCAGCCGTGTTGCATGGGGGACATTGTGCTGGTGGCCATGTTCTATAGGTGACTTCCAAGTCAGCCATATTGCATAGGGGACAATGTGCAGGTTGCCATGGTGTATAGGTGACTTCCAAGTCAGCCATATTAGTTGGGGGACATTGTGCTGGTTGCCATGTTCTATAGGTGACTTCCAAGTGAGCCATATTGCTTGGGGGACATTGTGCTGGTTGCCATGTTGTATAGGTGACTTCCAAGTCAGCCATATTGCATGGGGGACATTGTGCTGGTGGCCATGTTCTATAGGTGACTTCCAAGTCAGCCACATTGCATGGGGGACATTGTGCTGGTTTCTTGTATAGGTGACTTCCAAGTCAGCCATATTGCTTGGGGGACATTGTGCTGGTTGCCATGTTGTATAGGTGACTTCCAAGTCAGCCATATTGCATGGGGGACATTGTGCTGGTTGCCATGTTGTATAGGTGACTTCCAAGTCAGCCATATTGCATGGGGGACATTGTGCTGGATGCCATGTTGTATAGGTGACTTCCAAGTGAGCCATATTGCATGGGGGACATTGTGCTGGTTGTGTTGTATAGGTGACTTCCAAGTCAGCCATATTGCATGGGGGACATTGTGCTGGTTGTATTGTATAGGTGACTTCCAAGTCAGCCATATTGCATGGGGGACATTGTGCTGGTTGTATTGTATAGGTGACTTCCAAGTGAGCCATATTGCATGGGGGACATTGTGCTGGTTGTATTGTATAGGTGACTTCCAAGTGAGCCATATTGCTTGGGGGACCTTGTGTTGGTGGCCATGTTCTATAGGTGACTTCCAAGTCAGCCATATTGCATGGGGGACATTGTGCTGGTTGCCATGTTGTATAGGTGACTTCCAAGTCAGCCATATTGCATGGGGGACATTGTGCTGGTGGCCATGTTCTATAGGTGACTTCCAAGTCAGCCATATTGCATTTGGGACATTGTGCTGGTTGTCTTGTATAGGTGACTTCCAAGTCAGCCATATTGCTTGGGGGACATTGTGCTGGTTGCCATGTCCTATAGGTGACTTCCAAGTCAGCCATATTGCATGGGGGACATTGTGCTGGTTGTCTTGTATAGGTGACTTCCAAGTCAGCCATATTGCATGGGGGACATTGTGCTGGTTACCATGTTGTATAGGTGACTTCCAAGTCAGCCATATTGCATGGGGGACATTGTGCTGGTTGCCATGTTGTATAGGTGACTTCCAAGTGAGCCATATTGCTTGGGGGACATTGTGCTGGTTGTGTTGTATAGGTGACTTCCAAGTCAGCCATATTGCATGGGGGACATTGTGCTTGTTGTCTTGTATAGGTGACTTCCAAGTCAGCCGTGTTGCATGGGGGACATTGTGCTGGTGGCCATGTTCTATAGGTGACTTCCAAGTCAGCCATATTGCATGGGGGACATTGTGCTGGTTGCCATGGTGTATAGGTGACTTCCAAGTCAGCCATATTAGTTGGGGGACATTGTGCTGGTTGCCATGTTCTATAGGTGACTTCCAAGTGAGCCATATTGCTTGGGGGACATTGTGCTGGTTGCCATGTTGTATAGGTGACTTCCAAGTCAGCCATATTGCATGGGGGACATTGTGCTGGTGGCCATGTTCTATAGGTGACTTCCAAGTCAGCCACATTGCATGGGGGACATTGTGCTGGTTTCTTGTATAGGTGACTTCCAAGTCAGCCATATTGCTTGGGGGACATTGTGCTGGTTGCCATGTTGTATAGGTGACTTCCAAGTCAGCCATATTGCATGGGGGACATTGTGCTGGTTGCCATGTTGTATAGGTGACTTCCAAGTCAGCCATATTGCATGGGGGACATTGTGCTGGATGCCATGTTGTATAGGTGACTTCCAAGTGAGCCATATTGCATGGGGGACATTGTGCTGGTTGTGTTGTATAGGTGACTTCCAAGTCAGCCATATTGCATGGGGGACATTGTGCTGGTTGTATTGTATAGGTGACTTCCAAGTCAGCCATATTGCATGGGGGACATTGTGCTGGTTGTATTGTATAGGTGACTTCCAAGTGAGCCATATTGCATGGGGGACATTGTGCTGGTTGTATTGTATAGGTGACTTCCAAGTGAGCCATATTGCTTGGGGGACCTTGTGTTGGTGGCCATGTTCTATAGGTGACTTCCAAGTGAGCCATATTGCTTGGGGGACCTTGTGTTGGTGGCCATGTTCTATAGGTGACTTCCAAGTCAGCCATATTGCATGGGGGACATTGTGCTGGTTGCCATGTTGTATAGGTGACTTCCAAGTGAGCCATATTGCTTGGGGGACATTGTGCTGGTTGTGTTGTATAGGTGACTTCCAAGTTAGCCATATTGCATGGGGGACATTGTGCTGGTTGTCTTGTATAGGTGACTTCCAAGTCAGCCGTGTTGCATGGGGGACATTGTGCTGGTTGTATTGTATAGGTGACTTCCAAGTCAGCCATATTGCATGGGGGACATTGTGCTGGTGGCCATGTTGTAAAGGTGACTTCCAAGTCAGCCATATTGCATGGGGGACATTGTGCTGGTTGCCATGTTGTATAGGTGACTTCCAAGTCAGCCATATTGCAAGGGGGACATTGTGCTGGTTGCCATGTTGTATAGGTGACTTACAAGTCAGCCATATTGCATGGGGGACATTGTGCTGGTTGCCATGTCCTATAGGTGACTTCCAAGTCAGCCATATTGCATGGGGGAAATTGTGCTGGTTGTCTTGTATAGGTGACTTTTAAGTCAGCCATATTACTTGGGGGACATTGTGCTGGTTGCTTTGTTCTATAGGTGACTTCCAAGTCAGCCATATTGCTTGGGGGACATTGTGCTGGTTGCCATGTTGTATAGGTGACTTCCAAGTCAGCCATATTGCTTGAGGGACATTGTGCTGGTTGCCATGTTGTATAGGTGACTTCCAAGTCAGCCATATTGCATGGGGGACATTGTGCTGGTGGCCATGTTCTATAGGTGACTTCCAAGTCAGCCATATTGCATGGGGGACATTGTGCTGGTTGTCTTGTATAGGTGACTTCCAAGTCAGCCATATTGCTTGGGGGACATTGTGCTGGTTGCCATGTTGTATAGGTGACTTCCAAGTCAGCCATATTGCATGGGGGACATTGTGCTGGTGGCCATGTTCTATAGGTGACTTCCAAGTCAGCCATATTGCATGGGGGACATTGTGCTGGTTGTCTTGTATAGGTGACTTCCAAGTCAGCCATATTGCATGGGGGACATTGTGCTGGTTGTGTTGTATAGGTGACTTCCAAATCAGCCATATTGCATGGGGGAAATTGTGCTGGTTGCCATGTTGTATAGGTGACTTCCAAGTCAGCCATATTGCTTGGGGGACATTGTGCTGGTTGCCATGTTCTATAGGTGACTTCCAAGTGAGCCATATTGCTGGGGGGACATTGTGCTGGGTGCCATGTTGTATAGGTGACTTCCAAGTCAGCCATATTGCATGGGGGACATTGTGCTGGTGGCCATGTTCTATAGGTGACTTCCAAGTCAGCCACATTGCATGGGGGACATTGTGCTGGTTTTAGGTATAGGTGACTTCCAAGTCAGCCATATTGCATGGGGGACATTGTGCTGGTTGCCATGTTGTATAGGTGACTTCCAAGTCAGCCATATTGCATGGGGGACATTGTGCTGGTTGCCATGTTGTATAGGTGACTTCCAAGTCAGCCATATTGCATGGTGGACATTGTGCTGGATGCCATGTTGTATAGGTGACTTCCAAGTGAGCCATATTGCATGGGGGACATTGTGCTGGTTGTGTTGTATAGGTGACTTCCAAGTGAGCCATTTTGCATGGGGGACATTGTGCTGGTGGCCATGTTCTATAGGTGACTTCCAAGTCAGCCACATTGCATGGGGGACATTGTGCTGGTTGTGTTGTATAGGTGACTTCCAAGTGAGCCATATTGCATGGGGGACATTGTGCTGGTTGTGTTGTATAGGTGACTTCCAAGTCAGCCATATTGCATGGGGGACATTGTGCTGGTTGTATTGTATAGGTGACTTCCAAGTCAGCCATATTGCATGGGGGACATTGTGCTGGTTGTATTGTATAGGTGACTTCCAAGTGAGCCATATTGCTTGGGGGACATTGTGCTGGTGGCCATGTTCTATAGGTGACTTCCAAGTCAGCCATATTGCATGGGGGACATTGTGCTGGTTGCCATGTTGTATAGGTGACTTCCAAGTGAGCCATATTGCTTGGGGGACATTGTGCTGGTTGTGTTGTATAGGTGACTTCCAAGTCAGCCATATTGCATGGGGGACATTGTGCTGGTTTTCTTGTATAGGTGACTTCCAAGTCAGCCGTGTTGCATGGGGGACATTGTGCTGGTTGTATTGTATAGGTGACTTCCAAGTCAGCCATATTGCATGGGGGACATTGTGCTGGTGGCCATGTTGTAAAGGTGACTTCCAAGTAAGCCATATTGCATTTGGGGACATTGTGCTGGTTGCCATGTTGTATAGGTGACTTCCAAGTCAGCCATATTGCATGGGGGACATTCTGCTGGTTGCCATGTTGTATAGGTGACTTACAAGTCAGCCATATTGCATGGGGGACATTGTGCTGGTTGCCATGTCCTATAGGTGACTTCCAAGTCAGCCATATTGCATGGGGGAAATTGTGCTGGTTGTCTTGTATAGGTGACTTTTAAGTCAGCCATATTGCTTGGGGGACATTGTGCTCTTTGCCATGTTCTATAGGTGACTTCCAAGTCAGCCATATTGCATGGGGGACATTGTGCTGGTGGCCATGTTCTATAGGTGACTTCCAAGTCAGCCATATTGCTTGGGGGACATTGTGCTGGTTGCCATGTTGTATAGGTGACTTCCAAGTCAGCCATATTGCATGGGGGACATTGTGCTGGTGGCCATGTTCTATAGGTGACTTCCAAGTCAGCCATATTGCATGGGGGACATTGTGCTGGTTGTCTTGTATAGGTGACTTCCAAGTCAGCCATATTGCATGGGGGATATTGTGCTGGTTGTGTTGTATAGGTGACTTCCAAATCAGCCATATTGCATGGGGGACATTGTGCTGGTTGTATTGTATAGGTGACTTCCAAGTCAGCCATATTGCATGGGGGACATTGTGCTGGTTGTATTGTATAGGTGACTTCCAAGTCAGCCATATTGCATGGGGGACATTGTGCTGGTGGCCATGTCCTATAGGTGACTTCCAAGTCAGCCATATTGCATGGGGGACATTGTGCTGGTTGTCTTGTATAGGTGACTTCCAAGTCAGCCATATTGCTTGGGGGACATTGTGCTGGTTGTATTGTATAGGTGACTTCCAAGTCAGCCATATTGCATGGGGGACATTGTGCTGGTTGCCATGTTGTATAGGTGACTTCCAAGTCAGCCATATTGCATGGGGGACATTGTGCTGGTTGTATTGTATAGGTGACTTCCAAGTCAGCCATATTGCATGGGGGACATTGTGCTGGTTGCCATGTTGTATAGGTGACTTCCAAGTCAGCCATATTGCATGGGGGACATTGTGCTGGTTGCCATGTTGTATAGGTGACTTACAAGTCAGCCATATTGCATGGGGGAAATTGTGCTGGTTGTCTTGTATAGGTGACTTTTAAGTCAGCCATATTGCTTGGGGGACATTGTGCTGGTTGCCATGTTCTATAGGTGACTTCCAAGTCAGCCATATTGCTTGGGGGACATTGTGCTGGTTGCCATGTTGTATAGGTGACTTCCAAGTCAGCCATATTGCTTGGGGGACATTGTGCTGGTTGCCATGTTGTATAGGTGACTTCCTAGTCAGCCATATTGCATGGGGGACATTGTGCTGGTGGCCATGTTCTATAGGTGACTTCCAAGTCAGCCATATTGCATGGGGGACATTGTGCTGGTTGTCTTGTATAGGTGACTTCCAAGTCAGCCATATTGCATGGGGGACATTGTGCTGGTTGTGTTGTATAGGTGACTTCCAAATCAGCCATATTGCATGGGGGACATTGTGCTGGTTGTATTGTATAGGTGACTTCCAAGTCAGCCATATTGCATGGGGGACATTGTGCTGGTTGTATTGTATAGGTGACTTCCAAGTCAGCCATATTGCATGGGGGACATTGTGCTGGTGGCCATGTCCTATAGGTGACTTCCAAGTCAGCCATATTGCATGGGGGACATTGTGATGGTTGTCTTGTATAGGTGACTTCCAAGTCAGCCATATTGCTTGGGGGACATTGTGCTGGTTGTATTGTATAGGTGACTTCCAAGTCAGCCATATTGCATGGGGGACATTGTGCTGGTTGCCATGTTGTATAGGTGACTTCCAAGTCAGCCATATTGCATGGGGGACATTGTGCTGGTGGCCATGTTCTATAGGTGACTTCCAAGTCAGCCATATTGCATTTGGGACATTGTGCTGGTTGTCTTGATTAGGTGACTTCCAAGTCAGCCATATTGCATGGGGGACATTGTGCTGGTTGTGTTGTATAGGTGACTTCCAAATCAGCCATATTGCATGGGGAACATTGTGCTGGTTGTATTGTATAGGTGACTTCCAAGTCAGCCATATTGCATGGGGGACATTGTGCTGGTTGTCTTGTATAGGTGACTTCCAAGTCAGCCATATTGCTTGGGGGACATTGTGCTGGTTGTATTGCATGGGGGACATTGTGCTGGTGGCCATGTTCTGTAGGTGACTTCCAAGTCAGCCATATTGCATGGGGGACATTGTGCTGGTTGTCTTGTATAGGTGACTTCCAAGTCAGCCATATTTCTTGGGGGACATTGTGCTGGTTGTATTGTATAGGTGACTTCCAAGTCAGCCATATTGCATGGGGGACATTGTGCTGGTTGCCATGTTGTATAGGTGACTTCCAAGTCAGCCATATTGCATGGGGGACATTGTGCTGGTGGCCATGTTCTATAGGTGACTTCCAAGTCAGCCATATTGCATTTGGGACATTGTGCTGGTTGTCTTGTATAGGTGATTTCAAAGTCAGCCATATTGCTTGGGGGACATTGTGCTGGTTGCCATGTCCTATAGGTGACTTCCAAGTCAGCCATATTGCATGGGGGACATTGTGCTGGTTGTCTTGTATAGGTGACTTCCAAGTCAGCCATATTGCATGGGGGACATTGTGCTGGTTGCCATGTTGTATAGGTGAATTCCAAGTCAGCCATATTGCATGGGGGACATTGTGCTGGTTGCCACGTTGTATAGGTGACTTCCAAGTGAGCCATATTGCTTGGGGGACATTGTGCTGGTTGTGTTGTATAGGTGACTTCCAAGTCAGCCATATTGCATGGAGGACATTGTGCTGGTTTTCTTGTATAGGTGACTTCCAAGTCAGCCGTGTTGCATGGGGGACATTGTGCTGGTGGCCATGTTATATAGGTGACTTCCAAGTCAGCCATATTGCATGGGGGACATTGTGCTGGTTGCCATGTTGTATAGGTGACTTCCAAGTCAGCCATATTGCTTGGGGGACATTGTGCCGGTTGCCACGTTCTATAGGTGACTTCCAAGTGAGCCATATTGCTTGGGGGACATTGTGCTGGTTGCCATGTTGTATAGGTGACTTCCAAGTCAGCCATATTGCATGGGGGACATTGTGCTGGTGGCCATGTTCTATAGGTGACTTCCAAGTCAGCCACATTGCATGGGGGACATTGTGCTGGTTTCTTGTATAGGTGACTTCCAAGTCAGCCAAATTGCATGGGGGACATTGTGCTGGTTACCATGTTGTATAGGTGACTTCCAAGTCAGCCATATTGCATGGGGGACATTGTGCTGGTTGCCATGTTGTATAGGTGACTTCCAAGTCAGCCATATTGCATGGGGGACATTGTGCTGGATGCCATGTTGTATAGGTGACTTCCAAGTGAGCCATATTGCATGGGGGACATTGTGCTGGTTGTGTTGTATAGGTGACTTCCAAGTCAGCCATATTGCATGGGGGACATTGTGTTGGTTGTGTTGTATAGGTGACTTCCAAGTCAGCCATATTGCATGGGGGACATTGTGCTGGTTGTATTGTATAGGTGACTTCCAAGTCAGCCATATTGCATGGGGGACATTGTGCTGGTTGTATTGTATAGGTGACTTCCAAGTGAGCCAAATTGCTTGGGGGGCATTGTGCTGGTGGCCATGTTCTATAGGTGACTTCCAAGTCAGCCATATTGCATGGGGGACATTGTGCTGGTTGCCATGTCCTATAGGTGACTTCCAAGTCAGCCATATTGCATGGGGGACATTGTGCTGGTTGCCATGTTGTATAGGTGACTTCCAAGTGAGCCATATTGCTTGGGGGACATTGTGCTGGTTGTGTTGTATAGGTGACTTCCAAGTCAGCCATATTGCATGGGGGACATTGTGCTGGTTGTCTTGTATAGGTGACTTCCAAGTCAGCCGTGTTGCATGGGGGACATTGTGCTGGTTGTCTTGTATAAGTGACTTCCAAGTCAGCCATATTGCATGGGGGACATTGTGCTGGTTGTGTTGTATAGGTGACTTCCAAATCAGCCATATTGCATGGGGGACATTGTGCTGGTTGTATTGTATAGGTGACTTCCAAGTCAGCCATATTGCATGGGGGACATTGTGCTGGTTGTATTGTATAGGTGACTTCCAAGTCAGCCATATTGCATGGGGGACATTGTGCTGGTGGCCATGTCCTATAGGTGACTTCCAAGTCAGCCATATTGCATGGGGGACATTGTGCTGGTTGTCTTGTATAGGTGACTTCCAAGTCAGCCATATTGCTTGGGGGACATTGTGCTGGTTGTATTGTATAGGTGACTTCCAAGTCAGCCATATTGCATGGGGGACATTGTGCTGGTTGCCATGTTGTATAGGTGACTTCCAAGTCAGCCATATTGCATGGGGGACATTGTGCTGGTTGTATTGTATAGGTGACTTCCAAGTCAGCCATATTGCATGGGGGACATTGTGCTGGTTGCCATGTTGTATAGGTGACTTCCAAGTCAGCCATATTGCATGGGGGACATTGTGCTGGTTGCCATGTTGTATAGGTGACTTACAAGTCAGCCATATTGCATGGGGGAAATTGTGCTGGTTGTCTTGTATAGGTGACTTTTAAGTCAGCCATATTGCTTGGGGGACATTGTGCTGGTTGCCATGTTCTATAGGTGACTTCCAAGTCAGCCATATTGCTTGGGGGACATTGTGCTGGTTGCCATGTTGTATAGGTGACTTCCAAGTCAGCCATATTGCTTGGGGGACATTGTGCTGGTTGCCATGTTGTATAGGTGACTTCCTAGTCAGCCATATTGCATGGGGGACATTGTGCTGGTGGCCATGTTCTATAGGTGACTTCCAAGTCAGCCATATTGCATGGGGGACATTGTGCTGGTTGTCTTGTATAGGTGACTTCCAAGTCAGCCATATTGCATGGGGGACATTGTGCTGGTTGTGTTGTATAGGTGACTTCCAAATCAGCCATATTGCATGGGGGACATTGTGCTGGTTGTATTGTATAGGTGACTTCCAAGTCAGCCATATTGCATGGGGGACATTGTGCTGGTTGTATTGTATAGGTGACTTCGAAGTCAGCCATATTGCATGGGGGACATTGTGCTGGTGGCCATGTCCTATAGGTGACTTCCAAGTCAGCCATATTGCATGGGGGACATTGTGATGGTTGTCTTGTATAGGTGACTTCCAAGTCAGCCATATTGCTTGGGGGACATTGTGCTGGTTGTATTGTATAGGTGACTTCCAAGTCAGCCATATTGCATGGGGGACATTGTGCTGGTTGCCATGTTGTATAGGTGACTTCCAAGTCAGCCATATTGCATGGGGGACATTGTGCTGGTGGCCATGTTCTATAGGTGACTTCCAAGTCAGCCATATTGCATTTGGGACATTGTGCTGGTTGTCTTGATTAGGTGACTTCCAAGTCAGCCATATTGCATGGGGGACATTGTGCTGGTTGTGTTGTATAGGTGACTTCCAAATCAGCCATATTGCATGGGGGACATTGTGCTGGTTGTATTGTATAGGTGACTTCCAAGTCAGCCATATTGCATGGGGGACATTGTGCTGGTTGTCTTGTATAGGTGACTTCCAAGTCAGCCATATTGCTTGGGGGACATTGTGCTGGTTGTATTGCATGGGGGACATTGTGCTGGTGGCCATGTTCTGTAGGTGACTTCCAAGTCAGCCATATTGCATGGGGGACATTGTGCTGGTTGTCTTGTATAGGTGACTTCCAAGTCAGCCATATTTCTTGGGGGACATTGTGCTGGTTGTATTGTATAGGTGACTTCCAAGTCAGCCATATTGCATGGGGGACATTGTGCTGGTTGCCATGTTGTATAGGTGACTTCCAAGTCAGCCATATTGCATGGGGGACATTGTGCTGGTGGCCATGTTCTATAGGTGACTTCCAAGTCAGCCATATTGCATTTGGGACATTGTGCTGGTTGTCTTGTATAGGTGATTTCAAAGTCAGCCATATTGCTTGGGGGACATTGTGCTGGTTGCCATGTCCTATAGGTGACTTCCAAGTCAGCCATATTGCATGGGGGACATTGTGCTGGTTGTCTTGTATAGGTGACTTCCAAGTCAGCCATATTGCATGGGGGACATTGTGCTGGTTGCCATGTTGTATAGGTGAATTCCAAGTCAGCCATATTGCATGGGGGACATTGTGCTGGTTGCCACGTTGTATAGGTGACTTCCAAGTGAGCCATATTGCTTGGGGGACATTGTGCTGGTTGTGTTGTATAGGTGACTTCCAAGTCAGCCATATTGCATGGAGGACATTGTGCTGGTTTTCTTGTATAGGTGACTTCCAAGTCAGCCGTGTTGCATGGGGGACATTGTGCTGGTGGCCATGTTATATAGGTGACTTCCAAGTCAGCCATATTGCATGGGGGACATTGTGCTGGTTGCCATGTTGTATAGGTGACTTCCAAGTCAGCCATATTGCTTGGGGGACATTGTGCCGGTTGCCACGTTCTATAGGTGACTTCCAAGTGAGCCATATTGCTTGGGGGACATTGTGCTGGTTGCCATGTTGTATAGGTGACTTCCAAGTCAGCCATATTGCATGGGGGACATTGTGCTGGTGGCCATGTTCTATAGGTGACTTCCAAGTCAGCCACATTGCATGGGGGACATTGTGCTGGTTTCTTGTATAGGTGACTTCCAAGTCAGCCAAATTGCATGGGGGACATTGTGCTGGTTACCATGTTGTATAGGTGACTTCCAAGTCAGCCATATTGCATGGGGGACATTGTGCTGGTTGCCATGTTGTATAGGTGACTTCCAAGTCAGCCATATTGCATGGGGGACATTGTGCTGGATGCCATGTTGTATAGGTGACTTCCAAGTGAGCCATATTGCATGGGGGACATTGTGCTGGTTGTGTTGTATAGGTGACTTCCAAGTCAGCCATATTGCATGGGGGACATTGTGTTGGTTGTGTTGTATAGGTGACTTCCAAGTCAGCCATATTGCATGGGGGACATTGTGCTGGTTGTATTGTATAGGTGACTTCCAAGTCAGCCATATTGCATGGGGGACATTGTGCTGGTTGTATTGTATAGGTGACTTCCAAGTGAGCCAAATTGCTTGGGGGGCATTGTGCTGGTGGCCATGTTCTATAGGTGACTTCCAAGTCAGCCATATTGCATGGGGGACATTGTGCTGGTTGCCATGTCCTATAGGTGACTTCCAAGTCAGCCATATTGCATGGGGGACATTGTGCTGGTTGCCATGTTGTATAGGTGACTTCCAAGTGAGCCATATTGCTTGGGGGACATTGTGCTGGTTGTGTTGTATAGGTGACTTCCAAGTCAGCCATATTGCATGGGGGACATTGTGCTGGTTGTCTTGTATAGGTGACTTCCAAGTCAGCCGTGTTGCATGGGGGACATTGTGCTGGTTGTATTGTATAGGTGACTTCCAAGTCAGCCATATTGCATGGGGGACATTGTGCTGGTTGCCATGTTGTAAAGGTGACTTCCAAGTCAGCCATATTGCATGGGGGACATTGTGCTGGTTGCCATGTTGTATAGGTGACTTACAATTCAGCCATATTGCATGGGGGACATTGTGCTGGTTGCGATGTCCTATAGGTGACTTCCAAGTCAGCTATATTGCATGGGGGAAATTGTGCTGGTTGTCTTGTATAGGTGACTTTTAACTCAGCCATATTGGTTGGGGGGCATTGTGCTAGTTGCCATGTTCTATAGGTGACTTCCAAGTCAGCCATATTGCTTGGGGGACATTGTGCTGGTTGCCATGTTGTATAGGTGACTTCCAAGTCAGCCATATTGCTTGGGGGACATTGTGCTGGTTGCCATGTTGTATAGGTGACTTCCAAGTCTGCCATATTGCATGGGGGACATTGTGCTGGTGGCCATGTTCTATAGGTGACTTCCAAGTCAGCCATATTGCATGGGGGACATTGTGCTGGTTGTCTTGTATAGGTGACTTCCAAATCAGCCATATTGCATGGGGGACATTGTGCTGGTTGTATTGTATAGGTGACTTCCAAGTCAGCCATATTGCATGGGGGACATTGTGCTGGTTGTATTGTATAGGTGACTTCCAAGTCAGCCATATTGCATGGGGGACATTGTGCTGGTGGCCATGTCCTATAGGTAACTTCCAAGTCAGCCATATTGCATGGGGGACATTGTGCTGGTTGTCTTGTATAGGTGACTTCCAAGTCAGCCATATTGCTTGGGGGACATTGTGCTGGTTGTATTGTATAGGTGACTTCCAAGTCAGCCATATTCCATGGGGGACATTGTGCTGGTGGCCATGTTCTATAGGTGACTTCCATGTCAGCCATATTGCATTTGGGACATTGTGCTGGTTGTATTGTATAGGTGACTTCCAAGTCAGCCATATTGCATGGGGGACATTGTGCTGTTGGCCATGTCGTATAGGTGACTTCCAAGTCAGCCATATTGCATGGGGGACATTGTGCTGGTTGTCTTGTATAGGTGACTTCCAAGTCAGCCATATTGCTTGGGGGACATTGTGCTGGTTGTATTGTATAGGTGACTTCCAAGTCAGCCATATTGCATGGGGGACATTGTGCTGGTTGCCATGTTGTATAGGTGACTTCCAAGTCAGCCATATTGCATGGGGGACATTGTGCTGGTGGCCATGTTCTATAGGTGACTTCCAAGTCAGCCATATTGCATTTGGCACATTGTGCTGGTTGTATTGTATAGGTGACTTCCAAGTCAGCCATATTGCATGGGGGACATTGTGCTGGTTGTATTGTATAGGTGACTTCCAAGTGAGCCATATTGCTTGGGGGACATTGTGCTGGTGGCCATGTTCTATAGGTGACTTCCAAGTCAGCCATATTGCATGGGGGACATTGTGCTGGTTGCATTGTCCTATAGGTGACTTCCAAGTCAGCCATATTGCATGGGGGACATTGTGCTGGTGGCCATGTTCTATAGGTGACTTCCAAGTCAGCCATATTGCATGGGGGACATTGTGCTGGTTGTATTGTATAGGTGACTTCCAAGTCAGCCATATTGCATGGGTGACATTGTGCTGGTGGCCATGTTCTATAGGTGACTTCCAAGTCAGCCACATTGCATGGGGGACATTGTGCTGGTTTCTTGTATAGGTGACTTCCAAGTCAGCCATATTGCTTGGGGGACATTGTGCTGGTTGCCATGTTGTATAGGTGACTTCCAAGTCAGCCATATTGCATGGGGGACATTGTGCTGGTTGCCATGTTGTATAGGTGACTTCCAAGTCAGCCATATTGCATGGGGGACATTGTGCTGGATGCCATGTTGTATAGGTGACTTCCAAGTGAGCCATATTGCATGGGGGACATTGTGCTGGTTGTGTTGTATAGGTGACTTCCAAGTCAGCCATATTGCATGGGGGACATTGTGCTGGTTGTATTGTATAGGTGACTTCCAAGTCAGCCATATTGCATGGGGGACATTGTGCTGGTTGTATTGTATAGGTGACTTCCAAGTGAGCCATATTGCATGGGGGACATTGTGCTGGTTGCGATGTCCTATAGGTGACTTCCAAGTCAGCTATATTGCATGGGGGAAATTGTGCTGGTTGTCTTGTATAGGTGACTTTTAACTCAGCCATATTGGTTGGGGGGCATTGTGCTAGTTGCCATGTTCTATAGGTGACTTCCAAGTCAGCCATATTGCTTGGGGGACATTGTGCTGGTTGCCATGTTGTATAGGTGACTTCCAAGTCAGCCATATTGCTTGGGGGACATTGTGCTGGTTGCCATGTTGTATAGGTGACTTCCAAGTCTGCCATATTGCATGGGGGACATTGTGCTGGTGGCCATGTTCTATAGGTGACTTCCAAGTCAGCCATATTGCATGGGGGACATTGTGCTGGTTGTCTTGTATAGGTGACTTCCAAATCAGCCATATTGCATGGGGGACATTGTGCTGGTTGTATTGTATAGGTGACTTCCAAGTCAGCCATATTGCATGGGGGACATTGTGCTGGTTGTATTGTATAGGTGACTTCCAAGTCAGCCATATTGCATGGGGGACATTGTGCTGGTGGCCATGTCCTATAGGTAACTTCCAAGTCAGCCATATTGCATGGGGGACATTGTGCTGGTTGTCTTGTATAGGTGACTTCCAAGTCAGCCATATTGCTTGGGGGACATTGTGCTGGTTGTATTGTATAGGTGACTTCCAAGTCAGCCATATTCCATGGGGGACATTGTGCTGGTTGCCATTTTGTATAGGTGACTTCCAAGTCAGCCATATTGCATGGGGGACATTGTGCTGGTGGCCATGTTCTATAGGTGACTTCCATGTCAGCCATATTGCATTTGGGACATTGTGCTGGTTGTCTTGTATAGGTGACTTCCAAGTCAGCCATATTGCATGGGGGACATTGTGCTGGTTGTGTTGTATAGGTGACTTCCAAATCAGCCATATTGCATGGGGGACATTGTGCTGGTTGTATTGTATAGGTGACTTCCAAGTCAGCCATATTGCATGGGGGACATTGTGCTGGTTGTATTGTATAGGTGACTTCCAAGTCAGCCATATTGCATGGGGGACATTGTGCTGTTGGCCATGTCGTATAGGTGACTTCCAAGTCAGCCATATTGCATGGGGGACATTGTGCTGGTTGTCTTGTATAGGTGACTTCCAAGTCAGCCATATTGCTTGGGGGACATTGTGCTGGTTGTATTGTATAGGTGACTTCCAAGTCAGCCATATTGCATGGGGGACATTGTGCTGGTTGCCATGTTGTATAGGTGACTTCCAAGTCAGCCATATTGCATGGGGGACATTGTGCTGGTGGCCATGTTCTATAGGTGACTTCCAAGTCAGCCATATTGCATTTGGCACATTGTGCTGGTTGTATTGTATAGGTGACTTCCAAGTCAGCCATATTGCATGGGGGACATTGTGCTGGTTGTATTGTATAGGTGACTTCCAAGTGAGCCATATTGCTTGGGGGACATTGTGCTGGTGGCCATGTTCTATAGGTGACTTCCAAGTCAGCCATATTGCATGGGGGACATTGTGCTGGTTGCATTGTCCTATAGGTGACTTCCAAGTCAGCCATATTGCATGGGGGACATTGTGCTGGTGGCCATGTTCTATAGGTGACTTCCAAGTCAGCCATATTGCATGGGGGACATTGTGCTGGTTGTATTGTATAGGTGACTTCCAAGTCAGCCATATTGCATGGGGGACATTGTGCTGGTGGCCATGTTCTATAGGTGACTTCCAAGTCAGCCACATTGCATGGGGGACATTGTGCTGGTTTCTTGTATAGGTGACTTCCAAGTCAGCCATATTGCTTGGGGGACATTGTGCTGGTTGCCATGTTGTATAGGTGACTTCCAAGTCAGCCATATTGCATGGGGGACATTGTGCTGGTTGCCATGTTGTATAGGTGACTTCCAAGTCAGCCATATTGCATGGGGGACATTGTGCTGGATGCCATGTTGTATAGGTGACTTCCAAGTGAGCCATATTGCATGGGGGACATTGTGCTGGTTGTGTTGTATAGGTGACTTCCAAGTCAGCCATATTGCATGGGGGACATTGTGCTGGTTGTATTGTATAGGTGACTTTCAAGTCAGCCATATTGCATGGGGGACATTGTGCTGGTTGTATTGTATAGGTGACTTCCAAGTGAGCCATATTGCATGGGGGACATTGTGCTGGTTGTATTGTATAGGTGACTTCCAAGTGAGCCATATTGCTTGGGGGACCTTGTGTTGGTGGCCATGTTCTATAGGTGACTTCCAAGTGAGCCATATTGCTTGGGGGACCTTGTGTTGGTGGCCATGTTCTATAGGTGACTTCCAAGTCAGCCATATTGCATGGGGGACATTGTGCTGGTTGCCATGTTGTATAGGTGACTTCCAAGTGAGCCATATTGCTTGGGGGACATTGTGCTGGTTGTGTTGTATAGGTGACTTCCAAGTTAGCCATATTGCATGGGGGACATTGTGCTGGTTGTCTTGTATAGGTGACTTCCAAGTCAGCCGTGTTGCATGGGGGACATTGTGCTGGTTGTATTGTATAGGTGACTTCCAAGTCAGCCATATTGCATGGGGGACATTGTGCTGGTGGCCATGTTGTAAAGGTGACTTCCAAGTCAGCCATATTGCATGGGGGACATTGTGCTGGTTGCCATGTTGTATAGGTGACTTCCAAGTCAGCCATATTGCAAGGGGGACATTGTGCTGGTTGCCATGTTGTATAGGTGACTTACAAGTCAGCCATATTGCATGGGGGACATTGTGCTGGTTGCCATGTCCTATAGGTGACTTCCAAGTCAGCCATATTGCATGGGGGAAATTGTGCTGGTTGTCTTGTATAGGTGACTTTTAAGTCAGCCATATTACTTGGGGGACATTGTGCTGGTTGCTTTGTTCTATAGGTGACTTCCAAGTCAGCCATATTGCTTGGGGGACATTGTGCTGGTTGCCATGTTGTATAGGTGACTTCCAAGTCAGCCATATTGCTTGGGGGACATTGTGCTGGTTGCCATGTTGTATAGGTGACTTCCAAGTCAGCCATATTGCATGGGGGACATTGTGCTGGTGGCCATGTTCTATAGGTGACTTCCAAGTCAGCCATATTGCATGGGGGACATTGTGCTGGTTGTCTTGTATAGGTGACTTCCAAGTCAGCCATATTGCATGGGGGACATTGTGCTGGTTGTGTTGTATAGGTGACTTCCAAATCAGCCATATTGCATGGGGGAAATTGTGCTGGTTGCCATGTTGTATAGGTGACTTCCAAGTCAGCCATATTGCTTGGGGGTCATTGTGCTGGTTGCCATGTTCTATAGGTGACTTCCAAGTGAGCCATATTGCTGGGGGGACATTGTGCTGGGTGCCATGTTGTATAGGTGACTTCCAAGTCAGCCATATTGCATGGGGGACATTGTGCTGGTGGCCATGTTCTATAGGTGACTTCCAAGTCAGCCACATTGCATGGGGGACATTGTGCTGGTTTTAGGTATAGGTGACTTCCAAGTCAGCCATATTGCATGGGGGACATTGTGCTGGTTGCCATGTTGTATAGGTGACTTCCAAGTCAGCCATATTGCATGGGGGACATTGTGCTGGTTGCCATGTTGTATAGGTGACTTCCAAGTCAGCCATATTGCATGGTGGACATTGTGCTGGATGCCATGTTGTATAGGTGACTTCCAAGTGAGCCATATTGCATGGGGGACATTGTGCTGGTTGTGTTGTATAGGTGACTTCCAAGTGAGCCATATTGCATGGGGGACATTGTGCTGGTGGCCATGTTCTATAGGTGACTTCCAAGTCAGCCATATTGCATGGGGGAAATTGTGCTGGTTGCCATGTTGTATAGGTGACTTCCAAGTCAGCCATATTGCTTGGGGGACATTGTGCTGGTTGCCATGTTCTATAGGTGACTTCCAAGTGAGCCATATTGCTTGGGGAACATTGTGCTGGGTGCCATGTTGTATAGGTGACTTCCAAGTCAGCCATATTGCATGGGGGACATTGTGCTGGTGGCCATGTTCTATAGGTGACTTCCAAGTCAGCCACATTGCATGGGGGACATTGTGCTGGTTGTGTTGTATAGGTGACTTCCAAGTGAGCCATATTGCATGGGGGACATTGTGCTGGTTGTGTTGTATAGGTGACTTCCAAGTCAGCCATATTGCATGGGGGACATTGTGCTGGTTGTATTGTATAGGTGACTTCCAATTCAGCCATATTGCATGGGGGACATTGTGCTGGTTGTATTGTATAGGTGACTTCCAAGTGAGCCATATTGCTTGGGGGACATTGTGCTGGTGGCCATGTTCTATAGGTGACTTCCAAGTCAGCCATATTGCATGGGGGACATTGTGCTGGTTGCCATGTCCTATAGGTGACTTCCAAGTCAGCCATATTGCATGGGGGACATTGTGCTGGTTGCCATGTTGTATAGGTGACTTCCAAGTGAGCCATATTGCTTGGGGGACATTGTGCTGGTTGTGTTGTATAGGTGACTTCCAAGTCAGCCATATTGCATGGGGGACATTGTGCTGGTTGTCTTGTATAGGTGACTTCCAAGTCAGCCGTGTTGCATGGGGGACATTGTGCTGGTTGTATTGTATAGGTGACTTCCAAGTCAGCCATATTGCATGGGGAACATTGTGCTGGTGGCCATGTTGTAAAGGTGACTTCCAAGTAAGCCATATTGCATTGGGGACATTGTGCTGGTTGCCATGTTGTATAGGTGACTTCCAAGTCAGCCATATTGCATGGGGGACATTCTGCTGGTTGCCATGTTGTATAGGTGACTTACAAGTCAGCCATATTGCATGGGGGACATTGTGCTGGTTGCCATGTCCTATAGGTGACTTCCAAGTCAGCCATATTGCATGGGGGAAATTGTGCTGGTTGTCTTGTATAGGTGACTTTTAAGTCAGCCATATTGCTTGGGGGACATTGTGCTCTTTGCCATGTTCTATAGGTGACTTCCAAGTCAGCCATATTGATTGGGGGACATTGTGCTGGTTGCCATGTTGTATAGGTGACTTCCAAGTCAGCCATATTGCTTGGGGGACATTGTGCTGGTTGCTATGTTGTATAGGTGACTTCCAAGTCAGCCATATTGCATGGGGGACATTGTGCTGGTGGCCATGTTCTATAGGTGACTTCCAAGTCAGCCATATTGCATGGGGGACATTGTGATGGTTGTCTTGTATAGGTGACTTCCAAGTCAGCCATATTGCATGGGGGACATTGTGCTGGTTGTGTTGTATAGGTGACTTCCAAATCAGCCATATTGCATGGGGGACATTGTGCTGGTTGTATTGTATAGGTGACTTCCAAGTCAGCCATATTGCATGGGGGACATTGTGCTGGTTGTATTGTATAGGTGACTTCCAAGTCAGCCATATTGCATGGGGGACATTGTGCTGGTGGCCATGTCCTATAGGTGACTTCCAAGTCAGCCATATTGCATGGGGGACATTGTGCTGGTTGTCTTGTATAGGTGACTTCCAAGTCAGCCATATTGCTTGGGGGACATTGTGCTGGTTGTATTGTATAGGTGACTTCCAAGTCAGCCATATTGCATGGGGGACATTGTGCTGGTTGCCATGTTGTATAGGTGACTTCCAAGTCAGCCATATTGCATGGGGGACATTGTGCTGGTTGTATTGTATAGGTGACTTCCAAGTTAGCCATATTGCATGGGGGACATTGTGCTGGTTGCCATGTTGTATAGGTGACTTCCAAGTCAGCCATATTGCATGGGGGACATTGTGCTGGTTGCCATGTTGTATAGGTGACTTACAAGTCAGCCATATTGCATGGGGGAAATTGTGCTGGTTGTCTTGTATAGGTGACTTTTAAGTCAGCCATATTGCTTGGGGGACATTGTGCTGGTTGCCATGTTCTATAGGTGACTTCCAAGTCAGCCATATTGCTTGGGGGACATTGTGCTGGTTGCCATGTTGTATAGGTGACTTCCAAGTCAGCCATATTGCTTGGGGGACATTGTGCTGGTTGCCATGTTGTATAGGTGACTTCCTAGTCAGCCATATTGCATGGGGGACATTGTGCTGGTGGCCATGTTCTATAGGTGACTTCCAAGTCAGCCATATTGCATGGGGGACATTGTGCTGGTTGTCTTGTATAGGTGACTTCCAAGTCAGCCATATTGCATGGGGGACATTGTGCTGGTTGTGTTGTATAGGTGACTTCCAAATCAGCCATATTGCATGGGGGACATTGTGCTGGTTGTATTGTATAGGTGACTTCCAAGTCAGCCATATTGCATGGGGGACATTGTGCTGGTTGTATTGTATAGGTGACTTCCAAGTCAGCCATATTGCATGGGGGACATTGTGCTGGTTGTCTTGTATAGGTGACTTCCAAGTCAGCCATATTGCTTGGGGGACATTGTGCTGGTTGTATTGCATGGGGGACATTGTGCTGGTGGCCATGTCCTGTAGGTGACTTCCAAGTCAGCCATATTGCATGGGGGACATTGTGCTGGTTGTCTTGTATAGGTGACTTCCAAGTCAGCCATATTTCTTGGGGGACATTGTGCTGGTTGTATTGTATAGGTGACTTCCAAGTCAGCCATATTGCATGGGGGACATTGTGCTGGTTGCCATGTTGTATAGGTGACTTCCAAGTCAGCCATATTGCATGGGGGACATTGTGCTGGTGGCCATGTTCTATAGGTGACTTCCAAGTCAGCCATATTGCATTTGGGACATTGTGCTGGTTGTCTTGTATAGGTGATTTCAAAGTCAGCCATATTGCTTGGGGGGCATTGTGCTGGTTGCCATGTCATATAGGTGACTTCCAAGTCAGCCATATTGCATGGGGGACATTGTGCTGGTTGTCTTGTATAGGTGACTACCAAGTCAGCCATATTGCATGGGGGACATTGTGCTGGTTGCCATGTTGTATAGGTGAATTCCAAGTCAGCCATATTGCATGGGGGACATTGTGCTGGTTGCCACGTTGTATAGGTGACTTCCAAGTGAGCCATATTGCTTGGGGGACATTGTGCTGGTTGTGTTGTATAGGTGACTTCCAAGTCAGCCATATTGCATGGAGGACATTGTGCTGGTTTTCTTGTATAGGTGACTTCCAAGTCAGCCGTGTTGCATGGGGGACATTGTGCTGGTGGCCATGTTATATAGGTGACTTCCAAGTCAGCCATATTGCATGGGGGACATTGTGCTGGTTGCCATGTTGTATAGGTGACTTCCAAGTCAGCCATATTGCTTGGGGGACATTGTGCCGGTTGCCACGTTCTATAGGTGACTTCCAAGTGAGCCATATTGCTTGGGGGACATTGTGCTGGTTGCCATGTTGTATAGGTGACTTCCAAGTCAGCCATATTGCATGGGGGACATTGTGCTGGTGGCCATGTTCTATAGGTGACTTCCAAGTCAGCCACATTGCATGGGGGACATTGTGCTGGTTTCTTGTATAGGTGACTTCCAAGTCAGCCAAATTGCATGGGGGACATTGTGCTGGTTACCATGTTGTATAGGTGACTTCCAAGTCAGCCATATTGCATGGGGGACATTGTGCTGGTTGCCATGTTGTATAGATGACTTCCAAGTCAGCCATATTGCATGGGGGACATTGTGCTGGATGCCATGTTGTATAGGTGACTTCCAAGTGAGCCATATTGCATGGGGGACATTGTGCTGGTTGTGTTGTATAGGTGACTTCCAAGTCAGCCATATTGCATGGGGGACATTGTGTTGGTTGTGTTGTATAGGTGACTTCCAAGTCAGCCATATTGCATGGGGGACATTGTGCTGGTTGTATTGTATAGGTGACTTCCAAGTCAGCCATATTGCATGGGGGACATTGTGCTGGTTGTATTGTATAGGTGACTTCCAAGTGAGCCAAATTGCTTGGGGGGCATTGTGCTGGTGGCCATGTTCTATAGGTGACTTCCAAGTCAGCCATATTGCATGGGGGACATTGTGCTGGTTGCCATGTCCTATAGGTGACTTCCAAGTCAGCCATATTGCATGGGGGACATTGTGCTGGTTGCCATGTTGTATAGGTGACTTCCAAGTGAGCCATATTGCTTGGGGGACATTGTGCTGGTTGTGTTGTATAGGTGACTTCCAAGTCAGCCATATTGCATGGGGGACATTGTGCTGGTTGTCTTGTATAGGTGACTTCCAAGTCAGCCGTGTTGCATGGGGGACATTGTGCTGGTTGTATTGTATAGGTGACTTCCAAGTCAGCCATATTGCATGGGGGACATTGTGCTGGTTGCCATGTTGTAAAGGTGACTTCCAAGTCAGCCATATTGCATGGGGGACATTGTGCTGGTTGCCATGTTGTATAGGTGACTTACAATTCAGCCATATTGCATGGGGGACATTGTGCTGGTTGCGATGTCGTATAGGTGACTTCCAAGTCAGCTATATTGCATGGGGGAAATTGTGCTGGTTGTCTTGTATAGGTGACTTTTAACTCAGCCATATTGGTTGGGGGACATTGTGCTAGTTGCCATGTTCTATAGGTGACTTCCAAGTCATCCATATTGCTTGGGGGACATTGTGCTGGTTGCCATGTTGTATAGGTGACTTCCAAGTCAGCCAAATTGCTTGGGGGACATTGTGCTGGTTGCCATGTTGTATAGGTGACTTCCAAGTCTGCCATATTGCATGGGGGACATTGTGCTGGTGGCCATGTTCTATAGGTGACTTCCAAGTCAGCCATATTGCATGGGGGACATTGTGCTGGTTGTCTTGTATAGGTGACTTCCAAATCAGCCATATTGCATGGGGGACATTGTGCTGGTTGTATTGTATAGGTGACTTCCAAGTCAGCCATATTGCATGGGGGACATTGTGCTGGTTGTATTGTATAGGTGACTTCCAAGTCAGCCATATTGCATGGGGGACATTGTGCTGGTGGCCATGTCCTATAGGTAACTTCCAAGTCAGCCATATTGCATGGGGGACATTGTGCTGGTTGTCTTGTATAGGTGACTTCCAAGTCAGCCATATTGCTTGGGGGACATTGTGCTGGTTGTATTGTATAGGTGACTTCCAAGTCAGCCATATTCCATGGGGGACATTGTGCTGGTTGCCATTTTGTATAGGTGACTTCCAAGTCAGCCATATTGCATGGGGGACATTGTGCTGGTGGCCATGTTCTATAGGTGACTTCCATGTCAGCCATATTGCATTTGGGACATTGTGCTGGTTGTCTTGTATAGGTGACTTCCAAGTCAGCCATATTGCATGGGGGACATTGTGCTGGTTGTGTTGTATAGGTGACTTCCAAATCAGCCATATTGCATGGGGGACATTGTGCTGGTTGTATTGTATAGGTGACTTCCAAGTCAGCCATATTGCATGGGGGACATTGTGCTGGTTGTATTGTATAGGTGACTTCCAAGTCAGCCATATTGCATGGGGGACATTGTGCTGTTGGCCATGTCGTATAGGTGACTTCCAAGTCAGCCATATTGCATGGGGGACATTGTGCTGGTTGTCTTGTATAGGTGACTTCCAAGTCAGCCATATTGCTTGGGGGACATTGTGCTGGTTGTATTGTATAGGTGACTTCCAAGTCAGCCATATTGCATGGGGGACATTGTGCTGGTTGCCATGTTGTATAGGTGACTTCCAAGTCAGCCATATTGCATGGGGGACATTGTGCTGGTGGCCATGTTCTATAGGTGACTTCCAAGTCAGCCATATTGCATTTGGCACATTGTGCTGGTTGTATTGTATAGGTGACTTCCAAGTCAGCCATATTGCATGGGGGACATTGTGCTGGTTGTATTGTATAGGTGACTTCCAAGTCAGCCATATTGCATGGGGGACATTGTGCTGGTTGCCATGTTGTATAGGTGACTTCCAAGTCAGCCATATTGCATGGGGGACATTGTGCTGGTTGTATTGTATAGGTGACTTCCAAGTTAGCCATATTGCATGGGGGACATTGTGCTGGTTGCCATGTTGTATAGGTGACTTCCAAGTCAGCCATATTGCATGGGGGACATTGTGCTGGTTGCCATGTTGTATAGGTGACTTACAAGTCAGCCATATTGCATGGGGGAAATTGTGCTGGTTGTCTTGTATAGGTGACTTTTAAGTCAGCCATATTGCTTGGGGGACATTGTGCTGGTTGCCATGTTCTATAGGTGACTTCCAAGTCAGCCATATTGCTTGGGGGACATTGTGCTGGTTGCCATGTTGTATAGGTGACTTCCAAGTCAGCCATATTGCTTGGGGGACATTGTGCTGGTTGCCATGTTGTATAGGTGACTTCCTAGTCAGCCATATTGCATGGGGGACATTGTGCTGGTGGCCATGTTCTATAGGTGACTTCCAAGTCAGCCATATTGCATGGGGGACATTGTGCTGGTTGTCTTGTATAGGTGACTTCCAAGTCAGCCATATTGCATGGGGGACATTGTGCTGGTTGTGTTGTATAGGTGACTTCCAAATCAGCCATATTGCATGGGGGACATTGTGCTGGTTGTATTGTATAGGTGACTTCCAAGTCAGCCATATTGCATGGGGGACATTGTGCTGGTTGTATTGTATAGGTGACTTCCAAGTCAGCCATATTGCATGGGGGACATTGTGCTGGTTGTCTTGTATAGGTGACTTCCAAGTCAGCCATATTGCTTGGGGGACATTGTGCTGGTTGTATTGCATGGGGGACATTGTGCTGGTGGCCATGTCCTGTAGGTGACTTCCAAGTCAGCCATATTGCATGGGGGACATTGTGCTGGTTGTCTTGTATAGGTGACTTCCAAGTCAGCCATATTTCTTGGGGGACATTGTGCTGGTTGTATTGTATAGGTGACTTCCAAGTCAGCCATATTGCATGGGGGACATTGTGCTGGTTGCCATGTTGTATAGGTGACTTCCAAGTCAGCCATATTGCATGGGGGACATTGTGCTGGTGGCCATGTTCTATAGGTGACTTCCAAGTCAGCCATATTGCATTTGGGACATTGTGCTGGTTGTCTTGTATAGGTGATTTCAAAGTCAGCCATATTGCTTGGGGGGCATTGTGCTGGTTGCCATGTCATATAGGTGACTTCCAAGTCAGCCATATTGCATGGGGGACATTGTGCTGGTTGTCTTGTATAGGTGACTACCAAGTCAGCCATATTGCATGGGGGACATTGTGCTGGTTGCCATGTTGTATAGGTGAATTCCAAGTCAGCCATATTGCATGGGGGACATTGTGCTGGTTGCCACGTTGTATAGGTGACTTCCAAGTGAGCCATATTGCTTGGGGGACATTGTGCTGGTTGTGTTGTATAGGTGACTTCCAAGTCAGCCATATTGCATGGAGGACATTGTGCTGGTTTTCTTGTATAGGTGACTTCCAAGTCAGCCGTGTTGCATGGGGGACATTGTGCTGGTGGCCATGTTATATAGGTGACTTCCAAGTCAGCCATATTGCATGGGGGACATTGTGCTGGTTGCCATGTTGTATAGGTGACTTCCAAGTCAGCCATATTGCTTGGGGGACATTGTGCCGGTTGCCACGTTCTATAGGTGACTTCCAAGTGAGCCATATTGCTTGGGGGACATTGTGCTGGTTGCCATGTTGTATAGGTGACTTCCAAGTCAGCCATATTGCATGGGGGACATTGTGCTGGTGGCCATGTTCTATAGGTGACTTCCAAGTCAGCCACATTGCATGGGGGACATTGTGCTGGTTTCTTGTATAGGTGACTTCCAAGTCAGCCAAATTGCATGGGGGACATTGTGCTGGTTACCATGTTGTATAGGTGACTTCCAAGTCAGCCATATTGCATGGGGGACATTGTGCTGGTTGCCATGTTGTATAGATGACTTCCAAGTCAGCCATATTGCATGGGGGACATTGTGCTGGATGCCATGTTGTATAGGTGACTTCCAAGTGAGCCATATTGCATGGGGGACATTGTGCTGGTTGTGTTGTATAGGTGACTTCCAAGTCAGCCATATTGCATGGGGGACATTGTGTTGGTTGTGTTGTATAGGTGACTTCCAAGTCAGCCATATTGCATGGGGGACATTGTGCTGGTTGTATTGTATAGGTGACTTCCAAGTCAGCCATATTGCATGGGGGACATTGTGCTGGTTGTATTGTATAGGTGACTTCCAAGTGAGCCAAATTGCTTGGGGGGCATTGTGCTGGTGGCCATGTTCTATAGGTGACTTCCAAGTCAGCCATATTGCATGGGGGACATTGTGCTGGTTGCCATGTCCTATAGGTGACTTCCAAGTCAGCCATATTGCATGGGGGACATTGTGCTGGTTGCCATGTTGTATAGGTGACTTCCAAGTGAGCCATATTGCTTGGGGGACATTGTGCTGGTTGTGTTGTATAGGTGACTTCCAAGTCAGCCATATTGCATGGGGGACATTGTGCTGGTTGTCTTGTATAGGTGACTTCCAAGTCAGCCGTGTTGCATGGGGGACATTGTGCTGGTTGTATTGTATAGGTGACTTCCAAGTCAGCCATATTGCATGGGGGACATTGTGCTGGTTGCCATGTTGTAAAGGTGACTTCCAAGTCAGCCATATTGCATGGGGGACATTGTGCTGGTTGCCATGTTGTATAGGTGACTTACAATTCAGCCATATTGCATGGGGGACATTGTGCTGGTTGCGATGTCCTATAGGTGACTTCCAAGTCAGCTATATTGCATGGGGGAAATTGTGCTGGTTGTCTTGTATAGGTGACTTTTAACTCAGCCATATTGGTTGGGGGACATTGTGCTAGTTGCCATGTTCTATAGGTGACTTCCAAGTCATCCATATTGCTTGGGGGACATTGTGCTGGTTGCCATGTTGTATAGGTGACTTCCAAGTCAGCCAAATTGCTTGGGGGACATTGTGCTGGTTGCCATGTTGTATAGGTGACTTCCAAGTCTGCCATATTGCATGGGGGACATTGTGCTGGTGGCCATGTTCTATAGGTGACTTCCAAGTCAGCCATATTGCATGGGGGACATTGTGCTGGTTGTCTTGTATAGGTGACTTCCAAATCAGCCATATTGCATGGGGGACATTGTGCTGGTTGTATTGTATAGGTGACTTCCAAGTCAGCCATATTGCATGGGGGACATTGTGCTGGTTGTATTGTATAGGTGACTTCCAAGTCAGCCATATTGCATGGGGGACATTGTGCTGGTGGCCATGTCCTATAGGTAACTTCCAAGTCAGCCATATTGCATGGGGGACATTGTGCTGGTTGTCTTGTATAGGTGACTTCCAAGTCAGCCATATTGCTTGGGGGACATTGTGCTGGTTGTATTGTATAGGTGACTTCCAAGTCAGCCATATTCCATGGGGGACATTGTGCTGGTTGCCATTTTGTATAGGTGACTTCCAAGTCAGCCATATTGCATGGGGGACATTGTGCTGGTGGCCATGTTCTATAGGTGACTTCCATGTCAGCCATATTGCATTTGGGACATTGTGCTGGTTGTCTTGTATAGGTGACTTCCAAGTCAGCCATATTGCATGGGGGACATTGTGCTGGTTGTGTTGTATAGGTGACTTCCAAATCAGCCATATTGCATGGGGGACATTGTGCTGGTTGTATTGTATAGGTGACTTCCAAGTCAGCCATATTGCATGGGGGACATTGTGCTGGTTGTATTGTATAGGTGACTTCCAAGTCAGCCATATTGCATGGGGGACATTGTGCTGTTGGCCATGTCGTATAGGTGACTTCCAAGTCAGCCATATTGCATGGGGGACATTGTGCTGGTTGTCTTGTATAGGTGACTTCCAAGTCAGCCATATTGCTTGGGGGACATTGTGCTGGTTGTATTGTATAGGTGACTTCCAAGTCAGCCATATTGCATGGGGGACATTGTGCTGGTTGCCATGTTGTATAGGTGACTTCCAAGTCAGCCATATTGCATGGGGGACATTGTGCTGGTGGCCATGTTCTATAGGTGACTTCCAAGTCAGCCATATTGCATTTGGCACATTGTGCTGGTTGTATTGTATAGGTGACTTCCAAGTCAGCCATATTGCATGGGGGACATTGTGCTGGTTGTATTGTATAGGTGACTTCCAAGTGAGCCATATTGCTTGGGGGACATTGTGCTGGTGGCCATGTTCTATAGGTGACTTCCAAGTCAGCCATATTGCATGGGGGACATTGTGCTGGTTGCATTGTCCTATAGGTGACTTCCAAGTCAGCCATATTGCATGGGGGACATTGTGCTGGTGGCCATGTTCTATAGGTGACTTCCAAGTCAGCCATATTGCATGGGGGACATTGTGCTGGTTGTCTTGTATAGGTGACTTCCAAGTCAGCCATATTGCATGGGGGACATTGTGCTGGTGGCCATGTTCTATAGGTGACTTCCAAGTCAGCCATATTGCTTGGGGGACATTGTGCTGGTTGTATTGTATAGGTGACTTCCAAGTCAGCCATATTGCATGGGGGACATTGTGCTGGTTGCCATGCTGTATAGGTGACTTCCAAGTCAGCCATATTGCATGGGGGACATTGTGCTGGTTGTCTTGTATAGGGACTTCCAAGTCAGCCATATTGCATGGGGGACATTGTGCTGGTTGCCATGTTGTAAAGGTGACTTCCAAGTCAGGCATATTGCATGGGGGACATTGTGCTGGTTGCCATGTTGTATAGGTGACTTCCAAGTGAGCCATATTGCTTGGGGGACATTGTGCTGGTTGTGTTGTATAGGTGACTTCCAAGTCAGCCATATTGCATGGGGGACATTGTGCTGGTTGTCTTGTATAGGTGACTTCCAAGTCAGCCGTGTTGCATGGGGGACATTGTGCTGGTGGCCATGTTCTATAGGTGACTTCCAAGTCAGCCATATTGCATTTGGGACATTGTGCTGGTTGTCTTGTATAGGTGACTTCCAAGTCAGCCATATTGCATGGGGGACATTGTGCTGGTTGTGTTGTATAGGTGACTTCCAAATCAGCCATATTGCATGGGGGACATTGTGCTGGTTGTATTGTATAGGTGACTTCCAAGTCAGCCATATTGCATGGGGGACATTGTGCTGGTGGCCATGTCGTATAGGTGACTTCCAAGTCAGCCATATTGCATGGGGGACATTGTGCTGGTTGTCTTGTATAGGTGACTTCCAAGTCAGCCATATTGCTTGGGGGACATTGTGCTGGTTGTATTGTATAGGTGACTTCCAAGTCAGCCATATTGCATGGGGGACATTTTGCTGGTTGCCATGTTGTATAGGTGACTTCCAAGTCAGCCATATTGCATGGGGGACATTGTGCTGGTGGCCATGTGCTATAGGTGACTTCCAAGTCAGCCATATTGCATTTGGGACATTGTGCTGGTTGTATTGTATAGGTGACTTCCAAGTCAGCCATATTGCATGGGGGACATTGTGCTGGTTGTATTGTATAGGTGACTTCCAAGTGAGCCATATTGCTTGGGGGACATTGTGCTGGTGGCCATGTTCTATAGGTGACTTCCAAGTCAGCCATATTGCATGGGGGACATTGTGCTGGTTGCATTGTCCTATAGGTGACTTCCAAGTCAGCCATATTGCATGGGGGACATGTGCTGGTTGTATTGTATAGGTGACTTCCAAGTCAGCCATATTGCATGGGGGACATTGTGCTGGTTGTATTGTATAGGTGACTTCCAAGTCAGCCATATTGCATGGGGGACATTGTGCTGGTGGCCATGTCCTATAGGTAACTTCCAAGTCAGCCATATTGCATGGGGGACATTGTGCTGGTTGTCTTGTATAGGTGACTTCCAAGTCAGCCATATTGCTTGGGGGACATTGTGCTGGTTGTATTGTATAGTTGACTTCCAAGTCAGCCATATTGCATGGGGGACATTGTGCTGGTTGCCATTTTGTATAGGTGACTTCCAAGTCAGCCATATTGCATGGGGGACATTGTGCTGGTGGCCATGTTCTATAGGTGACTTCCATGTCAGCCATATTGCATTTGGGACATTTTGCTGGTTGTCTTGTATAGGTGACTTCCAAGTCAGCCATATTGCATGGGGGACATTGTGCTGGTTGTGTTGTATAGGTGACTTCCAAATCAGCCATATTGCATGGGGGACATTGTGCTGGTTGTATTGTATAGGTGACTTCCAAGTCAGCCATATTGCATGGGGGACATTGTGCTGGTTGTATTGTATAGGTGACTTCCAAGTCAGCCATATTGCATGGGGGACATTGTGCTGTTGGCCATGTCGTATAGGTGACTTCCAATTCAGCCATATTGCATGGGGGACATTGTGCTGGTTGTCTTGTATAGGTGACTTCCAAGTCAGCCATATTGCTTGGGGTGACATTGTGCTGGTTGTATTGTATAGGTGACTTCCAAGTCAGCCATATTGCATGGGGGACATTGTGCTGGTTGCCATGTTGTATAGGTGACTTCCAAGTCAGCCATATTGCATGGGGGACATTGTGCTGGTGGCCATGTTCTATAGGTGACTTCCAAGTCAGCCATATTGCATTTGGGACATTGTGCTGGTTGTATTGTATAGGTGACTTCCAAGTCAGCCATATTGCATGGGGGACATTGTGCTGGTGGCCATGTTCTATAGGTGACTTCCAAGTCAGCCATATTGCTTGGGGGACATTGTGCTGGTTGTATTGTATAGGTGACTTCCAAATCAGCCATATTGCATGGGGGACATTGTGCTGGTTGCCATGCTGTATAGGTGACTTCCAAGTCAGCCATATTGCATGGGGGACATTGTGCTGGTTGTCTTGTATAGGTGACTTCCAAGTCAGCCATATTGCATGGGGGACATTGTGCTGGTGGCCATGTTCTATAGGTGACTTCCAAGTCAGCCATATTGCTTGGGGGACATTGTGCTGGTTGTATTGTATAGGTGACTTCCAAGTCAGCCATATTGCATGGGGGACATTGTGCTGGTTGCCATGCTGTATAGGTGACTTCCAAGTCAGCCATATTGCATGGGGGACATTGTGCTGGTTGTCTTGTATAGGTGACTTCCAAGTCAGCCATATTGCATGGGGGACATTGTGCTGGTTGCCATGTTGTATAGGTGACTTCCAAGTCAGGCATATTGCATGGGGGACATTGTGCTGGTTGCCATGTTGTATAGGTGACTTCCAAGTGAGCCATATTGCTTGGGGGACATTGTGCTGGTTGTGTTGTATAGGTGACTTCCAAGTCAGCCATATTGCATGGGGGACATTGTGCTGGTTGTCTTGTATAGGTGACTTCCAAGTCAGCCGTGTTGCATGGGGGACATTGTGCTGGTGGCCATGTTCTATAGGTGACTTCCAAGTCAGCCATATTGCATTTGGGACATTGTGCTGGTTGTCTTGTATAGGTGACTTCCAAGTCAGCCATATTGCATGGGGGACATTGTGCTGGTTGTGTTGTATAGGTGACTTCCAAGTCAGCCATATTGCATGGGGGACATTGTGCTGGTGGCCATGTCGTATAGGTGACTTCCAAGTCAGCCATATTGCATGGGGGACATTGTGCTGGTTGTCTTGTATAGGTGACTTCCAAGTCAGCCATATTGCTTGGGGGACATTGTGCTGGTTGTATTGTATAGGTGACTTCCAAGTCAGCCATATTGCATGGGGGACATTGTGCTGGTTGCCATGTTGTATAGGTGACTTCAAGTTAGCCATATTGCATGGGGGACATTGTGCTGGTGGCCATGTGCTATAGGTGACTTCCAAGTCAGCCATATTGCATTTGGGACATTGTGCTGGTTGTATTGTATAGGTGACTTCCAAGTCAGCCATATTGCATGGGGGACATTGTGCTGGTTGTATTGTATAGGTGACTTCCAAGTGAGCCATATTGCTTGGGGGACATTGTGCTGGTGGCCATGTTCTATAGGTGACTTCCAAGTCAGCCATATTGCATGGGGGACATTGTGCTGGTTGCATTGTCCTATAGGTGACTTCCAAGTCAGCCATATTGCATGCGGGACATTGTGCTGGTGGCCATGTTCTATAGGTGACTTCCAAGTCAGATATATTGCATGGGGGACATTGTGCTGGTTGTCTTGTATAGGTGACTTCCAAGTCAGCCATATTGCATGGGGGACATTGTGCTGGTTGCCATGTTGTATAGGTGACTTCCAAGTCAGGCATATTGCATGGGGGACATTGTGCTGGTTGCCATGTTGTATAGGTGACTTCCAAGTGAGCCATATTGCTTGGGGGACATTGTGCTGGTTGTGTTGTATAGGTGACTTCCAAGTCAGCCATATTGCATGGGGGACATTGTGCTGGTTGTCTTGTATAGGTGACTTCCAAGTCAGCCGTGTTGCATGGGGGACATTGTGCTGGTGGCCATGTTCTATAGGTGACTTCCAAGTCAGCCATATTGCATTTGGGACATTGTGCTGGTTGTCTTGAATAGGTGACTTCCAAGTCAGCCATATTGCATGGGGGACATTGTGCTGGTTGTGTTGTATAGGTGACTTCCAAATCAGCAATATTGCATGGGGGACATTGTGCTGGTTGTATTGTATAGGTGACTTCCAAGTCAGCCATATTGCATGGGGGACATTGTGCTGGTTGTATTGTATAGGTGACTTCCAAGTCAGCCATATTGCATGGGGGACATTGTTCTGGTGGCCATGTCGTATAGGTGACTTCCAAGTCAGCCATATTGCATGGGGGACATTGTGCTGGTTGTCTTGTATAGGTGACTTCCAAGTCAGCCATATTGCTTGGGGGACATTGTGCTGGTTGTATTGTATAGGTGACTTCCAAGTCAGCCATATTGCATGGGGGACATTGTGCTGGTTGCCATGTTGTATAGGTGACTTCCAAGTCAGCCATATTGCATGGGGGACATTGTGCTGGTGGCCATGTGCTATAGGTGACTTCCAAGTCAGCCATATTGCATTTGGGACATTGTGCTGGTTGTATTGTATAGGTGACTTCCAAGTCAGCCATATTGCATGGGGGACATTGTGCTGGTTGTATTGTATAGGTGACTTCCAAGTGAGCCATATTGCTTGGGGGACATTGTGCTGGTGGCCATGTTCTATAGGTGACTTCCAAGTCAGCCATATTGCATGGGGGACATTGTGCTGGTTGCATTGTCCTATAGGTGACTTCCAAGTCAGCCATATTGCATGGGGGACATTGTGCTGGTGGCCATGTTCTATAGGTGACTTCCAAGTCAGCCATATTGCATGGGGGACATTGTGCTGATTGTCTTGTATAGGTGACTTCCAAGTCAGCCATATTGCATGGGGGAAATTGTGCTGGTGGCCATGTTCTATAGGTGACTTCCAAGTCAGCCATATTGCTTGGGGGACATTGTGCTGGTTGTATTGTATAGGTGACTTCCAAGTCAGCCATATTGCATGGGGGACATTGTGCTGGTTGCCATGTTGTATAGGTGACTTCCAAGTCAGCCATATTGCATTTGTGACATTGTGCTGGTTGTATTGTATAGGTGACTTCCAAGTCAGCCATATTGCATGGGGGACATTGTGCTGGTTGTATTGTATAGGTGACTTCCAAGTGAGCCATATTGCTTGGGGGACATTGTGCTGGTGGCCATGTTCTATAGGTGACTTCCAAGTCAGCCATATTGCATGGGGGACATTGTGCTGGTTGCATTGTCCTATAGGTGACTTCCAAGTCAGCCATATTGCATGGGGGACATTGTGCTGGTGGCCATGTTCTATAGGTGACTTCCAAGTCAGCCATATTGCATGGGGGACATTGTGCTGGTTGTCTTGTATAGGTGACTTCCAAATCAGCCATATTGCATGGGGGACATTGTGCTGGTTGTATTGTATAGGTGACTTCCAAGTCAGCCATATTGCATGGGGGACATTGTGCTGGTTGTATTGTATAGGTGACTTCCAAGTCAGCCATATTGCATGGGGGACATTGTGCTGGTGGCCATGTCCTATAGGTAACTTCCAAGTCAGCCATATTGCATGGGGGACATTGTGCTGGTTGTCTTGTATAGGTGACTTCCAAGTCAGCCATATTGCTTGGGGGACATTGTGCTGGTTGTATTGTATAGGTGACTTCCAAGTCAGCCATATTGCATGGGGGACATTGTGCTGGTTGCCATTTTGTATAGGTGACTTCCAAGTCAGCCATATTGCATGGGGGACATTGTGCTGGTGGCCATGTTCTATAGGTGACTTCCATGTCAGCCATATTGCATTTGGGACATTGTGCTGGTTGTCTTGTATAGGTGACTTCCAAGTCAGCCATATTGCATGGGGGACATTGTGCTGGTTGTGTTGTATAGGTGACTTCCAAATCAGCCATATTGCATGGGGGACATTGTGCTGGTTGTATTGTATAGGTGACTTCCAAGTCAGCCATATTGCATGGGGGACATTGTGCTGGTGGCCATGTCCTATAGGTAACTTCCAAGTCAGCCATATTGCATGGCGGACATTGTGCTGGTTGTCTTGTATAGGTGACTTCCAAGTCAGCCATATTGCTTGGGGGACATTGTGCTGGTTGTATTGTATAGTTGACTTCCAAGTCAGCCATATTGCATGGGGGACATTGTGCTGGTTGCCATTTTGTATAGGTGACTTCCAAGTCAGCCATATTGCATGGGGGACATTGTGCTGGTGGCCATGTTCTATAGGTGACTTCCATGTCAGCCATATTGCATTTGGGACATTTTGCTGGTTGTCTTGTATAGGTGACTTCCAAGTCAGCCATATTGCATGGGGGACATTGTGCTGGTTGTGTTGTATAGTTGACTTCCAAATCAGCCATATTGCATGGGGGACATTGTGCTGGTTGTATTGTATAGGTGACTTCCAAGTCAGCCATATTGCATGGGGGACATTGTGCTGGTTGTATTGTATAGGTGACTTCCAAGTCAGCCATATTGCATGGGGGACATTGTGCTGTTGGCCATGTCGTATAGGTGACTTCCAAGTCAGCCATATTGCATGGGGGACATTGTGCTGGTTGTCTTGTATAGGTGACTTCCAAGTCAGCCATATTGCTTGGGGTGACATTGTGCTGGTTGTATTGTATAGGTGACTTCCAAGTCAGCCATATTGCATGGGGGACATTGTGCTGGTTGCCATGTTGTATAGGTGACTTCCAAGTCAGCCATATTGCATGGGGGACATTGTGCTGGTGGCCATGTTCTATAGGTGACTTCCAAGTCAGCCATATTGCATTTGGGACATTGTGCTGGTTGTATTGTATAGGTGACTTCCAAGTCAGCCATATTGCATGGGGGACATTGTGCTGGTTGTATTGTATAGGTGACTTCCAAGTGAGCCATATTGCATGGGGGACATTGTGCTGGTGGCCATGTTCTATAGGTGACTTCCAAGTCAGCCATATTGCTTGGGGGACATTGTGCTGGTTGTATTGTATAGGTGACTTCCAAGTCAGCCATATTGCATGGGGGACATTGTGCTGGTTGCCATGCTGTATAGGTGACTTCCAAGTCAGCCATATTGCATGGGGGACATTGTGCTGGTTGTCTTGTATAGGTGACTTCCAAGTCAGCCATATTGCATGGGGGACATTGTGCTGGTGGCCATGTTCTATAGGTGACTTCCAAGTCAGCCATATTGCTTGGGGGACATTGTGCTGGTTGTATTGTATAGGTGACTTCCAAGTCAGCCATATTGCATGGGGGACATTGTGCTGGTTGCCATGCTGTATAGGTGACTTCCAAGTCAGCCATATTGCATGGGGGACATTGTGCTGGTTGTCTTGTATAGGTGACTTCCAAGTCAGCCATATTGCATGGGGGACATTGTGCTGGTTGCCATGTTGTATAGGTGACTTCCAAGTCAGGCATATTGCATGGGGGACATTGTGCTGGTTGCCATGTTGTATAGGTGACTTCCAAGTGAGCCATATTGCTTGGGGGACATTGTGCTGGTTGTGTTGTATAGGTGACTTCCAAGTCAGCCATATTGCATGGGGGACATTGTGCTGGTTGTCTTGTATAGGTGACTTCCAAGTCAGCCGTGTTGCATGGGGGACATTGTGCTGGTGGCCATGTTCTATAGGTGACTTCCAAGTCAGCCATATTGCATTTGGGACATTGTGCTGGTTGTCTTGTATAGGTGACTTCCAAGTCAGCCATATTGCATGGGGGACATTGTGCTGGTTGTGTTGTATAGGTGACTTCCAAGTCAGCCATATTGCATGGGGGACATTGTGCTGGTGGCCATGTCGTATAGGTGACTTCCAAGTCAGCCATATTGCATGGGGGACATTGTGCTGGTTGTCTTGTATAGGTGACTTCCAAGTCAGCCATATTGCTTGGGGGACATTGTGCTGGTTGTATTGTATAGGTGACTTCCAAGTCAGCCATATTGCATGGGGGACATTGTGCTGGTTGCCATGTTGTATAGGTGACTTCAAGTTAGCCATATTGCATGGGGGACATTGTGCTGGTGGCCATGTGCTATAGGTGACTTCCAAGTCAGCCATATTGCATTTGGGACATTGTGCTGGTTGTATTGTATAGGTGACTTCCAAGTCAGCCATATTGCATGGGGGACATTGTGCTGGTTGTATTGTATAGGTGACTTCCAAGTGAGCCATATTGCTTGGGGGACATTGTGCTGGTGGCCATGTTCTATAGGTGACTTCCAAGTCAGCCATATTGCTTGGGGGACATTGTGCTGGTTGCCATTTTGTATAGGTGACTTCCAAGTCAGCCATATTGCATGGGGGACATTGTGCTGGTGGCCATGTTCTATAGGTGACTTCCATGTCAGCCATATTGCATTTGGGACATTTTGCTGGTTGTCTTGTATAGGTGACTTCCAAGTCAGCCATATTGCATGGGGGACATTGTGCTGGTTGTGTTGTATAGTTGACTTCCAAATCAGCCATATTGCATGGGGGACATTGTGCTGGTTGTATTGTATAGGTGACTTCCAAGTCAGCCATATTGCATGGGGGACATTGTGCTGGTTGTATTGTATAGGTGACTTCCAAGTCAGCCATATTGCATGGGGGACATTGTGCTGTTGGCCATGTCGTATAGGTGACTTCCAAGTCAGCCATATTGCATGGGGGACATTGTGCTGGTTGTCTTGTATAGGTGACTTCCAAGTCAGCCATATTGCTTGGGGTGACATTGTGCTGGTTGTATTGTATAGGTGACTTCCAAGTCAGCCATATTGCATGGGGGACATTGTGCTGGTTGCCATGTTGTATAGGTGACTTCCAAGTCAGCCATATTGCATGGGGGACATTGTGCTGGTGGCCATGTTCTATAGGTGACTTCCAAGTCAGCCATATTGCATTTGGGACATTGTGCTGGTTGTATTGTATAGGTGACTTCCAAGTCAGCCATATTGCATGGGGGACATTGTGCTGGTTGTATTGTATAGGTGACTTCCAAGTGAGCCATATTGCATGGGGGACATTGTGCTGGTGGCCATGTTCTATAGGTGACTTCCAAGTCAGCCATATTGCTTGGGGGACATTGTGCTGGTTGTATTGTATAGGTGACTTCCAAGTCAGCCATATTGCATGGGGGACATTGTGCTGGTTGCCATGCTGTATAGGTGACTTCCAAGTCAGCCATATTGCATGGGGGACATTGTGCTGGTTGTCTTGTATAGGTGACTTCCAAGTCAGCCATATTGCATGGGGGACATTGTGCTGGTGGCCATGTTCTATAGGTGACTTCCAAGTCAGCCATATTGCTTGGGGGACATTGTGCTGGTTGTATTGTATAGGTGACTTCCAAGTCAGCCATATTGCATGGGGGACATTGTGCTGGTTGCCATGCTGTATAGGTGACTTCCAAGTCAGCCATATTGCATGGGGGACATTGTGCTGGTTGTCTTGTATAGGTGACTTCCAAGTCAGCCATATTGCATGGGGGACATTGTGCTGGTTGCCATGTTGTATAGGTGACTTCCAAGTCAGGCATATTGCATGGGGGACATTGTGCTGGTTGCCATGTTGTATAGGTGACTTCCAAGTGAGCCATATTGCTTGGGGGACATTGTGCTGGTTGTGTTGTATAGGTGACTTCCAAGTCAGCCATATTGCATGGGGGACATTGTGCTGGTTGTCTTGTATAGGTGACTTCCAAGTCAGCCGTGTTGCATGGGGGACATTGTGCTGGTGGCCATGTTCTATAGGTGACTTCCAAGTCAGCCATATTGCATTTGGGACATTGTGCTGGTTGTCTTGTATAGGTGACTTCCAAGTCAGCCATATTGCATGGGGGACATTGTGCTGGTTGTGTTGTATAGGTGACTTCCAAGTCAGCCATATTGCATGGGGGACATTGTGCTGGTGGCCATGTCGTATAGGTGACTTCCAAGTCAGCCATATTGCATGGGGGACATTGTGCTGGTTGTCTTGTATAGGTGACTTCCAAGTCAGCCATATTGCTTGGGGGACATTGTGCTGGTTGTATTGTATAGGTGACTTCCAAGTCAGCCATATTGCATGGGGGACATTGTGCTGGTTGCCATGTTGTATAGGTGACTTCAAGTTAGCCATATTGCATGGGGGACATTGTGCTGGTGGCCATGTGCTATAGGTGACTTCCAAGTCAGCCATATTGCATTTGGGACATTGTGCTGGTTGTATTGTATAGGTGACTTCCAAGTCAGCCATATTGCATGGGGGACATTGTGCTGGTTGTATTGTATAGGTGACTTCCAAGTGAGCCATATTGCTTGGGGGACATTGTGCTGGTGGCCATGTTCTATAGGTGACTTCCAAGTCAGCCATATTGCATGGGGGACATTGTGCTGGTTGCATTGTCCTATAGGTGACTTCCAAGTCAGCCATATTGCATGCGGGACATTGTGCTGGTGGCCATGTTCTATAGGTGACTTCCAAGTCAGATATATTGCATGGGGGACATTGTGCTGGTTGTCTTGTATAGGTGACTTCCAAGTCAGCCATATTGCATGGGGGACATTGTGCTGGTTGCCATGTTGTATAGGTGACTTCCAAGTCAGGCATATTGCATGGGGGACATTGTGCTGGTTGCCATGTTGTATAGGTGACTTCCAAGTGAGCCATATTGCTTGGGGGACATTGTGCTGGTTGTGTTGTATAGGTGACTTCCAAGTCAGCCATATTGCATGGGGGACATTGTGCTGGTTGTCTTGTATAGGTGACTTCCAAGTCAGCCGTGTTGCATGGGGGACATTGTGCTGGTGGCCATGTTCTATAGGTGACTTCCAAGTCAGCCATATTGCATTTGGGACATTGTGCTGGTTGTCTTGTATAGGTGACTTCCAAGTCAGCCATATTGCATGGGGGACATTGTGCTGGTTGTGTTGTATAGGTGACTTCCAAATCAGCAATATTGCATGGGGGACATTGTGCTGGTTGTATTGTATAGGTGACTTCCAAGTCAGCCATATTGCATGGGGGACATTGTGCTGGTTGTATTGTATAGGTGACTTCCAAGTCAGCCATATTGCATGGGGGACATTGTGCTGGTGGCCATGTCGTATAGGTGACTTCCAAGTCAGCCATATTGCATGGGGGACATTGTGCTGGTTGTCTTGTATAGGTGACTTCCAAGTCAGCCATATTGCTTGGGGGACATTGTGCTGGTTGTATTGTATAGGTGACTTCCAAGTCAGCCATATTGCATGGGGGACATTGTGCTGGTTGCCATGTTGTATAGGTGACTTCCAAGTCAGCCATATTGCATGGGGGACATTGTGCTGGTGGCCATGTGCTATAGGTGACTTCCAAGTCAGCCATATTGCATTTGGGACATTGTGCTGGTTGTATTGTATAGGTGACTTCCAAGTCAGCCATATTGCATGGGGGACATTGTGCTGGTTGTATTGTATAGGTGACTTCCAAGTGAGCCATATTGCTTGGGGGACATTGTGCTGGTGGCCATGTTCTATAGGTGACTTCCAAGTCAGCCATATTGCATGGGGGACATTGTGCTGGTTGCATTGTCCTATAGGTGACTTCCAAGTCAGCCATATTGCATGGGGGACATTGTGCTGGTGGCCATGTTCTATAGGTGACTTCCAAGTCAGCCATATTGCATGGGGGACATTGTGCTGATTGTCTTGTATAGGTGACTTCCAAGTCAGCCATATTGCATGGGGGAAATTGTGCTGGTGGCCATGTTCTATAGGTGACTTCCAAGTCAGCCATATTGCTTGGGGGACATTGTGCTGGTTGTATTGTATAGGTGACTTCCAAGTCAGCCATATTGCATGGGGGACATTGTGCTGGTTGCCATGTTGTATAGGTGACTTCCAAGTCAGCCATATTGCATTTGTGACATTGTGCTGGTTGTATTGTATAGGTGACTTCCAAGTCAGCCATATTGCATGGGGGACATTGTGCTGGTTGTATTGTATAGGTGACTTCCAAGTGAGCCATATTGCTTGGGGGACATTGTGCTGGTGGCCATGTTCTATAGGTGACTTCCAAGTCAGCCATATTGCATGGGGGACATTGTGCTGGTTGCATTGTCCTATAGGTGACTTCCAAGTCAGCCATATTGCATGGGGGACATTGTGCTGGTGGCCATGTTCTATAGGTGACTTCCAAGTCAGCCATATTGCATGGGGGACATTGTGCTGGTTGTCTTGTATAGGTGACTTCCAAATCAGCCATATTGCATGGGGGACATTGTGCTGGTTGTATTGTATAGGTGACTTCCAAGTCAGCCATATTGCATGGGGGACATTGTGCTGGTTGTATTGTATAGGTGACTTCCAAGTCAGCCATATTGCATGGGGGACATTGTGCTGGTGGCCATGTCCTATAGGTAACTTCCAAGTCAGCCATATTGCATGGGGGACATTGTGCTGGTTGTCTTGTATAGGTGACTTCCAAGTCAGCCATATTGCTTGGGGGACATTGTGCTGGTTGTATTGTATAGGTGACTTCCAAGTCAGCCATATTGCATGGGGGACATTGTGCTGGTTGCCATTTTGTATAGGTGACTTCCAAGTCAGCCATATTGCATGGGGGACATTGTGCTGGTGGCCATGTTCTATAGGTGACTTCCATGTCAGCCATATTGCATTTGGGACATTGTGCTGGTTGTCTTGTATAGGTGACTTCCAAGTCAGCCATATTGCATGGGGGACATTGTGCTGGTTGTGTTGTATAGGTGACTTCCAAATCAGCCATATTGCATGGGGGACATTGTGCTGGTTGTATTGTATAGGTGACTTCCAAGTCAGCCATATTGCATGGGGGACATTGTGCTGGTTGTATTGTATAGGTGACTTCCAAGTCAGCCATGTTGCATGGGGGACATTGTGCTGTTGGCCATGTCGTATAGGTGACTTCCAAGTCAGCCATATTGCATGGGGGACATTGTGCTGGTTGTCTTGTATAGGTGACTTCCAAGTCAGCCATATTGCTTGGGGTGACATTGTGCTGGTTGTATTGTATAGGTGACTTCCAAGTCAGCCATATTGCATGGGGGACATTGTGCTGGTTGCCATGTTGTATAGGTGACTTCCAAGTCAGCCATATTGCATGGGGGACATTGTGCTGGTGGCCATGTTCTATAGGTGACTTCCAAGTCAGCCATATTGCATTTGGGACATTGTGCTGGTTGTATTGTATAGGTGACTTCCAAGTCAGCCATATTGCATGGGGGATATTGTGCTGGTTGTATTGTATAGGTGACTTCCAAGTGAGCCATATTGCATGGGGGACATTGTGCTGGTGGCCATGTTCTATAGGTGACTTCCAAGTCAGCCATATTGCTTGGGGGACATTGTGCTGGTTGTATTGTATAGGTGACTTCCAAGTCAGCCATATTGCATGGGGGACATTGTGCTGGTTGCCATGCTGTATAGGTGACTTCCAAGTCAGCCATATTGCATGGGGGACATTGTGCTGGTTGTCTTGTATAGGTGACTTCCAAGTCAGCCATATTGCATGGGGGACATTGTGCTGGTGGCCATGTTATATAGGTGACTTCCAAGTCAGCCATATTGCTTGGGGGACATTGTGCTGGTTGTATTGTATAGGTGACTTCCAAGTCAGCCATATTGCATGGGGGACATTGTGCTGGTTGCCATGCTGTATAGGTGACTTCCAAGTCAGCCATATTGCATGGGGGACATTGTGCTGGTTGTCTTGTATAGGTGACTTCCAAGTCAGCCATATTGCATGGGGGACATTGTGCTGGTTGCCATGTTGTATAGGTGACTTCCAAGTCAGGCATATTGCATGGGGGACATTGTGCTGGTTGCCATGTTGTATAGGTGACTTCCAAGTGAGCCATATTGCTTGGGGGACATTGTGCTGGTTGTGTTGTATAGGTGACTTCCAAGTCAGCCATATTGCATGGGGGACATTGTGCTGGTTGTCTTGTATAGGTGACTTCCAAGTCAGCCGTGTTGCATGGGGGACATTGTGCTGGTGGCCATGTTCTATAGGTGACTTCCAAGTCAGCCATATTGCATTTGGGACATTGTGCTGGTTGTCTTGTATAGGTGACTTCCAAGTCAGCCATATTGCATGGGGGACATTGTGCTGGTTGTGTTGTATAGGTGACTTCCAAATCAGCCATATTGGATGGGGGACATTGTGCTGGTTGTATTGTATAGGTGACTTCCAAGTCAGCCATATTGCATGGGGGACATTGTGCTGGTTGTATTGTATAGGTGACTTCCAAGTCAGCCATATTGCATGGGGGACATTGTGCTGTTGGCCATGTCGTATAGGTGACTTCCAAGTCAGCCATATTGCATGGGGGACATTGTGCTGGTTGTCTTGTATAGGTGACTTCCAAGTCAGCCATATTGCTTGGGGGACATTGTGCTGGTTGTATTGTATAGGTGACTTCCAAGTCAGCCATATTGCATGGGGGACATTGTGCTGGTTGCCATGTTGTATAGGTGACTTCCAAGTCAGCCATATTGCATGGGGGACATTGTGCTGGTGGCCATGTGCTATAGGTGACTTCCAAGTCAGCCATATTGCATTTGGGACATTGTGCTGGTTGTATTGTATAGGTGACTTCCAAGTCAGCCATATTGCATGGGGGACATTGTGCTGGTTGTATTGTATAGGTGACTTCCAAGTGAGCCATATTGCTTGGGGGACATTGTGCTGGTGGCCATGTTCTATAGGTGACTTCCAAGTCAGCCATATTGCATGGGGGACATTGTGCTGGTTGCATTGTCCTATAGGTGACTTCCAAGTCAGCCATATTGCATGGGGGACATTGTGCTGGTGGCCATGTTCTATAGGTGACTTCCAATTCAGCCATAGTGCTTGGGGGACATTGTGCTGGTGGCCATGTTCTATAGGTGACTTCCAAGTCAGCCATATTGCATGGGGGACATTGTGCTGGTTGTCTTGTATAGGTGACTTCCAAGTCAGCCGTGTTGCATGGGGGACATTGTGCTGGTTGTATTGTATAGGTGACTTCCAAGTCAGCCATATTGCATGGGGGACATTGTGCTGGTTGCCATGTTGTAAAGGTGACTTCCAAGTCAGCCATATTGCATGGGGGACATTGTGCTGGTTGTCTTGTATAGGTGACTTCCAAGTCAGCCATATTGCATGGGGGACATTGTGCTGCTTGCCATGTTGTATAGGTGACTTCCAAGTCAGGCATATTGCATGGGGGACATTGTGCTGGTTGCCATGTTGTATAGGTGACTTCCAAGTAAGCCATATTGCTTGGGGGACATTGTGCTGGTTGTGTTGTATAGGTGTCTTCCAAGTCAGCCATATTGCATAGGGGACATTGTGCTGGTTGTCTTGTATAGGTGACTTCCAAGTCAGTCGTGTTGCATGGGGGACATTGTGCTGGTGGCCATGTTCTATAGGTGACTTCCAAGTCAGCCATATTGCATGGGGGACATTGTGCTGGTTGCCATGTTGTATAGGTGACTTCCAAGTCAGCCATATTGCTTGGGGGACATTGTGCTGGTTGTATTGTATAGGTGACTTCCAAGTCAGCCATATTGCATGGGGGACATTGTGCTGGTTGCCATGCTGTATAGGTGACTTCCAAGTCAGCCATATTGCATGGGGGACATTGTGCTGGTTGTCTTGTATAGGTGACTTCCAAGTCAGCCATATTGCATGGGGGACATTGTGCTGGTTGCCATGTTGTATAGGTGACTTCCAAGTCAGGCATATTGCATGGGGGACATTGTGCTGGTTGCCATGTTGTATAGGTGACTTCCAAGTGAGCCATATTGCTTGGGGGACATTGTGCTGGTTGTGTTGTATAGGTGACTTCCAAGTCAGCCATATTGCATGGGGGACATTGTGCTGGTTGTCTTGTATAGGTGACTTCCAAGTCAGCCGTGTTGCATGGGGGACATTGTGCTGGTGGCCATGTTCTATAGGTGACTTCCAAGTCAGCCATATTGCATTTGGGACATTGTGCTGGTTGTCTTGTATAGGTGACTTCCAAGTCAGCCATATTGCATGGGGGACATTGTGCTGGTTGTGTTGTATAGGTGACTTCCAAATCAGCCATATTGGATGGGGGACATTGTGCTGGTTGTATTGTATAGGTGACTTCCAAGTCAGCCATATTGCATGGGGGACATTGTGCTGGTTGTATTGTATAGGTGACTTCCAAGTCAGCCATATTGCATGGGGGACATTGTGCTGTTGGCCATGTCGTATAGGTGACTTCCAAGTCAGCCATATTGCATGGGGGACATTGTGCTGGTTGTCTTGTATAGGTGACTTCCAAGTCAGCCATATTGCTTGGGGGACATTGTGCTGGTTGTATTGTATAGGTGACTTCCAAGTCAGCCATATTGCATGGGGGACATTGTGCTGGTTGCCATGTTGTATAGGTGACTTCCAAGTCAGCCATATTGCATGGGGGACATTGTGCTGGTGGCCATGTGCTATAGGTGACTTCCAAGTCAGCCATATTGCATTTGGGACATTGTGCTGGTTGTATTGTATAGGTGACTTCCAAGTCAGCCATATTGCATGGGGGACATTGTGCTGGTTGTATTGTATAGGTGACTTCCAAGTGAGCCATATTGCTTGGGGGACATTGTGCTGGTGGCCATGTTCTATAGGTGACTTCCAAGTCAGCCATATTGCATGGGGGACATTGTGCTGGTTGCATTGTCCTATAGGTGACTTCCAAGTCAGCCATATTGCATGGGGGACATTGTGCTGGTGGCTATGTTCTATAGGTGACTTCCAATTCAGCCATATTGCTTGGGGGACATTGTGCTGGTGGCCATGTTCTATAGGTGACTTCCAAGTCAGCCATATTGCATGGGGGACATTGTGCTGGTTGTCTTGTATAGGTGACTTCCAAGTCAGCCGTGTTGCATGGGGGACATTGTGCTGATTGTATTGTATAGGTGACTTCCAAGTCAGCCATATTGCATGGGGGACATTGTGCTGGTTGCCATGTTGTAAAGGTGACTTCCAAGTCAGCCATATTGCATGGGGGACATTGTGCTGGTTGTCTTGTATAGGTGACTTCCAAGTCAGCCATATTGCATGGGGGACATTGTGCTGCTTGCCATGTTGTATAGGTGACTTCCAAGTCAGGCATATTGCATGGGGGACATTGTGCTGGTTGCCATGTTGTATAGGTGACTTCCAAGTAAGCCATATTGCTTGGGGGACATTGTGCTGGTTGTGTTGTATAGGTGTCTTCCAAGTCAGCCATATTGCATAGGGGACATTGTGCTGGTTGTCTTGTATAGGTGACTTCCAAGTCAGTCGTGTTGCATGGGGGACATTGTGCTGGTGGCCATGTTCTATAGGTGACTTCCAAGTCAGCCATATTGCATGGGGGACATTGTGCTGGTTGCCATGTTGTATAGGTGACTTCCAAGTGAGCCATATTGCTTGGGGGACATTGTGCTGGTTGCCATGTTGTATAGGTGACTTCCAAGTCAGCCATATTGCATGGGGGACATTGTGCTGGTGGCCATGTTCTATAGGTGACTACCAAGTCAGCCATATTGCTTGGAGGACATTGTGCTAGTTGTCTTGTATAGGTGACTTCCAAGTCAGCCATATTGCATGGAGGACATTGTGCTGGTTGTCTTGTATAGGTGACTTCCAAGTCAGCCATATTGCTTGGCGGACATTGTGCTGGTTGTCTTGTATAGGTGACTTCCAAGTCAGCAATATTACATGGGGGAAATTGTGCTGGTTGCCATGTTGTATAGGTGACTTCCAAGTCAGCCATATTGCATGGGGGACATTGTGCTAGTTGCCATGTTGTATAGGTGACTTCCAAGTCAGCCATATTGCATGGGGGACATTGTGCTGGGGGCCATGTCCTATAGGTGACTTCCAAGTCAGCCATATTGCATGGGGGACATTGTGCTGGTTGTCTTGTATAGGTGACTTCCAAGTCAGCCATATTGCTTGGGGGACATTGTAATGGTTGTATTGTATAGGTGACTTCCAAGTCAGCCATATTGCATGGGGGACATTGTGCTGGTTGCCATGTTCTATAGGTGACTTCCAAGTCATCCATATTGCATGGGGGACATTGTGCTGGTGGCCATGTTCTATACGTGACTTCCAAGTCAGCCATATTGCATTTGGGACATTGTGCTGGTTGTCTTGTATAGGTGACTTCCAAGTCAGCCATATTGCATGGGGGACATTGTGCTGGTTGTGTTGTATAGGTGACTTCCAAATCAGCCATATTGCATGGGGGACATTGTGCTGGTTGTATTGTATAGGTGACTTCCAAGTCAGCCATATTGCATGGGGGACATTGTGCTGGTTGTCTTGTATAGGTGACTTCCAAGTCAGCCATATTGCTTGGGGGACATTGTGCTGGTTGTATTGTATAGGTGACTTCCAAGTCAGCCATATTGCATGGGGGACATTGTGCTGGTTGCCATGTTGTATAGGTGACTTCCAAGTCAGCCATATTGCATGGGGGACATTGTGCTGGTGGCCATGTTCTATAGGTGACTTCTAAGTCAGCCATATTGCATATGGGACATTGTGCTGGTTGTATTGTATAGGTGACTTCCAAGTCAGCCATATTGCATGGGGGACATTGTGCTGGTTGTCTTGTATAGGTGACTTCCAAGTCAGCCATATTGCTTGGGGGACATTGTGCTGGTTGCCATGTTCTATAGGTGACTTCCAAGTCAGCCATATTGCTTGGGGGACATTGTGCTGGTGGCCATGTTCTATAGGTGACTTCCAAGTCAGCCATATTGCATGGGGGACATTGTGCTGGTTGTCTTGTATAGGTGACTTCCAAGTCAGCCGTGTTGCATGGGGGACATTGTGCTGGTTGTATTGTATAGGTGACTTCCAAGTCAGCCATATTGCATGGGGGACATTGTGCTGGTGGCCATGTCCTATAGGTGACTTCCAAGTCAGCCATATTGCATGGGGGACATTGTGCTGGTTGTCTTGTATAGGTGACTTCCAAGTCAGCCATATTGCTTGGGGGACATTGTGCTGGTTGTATTGTATAGGTGACTTCCAAGTCAGCCATATTGCATGGGGGACATTGTGCTGGTTGCCATGTTCTATAGGTGACTTCCAAGTCATCCATATTGCATGGGGGACATTGTGCTGGTGGCCATGTTCTATACGTGACTTCCAAGTCAGCCATATTGCATTTGGGACATTGTGCTAGTTGTCTTGTATAGGTGACTTCCAAGTCAGCCATATTGCATGGGGGACATTGTGCTGGTTGTGTTGTATAGGTGACTTCCAAATCAGCCATATTGCATGGGGGACATTGTGCTGGTTGTATTGTATAGGTGACTTCCAAGTCAGCCATATTGCATGGGGGACATTGTGCTGGTTGTCTTGTATAGGTGACTTCCAAGTCAGCCATATTGCATGGGGGACATTGTGCTGGTTGTATTGTATAGGTGACTTCCAAATCAGCCATATTGCATGGGGGACATTGTGCTGGTTGTATTGTATAGGTGACTTCCAAGTCAGCCATATTGCATGGGGGACATTGTGCTGGTTGTCTTGTATAGGTGACTTCCAAGTCAGCCATATTGCTTGGGGGACATTGTGCTGGTTGTATTGTATAGGTGACTTCCAAGTCAGCCATATTGCATGGGGGACATTGTGCTGGTTGCCATGTTCTATAGGTGACTTCCAAGTCATCCATATTGCATGGGGGACATTGTGCTGGTGGCCATGTTCTATACGTGACTTCCAAATCAGCCATATTGCATTTGGGACATTGTGCTGGTTGTCTTGTATAGGTGACTTCCAAGTCAGCCATATTGCATGGGGGACATTGTGCTGGTTGTGTTGTATAGGTGACTTCCAAATCAGCCATATTGCATGGGGGACATTGTGCTGGTTGTATTGTATAGGTGACTTCCAAGTCAGCCATATTGCATGGGGGACATTGTGCTGGTTGTCTTGTATAGGTGACTTCCAAGTCAGCCATATTGCTTGGGGGACATTGTGCTGGTTGTATTGTATAGGTGACTTCCAAGTCAGCCATATTGCATGGGGGACATTGTGCTGGTTGCCATGTTGTATAGGTGACTTCCAAGTCAGCCATATTGCATGGGGGACATTGTGCTGGTGGCCATGTTCTATAGGTGAATTCTAAGTCAGCCATATTGCATTTGGGACATTGTGCTGGTTGTATTGTATAGGTGACTTCCAAGTCAGCCATATTGCATGGGGGACATTGTGCTGGTTGTCTTGTATAGGTGACTTCCAAGTCAGCCATATTGCTTGGGGGACATTGTGCTGGTTGCCATGTTCTATAGGTGACTTCCAAGTCAGCCATATTGCTTGGGGGACATTGTGCTGGTGGCCATGTTCTATAGGTGACTTCCAAGTCAGCCATATTGCATGGGGGGCATTGTGCTGGTTGTCTTGTATAGGTGACTTCCAAGTCAGCCATATTGCATGGGGGACATTGTGCTGGTTGCCATGTTGTATAGGTGACTTCCAAGTCAGGCATATTGCATGGGGGACATTGTGCTGGTTGCCATGTTGTATAGGTGACTTCCAAGTGAGCCATATTGCTTGGGGGACATTGTGCTGGTTGTGTTGTATAGGTGACTTCCAAGTCAGCCATATTGCATGGGGGACATTGTGCTGGTTGTCTTGTATAGGTGACTTCCAAGTCAGCCGTGTTGCATGGGGGACATTGTGCTGGTGGCCATGTTCTATAGGTGACTTCCAAGTCAGCCATATTGCATGGGGGACATTGTGCTGGTTGTGTTGTATAGGTGACTTCCAAATCAGCCATATTGCATGGGGGACATTGTGCTGGTTGTATTGTATAGTTGACTTCCAAGTCAGCCATATTGCATGGGGGACATTGTGCTGGTTGTCTTGTATAGGTGACTTCCAAGTCAGCCATATTGCTTGGGGGACATTGTGCTGGTTGTATTGTATAGGTGACTTCCAAGTCAGCCATATTGCATGGGGGACATTGTGCTGGTTGCCATGTTGTATAGGTGACTTCCAAGTCAGCCATATTGCATGGGGGACATTGTGCTGGTGGCCATGTTCTATAGGTGACTTCTAAGTCAGCCATATTGCATTTGGGACATTGTGCTGGTTGTATTGTATAGGTGACTTCCAAGTCAGCCATATTGCATGGGGGACATTGTGCTGGTTGTCTTGTATAGGTGACTTCCAAGTCAGCCATATTGCTTGGGGGACATTGTGCTGGTTGCCATGTTCTATAGGTGACTTCCAAGTCAGCCATATTGCTTGGGGGACATTGTGCTGGTGGCCATGTTCTATAGGTGACTTCCAAGTCAGCCATATTGCATGGGGGACATTGTGCTGGTTGTCTTGTATAGGTGACTTCCAAGTCAGCCGTGTTGCATGGGGGACATTGTGCTGGTTGTATTGTATAGGTGACTTCCAAGTCAGCCATATTGCATGGGGGACATTGTGCTGGTTGCCATGTTGTAAAGGTGACTTCCAAGTCAGCCATATTGCATGGGGGACATTGTGCTGGTTGTCTTGTATAGGTGACTTCCAAGTCAGCCATATTGCATGGGGGACATTGTGCTGGTTGTGTTGTATAGGTGACTTCCAAATCAGCCATATTGCATGGGGGACATTGTGCTGGTTGTATTGTATAGTTGACTTCCAAGTCAGCCATATTGCATGGGGGACATTGTGCTGGTTGTCTTGTATAGGTGACTTCCAAGTCAGCCATATTGCTTGGGGGACATTGTGCTGGTTGTATTGTATAGGTGACTTCCAAGTCAGCCATATTGCATGGGGGACATTGTGCTGGTTGCCATGTTGTATAGGTGACTTCCAAGTCAGCCATATTGCATGGGGGACATTGTGCTGGTGGCCATGTTCTATAGGTGACTTCTAAGTCAGCCATATTGCATTTGGGACATTGTGCTGGTTGTATTGTATAGGTGACTTCCAAGTCAGCCATATTGCATGGGGGACATTGTGCTGGTTGTCTTGTATAGGTGACTTCCAAGTCAGCCATATTGCTTGAGGGACATTGTGCTGGTTGCCATGTTCTATAGGTGACTTCCAAGTCAGCCATATTGCTTGGGGGACATTGTGCTGGTGGCCATGTTCTATAGGTGACTTCCAAGTCAGCCATATTGCATGGGGGACATTGTGCTGGTTGTCTTGTATAGGTGACTTCCAAGTCAGCCGTGTTGCATGGGGGACATTGTGCTGGTTGTATTGTATAGGTGACTTCCAAGTCAGCCATATTGCATGGGGGACATTGTGCTGGTTGCCATGTTGTAAAGGTGACTTCCAAGTCAGCCATATTGCATGGGGGACATTGTGCTGGTTGCCATGTTGTATAGGTGACTTCAAAGTCAGCCATATTGCATGGGGGACATTGTGCTGGTTGCGATGTCCTATAGGTGACTTCCAAGTCAGCCATATTGCATGGGGGAAATTGTGCTGGTTGTCTTGTATAGGTGACTTTTAAGTCAGCCATATTGCTTGGGGGACATTGTGCTGGTGGCCATGTTCTATAGGTGACTTCCAAGTCAGCCATATTGCATGGGGGACATTGTGCTGGTTGTCTTGTATAGGTGACTTCCAAGTCAGCCGTGTTGCATGGGGGACATTGTGCTGGTTGTATTGTATAGGTGACTTCCAAGTCAGCCATATTGCATGGGGGACATTGTGCTGGTTGCCATGTTGTAAAGGTGACTTCCAAGTCAGCCATATTGCATGGGGGACATTGTGCTGGTTGCCATGTTGTATAGGTGACTTCAAAGTCAGCCATATTGCATGGGGGACATTGTGCTGGTTGCGATGTCCTATAGGTGACTTCCAAGTCAGCCATATTGCATGGGGGAAATTGTGCTGGTTGTCTTGTATAGGTGACTTTTAAGTCAGCCATATTGCTTGGGGGACATTGTGCTAGATGCCATGTTCTATAGGTGACTTCCAAGTCAGCCATATTGCTTGGGGGACATTGTGCTGGTTGCCATGTTGTATAGGTGACTTCCAAGTCAGACATATTGCTTGGGGGACATTGTGCTGGTTGCCATGTTGTATAGGTGACTTCCAAGTCTGCCATATTGCATGGGGGACATTGTGCTGGTGGCCATGTTCTATAGGTGACTTCCAAGTCAGCCATATTGCATGGGGGACATTGTGCTGGTTGTCTTGTATAGGTGACTTCCAAATCAGCCATATTGCATGGGGGACATTGTGCTGGTTGTATTGTATAGGTGACTTCCAAGTCATCCATATTGCATGGGGGACATTGTGCTGGTTGTATTGTATAGGTGACTTCCAAGTCAGCCATATTGCATGGGGGACATTGTGCTGGTGGCCATGTCCTATAGGTAACTTCCAAGTCAGCCATATTGCATGGGGGACATTGTGCTGGTTGTCTTGTATAGGTGACTTCCAAGTCAGCCATATTGCTTGGGGGACATTGTGCTGGTTGTATTGTATAGGTGACTTCCAAGTCAGCCATATTGCATGGGGGACATTGTGCTGGTTGCCATTTTGTATAGGTGACTTCCAAGTCAGCCATATTGCATGGGGGACATTGTGCTGGTGGCCATGTTCTATAGGTGACTTCCATGTCAGCCATATTGCATTTGGGACATTGTGCTGGTTGTCTTGTATAGGTGACTTCCAAGTCAGCCATATTGCATGGGGGACATTGTGCTGGTTGTGTTGTATAGGTGACTTCCAAATCAGCCATATTGCATGGGGGACATTGTGCTGGTTGTATTGTATAGGTGACTTCCAAGTCAGCCATATTGCATGGGGGACATTGTGCTGGTTGTATTGTATAGGTGACTTCCAAGTCAGCCATATTGCATGGGGGACATTGTGCTGTTGGCCATGTCGTATAGGTGACTTCCAAGTCAGCCATATTGCATGGGGGACATTGTGCTGGTTGTCTTGTATAGGTGACTTCCAAGTCAGCCATATTGCTTGGGGGACATTGTGCTGGTTGTATTGTATAGGTGACTTCCAAATCAGCCATATTGCATGGGGGACATTGTGCTGGTTGCCATGTTGTATAGGTGACTTCCAAGTCAGCCATATTGCATGGGGGACATTGTGCTGGTGGCCATGTTCTATAGGTGACTTCCAAGTCAGCCATATTGCATTTGGGACATTGTGCTGGTTGTATTGTATAGGTGACTTCCAAGTCAGCCATATTGCATGGGGACATTGTGCTGGTTGTATTGTATAGGTGACTTCCAAGTGAGCCATATTGCTTGGGGGACATTGTGCTGGTGGCCATGTTCTATAGATGACTTCCAAGTCAGCCATATTGCATGGGGGACATTGTGCTGGTTGCATTGTCCTATAGGTGACTTCCAAGTCAGCCATATTGCATGGGGGACATTGTGCTGGTTGTCTTGTATAGGTGACTTCCAAGTCAGCCGTGTTGCATGGGGGACATTGTGCTGGTTGTATTGTATAGGTGACTTCCAAGTCAGCCATATTGCATGGGGGACATTGTGCTGGTTGCCATGTTGTAAAGGTGACTTCCAAGTCAGCCATATTGCATGGGGGACATTGTGCTGGTTGCCATGTTGTATAGGTGACTTCAAAGTCAGCCATATTGCATGGGGGACATTGTGCTGGTTGCGATGTCCTATAGGTGACTTCCAAGTCAGCCATATTGCATGGGGGAAATTGTGCTGGTTGTCTTGTATAGGTGACTTTTAAGTCAGCCATATTGCTTGGGGGACATTGTGCTGGTGGCCATGTTCTATAGGTGACTTCCAAGTCAGCCATATTGCATGGGGGACATTGTGCTGGTTGTCTTGTATAGGTGACTTCCAAGTCAGCCGTGTTGCATGGGGGACATTGTGCTGGTTGTATTGTATAGGTGACTTCCAAGTCAGCCATATTGCATGGGGGACATTGTGCTGGTTGCCATGTTGTAAAGGTGACTTCCAAGTCAGCCATATTGCATGGGGGACATTGTGCTGGTTGCCATGTTGTATAGGTGACTTCAAAGTCAGCCATATTGCATGGGGGACATTGTGCTGGTTGCGATGTCCTATAGGTGACTTCCAAGTCAGCCATATTGCATGGGGGAAATTGTGCTGGTTGTCTTGTATAGGTGACTTTTAAGTCAGCCATATTGCTTGGGGGACATTGTGCTAGATGCCATGTTCTATAGGTGACTTCCAAGTCAGCCATATTGCTTGGGGGACATTGTGCTGGTTGCCATGTTGTATAGGTGACTTCCAAGTCAGACATATTGCTTGGGGGACATTGTGCTGGTTGCCATGTTGTATAGGTGACTTCCAAGTCTGCCATATTGCATGGGGGACATTGTGCTGGTGGCCATGTTCTATAGGTGACTTCCAAGTCAGCCATATTGCATGGGGGACATTGTGCTGGTTGTCTTGTATAGGTGACTTCCAAATCAGCCATATTGCATGGGGGACATTGTGCTGGTTGTATTGTATAGGTGACTTCCAAGTCAGCCATATTGCATGGGGGACATTGTGCTGGTTGTATTGTATAGGTGACTTCCAAGTCAGCCATATTGCATGGGGGACATTGTGCTGGTGGCCATGTCCTATAGGTAACTTCCAAGTCAGCCATATTGCATGGGGGACATTGTGCTGGTTGTCTTGTATAGGTGACTTCCAAGTCAGCCATATTGCTTGGGGGACATTGTGCTGGTTGTATTGTATAGGTGACTTCCAAGTCAGCCATATTGCATGGGGGACATTGTGCTGGTTGCCATTTTGTATAGGTGACTTCCAAGTCAGCCATATTGCATGGGGGACATTGTGCTGGTGGCCATGTTCTATAGGTGACTTCCATGTCAGCCATATTGCATTTGGGACATTGTGCTGGTTGTCTTGTATAGGTGACTTCCAAGTCAGCCATATTGCATGGGGGACATTGTGCTGGTTGTGTTGTATAGGTGACTTCCAAATCAGCCATATTGCATGGGGGACATTGTGCTGGTTGTATTGTATAGGTGACTTCCAAGTCAGCCATATTGCATGGGGGACATTGTGCTGGTTGTATTGTATAGGTGACTTCCAAGTCAGCCATATTGCATGGGGGACATTGTGCTGTTGGCCATGTCGTATAGGTGACTTCCAAGTCAGCCATATTGCATGGGGGACATTGTGCTGGTTGTCTTGTATAGGTGACTTCCAAGTCAGCCATATTGCTTGGGGGACATTGTGCTGGTTGTATTGTATAGGTGACTTCCAAATCAGCCATATTGCATGGGGGACATTGTGCTGGTTGCCATGTTGTATAGGTGACTTCCAAGTCAGCCATATTGCATGGGGGACATTGTGCTGGTGGCCATGTTCTATAGGTGACTTCCAAGTCAGCCATATTGCATTTGGGACATTGTGCTGGTTGTATTGTATAGGTGACTTCCAAGTCAGCCATATTGCATGGGGGACATTGTGCTGGTTGTATTGTATAGGTGACTTCCAAGTGAGCCATATTGCTTGGGGGACATTGTGCTGGTGGCCATGTTCTATAGGTGACTTCCAAGTCAGCCATATTGCATGGGGGACATTGTGCTGGTTGCATTGTCCTATAGGTGACTTCCAAGTCAGCCATATTGCATGGGGGACATTGTGCTGGTGGCCATGTTCTATAGGTGACTTCCAAGTCAGCCATATTGCATGGGGGACATTGTGCTGGTTGTCTTGTATAGGTGACTTCCAAGTCAGCCATATTGCATGGGGGACATTGTGCTGGTGGCCATGTTCTATAGGTGACTTCCAAGTCAGCCATATTGCTTGGGGGACATTGTGCTGGTTGTATTGTATAGGTGACTTCCAAGTCAGCCATATTGCATGGGGGACATTGTGCTGGTTGCCATGCTGTATAGGTGACTTTCAAGTCAGCCATATTGCATGGGGGACATTGTGCTGGTTGTCTTGTATAGGTGACTTCCAAGTCAGCCATATTGCATGGGGGACATTGTGCTGGTTGCCATGTTGTATAGGTGACTTCCAAGTCAGGCATATTGCATGGGGGACATTGTGCTGGTTGCCATGTTGTATAGGTGACTTCCAAGTGAGCCATATTGCTTGGGGGACATTGTGCTGGTTGTGTTGTATAGGTGACTTCCAAGTCAGCCATATTGCATGGGGGACATTGTGCAGGTTGTCTTGTATAGGTGACTTCCAAGTCAGCCGTGTTGCATGGGGGACATTGTGCTGTTGGCCATGTTCTATAGGTGACTTCCAAGTCAGCCATATTGAATTTGGGACATTGTGCTGGTTGTCTTGTATAGGTGACTTCCAAGTCAGCCATATTGCATGGGGGACATTGTGCTGGTTGTGTTGTATAGGTGACTTCCAAATCAGCCATATTGCATGGGGGACATTGTGCTGGTTGTATTGTATCGGTGACTTCCAAGTCAGCCATATTGCATGGGGGACATTGTGCTGGTTGTATTGTATAGGTGACTTCCAAGTCAGCCATATTGCATGGGGGACATTGTGCTGGTGGCCATGTCGTATAGGTGACTTCCAAGTCAGCCATATTGCATGGGGGACATTGTGCTGGTTGTCTTGTATAGGTGACTTCCAAGTCAGCCATATTGCATGGGGGACATTGTGCTGGTTGCCATGTTGTATAGGTGACTTCCAAGTCAGCCATATTGCATGGGGGACATTGTGCTGGTGGCCATGTGCTATAGGTGACTTCTAAGTCAGCCATATTGCATTTGGGACATTGTGCTGGTTGTATTGTATAGGTGACTTCCAAGTCAGCCATATTGCATGGGGGACATTGTGCTTGTTGTATTGTATAGGTGACTTCCAAGTGAGCCATATTGCTTGGGGGACATTGTGCTGGTGGCCATGTTCTATAGGTGACTTCCAAGTCAGCCATATTGCATGGGGGACATTGTGCTGGTTGCATTGTCCTATAGGTGACTTCCAAGTCAGCCATATTGCATGGGGGACATTGTGCTGGTGGCCATGTTCTATAGGTGACTTCCAAGTCAGCCATATTGCATGGGGGACATTGTGCTGGTTGTCTTGTATAGGTGACTTCCAAGTCAGCCATATTGCATTGGGGACATTGTGCTGGTGGCCATGTTCTATAGGTGACTTCCAAGTCAGCCATATTGCTTGGGGGACATTGTGCTGGTTGTATTGTATAGGTGACTTCCAAGTCAGCCATATTGCATGGGGGACATTGTGCTGGTTGCCATGTTGTATAGGTGACTTCCAAGTCAGCCATATTGCATGGGGGACATTGTGCTGGTTGCCATGTTGTATAGGTGACTTCCAAGTCAGCCATATTGCATGGGGGACATTGTGCTGCTTGCCATGTTGTATAGGTGACTTCCAAGTCAGCCATATTGCTTGGGGGACATTGTGCTGGTTGCCATGTTGTATAGGTGACTTCCAAGTCAGCCATATTGCTTGGGGGACATTGTGCTGGTTGCCATGTTGTATAGGTGACTTCCAAGTCTGCCATATTGCATGGGGGACATTGTGCTGGTGGCCATGTTATATAGGTGACTTCCAAGTCAGCCATATTGCATGGGGGACATTGTGCTGGTTGTCTTGTATAGGTGACTTCCAAGTCAGCCATATTGCTTGGGGGACATTGTGCTGGTTGTATTGTATAGGTGACTTCCAAGTCAGCCATATTGCATGGGGGACATTGTGCTGGTTTCCATGTTGTATAGGTGACTTCCAAGTCAGCCATATTGCATGGGGGACATTGTGCTGGTGGCCATGTTCTATAGGTGACTTCTAAGTCAGCCATATTGCATTTGGGACATTGTGCTGGTTGTATTGTATAGGTGACTTCCAAGTCAGCCATATTGCATGGGGGACATTGTGCTGGTTGTCTTGTATAGGTGACTTCCAAGTCAGCCATATTGCTTGGGGGACATTGTGCTGGTTGCCATGTTCTATAGGTGACTTCCAAGTCAGCCATATTGCTTGGGGGACATTGTGCTGGTGGCCATGTTCTATAGGTGACTTCCAAGTCAGCCATATTGCATGGGGGACATTGTGCTGGTTGTCTTGTATAGGTGACTTCCAAGTCAGCCGTGTTGCATGGGGGACATTGTGCTGGTTGTATTGTATAGGTGACTTCCAAGTCAGCCATATTGCATGGGGGACATTGTGCTGGTTGCCATGTTGTAAAGGTGACTTCCAAGTCAGCCATATTGCATGGGGGACATTGTGCTGGTTGCCATGTTGTATAGGTGACTTCAAAGTCAGCCATGTTGCATGGGGGACATTGTGCTGGTTGCGATGTCCTATAGGTGACTTCCAAGTCAGCCATATTGCATGGGGGAAATTGTGCTGGTTGTCTTGTATAGGTGACTTTTAATTCAGCCATATTGCTTGGGGGACATTGTGCTGGTGGCCATGTTCTATAGGTGACTTCCAAGTCAGCCATATTGCATGGGGGACATTGTGCTGGTTGTCTTGTATAGGTGACTTCCAAGTCAGCCGTGTTGCATGGGGGACATTGTGCTGGTTGTATTGTATAGGTGACTTCCAAGTCAGCCATATTGCATGGGGGACATTGTGCTGGTTGCCATGTTGTAAAGGTGACTTCCAAGTCAGCCATATTGCATGGGGGACATTGTGCTGGTTGCCATGTTGTATAGGTGACTTCAAAGTCAGCCATATTGCATGGGGGACATTGTGCTGGTTGCGATGTCCTATAGGTGACTTCCAAGTCAGCCATATTGCATGGGGGAAATTGTGCTGGTTGTCTTGTATAGGTGACTTTTAAGTCAGCCATATTGCTTGGGGGACATTGTGCTAGATGCCATGTTCTATAGGTGACTTCCAAGTCAGCCATATTGCTTGGGGGACATTGTGCTGGTTGCCATGTTGTATAGGTGACTTCCAAGTCAGACATATTGCTTGGGGGACATTGTGCTGGTTGCCATGTTGTATAGGTGACTTCCAAGTCTGCCATATTGCATGGGGGACATTGTGCTGGTGGCCATGTTCTATAGGTGACTTTCAAGTCAGCCATATTGCATGGGGGACATTGTGCTGGTTGTCTTGTATAGGTGACTTCCAAATCAGCCATATTGCATGGGGGACATTGTGCTGGTTGTATTGTATAGGTGACTTCCAAGTCAGCCATATTGCATGGGGGACATTGTGCTGGTTGTATTGTATAGGTGACTTCCAAGTCAGCCATATTGCATGGGGGACATTGTGCTGGTGGCCATGTCCTATAGGTAACTTCCAAGTCAACCATATTGCATGGGGGACATTGTGCTGGTTGTCTTGTATAGGTGACTTCCAAGTCAGCCATATTTCTTGGGGGACATTGTGCTGGTTGTATTGTATAGGTGACTTCCAAGTCAGCCATATTGCATGGGGGACATTGTGCTGGTTGCCATTTTGTATAGGTGACTTCCAAGTCAGCCATATTGCATGGGGGACATTGTGCTGGTGGCCATGTTCTATAGGTGACTTCCATGTCAGCCATATTGCATTTGGGACATTGTGCTGGTTGTCTTGTATAGGTGACTTCCAAGTCAGCCATATTGCATGGGGGACATTGTGCTGGTTGTGTTGTATAGGTGACTTCCAAATCAGCCATATTGCATGGGGGACATTGTGCTGGTTGTATTGTATAGGTGACTTCCAAGTCAGCCATATTGCATGGGGGACATTGTGCTGGTTGTATTGTATAGGTGACTTCCAAGTCAGCCATATTGCATGGGGGACATTGTGCTGTTGGCCATGTCGTATAGGTGACTTCCAAGTCAGCCATATTGCATGGGGGACATTGTGCTGGTTGTCTTGTATAGGTGACTTCCAAGTCAGCCATATTGCTTGGGGGACATTGTGCTGGTTGTATTGTATAGGTGACTTCCAAGTCAGCCATATTGCATGGGGGACATTGTGCTGGTTGCCATGTTGTATAGGTGACTTCCAAGTCAGCCATATTGCATGGGGGACATTGTGCTGGTGGCCATGTTCTATAGGTGACTTCCAAGTCAGCCATATTGCATTTGGGACATTGTGCTGGTTGTATTGTATAGGTGACTTCCAAGTCAGCCATATTGCATGGGGGACATTGTGCTGGTTGTATTGTATAGGTGACTTCCAAGTGAGCCATATTGCTTGGGGGACATTGTGCTGGTGGCCATGTTCTATAGGTGACTTCCAAGTCAGCCATATTGCATGGGGGACATTGTGCTGGTTGCATTGTCCTATAGGTGACTTCCAAGTCAGCCATATTGCATGGGGGACATTGTGCTGGTGGCCATGTTCTATAGGTGACTTCCAAGTCAGCCATATTGCATGGGGGACATTGTGCTGGTTGTCTTGTATAGGTGACTTCCAAGTCAGCCATATTGCATGGGGGACATTGTGCTGGTGGCCATGTTCTATAGGTGACTTCCAAGTCAGCCATATTGCTTGGGGGACATTGTGCTGGTTGTATTGTATAGGTGACTTCCAAGTCAGCCATATTGCATGGGGGACATTGTGCTGGTTGCCATGCTGTATAGGTGACTTCCAAGTCAGCCATATTGCTTGGGGGACATTGTGCTGGTTGTATTGTATAGGTGACTTCCAAGTCAGCCATATTGCATGGGGGACATTGTGCTGGTTGTCTTGTATAGGTGACTTCCAAGTCAGCCATATTGCTTGGGGGACATTGTGCTGGTTGCCATGTTCTATAGGTGACTTCCAAGTCAGCCATATTGCTTGGGGGACATTGTGCTGGTGGCCATGTTCTATAGGTGACTTCCAAGTCAGCCATATTGCATGGGGGACATTGTGCTGGTTGTCTTGTATAGGTGACTTCCAAGTCAGCCGTGTTGCATGGGGGACATTGTGCTGGTTGTATTGTATAGGTGACTTCCAAGTCAGCCATATTGCATGGGGGACATTGTGCTGGTTGCCATGTTGTAAAGGTGACTTCCAAGTCAGCCATATTGCATGGGGGACATTGTGTTGGTTGCCATGTTGTATAGGTGACTTCAAAGTCAGCCATGTTGCATGGGGGACATTGTGCTGGTTGCGATGTCCTATAGGTGACTTCCAAGTCAGCCATATTGCATGGGGGAAATTGTGCTGGTTGTCTTGTATAGGTGACTTTTAAGTCAGCCATATTGCTTGGGGGACATTGTGCTGGTGGCCATGTTCTATAGGTGACTTCCAAGTCAGCCATATTGCATGGGGGACATTGTGCTGGTTGTCTTGTATAGGTGACTTCCAAGTCAGCCGTGTTGAATGGGGGACATTGTGCTGGTTGTATTGTATAGGTGACTTCCAAGTCAGCCATATTGCATGGGGGACATTGTGCTGGTTGCCATGTTGTAAAGGTGACTTCCAAGTCAGCCATATTGCATGGGGGACATTGTGCTGGTTGCCATGTTGTATAGGTGACTTCAAAGTCAGCCATGTTGCATGGGGGACATTGTGCTGGTTGCGATGTCCTATAGGTGACTTCCAAGTCAGCCATATTGCATGGGGGAAATTGTGCTGGTTGTCTTGTATAGGTGACTTTTAAGTCAGCCATATTGCTTGGGGGACATTGTGCTAGATGCCATGTTCTATAGGTGACTTCCAAGTCAGCCATATTGCTTGGGGGACATTGTGCTGGTTGCCATGTTGTATAGGTGACTTCCAAGTCAGACATATTGCTTGGGGGACATTGTGCTGGTTGCCATGTTGTATAGGTGACTTCCAAGTCTGCCATATTGCATGGGGGACATTGTGCTGGTGGCCATGTTCTATAGGTGACTTTCAAGTCAGCCATATTGCATGGGGGACATTGTGCTGGTTGTCTTGTATAGGTGACTTCCAAATCAGCCATATTGCATGGGGGACATTGTGCTGGTTGTATTGTATAGGTGACTTCCAAGTCAGCCATATTGCATGGGGGACATTGTGCTGGTTGTATTGTATAGGTGACTTCCAAGTCAGCCATATTGCATGGGGGACATTGTGCTGGTGGCCATGTCCTATAGGTAACTTCCAAGTCAGCCATATTGCATGGGGGACATTGTGCTGGTTGTCTTGTATAGGTGACTTCCAAGTCAGCCATATTGCTTGGGGGACATTGTGCTGGTTGTATTGTATAGGTGACTTCCAAGTCAGCCATATTGCATGGGGGACATTGTGCTGGTTGCCATTTTGTATAGGTGACTTCCAAGTCAGCCATATTGCATGGGGGACATTGTGCTGGTGGCCATGTTCTATAGGTGACTTCCATGTCAGCCATATTGCATTTGGGACATTGTGCTGGTTGTCTTGTATAGGTGACTTCCAAGTCAGCCATATTGCATGGGGGACATTGTGCTGGTTGTGTTGTATAGGTGACTTCCAAATCAGCCATATTGCATGGGGGACATTGTGCTGGTTGTATTGTATAGGTGACTTCCAAGTCAGCCATATTGCATGGGGGACATTGTGCTGGTTGTATTGTATAGGTGACTTCCAAGTCAGCCATATTGCATGGGGGACATTGTGCTGTTGGCCATGTCGTATAGGTGACTTCCAAGTCAGCCATATTGCATGGGGGACATTGTGCTGGTTGTCTTGTATAGGTGACTTCCAAGTCAGCCATATTGCTTGGGGGACATTGTGCTGGTTGTATTGTATAGGTGACTTCCAAGTCAGCCATATTGCATGGGGGACATTGTGCTGGTTGCCATGTTGTATAGGTGACTTCCAAGTCAGCCATATTGCATGGGGGACATTGTGCTGGTGGCCATGTTCTATAGGTGACTTCCAAGTCAGCCATATTGCATTTGGGACATTGTGCTGGTTGTATTGTATAGGTGACTTCCAAGTCAGCCATATTGCATGGGGGACATTGTGCTGGTTGTATTGTATAGGTGACTTCCAAGTGAGCCATATTGCTTGGGGGACATTGTGCTGGTGGCCATGTTCTATAGGTGACTTCCAAGTCAGCCATATTGCATGGGGGACATTGTGCTGGTTGCATTGTCCTATAGGTGACTTCCAAGTCAGCCATATTGCATGGGGGACATTGTGCTGGTGGCCATGTTCTATAGGTGACTTCCAAGTCAGCCATATTGCATGGGGGACATTGTGCTGGTTGTCTTGTATAGGTGACTTCCAAGTCAGCCATATTGCATGGGGGACATTGTGCTGGTGGCCATGTTCTATAGGTGACTTCCAAGTCAGCCATATTGCTTGGGGGACATTGTGCTGGTTGTATTGTATAGGTGACTTCCAAGTCAGCCATATTGCATGGGGGACATTGTGCTGGTTGCCATGCTGTATAGGTGACTTCCAAGTCAGCCATATTGCATGGGGGACATTGTGCTGGTTGTCTTGTATAGGTGACTTCCAAGTCAGCCATATTGCATGGGGGACATTGTGCTGGTTGCCATGTTGTATAGGTGACTTCCAAGTCAGGCATATTGCATGGGGGACATTGTGCTGGTTGCCATGTTGTATAGGTGACTTCCAAGTGAGCCATATTGCTTGGGGGACATTGTGCTGGTTGTGTTGTATAGGTGACTTCCAAGTCAGCCATATTGCATGGGGGACATTGTGCTGGTTGTCTTGTATAGGTGACTTCCAAGTCAGCCGTGTTGCATGGGGGACATTGTGCTGGTGGCCATGTTCTATAGGTGACTTCCAAGTCAGCCATATTGAATTTGGGACATTGTGCTGGTTGTCTTGTATAGGTGACTTCCAAGTCAGCCATATTGCATGGGGGACATTGTGCTGGTTGTGTTGTATAGGTGACTTCCAAATCAGCCATATTGCATGGGGGACATTGTGCTGGTTGTGTTGTATCGGTGACTTCCAAGTCAGCCATATTGCATGGGGGACATTGTGCTGGTTGTATTGTATAGGTGACTTCCAAGTCAGCCATATTGCATGGGGGACATTGTGCTGGTGGCCATGTCGTATAGGTGACTTCCAAGTCAGCCATATTGCATGGGGGACATTGTGCTGGTTGTCTTGTATAGGTGACTTCCAAGTCAGCCATATTGCATGGGGGATATTGTGCTGGTTGCCATGTTGTATAGGTGACTTCCAAGTCAGCCATATTGCATGGGGGACATTGTGCTGGTGGCCATGTGCTATAGGTTACTTCTAAGTCAGCCATATTGCATTTGGGACATTGTGCTGGTTGTATTGTATAGGTGACTTCCAAGTGAGCCATATTGCTTGGGGGACATTGTGCTGGTGGCCATGTTCTATAGGTGACTTCCAAGTCAGCCATATTGCATGGGGGACATTGTGCTGGTTGCATTGTCCTATAGGTGACGTCCAAGTCAGCCATATTGCATGGGGGACATTGTGCTGGTGGCCATGTTCTATAGGTGACTTCCAAGTCAGCCATATTGCATGGGGGACATTGTGCTGGTTGTCTTGTATAGGTGACTTCCAAGTCAGCCATATTGCATTGGGGACATTGTGCTGGTGGCCATGTTCTATAGGTGACTTCCAAGTCAGCCATATTGCTTGGGGGACATTGTGCTGGTTGTATTGTATAGGTGACTTCCAAGTCAGCCATATTGCATGGGGGACATTGTGCTGGTTGCCATGTTGTATAGGTGACTTCCAAGTCAGCCATATTGCATGGGGGACATTGTGCTGGTTGTCTTGTATAGGTGACTTCCAAGTCAGCCATATTGCATGGGGGACATTGTGCTGCTTGCCATGTTGTATAGGTGACTTCCAAGTCAGCCATATTGCTTGGGGGACATTGTGCTGGTTGCCATGTTGTATAGGTGACTTCCAAGTCAGCCATATTGCTTGGGGGACATTGTGCTGGTTGCCATGTTGTATAGGTGACTTCCAAGTCTGCCATATTGCATGGGGGACATTGTGCTGGTGGCCATGTTCTATAGGTGACTTCCAAGTCAGCCATATTGCATGGGGGACATTGTGCTGGTTGTCTTGTATAGGTGACTTCCAAGTCAGCCATATTGCTTGGGGGACATTGTGCTGGTTGTATTGTATAGGTGACTTCCAAGTCAGCCATATTGCATGGGGGACATTGTGCTGGTTGCCATTTTGTATAGGTGACTTCCAAGTCAGCCATATTGCATGGGGGACATTGTGCTGGTGGCCATGTTCTATAGGTGACTTCCATGTCAGCCATATTGCATTTGGGACATTGTGCTGGTTGTCTTGTATAGGTGACTTCCAAGTCAGCCATATTGCATGGGGGACATTGTGCTGTTGGCCATGTCGTATAGGTGACTTCCAAGTCAGCCATATTGCATGGGGGACATTGTGCTGGTTGTCTTGTATAGGTGACTTCCAAGTCAGCCATATTGCTTGGGGGACATTGTGCTGGTTGTATTGTATAGGTGATTTCCAAGTCAGCCATATTGCATGGGGGACATGGTGCTGGTTGCCATGTTGTATAGGTGACTTCCAAGTCTGCCATATTGCATGGGGGACATTGTGCTGGTGGCCATGTTCTATAGGTGACTTCCAAGTCAGCCATATTGCATGGGGGACATTGTGCTGGTTGTCTTGTATAGGTGACTTCCAAGTCAGCCATATTGCTTGGGGGACATTGTGCTGGTTGTATTGTATAGGTGACTTCCAAGTCAGCCATATTGCATGGGGGACATTGTGCTGGTTGCCATTTTGTATAGGTGACTTCCAAGTCAGCCATATTGCATGGGGGACATTGTGCTGGTGGCCATGTTCTATAGGTGACTTCCATGTCAGCCATATTGCATTTGGGACATTGTGCTGGTTGTCTTGTATAGGTGACTTCCAAGTCAGCCATATTGCATGGGGGACATTGTGCTGTTGGCCATGTCGTATAGGTGACTTCCAAGTCAGCCATATTGCATGGGGGACATTGTGCTGGTTGTCTTGTATAGGTGACTTCCAAGTCAGCCATATTGCTTGGGGGACATTGTGCTGGTTGTATTGTATAGGTGATTTCCAAGTCAGCCATATTGCTTGGGGGACATGGTGCTGGTTGCCATGTTGTATAGGTGACTTCCAAGTCAGCCATATTGCATGGGGGACATTGTGCTGGTGGCCATGTTCTATAGGTGACTTCCAAGTGAGCCATATTGCTTGGGGGACATTGTGCTGGTGGCCATGTTCTATAGGTGACTTCCAAGTCAGCCATATTGCATGGGGGACATTGTGCTGGTTGCATTGTCCTATAGGTGACTTCCAAGTCAGCCATATTGCATGGGGGACATTGTGCTGGTGGCCATGTTCTATAGGTGACTTCCAAGTCAGCCATATTGCATGGGGGACATTGTGCTGGTTGTCTTGTATAGGTGACTTCCAAGTCAGCCATATTGCATGGGGGACATTGTGCTGGTGGCCATGTTCTATAGGTGACTTCCAAGTCAGCCATATTGCTTGGGGGACATTGTGCTGGTTGTATTGTATAGGTGACTTCCAAGTCAGCCATATTGCATGGGGGACATTGTGCTGGTTGCCATGCTGTATAGGTGACTTCCAAGTCAGCCATATTGCATGGGGGACATTGTGCTGGTTGTCTTGTATAGGTGACTTCCAAGTCAGCCATATTGCATGGGGGACATTGTGCTGGTTGCCATGTTGTATACGTGACTTCCAAGTCAGGCATATTGCATGGGGGACATTGTGCTGGTTGCCATGTTGTATAGGTGACTTCCAAGTGAGCCATATTGCTTGGGGGACATTGTGCTGGTTGTGTTGTATAGGTGACTTCCAAGTCAGCCATATTGCATGGGGGACATTGTGCTGGTTGTCTTGTATAGGTGACTTCCAAGTCAGCCGTGTTGCATGGGGGACATTGTGCTGGTGGCCATGTTCTATAGGTGACTTCCAAGTCAGCCATATTGCATTTGGGACATTGTGCTGGTTGTCTTGTATAGGTGACTTCCAAGTCAGCCATATTGCATGGGGGACATTGTGCTGGTTGTGTTGTATAGGTGACTTCCAAATCAGCCATATTGCATGGGGGACATTGTGCTGGTTGTATTGTATAGGTGACTTCCAAGTCAGCCATATTGCATGGGGGACATTGTGCTGGTTGTATTGTATAGGTGACTTCCAAGTCAGCCATATTGCATGGGGGACATTGTGCTGGTGGCCATGTTGTAAAGGTGACTTCCAAGTCAGCCATATTGCATGGGGGACATTGTGCTGGTTGCCATGTTGTATAGGTGACTTCAAAGTCAGCCATATTGCATGGGGGACATTGTGCTGGTTGCGATGTCCTATAGGTGACTTCCAAGTCAGCCATATTGCATGGGGGAAATTGTGCTGGTTGTCTTGTATAGGTGACTTTTAAGTCAGCCATATTGCTTGGGGGACATTGTGCTGGTGGCCATGTTCTATAGGTGACTTCCAAGTCAGCCATATTGCATGGGGGACATTGTGCTGGTTGTCTTGTATAGGTGACTTCCAAGTCAGCCGTGTTGCATGGGGGACATTGTGCTGGTTGTATTGTATAGGTGACTTCCAAGTCAGCCATATTGCATGGGGGACATTGTGCTGGTTGCCATGTTGTAAAGGTGACTTCCAAGTCAGCCATATTGCATGGGGGACATTGTGCTGGTTGCCATGTTGTATAGGTGACTTCAAAGTCAGCCATATTGCATGGGGGACATTGTGCTGGTTGCGATGTCCTATAGGTGACTTCCAAGTCAGCCATATTGCATGGGGGAAATTGTGCTGGTTGTCTTGTATAGGTGACTTTTAAGTCAGCCATATTGCTTGGGGGACATTGTGCTAGATGCCATGTTCTATAGGTGACTTCCAAGTCAGCCATATTGCTTGGGGGACATTGTGCTGGTTGCCATGTTGTATAGGTGACTTCCAAGTCAGACATATTGCTTGGGGGACATTGTGCTGGTTGCCATGTTGTATAGGTGACTTCCAAGTCTGCCATATTGCATGGGGGACATTGTGCTGGTGGCCATGTTCTATAGGTGACTTCCAAGTCAGCCATATTGCATGGGGGACATTGTGCTGGTTGTCTTGTATAGGTGACTTCCAAATCAGCCATATTGCATGGGGGACATTGTGCTGGTTGTATTGTATAGGTGACTTCCAAGTCAGCCATATTGCATGGGGGACATTGTGCTGGTTGTATTGTATAGGTGACTTCCAAGTCAGCCATATTGCATGGGGGACATTGTGCTGGTGGCCATGTCCTATAGGTAACTTCCAAGTCAGCCATATTGCATGGGGGACATTGTGCTGGTTGTCTTGTATAGGTGACTTCCAAGTCAGCCATATTGCTTGGTGGACATTGTGCTGGTTGTATTGTATAGGTGACTTCCAAGTCAGCCATATTGCATGGGGGACATTGTGCTGGTTGCCATTTTGTATAGGTGACTTCCAAGTCAGCCATATTGCATGGGGGACATTGTGCTGGTGGCCATGTTCTATAGGTGACTTCCATGTCAGCCATATTGCATTTGGGACATTGTGCTGGTTGTCTTGTATAGGTGACTTCCAAGTCAGCCATATTGCATGGGGGACATTGTGCTGGTTGTGTTGTATAGGTGACTTCCAAATCAGCCATATTGCATGGGGGACATTGTGCTGGTTGTATTGTATAGTTGACTTCCAAGTCAGCCATATTGCATGGGGGACATTGTGCTGGTTGTATTGTATAGGTGACTTCCAAGTCAGCCATATTGCATGGGGGACATTGTGCTGTTGGCCATGTCGTATAGGTGACTTCCAAGTCAGCCATATTGCATGGGGGACATTGTGCTGGTTGTCTTGTATAGGTGACTTCCAAGTCAGCCATATTGCTTGGGGGACATTGTGCTGGTTGTATTGTATAGGTGACTTCCAAGTCAGCCATATTGCATGGGGGACATTGTGCTGGTTGCCATGTTGTATAGGTGACTTCCAAGTCAGCCATATTGCATGGGGGACATTGTGCTGGTGGCCATGTTCTATAGGTGACTTCCAAGTCAGCCATATTGCATTTGGGACATTGTGCTGGTTGTATTGTATAGGTGACTTCCAAGTCAGCCATATTGCATGGGGGACATTGTGCTGGTTGTATTGTATAGGTGACTTCCAAGTGAGCCATATTGCTTGGGGGACATTGTGCTGGTGGCCATGTTCTATAGGTGACTTCCAAGTCAGCCATATTGCATGGGGGACATTGTGCTGGTTGCATTGTCCTATAGGTGACTTCCAAGTCAGCCATATTGCATGGGGGACATTGTGCTGGTGGCCATGTTCTATAGGTGACTTCCAAGTCAGCCATATTGCATGGGGGACATTGTGCTGGTTGTCTTGTATAGGTGACTTCCAAGTCAGCCATATTGCATGGGGGACATTGTGCTGGTGGCCATGTTCTATAGGTGACTTCCAAGTCAGCCATATTGCTTGGGGGACATTGTGCTGGTTGTATTGTATAGGTGACTTCCAAGTCAGCCATATTGCATGGGGGACATTGTGCTGGTTGCCATGCTGTATAGGTGACTTCCAAGTCAGCCATATTGCATGGGGGACATTGTGCTGGTTGTCTTGTATAGGTGACTTCCAAGTCAGCCATATTGCATGGGGGACATTGTGCTGGTTGCCATGTTGTATAGGTGACTTCCAAGTCAGGCATATTGCATGGGGGACATTGTGCTGGTTGCCATGTTGTATAGGTGACTTCCAAGTGAGCCATATTGCTTGGGGGACATTGTGCTGGTTGTGTTGTATAGGTGACTTCCAAGTCAGCCATATTGCATGGGGGACATTGTGCTGGTTGTCTTGTATAGGTGACTTCCAAGTCAGCCGTGTTGCATGGGGGACATTGTGCTGGTGGCCATGTTCTATAGGTGACTTCCAAGTCAGCCATATTGAATTTGGGACATTGTGCTGGTTGTCTTGTATAGGTGACTTCCAAGTCAGCCATATTGCATGGGGGACATTGTGCTGGTTGTGTTGTATAGGTGACTTCCAAATCAGCCATATTGCATGGGGGACATTGTGCTGGTTGTATTGTATCGGTGACTTCCAAGTCAGCCATATTGCATGGGGGACATTGTGCTGGTTGTATTGTATAGGTGACTTCCAAGTCAGCCATATTGCATGGGGGACATTGTGCTGGTGGCCATGTCGTATAGGTGACTTCCAAGTCAGCCATATTGCATGGGGGACATTGTGCTGGTTGTCTTGTATAGGTGACTTCCAAGTCAGCCATATTGCATGGGGGACATTGTGCTGGTTGCCATGTTGTATAGGTGACTTCCAAGTCAGCCATATTGCATGGGGGACATTGTGCTGGTGGCCATGTGCTATAGGTGACTTCTAAGTCAGCCATATTGCATTTGGGACATTGTGCTGGTTGTATTGTATAGGTGACTTCCAAGTCAGCCATATTGCATGGGGGACATTGTGCTGGTTGTATTGTATAGGTGACTTCCAAGTGAGCCATATTGCTTGGGGGACATTGTGCTGGTGGCCATGTTCTATAGGTGACTTCCAAGTCAGCCATATTGCATGGGGAACATTGTGCTGGTTGCATTGTCCTATAGGTGACTTCCAAGTCAGCCATATTGCATGGGGGACATTGTGCTGGTGGCCATGTTCTATAGGTGACTTCCAAGTCAGCCATATTGCATGGGGGACATTGTGCTGGTTGTCTTGTATAGGTGACTTCCAAGTCAGCCATATTGCATTGGGGACATTGTGCTGGTGGCCATGTTCTATAGGTGACTTCCAAGTCAGCCATATTGCTTGGGGGACATTGTGCTGGTTGTATTGTATAGGTGACTTCCAAGTCAGCCATATTGCATGGGGGACATTGTGCTGGTTGCCATGTTGTATAGGTGACTTCCAAGTCAGCCATATTGCATGGGGGACATTGTGCTGGTTGTCTTGTATAGGTGACTTCCAAGTGAGCCATATTGCATGGGGGACATTGTGCTGCTTGCCATGTTGTATAGGTGACTTCCAAGTCAGCCATATTGCTTGGGGGACATTGTGCTGGTTGCCATGTTGTATAGGTGACTTCCAAGTCAGCCATATTGCTTGGGGGACATTGTGCTGGTTGCCATGTTGTATAGGTGACTTCCAAGTCTGCCATATTGCATGGGGGACATTGTGCTGGTGGCCATGTTCTATAGGTGACTTCCAAGTCAGCCATATTGCATGTGGGACATTGTGCTGGTTGTCTTGTATAGGTGACTTCCAAATCAGCCATATTGCATGGGGGACATTGTGCTGGTTGTATTGTATAGGTGACTTCCAAGTCAGCCATATTGCATGGGGGACATTGTGCTGGTTGTATTGTATAGGTGACTTCCAAGTCAGCCATATTGCATGGGGGACATTGTGCTGGTGGCCATGTCCTATAGGTAACTTCCAAGTCAGCCATATTGCATGGGGGACATTGTGCTGGTTGTCTTGTATAGGTGACTTCCAAGTCAGCCATTTTGCTTCGGGGACATTGTGCTGGTTGTATTGTATAGGTGACTTCCAAGTCAGCCATATTGCATGGGGGACATTGTGCTGGTTGCCATTTTGTATAGGTGACTTCCAAGTCAGCCATATTGCATTTGGGACATTGTGCTGGTTGTCTTGTATAGGTGACTTCCAAGTCAGCCATATTGCATGGGGGACATTGTGCTGTTGGCCATGTCGTATAGGTGACTTCCAAGTCAGCCATATTGCATGGGGGACATTGTGCTGGTTGTCTTGTATAGGTGACTTCCAAGTCAGCCATATTGCTTGGGGGACATTGTGCTGGTTGTATTGTATAGGTGACTTCCAAGTCAGCCATATTGCATGGGGGACATGGTGCAGGTTGCCATGTTGTATAGGTGACTTCCAAGTCAGCCATATTGCATGGGGGACATTGTGCTGGTGGCCATGTTCTATAGGTGACTTCCAAGTCAGCCATATTGCATTTGGGACATTGTGCTGGTTGTATTGTATAGGTGACTTCCAAGTCAGCCATATTGCATGGGGGACATTGTGCTGGTTGTATTGTATAGGTGACTTCCAAGTGAGCCATATTGCTTGGGGGACATTGTGCTGGTGGCCATGTTCTATAGGTGACTTCCAAGTCAGCCATATTGCATGGGGGACATTGTGCTGGTTGCATTGTCCTATAGGTGACTTCCAAGTTAGCCATATTGCATGTGGGACATTGTGCTGGTGGCCATGTTCTATAGGTGACTTCCAAGTCAGCCATATTGCATGGGGGACATTGTGCTGGTTGTCTTGTATAGGTGACTTCCAAGTCAGCCATATTGCATGGGGGACATTGTGCTGGTGGCCATGTTCTATAGGTGACTTCCAAGTCAGCCATATTGCTTGGGGGACATTGTGCTGGTTGTATTGTATAGGTGACTTCCAAGTCAGCCATATTGCATGGTGGACATTGTGCTGGTTGCCATGCTGTATAGGTGACTTCCAAGTCAGCCATATTGCATGGGGGACATTGTGCTAGTTGTCTTGTATAGGTGACTTCCAAGTCAGCCATATTGCATGGGGGACATTGTGCTGGTTGCCATGTTGTATAGGTGACTTCCAAGTCAGGCATATTGCATGGGGGACATTGTGCTGGTTGCCATGTTGTATAGGTGACTTCCAAGTGAGCCATATTGCTTGGGGGACATTGTGCTGGTTGTGTTGTATAGGTGACTTCCAAGTCAGCCATATTGCATGGGGGACATTGTGCTGGTTGTCTTGTATAGGTGACTTCCAAGTCAGCCGTGTTGCATGGGGGACATTGTGCTGGTGGCCATGTTCTATAGGTGACTTCCAAGTCAGCCATATTGCATTTGGGACATTGTGCTGGTTGTCTTGTATAGGTGACTTCCAAGTCAGCCATATTGCATGGGGGACATTGTGCTGGTTGTGTTGTATAGGTGACTTCCAAGTCAGCCATATTGCATGGGGGACATTGTGCTGGTTGTATTGTATAGGTGACTTCCAAGTCAGCCATATTGCATGGGGGACATTGTGCTGGTGGCCATGTCGTATAGGTGACTTCCAAGTCAGCCATATTGCATGGGGGACATTGTGCTGGTTGTCTTGTATAGGTGACTTCCAAGTCAGCCATATTGCATGGGGGACATTGTGCTGGTTGCCATGTTGTATAGGTGACTTCCAAGTCAGCCATATTGCATGGGGGACATTGTGCTGGTGGCCATGTGCTATAGGTGACTTCCAAGTCAGCCATATTGCATTTGGGACATTGTGCTGGTTGTATTGTATAGGTGACTTCCAAGTCAGCCATATTGCATGGGGGACATTGTGCTGGTTGTATTGTATAGGTGACTTCCAAGTGAGCCATATTGCTTGGGGGACATTGTGCTGGTGGCCATGTTCTATAGGTGACTTCCAAGTCAGCCATATTGCATGGGGGACATTGTGCTGGTTGCATTGTCCTATAGGTGACTTCCAAGTCAGCCATATTGCATGGGGGACATTGTGCTGGTGGCCATGTTCTATAGGTGACTTCCAAGTCAGCCATATTGCATGGGGGACATTGTGCTGGTTGTCTTGTATAGGTGACTTCCAAGTCAGCCATATTGCATGGGGGACATTGTGCTGGTGGCCATGTTCTATAGGTGACTTCCAAGTCAGCCATATTGCGTGGGGGACATTGTGCTGGTTGTATTGTATAGGTGACTTCCAAGTCAGCCATATTGCATGGGGGACATTGTGCTGGTTGCCATGTTGTATAGGTGACTTCCAAGTCAGCCATATTGCATGGGGGACATTGTGCTGGTTGTCTTGTATAGGTGACTTCCAAGTCAGCCATATTGCTTGGGGGACATTGTGCTGCTTGCCATGTTGTATAGGTGACTTTCAAGTCAGGCATATTGCATGGGGGACATTGTGCTGGTTGCCATGTTGTATAGGTGACTTCCAAGTGAGCCATATTGCTTGGGGGACATTGTGCTGGTTGTGTTGTATAGGTGTCTTCCAAGTCAGCCATATTGCATAGGGGACATTGTGCTGGTTGTCTTGTATAGGTGACTTCCAAGTCAGTCGTGTTGCATGGGGGACATTGTGCTGGTGGCCATGTTCTATAGGTGACTTCCAAGTCAGCCATATTGCATGGGGGACATTGTGCTGGTTGCCATGTTGTATAGGTGACTTCCAAGTGAGCCATATTGCTTGGGGGACATTGTGCTGGTTGCCATGTTGTATAGGTGACTTCCAAGTCAGCCATATTGCATGGGGGCCATTGTGCTGTTGGCCATGTTCTATAGGTGACTTCCAAGTCAGCCATATTGCTTGGAGGACATTGTGCTGGTTGTCTTGTATAGGTGACTTCCAAGTCAGCCATATTGCATGGAGTACATTGTGCTGGTTGTCTTGTATAGGTGACTTCCAAGTCAGCCATATTGCTTGGCGGACATTGTGCTGGTTGTCTTGTATAGGTGACTTCCAAGTCAGCCATATTACATGGGGGAAATTGTGCTGGTTGCCATGTTGTATAGGTGACTTCCAAGTCAGCCATATTGCATGGGGGACATTGTGCTGGTTGCCATGTTGTATAGGTGACTTCCAAGTCAGCCATATTGCATGGGGGACATTGTGCTGGTTGCCATGTTGTATAGGTGACTTTCAAGTGAGCCATATTGCATGGGGGACATTGTGCTGGTTGTGTTGTATAGGTGACTTCCAAGTCAGCCATATTGCATGGGGGACATTGTGCTGGTTGTGTTGTATAGGTGACTTCCAAGTCAGCCATATTGCATGGGGGACATTGTGCTGGTTGTATTGTATAGGTGACTTCCAAGTCAGCCATATTGCATGGGGGACATTGTGCTGGTTGTATTGTATAGGTGACTTCCAAGTGAGCCATATTGCATGGGGGACATTGTGCTGGTGGCCATGTTCTATAGATGACTTCCAAGTCAGCCATATTGCATGGGGGACATTGTGCTGGTTGTGTTGTTTAGGTGACTTCCAAGTCAGCCATATTGCATGGGGGACATTGTGCTGGTTGTGTTGTATAGGTGACTTCCAAGTCAGCCATATTGCATGGGGGACATTGTGCTGGTTGTATTGTATAGGTGACTTCCAAGTCAGCCATATTGCATGGGGGACATTGTGCTGGTTGTATTGTATAGGTGACTTCCAAGTCAGCCATATTGCATGGGGGACATTGTGCTGGTTGTCTTGTATAGGTGACTTCCAAGTCAGCCATATTGCTTGGGGGACATTGTGCTGGTTGCCATTTTCTATAGGTGACTTCCAATTCAGCCATATTGCATGGGGGACATTGTGCTGGTTGTATTGTATAGGTGACTTCCAAGTCAGCCATATTGCATGGGGGACATTGTGCTGGTTGTATGTATAGGTGACTTCCAAGTCAGCCATATTGCATGGGGGACATTGTGCTGGTTGCCATGTCCTATAGGTGACTTCCAAGTCAGCCATATTGCATGGGGGACATTGTGCTGGTTGTCTTGTATAGGTGACTTCCAAGTCAGCCATATTGCTTGGGGGACATTGTGCTGGTTGCCATGTTCTATAGGTGACTTCCAAGTCAGCCATATTGCTTGGGGGACATTGTGCTGGTGGCCATGTTCTACAGGTGACTTCCAAGTCAGCCATATTGCTTGGGGGACATTGTGCTGGTTGCCATGTTGTATAGGTGACTTCCAAGTCAGCCATATTGCATGGGGGAAATTGTGCTGGTGGCCATGTTCTATAGGTGACTTCCAAGTCAGCCATATTGCATGGGGGACATTGTGCTGTTTGTCTTGTATAGGTGACTTCCAAGTCAGCCATATTGCATGGGGGACATTGTGCTGGTGGCCATGTTCTATAGGTGACTTCCAAGTCAGCCATATTTCTTGGGGAACATTGTGCTGGTTGTATTGTATAGGTGACTTCCAAGTCAGCCATATTGCATGGGGGACATTGTGCTGGTTGCCATGTTGTATAGGTGACTTCCAAGTGAGCCATATTGCTTGGGGGACATTGTGCTGGTTGTGTTGTATAGGTGACTTCCAAGTCAGCCATATTGCATGGGGGACATTGTGCTGGTTGTCTTGTATAGGTGACTTCCAAGTCAGCCGTGTTGCATGGGGGACATTGTGCTGGTGGCCATGGTGTATAGGTAACTTCCAAGTCAGCCATATTGCTTGGGGGACATTGTGCTGGTGGCCATGTTCTATAGGTGACTTCCAAGTCAGCCATATTGCATGGGGGACATTGTGCTGGTTGCCATGTTGTATAGGTGACTTCCAAGTCAGCCATATTGCATGGGGGACAGTGTGCTGGTGGCCATGTTCTATAGGTGACTTCCAAGTCAGCCATATTGCATTTGGGACATTGTGCTGGTTGTATTGTATAGGTGACTTCCAATTCAGCCATATTGCATGGGGGACATTGTGCTGGTTGTATTGTATAGGTGACTTCCAAGTGAGCCATATTGCTTGGGGGACATTGTTCTGGTGGCCATGTTCTATAGGTGACTTCCAAGTCAGCCATATTGCATGGGGGACATTGTGCTGGTTGCATTGTCCTATAGGTGACTTCCAAGTCAGCCATATTGCATGGGGGACATTGTGCTGGTGGCCATGTTCTATAGGTGACTTCCAAGTCAGCCATATTGCATGGGGGACATTGTGCTGGTTGTCTTGTATAGGTGACTTCCAAGTCAGCCATATTGCATGTGGGACATTGTGCTGGTGGCCATGTTCTATAGGTGACTTCCAAGTCAGCCATATTGCTTGGGGGACATTGTGCTGGTTGTATTGTATAGGTGACTTCCAAGTCAGCCATATTGCATGGGGGACATTGTGCTGGTTGCCATGTTGTATAGGTGACTTCCAAGTCAGCCATATTGCATGGGGGACATTGTGCTGGTTGCCATGTTGTATAGGTGACTTCCAAGTCAGCCATATTGCTTGGGGGACATTGTGCTGGTTGTGTTGTATAGGTGACTTCCAAGTCAGCCATATTGCATGGGGGACATTGTGCTGGTTGTCTTGTATAGGTGACTTCCAAGTCAGCCATATTGCATGGGGGACATTGTGCTGGTTGTGTTGTATAGGTGACTTCCAAATCAGCCATATTGCATGGGGGACATTGTGCTGGTTGTATTGTATAGGTGACTTCCAAGTCAGCCATATTGCATGGGGGACATTGTGCTGGTTGTATTGTATAGGTGACTTCCAAGTCAGCCATATTGCATGGGGGACATTGTGCTGGTGGCCATGTCGTATAGGTGACTTCCAAGTCAGCCATATTGCATGGGGGACATTGTGCTGGTTGTCTTGTATAGGTGACTTCCAAGTCAGCCATATTGCTTGGGGGACGTTGTGCTGGTTGTATTGTATAGGTGACTTCCAAGTGAGCCATATTGCTTGGGGGACATTGTGCTGGTGACCATGTTCTATAGGTGACTTCCAAGTCAGCCATATTGCATGGGGGACATTGTGCTGGTTGCATTGTCCTATAGGTGACTTCCAAGTCAGCCATATTGCAGGGGGGACATTGTGCTGGTGGCCATGTTCTATAGGTGACTTCCAAGTCAGCCATATTGCATGGGGGACATTGTGCTGGTTGTCTTGTATAGGTGACTTCCAAGTCAGCCATATTGCATGGGGGACATTGTGCTGGTGGCCATGTTCTATAGGTGACTTCCAAGTCAGCCATATTGCTTGGGGGACATTGTGCTGGTTGTATTGTATAGGTGACTTCCAAGTCAGCCATATTGCATGGGGGACATTGTGCTGGTTGCCATGTTGTATAGGTGACTTCCAAGTCAGCCATATTGCATGGGGGACATTGTGCTGGTTGTCTTGTATAGGTGACTTCCAAGTCAGCCATATTGCATGGGGGACATTGTGCTGCTTGCCATGTTGTATAGGTGACTTCCAAGTCAGGCATATTGCATGGGGGACATTGTGCTGGTTGCCATGTTGTTTAGGTGACTTCCAAGTGAGCCATATTGCTTGGGGGACATTGTGCTGGTTGTGTTGTATAGGTGTCTTCCAAGTCAGCCATATTGCTTGGGGGACATTGTGCTGGTTGTCTTGTATAGGTGACTTCCAAGTCAGTCGTGTTGCATGGGGGACATTGTGCTGGTGGCCATGTTCTATAGGTGACTTCCAAGTCAGCCATATTGCATGGGGGACATTGTGCTGGTTGCCATGTTGTATAGGTGACTTCCAAGTGAGCCATATTGCTTGGGGGACATTGTGCTGGTTGCCATGTTGTATAGGTGACTTCCAAGTCAGCCATATTGCATGGGGGACATTGTGCTGGTGGCCATATTCTATAGGTGACTTCCAAGTCAGCCATATTGCTTGGAGGACATTGTGCTGGTTGTCTTGTATAGGTGACTTCCAAGTCAGCCATATTGCATGGGGGACATTGTGCTGGTTGTCTTGTATAGGTGACTTCCAAGTCAGCCATATTGCTTGGCGGACATTGTGCTGGTTGTCTTGTATAGGTGACTTCCAAGTCAGCCATATTACATGGGGGAAATTGTGCTGGTTGCCATGTTGTATAGGTGACTTCCAAGTCAGCCATATTGCATGGGGGACATTGTGCTGGTTGCCATTTTGTATAGGTGACTTTCAAGTGAGCCATATTGCATGGGGGACATTGTGCTGGTTGTGTTGTATAGGTGACTTCCAAGTCAGCCATATTGCATGGGGGACATTGTGCTGGTTGTGTTTTATAGGTGACTTCCAAGTTAGCCATATTGCATGGGGGACATTGTGCTGGTTGTATTGTATAGGTGACTTCCAAGTCAGCCATATTGCATGGGGGACATTGTGCTGGTTGCATTGTATAGGTGACTTCCAAGTGAACCATATTGCATGGGGGACATTGTGCTGGTTGCCATGTTGTATAGGTGACTTCCAAGTCAGCCATATTGCATGGGGGCCATTGTGCTGGTGGCCATGTTCTATAGGTGACTTCCAAGTGAGCCATATTGCTTGGGGGACATTGTGCTGGTTGCCATGTTGTATAGGTGACTTCCAAGTCAGCCATATTGCATGGGGGCCATTGTGCTGGTGGCCATGTTCTATAGGTGACTTCCAAGTCAGCCATATTGCTTGGAGGACATTGTGCTGGTTGTCTTGTATAGGTGACTTCCAAGTCAGCCATATTGCATGGAGTACATTGTGCTGGTTGTCTTGTATAGGTGACTTCCAAGTCAGCCATATTGCTTGGCGGACATTGTGCTGGTTGTCTTGTATAGGTGACTTCCAAGTCAGCCATATTACATGGGGGAAATTGTGCTGGTTGCCATGTTGTATAGGTGACTTCCAAGTCAGCCATATTGCATGGGGGACATTGTGCTGGTTGCAATGTTGTATAGGTGACTTCCAAGTCAGCCATATTGCATGGGGGACATTGTGCTGGTTGCCATGTTGTATAGGTGACTTTCAAGTGAGCCATATTGCATGGGGGACATTGTGCTGGTTGTGTTGTATAGGTGACTTCCAAGTCAGCCATATTGCATGGGGGACATTGTGCTGGTTGTGTTGTATAGGTGACTTCCAAGTCAGCCATATTGCATGGGGGACATTGTGCTGGTTGTATTGTATAGGTGACTTCCAAGTCAGCCATATTGCATGGGGGACATTGTGCTGGTTGTATTGTATAGGTGACTTCCAAGTGAGCCATATTGCATGGGGGACATTGTGCTGGTGGCCATGTTCTATAGATGACTTCCAAGTCAGCCATATTGCATGGGGGACATTGTGCTGGTTGTCTTGTATAGGTGACTTCCAAGTCAGCCATATTGCTTGGGGGACATTGTGCTGGTTGCCATGTTCTATAGGTGACTTCCAAGTCAGCCATATTGCTTGGGGGACATTGTGCTGGTGGCCATGTTCTACAGGTGACTTCCAAGTCAGCCATATTGCTTGGGGGACATTGTGCTGGTTGCCATGTTGTATAGGTGACTTCCAAGTCAGCCATATTGCATGGGGGAAATTGTGCTGGTGGCCATGTTCTATAGGTGACTTCCAAGTCAGCCATATTGCATGGGGGACATTGTGCTGTTTGTCTTGTATAGGTGACTTCCAAGTCAGCCATATTGCATGGGGGACATTGTGCTGGTGGCCATGTTCTATAGGTGACTTCCAAGTCAGCCATATTTCTTGGGGAACATTGTGCTGGTTGTATTGTATAGGTGACTTCCAAGTCAGCCATATTGCATGGGGGACATTGTGCTGGTTGCCATGTTGTATAGGTGACTTCCAAGTGAGCCATATTGCTTGGGGGACATTGTGCTGGTTGTGTTGTATAGGTGACTTCCAAGTCAGCCATATTGCATGGGGGACATTGTGCTGGTTGTCTTGTATAGGTGACTTCCAAGTCAGCCGTGTTGTATGGGGGACATTGTGCTGGTGGCCATGTTGTATAGGTAACTTCCAAGTCAGCCATATTGCTTGGGGGACATTGTGCTGGTGGCCATGTTCTATAGGTGACTTCCAAGTCAGCCATATTGCTTGGGGGACATTGTGCTGGTTGTATTGTATAGGTGACTTCCAAGTCAGCCATATTGCATGGGGGACATTGTGCTGGTTGCCATGTTGTATAGGTGACTTCCAAGTCAGCCATATTGCATGGGGGACATTGTGCTGGTTGTCTTGTATAGGTGACTTCCAAGTCAGCCATATTGCATGGGGGACATTGTGCTGCTTGCCATGTTGTATAGGTGACTTCCAAGTCAGGCATATTGCATGGGGGACATTGTGCTGGTTGCCATGTTGTATAGGTGACTTCCAAGTGAGCCATATTGCTTGGGGGACATTGTGCTGGTTGTGTTGTATAGGTGTCTTCCAAGTCAGCCATATTGCTTGGGGGACATTGTGCTGGTTGTCTTGTATAGGTGACTTCCAAGTCAGTCGTGTTGCATGGGGGACATTGTGCTGGTGGCCATGTTCTATAGGTGACTTCCAAGTCAGCCATATTGCATGGGGGACATTGTGCTGGTTGCCATGTTGTATAGGTGACTTCCAAGTGAGCCATATTGCTTGGGGGACATTGTGCTGGTTGCCATGTTGTATAGGTGACTTCCAAGTCAGCCATATTGCATGGGGGACATTGTGCTGGTGGCCATATTCTATAGGTGACTTCCAAGTCAGCCATATTGCTTGGAGGACATTGTGCTGGTTGTCTTGTATAGGTGACTTCCAAGTCAGCCATATTGCATGGGGGACATTGTGCTGGTTGTCTTGTATAGGTGACTTCCAAGTCAGCCATATTGCTTGGCGGACATTGTGCTGGTTGTCTTGTATAGGTGACTTCCAAGTCAGCCATATTACATGGGGGAAATTGTGCTGGTTGCCATGTTGTATAGGTGACTTCCAAGTCAGCCATATTGCATGGGGGACATTGTGCTGGTTGCCATTTTGTATAGGTGACTTTCAAGTGAGCCATATTGCATGGGGGACATTGTGCTGGTTGTGTTGTATAGGTGACTTCCAAGTCAGCCATATTGCATGGGGGACATTGTGCTGGTTGTGTTGTATAGGTGACTTCCAAGTTAGCCATATTGCATGGGGGACATTGTGCTGGTTGTATTGCATAGGTGACTTCCAAGTCAGCCATATTGCATGGGGGACATTGTGCTGGTTGTATTGTATAGGTGACTTCCAAGTGAACCATATTGCATGGGGGACATTGTGCTGGTTGCCATGTTGTATAGGTGACTTCCAAGTCAGCCATATTGCATGGGGGCCATTGTGCTGGTGGCCATGTTCTATAGGTGACTTCCAAGTGAGCCATATTGCTTGGGGGACATTGTGCTGGTTGCCATGTTGTATAGGTGACTTCCAAGTCAGCCATATTGCATGGGGGCCATTGTGCTGGTGGCCATGTTCTATAAGTGACTTCCAAGTCAGCCATATTGCTTGGAGGACATTGTGCTGGTTGTCTTGTATAGGTGACTTCCAAGTCAGCCATATTGCATGGAGTACATTGTGCTGGTTGTCTTGTATAGGTGACTTCCAAGTCAGCCATATTGCATGGGGGACATTGTGCTGGTTGTGTTGTATAGGTGACTTCCAAGTCAGCCATATTGCATGGGGGACATTGTGCTGGTTGTATTGTATAGGTGACTTCCAAGTCAGCCATATTGCATGGGGGACATTGTGCTGGTTGTATTGTATAGGTGACTTCCAAGTGAGCCATATTGCATGGGGGACATTGTGCTGGTGGCCATGTTCTATAGATGACTTCCAAGTCAGCCATATTGCATGGGGGACATTGTGCTGGTTGTGTTGTTTAGGTGACTTCCAAGTCAGCCATATTGCATGGGGGACATTGTGCTGGTTGTGTTGTATAGGTGACTTCCAAGTCAGCCATATTGCATGGGGGACATTGTGCTGGTTGTATTGTATAGGTGACTTCCAAGTCAGCCATATTGCATGGGGGACATTGTGCTGGTTGTATTGTATAGGTGACTTCCAAGTCAGCCATATTGCATGGGGGACATTGTGCTGGTTGTCTTGTATAGGTGACTTCCAAGTCAGCCATATTGCTTGGGGGACATTGTGCTGGTTGCCATTTTCTATAGGTGACTTCCAATTCAGCCATATTGCATGGGGGACATTGTGCTGGTTGTATTGTATAGGTGACTTCCAAGTCAGCCATATTGCATGGGGGACATTGTGCTGGTTGTATGTATAGGTGACTTCCAAGTCAGCCATATTGCATGGGGGACATTGTGCTGGTTGCCATGTCCTATAGGTGACTTCCAAGTCAGCCATATTGCATGGGGGACATTGTGCTGGTTGTCTTGTATAGGTGACTTCCAAGTCAGCCATATTGCTTGGGGGACATTGTGCTGGTTGCCATGTTCTATAGGTGACTTCCAAGTCAGCCATATTGCTTGGGGGACATTGTGCTGGTGGCCATGTTCTACAGGTGACTTCCAAGTCAGCCATATTGCTTGGGGGACATTGTGCTGGTTGCCATGTTGTATAGGTGACTTCCAAGTCAGCCATATTGCATGGGGGAAATTGTGCTGGTGGCCATGTTCTATAGGTGACTTCCAAGTCAGCCATATTGCATGGGGGACATTATGCTGTTTGTCTTGTATAGGTGACTTCCAAGTCAGCCATATTGCATGGGGGACATTGTGCTGGTGGCCATGTTCTATAGGTGACTTCCAAGTCAGCCATATTTCTTGGGGAACATTATGCTGTTTGTCTTGTATAGGTGACTTCCAAGTCAGCCATATTGCATGGGGGACATTGTGCTGGTGGCCATGTTCTATAGGTGACTTCCAAGTCAGCCATATTTCTTGGGGAACATTGTGCTGGTTGTCTTGTATAGGTGACTTCCAAGTCAGCCATATTGCTTGGGGGACATTGTGCTGGTTGCCATGTTCTATAGGTGACTTCCAAGTCAGCCATATTGCTTGGGGGACATTGTGCTGGTGGCCATGTTCTACAGGTGACTTCCAAGTCAGCCATATTGCTTGGGGGACATTGTGCTGGTTGCCATGTTGTATAGGTGACTTCCAAGTCAGCCATATTGCATGGGGGAAATTGTGCTGGTGGCCATGTTCTATAGGTGACTTCCAAGTCAGCCATATTGCATGGGGGACATTGTGCTGTTTGTCTTGTATAGGTGACTTCCAAGTCAGCCATATTGCATGGGGGACATTGTGCTGGTGGCCATGTTCTATAGGTGACTTCCAAGTCAGCCATATTTCTTGGGGAACATTGTGCTGGTTGTATTGTATAGGTGACTTCCAAGTCAGCCATATTGCATGGGGGACATTGTGCTGGTTGCCATGTTGTATAGGTGACTTCCAAGTGAGCCATATTGCTTGGGGGACATTGTGCTGGTTGTGTTGTATAGGTGACTTCCAAGTCAGCCATATTGCATGGGGGACATTGTGCTGGTTGTCTTGTATAGGTGACTTCCAAGTCAGCCGTGTTGTATGGGGGACATTGTGCTGGTGGCCATGTTGTATAGGTAACTTCCAAGTCAGCCATATTGCTTGGGGGACATTGTGCTGGTGGCCATGTTCTATAGGTGACTTCCAAGTCAGCCATATTGCTTGGGGGACATTGTGCTGGTTGTATTGTATAGGTGACTTCCAAGTCAGCCATATTGCATGGGGGACATTGTGCTGGTTGCCATGTTGTATAGGTGACTTCCAAGTCAGCCATATTGCATGGGGGACATTGTGCTGGTTGTCTTGTATAGGTGACTTCCAAGTCAGCCATATTGCATGGGGGACATTGTGCTGCTTGCCATGTTGTATAGGTGACTTCCAAGTCAGGCATATTGCATGGGGGACATTGTGCTGGTTGCCATGTTGTATAGGTGACTTCCAAGTGAGCCATATTGCTTGGGGGACATTGTGCTGGTTGTGTTGTATAGGTGTCTTCCAAGTCAGCCATATTGCTTGGGGGACATTGTGCTGGTTGTCTTGTATAGGTGACTTCCAAGTCAGTCGTGTTGCATGGGGGACATTGTGCTGGTGGCCATGTTCTATAGGTGACTTCCAAGTCAGCCATATTGCATGGGGGACATTGTGCTGGTTGCCATGTTGTATAGGTGACTTCCAAGTGAGCCATATTGCTTGGGGGACATTGTGCTGGTTGCCATGTTGTATAGGTGACTTCCAAGTCAGCCATATTGCATGGGGGACATTGTGCTGGTGGCCATATTCTATAGGTGACTTCCAAGTCAGCCATATTGCTTGGAGGACATTGTGCTGGTTGTCTTGTATAGGTGACTTCCAAGTCAGCCATATTGCATGGGGGACATTGTGCTGGTTGTCTTGTATAGGTGACTTCCAAGTCAGCCATATTGCTTGGCGGACATTGTGCTGGTTGTCTTGTATAGGTGACTTCCAAGTCAGCCATATTACATGGGGGAAATTGTGCTGGTTGCCATGTTGTATAGGTGACTTCCAAGTCAGCCATATTGCATGGGGGACATTGTGCTGGTTGCCATTTTGTATAGGTGACTTTCAAGTGAGCCATATTGCATGGGGGACATTGTGCTGGTTGTGTTGTATAGGTGACTTCCAAGTCAGCCATATTGCATGGGGGACATTGTGCTGGTTGTGTTGTATAGGTGACTTCCAAGTTAGCCATATTGCATGGGGGACATTGTGCTGGTTGTATTGCATAGGTGACTTCCAAGTCAGCCATATTGCATGGGGGACATTGTGCTGGTTGTATTGTATAGGTGACTTCCAAGTGAACCATATTGCATGGGGGACATTGTGCTGGTTGCCATGTTGTATAGGTGACTTCCAAGTCAGCCATATTGCATGGGGGCCATTGTGCTGGTGGCCATGTTCTATAGGTGACTTCCAAGTGAGCCATATTGCTTGGGGGACATTGTGCTGGTTGCCATGTTGTATAGGTGACTTCCAAGTCAGCCATATTGCATGGGGGCCATTGTGCTGGTGGCCATGTTCTATAAGTGACTTCCAAGTCAGCCATATTGCTTGGAGGACATTGTGCTGGTTGTCTTGTATAGGTGACTTCCAAGTCAGCCATATTGCATGGAGTACATTGTGCTGGTTGTCTTGTATAGGTGACTTCCAAGTCAGCCATATTGCATGGGGGACATTGTGCTGGTTGTGTTGTATAGGTGACTTCCAAGTCAGCCATATTGCATGGGGGACATTGTGCTGGTTGTATTGTATAGGTGACTTCCAAGTCAGCCATATTGCATGGGGGACATTGTGCTGGTTGTATTGTATAGGTGACTTCCAAGTGAGCCATATTGCATGGGGGACATTGTGCTGGTGGCCATGTTCTATAGATGACTTCCAAGTCAGCCATATTGCATGGGGGACATTGTGCTGGTTGTGTTGTTTAGGTGACTTCCAAGTCAGCCATATTGCATGGGGGACATTGTGCTGGTTGTGTTGTATAGGTGACTTCCAAGTCAGCCATATTGCATGGGGGACATTGTGCTGGTTGTATTGTATAGGTGACTTCCAAGTCAGCCATATTGCATGGGGGACATTGTGCTGGTTGTATTGTATAGGTGACTTCCAAGTCAGCCATATTGCATGGGGGACATTGTGCTGGTTGTCTTGTATAGGTGACTTCCAAGTCAGCCATATTGCTTGGGGGACATTGTGCTGGTTGCCATTTTCTATAGGTGACTTCCAATTCAGCCATATTGCATGGGGGACATTGTGCTGGTTGTATTGTATAGGTGACTTCCAAGTCAGCCATATTGCATGGGGGACATTGTGCTGGTTGTATGTATAGGTGACTTCCAAGTCAGCCATATTGCATGGGGGACATTGTGCTGGTTGCCATGTCCTATAGGTGACTTCCAAGTCAGCCATATTGCATGGGGGACATTGTGCTGGTTGTCTTGTATAGGTGACTTCCAAGTCAGCCATATTGCTTGGGGGACATTGTGCTGGTTGCCATGTTCTATAGGTGACTTCCAAGTCAGCCATATTGCTTGGGGGACATTGTGCTGGTGGCCATGTTCTACAGGTGACTTCCAAGTCAGCCATATTGCTTGGGGGACATTGTGCTGGTTGCCATGTTGTATAGGTGACTTCCAAGTCAGCCATATTGCATGGGGGAAATTGTGCTGGTGGCCATGTTCTATAGGTGACTTCCAAGTCAGCCATATTGCATGGGGGACATTATGCTGTTTGTCTTGTATAGGTGACTTCCAAGTCAGCCATATTGCATGGGGGACATTGTGCTGGTGGCCATGTTCTATAGGTGACTTCCAAGTCAGCCATATTTCTTGGGGAACATTGTGCTGGTTGTATTGTATAGGTGACTTCCAAGTCAGCCATATTGCATGGGGGACATTGTGCTGGTTGCCATGTTGTATAGGTGACTTCCAAGTGAGCCATATTGCTTGGGGGACATTGTGCTGGTTGTGTTGTATAGGTGACTTCCAAGTCAGCCATATTGCATGGGGGACATTGTGCTGGTTGTCTTGTATAGGTGACTTCCAAGTCAGCCGTGTTGCATGGGGGACATTGTGCTGGTGGCCATGTTGTATAGGTAACTTCCAAGTCAGCCATATTGCTTGGGGGACATTGTGCTGGTGGCCATGTTCTATAGGTGACTTCCAAGTCAGCCATATTGCATGGGGGACATTGTGCTGGTTGCCATGTTGTATAGGTGACTTCCAAGTCAGCCATATTGCATGGGGGACATTGTGCTGGTGGCCATGTTCTATAGGTGACTTCCAAGTCAGCCATATTGCATTTGGGACATTGTGCTGGTTGTATTGTATAGGTGACTTCCAATTCAGCCATATTGCATGGGGGACATTGTGCTGGTTGTATTGTATAGGTGACTTCCAAGTGAGCCATATTGCTTGGGGGACATTGTGCTGGTGGCCATGTTCTATAGGTGACTTCCAAGTCAGCCATATTGCATGGGGGACATTGTGCTGGTTGCATTGTCCTATAGGTGACTTCCAAGTCAGCCATATTGCATGGGGGACATTGTGCTGGTTGTCTTGTATAGGTGACTTCCAAGTCAGCCGTGTTGCATGGGGGACATTGTGCTGGTGGCCATGTTGTATAGGTAACTTCCAAGTCAGCCATATTGCTTGGCGGACATTGTGCTGGTGGCCATGTTCTATAGGTGACTTCCAAGTCAGCCATATTGCATGGGGGACATTGTGCTGGTTGCCATGTTGTATAGGTGACTTCCAAGTCAGCCATATTGCATGGGGGACATTGTGCTGGTGGCCATGTTCTATAGGTGACTTCCAAGTCAGCCATATTGCATTTGGGACATTGTGCTGGTTGTATTGTATAGGTGACTTCCAATTCAGCCATATTGCATGGGGGACATTGTGCTGGTTGTATTGTATAGGTGACTTCCAAGTGAGCCATATTGCTTGGGGGACATTGTGCTGGTGGCCATGTTCTATAGGTGACTTCCAAGTCAGCCATATTGCATGGGGGACATTGTGCTGGTTGCATTGTCCTATAGGTGACTTCCAAGTCAGCCATATTGCATGGGGGACATTGTGCTGGTGGCCATGTTCTATAGTTGACTTCCAAGTCAGCCATATTGCATGGGGGACATTGTGCTGGTTGTCTTGTATAGGTGACTTCCAAGTCAGCCATATTGCATGTGGGACATTGTGCTGGTGGCCATGTTCTATAGGTGACTTCCAAGTCAGCCATATTGCTTGGGGGACATTGTGCTGGTTGTATTGTATAGGTGACTTCCAAGTCAGCCATATTGCATGGGGGACATTGTGCTGGTTGCCATGTTGTATAGGTGACTTCCAAGTCAGCCATATTGCATGGGGGACATTGTGCTGGTTGCCATGTTGTATAGGTGACTTCCAAGTGAGCCATATTGCTTGGGGGACATTGTGCTGGTTGTGTTGTATAGGTGACTTCCAAGTCAGCCATATTGCATGGGGGACATTGTGCTGGTTGTCTTGTATAGGTGACTTCCAAGTCAGCCATATTGCATGGGGGACATTGTGCTGGTTGTGTTGTATAGGTGACTTCCAAATCAGCCATATTGCATGGGGGACATTGTGCTGGTTGTATTGTATAGGTGACTTCCAAGTCAGCCATATTGCATGGGGGACATTGTGCTGGTTGTATTGTATAGGTGACTTCCAAGTCAGCCATATTGCATGGGGGACATTGTGCTGGTGGCCATGTCGTATAGGTGACTTCCAAGTCAGCCATATTGCATGGGGGACATTGTGCTGGTTGTCTTGTATAGGTGACTTCCAAGTCAGCCATATTGCTTGGGGGACGTTGTGCTGGTTGTATTGTATAGGTGACTTCCAAGTGAGCCATATTGCTTGGGGGACATTGTGCTGGTGGCCATGTTCTATAGGTGACTTCCAAGTCAGCCATATTGCATGGGGGACATTGTGCTGGTTGCATTGTCCTATAGGTGACTTCCAAGTCAGCCATATTGCATGGGGGACATTGTGCTGGTGGCCATGTTCTATAGGTGACTTCCAAGTCAGCCATATTGCATGGGGGACATTGTGCTGGTTGTCTTGTATAGGTGACTTCCAAGTCAGCCATATTGCATGGGGGACATTGTGCTGGTGGCCATGTTCTATAGGTGACTTCCAAGTCAGCCATATTGCTTGGGGGACATTGTGCTGGTTGTATTGTATAGGTGACTTCCAAGTCAGCCATATTTCATGGGGGACATTGTGCTGGTTGCCATGTTGTATAGGTGACTTCCAAGTCAGCCATATTGCATGGGGGACATTGTGCTGGTTGTCTTGTATAGGTGACTTCCAAGTCAGCCATATTGCATGGGGGACATTGTGCTGCTTGCCATGTTGTATAGGTGACTTCCAAGTCAGGCATATTGCATGGGGGACATTGTGCTGGTTGCCATGTTGTATAGGTGACTTCCAAGTGAGCCATATTGCTTAGGGGACATTGTGCTGGTTGTGTTGTATAGGTGTCTTCCAAGTCAGCCATATTGCTTGGGGGACATTGTGCTGGTTGTCTTGTATAGGTGACTTCCAAGTCAGTCGTGTTGCATGGGGGACATTGTGCTGGTGGCCATGTTCTATAGGTGACTTCCAAGTCAGCCATATTGCATGGGGGACATTGTGCTGGTTGCCATGTTGTATAGGTGACTTCCAAGTGAGCCATATTGCTTGGGGGAGATTGTGCTGGTTGCCATGTTGTATAGGTGACTTCCAAGTCAGCCATATTGCATGGGGGACATTGTGCTGGTGGCCATATTCTATAGGTGACTTCCAAGTCAGCCATATTGCTTGGAGGACATTGTGCTGGTTGTCTTGTATAGGTGACTTCCAAGTCAGCCATATTGCATGGGGGACATTGTGCTGGTTGTCTTGTATAGGTGACTTCCAAGTCAGCCATATTGCTTGGCGGACATTGTGCTGGTTGTCTTGTATAGGTGACTTCCAAGTCAGCCATATTACATGGGGGAAATTGTGCTGGTTGCCATGTTGTATAGGTGACTTCCAAGTCAGCCATATTGCATGGGGGACATTGTGCTGGTTGCCATTTTGTATAGGTGACTTTCAAGTGAGCCATATTGCATGGGGGACATTGTGCTGGTTGTGTTGTATAGGTGACTTCCAAGTCAGCCATATTGCATGGGGGACATTGTGCTGGTTGTCTTGTATAGGTGACTTCCAAGTCAGCCATATTGCATGGGGGACATTGTGCTGGTTGTGTTGTATAGGTGACTTCCAAATCAGCCATATTGCATGGGGGACATTGTGCTGGTTGTATTGTATAGGTGACTTCCAAGTCAGCCATATTGCATGGGGGACATTGTGCTGGTTGTATTGTATAGGTGACTTCCAAGTCAGCCATATTGCATGGGGGACATTGTGCTGGTGGCCATGTTCTATAGGTGACTTCCAAGTCAGCCATATTGCTTGGGGGACATTGTGCTGGTTGTATTGTATAGGTGACTTCCAAGTCAGCCATATTGCATGGGGGACATTGTGCTGGTTGCCATGTTGTATAAGTGACTTCCAAGTCAGCCATATTGCATGGGGGACATTGTGCTGGTTGCCATGTTGTATAGGTGACTTCCAAGTGAGCCATATTGCTTGGGGGACATTGTGCTGGTTGTGTTGTATAGGTGACTTCCAAGTCAGCCATATTGCATGGGGGACATTGTGCTGGTTGTCTTGTATAGGTGACTTCCAAGTCAGCCATATTGCATGGGGGACATTGTGCTGGTTGTGTTGTATAGGTGACTTCCAAATCAGCCATATTGCATGGGGGACATTGTGCTGGTTGTATTGTATAGGTGACTTCCAAGTCAGCCATATTGCATGGGGGACATTGTGCTGGTTGTATTGTATAGGTGACTTCCAAGTCAGCCATATTGCATGGGGGACATTGTGCTGGTTGTATTGTATAGGTGACTTCCAAGTCAGCCATATTGCATGGGGGACATTTTGCTGGTTGTCTTGTATAGGTGACTTCCAAGTCAGCCATATTGCTTGGGGGACATTGTGCTGGTTGCCATTTTCTATAGGTGACTTCCAATTCAGCCATATTGCATGGGGGACATTGTGCTGGATGTATTTTATAGGTGACTTCCAAGTCAGCCATATTGCATGGGGGACATTGTGCTGGTTGTATGTATAGGTGACTTCCAAGTCAGCCATATTGCATGGGGGACATTGTGCTGGTTGCCATGTCCTATAGGTGACTTCCAAGTCAGCCATATTGCTTGGGGGACATTGTGCTGGTTGTGTTGTATAGGTGTCTTCCAAGTCAGCCATATTGCTTGGGGGACATTGTGCTGGTTGTCTTGTATAGGTGACTTCCAAGTCAGTCGTGTTGCATGGGGGACATTGTGCTGGTGGCCATGTTCTATAGGTGACTTCCAAGTCAGCCATATTGCATGGGGGACATTGTGCTGGTTGCCATGTTGTATAGGTGACTTCCAAGTGAGCCATATTGCTTGGGGGACATTGTGCTGGTTGCCATGTTGTATAGGTGACTTCCAAGTCAGCCATATTGCATGGGGGACATTGTGCTGGTGGCCATATTCTATAGGTGACTTCCAAGTCAGCCATATTGCTTGGAGGACATTGTGCTGGTTGTCTTGTATAGGTGACTTCCAAGTCAGCCATATTGCATGGGGGACATTGTGCTGGTTGTCTTGTATAGGTGACTTCCAAGTCAGCCATATTGCTTGGCGGACATTGTGCTGGTTGTCTTGTATAGGTGACTTCCAAGTCAGCCATATTACATGGGGGAAATTGTGCTGGTTGCCATGTTGTATAGGTGACTTCCAAGTCAGCAATATTGCATGGGGGACATTGTGCTGGTTGCCATTTTGTATAGGTGACTTTCAAGTGAGCCATATTGCATGGGGGACATTGTGCTGGTTGTGTTGTATAGGTGACTTCCAAGTCAGCCATATTGCATGGGGGACATTGTGCTGGTTGTGTTGTATAGGTGACTTCCAAGTTAGCCATATTGCATGGGGGACATTGTGCTGGTTGTATTGTATAGGTGACTTCCAAGTCAGCCATATTGCATGGGGGACATTGTGCTGGTTGTATTGTATAGGTGACTTGCAAGTGAGCCATATTGCATGGGGGACATTGTGCTGGTGGCCATGTTCTATAGGTGACTTCCAAGTCAGCCATATTGCATGGGGGACATTTGTGCTGGTTGTGTTGTTTAGGTGACTTCCAAGTCAGCCATATTGCATGGGGGACATTGTGCTGGTTGTGTTGTATAGGTGACTTCCAAGTCAGCCATATTGCATGGGGGACATTGTGCTGGTTGTATTGTATAGGTGACTTCCAAGTCAGCCATATTGCATGGGGGACATTGTGCTGGTTGTATTGTATAGGTGACTTCCAAGTCAGCCATATTGCATGGGGGACATTTTGCTGGTTGTCTTGTATAGGTGACTTCCAAGTCAGCCATATTGCTTGGGGGACATTGTGCTGGTTGCCATTTTCTATAGGTGACTTCCAATTAGGCCATATTGCATGGGGGACATTGTGCTGGATGTATTTTATAGGTGACTTCCAAGTCAGCCATATTGCATGGGGGACATTGTGCTGGTTGTATGTATAGGTGACTTCCAAGTCAGCCATATTGCATGGGGGACATTGTGCTGGTTGCCATGTCCTATAGGTGACTTCCAAGTCAGCCATATTGCATGGGGGACATTGTGCTGGTTGTCTTGTATAGGTGACTTCCAAGTCAGCCATATTGCATGGGGGACATTGTGCTGGTTGCCATGTTGTATAGGTGACTTCCAAGTCAGCCATATTGCATGGGGGACATTGTGCTGGTGGCCATGTTCTATAGGTGACTTCCAAGTCAGCCATATTGCATGGGGGACATTGTGCTGGTTGCATTGTCCTATAGGTGACTTCCAAGTCAGCCATATTGCATGGGGGACATTGTGCTGGTGGCCATGTTCTATAGGTGACTTCCAAGTCAGCCATATTGCATGGGGGACATTGTGCTGGTGGCCATGTTCTATAGGTGACTTCCAAGTCAGCCATATTGCTTGGGGGACATTGTGCTGGTTGTATTGTATAGGTGACTTCCAAGTCAGCCATATTGCATGGGGGACATTGTGCTGGTTGCCATGTTGTATAGGTGACTTCCAAGTCAGCCATATTGCATGGGGGACATTGTGCTGGTTGTCTTGTATAGGTGACTTCCAAGTCAGCCATATTGCATGGGGGACATTGTGCTGCTTGCCATGTTGTATAGGTGACTTCCAAGTCAGGCATATTGCATGGGGGACATTGTGCTGGTTGCCATGTTGTATAGGTGACTTCCAAGTGAGCCATATTGCTTGGGGGACATTGTGCTGGTTGTGTTGTATAGGTGTCTTCCAAGTCAGCCATATTGCTTGGGGGACATTGTGCTGGTTGTCTTGTATAGGTGACTTCCAAGTCAGTCGTGTTGCATGGGGGACATTGTGCTGGTGGCCATGTTCTATAGGTGACTTCCAAGTCAGCCATATTGCATGGGGGACATTGTGCTGGTTGCCATGTTGTATAGGTGACTTCCAAGTGAGCCATATTGCTTGGGGGACATTGTGCTGGTTGCCATGTTGTATAGGTGACTTCCAAGTCAGCCATATTGCATGGGGGACATTGTGCTGGTGGCCATATTCTATAGGTGACTTCCAAGTCAGCCATATTGCTTGGAGGACATTGTGCTGGTTGTCTTGTATAGGTGACTTCCAAGTCAGCCATATTGCATGGGGGACATTGTGCTGGTTGTCTTGTATAGGTGACTTCCAAGTCAGCCATATTGCTTGGCGGACATTGTGCTGGTTGTCTTGTATAGGTGACTTCCAAGTCAGCCATATTACATGGGGGAAATTGTGCTGGTTGCCATGTTGTATAGGTGACTTCCAAGTCAGCCATATTGCATGGGGGACATTGTGCTGGTTGCCATTTTGTATAGGTGACTTTCAAGTGAGCCATATTGCATGGGGGACATTGTGCTGGTTGTGTTGTATAGGTGACTTCCAAGTCAGCCATATTGCATGGGGGACATTGTGCTGGTTGTGTTGTATAGGTGACTTCCAAGTTAGCCATATTGCATGGGGGACATTGTGCTGGTTGTATTGTATAGGTGACTTCCAAGTCAGCCATATTGCATGGGGGACATTGTGCTGGTTGTATTGTATAGGTGACTTCCAAGTGAACCATATTGCATGGGGGACATTGTGCTGGTGGCCATGTTCTATAGGTGACTTCCAAGTCAGCCATATTGCATGGGGGACATTTGTGCTGGTTGTGTTGTTTAGGTGACTTCCAAGTCAGCCATATTGCATGGGGGACATTGTGCTGGTTGTGTTGTATAGGTGACTTCCAAGTCAGCCATATTGCATGGGGGACATTGTGCTGGTTGTATTGTATAGGTGACTTCCAAGTCAGCCATATTGCATGGGGGACATTGTGCTGGTTGTATTGTATAGGTGACTTCCAAGTCAGCCATATTGCATGGGGGACATTTTGCTGGTTGTCTTGTATAGGTGACTTCCAAGTCAGCCATATTGCTTGGGGGACATTGTGCTGGTTGCCATTTTCTATAGGTGACTTCCAATTCAGCCATATTGCATGGGGGACATTGTGCTGGATGTATTTTATAGGTGACTTCCAAGTCAGCCATATTGCATGGGGGACATTGTGCTGGTTGTATGTATAGGTGACTTCCAAGTCAGCCATATTGCATGGGGGACATTGTGCTGGTTGCCATGTCCTATAGGTGACTTCCAAGTCAGCCATATTGCTTGGGGGACATTGTGCTGGTTGTGTTGTATAGGTGTCTTCCAAGTCAGCCATATTGCTTGGGGGACATTGTGCTGGTTGTCTTGTATAGGTGACTTCCAAGTCAGTCGTGTTGCATGGGGGACATTGTGCTGGTGGCCATGTTCTATAGGTGACTTCCAAGTCAGCCATATTGCATGGGGGACATTGTGCTGGTTGCCATGTTGTATAGGTGACTTCCAAGTGAGCCATATTGCTTGGGGGACATTGTGCTGGTGGCCATGTTCTATAGGTGACTTCCAAGTCAGCCATATTGCATGGGGGACATTGTGCTGGTTGCATTGTCCTATAGGTGACTTCCAAGTCAGCCATATTGCATGGGGGACATTGTGCTGGTGGCCATGTTCTATAGTTGACTTCCAAGTCAGCCATATTGCATGGGGGACATTGTGCTGGTTGTCTTGTATAGGTGACTTCCAAGTCAGCCATATTGCATGTGGGACATTGTGCTGGTGGCCATGTTCTATAGGTGACTTCCAAGTCAGCCATATTGCTTGGGGGACATTGTGCTGGTTGTATTGTATAGGTGACTTCCAAGTCAGCCATATTGCATGGGGGACATTGTGCTGGTTGCCATGTTGTATAGGTGACTTCCAAGTCAGCCATATTGCATGGGGGACATTGTGCTGGTTGCCATGTTGTATAGGTGACTTCCAAGTGAGCCATATTGCTTGGGGGACATTGTGCTGGTTGCGTTGTATAGGTGACTTCCAAGTCAGCCATATTGCATGGGGGACATTGTGCTGGTTGTCTTGTATAGGTGACTTCCAAGTCAGCCATATTGCATGGGGGACATTGTGCTGGTTGTGTTGTATAGGTGACTTCCAAATCAGCCATATTGCATGGGGGACATTGTGCTGGTTGTATTGTATAGGTGACTTCCAAGTCAGCCATATTGCATGGGGGACATTGTGCTGGTTGTATTGTATAGGTGACTTCCAAGTCAGCCATATTGCATGGGGGACATTGTGCTGGTGGCCATGTCGTATAGGTGACTTCCAAGTCAGCCATATTGCATGGGGGACATTGTGCTGGTTGTCTTGTATAGGTGACTTCCAAGTCAGCCATATTGCTTGGGGGACGTTGTGCTGGTTGTATTGTATAGGTGACTTCCAAGTGAGCCATATTGCTTGGGGGACATTGTGCTGGTGGCCATGTTCTATAGGTGACTTCCAAGTCAGCCATATTGCATGGGGGACATTGTGCTGTTTGCTTTGTCCTATAGGTGACTTCCAAGTCAGCCATATTGCATGGGGGACATTGTGCTGGTGGCCATGTTCTATAGGTGACTTCCAAGTCAGCCATATTGCATGGGGGACATTGTGCTGGTTGTCTTGTATAGGTGACTTCCAAGTCAGCCATATTGCATGGGGGACATTGTGCTGGTGGCCATGTTCTATAGGTGACTTCCAAGTCAGCCATATTGCTTGGGGGACATTGTGCTGGTTGTATTGTATAGGTGACTTCCAAGTCAGCCATATTGCATGGGGGACATTGTGCTGGTTGCCATGTTGTATAGGTGACTTCCAAGTCAGCCATATTGCATGGGGGACATTGTGCTGGTTGTCTTGTATAGGTGACTTCCAAGTCAGCCATATTGCATGGGGGACATTGTGCTGCTTGCCATGTTGTATAGGTGACTTCCAAGTCAGGCATATTGCATGGGGGACATTGTGCTGGTTGCCATGTTGTATAGGTGACTTCCAAGTGAGCCATATTGCTTGGGGGACATTGTGCTGGTTGTGTTGTATAGGTGTCTTCCAAGTCAGCCATATTGCTTGGGGGACATTGTGCTGGTTGTCTTGTATAGGTGACTTCCAAGTCAGTCGTGTTGCATGGGGGACATTGTGCTGGTGGCCATGTTCTATAGGTGACTTCCAAGTCAGCCATATTGCATGGGGGACATTGTGCTGGTTGCCATGTTGTATAGGTGACTTCCAAGTGAGCCATATTGCTTGGGGGACATTGTGCTGGTTGCCATGTTGTATAGGTGACTTCCAAGTCAGCCATATTGCATGGGGGACATTGTGCTGGTGGCCATATTCTATAGGTGACTTCCAAGTCAGCCATATTGCTTGGAGGACATTGTGCTGGTTGTCTTGTATAGGTGACTTCCAAGTCAGCCATATTGCATGGGGGACATTGTGCTGGTTGTCTTGTATAGGTGACTTCCAAGTCAGCCATATTGCTTGGCGGACATTGTGCTGGTTGTCTTGTATAGGTGACTTCCAAGTCAGCCATATTACATGGGGGAAATTGTGCTGGTTGCCATGTTGTATAGGTGACTTCCAAGTCAGCCATATTGCATGGGGGACATTGTGCTGGTTGCCATTTTGTATAGGTGACTTTCAAGTGAGCCATATTGCATGGGGGACATTGTGCTGGTTGTGTTGTATAGGTGACTTCCAAGTCAGCCATATTGCATGGGGGACATTGTGCTGGTTGTCTTGTATAGGTGACTTCCAAGTCAGCCATATTGCATGGGGGACATTGTGCTGGTTGTGTTGTATAGGTGACTTCCAAATCAGCCATATTGCATGGGGGACATTGTGCTGGTTGTATTGTATAGGTGACTTCCAAGTCAGCCATATTGCATGGGGGACATTGTGCTGGTTGTATTGTATAGGTGACTTCCAAGTCAGCCATATTGCATGGGGGACATTGTGCTGGTGGCCATGTTCTATAGGTGACTTCCAAGTCAGCCATATTGCTTGGGGGACATTGTGCTGGTTGTATTGTATAGGTGACTTCCAAGTCAGCCATATTGCATGGGGGACATTGTGCTGGTTGCCATGTTGTATAAGTGACTTCCAAGTCAGCCATATTGCATGGGGGACATTGTGCTGGTTGCCATGTTGTATAGGTGACTTCCAAGTGAGCCATATTGCTTGGGGGACATTGTGCTGGTTGTGTTGTATAGGTGACTTCCAAGTCAGCCATATTGCATGGGGGACATTGTGCTGGTTGTGTTGTATAGGTGACTTCCAAATCAGCCATATTGCATGGGGGACATTGTGCTGGTTGTATTGTATAGGTGACTTCCAAGTCAGCCATATTGCATGGGGGACATTGTGCTGGTTGTATTGTATAGGTGACTTCCAAGTCAGCCATATTGCATGGGGGACATTGTGCTGGTGGCCATGTTCTATAGGTGACTTCCAAGTCAGCCATATTGCTTGGGGGACATTGTGCTGGTTGTATTGTATAGGTGACTTCCAAGTCAGCCATATTGCATGGGGGACATTGTGCTGGTTGCCATGTTGTATAAGTGACTTCCAAGTCAGCCATATTGCATGGGGGACATTGTGCTGGTTGCCATGTTGTATAGGTGACTTCCAAGTGAGCCATATTGCTTGGGGGACATTGTGCTGGTTGTGTTGTATAGGTGACTTCCAAGTCAGCCATATTGCATGGGGGACATTGTGCTGGTTGTCTTGTATAGGTGACTTCCAAGTCAGCCATATTGCATGGGGGACATTGTGCTGGTTGTGTTGTATAGGTGACTTCCAAATCAGCCATATTGCATGGGGGACATTGTGCTGGTTGTATTGTATAGGTGACTTCCAAGTCAGCCATATTGCATGGGGGACATTGTGCTGGTTGTATTGTATAGGTGACTTCCAAGTCAGCCATATTGCATGGGGGACATTGTGCTGGTTGTATTGTATAGGTGACTTCCAAGTCAGCCATATTGCATGGGGAACATTTTGCTGGTTGTCTTGTATAGGTGACTTCCAAGTCAGCCATATTGCTTGGGGGACATTGTGCTGGTTGCCATTTTCTATAGGTGACTTCCAATTCAGCCATATTGCATGGGGGACATTGTGCTGGATGTATTTTATAGGTGACTTCCAAGTCAGCCATATTGCATGGGGGACATTGTGCTGGTTGTATGTATAGGTGACTTCCAAGTCAGCCATATTGCATGGGGGACATTGTGCTGGTTGCCATGTCCTATAGGTGACTTCCAAGTCAGCCATATTGCTTGGGGGACATTGTGCTGGTTGTGTTGTATAGGTGTCTTCCAAGTCAGCCATATTGCTTGGGGGACATTGTGCTGGTTGTCTTGTATAGGTGACTTCCAAGTCAGTCGTGTTGCATGGGGGACATTGTGCTGGTGGCCATGTTCTATAGGTGACTTCCAAGTCAGCCATATTGCATGGGGGACATTGTGCTGGTTGCCATGTTGTATAGGTGACTTCCAAGTGAGCCATATTGCTTGGGGGACATTGTGCTGGTTGCCATGTTGTATAGGTGACTTCCAAGTCAGCCATATTGCATGGGGGACATTGTGCTGGTGGCCATATTCTATAGGTGACTTCCAAGTCAGCCATATTGCTTGGAGGACATTGTGCTGGTTGTCTTGTATAGGTGACTTCCAAGTCAGCCATATTGCATGGGGGACATTGTGCTGGTTGTCTTGTATAGGTGACTTCCAAGTCAGCCATATTGCTTGGCGGACATTGTGCTGGTTGTCTTGTATAGGTGACTTCCAAGTCAGCCATATTACATGGGGGAAATTGTGCTGGTTGCCATGTTGTATAGGTGACTTCCAAGTCAGCCATATTGCATGGGGGACATTGTGCTGGTTGCCATTTTGTATAGGTGACTTTCAAGTGAGCCATATTGCATGGGGGACATTGTGCTGGTTGTGTTGTATAGGTGACTTCCAAGTCAGCCATATTGCATGGGGGACATTGTGCTGGTTGTGTTGTATAGGTGACTTCCAAGTCAGCCATATTGCATGGGGGACATTGTGCTGGTTGTATTGTATAGGTGACTTGCAAGTGAGCCATATTGCATGGGGGACATTGTGCTGGTGGCCATGTTCTATAGGTGACTTCCAAGTCAGCCATATTGCATGGGGGACATTTGTGCTGGTTGTGTTGTTTAGGTGACTTCCAAGTCAGCCATATTGCATGGGGGACATTGTGCTGGTTGTGTTGTATAGGTGACTTCCAAGTCAGCCATATTGCATGGGGGACATTGTGCTGGTTGTATTGTATAGGTGACTTCCAAGTCAGCCATATTGCATGGGGGACATTGTGCTGGTTGTATTGTATAGGTGACTTCCAAGTCAGCCATATTGCATGGGGGACATTTTGCTGGTTGTCTTGTATAGGTGACTTCCAAGTCAGCCATATTGCTTGGGGGACATTGTGCTGGTTGCCATTTTCTATAGGTGACTTCCAATTAGGCCATATTGCATGGGGGACATTGTGCTGGATGTATTTTATAGGTGACTTCCAAGTCAGCCATATTGCATGGGGGACATTGTGCTGGTTGTATGTATAGGTGACTTCCAAGTCAGCCATATTGCATGGGGGACATTGTGCTGGTTGCCATGTCCTATAGGTGACTTCCAAGTCAGCCATATTGCATGGGGGACATTGTGCTGGTTGTCTTGTATAGGTGACTTCCAAGTCAGCCATATTGCATGGGGGACATTGTGCTGGTTGCCATGTTGTATAGGTGACTTCCAAGTCAGCCATATTGCATGGGGGACATTGTGCTGGTGGCCATGTTCTATAGGTGACTTCCAAGTCAGCCATATTGCATGGGGGACATTGTGCTGGTTGCATTGTCCTATAGGTGACTTCCAAGTCAGCCATATTGCATGGGGGACATTGTGCTGGTGGCCATGTTCTATAGGTGACTTCCAAGTCAGCCATATTGCATGGGGGACATTGTGCTGGTGGCCATGTTCTATAGGTGACTTCCAAGTCAGCCATATTGCTTGGGGGACATTGTGCTGGTTGTATTGTATAGGTGACTTCCAAGTCAGCCATATTGCATGGGGGACATTGTGCTGGTTGCCATGTTGTATAGGTGACTTCCAAGTCAGCCATATTGCATGGGGGACATTGTGCTGGTTGTCTTGTATAGGTGACTTCCAAGTCAGCCATATTGCATGGGGGACATTGTGCTGCTTGCCATGTTGTATAGGTGACTTCCAAGTCAGGCATATTGCATGGGGGACATTGTGCTGGTTGCCATGTTGTATAGGTGACTTCCAAGTGAGCCATATTGCTTGGGGGACATTGTGCTGGTTGTGTTGTATAGGTGTCTTCCAAGTCAGCCATATTGCTTGGGGGACATTGTGCTGGTTGTCTTGTATAGGTGACTTCCAAGTCAGTCGTGTTGCATGGGGGACATTGTGCTGGTGGCCATGTTCTATAGGTGACTTCCAAGTCAGCCATATTGCATGGGGGACATTGTGCTGGTTGCCATGTTGTATAGGTGACTTCCAAGTGAGCCATATTGCTTGGGGGACATTGTGCTGGTTGCCATGTTGTATAGGTGACTTCCAAGTCAGCCATATTGCATGGGGGACATTGTGCTGGTGGCCATATTCTATAGGTGACTTTCAAGTCAGCCATATTGCTTGGAGGACATTGTGGTGGTTGTCTTGTATAGGTGACTTCCAAGTCAGCCATATTGCATGGGGGACATTGTGCTGGTTGTCTTGTATAGGTGACTTCCAAGTCAGCCATATTGCTTGGCGGACATTGTGCTGGTTGTCTTGTATAGGTGACTTCCAAGTCAGCCATATTACATGGGGGAAATTGTGCTGGTTGCCATGTTGTATAGGTGACTTCCAAGTCAGCCATATTGCATGGGGGACATTGTGCTGGTTGCCATTTTGTATAGGTGACTTTCAAGTGAGCCATATTGCATGGGGGACATTGTGCTGGTTGTGTTGTATAGGTGACTTCCAAGTCAGCCATATTGCATGGGGGACATTGTGCTGGTTGTGTTGTATAGGTGACTTCCAAGTTAGCCATATTGCATGGGGGACATTGTGCTGGTTGTATTGTATAGGTGACTTCCAAGTCAGCCATATTGCATGGGGGACATTGTGCTGGTTGTATTGTATAGGTGACTTCCAAGTGAACCATATTGCATGGGGGACATTGTGCTGGTGGCCATGTTCTATAGGTGACTTCCAAGTCAGCCATATTGCATGGGGGACATTTGTGCTGGTTGTGTTGTTTAGGTGACTTCCAAGTCAGCCATATTGCATGGGGGACATTGTGCTGGTTGTGTTGTATAGGTGACTTCCAAGTCAGCCATATTGCATGGGGGACATTGTGCTGGTTGTATTGTATAGGTGACTTCCAAGTCAGCCATATTGCATGGGGGACATTGTGCTGGTTGTATTGTATAGGTGACTTCCAAGTCAGCCATATTGCATGGGGGACATTTTGCTGGTTGTCTTGTATAGGTGACTTCCAAGTCAGCCATATTGCTTGGGGGACATTGTGCTGGTTGCCATTTTCTATAGGTGACTTCCAATTCAGCCATATTGCATGGGGGACATTGTGCTGGATGTATTTTATAGGTGACTTCCAAGTCAGCCATATTGCATGGGGGACATTGTGCTGGTTGTATGTATAGGTGACTTCCAAGTCAGCCATATTGCATGGGGGACATTGTGCTGGTTGCCATGTCCTATAGGTGACTTCCAAGTCAGCCATATTGCTTGGGGGACATTGTGCTGGTTGTGTTGTATAGGTGTCTTCCAAGTCAGCCATATTGCTTGGGGGACATTGTGCTGGTTGTCTTGTATAGGTGACTTCCAAGTCAGTCGTGTTGCATGGGGGACATTGTGCTGGTGGCCATGTTCTATAGGTGACTTCCAAGTCAGCCATATTGCATGGGGGACATTGTGCTGGTTGCCATGTTGTATAGGTGACTTCCAAGTGAGCCATATTGCTTGGGGGACATTGTGCTGGTGGCCATGTTCTATAGGTGACTTCCAAGTCAGCCATATTGCATGGGGGACATTGTGCTGGTTGCATTGTCCTATAGGTGACTTCCAAGTCAGCCATATTGCATGGGGGACATTGTGCTGGTGGCCATGTTCTATAGTTGACTTCCAAGTCAGCCATATTGCATGGGGGACATTGTGCTGGTTGTCTTGTATAGGTGACTTCCAAGTCAGCCATATTGCATGTGGGACATTGTGCTGGTGGCCATGTTCTATAGGTGACTTCCAAGTCAGCCATATTGCTTGGGGGACATTGTGCTGGTTGTATTGTATAGGTGACTTCCAAGTCAGCCATATTGCATGGGGGACATTGTGCTGGTTGCCATGTTGTATAGGTGACTTCCAAGTCAGCCATATTGCATGGGGGACATTGTGCTGGTTGCCATGTTGTATAGGTGACTTCCAAGTGAGCCATATTGCTTGGGGGACATTGTGCTGGTTGCGTTGTATAGGTGACTTCCAAGTCAGCCATATTGCATGGGGGACATTGTGCTGGTTGTCTTGTATAGGTGACTTCCAAGTCAGCCATATTGCATGGGGGACATTGTGCTGGTTGTGTTGTATAGGTGACTTCCAAATCAGCCATATTGCATGGGGGACATTGTGCTGGTTGTATTGTATAGGTGACTTCCAAGTCAGCCATATTGCATGGGGGACATTGTGCTGGTTGTATTGTATAGGTGACTTCCAAGTCAGCCATATTGCATGGGGGACATTGTGCTGGTGGCCATGTCGTATAGGTGACTTCCAAGTCAGCCATATTGCATGGGGGACATTGTGCTGGTTGTCTTGTATAGGTGACTTCCAAGTCAGCCATATTGCTTGGGGGACGTTGTGCTGGTTGTATTGTATAGGTGACTTCCAAGTGAGCCATATTGCTTGGGGGACATTGTGCTGGTGGCCATGTTCTATAGGTGACTTCCAAGTCAGCCATATTGCATGGGGGACATTGTGCTGTTTGCTTTGTCCTATAGGTGACTTCCAAGTCAGCCATATTGCATGGGGGACATTGTGCTGGTGGCCATGTTCTATAGGTGACTTCCAAGTCAGCCATATTGCATGGGGGACATTGTGCTGGTTGTCTTGTATAGGTGACTTCCAAGTCAGCCATATTGCATGGGGGACATTGTGCTGGTGGCCATGTTCTATAGGTGACTTCCAAGTCAGCCATATTGCTTGGGGGACATTGTGCTGGTTGTATTGTATAGGTGACTTCCAAGTCAGCCATATTGCATGGGGGACATTGTGCTGGTTGCCATGTTTTATAGGTGACTTCCAAGTCAGCCATATTGCATGGGGGACATTGTGCTGGTTGTCTTGTATAGGTGACTTCCAAGTCAGCCATATTGCATGGGGGACATTGTGCTGCTTGCCATGTTGTATAGGTGACTTCCAAGTCAGGCATATTGCATGGGGGACATTGTGCTGGTTGCCATGTTGTATAGGTGACTTCCAAGTGAGCCATATTGCTTGGGGGACATTGTGCTGGTTGTGTTGTATAGGTGTCTTCCAAGTCAGCCATATTGCTTGGGGGACATTGTGCTGGTTGTCTTGTATAGGTGACTTCCAAGTCAGTCGTGTTGCATGGGGGACATTGTGCTGGTGGCCATGTTCTATAGGTGACTTCCAAGTCAGCCATATTGCATGGGGGACATTGTGCTGGTTGCCATGTTGTATAGGTGACTTCCAAGTGAGCCATATTGCTTGGGGGACATTGTGCTGGTTGCCATGTTGTATAGGTGACTTCCAAGTCAGCCATATTGCATGGGGGACATTGTGCTGGTGGCCATATTCTATAGGTGACTTCCAAGTCAGCCATATTGCTTAGAGGACATTGTGCTGGTTGTCTTGTATAGGTGACTTCCAAGTCAGCCATATTGCATGGGGGACATTGTGCTGGTTGTCTTGTATAGGTGACTTCCAAGTCAGTCGTGTTGCATGGGGGACATTGTGCTGGTGGCCATGTTCTATAGGTGACTTCCAAGTCAGCCATATTGCATGGGGGACATTGTGCTGGTTGCCATGTTGTATAGGTGACTTCCAAGTGAGCCATATTGCTTGGGGGACATTGTGCTGGTGGCCATGTTCTATAGGTGACTTCCAAGTCAGCCATATTGCATGGGGGACATTGTGCTGGTTGCATTGTCCTATAGGTGACTTCCAAGTCAGCCATATTGCATGGGGGACATTGTGCTGGTGGCCATGTTCTATAGTTGACTTCCAAGTCAGCCATATTGCATGGGGGACATTGTGCTGGTTGTCTTGTATAGGTGACTTCCAAGTCAGCCATATTGCATGTGGGACATTGTGCTGGTGGCCATGTTCTATAGGTGACTTCCAAGTCAGCCATATTGCTTGGGGGACATTGTGCTGGTTGTATTGTATAGGTGACTTCCAAGTCAGCCATATTGCATGGGGGACATTGTGCTGGTTGCCATGTTGTATAGGTGACTTCCAAGTCAGCCATATTGCATGGGGGACATTGTGCTGGTTGCCATGTTGTATAGGTGACTTCCAAGTGAGCCATATTGCTTGGGGGACATTGTGCTGGTTGTGTTGTATAGGTGACTTCCAAGTCAGCCATATTGCATGGGGGACATTGTGCTGGTTGTCTTGTATAGGTGACTTCCAAGTCAGCCATATTGCATGGGGGACATTGTGCTGGTTGTGTTGTATAGGTGACTTCCAAATCAGCCATATTGCATGGGGGACATTGTGCTGGTTGTATTGTATAGGTGACTTCCAAGTCAGCCATATTGCATGGGGGACATTGTGCTGGTTGTATTGTATAGGTGACTTCCAAGTCAGCCATATTGCATGGGGGACATTGTGCTGGTGGCCATGTCGTATAGGTGACTTCCAAGTCAGCCATATTGCATGGGGGACATTGTGCTGGTTGTCTTGTATAGGTGACTTCCAAGTCAGCCATATTGCTTGGGGGACGTTGTGCTGGTTGTATTGTATAGGTGACTTCCAAGTGAGCCATATTGCTTGGGGGACATTGTGCTGGTGGCCATGTTCTATAGGTGACTTCCAAGTCAGCCATATTGCATGGGGGACATTGTGCTGGTTGCTTTGTCCTATAGGTGACTTCCAAGTCAGCCATATTGCATGGGGGACATTGTGCTGGTGGCCATGTTCTATAGGTGACTTCCAAGTCAGCCATATTGCATGGGGGACATTGTGCTGGTTGTCTTGTATAGGTGACTTCCAAGTCAGCCATATTGCATGGGGGACATTGTGCTGGTGGCCATGTTCTATAGGTGACTTCCAAGTCAGCCATATTGCTTGGGGGACATTGTGCTGGTTGTATTGTATAGGTGACTTCCAAGTCAGCCATATTGCATGGGGGACATTGTGCTGGTTGCCATGTTGTATAGGTGACTTCCAAGTCAGCCATATTGCATGGGGGACATTGTGCTGGTTGTCTTGTATAGGTGACTTCCAAGTCAGCCATATTGCATGGGGGACATTGTGCTGCTTGCCATGTTGTATAGGTGACTTCCAAGTCAGGCATATTGCATGGGGGACATTGTGCTGGTTGCCATGTTGTATAGGTGACTTCCAAGTGAGCCATATTGCTTGGGGGACATTGTGCTGGTTGTGTTGTATAGGTGTCTTCCAAGTCAGCCATATTGCTTGGGGGACATTGTGCTGGTTGTCTTGTATAGGTGACTTCCAAGTCAGTCGTGTTGCATGGGGGACATTGTGCTGGTGGCCATGTTCTATAGGTGACTTCCAAGTCAGCCATATTGCATGGGGGACATTGTGCTGGTTGCCATGTTGTATAGGTGACTTCCAAGTGAGCCATATTGCTTGGGGGACATTGTGCTGGTTGCCATGTTGTATAGGTGACTTCCAAGTCAGCCATATTGCATGGGGGACATTGTGCTGGTGGCCATATTCTATAGGTGACTTCCAAGTCAGCCATATTGCTTGGAGGACATTGTGCTGGTTGTCTTGTATAGGTGACTTCCAAGTCAGCCATATTGCATGGGGGACATTGTGCTGGTTGTCTTGTATAGGTGACTTCCAAGTCAGCCATATTGCTTGGCGGACATTGTGCTGGTTGTCTTGTATAGGTGACTTCCAAGTCAGCCATATTACATGGGGGAAATTGTGCTGGTTGCCATGTTGTATAGGTGACTTCCAAGTCAGCCATATTGCATGGGGGACATTGTGCTGGTTGCCATTTTGTATAGGTGACTTTCAAGTGAGCCATATTGCATGGGGGACATTGTGCTGGTTGTGTTGTATAGGTGACTTCCAAGTCAGCCATATTGCATGGGGGACATTGTGCTGGTTGTGTTGTATAGGTGACTTCCAAGTTAGCCATATTGCATGGGGGACATTGTGCTGGTTGTATTGTATAGGTGACTTCCAAGTCAGCCATATTGCAGGGGGGACATTGTGCTGGTTGTATTGTATAGGTGACTTCCAAGTGAACCATATTGCATTGGGGACATTGTGCTGGTGGCCATGTTCTATAGGTGACTTCCAAGTCAGCCATATTGCATGGGGGACATTTGTGCTGGTTGTGTTGTTTAGGTGACTTCCAAGTCAGCCATATTGCATGGGGGACATTGTGCTGGTTGTGTTGTATAGGTGACTTCCAAGTCAGCCATATTGCATGGGGGACATTGTGCTGGTTGTATTGTATAGGTGACTTCCAAGTCAGCCATATTGCATGGGGGACATTGTGCTGGTTGTATTGTATAGGTGACTTCCAAGTCAGCCATATTGCATGGGGGACATTTTGCTGGTTGTCTTGTATAGGTGACTTCCAAGTCAGCCATATTGCTTGGGGGACATTGTGCTGGTTGCCATTTTCTATAGGTGACTTCCAAGTCAGCCATATTGCATGGGGGACATTGTGCTGGTTGTATGTATAGGTGACTTCCAAGTCAGCCATATTGCATGGGGGACATTGTGCTGGTTGCCATGTCCTATAGGTGACTTCCAAGTCAGCCATATTGCTTGGGGGACATTGTGCTGGTTGTGTTGTATAGGTGTCTTCCAAGTCAGCCATATTGCTTGGGGGACATTGTGCTGGTTGTCTTGTATAGGTGACTTCCAAGTCAGTCGTGTTGCATGGGGGACATTGTGCTGGTGGCCATGTTCTATAGGTGACTTCCAAGTCAGCCATATTGCATGGGGGACATTGTGCTGGTTGCCATGTTGTATAGGTGACTTCCAAGTGAGCCATATTGCTTGGGGGACATTGTGCTGGTTGCCATGTTGTATAGGTGACTTCCAAGTCAGCCATATTGCATGGGGGACATTGTGCTGGTGGCCATATTCTATAGGTGACTTCCAAGTCAGCCATATTGCTTGGAGGACATTGTGCTGGTTGTCTTGTATAGGTGACTTCCAAGTCAGCCATATTGCATGGGGGACATTGTGCTGGTTGTCTTGTATAGGTGACTTCCAAGTCAGCCATATTGCTTGGCGGACATTGTGCTGGTTGTCTTGTATAGGTGACTTCCAAGTCAGCCATATTACATGGGGGAAATTGTGCTGGTTGCCATGTTGTATAGGTGACTTCCAAGTCAGCCATATTGCATGGGGGACATTGTGCTGGTTGCCATTTTGTATAGGTGACTTTCAAGTGAGCCATATTGCATGGGGGACATTGTGCTGGTTGTGTTGTATAGGTGACTTCCAAGTCAGCCATATTGCATGGGGGACATTGTGCTGGTTGTGTTGTATAGGTGACTTCCAAGTTAGCCATATTGCATGGGGGACATTGTGCTGGTTGTATTGTATAGGTGACTTCCAAGTCAGCCATATTGCATGGGGGACATTGTGCTGGTTGTATTGTATAGGTGACTTGCAAGTGAGCCATATTGCATGGGGGACATTGTGCTGGTGGCCATGTTCTATAGGTGACTTCCAAGTCAGCCATATTGCATGGGGGACATTTGTGCTGGTTGTGTTGTTTAGGTGACTTCCAAGTCAGCCATATTGCATGGGGGACATTGTGCTGGTTGTGTTGTATAGGTGACTTCCAAGTCAGCCATATTGCATGGGGGACATTGTGCTGGTTGTATTGTATAGGTGACTTCCAAGTCAGCCATATTGCATGGGGGACATTGTGCTGGTTGTATTGTATAGGTGACTTCCAAGTCAGCCATATTGCATGGGGGACATTTTGCTGGTTGTCTTGTATAGGTGACTTCCAAGTCAGCCATATTGCTTGGGGGACATTGTGCTGGTTGCCATTTTCTATAGGTGACTTCCAATTAGGCCAAATTGCATGGGGGACATTGTGCTGGATGTATTTTATAGGTGACTTCCAAGTCAGCCATATTGCATGGGGGACATTGTGCTGGTTGTATGTATAGGTGACTTCCAAGTCAGCCATATTGCATGGGGGACATTGTGCTGGTTGCCATGTCCTATAGGTGACTTCCAAGTCAGCCATATTGCATGGGGGACATTGTGCTGGTTGTCTTGTATAGGTGACTTCCAAGTCAGCCATATTGCTTGGGGGACATTGTGCTGGTTGCCATGTTCTATAGGTGACTTCCAAGTCAGCCATATTGCTTGGGGGACATTGTGCTGGTGGCCATGTTCTATAGGTGACTTCCAAGTCAGCCATATTGCTTGGGGGACATTGTGCTGGTTGCCATGTTGTATAGGTGACTTCCAAGTCAGCCATATTGCATGGGGGACATTGTGCTGGTGGCCATGTTGTATAGGTGACTTCCAAGTGAGCCATATTGCTTGGGGGACATTGTGCTGGTTGCCATGTTGTATAGGTGACTTCCAAGTCAGCCATATTGCATGGGGGACATTGTGCTGGTGGCCATATTCTATAGGTGACTTCCAAGTCAGCCATATTGCTTGGAGGACATTGTGCTGGTTGTCTTGTATAGGTGACTTCCAAGTCAGCCATATTGCATGGGGGACATTGTGCTGGTTGTCTTGTATAGGTGACTTCCAAGTCAGCCATATTGCTTGGCGGACATTGTGCTGGTTGTCTTGTATAGGTGACTTCCAAGTCAGCCATATTACATGGGGGAAATTGTGCTGGTTGCCATGTTGTATAGGTGACTTCCAAGTCAGCCATATTGCATGGGGGACATTGTGCTGGTTGCCATTTTGTATAGGTGACTTTCAAGTGAGCCATATTGCATGGGGGACATTGTGCTGGTTGTGTTGTATAGGTGACTTCCAAGTCAGTCATATTGCATGGGGGACATTGTGCTGGTTGTGTTGTATAGGTGACTTCCAAGTTAGCCATATTGCATGGGGGACATTGTGCTGGTTGTATTGTATAGGTGACTTCCAAGTCAGCCATATTGCAGGGGGGACATTGTGCTGGTTGTATTGTATAGGTGACTTCCAAGTGAACCATATTGCATGGGGGACATTGTGCTGGTGGCCATGTTCTATAGGTGACTTCCAAGTCAGCCATATTGCATGGGGGACATTTGTGCTGGTTGTGTTGTTTAGGTGACTTCCAAGTCAGCCATATTGCATGGGGGACATTGTGCTGGTTGTGTTGTATAGGTGACTTCCAAGTCAGCCATATTGCATGGGGGACATTGTGCTGGTTGTATTGTATAGGTGACTTCCAAGTCAGCCATATTGCATGGGGGACATTGTGCTGGTTGTATTGTATAGGTGACTTCCAAGTCAGCCATATTGCATGGGGGACATTTTGCTGGTTGTCTTGTATAGGTGACTTCCAAGTCAGCCATATTGCTTGGGGGACATTGTGCTGGTTGCCATTTTCTATAGGTGACTTCCAAGTCAGCCATATTGCATGGGGGACATTGTGCTGGTTGTATGTATAGGTGACTTCCAAGTCAGCCATATTGCATGGGGGACATTGTGCTGGTTGCCATGTCCTATAGGTGACTTCCAAGTCAGCCATATTGCTTGGGGGACATTGTGCTGGTTGTGTTGTATAGGTGTCTTCCAAGTCAGCCATATTGCTTGGGGGACATTGTGCTGGTTGTCTTGTATAGGTGACTTCCAAGTCAGTCGTGTTGCATGGGGGACATTGTGCTGGTGGCCATGTTCTATAGGTGACTTCCAAGTCAGCCATATTGCATGGGGGACATTGTGCTGGTTGCCATGTTGTATAGGTGACTTCCAAGTGAGCCATATTGCTTGGGGGACATTGTGCTGGTTGCCATGTTGTATAGGTGACTTCCAAGTCAGCCATATTGCATGGGGGACATTGTGCTGGTGGCCATATTCTATAGGTGACTTCCAAGTCAGCCATATTGCTTGGAGGACATTGTGCTGGTTGTCTTGTATAGGTGACTTCCAAGTCAGCCATATTGCATGGGGGACATTGTGCTGGTTGTCTTGTATAGGTGACTTCCAAGTCAGCCATATTGCTTGGCGGACATTGTGCTGGTTGTCTTGTATAGGTGACTTCCAAGTCAGCCATATTACATGGGGGAAATTGTGCTGGTTGCCATGTTGTATAGGTGACTTCCAAGTCAGCCATATTGCATGGGGGACATTGTGCTGGTTGCCATTTTGTATAGGTGACTTTCAAGTGAGCCATATTGCATGGGGGACATTGTGCTGGTTGTGTTGTATAGGTGACTTCCAAGTCAGCCATATTGCATGGGGGACATTGTGCTGGTTGTGTTGTATAGGTGACTTCCAAGTTAGCCATATTGCATGGGGGACATTGTGCTGGTTGTATTGTATAGGTGACTTCCAAGTCAGCCATATTGCATGGGGGACATTGTGCTGGTTGTATTGTATAGGTGACTTGCAAGTGAGCCATATTGCATGGGGGACATTGTGCTGGTGGCCATGTTCTATAGGTGACTTCCAAGTCAGCCATATTGCATGGGGGACATTTGTGCTGGTTGTGTTGTTTAGGTGACTTCCAAGTCAGCCATATTGCATGGGGGACATTGTGCTGGTTGTGTTGTATAGGTGACTTCCAAGTCAGCCATATTGCATGGGGGACATTGTGCTGGTTGTATTGTATAGGTGACTTCCAAGTCAGCCATATTGCATGGGGGACATTGTGCTGGTTGTATTGTATAGGTGACTTCCAAGTCAGCCATATTGCATGGGGGACATTTTGCTGGTTGTCTTGTATAGGTGACTTCCAAGTCAGCCATATTGCTTGGGGGACATTGTGCTGGTTGCCATTTTCTATAGGTGACTTCCAATTAGGCCAAATTGCATGGGGGACATTATGCTGGATGTATTTTATAGGTGACTTCCAAGTCAGCCATATTGCATGGGGGACATTGTGCTGGTTGTATGTATAGGTGACTTCCAAGTCAGCCATATTGCATGGGGGACATTGTGCTGGTTGCCATGTCCTATAGGTGACTTCCAAGTCAGCCATATTGCATGGGGGACATTGTGCTGGTTGTCTTGTATAGGTGACTTCCAAGTCAGCCATATTGCTTGGGGGACATTGTGCTGGTTGCCATGTTCTATAGGTGACTTCCAAGTCAGCCATATTGCTTGGGGGACATTGTGCTGGTGGCCATGTTCTATAGGTGACTTCCAAGTCAGCCATATTGCTTGGGGGACATTGTGCTGGTTGCCATGTTGTATAGGTGACTTCCAAGTCAGCCATATTGCATGGGGGACATTGTGCTGGTGGCCATGTTCTATAGGTGACTTCCAAGTCAGCCATATTGCTTGGGGGACATTGTGCTGGTGGCCATGTTCTATAGGTGACTTCCAAGTCAGCCATATTGCATGGGGGACATTGTGCTGGTTGCCATGTTGTATAGGTGACTTACAAGTCAGCCATATTGCATGGGGGACATTGTGCTGGTTGCCATGTCCTATAGGTGACTTCCAAGTCAGCCATATTGCATGGGGGAAATTGTGCTGGTTGTCTTGTATAGGTGACTTTTAAGTCAGCCATATTGCTTGGGGGACATTGTGCTGGTTGCCATGTTCTATAGGTGACTTCCAAGTCAGCCATATTGCTTGGGGGACATTGTGCTGGTTGCCATGTTGTATAGGTGACTTCCAAGTCAGCCATATTGCTTGGAGGACATTGTGCTGGTTGCCATGTTGTATAGGTGACTTCCAAGTCAGCCATATTGCATGGGGGACATTGTGCTGGTGGCCATGTTCTATAGGTGACTTCCAAGTCAGCCATATTGCATGGGGGACATTGTGCTGGTTGTCTTGTATAGGTGACTTCCAAGTCAGCCATATTGCATGGGGGACATTGTGCTGGTTGTGTTGTATAGGTGACTTCCAAATCAGCCATATTGCATGGGGGACATTGTGCTGGTTGTATTGTATAGGTGACTTCCAAGTCAGCCATATTGCATGGGGGACATTGTGCTGGTGGCCATGTCCTCTAGGTGATTTCCAAGTGAGCCATATTGCATGGGGGACATTGTGCTGGTTGTCTTGTATAGGTGACTTCCAAGTCAGCCATATTGCTTTCGGGACATTGTGCTGGTTGTATTGTATAGGTGACTTCCAAGTCAGCCATATTGCATGGGGGACATTGTGCTGGTTGCCATGTTGTATAGGTGACTTCCAAGTCAGCCATATTGCATGGGGGACATTGTGCTGGTGGCCATGTTCTATAGGTGACTTCCAAGTCAGCCATATTGCATGGGGGACATTGTGCTGGTTGTGTTGTATAGGTGACTTCCAAGTCAGCCATATTGCATGGGGGACATTGTGCTGGTTGTATTGTATAGGTGACTTCCAAGTCAGCCATATTGCATGGGGGACATTGTGCTGGTTGTATTGTATAGGTAACTTCCAAGTCAGCCATATTGCATGGGGGACATTGTGCTGGTTGTCTTGTATAGGTGACATCCAAGTCAGCCATATTGCTTGGGGGACATTGTGCTGGTTGCCATTTTCTATAGGTGACTTCCAATTCAGCCATATTGCATGGGGGACATTGTGCTGGTTGTATTGTATAGGTGACTTCCAAGTCAGCCATATTGCATGGGGGACATTGTGCTGGTTGTATGTATAGGTGACTTCCAAGTCAGCCATATTGCATGGGGGACATTGTGCTGGTTGCCATGTCCTATAGGTGACTTCCAAGTCAGCCATATTGCATGGGGGACATTGTGCTGGTTGTCTTGTATAGGTGAATTCCAAGTCAGCCATATTGCTTGGGGGACATTGTGCTGGTTGTGTTGTATAGGTGACTTCCAAATCAGCCATATTGCATGGGGGACATTGTGCTGGTTGTATTGTATAGGTGACTTCCAAGTCAGCCATATTGCATGGGGGACATTGTGCTGGTGGCCATGTCCTATAGGTGACTTCCAAGTGAGCCATATTGCATGGGGGACATTGTGCTGGTTGTCTTGTATAGGTGACTTCCAAGTCAGCCATATTGCTTTCGGGACATTGTGCTGGTTGTATTGTATAGGTGACTTCCAAGTCAGTCATATTGCATGGGGGACATTGTGCTGGTTGCCATGTTGTATAGGTGACTTCCAAGTCAGCCATATTGCATGGGGGACATTGTGCTGGTGGCCATGTTCTATAGGTGACTTCCAAGTCAGCCATATTGCATGGGGGACATTGTGCTGGTTGTATTGTATAGGTGACTTCCAAGTCAGCCATATTGCATGGGGGACATTGTGCTGGTTGTATTGTATAGGTGACTTCCAAGTCAGCCATATTGCATGGGGGACATTTTGCTGGTTGTCTTGTATAGGTGACTTCCAAGTCAGCCATATTGCTTGGGGGACATTGTGCTGGTTGCCATTTTCTATAGGTGACTTCCAAGTCAGCCATATTGCATGGGGGACATTGTGCTGGTTGTATGTATAGGTGACTTCCAAGTCAGCCATATTGCATGGGGGACATTGTGCTGGTTGCCATGTCCTATAGGTGACTTCCAAGTCAGCCATATTGCTTGGGGGACATTGTGCTGGTTGTGTTGTATAGGTGTCTTCCAAGTCAGCCATATTGCTTGGGGGACATTGTGCTGGTTGTCTTGTATAGGTGACTTCCAAGTCAGTCGTGTTGCATGGGGGACATTGTGCTGGTGGCCATGTTCTATAGGTGACTTCCAAGTCAGCCATATTGCATGGGGGACATTGTGCTGGTTGCCATGTTGTATAGGTGACTTCCAAGTGAGCCATATTGCTTGGGGGACATTGTGCTGGTTGCCATGTTGTATAGGTGACTTCCAAGTCAGCCATATTGCATGGGGGACATTGTGCTGGTGGCCATATTCTATAGGTGACTTCCAAGTCAGCCATATTGCTTGGAGGACATTGTGCTGGTTGTCTTGTATAGGTGACTTCCAAGTCAGCCATATTGCATGGGGGACATTGTGCTGGTTGTCTTGTATAGGTGACTTCCAAGTCAGCCATATTGCTTGGCGGACATTGTGCTGGTTGTCTTGTATAGGTGACTTCCAAGTCAGCCATATTACATGGGGGAAATTGTGCTGGTTGCCATGTTGTATAGGTGACTTCCAAGTCAGCCATATTGCATGGGGGACATTGTGCTGGTTGCCATTTTGTATAGGTGACTTTCAAGTGAGCCATATTGCATGGGGGACATTGTGCTGGTTGTGTTGTATAGGTGACTTCCAAGTCAGCCATATTGCATGGGGGACATTGTGCTGGTTGTGTTGTATAGGTGACTTCCAAGTTAGCCATATTGCATGGGGGACATTGTGCTGGTTGTATTGTATAGGTGACTTCCAAGTCAGCCATATTGCATGGGGGACATTGTGCTGGTTGTATTGTATAGGTGACTTGCAAGTGAGCCATATTGCATGGGGGACATTGTGCTGGTGGCCATGTTCTATAGGTGACTTCCAAGTCAGCCATATTGCATGGGGGACATTTGTGCTGGTTGTGTTGTTTAGGTGACTTCCAAGTCAGCCATATTGCATGGGGGACATTGTGCTGGTTGTGTTGTATAGGTGACTTCCAAGTCAGCCATATTGCATGGGGGACATTGTGCTGGTTGTATTGTATAGGTGACTTCCAAGTCAGCCATATTGCATGGGGGACATTGTGCTGGTTGTATTGTATAGGTGACTTCCAAGTCAGCCATATTGCATGGGGGACATTTTGCTGGTTGTCTTGTATAGGTGACTTCCAAGTCAGCGAAAATTGCTTGGGGGACATTGTGCTGGTTGCCATTTTCTATAGGTGACTTCCAATTAGGCCAAATTGCATGGGGGACATTGTGCTGGATGTATTTTATAGGTGACTTCCAAGTCAGCCATATTGCATGGGGGACATTGTGCTGGTTGTATGTATAGGTGACTTCCAAGTCAGCCATATTGCATGGGGGACATTGTGCTGGTTGCCATGTCCTATAGGTGACTTCCAAGTCAGCCATATTGCATGGGGGACATTGTGCTGGTTGTCTTGTATAGGTGACTTCCAAGTCAGCCATATTGCTTGGGGGACATTGTGCTGGTTGCCATGTTCTATAGGTGACTTCCAAGTCAGCCATATTGCTTGGGGGACATTGTGCTGGTGGCCATGTTCTATAGGTGACTTCCAAGTCAGCCATATTGCTTGGGGGACATTGTGCTGGTTGCCATGTTGTATAGGTGACTTCCAAGTCAGCCATATTGCATGGGGGACATTGTGCTGGTGGCCATGTTCTATAGGTGACTTCCAAGTCAGCCATATTGCTTGGGGGACATTGTGCTGGTGGCCATGTTCTATAGGTGACTTCCAAGTCAGCCATATTGCATGGGGGACATTGTGCTGGTTGCCATGTTGTATAGGTGACTTACAAGTCAGCCATATTGCATGGGGGACATTGTGCTGGTTGCCATGTCCTATAGGTGACTTCCAAGTCAGCCATATTGCATGGGGGAAATTGTGCTGGTTGTCTTGTATAGGTGACTTTTAAGTCAGCCATATTGCTTGGGGGACATTGTGCTGGTTGCCATGTTCTATAGGTGACTTCCAAGTCAGCCATATTGCTTGGGGGACATTGTGCTGGTTGCCATGTTGTATAGGTGACTTCCAAGTCAGCCATATTGCTTGGAGGACATTGTGCTGGTTGCCATGTTGTATAGGTGACTTCCAAGTCAGCCATATTGCATGGGGGACATTGTGCTGGTGGCCATGTTCTATAGGTGACTTCCAAGTCAGCCATATTGCATGGGGGACATTGTGCTGGTTGTCTTGTATAGGTGACTTCCAAGTCAGCCATATTGCATGGGGGACATTGTGCTGGTTGTGTTGTATAGGTGACTTCCAAATCAGCCATATTGCATGGGGGACATTGTGCTGGTTGTATTGTATAGGTGACTTCCAAGTCAGCCATATTGCATGGGGGACATTGTGCTGGTGGCCATGTCCTCTAGGTGATTTCCAAGTGAGCCATATTGCATGGGGGACATTGTGCTGGTTGTCTTGTATAGGTGACTTCCAAGTCAGCCATATTGCTTTCGGGACATTGTGCTGGTTGTATTGTATAGGTGACTTCCAAGTCAGCCATATTGCATGGGGGACATTGTGCTGGTTGCCATGTTGTATAGGTGACTTCCAAGTCAGCCATATTGCATGGGGGACATTGTGCTGGTGGCCATGTTCTATAGGTGACTTCCAAGTCAGCCATATTGCATGGGGGACATTGTGCTGGTTGTGTTGTATAGGTGACTTCCAAGTCAGCCATATTGCATGGGGGACATTGTGCTGGTTGTATTGTATAGGTGACTTCCAAGTCAGCCATATTGCATGGGGGACATTGTGCTGGTTGTATTGTATAGGTAACTTCCAAGTCAGCCATATTGCATGGGGAACATTGTGCTGGTTGTCTTGTATAGGTGACATCCAAGTCAGCCATATTGCTTGGGGGACATTGTGCTGGTTGCCATTTTCTATAGGTGACTTCCAATTCAGCCATATTGCATGGGGGACATTGTGCTGGTTGTATTGTATAGGTGACTTCCAAGTCAGCCATATTGCATGGGGGACATTGTGCTGGTTGTATGTATAGGTGACTTCCAAGTCAGCCATATTGCATGGGGGACATTGTGCTGGTTGCCATGTCCTATAGGTGACTTCCAAGTCAGCCATATTGCATGGGGGACATTGTGCTGGTTGTCTTGTATAGGTGAATTCCAAGTCAGCCATATTGCTTGGGGGACATTGTGCTGGTTGTGTTGTATAGGTGACTTCCAAATCAGCCATATTGCATGGGGGACATTGTGCTGGTTGTATTGTATAGGTGACTTCCAAGTCAGCCATATTGCATGGGGGACATTGTGCTGGTGGCCATGTCCTATAGGTGACTTCCAAGTGAGCCATATTGCATGGGGGACATTGTGCTGGTTGTCTTGTATAGGTGACTTCCAAGTCAGCCATATTGCTTTCGGGACATTGTGCTGGTTGTATTGTATAGGTGACTTCCAAGTCAGTCATATTGCATGGGGGACATTGTGCTGGTTGCCATGTTGTATAGGTGACTTCCAAGTCAGCCATATTGCATGGGGGACATTGTGCTGGTGGCCATGTTCTATAGGTGACTTCCAAGTCAGCCATATTGCATGGGGGACATTGTGCTGGTTGTTTTGTATAGGTGACTTCCAAGTCAGCCATATTGCATGGGGGACATTGTGCTGGTTGTATTGTATAGGTGACTTCCAAGTCAGCCATATTGCATGGGGGACATTGTGCTGGTTGTATTGTATAGGTGACTTCCAAGTCAGCCATATTGCATGGGGGACATTGTGCTGGTTGTCTTGTATAGGTGACTTCCAAGTCAGCCATATTGCTTGGTGGACATTGTGCTGGTTGCCATTTTCTATAGGTGACTTCCAATTCAGCCATATTGCATGGGGGACATTGTGCTGGTTGTATTGTATAGGTGACTTCCAAGTCAGCCATATTGCATGGGGGACATTGTGCTGGTTGTATGTATAGGTGACTTCCAAGTCAGCCATATTGCATGGGGGACATTGTGCTGGTTGCCATGTCCTATAGGTGACTTCCAAGTCAGCCATATTGCATGGGGGACATTGTGCTGGTTGTCTTGTATAGGTGACTTCCAAGTCAGCCATATTGCTTGGGGGACATTGTGCTGGTTGCCATGTTCTATAGGTGACTTCCAAGTCAGCCATATTGCTTGGGGGACATTGTGCTGGTGGCCATGTTCTATAGGTGACTTCCAAGTCAGCCATATTGCTTGGGGGACATTGTGCTGGTTGCCATGTTGTAAAGGTGACTTCCAAGTCAGCCATATTGCATGGGGGACATTGTGCTGGTGGCCATGTTCTATAGGTGACTTCCAAGTCAGCCATATTGCATGGGGGACATTGTGCTGGTTGTCTTGTATAGGTGACTTCCAAGTCAGCCATATTGCATGGGGGACATTTTGCTGGTGGCCATGTTCTATAGGTGACTTCCAAGTCAGCCATATTGCTTGGGGGACATTGTGCTGGTTGTATTGTATAGGTGACTTCCAAGTCAGCCATATTGCATGGGGGACATTGTGCTGGTTGCAATGTTGTATAGGTGACTTCCAAGTGAGCCATATTGCTTGGGGGACATTGTGCTGGTTGTGTTGTATAGGTGACTTCCAAGTCAGCCATATTGCATGGGGGACATTGTGCTGGTTGTCTTGTATAGGTGACTTCCAAGTCAGCCGTGTTGCATGGGGGACATTGTGCTGGTGGCCATGTTGTATAGGTGACTTCCAAGTCAGCCATATTGCTTGGGGGACATTGTGCTGGTTGCCATGTTGTATAGGTGACTTCCAAGTCAGCCATATTGCATGGGGGACATTGTGCTGGTGGCCATATTCTATAGGTGACTTCCAAGTCAGCCATATTGCTTGGAGGACATTGTGCTGGTTGTCTTGTATAGGTGACTTCCAAGTCAGCCATATTGCATGGGGGACATTGTGCTGGTTGTCTTGTATAGGTGACTTCCAAGTCAGCCATATTGCTTGGCGGACATTGTGCTGGTTGTCTTGTATAGGTGACTTCCAAGTCAGCCATATTACATGGGGGAAATTGTGCTGGTTGCCATGTTGTATAGGTGACTTCCAAGTCAGCCATATTGCATGGGGGACATTGTGCTGGTTGCCATTTTGTATAGGTGACTTTCAAGTGAGCCATATTGCATGGGGGACATTGTGCTGGTTGTGTTGTATAGGTGACTTCCAAGTCAGCCATATTGCATGGGGGACATTGTGCTGGTTGTGTTGTATAGGTGACTTCCAAGTTAGCCATATTGCATGGGGGACATTGTGCTGGTTGTATTGTATAGGTGACTTCCAAGTCAGCCATATTGCATGGGGGACATTGTGCTGGTTGTATTGTATAGGTGACTTCCAAGTGAGCCATATTGCATGGGGGACATTGTGCTGGTGGCCATGTTCTATAGGTGACTTCCAAGTCAGCCATATTGCATGGGGGACATTTGTGCTGGTTGTGTTGTTTAGGTGACTTCCAAGTCAGCCATATTGCATGGGGGACATTTTGCTGGTTGTCTTGTATAGGTGACTTCCAAGTCAGCCATATTGCTTGGGGGACATTGTGCTGGTTGCCATTTTCTATAGGTGACTTCCAATTCAGCCATATTGCATGGGGGACATTGTGCTGGATGTATTTTATAGGTGACTTCCAAGTCAGCCATATTGCATGGGGGACATTGTGCTGGTTGTATGTATAGGTGACTTCCAAGTCAGCCATATTGCATGGGGGACATTGTGCTGGTTGCCATGTCCTATAGGTGACTTCCAAGTCAGCCATATTGCTTGGGGGACATTGTGCTGGTTGTGTTGTATAGGTGTCTTCCAAGTCAGCCATATTGCTTGGGGGACATTGTGCTGGTTGTCTTGTATAGGTGACTTCCAAGTCAGTCGTGTTGCATGGGGGACATTGTGCTGGTGGCCATGTTCTATAGGTGACTTCCAAGTCAGCCATATTGCATGGGGGACATTGTGCTGGTTGCCATGTTGTATAGGTGACTTCCAAGTGAGCCATATTGCTTGGGGGACATTGTGCTGGTTGCCATGTTGTATAGGTGACTTCCAAGTCAGCCATATTGCATGGGGGACATTGTGCTGGTGGCCATATTCTATAGGTGACTTCCAAGTCAGCCATATTGCTTGGAGGACATTGTGCTGGTTGTCTTGTATAGGTGACTTCCAAGTAAGCCATATTGCATGGGGGACATTGTGCTGGTTGTCTTGTATAGGTGACTTCCAAGTCAGCCATATTGCTTGGCGGACATTGTGCTGGTTGTCTTGTATAGGTGACTTCCAAGTCAGCCATATTACATGGGGGAAATTGTGCTGGTTGCCATGTTGTATAGGTGACTTCCAAGTCAGCCATATTGCATGGGGGACATTGTGCTGGTTGCCATTTTGTATAGGTGACTTTCAAGTGAGCCATATTGCATGGGGGACATTGTGCTGGTTGTGTTGTATAGGTGACTTCCAAGTCAGCCATATTGCATGGGGGACATTGTGCTGGTTGTGTTGTATAGGTGACTTCCAAGTTAGCCATATTGCATGGGGGACATTGTGCTGGTTGTATTGTATAGGTGACTTCCAAGTCAGCCATATTGCATGGGGGACATTGTGCTGGTTGTATTGTATAGGTGACTTCCAAGTGAGCCATATTGCATGGGGGACATTGTGCTGGTGGCCATGTTCTATAGGTGACTTCCAAGTCAGCCATATTGCATGGGGGACATTTGTGCTGGTTGTGTTGTTTAGGTGACTTCCAAGTCAGCCATATTGCATGGGGGACATTGTGCTGGTTGCCATGTTGTATAGGTGACTTCCAAGTCAGCCATATTGCATGGGGGACATTGTGCTGGTGGCCATGTTCTATAGGTGACTTCCAAGTCAGCCATATTGCATGGGGGACATTGTGCTGGTTGTCTTGTATAGGTGACTTCCAATTCAGCCATATTGCATGGGGGACATTGTGCTGGTGGCCATGTTGTATAGGTGACTTCCAAGTGAGCCATATTGCTTGGGGGACATTGTGCTGGTTGTGTTGTATAGGTGACTTCCAAGTCAGCCATATTGCATGGGGGACATTGTGCTGGTCGTCTTGTATAGGTGACTTCCAAGTCAGCCGTGTTGCATGGGGGACATTGTGCTGGTGGCCATGTTGTATAGGTGACTTCCAAGTCAGCCATATTGCTTGGGGGACATTGTGCTGGTGGCCATGTTCTATAGGTGACTTCCAAGTCAGCCATATTGCATGGGGGACATTGTGCTGGTTGCCATGTTGTATAGGTGACTTACAAGTCAGCCATATTGCATGGGGGACATTGTGCTGGTTGCCATGTCCTATAGGTGACTTCCAAGTCAGCCATATTGCATGGGGAAAATTGTGCTGGTTGTCTTGTATAGGTGACTTTTAAGTCAGCCATATTGCTTGGGGGACATTGTGCTGGTTGCCATGTTCTATAGGTGACTTCCAAGTCAGCCATATTGCTTGGGGGACATTGTGCTGGTTGCCATGTTGTATAGGTGACTTCCAAGTCAGCCATATTGCTTGGAGGACATTGTGCTGGTTGCCATGTTGTATAGGTGACTTCCAAGTCAGCCATATTGCATGGGGGACATTGTGCTGGTGGCCATGTTCTATAGGTGACTTCCAAGTCAGCCATATTGCATGGGGGACATTGTGCTGGTTGTCTTGTATAGGTGACTTCCAAGTCAGCCATATTGCATGGGGGACATTGTGCTGGTTGTGTTGTATAGGTGACTTCCAAATCAGCCATATTGCATGGGGGACATTGTGCTGGTTGTATTGTATAGGTGACTTCCAAGTCAGCCATATTGCATGGGGGACATTGTGCTGGTGGCCATGTCCTCTAGGTGATTTCCAAGTGAGCCATATTGCATGGGGGACATTGTGCTGGTTGTCTTGTATAGGTGACTTCCAAGTCAGCCATATTGCTTTCGGGACATTGTGCTGGTTGTATTGTATAGGTGACTTCCAAGTCAGCCATATTGCATGGGGGACATTGTGCTGGTTGCCATGTTGTATAGGTGACTTCCAAGTCAGCCATATTGCATGGGGGACATTGTGCTGGTGGCCATGTTCTATAGGTGACTTCCAAGTCAGCCATATTGCATGGGGGACATTGTGCTGGTTGTGTTGTATAGGTGACTTCCAAGTCAGCCATATTGCATGGGGGACATTGTGCTGGTTGTATTGTATAGGTGACTTCCAAGTCAGCCATATTGCATGGGGGACATTGTGCTGGTTGTATTGTATAGGTAACTTCCAAGTCAGCCATATTGCATGGGGGACATTGTGCTGGTTGTCTTGTATAGGTGACATCCAAGTCAGCCATATTGCTTGGGGGACATTGTGCTGGTTGCCATTTTCTATAGGTGACTTCCAATTCAGCCATATTGCATGGGGGACATTGTGCTGGTTGTATTGTATAGGTGACTTCCAAGTCAGCCATATTGCATGGGGGACATTGTGCTGGTTGTATGTATAGGTGACTTCCAAGTCAGCCATATTGCATGGGGGACATTGTGCTGGTTGCCATGTCCTATAGGTGACTTCCAAGTCAGCCATATTGCATGGGGGACATTGTGCTGGTTGTCTTGTATAGGTGAATTCCAAGTCAGCCATATTGCTTGGGGGACATTGTGCTGGTTGTGTTGTATAGGTGACTTCCAAATCAGCCATATTGCATGGGGGACATTGTGCTGGTTGTATTGTATAGGTGACTTCCAAGTCAGCCATATTGCATGGGGGACATTGTGCTGGTGGCCATGTCCTATAGGTGACTTCCAAGTGAGCCATATTGCATGGGGGACATTGTGCTGGTTGTCTTGTATAGGTGACTTCCAAGTCAGCCATATTGCTTTCGGGACATTGTGCTGGTTGTATTGTATAGGTGACTTCCAAGTCAGTCATATTGCATGGGGGACATTGTGCTGGTTGCCATGTTGTATAGGTGACTTCCAAGTCAGCCATATTGCATGGGGGACATTGTGCTGGTGGCCATGTTCTATAGGTGACTTCCAAGTCAGCCATATTGCATGGGGGACATTGTGCTGGTTGTTTTGTATAGGTGACTTCCAAGTCAGCCATATTGCATGGGGGACATTGTGCTGGTTGTATTGTATAGGTGACTTCCAAGTCAGCCATATTGCATGGGGGACATTGTGCTGGTTGTATTGTATAGGTGACTTCCAAGTCAGCCATATTGCATGGGGGACATTGTGCTGGTTGTCTTGTATAGGTGACTTCCAAGTCAGCCATATTGCTTGGTGGACATTGTGCTGGTTGCCATTTTCTATAGGTGACTTCCAATTCAGCCATATTGCATGGGGGACATTGTGCTGGTTGTATTGTATAGGTGACTTCCAAGTCAGCCATATTGCATGGGGGACATTGTGCTGGTTGTATGTATAGGTGACTTCCAAGTCAGCCATATTGCATGGGGGACATTGTGCTGGTTGCCATGTCCTATAGGTGACTTCCAAGTCAGCCATATTGCATGGGGGACATTGTGCTGGTTGTCTTGTATAGGTGACTTCCAAGTCAGCCATATTGCTTGGGGGACATTGTGCTGGTTGCCATGTTCTATAGGTGACTTCCAAGTCAGCCATATTGCTTGGGGGACATTGTGCTGGTGGCCATGTTCTATAGGTGACTTCCAAGTCAGCCATATTGCTTGGGGGACATTGTGCTGGTTGCCATGTTGTAAAGGTGACTTCCAAGTCAGCCATATTGCATGGGGGACATTGTGCTGGTGGCCATGTTCTATAGGTGACTTCCAAGTCAGCCATATTGCATGGGGGACATTGTGCTGGTTGTCTTGTATAGGTGACTTCCAAGTCAGCCATATTGCATGGGGGACATTTTGCTGGTGGCCATGTTCTATAGGTGACTTCCAAGTCAGCCATATTGCTTGGGGGACATTGTGCTGGTTGTATTGTATAGGTGACTTCCAAGTCAGCCATATTGCATGGGGGACATTGTGCTGGTTGCAATGTTGTATAGGTGACTTCCAAGTGAGCCATATTGCTTGGGGGACATTGTGCTGGTTGTGTTGTATAGGTGACTTCCAAGTCAGCCATATTGCATGGGGGACATTGTGCTGGTTGTCTTGTATAGGTGACTTCCAAGTCAGCCGTGTTGCATGGGGGACATTGTGCTGGTGGCCATGTTGTATAGGTGACTTCCAAGTCAGCCATATTGCTTGGGGGACATTGTGCTGGTTGCCATGTTGTATAGGTGACTTCCAAGTCAGCCATATTGCATGGGGGACATTGTGCTGGTGGCCATATTCTATAGGTGACTTCCAAGTCAGCCATATTGCTTGGAGGACATTGTGCTGGTTGTCTTGTATAGGTGACTTCCAAGTCAGCCATATTGCATGGGGGACATTGTGCTGGTTGTCTTGTATAGGTGACTTCCAAGTCAGCCATATTGCTTGGCGGACATTGTGCTGGTTGTCTTGTATAGGTGACTTCCAAGTCAGCCATATTACATGGGGGAAATTGTGCTGGTTGCCATGTTGTATAGGTGACTTCCAAGTCAGCCATATTGCATGGGGGACATTGTGCTGGTTGCCATTTTGTATAGGTGACTTTCAAGTGAGCCATATTGCATGGGGGACATTGTGCTGGTTGTGTTGTATAGGTGACTTCCAAGTCAGCCATATTGCATGGGGGACATTGTGCTGGTTGTGTTGTATAGGTGACTTCCAAGTTAGCCATATTGCATGGGGGACATTGTGCTGGTTGTATTGTATAGGTGACTTCCAAGTCAGCCATATTGCATGGGGGACATTGTGCTGGTTGTATTGTATAGGTGACTTCCAAGTGAGCCATATTGCATGGGGGACATTGTGCTGGTGGCCATGTTCTATAGGTGACTTCCAAGTCAGCCATATTGCATGGGGGACATTTGTGCTGGTTGTGTTGTTTAGGTGACTTCCAAGTCAGCCATATTGCATGGGGGACATTGTGCTGGTTGTGTTGTATAGGTGACTTCCAAGTCAGCCATATTGCATGGGGGACATTGTGCTGGTTGTATTGTATAGGTGACTTCCAAGTCAGCCATATTGCATGGGGGACATTGTGCTGGTTGTATTGTATAGGTGACTTCCAAGTCAGCCATATTGCATGGGGGACATTTTGCTGGTTGTCTTGTATAGGTGACTTCCAAGTCAGCCATATTGCTTGGGGGACATTGTGCTGGTTGCCATTTTCTATAGGTGACTTCCAATTCAGCCATATTGCATGGGGGACATTGTGCTGGATGTATTTTATAGGTGACTTCCAAGTCAGCCATATTGCATGGGGGACATTGTGCTGGTTGTATGTATAGGTGACTTCCAAGTCAGCCATTTTGCATGGGGGACATTGTGCTGGTTGCCATGTCCTATAGGTGACTTCCAAGTCAGCCATATTGCTTGGGGGACATTGTGCTGGTTGTGTTGTATAGGTGTCTTCCAAGTCAGCCATATTGCTTGGGGGACATTGTGCTGGTTGTCTTGTATAGGTGACTTCCAAGTCAGTCGTGTTGCATGGGGGACATTGTGCTGGTGGCCATGTTCTATAGGTGACTTCCAAGTCAGCCATATTGCATGGGGGACATTGTGCTGGTTGCCATGTTGTATAGGTGACTTCCAAGTGAGCCATATTGCTTGGGGGACATTGTGCTGGTTACCATGTTGTATAGGTGACTTCCAAGTCAGCCATATTGCATGGGGGACATTGTGCTGGTGGCCATATTCTATAGGTGACTTCCAAGTCAGCCATATTGCTTGGAGGACATTGTGCTGGTTGTCTTGTATAGGTGACTTCCAAGTAAGCCATATTGCATGGGGGACATTGTGCTGGTTGTCTTGTATAGGTGACTTCCAAGTCAGCCATATTGCTTGGCGGACATTGTGCTGGTTGTCTTGTATAGGTGACTTCCAAGTCAGCCATATTACATGGGGGAAATTGTGCTGGTTGCCATGTTGTATAGGTGACTTCCAAGTCAGCCATATTGCATGGGGGACATTGTGCTGGTTGCCATTTTGTATAGGTGACTTTCAAGTGAGCCATATTGCATGGGGGACATTGTGCTGGTTGTGTTGTATAGGTGACTTCCAAGTCAGCCATATTGCATGGGGGACATTGTGCTGGTTGTGTTGTATAGGTGACTTCCAAGTTAGCCATATTGCATGGGGGACATTGTGCTGGTTGTATTGTATAGGTGACTTCCAAGTCAGCCATATTGCATGGGGGACATTGTGCTGGTTGTATTGTATAGGTGACTTCCAAGTGAGCCATATTGCATGGGGGACATTGTGCTGGTGGCCATGTTCTATAGGTGACTTCCAAGTCAGCCATATTGCATGGGGGACATTTGTGCTGGTTGTGTTGTTTAGGTGACTTCCAAGTCAGCCATATTGCATGGGGGACATTGTGCTGGTTGTGTTGTATAGGTGACTTCCAAGTCAGCCATATTGCATGGGGGACATTGTGCTGGTTGTATTGTATAGGTGACTTCCAAGTCAGCCATATTGCATGGGGGACATTGTGCTGGTTGTATTGTATAGGTGACTTCCAAGTCAGCCATATTGCATGGGGGACATTTTGCTGGTTGTCTTGTATAGGTGACTTCCAAGTCAGCCATATTGCTTGGGGGACATTGTGCTGGTTGCCATTTTCTATAGGTGACTTCCAATTCAGCCATATTGCATGGGGGACATTGTGCTGGATGTATTTTATAGGTGACTTCCAAGTCAGCCATATTGCATGGGGGACATTGTGCTGGTTGTATGTATAGGTGACTTCCAAGTCAGCCATATTGCATGGGGGACATTGTGCTGGTTGCCATGTCCTATAGGTGACTTCCAAGTCAGCCATATTGCATGGGGGACATTGTGCTGGTTGTCTTGTATAGGTGACTTCCAAGTCAGCCATATTGCTTGGGGGACATTGTGCTGGTTGCCATGTTCTATAGGTGACTTCCAAGTCAGCCATATTGCTTGGGGGACATTGTGCTGGTGGCCATGTTCTATAGGTGACTTCCAAGTCAGCCATATTGCTTGGGGGACATTGTGCTGGTTGCCATGTTGTATAGGTGACTTCCAAGTCAGCCATATTGCATGGGGGACATTGTGCTGGTGGCCATGTTCTATAGGTGACTTCCAAGTCAGCCATATTGCATGGGGGACATTGTGCTGGTTGTCTTGTATAGGTGACTTCCAATTCAGCCATATTGCATGGGGGACATTGTGCTGGTGGCCATGTTCTATAGGTGACTTCCAAGTCAGCCATATTGCTTGGGGGACATTGTGCTGGTTGTATTGTATAGGTGACTTCCAAGTCAGCCATATTGCATGGGGGACATTGTGCTGGTTGCCATGTTGTATAGGTGACTTCCAAGTGAGCCATATTGCTTGGGGGACATTGTGCTGGTTGTGTTGTATAGGTGACTTCCAAGTCAGCCATATTGCATGGGGGACATTGTGCTGGTCGTCTTGTATAGGTGACTTCCAAGTCAGCCGTGTTGCATGGGGGACATTGTGCTGGTGGCCATGTTGTATAGGTGACTTCCAAGTCAGCCATATTGCTTGGGGGACATTGTGCTGGTGGCCATGTTCTATAGGTGACTTCCAAGTCAGCCATATTGCATGGGGGACATTGTGCTGGTTGCCATGTTGTATAGGTGACTTACAAGTCAGCCATATTGCATGGGGGACATTGTGCTGGTTGCCATGTCCTATAGGTGACTTCCAAGTCAGCCATATTGCATGGGGGAAATTGTGCTGGTTGTCTTGTATAGGTGACTTTTAAGTCAGCCATATTGCTTGGGGGACATTGTGCTGGTTGCCATGTTCTATAGGTGACTTCCAAGTCAGCCATATTGCTTGGGGGACATTGTGCTGGTTGCCATGTTGTATAGGTGACTTCCAAGTCAGCCATATTGCTTGGAGGACATTGTGCTGGTTGCCATGTTGTATAGGTGACTTCCAAGTCAGCCATATTGCATGGGGGACATTGTGCTGGTGGCCATGTTCTATAGGTGACTTCCAAGTCAGCCATATTGCATGGGGGACATTGTGCTGGTTGTCTTGTATAGGTGACTTCCAAGTCAGCCATATTGCATGGGGGACATTGTGCTGGTTGTGTTGTATAGGTGACTTCCAAATCAGCCATATTGCATGGGGGACATTGTGCTGGTTGTATTGTATAGGTGACTTCCAAGTCAGCCATATTGCATGGGGGACATTGTGCTGGTGGCCATGTCCTATAGGTGATTTCCAAGTGAGCCATATTGCATGGGGGACATTGTGCTGGTTGTCTTGTATAGGTGACTTCCAAGTCAGCCATATTGCTTTCGGGACATTGTGCTGGTTGTATTGTATAGGTGACTTCCAAGTCAGCCATATTGCATGGGGGACATTGTGCTGGTTGCCATGTTGTATAGGTGACTTCCAAGTCAGCCATATTGCATGGGGAACATTGTGCTGGTGGCCATGTTCTATAGGTGACTTCCAAGTCAGCCATATTGCATGGGGGACATTGTGCTGGTTGTGTTGTATAGGTGACTTCCAAGTCAGCCATATTGCTTGGGGGACATTGTGCTGGTTGCCATTTTCTATAGGTGACTTCCAATTCAGCCATATTGCATGGGGGACATTGTGCTGGATGTATTTTATAGGTGACTTCCAAGTCAGCCATATTGCATGGGGGACATTGTGCTGGTTGTATGTATAGGTGACTTCCAAGTCAGCCATATTGCATGGGGGACATTGTGCTGGTTGCCATGTCCTATAGGTGACTTCCACGTCAGCCATATTGCATGGGGGACATTGTGCTGGTTGTCTTGTATAGGTGACTTCCAAGTCAGCCATATTGCTTGGGGGACATTGTGCTGGTTGCCATGTTCTATAGGTGACTTCCAAGTCAGCCATATTGCTTGGGGGACATTGTGCTGGTGGCCATGTTCTATAGGTGACTTCCAAGTCAGCCATATTGCTTGGGGGACATTGTGCTGGTTGCCATGTTGTATAGGTGACTTCCAAGTCAGCCATATTGCATGGGGGACATTGTGCTGGTGGCCATGTTCTATAGGTGACTTCCAAGTCAGCCATATTGCATGGGGGACATTGTGCTGGTTGTCTTGTATAGGTGACTTCCAATTCAGCCATATTGCATGGGGGACATTGTGCTGGTGGCCATGTTCTATAGGTGACTTCCAAGTCAGCCATATTGCTTGGGGGACATTGTGCTGGTTGTATTGTATAGGTGACTTCCAAGTCAGCCATATTGCATGGGGGACATTGTGCTGGTTGCCATGTTGTATAGGTGACTTCCAAGTGAGCCATATTGCTTGGGGGACATTGTGCTGGTTGTGTTGTATAGGTGACTTCCAAGTCAGCCATATTGCATGGGGGACATTGTGCTGGTCGTCTTGTATAGGTGACTTCCAAGTCAGCCGTGTTGCATGGGGGACATTGTGCTGGTGGCCATGTTGTATAGGTGACTTCCAAGTCAGCCATATTGCTTGGGGGACATTGTGCTGGTGGCCATGTTCTATAGGTGACTTCCAAGTCAGCCATATTGCATGGGGGACATTGTGCTGGTTGCCATGTTGTATAGGTGACTTACAAGTCAGCCATATTGCATGGGGGACATTGTGCTGGTTGCCATGTCCTATAGGTGACTTCCAAGTCAGCCATATTGCATGGGGGAAATTGTGCTGGTTGTCTTGTATAGGTGACTTTTAAGTCAGCCATATTGCTTGGGGGACATTGTGCTGGTTGCCATGTTCTATAGGTGACTTCCAAGTCAGCCATATTGCTTGGGGGACATTGTGCTGGTTGCCATGTTGTATAGGTGACTTCCAAGTCAGCCATATTGCTTGGAGGACATTGTGCTGGTTGCCATGTTGTATAGGTGACTTCCAAGTCAGCCATATTGCATGGGGGACATTGTGCTGGTGGCCATGTTCTATAGGTGACTTCCAAGTCAGCCATATTGCATGGGGGACATTGTGCTGGTTGTCTTGTATAGGTGACTTCCAAGTCAGCCATATTGCATGGGGGACATTGTGCTGGTTGTGTTGTATAGGTGACTTCCAAATCAGCCATATTGCATGGGGGACATTGTGCTGGTTGTATTGTATAGGTGACTTCCAAGTCAGCCATATTGCATGGGGGACATTGTGCTGGTGGCCATGTGCTATAGGTGATTTCCAAGTGAGCCATATTGCATGGGGGACATTGTGCTGGTTGTCTTGTATAGGTGACTTCCAAGTCAGCCATATTGCTTTCGGGACATTGTGCTGGTTGTATTGTATAGGTGACTTCCAAGTCAGCCATATTGCATGGGGGACATTGTGCTGGTTGCCATGTTGTATAGGTGACTTCCAAGTCAGCCATATTGCATGGGGAACATTGTGCTGGTGGCCATGTTCTATAGGTGACTTCCAAGTCAGCCATATTGCATGGGGGACATTGTGCTGGTTGTGTTGTATAGGTGACTTCCAAGTCAGCCATATTGCATTTGGGACATTGTGCTGGTTGTATTGTATAGGTGACTTCCAAGTCAGCCATATTGCATGGGGGACATTGTGCTGGTTGTATTGTATAGGTAACTTCCAAGTCAGCCATATTGCATGGGGGACATTGTGCTGGTTGTCTTGTATAGGTGACATCCAAGTCAGCCATATTGCTTGGGGGACATTGGGCTGGTTGCCATTTTCTATAGGTGACTTCCAATTCAGCCATATTGCATGGGGGACATTGTGCTGGGTGTATTGTATAGGTGACTTCCAAGTCAGCCATATTGCATGGGGGACATTGTGCTGGTTGTATGTATAGGTGACTTCCAAGTCAGCCATATTGCATGGGGGACATTGTGCTGGTTGCCATGTCCTATAGGTGACTTCCAAGTCAGCCATATTGCATGGGGGACATTGTGCTGGTTGTCTTGTATAGGTGAATTCCAAGTCAGCCATATTGCTTGGGGGACATTGTGCTGGTTGTGTTGTATAGGTGACTTCCAAATCAGCCATATTGCATGGGGGACATTGTGCTGGTTGTATTGTATAGGTGACTTCCAAGTCAGCCATATTGCATGGGGGACATTGTGCTGGTGGCCATGTCCTATAGGTGACTTCCAAGTGAGCCATATTGCATGGGGGACATTGTGCTGGTTGTCTTGTATAGGTGACTTCCAAGTCAGCCATATTGCTTTCGGGACATTGTGCTGGTTGTATTGTATAGGTGACTTCCAAGTCAGCCATATTGCATGGGGGACATTGTGCTGGTTGCCATGTTGTATAGGTGACTTCCAAGTCAGCCATATTGCATGGGGGACATTGTGCTGGTGGCCATGTTCTATAGGTGACTTCCAAGTCAGCCATATTGCATGGGGGACATTGTGCTGGTTGTGTTGTATAGGTGACTTCCAAGTCAGCCATATTGCATGGGGGACATTGTGCTGGTTGTATGTATAGGTGACTTCCAAGTCAGCCATATTGCATGGGGGACATTGTGCTGGTTGCCATGTCCTATAGGTGACTTCCAAGTCAGCCATATTGCATGGGGGACATTGTGCTGGTTGTCTTGTATAGGTGACTTCCAAGTCAGCCATATTGCTTGGGGGACATTGTGCTGGTTGCCATGTTCTATAGGTGACTTCCAAGTCAGCCATATTGCTTGGGGGACATTGTGCTGGTGGCCATGTTCTATAGGTGACTTCCAAGTCAGCCATATTGCTTGGGGGACATTGTGCTGGTTGCCATGTTGTAAAGGTGACATCCAAGTCAGCCATATTGCATGGGGGACATTGTGCTGGTGGCCATGTTCTATAGGTGACTTCCAAGTCAGCCATATTGCATGGGGGACATTGTGCTGGTTGTCTTGTATAGGTGACTTCCAAGTCAGCCATATTGCATGGGGGACATTTTGCTGGTGGCCATGTTCTATAGGTGACTTCCAAGTCAGCCATATTGCTTGGGGGACATTGTGCTGGTTGTATTGTATAGGTGACTTCCAAGTCAGCCATATTGCATGGGGGACATTGTGCTGGTTGCAATGTTGTATAGGTGACTTCCAAGTGAGCCATATTGCTTGGGGGACATTGTGCTGGTTGTGTTGTATAGGTGACTTCCAAGTCAGCCATATTGCATGGGGGACATTGTGCTGGTTGTCTTGTATAGGTGACTTCCAAGTCAGCCGTGTTGCATGGGGGACATTGTGCTGGTGGCCATGTTGTATAGGTGACTTCCAAGTCAGCCATATTGCTTGGGGGACATTGTGCTGGTGGCCATGTTCTATAGGTGACTTCCAAGTCAGCCATATTGCATGGGGGACATTGTGCTGGTTGCCATGTTGTATTGGTGACTTACAAGTCAGCCATATTGCATCGGGGACATTGTGCTGGTTGCCATGTCCTATAGGTGACTTCCAAGTCAGCCATATTGCATGGGGGAAATTGTGCTGGTTGTCTTGTATAGGTGACTTTTAAGTCAGCCATATTGCTTGGGGGACATTGTGCTGGTTGCCATGTTCTATAGGTGACTTCCAAGTCAGCCATATTGCTTGGGGGACATTGTGCTGGTTGGCATGTTGTATAGGTGACTTCCAAGTCAGCCATATTGCTTGGAGGACATTGTGCTGGTTGCCATGTTGTATAGGTGACTTCCAAGTCAGCCATATTGCATGGGGGACATTGTGCTGGTGGCCATGTTCTATAGGTGACTTCCAAGTCAGCCATATTGCATGGGGGACATTGTGCTGGTTGTCTTGTATAGGTGACTTCCAAGTCAGCCATATTGCATGGGGGACATTGTGCTGGTTGTGTTGTATAGGTGACTTCCAAATCAGCCATATTGCATGGGGGACATTGTGCTGGTTGTATTGTATAGGTGACTTCCAAGTCAGCCATATTGCATGGAGGACATTGTGCTGGTGGCCATGTCCTATAGGTGACTTCCAAGTGAGCCATATTGCATGGGGGACATTGTGCTGGTTGTCTTGTATAGGTGACTTCCAAGTCAGCCATATTGCTTTCCGGACATTGTGCTGGTTGTATTGTATAGGTGACTTCCAAGTCAGCCATATTGCATGGGGGACATTGTGCTGGTTGCCATGTTGTATAGGTGACTTCCAAGTCAGCCATATTGCATGGGGGACATTGTGCTGGTGGCCATGTTCTATAGGTGACTTCCAAGTCAGCCATATTGCATTTGGGACATTGTGCTGGTTGTCTTGTATAGGTGACTTCCAAGTCAGCCATATTGCATGGGAGATATTGTGCTGGTTGTGTTGTATAGGTGACTTCCAAGTCAGCCATATTGCATGGGGGACATTGTGCTGGTTGTATTGTATAGGTGACTTCCAAGTCAGCCATATTGCATGGGGGACATTGTGCTGGTTGTATTGTATAGGTGACTTCCAAGTCAGCCATATTGCATGGGGGACATTGTGCTGGTGGCCATGTCCTATAGGTGACTTCCAAGTCAGCCATATTGCATGGGGGACATTGTGCTGGTTGTCTTGTATAGGTGACTTCCAAGTCAGCCATATTGCTTGGGGGACATTGTGCTGGTTGTATTGTATAGGTGACTTCCAAGTCAGCCATATTGCATGGGGGACATTGTGCTGGTTGCCATGTTGTATAGGTGACTTCCAAGTCAGCCATATTGCATGGGGGACGTTGTGCTGGTGGCCATGTTCTATAGGTGACTTCCAAGTCAGCCATATTGCATTTGGGACATTGTGCTGGTTGTCTTGTATAGGTGACTTCCAAGTCAGCCATATTGCTTGGGGGACATTGTGCTGGTTGCCATGTCCTATAGGTGACTTCCAAGTCAGCCATATTGCATGGGGAACATTGTGCTGGTTGTCTTGTATAGGTGACTTCCAAGTCAGCCATATTGCATGGGGGACATTGTGCTGGTTGCCATGTTGTATAGGTGACTTCCAAGTCAGCCATATTGCATGGGGGACATTGTGCTGGTTGCCATGTTGTAGAGGTGACTTCCAAGTGAGCCATATTGCTTGGGGGACATTGTGCTGGTTGTGTTGTATAAGTGACTTACAAGTCAGCCATATTGCATGGGGGACATTGTGCTGGTTGTCTTGTATAGGTGACTTCCAAGTCAGCCGTGTTGCATGGGGGACATTGTGCTGGTGGCCATGTTCTATAGGTGACTTCCAAGTCAGCCATATTGCATGGGGGACATTGTGCTGGTTGCCATGTTGTATAGGTGACTTCCAAGTCAGCCATATTGCTTGGGGGACATTGTGCTGGTTGCCATGTCCTATAGGTGACTTGCAAGTCAGCCATATTGCATGGGGGACATTGTGCTGGTTGTGTTGTATAGGTGACTTCCAAATCAGCCATATTGCATGGGGGACATTGTGCTGGTTGTATTGTATAGGTGACTTCCAAGTCAGCCATATTGCATGGGGGACATTGTGCTGGTGGCCATGTCCTATAGGTGACTTCCAAGTGAGCCATATTGCATGGGGGACATTGTGCTGGTTGTCTTGTATAGGTTACTTCCAAGTCAGCCATATTGCTTGGGGGACTTTGTGCTGGTTGCCATGTTGTATAGGTGACTTCCAAGTCAGCCATATTGCATGGGGGACATTGTGCTGGTGGCCATGTTCTATAGGTGACTTCCAAGTCAGCCATATTGCATTTGGGACATTGTGCTGGTTGTCTTGTATAGGTGACTTCCAAGTCAGCCATATTGCATGGGGGACATTGTGCTGGTTGTGTTGTATAGGTGACTTCCAAATCAGCCATATTGCATGGGGGACATTGTGCTGGTTGTATTGTATAGGTGACTTCCAAGTCAGCCATATTGCATGGGGGATATTGTGCTGGTTGTATTGTATAGGTGACTTCCAAGTCAGCCATATTGCATGGGGGACATTGTGCTGGTGGCCATGTCCTATAGGTGACTTCCAAGTCAGCCATATTGCATGGGGGACATTGTGCTGGTTGTCTTGTATAGGTGACTTCCAAGTCAGCCATATTGCTTGGGGGACATTGTGCTGGTTGTATTGTATAGGTGACTTCCAAGTCAGCCATATTGCATGGGGGACATTGTGCTGGTTGCCATGTTGTATAGGTGACTTCCAAGTCAGCCATACTGCATGGGGGACATTGTGCTGGTGGCCATGTTCTATAGGTGACTTCCAAGTCAGCCATATTGCATTTGGGACATTGTGCTGGTTGTCTTGTATAGGTGACTTCCAAGTCAGCCATATTGCTTGGGGGACATTGTGCTGGTTGCCATGTCCTATAGGTGACTTCCAAGTCAGCCATATTGCATGGGGGACATTGTGCTGGTTGTCTTGTATAGGTGACTTCCAAGTCAGCCATATTGCATGGGGGACATTGTGCTGGTTGCCATGTTGAATAGGTGACTTCCAAGTCAGCCATATTGCATGGGGGACATTGTGCTGGTTGCCATGTGATATAGGTGACTTCCAAGTGAGCCATATTGCTTGGGGGACATTGTGCTGGTTGTGTTGTAAAGGTGACTTCCAAGTCAGCCATATTGCATTGGGGACATTGCGCTGGTTGTCTTGTATAGGTGACTTCCAAGTCAGCCGTGTTGCATGAGGGACATTGTGCTGGTGGCCATGTTCTATAGGTGACTTCCAAGTCAGCCATATTGCATGAGGGACATTGTGCTGGTTGTGTTGTAAAGGTGACTTCCAAGTCAGCCATATTGCATTGGGGACATTGCGCTGGTTGTCTTGTATAGGTGACTTCCAAGTCAGCCGTGTTGCATGAGGGACATTGTGCTGGTGGCCATGTTCTATAGGTGACTTCCAAGTCAGCCATATTGCATGAGGGACATTGTGCTGGTTGCCATGTTGTATAGGTGACTTCCAAGTCAGCCATATTGCTTGGGGGACATTGTGCTGGTTGCCATGTTCTATAGGTGACTTCCAAGTGAGCCATATTGCTTGGGGGACATTGTGCTGGTTGCCATGTTGTATAGGTGACTTCCAAGTCAGCCATATTGCATGGGGGACATTGTGCTGGTGGCCATGTTCTATAGGTGACTTCCAAGTCAGCCATATTGCATGGGGGACATTGTGCTGGTTGTCTTGTATAGGTGACTTCCAAGTCAGCCATATTGCATGGGGGACATTGTGCTGGTTGCCATGTTGTATAGGTGACTTCCAAGTCAGCCATATTGCATGGGGGACATTGTGCTGGTTGTGTTGTATAGGTGACTTCCAAGTCAGCCATATTGCATGGGGGACATTGTGCTGGTTGTGTTGTATAGGTGACTTCCAAGTCAGCCATATTGCATGGGGGTCATTGTGCTGGTTGTATTGTATAGGTGACTTCCAAGTCAGCCATATTGCATGGGGGACATTGTGCTGGTTGTATTGTATAGGTGACTTCCAAGTGAGCCATATTGCTTGGGGGACATTGTGCTGGTGGCCATGTTCTATAGGTGACTTCTAAGTCAGCCATATTGCATGGGGGACATTTTGCTGGTTGCCATGTCCTATAGGTGACTTCCAAGTCAGCCATATTGCATGGGGGACATTGTGCTGGTGGCCATGTTGTAAAGGTGACTTCCAAGTCAGCCATATTGCATGGGGGACATTGTGCTGGTTGCCATGTTGTATAGGTGACTTCCAAGTCAGCCATATTGCATGGGGGACATTGTGCTGGTTGCCATGTTGTATAGGTGACTTACAAGTCAGCCATATTGCATGGGGGACATTGTGCTGGTTGCCATGTCCTATAGGTGACTTCCAAGTCAGCCATATTGCATGGGGGAAATTGTGCTGGTTGTCTTGTATAGGTGACTTTTAAGTCAGCAATATTGCTTGGGGGACATTGTGCTGGTTGCCATGTTCTATAGGTGACTTGCAAGTCAGCCATATTGCTTGGGGGACATTGTGCTGGTTGCCATGTTGTATAGGTGACTTCCAAGTCAGCCATATTGCTTGGGGGACATTGTGCTGGTTGCCATGTTGTATAGGTGACTTCCAAGTCAGCCATATTGCATGGGGGACATTGTGCTGGTGGCCATGTTCTATAGGTGACTTCCATGTCAGCCATATTGCATTTGGGACATTGTGCTGGTTGTCTTGTATAGGTGACTTCCAATTCAGCCATATTGCATGGGGGACATTGTGCTGGTTGTGTTGTATAGGTGACTTCCAAATCAGCCATATTGCATGGGGGACATTGTGCTGGTTGTATTGTATAGGTGACTTCCAAGTCAGCCATATTGCATGGGGGACATTGTGCTGGTTGTATTGTATAGGTGACTTCCAAGTCAGCCATATTGCATGGGGGACATTGTGCTGGTTGTCTTGTATAGGTGACTTCCAAGTCAGCCATATTGCTTGGGGGACATTGTGCTGGTTGTATTGTATAGGTGACTTACAAGTCAGCCATATTGCATGGGGAACATTGTGCTGGTTGCCATGTTGTATAGGTGACTTCCAAGTCAGCCATATTGCATGGGGGACATTGTGCTGGTGGCCATGTTCTATAGGTGACTTCCAAGTCAGCCATATTGCATTTGGGACATTGTGCTGGTTGTATTGTATAGGTGACTTCCAAGTCAGCCATATTGCATGGGGGACATTGTGCTGGTTGTATTGTATAGATGACTTCCAAGTGAGCCATATTGCTTGGGGGACATTGTGCTGGTGGCCATGTTCTATAGGTGACTTCCAAGTCAGCCATATTGCATGGGGGACATTGTGCTGGTTGCATTGTCCTATAGGTGACTTCCAAGTCAGCCATATTGCATGGGGGACATTGTGCTGGTGGCCATGTTCTATAGGTGACTTCCAAGTCAGCCATATTGCATGGGGGACATTGTGCTGGTTGTCTTGTATAGGTGACTTCCAAGTCAGCCATATTGCATGGGGGACATTGTGCTGGTGGCCATGTTCTATAGGTGACTTCCAAGTCAGCCATATTGCTTGGGGGACAATGTGCTGGTTGTATTGTATAGGTGACTTCCAATTCAGCCATATTGCATGGGGGACATTGTGCTGGTTGCCATGCTGTATAGGTGACTTCCAAGTCAGCCATATTGCATGGGGAACATTGTGCTGGTTGTCTTGTATAGGTGACTTCCAAGTCAGCCATATTGCATGGGGGACATTGTGCTGGTTGCCATGTTGTATAGGTGACTTCCAAGTCAGGCATATTGCATGGGGGACATTGTGCTGGTTGCCATGTTGTATAGGTGACTTCCAAGTGAGCCATATTGCTTGGGGGACATTGTGCTGGTTGTGTTGTATAGGTGACTTCCAAGTCAGCCATATTGCATGGGGGACATTGTGCTGGTTGTCTTGTATAGGTGACTTCCAAGTCAGCCGTGTTGCATGGGGGACATTGTGCTGGTGGCCATGTTCTATAGGTGACTTTCAAGTCAGCCATATTGCATTTGGGACATTGTGCTGGTTGTCTTGTATAGGTGACTTCCAAGTCAGCCATATTGCATGGGGGACATTGTGCTGGTTGTGTTGTATAGGTGACTTCCAAATCAGCCATATTGCATGGGGGACATTGTGCTGTTGGCCATGTCGTATAGGTGACTTCCAAGTCAGCCATATTGCATGGGGGACATTGTGCTGGTTGTCTTGTATAGGTGACTTCCAAGTCAGCCATATTGCTTGGGGGACATTGTGCTGGTTGTATTGTATAGGTGAGTTCCAAGTCAGCCATATTGCATGGGGGACATTGTGCTGGTTGCCATGTTGTATAGGTGACTTCCAAGTCAGCCATATTGCATGGGGGACATTGTGCTGGTGGCCATGTTCTATAGGTGACTTCCAAGTCAGCCATATTGCTTGGAGGACATTGTGCTGGTTGCCATGTTGTATAGGTGACTTCCAAGTCAGCCATATTGCATGGGGGACATTGTGCTGGTGGCCATGTTCTATAGGTGACTTCCAAGTCAGCCATATTGCATGGGGGACATTGTGCTGGTTGTCTTGTATAGGTGACTTCCAAGTCAGCCATATTGCATGGGGGACATTGTGCTGGTTGTGTTGTATAGGTGACTTCCAAATCAGCCATATTGCATGGGGGACATTGTGCTGGTTGTATTGTATAGGTGACTTCCAAGTCAGCCATATTGCATGGGGGACATTGTGCTGGTGGCCATGTCCTATAGGTGACTTCCAAGTGAGCCATATTGCATGGGGGACATTGTGCTGGTTGTCTTGTATAGGTGACTTCCAAGTCAGCCATATTGCTTTCGGGACATTGTACTGGTTGTATTGTATAGGTGACTTCCAAGTCAGCCATATTGCATGGGGGACATTGTGCTGGTTGCCATGTTGTATAGGTGACTTCCAAGTCAGCCATATTGCATTGGGGACATTGTGCTGGTGGCCATGTTCTATAGGTGACTTCCAAGTCAGCCATATTGCATTTGGGACATTGTGCTGGTTGTCTTGTATAGGTGACTTCCAAGTCAGCCATATTGCATGGGAGATATTGTGCTGGTTGTGTTGTATAGGTGACTTCCAAGTCAGCCATATTGCATGGGGGACATTGTGCTGGTTGTATTGTATAGGTGACTTCCAAGTCAGCCATATTGCATGGGGGACATTGTGCTGGTTGTATTGTATAGGTGACTTCCAAGTCAGCCATATTGCATGGGGGACATTGTGCTGGTGGCCATGTCCTATAGGTGACTTCCAAGTCAGCCATATTGCATGGGGGACATTGTGCTGGTTGTCTTGTATAGGTGACTTCCAAGTCAGCCATATTGCTTGGGGGACATTGTGCTGGTTGTATTGTATAGGTGACTTCCAAGTCAGCCATATTGCATGGGGGACATTGTGCTGGTTGCCATGTTGTATAGGTGACTTCCAAGTCAGCCATATTGCATGGGGGACGTTGTGCTGGTGGCCATGTTCTATAGGTGACTTCCAAGTCAGCCATATTGCATTTGGGACATTGTGCTGGTTGTTTTGTATAGGTGACTTCCAAGTCAGCCATATTGCTTGGGGGACATTGTGCTGGTTGCCATGTCCTATAGGTGACTTCCAAGTCAGCCATATTGCATGGGGAACATTGTGCTGGTTGTCTTGTATAGGTGACTTCCAAGTCAGCCATATTGCATGGGGGACATTGTGCTGGTTGCCATGTTGTATAGGTGACTTCCAAGTCAGCCATATTGCATGGGGGACATTGTGCTGGTTGCCATGTTGTAGAGGTGACTTCCAAGTGAGCCATATTGCTTGGGGGACATTGTGCTGGTTGTGTTGTATAAGTGACTTACAAGTCAGCCATATTGCATGGGGGACATTGTGCTGGTTGTCTTGTATAGGTGACTTCCAAGTCAGCCGTGTTGCATGGGGGACATTGTGCTGGTGGCCATGTTCTATAGGTGACTTCCAAGTCAGCCATATTGCATGGGGGACATTGTGCTGGTTGCCATGTTGTATAGGTGACTTCCAAGTCAGCCATATTGCTTCGGGGACATTGTGCTGGTTGCCATGTCCTATAGGTGACTTGCAAGTCAGCCATATTGCATGGGGGACATTGTGCTGGTTGTGTTGTATAGGTGACTTCCAAATCAGCCATATTGCATGGGGGACATTGTGCTGGTTGTATTGTATAGGTGACTTCCAAGTCAGCCATATTGCATGGGGGACATTGTGCTGGTGGCCATGTCCTATAGGTGACTTCCAAGTGAGCCATATTGCATGGGGGACATTGTGCTGGTTGTCTTGTATAGGTTACTTCCAAGTCAGCCATATTGCTTGGGGGACTTTGTGCTGGTTGCCATGTTGTATAGGTGACTTCCAAGTCAGCCATATTGCATGGGGGACATTGTGCTGGTGGCCATGTTCTATAGGTGACTTCCAAGTCAGCCATATTGCATTTGGGACATTGTGCTGGTTGTCTTGTATAGGTGACTTCCAAGTCAGCCATATTGCATGGGGGACATTGTGCTGGTTGTGTTGTATAGGTGACTTCCAAATCAGCCATATTGCATGGGGGACATTGTGCTGGTTGTCTTGTATAGGTGACTTCCAAGTCAGCCGTGTTGCATGGGGGACATTGTGCTGGTGGCCATGTTGTATAGGTGACTTCCAAGTCAGCCATATTGCTTGGGGGACATTGTGCTGGTGGCCATGTTCTATAGGTGACTTCCAAGTCAGCCATATTGCATGGGGGACATTGTGCTGGTTGCCATGTTGTATTGGTGACTTACAAGTCAGCCATATTGCATCGGGGACATTGTGCTGGTTGCCATGTCCTATAGGTGACTTCCAAGTCAGCCATATTGCATGGGGGAAATTGTGCTGGTTGTCTTGTATAGGTGACTTTTAAGTCAGCCATATTGCTTGGGGGACATTGTGCTGGTTGCCATGTTCTATAGGTGACTTCCAAGTCAGCCATATTGCTTGGGGGACATTGTGCTGGTTGCCATGTTGTATAGGTGACTTCCAAGTCAGCCATATTGCTTGGAGGACATTGTGCTGGTTGCCATGTTGTATAGGTGACTTCCAAGTCAGCCATATTGCATGGGGGACATTGTGCTGGTGGCCATGTTCTATAGGTGACTTCCAAGTCAGCCATATTGCATGGGGGACATTCTGCTGGTTGTCTTGTATAGGTGACTTCCAAGTCAGCCATATTGCATGGGGGACATTGTGCTGGTTGTGTTGTATAGGTGACTTCCAAATCAGCCATATTGCATGGGGGACATTGTGCTGGTTGTATTGTATAGGTGACTTCCAAGTCAGCCATATTGCATGGGGGACATTGTGCTGGTGGCCATGTCCTATAGGTGACTTCCAAGTGAGCCATATTGCATGGGGGACATTGTGCTGGTTGTCTTGTATAGGTGACTTCCAAGTCAGCCATATTGCTTTCGGGACATTGTGCTGGTTGTATTGTATAGGTGACTTCCAAGTCAGCCATATTGCATGGGGGACATTGTGCTGGTTGCCATGTTGTATAGGTGACTTCCAAGTCAGCCATATTGCATGGGGGACATTGTGCTGGTGGCCATGTTCTATAGGTGACTTCCAAGTCAGCCATATTGCATTTGGGACATTGTGCTGGTTGTCTTGTATAGGTGACTTCCAAGTCAGCCATATTGCATGGGAGATATTGTGCTGGTTGTGTTGTATAGGTGACTTCCAAGTCAGCCATATTGCATGGGGGACATTGTGCTGGTTGTATTGTATAGGTGACTTCCAAGTCAGCCATATTGCATGGGGGACATTGTGCTGGTTGTATTGTATAGGTGACTTCCAAGTCAGCCATATTGCATGGGGGACATTGTGCTGGTGGCCATGTTCTATAGGTGACTTCCAAGTCAGCCATATTGCATGGGGGACATTGTGCTGGTTGTCTTGTATAGGTGACTTCCAAGTCAGCCATATTGCTTGGGGGACATTGTGCTGGTTGTATTGTATAGGTGACTTCCAAGTCAGCCATATTGCATGGGGGACATTGTGCTGGTTGCCATGTTGTATAGGTGACTTCCAAGTCAGCCATATTGCATGGGGGACGTTGTGCTGGTGGCCATGTTCTATAGGTGACTTCCAAGTCAGCCATATTGCATTTGGGACATTGTGCTGGTTGTCTTGTATAGGTGACTTCCAAGTCAGCCATATTGCTTGGGGGACATTGTGCTGGTTGCCATGTCCTATAGGTGACTTCCAAGTCAGCCATATTGCATGGGGAACATTGTGCTGGTTGTCTTGTATAGGTGACTTCCAAGTCAGCCATATTGCATGGGGGACATTGTGCTGGTTGCCATGTTGTATAGGTGACTTCCAAGTCAGCCATATTGCATGGGGGACATTGTGCTGGTTGCCATGTTGTAGAGGTGACTTCCAAGTGAGCCATATTGCTTGGGGGACATTGTGCTGGTTGTGTTGTATAAGTGACTTACAAGTCAGCCATATTGCATGGGGGACATTGTGCTGGTTGTCTTGTATAGGTGACTTCCAAGTCAGCCGTGTTGCATGGGGGACATTGTGCTGGTGGCCATGTTCTATAGGTGACTTCCAAGTCAGCCATATTGCATGGGGGACATTGTGCTGGTTGCCATGTTGTATAGGTGACTTCTAAGTCAGCCATATTGCTTGGGGGACATTGTGCTGGTTGCCATGTCCTATAGGTGACTTGCAAGTCAGCCATATTGCATGGGGGACATTGTGCTGGTTGTGTTGTATAGGTGACTTCCAAATCAGCCATATTGCATGGGGGACATTGTGCTGGTTGTATTGTATAGGTGACTTCCAAGTCAGCCATATTGCATGGGGGACATTGTGCTGGTGGCCATGTCCTAAAGGTGACTTCCAAGTGAGCCATATTGCATGGGGGACATTGTGCTGGTTGTCTTGTATAGGTTACTTCCAAGTCAGCCATATTGCTTGGGGGACTTTGTGCTGGTTGCCATGTTGTATAGGTGACTTCCAAGTCAGCCATATTGCATGGGGGACATTGTGCTGGTGGCCATGTTCTATAGGTGACTTCCAAGTCAGCCATATTGCATTTGGGACATTGTGCTGGTTGTCTTGTATAGGTGACTTCCAAGTCAGCCATATTGCATGGGGGACATTGTGCTGGTTGTGTTGTATAGGTGACTTCCAAATCAGCCATATTGCATGGGGGACATTGTGCTGGTTGTATTGTATAGGTGACTTCCAAGTCAGCCATATTGCATGGGGGATATTGTGCTGGTTGTATTGTATAGGTGACTTCCAAGTCAGCCATATTGCATGGGGGACATTGTGCTGGTGGCCATGTCCTATAGGTGACTTCCAAGTCAGCCATATTGCATGGGGGACATTGTGCTGGTTGTCTTGTATAGGTGACTTCCAAGTCAGCCATATTGCTTGGGGGACATTGTGCTGGTTGTATTGTATAGGTGACTTCCAAGTCAGCCATATTGCATGGGGGACATTGTGCTGGTTGCCATGTTGTATAGGTGACTTCCAAGTCAGCCATACTGCATGGGGGACATTGTGCTGGTTGCCATGTTGTATTGGTGACTTACAAGTCAGCCATATTGCATCGGGGACATTGTGCTGGTTGCCATGTCCTATAGGTGACTTCCAAGTCAGCCATATTGCATGGGGGAAATTGTGCTGGTTGTCTTGTATAGGTGACTTTTAAGTCAGCCATATTGCTTGGGGGACATTGTGCTGGTTGCCATGTTCTATAGGTGACTTCCAAGTCAGCCATATTGCTTGGGGGACATTGTGCTGGTTGCCATGTTGTATAGGTGACTTCCAAGTCAGCCATATTGCTTGGAGGACATTGTGCTGGTTGCCATGTTGTATAGGTGACTTCCAAGTCAGCCATATTGCATGGGGGACATTGTGCTGGTGGCCATGTTCTATAGGTGACTTCCAAGTCAGCCATATTGCATGGGGGACATTCTGCTGGTTGTCTTGTATAGGTGACTTCCAAGTCAGCCATATTGCATGGGGGACATTGTGCTGGTTGTGTTGTATAGGTGACTTCCAAATCAGCCATATTGCATGGGGGACATTGTGCTGGTTGTATTGTATAGGTGACTTCCAAGTCAGCCATATTGCATGGGGGACATTGTGCTGGTGGCCATGTCCTATAGGTGACTTCCAAGTGAGCCATATTGCATGGGGGACATTGTGCTGGTTGTCTTGTATAGGTGACTTCCAAGTCAGCCATATTGCTTTCGGGACATTGTGCTGGTTGTATTGTATAGGTGACTTCCAAGTCAGCCATATTGCATGGGGGACATTGTGCTGGTTGCCATGTTGTATAGGTGACTTCCAAGTCAGCCATATTGCATGGGGGACATTGTGCTGGTGGCCATGTTCTATAGGTGACTTCCAAGTCAGCCATATTGCATTTGGGACATTGTGCTGGTTGTCTTGTATAGGTGACTTCCAAGTCAGCCATATTGCATGGGAGATATTGTGCTGGTTGTGTTGTATAGGTGACTTCCAAGTCAGCCATATTGCATGGGGGACATTGTGCTGGTTGTATTGTATAGGTGACTTCCAAGTCAGCCATATTGCATGGGGGACATTGTGCTGGTTGTATTGTATAGGTGACTTCCAAGTCAGCCATATTGCATGGGGGACATTGTGCTGGTGGCCATGTCCTATAGGTGACTTCCAAGTCAGCCATATTGCATGGGGGACATTGTGCTGGTTGTCTTGTATAGGTGACTTCCAAGTCAGCCATATTGCTTGGGGGACATTGTGCTGGTTGTATTGTATAGGTGACTTCCAAGTCAGCCATATTGCATGGGGGACATTGTGCTGGTTGCCATGTTGTATAGGTGACTTCCAAGTCAGCCATATTGCATGGGGGACGTTGTGCTGGTGGCCATGTTCTATAGGTGACTTCCAAGTCAGCCATATTGCATTTGGGACATTGTGCTGGTTGTCTTGTATAGGTGACTTCCAAGTCAGCCATATTGCTTGGGGGACATTGTGCTGGTTGCCATGTCCTATAGGTGACTTCCAAGTCAGCCATATTGCATGGGGAACATTGTGCTGGTTGTCTTGTATAGGTGACTTCCAAGTCAGCCATATTGCATGGGGGACATTGTGCTGGTTGCCATGTTGTATAGGTGACTTCCAAGTCAGCCATATTGCATGGGGGACATTGTGCTGGTTGCCATGTTGTAGAGGTGACTTCCAAGTGAGCCATATTGCTTGGGGGACATTGTGCTGGTTGTGTTGTATAAGTGACTTACAAGTCAGCCATATTGCATGGGGGACATTGTGCTGGTTGTCTTGTATAGGTGACTTCCAAGTCAGCCGTGTTGCATGGGGGACATTGTGCTGGTGGCCATGTTCTATAGGTGACTTCCAAGTCAGCCATATTGCATGGGGGACATTGTGCTGGTTGCCATGTTGTATAGGTGACTTCCAAGTCAGCCATATTGCTTGGGGGACATTGTGCTGGTTGCCATGTCCTATAGGTGACTTGCAAGTCAGCCATATTGCATGGGGGACATTGTGCTGGTTGTGTTGTATAGGTGACTTCCAAATCAGCCATATTGCATGGGGGACATTGTGCTGGTTGTATTGTATAGGTGACTTCCAAGTCAGCCATATTGCATGGGGGACATTGTGCTGGTGGCCATGTCCTATAGGTGACTTCCAAGTGAGCCATATTGCATGGGGGACATTGTGCTGGTTGTCTTGTATAGGTTACTTCCAAGTCAGCCATATTGCTTGGGGGACTTTGTGCTGGTTGCCATGTTGTATAGGTGACTTCCAAGTCAGCCATATTGCATGGGGGACATTGTGCTGGTGGCCATGTTCTATAGGTGACTTCCAAGTCAGCCATATTGCATTTGGGACATTGTGCTGGTTGTCTTGTATAGGTGACTTCCAAGTCAGCCATATTGCATGGGGGACATTGTGCTGGTTGTGTTGTATAGGTGACTTCCAAATCAGCCATATTGCATGGGGGACATTGTGCTGGTTGTATTGTATAGGTGACTTCCAAGTCAGCCATATTGCATGGGGGATATTGTGCTGGTTGTATTGTATAGGTGACTTCCAAGTCAGCCATATTGCATGGGGGACATTGTGCTGGTGGCCATGTCCTATAGGTGACTTACAAGTCAGCCATATTGCATGGGGGACATTGTGCTGGTTGTCTTGTATAGGTGACTTCCAAGTCAGCCATATTGCTTGGGGGACATTGTGCTGGTTGTATTGTATAGGTGACTTCCAAGTCAGCCATATTGCATGGGGGACATTGTGCTGGTTGCCATGTTGTATAGGTGACTTCCAAGTCAGCCATACTGCATGGGGGACATTGTGCTGGTGGCCATGTTCTATAGGTGACTTCCAAGTCAGCCATATTGCATTTGGGACATTGTGCTGGTTGTCTTGTATAGGTGACTTCCAAGTCAGCCATATTGCTTGGGGGACATTGTGCTGGTTGCCATGTCCTATAGGTGACTTCCAAGTCAGCCATATTGCATGGGGGACATTGTGCTGGTTGTCTTGTATAGGTGACTTCCAAGTCAGCCATATTGCATGGGGGACATTGTGCTGGTTGCCATGTTGAATAGGTGACTTCCAAGTCAGCCATATTGCATGGGGGACATTGTGCTGGTTGCCATGTGATATAGGTGACTTCCAAGTGAGCCATATTGCTTGGGGGACATTGTGCTGGTTGTGTTGTAAAGGTGACTTCCAAGTCAGCCATATTGCATTGGGGACATTGCGCTGGTTGTCTTGTATAGGTGACTTCCAAGTCAGCCGTGTTGCATGAGGGACATTGTGCTGGTGGCCATGTTCTATAGGTGACTTCCAAGTCAGCCATATTGCATGAGGGACATTGTGCTGGTTGCCATGTTGTATAGGTGACTTCCAAGTCAGCCATATTGCTTGGGGGACATTGTGCTGGTTGCCATGTTCTATAGGTGACTTTCAAGTGAGCCATATTGCTTGGGGGACATTGTGCTGGTTGCCATGTTGTATAGGTGACTTCCAAGTCAGCCATATTGCATGGGGGACATTGTGCTGGTGGCCATGTTCTATAGGTGACTTCCAAGTCAGCCATATTGCATGGGGGACATTGTGCTGGTTGTCTTGTATAGGTGACTTCCAAGTCAGCCATATTGCATGGGGGACATTGTGCTGGTTGCCATGTTGTATAGGTGACTTCCAAGTCAGCCATATTGCATGGGGGACATTGTGCTGGTTGTGTTGTATAGGTGACTTCCAAGTCAGCCATATTGCATGGGGGACATTGTGCTGGTTGTGTTGTATAGGTGACTTCCAAGTCAGCCATATTGCATGGGGGTCATTGTGCTGGTTGTATTGTATAGGTGACTTCCAAGTCAGCCATATTGCATGGGGGACATTGTGCTGGTTGTATTGTATAGGTGACTTCCAAGTGAGCCATATTGCTTGGGGGACATTGTGCTGGTGGCCATGTTCTATAGGTGACTTCTAAGTCAGCCATATTGCATGGGGGACATTTTGCTGGTTGCCATGTCCTATAGGTGACTTCCAAGTCAGCCATATTGCATGGGGGACATTGTGCTGGTGGCCATGTTGTAAAGGTGACTTCCAAGTCAGCCATATTGCATGGGGGACATTGTGCTGGTTGCCATGTTGTATAGGTGACTTCCAAGTCAGCCATATTGCATGGGGGACATTGTGCTGGTTGCCATGTTGTATAGGTGACTTACAAGTCAGCCATATTGCATGGGGGACATTGTGCTGGTTGCCATGTCCTATAGGTGACTTCCAAGTCAGCCATATTGCATGGGGGAAATTGTGCTGGTTGTCTTGTATAGGTGACTTTTAAGTCAGCAATATTGCTTGGGGGACATTGTGCTGGTTGCCATGTTCTATAGGTGACTTGCAAGTCAGCCATATTGCTTGGGGGACATTGTGCTGGTTGCCATGTTGTATAGGTGACTTCCAAGTCAGCCATATTGCTTGGGGGACATTGTGCTGGTTGCCATGTTGTATAGGTGACTTCCAAGTCAGCCATATTGCATGGGGGACATTGTGCTGGTGGCCATGTTCTATAGGTGACTTCCATGTCAGCCATATTGCATTTTGGACATTGTGCTGGTTGTCTTGTATAGGTGACTTCCAAGTCAGCCATATTGCATGGGGGTCATTGTGCTGGTTGTATTGTATAGGTGACTTCCAAGTCAGCCATATTGCATGGGGGACATTGTGCTGGTTGTATTGTATAGGTGACTTCCAAGTGAGCCATATTGCTTGGGGGACATTGTGCTGGTGGCCATGTTCTATAGGTGACTTCTAAGTCAGCCATATTGCATGGGGACATTTTGCTGGTTGCCATGTCCTATAGGTGACTTCCAAGTCAGCCATATTGCATGGGGGACATTGTGCTGGTGGCCATGTTGTAAAGGTGACTTCCAAGTCAGCCATATTGCATGGGGGACATTGTGCTGGTTGCCATGTTGTATAGGTGACTTCCAAGTCAGCCATATTGCATGGGGGACATTGTGCTGGTTGCCATGTTGTATAGGTGACTTACAAGTCAGCCATATTGCATGGGGGACATTGTGCTGGTTGCCATGTCCTATAGGTGACTTCCAAGTCAGCCATATTGCATGGGGGAAATTGTGCTGGTTGTCTTGTATAGGTGACTTTTAAGTCAGCAATATTGCTTGGGGGACATTGTGCTGGTTGCCATGTTCTATAGGTGACTTGCAAGTCAGCCATATTGCTTGGGGGACATTGTGCTGGTTGCCATGTTGTATAGGTGACTTCCAAGTCAGCCATATTGCTTGGGGGACATTGTGCTGGTTGCCATGTTGTATAGGTGACTTCCAAGTCAGCCATATTGCATGGGGGACATTGTGCTGGTGGCCATGTTCTATAGGTGACTTCCATGTCAGCCATATTGCATTTGGGACATTGTGCTGGTTGTCTTGTATAGGTGACTTCCAAGTCAGCCATATTGCATGGGGGACATTGTGCTGGTTGTGTTGTATAGGTGACTTCCAAATCAGCCATATTGCATGGGGGACATTGTGCTGGTTGTATTGTATAGGTGACTTCCAAGTCAGCCATATTGCATGGGGGACATTGTGCTGGTTGTATTGTATAGGTGACTTCCAAGTCAGCCATATTGCATGGGGGACATTGTGCTGTTGGCCATGTCGTATAGGTGACTTCCAAGTCAGCCATATTGCATGGGGGACATTGTGCTGGTTGTCTTGTATAGGTGACTTCCAAGTCAGCCATATTGCTTGGGGGACATTGTGCTGGTTGTATTGTATAGGTGACTTACAAGTCAGCCATATTGCATGGGGGACATTGTGCTGGTTGCCATGTTGTATAGGTGACTTCCAAGTCAGCCATATTGCATGGGGGACATTGTGCTGGTGGCCATGTTCTATAGGTGACTTCCAAGTCAGCCATATTGCATTTGGGACATTGTGCTGGTTGTATTGTATAGGTGACTTCCAAGTCAGCCATATTGAAAGGGGGACATTGTGCTGGTTGTATTGTATAGATGACTTCCAAGTGAGCCATATTGCTTGGGGGACATTGTGCTGGTGGCCATGTTCTATAGGTGACTTCCAAGTCAGCCATATTGCATGGGGGACATTGTGCTGGTTGCATTGTCCTATAGGTGACTTCCAAGTCAGCCATATTGCATGGGGGACATTGTGCTGGTGGCCATGTTCTATAGGTGACTTCCAAGTCAGCCATATTGCATGGGGGACATTGTGCTGGTTGTCTTGTATAGGTGACTTCCAAGTCAGCCATATTGCATGGGGGACATTGTGCTGGTGGCCATGTTCTATAGGTGACTTCCAAGTCAGCCATATTGCTTGGGGGACAATGTGCTGGTTGTATTGTATAGGTGACTTCCAATTCAGCCATATTGCATGGGGGACATTGTGCTGGTTGCCATGCTGTATAGGTGACTTCCAAGTCAGCCATATTGCATGGGGGACATTGTGCTGGTTGTCTTGTATAGGTGACTTCCAAGTCAGCCATATTGCATGGGGGACATTGTGCTGGTTGCCATGTTGTATAGGTGACTTCCAAGTCAGGCATATTGCATGGGGGACATTGTGCTGGTTGCCATGTTGTATAGGTGACTTCCAAGTGAGCCATATTGCTTGGGGGACATTGTGCTGGTTGTGTTGTATAGGTGACTTCCAAGTCAGCCATATTGCATGGGGGACATTGTGCTGGTTGTCTTGTATAGGTGACTTCCAAGTCAGCCGTGTTGCATGGGGGACATTGTGCTGGTGGCCATGTTCTATAGGTGACTTCCAAGTCAGCCATATTGCATTTGGGACATTGTGCTGGTTGTCTTGTATAGGTGACTTCCAAGTCAGCCATATTGCATGGGGGACATTGTGCTGGTTGTGTTGTATAGGTGACTTCCAAATCAGCCATATTGCATGGGGGACATTGTGCTGGTTGTATTGTATAGGTGACTTCCAAGTCAGCCATATTGCATGGGGGACATTGTGCTGTTGGCCATGTCGTATAGGTGACTTCCAAGTCAGCCATATTGCATGGGGGACATTGTGCTGGTTGTCTTGTATAGGTGACTTCCAAGTCAGCCATATTGCTTGGGGGACATTGTGCTGGTTGTATTGTATAGGTGACTTCCAAGTCAGCCATATTGCATGGGGGACATTGTGCTGGTTGCCATGTTGTATAGGTGACTTCCAAGTCAGCCATATTGCATGGGGGACATTGTGCTGGTGGCCATGTTCTATAGGTGACTTCCAAGTCAGCCATATTGCTTGGAGGACATTGTGCTGGTTGCCATGTTGTATAGGTGACTTCCAAGTCAGCCATATTGCATGGGGGACATTGTGCTGGTGGCCATGTTCTATAGGTGACTTCCAAGTCAGCCATATTGCATGGGGGACATTGTGCTGGTTGTCTTGTATAGGTGACTTCCAAGTCAGCCATATTGCATGGGGGACATTGTGCTGGTTGTGTTGTATAGGTGACTTCCAAATCAGCCATATTGCATGGGGGACATTGTGCTGGTTGTATTGTATAGGTGACTTCCAAGTCAGCCATATTGCATGGGGGACATTGTGCTGGTGGCCATGTCCTATAGGTGACTTCCAAGTGAGCCATATTGCATGGGGGACATTGTGCTGGTTGTCTTGTATAGGTGACTTCCAAGTCAGCCATATTGCTTTCGGGACATTGTGCTGGTTGTATTGTATAGGTGACTTCCAAGTCAGCCATATTGCATGGGGGACATTGTGCTGGTTGCCATGTTGTATAGGTGACTTCCAAGTCAGCCATATTGCATGGGGGACATTGTGCTGGTGGCCATGTTCTATAGGTGACTTCCAAGTCAGCCATATTGCATTTGGGACATTGTGCTGGTTGTCTTGTATAGGTGACTTCCAAGTCAGCCATATTGCATGGGAGATATTGTGCTGGTTGTGTTGTATAGGTGACTTCCAAGTCAGCCATATTGCATGGGGGACATTGTGCTGGTTGTATTGTATAGGTGACTTCCAAGTCAGCCATATTGCATGGGGGACATTGTGCTGGTTGTATTGTATAGGTGACTTCCAAGTCAGCCATATTGCATGGGGGGCATTGTGCTGGTGGCCATGTCCTATAGGTGACTTCCAAGTCAGCCATATTGCATGGGGGACATTGTGCTGGTTGTCTTGTATAGGTGACTTCCAAGTCAGCCATATTGCTTGGGGGACATTGTGCTGGTTGTATTGTATAGGTGACTTCCAAGTCAGCCATATTGCATGGGGGACATTGTGCTGGTTGCCATGTTGTATAGGTGACTTCCAAGTCAGCCATATTGCATGGGGGACGTTGTGCTGGTGGCCATGTTCTATAGGTGACTTCCAAGTCAGCCATATTGCATTTGGGACATTGTGCTGGTTGTCTTGTATAGGTGACTTCCAAGTCAGCCATATTGCTTGGGGGACATTGTGCTGGTTGCCATGTCCTATAGGTGACTTCCAAGTCAGCCATATTGCATGGGGAACATTGTGCTGGTTGTCTTGTATAGGTGACTTCCAAGTCAGCCATATTGCATGGGGGACATTGTGCTGGTTGCCATGTTGTATAGGTGACTTCCAAGTCAGCCATATTGCATGGGGGACATTGTGCTGGTTGCCATGTTGTAGAGGTGACTTCCAAGTGAGCCATATTGCTTGGGGGACATTGTGCTGGTTGTGTTGTATAAGTGACTTACAAGTCAGCCATATTGCATGGGGGACATTGTGCTGGTTGTCTTGTATAGGTGACTTCCAAGTCAGCCGTGTTGCATGGGGGACATTGTGCTGGTGGCCATGTTCTATAGGTGACTTCCAAGTCAGCCATATTGCATGGGGGACATTGTGCTGGTTGCCATGTTGTATAGGTGACTTCCAAGTCAGCCATATTGCTTGGGGGACATTGTGCTGGTTGCCATGTCCTATAGGTGACTTGCAAGTCAGCCATATTGCATGGGGGACATTGTGCTGGTTGTGTTGTATAGGTGACTTCCAAATCAGCCATATTGCATGGGGGACATTGTGCTGGTTGTATTGTATAGGTGACTTCCAAGTCAGCCATATTGCATGGGGGACATTGTGCTGGTGGCCATGTCCTATAGGTGACTTCCAAGTGAGCCATATTGCATGGGGGACATTGTGCTGGTTGTCTTGTATAGGTTACTTCCAAGTCAGCCATATTGCTTGGGGGACTTTGTGCTGGTTGCCATGTTGTATAGGTGACTTCCAAGTCAGCCATATTGCATGGGGGACATTGTGCTGGTGGCCATGTTCTATAGGTGACTTCCAAGTCAGCCATATTGCATTTGGGACATTGTGCTGGTTTTCTTGTATAGGTGACTTCCAAGTCAGCCATATTGCATGGGGGACATTGTGCTGGTTGTGTTGTATAGGTGACTTCCAAATCAGCCATATTGCATGGGGGACATTGTGCTGGTTGTATTGTATAGGTGACTTCCAAGTCAGCCATATTGCATGGGGGATATTGTGCTGGTTGTATTGTATAGGTGACTTCCAAGTCAGCCATATTGCATGGGGGACATTGTGCTGGTGGCCATGTCCTATAGGTGACTTCCAAGTCAGCCATATTGCATGGGGGACATTGTGCTGGTTGTCTTGTATAGGTGACTTCCAAGTCAGCCATATTGCTTGGGGGACATTGTGCTGGTTGTATTGTATAGGTGACTTCCAAGTCAGCCATATTGCATGGGGGACATTGTGCTGGTTGCCATGTTGTATAGGTGACTTCCAAGTCAGCCATACTGCATGGGGGACATTGTGCTGGTGGCCATGTTCTATAGGTGACTTCCAAGTCAGCCATATTGCATTTGGGACATTGTGCTGGTTGTCTTGTATAGGTGACTTCCAAGTCAGCCATATTGCTTGGGGGACATTGTGCTGGTTGCCATGTCCTATAGGTGACTTCCAAGTCAGCCATATTGCATGGGGGACATTGTGCTGGTTGTCTTGTATAGGTGACTTCCAAGTCAGCCATATTGCATGGGGGACATTGTGCTGGTTGCCATGTTGAATAGGTGACTTCCAAGTCAGCCATATTGCATGGGGGACATTGTGCTGGTTGCTATGTGATATAGGTGACTTCCAAGTGAGCCATATTGCTTGGGGGACATTGTGCTGGTTGTGTTGTAAAGGTGACTTCCAAGTCAGCCATATTGCATTGGGGACATTGCGCTGGTTGTCTTGTATAGGTGACTTCCAAGTCAGCCGTGTTGCATGAGGGACATTGTGCTGGTGGCCATGTTCTATAGGTGACTTCCAAGTCAGCCATATTGCATGAGGGACATTGTGCTGGTTGCCATGTTGTATAGGTGACTTCCAAGTCAGCCATATTGCTTGGGGGACATTGTGCTGGTTGCCATGTTCTTTAGGTGACTTCCAAGTGAGCCATATTGCTTGGGGGACATTGTGCTGGTTGCCATGTTGTATAGGTGACTTCCAAGTCAGCCATATTGCATGGGGGACATTGTGCTGGTGGCCATGTTCTATAGGTGACTTCCAAGTCAGCCATATTGCATGGGGGACATTGTGCTGGTTGTCTTGTATAGGTGACTTCCAAGTCAGCCATATTGCATGGGGGACATTGTGCTGGTGGCCATGTTCTATAGGTGACTTCCAAGTCAGCCATATTGCATGGGGGACATTGTGCTGGTTGCCATGTTGTATAGGTGACTTCCAAGTCAGCCATATTGCTTGGGGGACATTGTGCTGGTTGCCATGTCCTATAGGTGACTTGCAAGTCAGCCATATTGCATGGGGGACATTGTGCTGGTTGTGTTGTATAGGTGACTTCCAAATCAGCCATATTGCATGGGGGACATTGTGCTGGTTGTATTGTATAGGTGACTTCCAAGTCAGCCATATTGCATGGGGGACATTGTGCTGGTGGCCATGTCCTATAGGTGACTTCCAAGTGAGCCATATTGCATGGGGGACATTGTGCTGGTTGTCTTGTATAGGTTACTTCCAAGTCAGCCATATTGCTTGGGGGACTTTGTGCTGGTTGCCATGTTGTATAGGTGACTTCCAAGTCAGCCATATTGCATGGGGGACATTGTGCTGGTGGCCATGTTCTATAGGTGACTTCCAAGTCAGCCATATTGCATTTGGGACATTGTGCTGGTTGTCTTGTATAGGTGACTTCCAAGTGAGCCATATTGCATGGGGGACATTGTGCTGGTTGTCTTGTATAGGTTACTTCCAAGTCAGCCATATTGCTTGGGGGACTTTGTGCTGGTTGCCATGTTGTATAGGTGACTTCCAAGTCAGCCATATTGCATGGGGGACATTGTGCTGGTGGCCATGTTCTATAGGTGACTTCCAAGTCAGCCATATTGCATTTGGGACATTGTGCTGGTTGTCTTGTATAGGTGACTTCCAAGTCAGCCATATTGCATGGGGGACATTGTGCTGGTTGTGTTGTATAGGTGACTTCCAAATCAGCCATATTGCATGGGGGACATTGTGCTGGTTGTATTGTATAGGTGACTTCCAAGTCAGCCATATTGCATGGGGGATATTGTGCTGGTTGTATTGTATAGGTGACTTCCAAGTCAGCCATATTGCATGGGGGACATTGTGCTGGTGGCCATGTCCTATAGGTGACTTCCAAGTCAGCCATATTGCATGGGGGACATTGTGCTGGTTGTCTTGTATAGGTGACTTCCAAGTCAGCCATATTGCTTGGGGGACATTGTGCTGGTTGTATTGTATAGGTGACTTCCAAGTCAGCCATATTGCATGGGGGACATTGTGCTGGTTGCCATGTTGTATAGGTGACTTCCAAGTCAGCCATACTGCATGGGGGACATTGTGCTGGTGGCCATGTTCTATAGGTGACTTCCAAGTCAGCCATATTGCATTTGGGACATTGTGCTGGTTGTCTTGTATAGGTGACTTCCAAGTCAGCCATATTGCTTGGGGGACATTGTGCTGGTTGCCATGTCCTATAGGTGACTTCCAAGTCAGCCATATTGCATGGGGGACATTGTGCTGGTTGTCTTGTATAGGTGACTTCCAAGTCAGCCATATTGCATGGGGGACATTGTGCTGGTTGCCATGTTGAATAGGTGACTTCCAAGTCAGCCATATTGCATGGGGGACATTGTGCTGGTTGCCATGTGATATAGGTGACTTCCAAGTGAGCCATATTGCTTGGGGGACATTGTGCTGGTTGTGTTGTAAAGGTGACTTCCAAGTCAGCCATATTGCATTGGGGACATTGCGCTGGTTGTCTTGTATAGGTGACTTCCAAGTCAGCCGTGTTGCATGAGGGACATTGTGCTGGTGGCCATGTTCTATAGGTGACTTCCAAGTCAGCCATATTGCATGAGGGACATTGTGCTGGTTGCCATGTTGTATAGGTGACTTCCAAGTCAGCCATATTGCTTGGGGGACATTGTGCTGGTTGCCATGTTCTATAGGTGACTTCCAAGTGAGCCATATTGCTTGGGGGACATTGTGCTGGTTGCCATGTTGTATAGGTGACTTCCAAGTCAGCCATATTGCATGGGGGACATTGTGCTGGTGGCCATGTTCTATAGGTGACTTCCAAGTCAGCCATATTGCATGGGGGACATTGTGCTGGTTGTGTTGTATAGGTGACTTCCAAGTCAGCCATATTGCATGGGGGACATTGTGCTGGTTGCCATGTTGTATAGGTGACTTCCAAGTCAGCCATATTGCATGGGGGACATTGTGCTGGTTGTGTTGTATAGGTGACTTCCAAGTCAGCCATATTGCATGGGGGACATTGTGCTGGTTGTGTTGTATAGGTGACTTCCAAGTCAGCCATATTGCATGGGGGTCATTGTGCTGGTTGTATTGTATAGGTGACTTCCAAGTGAGCCATATTGCTTGGGGGACATTGTGCTGGTGGCCATGTTCTATAGGTGACTTCTAAGTCAGCCATATTGCATGGGGGACATTTTGCTGGTTGCCATGTCCTATAGGTGACTTCCAAGTCAGCCATATTGCATGGGGGACATTGTGCTGGTGGCCATGTTGTAAAGGTGACTTCCAAGTCAGCCATATTGCATGGGGGACATTGTGCTGGTTGCCATGTTGTATAGGTGACTTCCAAGTCAGCCATATTGCATGGGGGACATTGTGCTGGTTGCCATGTTGTATAGGTGACTTACAAGTCAGCCATATTGCATGGGGGACATTGTGCTGGTTGCCATGTCCTATAGGCGACTTCCAAGTCAGCCATATTGCATGGGGGAAATTGTGCTGGTTGTCTTGTATAGGTGACTTTTAAGTCAGCAATATTGCTTGGGGGACATTGTGCTGGTTGCCATGTTCTATAGGTGACTTGCAAGTCAGCCATATTGCTTGGGGGACATTGTGCTGGTTGCCATGTTGTATAGGTGACTTCCAAGTCAGCCATATTGCTTGGGGGACATTGTGCTGGTTGCCATGTTGTATAGGTGACTTCCAAGTCAGCCATATTGCATGGGGGACATTGTGCTGGTTGCCATGTTCTATAGGTGACTTCCATGTCAGCCATATTGCATTTGGGACATTGTGCTGGTTGTCTTGTATAGGTGACTTCCAAGTCAGCCATATTGCATGGGGGACATTGTGCTGGTTGTGTTGTATAGGTGACTTCCAAATCAGCCATATTGCATGGGGGACATTGTGCTGGTTGTATTGTATAGGTGACTTCCAAGTCAGCCATATTGCATGGGGGACATTGTGCTGGTTGTATTGTATAGGTGACTTCCAAGTCAGCCATATTGCATGGGGGACATTGTGCTGTTGGCCATGTCGTATAGGTGACTTCCAAGTCAGCCATATTGCATGGGGGACATTGTGCTGGTTGTCTTGTATAGGTGACTTCCAAGTCAGCCATATTGCTTGGGGGACATTGTGCTGGTTGTATTGTATAGGTGACTTACAAGTCAGCCATATTGCATGGGGGACATTGTGCTGGTTGCCATGTTGTATAGGTGACTTCCAAGTCAGCCATATTGCATGGGGGACATTGTGCTGGTGGCCATGTTCTATAGGTGACTTCCAAGTCAGCCATATTGCATTTGGGACATTGTGCTGGTTGTATTGTATAGGTGACTTCCAAGTCAGCCATATTGCATGGGGGACATTGTGCTGGTTGTATTGTATAGATGACTTCCAAGTGAGCCATATTGCTTGGGGGACATTGTGCTGGTGGCCATGTTCTATAGGTGACTTCCAAGTCAGCCATATTGCATGGGGGACATTGTGCTGGTTGCATTGTCCTATAGGTGACTTCCAAGTCAGCCATATTGCATGGGGGACATTGTGCTGGTGGCCATGTTCTATAGGTGACTTCCAAGTCAGCCATATTGCATGGGGGACATTGTGCTGGTTGTCTTGTATAGGTGACTTCCAAGTCAGCCATATTGCATGGGGGACATTGTGCTGGTGGCCATGTTCTATAGGTGACTTCCAAGTCAGCCATATTGCTTGGGGGACAATGTGCTGGTTGTATTGTATAGGTGACTTCCAATTCAGCCATATTGCATGGGGGACATTGTGCTGGTTGCCATGCTGTATAGGTGACTTCCAAGTCAGCCATATTGCATGGGGGACATTGTGCTGGTTGTCTTGTATAGGTGACTTCCAAGTCAGCCATATTGCATGGGGGACATTGTGCTGGTTGCCATGTTGTATAGGTGACTTCCAAGTGAGCCATATTGCTTGGGGGACATTGTGCTGGTTGTGTTGTATAGGTGACTTCCAAGTCAGCCATATTGCATGGGGGACATTGTGCTGGTTGTCTTGTATAGGTGACTTCCAAGTCAGCCGTGTTGCATGGGGGACATTGTGCTGGTGGCCATGTTCTATAGGTGACTTCCAAGTCAGCCATATTGCATTTGGGACATTGTGCTGGTTGTCTTGTATAGGTGACTTCCAAGTCAGCCATATTGCATGGGGGACATTGTGCTGGTTGTGTTGTATAGGTGACTTCCAAATCAGCCATATTGCATGGGGGACATTGTGCTGGTTGTATTGTATAGGTGACTTCCAAGTCAGCCATATTGCATGGGGGACATTGTGCTGTTGGCCATGTCGTATAGGTGACTTCCAAGTCAGCCATATTGCATGGGGGACATTGTGCTGGTTGTCTTGTATAGGTGACTTCCAAGTCAGCCATATTGCTTGGGGGACATTGTGCTGGTTGTATTGTATAGGTGACTTCCAAGTCAGCCATATTGCATGGGGGACATTGTGCTGGTTGCCATGTTGTATAGGTGACTTCCAAGTCAGCCATATTGCATGGGGGACATTGTGCTGGTGGCCATGTTCTATAGGTGACTTCCAAGTCAGCCATATTGCATTTGGGACATTGTGCTGGTTGTATTGTATAGGTGACTTCCAAGTCAGCCATATTGCATGGGGGACATTGTGCTGGTTGTATTGTATAAGTGACTTCCAAGTGAGCCATATTGCTTGGGGGACATTGTGCTGGTGGCCATGTTCTATAGGTGACTTCCAAGTCAGCCATATTGCATGGGGGACATTGTGCTGGTTGCATTGTCCTATAGGTGACTTCCAAGTCAGCCATATTGCATGGTGGACATTGTGCTGGTGGCCATGTTCTATAGGTGACTTCCAAGTCAGCCATATTGCATGGGGGACATTGTGCTGGTTGTCTTGTATAGGTGACTTCCAAGTCAGCCATTTTGCATGGGGGACATTGTGCTGGTGGCCATGTTCTATAGGTGACTTCCAAGTCAGCCATATTGCTTGGGGGACATTGTGCTGGTTGTATTGTATAGGTGACTTCCAAGTCAGCCATATTGCATGGGGGACATTGTGCTGGTTGCCATGCTGTATAGGTGACTTCCAAGTCAGCCATATTGCATGGGGGACATTGTGCTGGTTGTCTTGTATAGGTGACTTCCAAGTCAGCCATATTGCATGGGGGACATTGTGCTGGTTGCCATGTTGTATAGGTGACTTCCAAGTCAGGCATATTGCATGGGGGACATTGTGCTGGTTGCCATGTTGTATAGGTGACTTTCCAAGTGAGCCATATTGCTTGGGGGACATTGTGCTGGTTGTGTTGTATAGGTGACTTCCAAGTCAGCCATATTGCATGGGGGACATTGTGCTGGTTGTCTTGTATAGGTGACTTCCAAGTCAGCCGTGTTGCATGGGGGACATTGTGCTGGTGGCCATGTTCTATAGGTGAATTCCAAGTCAGCCATATTGCATTTGGGACATTGTGCTGGTTGTCTTGTATAGGTGACTTCCAAGTCAGCCATATTGCATGGGGGACATTGTGCTGGTTGTGTTGTATAGGTGACTTCCAAATCAGCCATATTGCATGGGGGACATTGTGCTGGTTGTATTGTATAGGTGACTTCCAAGTCAGCCATATTGCATGGGGGACATTGTGCTGGTTGTATTGTATAGGTGACTTCCAAGTCAGCCATATTGCATGGGGGACATTGTGCTGGTGGCCATGTCGTATAGGTGACTTCCAAGTCAGCCATATTGCATGGGGGACATTGTGCTGGTGGCCATGTGCTATAGGTGACTTCCAAGTCAGCCATATTGCATTTGGGACATTGTGCTGGTTGTATTGTATAGGTGACTTCCAAGTCAGCCATATTGCATGGGGGACATTGTGCTGGTTGTATTGTATAGGTGACTTCCAAGTGAGCCATATTGCTTGGGGGACATTGTGCTGGTGGCCATGTTCTATAGGTGACTTCCAAGTCAGCCATATTGCATGGGGGACATTGTGCTGGTTGCATTGTCCTATAGGTGACTTCCAAGTCAGCCATATTGCATGGGGGACATTGTGCTGGTGGCCATGTTGTATAGGTGACTTCCAAGTCAGCCATATTGCATGGGGGACATTGTGCTGGTGGCCATGTTCTATAGGTGACTTCCAAGTCAGCCATATTGCATTTGGGACATTGTGCTGGTTGTATTGTATAGGTGACTTCCAAGTCAGCCATATTGCAATGGGGACATTGTGCTGGTTGTATTGTATAGGTGACTTCCAAGTGAGCCATATTGCTTGGGGGACATTGTGCTGGTGGCCATGTTCTATAGGTGACTTCCAAGTCAGCCATATTGCATGGGGGACATTGTGCTGGTTGCATTGTCCTATAGGTGACTTCCAAATCAGCCATATTGCATGGGGGACATTGTGCTGGTGGCCATGTTCTATAGGTGACTTCCAAGTCAGCCATATTGCATGGGGGACATTGTGCTGGTTGTCTTGTATAGGTGACTTCCAAGTCAGCCATATTGCATGGGGGACATTGTGCTGGTGGCCATGTTCTATAGGTGACTTCCAAGTCAGCCATATTGCTTGGGGGACAATGTGCTGGTTGTATTGTATAGGTGACTTCCAAGTCAGCCATATTGCATGGGGGACATTGTGCTGGTTGCCATGCTGTATAGGTGACTTCCAAGTCAGCCATATTGCATGGGGGACATTGTGCTGGTTGTCTTGTATAGGTGACTTCCAAGTCAGCCATATTGCATGGGGGACATTGTGCTGGTTGCCATGTTGTATAGGTGACTTCCAAGTCAGGCATATTGCATGGGGGACATTGTGCTGGTTGCCATGTTGTATAGGTGACTTCCAAGTGAGCCATATTGCTTGGGGGACATTGTGCTGGTTGTGTTGTATAGGTGACTTCCAAGTCAGCCATATTGCATGGGGGACATTGTGCTGGTTGTCTTGTATAGGTGACTTCCAAGTCAGCCGTGTTGCATGGGGGACATTGTGCTGGTGGCCATGTTCTATAGGTGACTTCCAAGTCAGCCATATTGCATTTGGGACATTGTGCTGGTTGTCTTGTATAGGTGACTTCCAAGTCAGCCATATTGCATGGGGGACATTGTGCTGGTTGTGTTGTATAGGTGACTTCCAAATCAGCCATATTGCATGGGGGACATTGTGCTGGTTGTATTGTATAGGTGACTTCCAAGTCAGCCATATTGCATGGGGGACATTGTGCTGTTGGCCATGTCGTATAGGTGACTTCCAAGTCAGCCATATTGCATGGGGGACATTGTGCTGGTTGTCTTGTATAGGTGACTTCCAAGTCAGCCATATTGCTTGGGGGACATTGTGCTGGTTGTATTGTATAGGTGACTTCCAAGTCAGCCATATTGCATGGGGGACATTGTGCTGGTTGCCATGTTGTATAGGTGACTTCCAAGTCAGCCATATTGCATGGGGGACATTGTGCTGGTGGCCATGTTCTATAGGTGACTTCCAAGTCAGCCATATTGCATTTGGGACATTGTGCTGGTTGTATTGTATAGGTGACTTCCAAGTCAGCCATATTGCATGGGGGACATTGTGCTGGTTGTATTGTATAGGTGACTTCCAAGTCAGCCATATTGCATGGGGGACATTGTGCTGTTGGCCATGTCGTATAGGTGACTTCCAAGTCAGCCATATTGCATGGGGGACATTGTGCTGGTTGTCTTGTATAGGTGACTTCCAAGTCAGCCATATTGCTTGGGGGACATTGTGCTGGTTGTATTGTATAGGTGACTTCCAAGTCAGCCATATTGCATGGGGGACATTGTGCTGGTTGCCATGTTGTATAGGTGACTTCCAAGTCAGCCATATTGCATGGGGGACATTGTGCTGGTGGCCATGTTCTATAGGTGACTTCCAAGTCAGCCATATTGCATTTGGGACATTGTGCTGGTTGTATTGTATAGGTGACTTCCAAGTCAGCCATATTGCATGGGGGACATTGTGCTGGTTGTATTGTATAGGTGACTTCCAAGTGAGCCATATTGCTTGGGGGACATTGTGCTGGTGGCCATGTTCTATAGGTGACTTCCAAGTCAGCCATATTGCATGGGGGACATTGTGCTGGTTGCATTGTCCTATAGGTGACTTCCAAGTCAGCCATATTGCATGGGGGACATTGTGCTAGTGGCCATGTTCTATAGGTGACTTAAAAGGCAGCCATATTGCATGGGGGACATTGTGCTGGTTGTCTTGTATAGGTGACTTCCAAGTCAGCCATATTGCATGGGGGACATTGTGCTGGTGGCCATGTTCTATAGGTGACTTCCAAGTCAGCCATATTGCTTGGGGGACATTCTGCTGGTTGTATTGTATAGGTGACTTCCAAGTCAGCCATATTGCATGGGGGACATTGTGCTGGTTGCCATGCTGTATAGGTGACTTCCAAGTCAGCCATATTGCATGGGGGACATTGTGCTGGTTGTCTTGTATAGGTGACTTCCAAGTCAGCCATATTGCATGGGGGACATTGTGCTGGTTGCCATGTTGTATAGGTGACTTCCAAGTCAGGCATATTGCATGGGGTACATTGTGCTGGTTGCCATGTTGTATAGGTGACTTCCAAGTGAGCCATATTGCTTGGGGGACATTGTGCTGGTTGTGTTGTATAGGTGACTTCCAAGTCAGCCATATTGCATGGGGGACATTGTGCTGGTTGTCTTGTATAGGTGACTTCCAAGTCAGCCGTGTTGCATGGGGGACATTGTGCTGGTGGCCATGTTCTATAGGTGACTTCCAAGTCAGCCATATTGCATTTGGGACATTGTGCTGGTTGTCTTGTATAGGTGACTTCCAAGTCAGCCATATTGCATGGGGGACATTGTGCTGGTTGTGTTGTATAGGTGACTTCCAAATCAGCCATATTGCATGGGGGACATTGTGCTGGTTGTATTGTATAGGTGACTTCCAAGTCAGCCATATTGCATGGGGGACATTGTGCTGGTTGTATTGTATAGGTGACTTCCAAGTCAGCCATATTGCATGGGGGACATTGTCCTGGTGGCCATGTCGTATAGGTGACTTCCAAGTCAGCCATATTGCATGGGGGACATTGTGCTGGTTGTCTTGTATAGGTGACTTCCAAGTCAGCCATATTGCTTGGGGGACATTGTGCTGGTTGTATTGTATAGGTGACTTCCAAGTCAGCCATATTGCATGGGGGACATTGTTCTGGTTGCCATGTTGTATAGGTGACTTCCAAGTCAGCCATATTGCATGGGGGACATTGTGCTGGTGGCCATGTGCTATAGGTGACTTCCAAGTCAGCCATATTGCATTTTGGACATTGTGCTGGTTGTATTGTATAGGTGACTTCCAAGTCAGCCATATTGCATGGGGGACATTGTGCTGGTTGTATTGTATAGGTGACTTCCAAGTGAGCCATATTGCTTGGGGGACATTGTGCTGGTGGCCATGTTCTATAGGTGACTTCCAAGTCAGCCATATTGCATGGGGGACATTGTGCTGGTTGCATTGTCCTATAGGTGACTTCCAAGTCAGCCATATTGCATGAGGGACATTGTGCTGGTGGCCATGTTGTATAGGTGACTTCCAAGTCAGCCATATTGCATGGGGGACATTGTGCTGGTGGCCATGTTCTATAGGTGACTTCCAAGTCAGCCATATTGCATTTGGGACATTGTGCTGGTTGTATTGTATAGGTGACTTCCAAGTCAGCCATATTGCATGGGGGACATTGTGCTGGTTGTATTGTATAGGTGACTTCCAAGTGAGCCATATTGCTTGGGGGACATTGTGCTGGTGGCCATGTTCTATAGGTGACTTCCAAGTCAGCCATATTGCATGGGGGACATTGTGCTGGTTGCATTGTCCTATAGGTGACTTCCAAGTCAGCCATATTGCATGGGGGACATTGTGCTGGTGGCCATGTTCTATAGGTGACTTCCAAGTCAGCCATATTGCATGGGGGACATTGTGCTGGTTGTCTTGTATAGGTGACTTCCAAGTCAGCCATATTGCATGGGGGACATTGTGCTGGTGGCCATGTTCTCTAGGTGACTTCCAAGTCAGCCATATTGCTTGGGGGACAATGTGCTGGTTGTGTTGTATAGGTGACTTCCAAATCAGCCATATTGCATGGAGGACATTGTGCTGGTTGTATTGTATAGGTGACTTCCAAGTCAGCCATATTGCATGGGGGACATTGTGCTGGTTGTATTGTATAGGTGACTTCCAAGTCAGCCATATTGCATGGGGGACATTGTGCTGTTGGCCATGTCGTATAGGTGACTTCCAAGTCAGCCATATTGTATGGGGGACATTGTGCTGGTTGTCTTGTATAGGTGACTTCCAAGTCAGCCATATTGCTTGGGGGACATTGTGCTGGTTGTATTGTATAGGTGACTTCCAAGTCAGCCATATTGCATGGGGGACATTGTGCTGGTTGCCATGTTGTATAGGTGACTTCCAAGTCAGCCATATTGCATGGGGGACATTGTGCTGGTGGCCATGTTCTATAGGTGACTTCCAAGTCAGCCATATTGCATTTGGGACATTGTGCTGGTTGTATTGTATAGGTGACTTCCAAGTCAGCCATATTGCATGGGGGACATTGTGCTGGTTGTATTGTATAGGTGACTTCCAAGTGAGCCATATTGCTTGGGGGACATTGTGCTGGTGGCCATGTTCTATAGGTGACTTCCAAGTCAGCCATATTGCATGGGGGACATTGTGCTGGTTGCATTGTCCTATAGGTGACTTCCAAGTCAGCCATATTGCATGGGGGACATTGTGCTAGTGGCCATGTTCTATAGGTGACTTCCAAGTCAGCCATATTGCATGGGGGACATTGTGCTGGTTGTCTTGTATAGGTGACTTCCAAGTCAGCCATATTGCATGGGGGACATTGTGCTGGTGGCCATGTTCTATAGGTGACTTCCAAGTCAGCCATATTGCTTGGGGGACATTCTGCTGGTTGTATTGTATAGGTGACTTCCAAGTCAGCCATATTGCATGGGGGACATTGTGCTGGTTGCCATGCTGTATAGGTGACTTCCAAGTCAGCCATATTGCATGGGGGACATTGTGCTGGTTGTCTTGTATAGGTGACTTCCAAGTCAGCCATATTGCATGGGGGACATTGTGCTGGTTGCCATGTTGTATAGGTGACTTCCAAGTCAGGCATATTGCATGGGGGACATTGTGCTGGTTGCCATGTTGTATAGGTGACTTCCAAGTGAGCCATATTGCTTGGGGGACATTGTGCTGGTTGTGTTGTATAGGTGACTTCCAAGTCAGCCATATTGCATGGGGGACATTGTGCTGGTTGTCTTGTATAGGTGACTTCCAAGTCAGCCGTGTTGCATGGGGGACATTGTGCTGGTGGCCATGTTCTATAGGTGACTTCCAAGTCAGCCATATTGCATTTGGGACATTGTGCTGGTTGTCTTGTATAGGTGACTTCCAAGTCAGCCATATTGCATGGGGGACATTGTGCTGGTTGTGTTGTATAGGTGACTTCCAAATCAGCCATATTGCATGGGGGACATTGTGCTGGTTGTATTGTATAGGTGACTTCCAAGTCAGCCATATTGCATGGGGGACATTGTGCTGGTTGTATTGTATAGGTGACTTCCAAGTCAGCCATATTGCATGGGGGACATTGTGCTGGTGGCCATGTCGTATAGGTGACTTCCAAGTCAGCCATATTGCATGGGGGACATTGTGCTGGTTGTCTTGTATAGGTGACTTCCAAGTCAGCCATATTGCTTGGGGGACATTGTGCTGGTTGTATTGTATAGGTGACTTCCAAGTCAGCCATATTGCATGGGGGACATTGTGCTGGTTGCCATGTTGTATAGGTGACTTCCAAGTCAGCCATATTGCATGGGGGACATTGTGCTGGTGGCCATGTTCTATAGGTGACTTCCAAGTCAGCCATATTGCATTTGGGACATTGTGCTGGTTGTATTGTATAGGTGACTTCCAAGTCAGCCATATTGCATGGGGGACATTGTGCTGGTTGTATTGTATAGGTGACTTCCAAGTGAGCCATATTGCTTGGGGGACATTGTGCTGGTGGCCATGTTCAATAGGTGACTTCCAAGTCAGCCATATTGCATGGGGGACATTGTGCTGGTTGCATTGTCCTATAGGTGACTTCCAAGTCAGCCATATTGCATGGGGGACATTGTGCTGGTGGCCATGTTCTATAGGTGACTTCCAAGTCAGCCATATTGCATGGGGGACATTGTGCTGGTTGTCTTGTATAGGTGACTTCCAAGTCAGCCATATTGCATGGGGGACATTGTGCTGGTGGCCATGTTCTATAGGTGACTTCCAAGTCAGCCATATTGCTTGGGGGACAATGTGCTGGTTGTATTGTATAGGTGACTTCCAAGTCAGCCATATTGCATGGGGGACATTGTGCTGGTTGCCATGCTGTATAGGTGACTTCCAAGTCAGCCATATTGCATGGGGGACATTGTGCTGGTTGTCTTGTATAGGTGACTTCCAAGTCAGCCATATTGCATGGGGGACATTGTGCTGGTTGCCATGTTGTATAGTTGACTTCCAAGTCAGGCATATTGCATGGGGGACATTGTGCTGGTTGCCATGTTGTATAGGTGACTTCCAAGTGAGCCATATTGCTTGGGGGACATTGTGCTGGTTGTGTTGTATAGGTGACTTCCAAGTCAGCCATATTGCATGGGGGACATTGTGCTGGTTGTCTTGTATAGGTGACTTCCAAGTCAGCCGTGTTGCATGGGGGACATTGTGCTGGTTGTGTTGTATAGGTGACTTCCAAATCAGCCATATTGCATGGGGGACATTGTGCTGGTTGTATTGTATAGGTGACTTCCAAGTCAGCCATATTGCATGGGGGACATTGTGCTGTTGGCCATGTCGTATAGGTGACTTCCAAGTCAGCCATATTGCATGGGGGACATTGTGCTGGTTGTCTTGTATAGGTGACTTCCAAGTCAGCCATATTGCTTGGGGGACATTGTGCTGGTTGTATTGTATAGGTGACTTCCAAGTCAGCCATATTGCATGGGGGACATTGTGCTGGTTGCCATGTTGTATAGGTGACTTCCAAGTCAGCCATATTGCATGGGGGACATTGTGCTGGTGGCCATGTCGTATAGGTGACTTCCAAGTCAGCCATATTGCATGGGGGACATTGTGCTGGTTGTCTTGTATAGGTGACTTCCAAGTCAGCCATATTGCTTGGGGGACATTGTGCTGGTTGTATTGTATAGGTGACTTCCAAGTCAGCCATATTGCATGGGGGACATTGTGCTGGTTGCCATGTTGTATAGGTGACTTCCAAGTCAGCCATATTGCATGGGGGACATTGTGCTGGTGGCCATGTGCTATAGGTGACTTCCAAGTCAGCCATATTGCATTTTGGACATTGTGCTGGTTGTATTGTATAGGTGACTTCCAAGTCAGCCATATTGCATGGGGGACATTGTGCTGGTTGTATTGTATAGGTGACTTCCAAGTGAGCCATATTGCTTGGGGGACATTGTGCTGGTGGCCATGTTCTATAGGTGACTTCCAAGTCAGCCATATTGCATGGGGGACATTGTGCTGTTTGCATTGTCCTATAGGTGACTTCCAAGTCAGCCATATTGCATGGGGGACATTGTGCTGGTGGCCATGTTGTATAGGTGACTTCCAAGTCAGCCATATTGCATGGGGGACATTGTGCTGGTGGCCATGTTCTATAGGTGACTTCCAAGTCAGCCATATTGCATTTGGGACATTGTGCTGGTTGTATTGTATAGGTGACTTCCAAGTCAGCCATATTGCATGGGGGACATTGTGCTGGTTGTATTGTATAGGTGACTTCCAAGTGAGCCATATTGCTTGGGGGACATTGTGCTGGTGGCCATGTTCAATAGGTGACTTCCAAGTCAGCCATATTGCATGGGGGACATTGTGCTGGTTGCATTGTCCTATAGGTGACTTCCAAGTCAGCCATATTGCATGGGGGACATTGTGCTGGTGGCCATGTTCTATAGGTGACTTCCAAGTCAGCCATATTGCATGGGGGACATTGTGCTGGTTGTCTTGTATAGGTGACTTCCAAGTCAGCCATATTGCATGGGGGACATTGTGCTGGTGGCCATGTTCTATAGGTGACTTCCAAGTCAGCCATATTGCTTGGGGGACAATGTGCTGGTTGTATTGTATAGGTGACTTCCAAGTCAGCCATATTGCATGGGGGACATTGTGCTGGTTGCCATGCTGTATAGGTGACTTCCAAGTCAGCCATATTGCATGGGGGACATTGTGCTGGTTGTCTTGTATAGGTGACTTCCAAGTCAGCCATATTGCATGGGGGACATTGTGCTGGTTGCCATGTTGTATAGGTGACTTCCAAGTCAGGCATATTGCATGGGGGACATTGTGCTGGTTGCCATGTTGTATAGGTGACTTCCAAGTGAGCCATATTGCTTGGGGGACATTGTGCTGGTTGTGTTGTATAGGTGACTTCCAAGTCAGCCATATTGCATGGGGGACATTGTGCTGGTTGTCTTGTATAGGTGACTTCCAAGTCAGCCGTGTTGCATGGGGGACATTGTGCTGGTTGTGTTGTATAGGTGACTTCCAAATCAGCCATATTGCATGGGGGACATTGTGCTGGTTGTATTGTATAGGTGACTTCCAAGTCAGCCATATTGCATGGGGGACATTGTGCTGTTGGCCATGTCGTATAGGTGACTTCCAAGTCAGCCATATTGCATGGGGGACATTGTGCTGGTTGTCTTGTATAGGTGACTTCCAAGTCAGCCATATTGCTTGGGGGACATTGTGCTGGTTGTATTGTATAGGTGACTTCCAAGTCAGCCATATTGCATGGGGGACATTGTGCTGGTTGCCATGTTGTATAGGTGACTTCCAAGTCAGCCATATTGCATGGGGGACATTGTGCTGGTGGCCATGTTCTATAGGTGACTTCCAAGTGAGCCATATTGCTTGGGGGACATTGTGCTGGTGGCCATGTTCTATAGGTGACTTCCAAGTCAGCCATATTGCATTTGGGACATTGTGCTGGTTGTATTGTATAGGTGACTTCCAAGTCAGCCATATTGCATGGGGGACATTGTGCTGGTTGTATTGTATAGGTGACTTCCAAGTGAGCCATATTGCTTGGGGGACATTGTGCGGGTGGCCATGTTCTATAGGTGACTTCCAAGTCAGCCATATTGCATGGGGGACATTGTGCTGGTTGCCATGTCCTATAGGTGACTTCCAAGTCAGCCATATTGCATGGGGGACATTGTGCTGGTTGTCTTGTATAGGTGACTTCCAAGTCAGCCATATTGCTTGGGGGACATTGTGCTGGTTGTATTGTATAGGTGACTTCCAAGTCAGCCATATTGCATGGGGGACATTGTGCTGGTTGCCATGTTGTATAGGTGACTTCCAAGTCAGCCATATTGCATGGGGGACATTGTGCTGGTGGCCATGTTCTATAGGTGACTTCCAAGTCAGCAATATTGCATTTGGGACATTGTGCTGGTTGTATTGTATAGGTGACTTCCAAGTCAGCCATATTGCATGGGGGACATTGTGCTGGTTGTATTGTATAGGTGACTTCCAAGTGAGCCATATTGCTTGGGGGACATTGTGCTGGTGGCCATGTTCTATAGGTGACTTCCAAGTCAGCCATATTGCATGGGGGACATTGTGCTGGTTGCATTGTCCTATAGGTGACTTCCAAGTCAGCCATATTGCATGGGGGACATTGTGCTGGTGGCCATGTTCTATAGGTGACTTCCAAGTCAGCCATATTGCATGGGGGACATTGTGCTGGTTGTCTTGTATAGGTGACTTCCAAGTCAGCCATATTGCATGGGGGACATTGTGCTGGTGGCCATGTTCTATAGGTGACTTCCAAGTCAGCCATATTGCTTGGGGGACATTGTGCTGGTTGTATTGTATAGGTGACTTCCAAGTCAGCCATATTGCATGGGGGACATTGTGCTGGTTGCCATGCTGTATAGGTGACTTCCAAGTCAGCCATATTGCATGGGGGACATTGTGCTGGTTGTCTTGTATAGGTGACTTCCAAGTCAGCCATATTGCATGGGGGACATTGTGCTGGTTGCCATGTTGTATAGGTGACTTCCAAGTCAGGCATATTGCATGGGGGACATTGTGCTGGTTGCCATGTTGTATAGGTGACTTCCAAGTGAGCCATATTGCTTGGGGGACATTGTGCTGGTTGTGTTGTATAGGTGACTTCCAAGTCAGCCATATTGCATGGGGGACATTGTGCTGGTTGTCTTGTATAGGTGACTTCCAAGTCAGCCGTGTTGCATGGGGGACATTGTGCTGGTGGCCATGTTCTATAGGTGACTTCCAAGTCAGCCATATTGCATTTGGGACATTGTGCTGGTTGTCTTGTATAGGTGACTTCCAAGTCAGCCATATTGCATGGGGGACATTGTGCTGGTTGTGTTGTATAGGTGACTTCCAAATCAGCCATATTGCATGGGGGACATTGTGCTGGTTGTATTGTATAGGTGACTTCCAAGTCAGCCATATTGCATGGGGGACATTGTGCTGGTTGTATTGTATAGGTGACTTCCAAGTCAGCCATATTGCATGGGGGACATTGTGCTGGTGGCCATGTCGTATAGGTGACTTCCAAGTCAGCCATATTGCATGGGGGACATTGTGCTGGTTGTCTTGTATAGGTGACTTCCAAGTCAGCCATATTGCTTGGGGGACATTGTGCTGGTTGCCATGTTCTATAGGTGACTTCCAAGTCAGCCATATTGCTTGGGGGACATTGTGCTGGTGGCCATGTTCTATAGGTGACTTCCAAGTCAGCCATATTGCATGAGGGACATTGTGCTGGTTGTCTTGTATAGGTGACTTCCAAGTCAGCCGTGTTGCATGGGGGACATTGTGCTGGTTGTATTGTATAGGTGACTTCCAAGTCAGCCATATTGCATGGGGGACATTGTGCTGGTGGCCATGTCCTATAGGTGACTTCCAAGTCAGCCATATTGCATGGGGGACATTGTGCTGGTTGTCTTGTATAGGTGACTTCCAAGTCAGCCATATTGCTTGGGGGACATTGTGCTGGTTGTATTGTATAGGTGACTTCCAAGTCAGCCATATTGCATGGGGGACATTGTGCTGGTTGCCATGTTCTATAGGTGACTTCCAAGTCATCCATATTGCATGGGGGACATTGTGCTGGTGGCCATGTTCTATACGTGACTTCCAAGTCAGCCATATTGCATTTGGGACATTGTGCTAGTTGTCTTGTATAGGTGACTTCCAAGTCAGCCATATTGCATGGGGGACATTGTGCTGGTTGTGTTGTATAGGTGACTTCCAAATCAGCCATATTGCATGGGGGACATTGTGCTGGTTGTATTGTATAGGTGACTTCCAAGTCAGCCATATTGCATGGGGGACATTGTGCTGGTTGTCTTGTATAGGTGACTTCCAAGTCAGCCATATTGCTTGGGGGACATTGTGCTGGTTGTATTGTATAGGTGACTTCCAAGTCAGCCATATTGCATGGGGGACATTGTGCTGGTTGCCATGTTGTATAGGTGACTTCCAAGTCAGCCATATTGCATGGGGGACATTGTGCTGGTGGCCATGTTCTATAGGTGACGTGTAAGTCAGCCATATTGCATTTGGGACATTGTGCTGGTTGTAGTGTATAGGTGACTTCCAAGTCAGCCATATTGCATGGGGGACATTGTGCTGGTTGTCTTGTATAGGTGACTTCCAAGTCAGCCATATTGCCTGGGGGACATTGTGCTGGTTGCCATGTTCTATAGGTGACTTCCAAGTCAGCCATATTGCTTGGGGGACATTGTGCTGGTGGCCATGTTCTATAGGTGACTTCCAAGTCAGCCATATTGCATGGGGGACATTGTGCTGGTTGTCTTGTATAGGTGACTTCCAAGTCAGCCGTGTTGCATGGGGGACATTGTGCTGGTTGTATTGTATAGGTGACTTCCAAGTCAGCCATATTGCATGGGGGACATTGTGCTGGTTGCCATGTTGTAAAGGTGACTTCCAAGTCAGCCATATTGCATGGGGGACATTGTGCTGGTTGTCTTGTATAGGTGACTTCCAAGTCAGCCATATTGCTTGGGGGACATTGTGCTGGTTGTATTGTATAGGTGACTTCCAAGTCAGCCATATTGCATGGGGGACATTGTGCTGGTTGCCATGTTCTATAGGTGACTTCCAAGTCATCCATATTGCATGGGGGACATTGTGCTGGTGGCCATGTTCTATACGTGACTTCCAAGTCAGCCATATTGCATTTGGGACATTGTGCTGGTTGTCTTGTATAGGTGACTTCCAAGTCAGCCATATTGCATGGGGGACATTGTGCTGGTTGTGTTGTATAGGTGACTTCCAAATCAGCCATATTGCATGGGGGACATTGTGCTGGTTGTATTGTATAGGTGAATTCCATGTCAGCCATATTGCATGGGGGACATTGTGCTGGTTGTCTTGTATAGGTGACTTCCAAGTCAGCCATATTGCATGGGGGACATTGTGCTGGTTGCCATGTTGTATAGGTGACTTCCAAGTCAGCCATATTGCATGGGGGACATTGTGCTGGTGGCCATGTTCTATAGGTGACTTCTAAGTCAGCCATATTGCATTTGGGACATTGTGCTGGTTGTATTGTATAGGTGACTTCCAAGTCAGCCATATTGCATGGGGGACATTGTGCTGGTTGTCTTGTATAGGTGACTTCCAAGTCAGCCATATTGCTTGGGGGACATTGTGCTGGTTGCCATGTTCTATAGGTGACTTCCAAGTCAGCCATATTGCTTGGGGGACATTGTGCTGGTGGCCATGTTCTATAGGTGACTTCCAAGTCAGCCATATTGCATGGGGGACATTGTGCTGGTTGTCTTGTATAGGTGACTTCCAAGTCAGCCGTGTTGCATGGGGGACATTGTGCTGGTTGTATTGTATAGGTGACTTCCAAGTCAGCCATATTGCATGGGGGACATTGTGCTGGTTGCCATGTTGTAAAGGTGACTTCCAAGTCAGCCATATTGCATGGGGGACATTGTGCTGGTTGTCTTGTTTAGGTGACTTCCAAGTCAGCCATATTGCTTGGGGGACATTGTGCTGGTTGTATTGTATAGGTGACTTCCAAGTCAGCCATATTGCATGGGGGACATTGTGCTGGTTGCCATGTTCTATAGGTGACTTCCAAGTCATCCATATTGCATGGGGGACATTGTGCTGGTGGCCATGTTCTATACGTGACTTCCAAGTCAGCCATATTGCATTTGGGACATTGTGCTGGTTGTCTTGTATAGGTGACTTCCAAGTCAGCCATATTGCATGGGGGACATTGTGCTGGTTGTGTTGTATAGGTGACTTCCAAATCAGCCATATTGCATGGGGGACTTTGTGCTGGTTGTATTGTATAGGTGACTTCCAAGTCAGCCATTTTGCATGGGGGACATTGTGCTGGTTGTCTTGTATAGGTGACTTCCAAGTCAGCCATATTGCTTGGGGGACATTGTGCTGGTTGTATTGTATAGGTGACTTCCAAGTCAGCCATATTGCATGGGGGACATTGTGCTGGTTGCCATGTTGTATATGTGACTTCCAAGTCAGCCATATTGCATGGGGGACATTGTGCTGGTGGCCATGTTCCATAGGTGACTTCTAAGTCAGCCATATTGCATTTGGGACATTGTGCTGGTTGTATTGTATAGGTGACTTCCAAGTCAGCCATATTGCATGGGGGACATTGTGCTGGTTGTCTTGTATAGGTGACTTCCAAGTCAGCCATATTGCTTGGGGGACATTGTGCTGGTTGCCATGTTCTATAGGTGACTTCCAAGTCAGCCATATTGCTTGGGGGACATTGTGCTGGTGGCCATGTTCTATAGGTGACTTCCAAGTCAGCCATATTGCATGGGGGACATTGTGCTGGTTGTCTTGTATAGGTGACTTCCAAGTCAGCCGTGTTGCATGGGGGACATTGTGCTGGTTGTATTGTATAGGTGACTTCCAAGTCAGCCGTGTTGCATGGGGGACATTGTGCTGGTTGTATTGTATAGGTGACTTCCAAGTCAGCCATATTGCATGGGGGACATTGTGCTGGTTGCCATGTTGTATAGGTGACTTCCAAGTCAGCCATATTGCATGGGGGACATTGTGCTGGTTGCGATGTCCTATAGGTGACTTCCAAGTCAGCCATATTGCATGGGGGAAATTGTGCTGGTTGTCTTGTATAGGTGACTTTTAAGTCAGCCATATTGCTTGGGGGACATTGTGCTAGTTGCCATGTTCTATAGGTGACTTCCAAGTCAGCCATATTGCTTGGGGGACATTGTGCTGGTTGCCATGTTGTATAGGTGACTTCCAAGTCAGCCATATTGCTTGGGGGACATTGTGCTGGTTGCCATGTTGTATAGGTGACTTCCAAGTCTGCCATATTGCATGGGGGACATTGTGCTGGTGGCCATGTTCTATAGGTGACTTCCAAGTCAGCCATATTGCATGGGGGACATTGTGCTGGTTGTCTTGTATAGGTGACTTCCAAATCAGCCATATTGCATGGGGGACATTGTGCTGGTTGTCTTGTATAGGTGACTTCCAAGTCAGCCATATTGCATGGGGGACATTGTGCTGGTTGTGTTGTATAGGTGACTTCCAAATCAGCCATATTGCATGGGGGACATTGTGCTGGTTGTATTGTATAGGTGACTTCCAAGTCAGCCATATTGCATGGGGGACATTGTGCTGGTTGTATTGTATAGGTGACTTCCAAGTCAGCCATATTGCATGGGGGACATTGTGCTGTTGGCCATGTCGTATAGGTGACTTCCAAGTCAGCCATATTGCATGGGGGACATTGTGCTGGTTGTCTTGTATAGGTGACTTCCAAGTCAGCCATATTGCTTGGGGGACATTGTGCTGGTTGTATTGTATAGGTGACTTCCAAGTCAGCCATATTGCATGGGGGACGTTGTGCTGGTTGTGTTGTATAGGTGACTTCCAAATCAGCCATATTGCATGGGGGACATTGTGCTGGTTGTATTGTATAGGTGACTTCCAAGTCAGCCATATTGCATGGGGGACATTGTGCTGGTTGTCTTGTATAGGTGACTTCCAAGTCAGCCATATTGCTTGGGGGACATTGTACTGGTTGTATTGTATAGGTGACTTCCAAGTCAGCCATATTGCATGGGGGACATTGTGCTGGTTGCCATGTTGTATAGGTGACTTCCAAGTCAGCCATATTGCATGGGGGACATTGTGCTGGTGGCCATGTTCTATAGGTGACGTCTAAGTCAGCCATATTGCATTTGGGACATTGTGCTGGTTGTAGTGTATAGGTGACTTCCAAGTCAGCCATATTGCATGGGGGACATTGTGCTGGTTGTCTTGTATAGGTGACTTCCAAGTCAGCCATATTGCCTGGGGGACATTGTGCTGGTTGCCATGTTCTATAGGTGACTTCCAAGTCAGCCATATTGCATGGGGGACATTGTGCTGGTTGTCTTGTATAGGTGACTTCCAAGTCAGCCGTGTTGCATGGGGGACATTGTGCTGGTTGTATTGTATAGGTGACTTCCAAGTCAGCCATATTGCATGGGGGACATTGTGCTGGTTGCCATGTTGTAAAGGTGACTTCCAAGTCAGCCATATTGCATGGGGGACATTGTGCTGGTTGTCTTGTATAGGTGACTTCCAAGTCAGCCATATTGCTTGGGGGACATTGTGCTGGTTGTATTGTATAGGTGACTTCCAAGTCAGCCATATTGCATGGGGGACATTGTGCTGGTTGCCATGTTCTATAGGTGACTTCCAAGTCATCCATATTGCATGGGGGACATTGTGCTGGTGGCCATGTTCTATACGTGACTTCCAAGTCAGCCATATTGCATTTGGGACATTGTGCTGGTTGTCTTGTATAGGTGACTTCCAAGTCAGCCATATTGCATGGGGGACATTGTGCTGGTTGTGTTGTATAGGTGACTTCCAAATCAGCCAGATTGCATGGGGGACATTGTGCTGGTTGTATTGTATAGGTGAATTCCATGTCAGCCATATTGCATGGGGGACATTGTGCTGGTTGTCTTGTATAGGTGACTTCCAAGTCAGCCATATTGCATGGGGGACATTGTGCTGGTTGCCATGTTGTATAGGTGACTTCCAAGTCAGCCATATTGCATGGGGGACATTGTGCTGGTGGCCATGTTCTATAGGTGACTTCTAAGTCAGCCATATTGCATTTGGGACATTGTGCTGGTTGTATTGTATAGGTGACTTCCAAGTCAGCCATATTGCATGGGGGACATTGTGCTGGTTGTCTTGTATAGGTGACTTCCAAGTCAGCCATATTGCTTGGGGGACATTGTGCTGGTTGCCATGTTCTATAGGTGACTTCCAAGTCAGCCATATTGCTTGGGGGACATTGTGCTGGTGGCCATGTTCTATAGGTGACTTCCAAGTCAGCCATATTGCATGGGGGACATTGTGCTGGTTGTCTTGTATAGGTGACTTCCAAGTCAGCCGTGTTGCATGGGGGACATTGTGCTGGTTGTATTGTATAGGTGACTTCCAAGTCAGCCATATTGCATGGGGGACATTGTGCTGGTTGCCATGTTGTAAAGGTGACTTCCAAGTCAGCCATATTGCATGGGGGACATTGTGCTGGTTGTCTTGTATAGGTGACTTCCAAGTCAGCCATATTGCTTGGGGGACATTGTGCTGGTTGTATTGTATAGGTGACTTCCAAGTCAGCCATATTGCATGGGGGACATTGTGCTGGTTGCCATGTTCTATAGGTGACTTCCAAGTCATCCATATTGCATGGGGGACATTGTGCTGGTGGCCATGTTCTATACGTGACTTCCAAGTCAGCCATATTGCATTTGGGACATTGTGCTGGTTGTCTTGTATAGGTGACTTCCAAGTCAGCCATATTGCATGGGGGACATTGTGCTGGTTGTGTTGTATAGGTGACTTCCAAATCAGCCATATTGCATGGGGGACTTTGTGCTGGTTGTATTGTATAGGTGACTTCCAAGTCAGCCATTTTGCATGGGGGACATTGTGCTGGTTGTCTTGTATAGGTGACTTCCAAGTCAGCCATATTGCTTGGGGGACATTGTGCTGGTTGTATTGTATAGGTGACTTCCAAGTCAGCCATATTGCATGGGGGACATTGTGCTGGTTGCCATGTTGTATATGTGACTTCCAAGTCAGCCATATTGCATGGGGGCATTGTGCTGGTGGCCATGTTCCATAGGTGACTTCTAAGTCAGCCATATTGCATTTGGGACATTGTGCTGGTTGTATTGTATAGGTGACTTCCAAGTCAGCCATATTGCATGGGGGACATTGTGCTGGTTGTCTTGTATAGGTGACTTCCAAGTCAGCCATATTGCTTGGGGGACATTGTGCTGGTTGCCATGTTCTATAGGTGACTTCCAAGTCAGCCATATTGCTTGGGGGACATTGTGCTGGTGGCCATGTTCTATAGGTGACTTCCAAGTCAGCCATATTGCATGGGGGACATTGTGCTGGTTGTCTTGTATAGGTGACTTCCAAGTCAGCCGTGTTGCATGGGGGACATTGTGCTGGTTGTATTGTATAGGTGACTTCCAAGTCAGCCGTGTTGCATGGGGGACATTGTGCTGGTTGTATTGTATAGGTGACTTCCAAGTCAGCCATATTGCATGGGGGACATTGTGCTGGTTGCCATGTTGTATAGGTGACTTCCAAGTCAGCCATATTGCATGGGGGACATTGTGCTGGTTGCGATGTCCTATAGGTGACTTCCAAGTCAGCCATATTGCATGGGGGAAATTGTGCTGGTTGTCTTGTATAGGTGACTTTTAAGTCAGCCATATTGCTTGGGGGACATTGTGCTAGTTGCCATGTTCTATAGGTGACTTCCAAGTCAGCCATATTGCTTGGGGGACATTGTGCTGGTTGCCATGTTGTATAGGTGACTTCCAAGTCAGCCATATTGCTTGGGGGACATTGTGCTGGTTGCCATGTTGTATAGGTGACTTCCAAGTCTGCCATATTGCATGGGGGACATTGTGCTGGTGGCCATGTTCTATAGGTGACTTCCAAGTCAGCCATATTGCATGGGGGACATTGTGCTGGTTGTCTTGTATAGGTGACTTCCAAATCAGCCATATTGCATGGGGGACATTGTGCTGGTTGTCTTGTATAGGTGACTTCCAAGTCAGCCATATTGCATGGGGGACATTGTGCTGGTTGTGTTGTATAGGTGACTTCCAAATCAGCCATATTGCATGGGGGACATTGTGCTGGTTGTATTGTATAGGTGACTTCCAAGTCAGCCATATTGCATGGGGGACATTGTGCTGGTTGTATTGTATAGGTGACTTCCAAGTCAGCCATATTGCATGGGGGACATTGTGCTGGTTGTGTTGTATAGGTGACTTCCAAATCAGCCATATTGCATGGGGGACATTGTGCTGGTTGTATTGTATAGGTGACTTCCAAGTCAGCCATATTGCATGGGGGACATTGTGCTGGTTGTATTGTATAGGTGACTTCCAAGTCAGCCATATTGCATGGGGGACATTGTGCTGTTGGCCATGTCGTATAGGTGACTTCCAAGTCAGCCATATTGCATGGGGGACATTGTGCTGGTTGTCTTGTATAGGTGACTTCCAAGTCAGCCATATTGCTTGGGGGACATTGTGCTGGTTGTATTGTATAGGTGACTTCCAAGTCAGCCATATTGCATGGGGGACGTTGTGCTGGTTGCCATGTTGTATAGGTGACTTCCAAGTCAGCCATATTGCATGGGGGACATTGTGCTGGTGGCCATGTTCTATAGGTGACTTCCAAGTCAGCCATATTGCATTTGGGACATTGTGCTGGTTGTATTGTATAGGTGACTTCCAAGTCAGCCATATTGCATGGGGGACATTGTGCTGGTTGTATTGTATAGGTGACTTCCAAGTGAGCCATATTGCTTGGGGGACATTGTGCTGGTGGCCATGTTCTATAGGTGACTTCCAAGTCAGCCATATTGCATGGGGGACATTGTGCTGGTTGCATTGTCCTATAGGTGACTTCCAAGTCAGCCATATTGCATGGGGGACATTGTGCTGGTGGCCATGTTCTATAGGTGACTTCCAAGTCAGCCATATTGCATGGGGGACATTGTGCTGGTTGTCTTTTATAGGTGACTTCCAAGTCAGCCATATTGCATGGGGGACATTGTGCTGGTGGCCATGTTCTATAGGTGACTTCCAAGTCAGCCATATTGCTTGGGGGACATTGTGCTGGTTGTATTGTATAGGTGACTTCCAAGTCAGCCATATTGCATGGGGGACATTGTGCTGGTTGCCATGCTGTATAGGTGACTTCCAAGTCAGCCATATTGCATGGGGGACATTGTGCTGGTTGTCTTGTATAGGTGACTTCCAAGTCAGCCATATTGCATGGGGGACATTGTGCTGGTTGCCATGTTGTATAGGTGACTTCCAAGTCAGGCATATTGCATGGGGGACATTGTGCTGGTTGCCATGTTGTATAGGTGACTTCCAAGTAAGCCATATTGCTTGGTGGACATTGTGCTGGTTGTGTTGTATAGGTGACTTCCAAGTCAGCCATATTGCATGGGGGACATTGTGCTGGTTGTCTTGTATAGGTGACTTCCAAGTCAGCCGTGTTGCATGGGGGACATTGTGCTGGTGTCCATGTTCTATAGGTGACTTCCAAGTCAGCCATATTGCATTTGGGACATTGTGCTGGTTGTCTTGTATAGGTGACTTCCAAGTCAGCCATATTGTATGGGGGACATTGTGCTGGTTGTATTGTATAGGTGACTTCCAAGTCAGCCATATTGCATGGGGGACATTGTGCTGGTTGTATTGTATAGGTGACTTCCAAGTCAGCCATATTGCATGGGGGACATTGTGCTGGTGGCCATGTCGTATAGGTGACTTCCAAGTCAGCCATATTGCATGGGGGACATTGTGCTGGTTGTCTTGTATAGGTGACTTCCAAGTCAGCCATATTGCATGGGGGACATTGTGCTGGTTGCCATGTTGTATAGGTGACTTCCAAGTCAGCCATATTGCATGGGGGACATTGTGCTGGTGGCCATGTGCTATAGGTGACTTCCAAGTCAGCCATATTGCATTTGGGACATTGTGCTGGTTGTATTGTATAGGTGACTTCCAAGTCAGCCATATTGCATGGGGGACATTGTGCTGGTTGTATTGTATAGGTGACTTCCAAGTGAGCCATATTGCTTGGGGGACATTGTGCTGGTGGCCATGTTCTATAGGTGACTTCCAAGTCAGCCATATTGCATGGGGGACATTGTGCTGGTTGCATTGTCCTATAGGTGACTTCCAAGTCAGCCATATTGCATGGGGGACATTGTGCTGGTGGCCATGTTCTATAGGTGACTTCCAAGTCAGCCATATTGCATGGGGGACATTGTGCTGGTTGTCTTGTATAGGTGACTTCCAAGTCAGCCATATTGCATGGGGGACATTGTGCTGGTGGCCATGTTCTATAGGTGACTTCCAAGTCAGCCATATTGCTTGGGGGACATTGTGCTGGTTGTATTGTATAGGTGACTTCCAAGTCAGCCATATTGCATGGGGGACATTGTGCTGGTTGCCATGTTGTATAGGTGACTTCCAAGTCAGCCATATTGCATGGGGGACATTGTGCTGGTTGTCTTGTATAGGTGACTTCCAAGTCAGCCATATTGCATGGGGGACATTGTGCTGCTTGCCATGTTGTATAGGTGACTTCCAAGTAAGGCATATTGCATGGGGGACATTGTGCTGGTTGCCATGTTGTATAGGTGACTTCCAAGTGAGCCATATTGCTTGGGGGACATTGTGCTGGTTGTGTTGTATAGGTGTCTTCCAAGGCAGCCATATTGCATAGGGGACATTGTGCTGGTTGTCTTGTATAGGTGACTTCCAAGTCAGTCGTGTTGCATGGGGGACATTGTGCAGGTGGCCATGATCTATAGGTGACTTCCAAGTCAGCCATATTGCATGGGGGACATTGTGCTGGTTGCCATGTTGTATAGGTGACTTCCAAGTGAGCCATATTGCTTGGGGGACATTGTGCTGGTGGCCATGTTCTATAGGTGACTTCCAAGTCAGCCATATTGCTTGGAGGACATTGTGCTGGTTGTCTTGTATAGGTGACTTCCAAGTCAGCCATATTGCATGGAGGACATTGTGCTGGTTGTCTTGTATAGGTGACTTCCAAGTCAGCCATATTGCTTGGCGGACATTGTGCTGGTTGTCTTGTATAGGTGACTTCCAAGTCAGCCATATTACATGGGGGAAATTGTGCTGGTTGCCATGTTGTATAGGTGACTTCCAAGTCAGCCATATTGCATGGGGGACATTGTGCTGGTTGCCATGTTGTATAGGTGACTTCCAAGTGAGCCATATTGCTTGGGGGACATTGTGCTGGTTGTGTTGTATAGGTGTCTTCCAAGTCAGCCATATTGCATAGGGGACATTGTGCTGGTTGTCTTGTATAGGTGACTTCCAAGTCAGTCGTGTTGCATGGGGGACATTGTGCAGGTGGCCATGTTCTATAGGTGACTTCCAAGTCAGCCATATTGCATGGGGGACATTGTGCTGGTTGCCATGTTGTATAGGTGACTTCCAAGTGAGCCATATTGCTTGGGGGACATTGTGCTGGTGGCCATGTTCTATAGGTGACTTCCAAGTCAGCCATATTACTTGGAGGACATTGTGCTGGTTGTCTTGTATAGGTGACTTCCAAGTCAGCCATATTGCATGGAGGACATTGTGCTGGTTGTCTTGTATAGGTGACTTCCAAGTCAGCCATATTGCTTGGCGGACATTGTGCTGGTTGTCTTGTATAGGTGACTTCCAAGTCAGCCATATTACATGGGGGAAATTGTGCTGGTTGCCATGTTGTATAGGTGACTTCCAAGTCAGCCATATTGCATGGGGGACATTGTGCTGGTTGCCATGTTGTATAGGTGACTTCCAAGTCAGCCATATTGCATGGGGGACATTGTGCTGGTTGCCATGTTGTATAGGTGACTTTCAAGTGAGCCATATTGCATGGGGGACATTGTGCTGGTTGTGTTGTATAGGTGACTTCCAAGTCAGCCATATTGCATGGGGGACATTGTGCTGGTTGTGTTGTATAGGTGACTTCCAAGTCAGCCATATTGCATGGGGGACATTGTGCTGGTTGTGTTGTATAGGTGACTTCCAAGTCAGCCATATTGCATGGGGGACATTGTGCTGGTTGTGTTGTATAGGTGACTTCCAAGTCAGCCATATTGCATGGGGGACATTGTGCTGGTTGTATTGTATAGGTGACTTCCAAGTCAGCCATATTGCATGGGGGACATTGTGCTGGTTGTATTGTATAGGTGACTTCCAAGTGAGCCATATTGCATGGGGGACATTGTGCTGGTGGCCATGTTCTATAGATGACTTCCAAGTCAGCCATATTGCATGGGGGACATTGTGCTGGTTGTGTTCTTTAGGTGACTTCCAAGTCAGCCATATTGCATGGGGGACATTGTGCTGGTTGTGTTGTATAGGTGACTTCCAAGTCAGCCATATTGCATGGGGGACATTGTGCTGGTTGTATTGTATAGGTGACTTCCAAGTCAGCTATATTGCATGGGGGACATTGTGCTGGTTGTATTGTATAGGTGACTTCCAAGTCAGCCATATTGCATGGGGGACATTGTGCTGGTTGTCTTGTATAGGTGACTTCCAAGTCAGCCATATTGCTTGGGGGACATTGTGCTGGTTGCCATTTTCTATAGGTGACTTCCAATTCAGCCATATTGCATGGGGGACAATGTGCTGGTTGTATTGTATAGGGGACTTCCAAGTCAGCCATATTGCTTGGCGGACATTGTGCTGGTTGTCTTGTATAGGTGACTTCCAAGTCAGCCATATTACATGGGGGAAATTGTGCTGGTTGCCATGTTGTATAGGTGACTTCCAAGTCAGCCATATTGCATGGGGGACATTGTGCTGGTTGCCATGTTGTATAGGTGACTTCCAAGTCAGCCATATTGCATGGGGGACATTGTGCTGGTTGCCATGTTGTATAGGTGACTTTCAAGTGAGCCATATTGCATGGGGGACATTGTGCTGGTTGTGTTGTATAGGTGACTTCCAAGTCAGCCATATTGCATGGGGGACATTGTGCTGGTTGTGTTGTATAGGTGACTTCCAAGTCAGCCATATTGCATGGGGGACATTGTGCTGGTTGTATTGTATAGGTGACTTCCAAGTCAGCCATATTGCATGGGGGACATTGTGCTGGTTGTATTGTATAGGTGACTTCCAAGTGAGCCATATTGCATGGGGGACATTGTGCTGGTTGCCATGTTGTATAGGTGACTTTCAAGTGAGCCATATTGCATGGGGGACATTGTGCTGGTTGTGTTGTATAGGTGACTTCCAAGTCAGCCATATTGCATGGGGGACATTGTGCTGGTTGTGTTGTATAGGTGACTTCCAAGTCAGCCATATTGCATGGGGGACATTGTGCTGGTTGTATTGTATAGGTGACTTCCAAGTCAGCCATATTGCATGGGGGACATTGTGCTGGTTGTATTGTATAGGTGACTTCCAAGTGAGCCATATTGCATGGGGGACATTGTGCTGGTGGCCATGTTCTATAGATGACTTCCAAGTCAGCCATATTGCATGGGGGACATTGTGCTGGTTGTGTTCTTTAGGTGACTTCCAAGTCAGCCATATTGCATGGGGGACATTGTGCTGGTTGTGTTGTATAGGTGACTTCCAAGTCAGCCATGTTGCATGGGGGACATTGTGCTGGTTGTATTGTATAGGTGACTTCCAAGTCAGCTATATTGCATGGGGGACATTGTGCTGGTTGTATTGTATAGGTGACTTCCAAGTCAGCCATATTGCATGGGGGACATTGTGCTGGTTGTCTTGTATAGGTGACTTCCAAGTCAGCCATATTGCTTGGGGGACATTGTGCTGGTTGCCATTTTCTATAGGTGACTTCCAATTCAGCCATATTGCATGGGGGACAATGTGCTGGTTGTATTGTATAGGTGACTTCCAAGTCAGCCATATTGCATGGGGGACATTGTGCTGGTTGTATGTATAGGTGACTTCCAAGTCAGCCATATTGCATGGGGGACATTGTGCTGGTTGCCATGTCCTATAGGTGACTTCCAAGTCAGCCATATTGCATGGGGGACATTGTGCTGGTTGTCTTGTATACGTGACTTCCAAGTCAGCCATATTGCTTGGGGGACATTGTGCTGGTTGCCATGTTCTATAGGTGACTTCCAAGTCAGCCATATTGCTTGGGGGACATTGTGCTGGTGGCCATGTTCTATAGGTGACTTCCAAGTCAGCCATATTGCTTGGGGGACATTGTGCTGGTTGCCATGTTGTATAGGTGACTTCCAAGTCAGCCATATTGCATGGGGGACATTGTGCTGGTGGCCATGTTCTATAGGTGACTTCCAAGTCAGCCATATTGCATGGGGGACATTGTGCTGTTTGTCTTGTATAGGTGACTTCCAAGTCAGCCATATTGCATGGGGGACATTGTGCTGGTGGCCATGTTCTATAGGTGACTTCCAAGTCAGCCATATTTCTTGGGGGACATTGTGCTGGTTGTATTGTATAGGTGACTTCCAAGTCAGCCATATTGCATGGGGGACATTGTGCTGGTTGCCATGTTGTATAGGTGACTTCCAAGTGAGCCATATTGCTTGGGGGACATTGTGCTGGTTGTGTTGTATAGGTGACTTCCAAGTCAGCCATATTGCATGGGGGACATTGTGCTGGTTGTCTTGTATAGGTGACTTCCAAGTCAGCCGTGTTGCATGGGGGACATTGTGCTGGTGGCCATGTTGTATAGGTAACTTCCAAGTCAGCCATATTGCTTGGGGGACATTGTGCTGGTGGCCATGTTCTATAGGTGACTTCCAAGTCAGCCATATTGCATGGGGGACATTGTGCTGGTGGCCATGTTCTATAGGTGACTTCCAAGTCAGCCATATTGCATTTGGGACATTGTGCTGGTTGTATTGTATAGGTGACTTCCAAGTCAGCCATATTGCATGGGGGACATTGTGCTGGTTGTATTGTATAGGTGACTTCCAAGTGAGCCATATTGCTTGGGGGACATTGTGCTGGTGGCCATGTTCTATAGGTGACTTCCAAGTCAGCCATATTGCATGGGGGACATTGTGCTGGTTGCATTGTCCTATAGGTGACTTCCAAGTCAGCCATATTGCATGGGGGACATTGTGCTGGTGGCCATGTTCTATAGTTGACTTCCAAGTCAGCCATATTGCATGGGGGACATTGTGCTGGTTGTCTTGTATAGGTGACTTCCAAGTCAGCCATATTGCATGTGGGACATTGTGCTGGTGGCCATGTTCTATAGGTGACTTCCAAGTCAGCCATATTGCTTGGGGGACATTGTGCTGGTTGTATTGTATAGGTGACTTCCAAGTCAGCCATATTGCATGGGGGACATTGTGCTGGTTGCCATGTTGTATAGGTGACTTCCAAGTCAGGCATATTGCATGGGGGACATTGTGCTGGTTGCCATGTTGTATAGGTGACTTCCAAGTGAGCCATATTGCTTGGGGGACATTGTGCTGGTTGTGTTGTATAGGTGACTTCCAAGTCAGCCATATTGCATGGGGGACATTGTGCTGGTTGTCTTGTATAGGTGACTTCCAAGTCAGCCATATTGCATGGGGGACATTGTGCTGGTTGTGTTGTATAGGTGACTTCCAAATCAGCCATATTGCATGAGGGACATTGTGCTGGTTGTATTGTATAGGTGACTTCCAAGTCAGCCATATTGCATGGGGGACATTGTGCTTGTTGTATTGTATAGGTGACTTCCAAGTCAGCCATATTGCATGGGGGACATTGTGCTGGTGGCCATGTCGTATAGGTGACTTCCAAGTCAGCCATATCGCATGGGGGACATTGTGCTGGTTGTCTTGTATAGGTGACTTCCAAGTCAGCCATATTGCTTGGGGGACGTTGTGCTGGTTGTATTGTATAGGTGACTTCCAAGTGAGCCATATTGCTTGGGGGACATTGTGCTGGTGGCCATGTTCTATAGGTGACTTCCAAGTCAGCCATATTGCATGGGGGACATTGTGCTGGTTGCATTGTCCTATAGGTGACTTCCAAGTCAGCCATATTGCATGGGGGACATTGTGCTGGTGGCCATGTTCTATAGGTGACTTCCAAGTCAGCCATATTGCATGGGGGACATTGTGCTGGTTGTCTTGTATAGGTGACTTCCAAGTCAGCCATATTGCATGGGGGACATTGTGCTGGTGGCCATGTTCTATAGGTGACTTCCAAGTCAGCCATATTGCTTGGGGGACATTGTGCTGGTTGTATTGTATAGGTGACTTCCAAGTCAGCCATATTGCATGGGGGACATTGTGCTGGTTGCCATGTTGTATAGGTGACTTCCAAGTCAGCCATATTGCATGGGGGACATTGTGCTGGTTGTCTTGTATAGGTGACTTCCAAGTCAGCCATATTGCATGGGGGACATTGTGCTGCTTGCCATGTTGTATAGGTGACTTCCAAGTCAGGCATATTGCATGGGGGACATTGTGCTGGTTGCCATGTTGTATAGGTGACTTCCAAGTGAGCCATATTGCTTGGGGGACATTGTGCTGGTTGTGTTGTATAGGTGTCTTCCAAGTCAGCCATATTGCATGGGGGACATTGTGCTGGTTGTCTTGTATAGGTGACTTCCAAGTCAGTCGTGTTGCATGGGGGACATTGTGCTGGTGGCCATGTTCTATAGGTGACTTCCAAGTCAGCCATATTGCATGTGGGACATTGTGCTGGTGGCCATGTTCTATAGTTGACTTCCAAGTCAGCCATATTGCTTGGGGGACATTGTGCTGGTTGTATTGTATAGGTGACTTCCAAGTCAGCCATATTGCATGGGGGACATTGTGCTGGTTGCCATGTTGTATAGGTGACTTCCAAGTCAGGCATATTGCATGGGGGACATTGTGCTGGTTGCCATGTTGTATAGGTGACTTCCAAGTGAGCCATATTGCTTGGGGGACATTGTGCTGGTTGTGTTGTATAGGTGACTTCCAAGTCAGCCATATTGCATGGGGGACATTGTGCTGGTTGTGTTGTATAGGTGACTTCCAAATCAGCCATATTGCATGAGGGACATTGTGCTGGTTGTATTGTATAGGTGACTTCCAAGTCAGCCATATTGCATGGGGGACATTGTGCTTGTTGTATTGTATAGGTGACTTCCAAGTCAGCCATATTGCATGGGGGACATTGTGCTGGTGGCCATGTCGTATAGGTGACTTCCAAGTCAGCCATATTGCATGGGGGACATTGTGCTGGTTGTCTTGTATAGGTGACTTCCAAGTCAGCCATATTGCTTGGGGGACGTTGTGCTGGTTGTATTGTATAGGTGACTTCCAAGTGAGCCATATTGCTTGGGGGACATTGTGCTGGTGGCCATGTTCTATAGGTGACTTCCAAGTCAGCCATATTGCATGGGGGACATTGTGCTGGTTGCATTGTCCTATAGGTGACTTCCAAGTCAGCCATATTGCATGGGGGACATTGTGCTGGTGGCCATGTTCTATAGGTGACTTCCAAGTCAGCCATATTGCATGGGGGACATTGTGCTGGTTGTCTTGTATAGGTGACTTCCAAGTCAGCCATATTGCATGGGGGACATTGTGCTGGTGGCCATGTTCTATAGGTGACTTCCAAGTCAGCCATATTGCTTGGGGGACATTGTGCTGGTTGTATTGTATAGGTGACTTCCAAGTCAGCCATATTGCATGGGGGACATTGTGCTGGTTGCCATGTTGTATAGGTGACTTCCAAGTCAGCCATATTGCATGGGGGACATTGTGCTGGTTGTCTTGTATAGGTGACTTCCAAGTCAGCCATATTGCATGGGGGACATTGTGCTGCTTGCCATGTTGTATAGGTGACTTCCAAGTCAGGCATATTGCATGGGGGACATTGTGCTGGTTGCCATGTTGTATAGGTGACTTCCAAGTGAGCCATATTGCTTGGGGGACATTGTGCTGGTTGTGTTGTATAGGTGTCTTCCAAGTCAGCCATATTGCATGGGGGACATTGTGCTGGTTGTCTTGTATAGGTGACTTCCAAGTCAGTCGTGTTGCATGGGGGACAATGTGCTGGTGGCCATGTTCTATAGGTGACTTCCAAGTCAACCATATTGCATGGGGGACATTGTGCTGGTTGCCATGTTGTATAGGTGACTTCCAAGTGAGCCATATTGCTTGGGGGACATTGTGCTGGTTGCCATGTTGTATAGGTGACTTCCAAGTCAGCCATATTGCATGGGGGACATTGTGCTGGTGGCCATGTTCTATAGGTGACTTCCAAGTCAGCCATATTGCATTTGGGACATTGTGCTGGTTGTATTGTATAGGTGACTTCCAAGTCAGCCATATTGCATGGGGGACATTGTGCTGGTTGTATTGTATAGGTGACTTCCAAGTGAGCCATATTGCTTGGGGGACATTGTGCTGGTGGCCATGTTCTATAGGTGACTTCCAAGTCAGCCATATTGCATGGGGGACATTGTGCTGGTTGCATTGTCCTATAGGTGACTTCCAAGTCAGCCATATTGCATGGGGGACATTGTGCTGGTGGCCATGTTCTATAGTTGACTTCCAAGTCAGCCATATTGCATGGGGGACATTGTGCTGGTTGTCTTGTATAGGTGACTTCCAAGTCAGCCATATTGCATGTGGGACATTGTGCTGGTGGCCATGTTCTATAGGTGACTTCCAAGTCAGCCATATTGCTTGGGGGACATTGTGCTGGTTGCCATGTTGTATAGGTGACTTCCAAGTCAGGCATATTGCATGGGGGACATGGTGCTGGTTGCCATGTTGTATAGGTGACTTCCAAGTCAGGCATATTGCATGGGGGACATGGTGCTGGTTGCCATGTTGTATAGGTGACTTCCAAGTGAGCCATATTGCTTGGGGGACATTGTGCTGGTTGTGTTGTATAGGTGACTTCCAAGTCAGCCATATTGCATGGGGGACATTGTGCTGGTTGCCATGTTGTATAGGTGACTTCCAAGTCAGGCATATTGCATGGGGGACATGGTGCTGGTTGCCATGTTGTATAGGTGACTTCCAAGTGAGCCATTTTGCTTTAGGGACATTGTGCTGGTTGCCATGTTGTATAGGTGACTTCCAAGTCAGCCATATTGCATGGGGGACATTGTGCTGGTGGCCATGTTCTATAGGTGACTTCCAAGTCAGCCATATTGCATTTGGGACATTGTGCTGGTTGTATTGTATAGGTGACTTCCAAGTCAGCCATATTGCATGGGGGACATTGTGCTGGTTGTATTGTATAGGTGACTTCCAAGTGAGCCATATTGCTTGGGGGACATTGTGCTGGTGGCCATGTTCTATAGGTGACTTCCAAGTCAGCCATATTGCATGGGGGACATTGTGCTGGTTGCATTGTCCTATAGGTGACTTCCAAGTCAGCCATATTGCATGGGGGACATTGTGCTGGTGGCCATGTTCTATAGTTGACTTCCAAGTCAGCCATATTGCATGGGGGACATTGTGCTGGTTGTCTTGTATAGGTGACTTCCAAGTCAGCCATATTGCATGTGGGACATTGTGCTGGTGGCCATGTTCTATAGGTGACTTCCAAGTCAGCCATATTGCTTGGGGGACATTGTGCTGGTTGCCATGTTGTATAGGTGACTTCCAAGTCAGGCATATTGCATGGGGGACATGGTGCTGGTTGCCATGTTGTATAGGTGACTTCCAAGTCAGGCATATTGCATGGGGGACATGGTGCTGGTTGCCATGTTGTATAGGTGACTTCCAAGTGAGCCATATTGCTTGGGGGACATTGTGCTGGTTGTGTTGTATAGGTGACTTCCAAGTCAGCCATATTGCATGGGGGACATTGTGCTGGTTGCCATGTTGTATAGGTGACTTCCAAGTCAGGCATATTGCATGGGGGACATGGTGCTGGTTGCCATGTTGTATAGGTGACTTCCAAGTGAGCCATATTGCTTGGGGGACATTGTGCTGGTTGTGTTGTATAGGTGACTTCCAAGTCAGCCATATTGCATGGGGGACATTGTGCTGGTTGCCATGTTGTATAGGTGACTTCCAAGTCAGGCATATTGCATGGGGGACATGGTGCTGGTTGCCATGTTGTATAGGTGACTTCCAAGTGAGCCATATTGCTTGGGGGACATTGTGCTGGTTGTGTTGTATAGGTGACTTCCAAGTCAGCCATATTGCATGGGGGACATTGTGCTGGTTGTCTTGTATAGGTGACTTCCAAGTCAGCCATATTGCATGGGGGACATTGTGCTGGTTGTGTTGTATAGGTGACTTCCAAATCAGCCATATTGCATGAGGGACATTGTGCTGGTTGTATTGTATAGGTGACTTCCAAGTCAGCCATATTGCATGGGGGACATTGTGCTTGTTGTATTGTATAGGTGACTTCCAAGTCAGCCATATTGCATGGGGGACATTGTGCTGGTGGCCATGTCGTATAGGTGACTTCCAAGTCAGCCATATTGCATGGGGGACATTGTGCTGGTTGTCTTGTATAGGTGACTTCCAAGTCAGCCATATTGCTTGGGGGACGTTGTGCTGGTTGTATTGTATAGGTGACTTCCAAGTGAGCCATATTGCTTGGGGGACATTGTGCTGGTGGCCATGTTCTATAGGTGACTTCCAAGTCAGCCATATTGCATGGGGGACATTGTGCTGGTTGCATTGTCCTATAGGTGACTTCCAAGTCAGCCATATTGCATGGGGGACATTGTGCTGGTGGCCATGTTCTATAGGTGACTTCCAAGTCAGCCATATTGCATGGGGGACATTGTGCTGGTTGTCTTGTATAGGTGACTTCCAAGTCAGCCATATTGCATGGGGGACATTGTGCTGGTGGCCATGTTCTATAGGTGACTTCCAAGTCAGCCATATTGCTTGGGGGACATTGTGCTGGTTGTATTGTATAGGTGACTTCCAAGTCAGCCATATTGCATGGGGGACATTGTGCTGGTTGCCATGTTGTATAGGTGACTTCCAAGTCAGCCATATTGCATGGGGGACATTGTGCTGGTTGTCTTGTATAGGTGACTTCCAAGTCAGCCATATTGCATGGGGGACATTGTGCTGCTTGCCATGTTGTATAGGTGACTTCCAAGTCAGGCATATTGCATGGGGGACATTGTGCTGGTTGCCATGTTGTATAGGTGACTTCCAAGTGAGCCATATTGCTTGGGGGACATTGTGCTGGTTGTGTTGTATAGGTGTCTTCCAAGTCAGCCATATTGCATGGGGGACATTGTGCTGGTTGTCTTGTATAGGTGACTTCCAAGTCAGTCGTGTTGCATGGGGGACATTGTGCTGGTGGCCATGTTCTATAGGTGACTTCCAAGTCAACCATTTTGCATGGGGGACATTGTGCTGGTTGCCATGTTGTATAGGTGACTTCCAAGTGAGCCATATTGCTTGGGGGACATTGTGCTGGTTGCCATGTTGTATAGGTGACTTCCAAGTCAGCCATATTGCATGGGGGACATTGTGCTGGTGGCCATATTCTATAGGTGACTTCCAAGTCAGCCATATTGCTTGGAGGACATTGTGCTGGTTGTCTTGTATAGGTGACTTCCAAGTCAGCCATATTGCATGGGGGACATTGTGCTGGTTGTCTTGTATAGGTGACTTCCAAGTCAGCCATATTGCTTGGCGGACATTGTGCTGGTTGTCTTGTATAGGTGACTTCCAAGTCAGCCATATTACATGGGGGAAATTGTGCTGGTTGCCATGTTGTATAGGTGACTTCCAAGTCAGCCATATTGCATGGGGGACATTGTGCTGGTTGCCATTTTGTATAGGTGACTTTCAAGTGAGCCATATTGCATGGGGGACATTGTGCTGGTTGTGTTGTATAGGTGACTTCCAAGTCAGCCATATTGCATGGGGGACATTGTGCTGGTTGTGTTGTATAGGTGACTTCCAAGTTAGCCATATTGCATGGGGGACATTGTGCTGGTTGTATTGTATAGGTGACTTCCAAGTCAGCCATATTGCATGGGGGACATTGTGCTGGTTGTATTGTATAGGTGACTTCCAAGTGAGCCATATTGCATGGGGGACATTGTGCTGGTGGCCATGTTCTATAGGTGACTTCCAAGTCAGCCATATTGCATGGGGGACATTTGTGCTGGTTGTGTTGTTTAGGTGACTTCCAAGTCAGCCATATTGCATGGGGGACATTGTGCTGGTTGTGTTGTATAGGTGACTTCCAAGTCAGCCATATTGCATGGGGGACATTGTGCTGGTTGTATTGTATAGGTGACTTCCAAGTCAGCCATATTGCATGGGGGACATTGTGCTGGTTGTATTGTATAGGTGACTTCCAAGTCAGCCATATTGCATGGGGGACATTTTGCTGGTTGTCTTGTATAGGTGACTTCCAAGTCAGCCATATTGCTTGGGGGACATTGTGCTGGTTGCCATTTTCTATAGGTGACTTCCAATTCAGCCATATTGCATGGGGGACATTGTGCTGGTGGCCATGTTCTATAGGTGACTTCCAAGTCAGCCATATTGCATTTGGGACATTGTGCTGGTTGTATTGTATAGGTGACTTCCAAGTCAGCCATATTGCATGGGGGACATTGTGCTGGTTGTATTGTATAGGTGACTTCCAAGTCAGCCATATTGCATGGGGGACATTGTGCTGCTTGCCATGTTGTATAGGTGACTTCCAAGTCAGGCATATTGCATGGGGGACATTGTGCTGGTTGCCATGTTGTATAGGTGACTTCCAAGTGAGCCATATTGCTTGGGGGACATTGTGCTGGTTGTGTTGTATAGGTGTCTTCCAAGTCAGCCATATTGCATGGGGGACATTGTGCTGGTTGTCTTGTATAGGTGACTTCCAAGTCAGTCGTGTTGCATGGGGGACATTGTGCTGGTGGCCATGTTCTATAGGTGACTTCCAAGTCAACCATATTGCATGGGGGACATTGTGCTGGTTGCCATGTTGTATAGGTGACTTCCAAGTGAGCCATATTGCTTGGGGGACATTGTGCTGGTTGCCATGTTGTATAGGTGACTTCCAAGTCAGCCATATTGCATGGGGGGCATTGTGCTGGTGGCCATGTTCTATAGGTGACTTCCAAGTCAGCCATATTGCATTTGGGACATTGTGCTGGTTGTATTGTATAGGTGACTTCCAAGTCAGCCATATTGCATGGGGGACATTGTGCTGGTTGTATTGTATAGGTGACTTCCAAGTGAGCCATATTGCTTGGGGGACATTGTGCTGGTGGCCATGTTCTATAGGTGACTTCCAAGTCAGCCATATTGCATGGGGGACATTGTGCTGGTTGCATTGTCCTATAGGTGACTTCCAAGTCAGCCATATTGCATGGGGGACATTGTGCTGGTGGCCATGTTCTATAGTTGACTTCCAAGTCAGCCATATTGCATGGGGGACATTGTGCTGGTTGTCTTGTATAGGTGACTTCCAAGTCAGCCATATGGCATGTGGGACATTGTGCTGGTGGCCATGTTCTATAGGTGACTTCCAAGTCAGCCATATTGCTTGGGGGACATTGTGCTGGTTGCCATGTTGTATAGGTGACTTCCAAGTCAGGCATATTGCATGGGGGACATGGTGCTGGTTGCCATGTTGTATAGGTGACTTCCAAGTCAGGCATATTGCATGGGGGACATGGTGCTGGTTGCCATGTTGTATAGGTGACTTCCAAGTGAGCCATATTGCTTGGGGGACATTGTGCTGGTTGTGTTGTATAGGTGACTTCCAAGTCAGCCATATTGCATGGGGGACATTGTGCTGGTTGCCATGTTGTATAGGTGACTTCCAAGTCAGGCATATTGCATGGGGGACATGGTGCTGGTTGCCATGTTGTATAGGTGACTTCCAAGTGAGCCATATTGCTTGGGGGACATTGTGCTGGTTGTGTTGTATAGGTGACTTCCAAGTCAGCCATATTGCATGGGGGACATTGTGCTGGTTGCCATGTTGTATAGGTGACTTCCAAGTCAGGCATATTGCATGGGGGACATGGTGCTGGTTGCCATGTTGTATAGGTGACTTCCAAGTGAGCCATATTGCTTGGGGGACATTGTGCTGGTTGTGTTGTATAGGTGACTTCCAAGTCAGCCATATTGCATGGGGGACATTGTGCTGGTTGTCTTGTATAGGTGACTTCCAAGTCAGCCATATTGCATGGGGGACATTGTGCTGGTTGTGTTGTATAGGTGACTTCCAAATCAGCCATATTGCATGAGGGACATTGTGCTGGTTGTATTGTATAGGTGACTTCCAAGTCAGCCATATTGCATGGGGGACATTGTGCTTGTTGTATTGTATAGGTGACTTCCAAGTCAGCCATATTGCATGGGGGACATTGTGCTGGTGGCCATGTCGTATAGGTGACTTCCAAGTCAGCCATATTGCATGGGGGACATTGTGCTGGTTGTCTTGTATAGGTGACTTCCAAGTCAGCCATATTGCTTGGGGGACGTTGTGCTGGTTGTATTGTATAGGTGACTTCCAAGTGAGCCATATTGCTTGGGGGACATTGTGCTGGTGGCCATGTTCTATAGGTGACTTCCAAGTCAGCCATATTGCATGGGGGACATTGTGCTGGTTGCATTGTCCTATAGGTGACTTCCAAGTCAGCCATATTGCATGGGGGACATTGTGCTGGTGGCCATGTTCTATAGGTGACTTCCAAGTCAGCCATATTGCATGGGGGACATTGTGCTGGTTGTCTTGTATAGGTGACTTCCAAGTCAGCCATATTGCATGGGGGACATTGTGCTGGTGGCCATGTTCTATAGGTGACTTCCAAGTCAGCCATATTGCTTGGGGGACATTGTGCTGGTTGTATTGTATAGGTGACTTCCAAGTCAGCCATATTGCATGGGGGACATTGTGCTGGTTGCCATGTTGTATAGGTGACTTCCAAGTCAGCCATATTGCATGGGGGACATTGTGCTGGTTGTCTTGTATAGGTGACTTCCAAGTCAGCCATATTGCATGGGGGACATTGTGCTGCTTGCCATGTTGTATAGGTGACTTCCAAGTCAGGCATATTGCATGGGGGACATTGTGCTGGTTGCCATGTTGTATAGGTGACTTCCAAGTGAGCCATATTGCTTGGGGGACATTGTGCTGGTTGTGTTGTATAGGTGTCTTCCAAGTCAGCCATATTGCATGGGGGACATTGTGCTGGTTGTCTTGTATAGGTGACTTCCAAGTCAGTCGTGTTGCATGGGGGACATTGTGCTGGTGGCCATGTTCTATAGGTGACTTCCAAGTCAACCATTTTGCATGGGGGACATTGTGCTGGTTGCCATGTTGTATAGGTGACTTCCAAGTGAGCCATATTGCTTGGGGGACATTGTGCTGGTTGCCATGTTGTATAGGTGACTTCCAAGTCAGCCATATTGCATGGGGGACATTGTGCTGGTGGCCATATTCTATAGGTGACTTCCAAGTCAGCCATATTGCTTGGAGGACATTGTGCTGGTTGTCTTGTATAGGTGACTTCCAAGTCAGCCATATTGCATGGGGGACATTGTGCTGGTTGTCTTGTATAGGTGACTTCCAAGTCAGCCATATTGCATGGGGGACATGGTGCTGGTTGCCATGTTGTATAGGTGACTTCCAAGTCAGGCATATTGCATGGGGGACATGGTGCTGGTTGCCATGTTGTATAGGTGACTTCCAAGTGAGCCATATTGCTTGGGGGACATTGTGCTGGTTGTGTTGTATAGGTGACTTCCAAGTCAGCCATATTGCATGGGGGACATTGTGCTGGTTGCCATGTTGTATAGGTGACTTCCAAGTCAGGCATATTGCATGGGGGACATGGTGCTGGTTGCCATGTTGTATAGGTGACTTCCAAGTGAGCCATATTGCTTGGGGGACATTGTGCTGGTTGTGTTGTATAGGTGACTTCCAAGTCAGCCATATTGCATGGGGGACATTGTGCTGGTTGCCATGTTGTATAGGTGACTTCCAAGTCAGGCATATTGCATGGGGGACATGGTGCTGGTTGCCATGTTGTATAGGTGACTTCCAAGTGAGCCATATTGCTTGGGGGACATTGTGCTGGTTGTGTTGTATAGGTGACTTCCAAGTCAGCCATATTGCATGGGGGACATTGTGCTGGTTGTCTTGTATAGGTGACTTCCAAGTCAGCCATATTGCATGGGGGACATTGTGCTGGTTGTGTTGTATAGGTGACTTCCAAATCAGCCATATTGCATGAGGGACATTGTGCTGGTTGTATTGTATAGGTGACTTCCAAGTCAGCCATATTGCATGGGGGACATTGTGCTTGTTGTATTGTATAGGTGACTTCCAAGTCAGCCATATTGCATGGGGGACATTGTGCTGGTGGCCATGTCGTATAGGTGACTTCCAAGTCAGCCATATTGCATGGGGGACATTGTGCTGGTTGTCTTGTATAGGTGACTTCCAAGTCAGCCATATTGCTTGGGGGACGTTGTGCTGGTTGTATTGTATAGGTGACTTCCAAGTGAGCCATATTGCTTGGGGGACATTGTGCTGGTGGCCATGTTCTATAGGTGACTTCCAAGTCAGCCATATTGCATGGGGGACATTGTGCTGGTTGCATTGTCCTATAGGTGACTTCCAAGTCAGCCATATTGCATGGGGGACATTGTGCTGGTGGCCATGTTCTATAGGTGACTTCCAAGTCAGCCATATTGCATGGGGGACATTGTGCTGGTTGTCTTGTATAGGTGACTTCCAAGTCAGCCATATTGCATGGGGGACATTGTGCTGGTGGCCATGTTCTATAGGTGACTTCCAAGTCAGCCATATTGCTTGGGGGACATTGTGCTGGTTGTATTGTATAGGTGACTTCCAAGTCAGCCATATTGCATGGGGGACATTGTGCTGGTTGCCATGTTGTATAGGTGACTTCCAAGTCAGCCATATTGCATGGGGGACATTGTGCTGGTTGTCTTGTATAGGTGACTTCCAAGTCAGCCATATTGCATGGGGGACATTGTGCTGCTTGCCATGTTGTATAGGTGACTTCCAAGTCAGGCATATTGCATGGGGGACATTGTGCTGGTTGCCATGTTGTATAGGTGACTTCCAAGTGAGCCATATTGCTTGGGGGACATTGTGCTGGTTGTGTTGTATAGGTGTCTTCCAAGTCAGCCATATTGCATGGGGGACATTGTGCTGGTTGTCTTGTATAGGTGACTTCCAAGTCAGTCGTGTTGCATGGGGGACATTGTGCTGGTGGCCATGTTCTATAGGTGACTTCCAAGTCAACCATTTTGCATGGGGGACATTGTGCTGGTTGCCATGTTGTATAGGTGACTTCCAAGTGAGCCATATTGCTTGGGGGACATTGTGCTGGTTGCCATGTTGTATAGGTGACTTCCAAGTCAGCCATATTGCATGGGGGACATTGTGCTGGTGGCCATATTCTATAGGTGACTTCCAAGTCAGCCATATTGCATGGGGGACATTGTGCTGGTTGTCTTGTATAGGTGACTTCCAAGTCAGCCATATTGCTTGGCGGACATTGTGCTGGTTGTCTTGTATAGGTGACTTCCAAGTCAGCCATATTACATGGGGGAAATTGTGCTGGTTGCCATGTTGTATAGGTGACTTCCAAGTCAGCCATATTGCATGGGGGACATTGTGCTGGTTGCCATTTTGTATAGGTGACTTTCAAGTGAGCCATATTGCATGGGGGACATTGTGCTGGTTGTGTTGTATAGGTGACTTCCAAGTCAGCCATATTGCATGGGGGACATTGTGCTGGTTGTGTTGTATAGGTGACTTCCAAGTTAGCCATATTGCATGGGGGACATTGTGCTGGTTGTATTGTATAGGTGACTTCCAAGTCAGCCATATTGCATGGGGGGCATTGTGCTGGTTGTATTGTATAGGTGACTTCCAAGTGAGCCATATTGCATGGGGGACATTGTGCTGGTGGCCATGTTCTATAGGTGACTTCCAAGTCAGCCATATTGCATGGGGGACATTTGTGCTGGTTGTGTTGTTTAGGTGACTTCCAAGTCAGCCATATTGCATGGGGGACATTGTGCTGGTTGTGTTGTATAGGTGACTTCCAAGTCAGCCATATTGCATGGGGGACATTATGCTGGTTGTATTGTATAGGTGACTTCCAAGTCAGCCATATTGCATGGGGGACATTGTGCTGGTTGTATTGTATAGGTGACTTCCAAGTCAGCCATATTGCATGGGGGACATTTTGCTGGTTGTCTTGTATAGGTGACTTCCAAGTCAGCCATATTGCTTGGGGGACATTGTGCTGGTTGCCATTTTCTATAGGTGACTTCCAATTCAGCCATATTGCATGGGGGACATTGTGCTGGTGGCCATGTTCTATAGGTGACTTCCAAGTCAGCCATATTGCATTTGGGACATTGTGCTGGTTGTATTGTATAGGTGACTTCCAAGTGAGCCATATTGCTTGGGGGACATTGTGCTGGTGGCCATGTTCTATAGGTGACTTCCAAGTCAGCCATATTGCATGGGGGACATTGTGCTGGTTGCATTGTCCTATAGGTGACTTCCAAGTCAGCCATATTGCATGGGGGACATTGTGCTGGTGGCCATGTTCTATAGTTGACTTCCAAGTCAGCCATATTGCATGGGGGACATTGTGCTGGTTGTCTTGTATAGGTGACTTCCAAGTCAGCCATATTGCATGTGGGACATTGTGCTGGTGGCCATGTTCTATAGGTGACTTCCAAGTCAGCCATATTGCTTGGGGGACATTGTGCTGGTTGTATTGTATAGGTGACTTCCAAGTCAGCCATATTGCATGGGGGACATTGTGCTGGTTGCCATGTTGTATAGGTGACTTCCAAGTCAGGCATATTGCATGGGGGACATTGTGTTGGTTGCCATGTTGTATAGGTGACTTCCAAGTGAGCCATATTGCTTGGGGGACATTGTGCTGGTTGTGTTGTATAGGTGACTTCCAAGTCAGCCATATTGCATGGGGGACATTGTGCTGGTTGTCTTGTATAGGTGACTTCCAAGTCAGCCATATTGCATGGGGGACATTGTGCTGGTTGTGTTGTATAGGTGACTTCCAAATCAGCCATATTGCATGAGGGACATTGTGCTGGTTGTATTGAATAGGTGACTTCCAAGTCAGCCATATTGCATGGGGGACATTGTGCTTGTTGTATTGTATAGGTGACTTCCAAGTCAGCCATATTGCATGGGGGACATTGTGCTGGTGGCCATGTCGTATAGGTGACTTCCAAGTCAGCCATATTGCATGGGGGACATTGTGCTGGTTGTCTTGTATAGGTGACTTCCAAGTCAGCCATATTGCTTGGGGGACGTTGTGCTGGTTGTATTGTATAGGTGACTTCCAAGTGAGCCATATTGCTTGGGGGACATTGTGCTGGTGGCCATGTTCTATAGGTGACTTCCAAGTCAGCCATATTGCATGGGGGACATTGTGCTGGTTGCATTGTCCTATAGGTGACTTCCAAGTCAGCCATATTGCATGGGGGACATTGTGCTGGTGGCCATGTTCTATAGGTGACTTCCAAGTCAGCCATATTGCATGGGGGACATTGTGCTGGTTGTCTTGTATAGGTGACTTCCAAGTCAGCCATATTGCATGGGGGACATTGTGCTGGTGGCCATGTTCTATAGGTGACTTCCAAGTCAGCCATATTGCTTGGGGGACATTGTGCTGGTTGTATTGTATAGGTGACTTCCAAGTCAGCCATATTGCATGGGGGACATTGTGCTGGTTGCCATGTTGTATAGGTGACTTCCAAGTCAGCCATATTGCATGGGGGACATTGTGCTGGTTGTCTTGTATAGGTGACTTCCAAGTCAGCCATATTGCATGGGGGACATTGTGCTGCTTGCCATGATGTATAGGTGACTTCCAAGTCAGGCATATTGCATGGGGGACATTGTGCTGGTTGCCATGTTGTATAGGTGACTTCCAAGTGAGCCATATTGCTTGGGGGACATTGTGCTGGTTGTGTTGTATAGGTGTCTTCCAAGTCAGCCATATTGCATGGGGGACATTGTGCTGGTTGTGTTGTATAGGTGACTTCCAAGTTAGCCATATTGCATGGGGGACATTGTGCTGGTTGTATTGTATAGGTGACTTCCAAGTCAGCCATATTGCATGGGGGACATTGTGCTGGTTGTATTGTATAGGTGACTTCGAAGTGAGCCATATTGCATGGGGGACATTGTGCTGGTGGCCATGTTCTATAGGTGACTTCCAAGTCAGCCATATTGCATGGGGGACATTTGTGCTGGTTGTGTTGTTTAGGTGACTTCCAAGTCAGCCATATTGCATGGGGGACATTGTGCTGGTTGTGTTGTATAGGTGACTTCCAAGTCAGCCATATTGCATGGGGGACATTGTGCTGGTTGTATTGTATAGGTGACTTCCAAGTCAGCCATATTGCATGGGGGACATTGTGCTGGTTGTATTGTATAGGTGACTTCCAAGTCAGCCATATTGCATGGGGGACATTTTGCTGGTTGTCTTGTATAGGTGACTTCCAAGTCAGCCATATTGCATTTGGGACATTGTGCTGGTTGTATTGTATAGGTGACTTCCAAGTCAGCCATATTGCATGGGGGACATTGTGCTGGTTGTATTGTATAGGTGACTTCCAAGTCAGCCATATTGCATGGGGGACATTGTGCTGGTGGCCATGTCGTATAGGTGACTTCCAAGTCAGCCATATTGCATGGGGGACATTGTGCTGGTTGTCTTGTATAGGTGACTTCCAAGTCAGCCATATTGCTTGGGGGACGTTGTGCTGGTTGTATTGTATAGGTGACTTCCAAGTGAGCCATATTGCTTGGGGGACATTGTGCTGGTGGCCATGTTCTATAGGTGACTTCCAAGTCAGCCATATTGCATGGGGGACATTGTGCTGGTTGCATTGTCCTATAGGTGACTTCCAAGTCAGCCATATTGCATGGGGGACATTGTGCTGGTGGCCATGTTCTATAGGTGACTTCCAAGTCAGCCATATTGCATGGGGGACATTGTGCTGGTTGTCTTGTATAGGTGACTTCCAAGTCAGCCATATTGCATGGGGGACATTGTGCTGGTGGCCATGTTCTATAGGTGACTTCCAAGTCAGCCATATTGCTTGGGGGACATTGTGCTGGTTGTATTGTATAGGTGACTTCCAAGTCAGCCATATTGCATGGGGGACATTGTGCTGGTTGCCATGTTGTATAGGTGACTTCCAAGTCAGCCATATTGCATGGGGGACATTGTGCTGGTTGTCTTGTATAGGTGACTTCCAAGTCAGCCATATTGCATGGGGGACATTGTGCTGCTTGCCATGTTGTATAGGTGACTTCCAAGTCAGGCATATTGCATGGGGGACATTGTGCTGGTTGCCATGTTGTATAGGTGACTTCCAAGTGAGCCATATTGCTTGGGGGACATTGTGCTGGTTGTGTTGTATAGGTGTCTTCCAAGTCAGCCATATTGCATGGGGGACATTGTGCTGGTTGTCTTGTATAGGTGACTTCCAAGTCAGTCGTGTTGCATGGGGGACATTGTGCTGGTGGCCATGTTCTATAGGTGACTTCCAAGTCAACCATTTTGCATGGGGGACATTGTGCTGGTTGCCATGTTGTATAGGTGACTTCCAAGTGAGCCATATTGCTTGGGGGACATTGTGCTGGTTGCCATGTTGTATAGGTGACTTCCAAGTCAGCCATATTGCATGGGGGACATTGTGCTGGTGGCCATATTCTATAGGTGACTTCCAAGTCAGCCATATTGCTTGGAGGACATTGTGCTGGTTGTCTTGTATAGGTGACTTCCAAGTCAGCCATATTGCATGGGGGACATTGTGCTGGTTGTCTTGTATAGGTGACTTCCAAGTCAGCCATATTGCTTGGCGGACATTGTGCTGGTTGTCTTGTATAGGTGACTTCCAAGTCAGCCATATTACATGGGGGAAATTGTGCTGGTTGCCATGTTGTATAGGTGACTTCCAAGTCAGCCATATTGCATGGGGGACATTGTGCTGGTTGCCATTTTGTATAGGTGACTTTCAAGTGAGCCATATTGCATGGGGGACATTGTGCTGGTTGTGTTGTATAGGTGACTTCCAAGTCAGCCATATTGCATGGGGGACATTGTGCTGGTTGTGTTGTATAGGTGACTTCCAAGTTAGCCATATTGCATGGGGGACATTGTGCTGGTTGTATTGTATAGGTGACTTCCAAGTCAGCCATATTGCATGGGGGACATTGTGCTGGTTGTATTGTATAGGTGACTTCCAAGTGAGCCATATTGCATGGGGGACATTGTGCTGGTGGCCATGTTCTATAGGTGACTTCCAAGTCAGCCATATTGCATGGGGGACATTTGTGCTGGTTGTGTTGTTTAGGTGACTTCCAAGTCAGCCATATTGCATGGGGGACATTGTGCTGGTTGTGTTGTATAGGTGACTTCCAAGTCAGCCATATTGCATGGGGGACATTGTGCTGGTTGTATTGTATAGGTGACTTCCAAGTCAGCCATATTGCATGGGGGACATTGTGCTGGTTGTATTGTATAGGTGACTTCCAAGTCAGCCATATTGCATGGGGGACATTTTGCTGGTTGTCTTGTATAGGTGACTTCCAAGTCAGCCATATTGCTTGGGGGACATTGTGCTGGTTGCCATTTTCTATAGGTGACTTCCAATTCAGCCATATTGCATGGGGGACATTGTGCTGGTGGCCATGTTCTATAGGTGACTTCCAAGTCAGCCATATTGCATTTGGGACATTGTGCTGGTTGTATTGTATAGGTGACTTCCAAGTCAGCCATATTGCATGGGGGACATTGTGCTGGTTGTATTGTATAGGTGACTTCCAAGTGAGCCATATTGCTTGGGGGACATTGTGCTGGTGGCCATGTTCTATAGGTGACTTCCAAGTCAGCCATATTGCATGGGGGACATTGTGCTGGTTGCATTGTCCTATAGGTGACTTCCAAGTCAGCCATATTGCATGGGGGACATTGTGCTGGTGGCCATGTTCTATAGTTGACTTCCAAGTCAGCCATATTGCATGGGGGACATTGTGCTGGTTGTCTTGTATAGGTGACTTCCAAGTCAGCCATATTGCATGTGGGACATTGTGCTGGTGGCCATGTTCTATAGGTGACTTCCAAGTCAGCCATATTGCTTGGGGGACATTGTGCTGGTTGTATTGTATAGGTGACTTCCAAGTCAGCCATATTGCATGGGGGACATTGTGCTGGTTGCCATGTTGTATAGGTGACTTCCAAGTCAGGCATATTGCATGGGGGACATTGTGTTGGTTGCCATGTTGTATAGGTGACTTCCAAGTGAGCCATATTGCTTGGGGGACATTGTGCTGGTTGTGTTGTATAGGTGACTTCCAAGTCAGCCATATTGCATGGGGGACATTGTGCTGGTTGTCTTGTATAGGTGACTTCCAAGTCAGCCATATTGCATGGGGGACATTGTGCTGGTTGTGTTGTATAGGTGACTTCCAAATCAGCCATATTGCATGAGGGACATTGTGCTGGTTGTATTGTATAGGTGACTTCCAAGTCAGCCATATTGCATGGGGGACATTGTGCTTGTTGTATTGTATAGGTGACTTCCAAGTCAGCCATATTGCATGGGGGACATTGTGCTGGTGGCCATGTCGTATAGGTGACTTCCAAGTCAGCCATATTGCATGGGGGACATTGTGCTGGTTGTCTTGTATAGGTGACTTCCAAGTCAGCCATATTGCTTGGGGGACGTTGTGCTGGTTGTATTGTATAGGTGACTTCCAAGTGAGCCATATTGCTTGGGGGACATTGTGCTGGTGGCCATGTTCTATAGGTGACTTCCAAGTCAGCCATATTGCATGGGGGACATTGTGCTGGTTGCATTGTCCTATAGGTGACTTCCAAGTCAGCCATATTGCATGGGGGACATTGTGCTGGTGGCCATGTTCTATAGGTGACTTCCAAGTCAGCCATATTGCATGGGGGACATTGTGCTGGTTGTCTTGTATAGGTGACTTCCAAGTCAGCCATATTGCATGGGGGACATTGTGCTGGTGGCCATGTTCTATAGGTGACTTCCAAGTCAGCCATATTGCTTGGGGGACATTGTGCTGGTTGCCATGTTGTATAGGTGACTTCCAAGTCAGCCATATTGCATGGGGGACATTGTGCTGGTTGTCTTGTATAGGTGACTTCCAAGTCAGGCATATTGCATGGGGGACATTGTGCTGCTTGCCATGTTGTATAGGTGACTTCCAAGTCAGGCATATTGCATGGGGGACATTGTGCTGGTTGCCATGTTGTATAGGTGACTTCCAAGTGAGCCATATTGCTTGGGGGACATTGTGCTGGTTGTGTTGTATAGGTGTCTTCCAAGTCAGCCATATTGCATGGGGGACATTGTGCTGGTTGTGTTGTATAGGTGACTTCCAAGTTAGCCATATTGCATGGGGGACATTGTGCTGGTTGTATTGTATAGGTGACTTCCAAGTCAGCCATATTGCATGGGGGACATTGTGCTGGTTGTATTGTATAGGTGACTTCGAAGTGAGCCATATTGCATGGGGGACATTGTGCTGGTGGCCATGTTCTATAGGTGACTTCCAAGTCAGCCATATTGCATGGGGGACATTTGTGCTGGTTGTGTTGTTTAGGTGACTTCCAAGTCAGCCATATTGCATGGGGGACATTGTGCTGGTTGTGTTGTATAGGTGACTTCCAAGTCAGCCATATTGCATGGGGGACATTGTGCTGGTTGTATTGTATAGGTGACTTCCAAGTCAGCCATATTGCATGGGGGACATTGTGCTGGTTGTATTGTATAGGTGACTTCCAAGTCAGCCATATTGCATGGGGGACATTTTGCTGGTTGTCTTGTATAGGTGACTTCCAAGTCAGCCATATTGCATTTGGGACATTGTGCTGGTTGTATTGTATAGGTGACTTCCAAGTCAGCCATATTGCATGGGGGACATTGTGCTGGTTGTATTGTATAGGTGACTTCCAAGTGAGCCATATTGCTTGGGGGACATTGTGCTGGTGGCCATGTTCTATAGGTGACTTCCAAGTCAGCCATATTGCATGGGGGACATTGTGCTGGTTGCATTGTCCTATAGGTGACTTCCAAGTCAGCCATATTGCTTGGGGGACATTGTGCTGGTTGTCTTGTATAGGTGACTTCCAAGTCAGCCATATTGCATGTGGGACATTGTGCTGGTGGCCATGTTCTATAGGTGACTTCCAAGTCAGCCATATTGCTTGGGGGACATTGTGCTGGTTGTATTGTATAGGTGACTTCCAAGTCAGCCATATTGCATGGGGGACATTGTGCTGGTTGCCATGTTGTATAGGTGACTTCCAAGTCAGGCATATTGCATGGGGGACATTGTGCTGGTTGCCATGTTGTATAGGTGACTTCCAAGTGAGCCATATTGCTTGGGGGACATTGTGCTGGTTGTGTTGTATAGGTGACTTCCAAGTCAGCCATATTGCATGGGGGACATTGTGCTGGTTGTCTTGTATAGGTGACTTCCAAGTCAGCCATATTGCATGGGGGACATTGTGCTGGTTGTGTTGTATAGGTGACTTCCAAATCAGCCATATTGCATGAGGGACATTGTGCTGGTTGTCTTGTATAGGTGACTTCCAAGTCAGCCATATTGCATGGGGGACATTGTGCTGGTTGTGTTGTATAGGTGACTTCCAAATCAGCCATATTGCATGAGGGACATTGTGCTGGTTGTATTGTATAGGTGACTTCCAAGTCAGCCATATTGCATGGGGGACATTGTGCTTGTTGTATTGTATAGGTGACTTCCAAGTCAGCCATATTGCATGGGGGACATTGTGCTGGTTGTATTGTATAGGTGACTTCCAAGTCAGCCATATTGCATGGGGGACATTGTGCTGGTTGTATTGTATAGGTGACTTCCAAGTCAGCCATATTGCATGGGGGACATTTTGCTGGTTGTCTTGTATAGGTGACTTCCAAGTCAGCCATATTGCTTGGGGGACATTGTGCTGGTTGCCATTTTCTATAGGTGACTTCCAATTCAGCCATATTGCATGGGGGACATTGTGCTGGTGGCCATGTTCTATAGGTGACTTCCAAGTCAGCCATATTGCATTTGGGACATTGTGCTGGTTGTATTGTATAGGTGACTTCCAAGTCAGCCATATTGCATGGGGGACATTGTGCTGGTTGTATTGTATAGGTGACTTCCAAGTGAGCCATATTGCTTGGGGGACATTGTGCTGGTGGCCATGTTCTATAGGTGACTTCCAAGTCAGCCATATTGCATGGGGGACATTGTGCTGGTTGCATTGTCCTATAGGTGACTTCCAAGTCAGCCATATTGCATGGGGGACATTGTGCTGGTGGCCATGTTCTATAGTTGACTTCCAAGTCAGCCATATTGCATGGGGGACATTGTGCTGGTTGTCTTGTATAGGTGACTTCCAAGTCAGCCATATTGCATGTGGGACATTGTGCTGGTGGCCATGTTCTATAGGTGACTTCCAAGTCAGCCATATTGCTTGGGGGACATTGTGCTGGTTGTATTGTATAGGTGACTTCCAAGTCAGCCATATTGCATGGGGGACATTGTGCTGGTTGCCATGTTGTATAGGTGACTTCCAAGTCAGGCATATTGCATGGGGGACATTGTGTTGGTTGCCATGTTGTATAGGTGACTTCCAAGAGAGCCATATTGCTTGGGGGACATTGTGCTGGTTGTGTTGTATAGGTGACTTCCAAGTCAGCCATATTGCATGGGGGACATTGTGCTGGTTGTCTTGTATAGGTGACTTCCAAGTCAGCCATATTGCATGGGGGACATTGTGCTGGTTGTGTTGTATAGGTGACTTCCAAATCAGCCATATTGCATGAGGGACATTGTGCTGGTTGTATTGTATAGGTGACTTCCAAGTCAGCCATATTGCATGGGGGACATTGTGCTTGTTGTATTGTATAGGTGACTTCCAAGTCAGCCATATTGCATGGGGGACATTGTGCTGGTGGCCATGTCGTATAGGTGACTTCCAAGTCAGCCATATTGCATGGGGGACATTGTGCTGGTTGTCTTGTATAGGTGACTTCCAAGTCAGCCATATTGCTTGGGGGACGTTGTGCTGGTTGTATTGTATAGGTGACTTCCAAGTGAGCCATATTACTTGGGGGACATTGTGCTGGTGGCCATGTTCTATAGGTGACTTCCAAGTCAGCCATATTGCATGGGGGACATTGTGCTGGTTGCATTGTCCTATAGGTGACTTCCAAGTCAGCCATATTGCATGGGGGACATTGTGCTGGTGGCCATGTTCTATAGGTGACTTCCAAGTCAGCCATATTGCATGGGGGACATTGTGCTGGTTGTCTTGTATAGGTGACTTCCAAGTCAGCCATATTGCATGGGGGACATTGTGCTGGTGGCCATGTTCTATAGGTGACTTCCAAGTCAGCCATATTCCTTGGGGGACATTGTGCTGGTTGTATTGTATAGGTGACTTCCAAGTCAGCCATATTGCATGGGGGACATTGTGCTGGTTGCCATGTTGTATAGGTGACTTCCAAGTCAGCCATATTGCATGGGGGACATTGTGCTGGTTGTCTTGTATAGGTGACTTCCAAGTCAGCCATATTGCATGGGGGACATTGTGCTGCTTGCCATGTTGTATAGGTGACTTCCAAGTCAGGCATATTGCATGGGGGACATTGTGCTGGTTGCCATGTTGTATAGGTGACTTCAAAGTGAGCCATATTGCTTGGGGGACATTGTGCTGGTTGTGTTGTATAGGTGTCTTCCAAGTCAGCCATATTGCATGGGGGACATTGTGCTGGTTGTGTTGTATAGGTGACTTCCAAGTTAGCCATATTGCATGGGGGACATTGTGCTGGTTGTATTGTATAGGTGACTTCCAAGTCAGCCATATTGCATGGGGGACATTGTGCTGGTTGTATTGTATAGGTGACTTCGAAGTGAGCCATATTGCATGGGGGACATTGTGCTGGTGGCCATGTTCTATAGGTGACTTCCAAGTCAGCCATATTGCATGGGGGACATTTGTGCTGGTTGTGTTGTTTAGGTGACTTCCAAGTCAGCCATATTGCATGGGGGACATTGTGCTGGTTGTGTTGTATAGGTGACTTCCAAGTCAGCCATATTGCATGGGGGACATTGTGCTGGTTGTATTGTATAGGTGACTTCCAAGTCAGCCATATTGCATGGGGGACATTGTGCTGGTTGTATTGTATAGGTGACTTCCAAGTCAGCCATATTGCATGGGGGACATTTTGCTGGTTGTCTTGTATAGGTGACTTCCAAGTCAGCCATATTGCATTTGGGACATTGTGCTGGTTGTATTGTATAGGTGACTTCCAAGTCAGCCATATTGCATGGGGGACATTGTGCTGGTTGTATTGTATAGGTGACTTCCAAGTGAGCCATATTGCTTGGGGGACATTGTGCTGGTGGCCATGTTCTATAGGTGACTTCCAAGTCAGCCATATTGCATGGGGGACATTGTGCTGGTTGCATTGTCCTATAGGTGACTTCCAAGTCAGCCATATTGCATGGGGGACATTGTGCTGGTGGCCATGTTCTATAGTTGACTTCCAAGTCAGCCATATTGCATGGGGGACATTGTGCTGGTTGTCTTGTATAGGTGACTTCCAAGTCAGCCATATTGCATGTGGGACATTGTGCTGGTGGCCATGTTCTATAGGTGACTTCCAAGTCAGCCATATTGCTTGGGGGACATTGTGCTGGTTGTATTGTATAGGTGACTTCCAAGTCAGCCATATTGCATGGGGGACATTGTGCTGGTTGCCATGTTGTATAGGTGACTTCCAAGTCAGGCATATTGCATGGGGGACATTGTGCTGGTTGCCATGTTGTATAGGTGACTTCCAAGTGAGCCATATTGCTTGGGGGACATTGTGCTGGTTGTGTTGTATAGGTGACTTCCAAGTCAGCCATATTGCATGGGGGACATTGTGCTGGTTGTCTTGTATAGGTGACTTCCAAGTCAGCCATATTGCATGGGGGACATTGTGCTGGTTGTGTTGTATAGGTGACTTCCAAATCAGCCATATTGCATGAGGGACATTGTGCTGGTTGTCTTGTATAGGTGACTTCCAAGTCAGCCATATTGCATGGGGGACATTGTGCTGGTTGTGTTGTATAGGTGACTTCCAAATCAGCCATATTGCATGAGGGACATTGTGCTGGTTGTATTGTATAGGTGACTTCCAAGTCAGCCATATTGCATGGGGGACATTGTGCTTGTTGTATTGTATAGGTGACTTCCAAGTCAGCCATATTGCATGGGGGACATTGTGCTGGTGGCCATGTCGTATAGGTGACTTCCATGTCAGCCATATTGCATGGGGGACATTGTGCTGGTTGTCTTGTATAGGTGACTTCCAAGTCAGCCATATTGCTTGGGGGACGTTGTGCTGGTTGTATTGTATAGGTGACTTCCAAGTGAGCCATATTGCTTGGGGGACATTGTGCTGGTGGCCATGTTCTATAGGTGACTTCCAAGTCAGCCATATTGCATGGGGGACATTGTGCTGGTTGCATTGTCCTATAGGTGACTTCCAAGTCAGCCATATTGCATGGGGGACATTGTGCTGGTGGCCATGTTCTATAGGTGACTTCCAAGTCAGCCATATTGCATGGGGGACATTGTGCTGGTTGTCTTGTATAGGTGACTTCCAAGTCAGCCATATTGCATGGGGGACATTGTGCTGGTGGCCATGTTCTATAGGTGACTTCCAAGTCAGCCATATTGCTTGGGGGACATTGTGCTGGTTGTATTGTATAGGTGACTTCCAAGTCAGCCATATTGCATGGGGGACATTGTGCTGGTTGCCATGTTGTATAGGTGACTTCCAAGTCAGCCATATTGCATGGGGGACATTGTGCTGGTTGTCTTGTATAGGTGACTTCCAAGTCAGCCATATTGCATGGGGGACATTGTGCTGCTTGCCATGTTGTATAGGTGACTTCCAAGTCAGGCATATTGCATGGGGGACATTGTGCTGGTTGCCATGTTGTATAGGTGACTTCCAAGTGAGCCATATTGCTTGGGGGACATTGTGCTGGTTGTGTTGTATAGGTGTCTTCCAAGTCAGCCATATTGCATGGGGGACATTGTGCTGGTTGTCTTGTATAGGTGACTTCCAAGTCAGTCGTGTTGCATGGGGGACATTGTGCTGGTGGCCATGTTCTATAGGTGACTTCCAAGTCAACCATATTGCATGGGGGACATTGTGCTGGTTGCCATGTTGTATAGGTGACTTCCAAGTGAGCCATATTGCTTGGGGGACATTGTGCTGGTTGCCATGTTGTATAGGTGACTTCCAAGTCAGCCATATTGCATGGGGGACATTGTGCTGGTGGCCATATTCTATAGGTGACTTCCAAGTCAGCCAAATTGCTTGGAGGACATTGTGCTGGTTGTCTTGTATAGGTGACTTCCAAGTCAGCCATATTGCATGGGGGACATTGTGCTGGTTGTCTTATATAGGTGACTTCCAAGTCAGCCATATTGCTTGGCGGACATTGTGCTGGTTGTCTTGTATAGGTGACTTCCAAGTCAGCCATATTACATGGGGGAAATTGTGCTGGTTGCCATGTTGTATAGGTGACTTCCAAGTCAGCCATATTGCATGGGGGACATTGTGCTGGTTGCCATTTTGTATAGGTGACTTTCAAGTGAGCCATATTGCATGGGGGACATTGTGCTGGTTGTGTTGTATAGGTGACTTCCAAGTCAGCCATATTGCATGGGGGACATTGTGCTGGTTGTGTTGTATAGGTGACTTCCAAGTTAGCCATATTGCATGGGGGACATTGTGCTGGTTGTATTGTATAGATGACTTCCAAGTCAGCCATATTGCATGGGGGACATTGTGCTGGTTGTATTGTATAGGTGACTTCCAAGTGAGCCATATTGCATGGGGGACATTGTGCTGGTGGCCATGTCGTATAGGTGACTTCCAAGTCAGCCATGTTGCATGGGGGACATTGTGCTGGTTGTCTTGTATAGGTGACTTCCAAGTCAGCCATATTGCTTGGGGGACGTTGTGCTGGTTGTATTGTATAGGTGACTTCCAAGTGAGCCATATTGCTTGGGGGACATTGTGCTGGTGGCCATGTTCTATAGGTGACTTCCAAGTCAGCCATATTGCATGGGGGACATTGTGCTGGTTGCATTGTCCTATAGGTGACTTCCAAGTCAGCCATATTGCATGGGGGACATTGTGCTGGTGGCCATGTTCTATAGGTGACTTCCAAGTCAGCCATATTGCATGGGGGACATTGTGCTGGTTGTCTTGTATAGGTGACTTCCAAGTCAGCCATATTGCATGGGGGACATTGTGCTGGTGGCCATGTTCTATAGGTGACTTCCAAGTCAGCCATATTGCTTGGGGGACATTGTGCTGGTTGTATTGTATAGGTGACTTCCAAGTCAGCCATATTGCATGGGGGACATTGTGCTGGTTGCCATGTTGTATAGGTGACTTCCAAGTCAGCCATATTGCATGGGGGACATTGTGCTGGTTGTCTTGTATAGGTGACTTCCAAGTCAGCCATATTGCATGGGGGACATTGTGCTGCTTGCCATGTTGTATAGGTGACTTCCAAGTCAGGCATATTGCATGGGGGACATTGTGCTGGTTGCCATGTTGTATAGGTGACTTCCAAGTGAGCCATATTGCTTGGGGGACATTGTGCTGGTTGTGTTGTATAGGTGTCTTCCAAGTCAGCCATATTGCATGGGGGACATTGTGCTGGTTGTCTTGTATAGGTGACTTCCAAGTCAGTCGTGTTGCATGGGGGACATTGTGCTGGTGGCCATGTTCTATAGGTGACTTCCATGTCAACCATATTGCATGGGGGACATTGTGCTGGTTGCCATGTTGTATAGGTGACTTCCAAGTGAGCCATATTGCTTGGGGGACATTGTGCTGGTGGCCATGTCGTATAGGTGACTTCCAAGTCAGCCATATTGCATGGGGGACATTGTGCTGGTTGTCTTGTATAGGTGACTTCCAAGTGAGCCATATTGCATGGGGGACATTGTGCTGGTGGCCATGTCGTATAGGTGACTTCCAAGTCAGCCATGTTGCATGGGGGACATTGTGCTGGTTGTCTTGTATAGGTGACTTCCAAGTCAGCCATATTGCTTGGGGGACGTTGTGCTGGTTGTATTGTATAGGTGACTTCCAAGTGAGCCATATTGCTTGGGGGACATTGTGCTGGTGGCCATGTTCTATAGGTGACTTCCAAGTCAGCCATATTGCATGGGGGACATTGTGCTGGTTGCATTGTCCTATAGGTGACTTCCAAGTCAGCCATATTGCATGGGGGACATTGTGCTGGTGGCCATGTTCTATAGGTGACTTCCAAGTCAGCCATATTGCATGGGGGACATTGTGCTGGTTGTCTTGTATAGGTGACTTCCAAGTCAGCCATATTGCATGGGGGACATTGTGCTGGTGGCCATGTTCTATAGGTGACTTCCAAGTCAGCCATATTGCTTGGGGGACATTGTGCTGGTTGTATTGTATAGGTGACTTCCAAGTCAGCCATATTGCATGGGGGACATTGTGCTGGTTGCCATGTTGTATAGGTGACTTCCAAGTCAGCCATATTGCATGGGGGACATTGTGCTGGTTGTCTTGTATAGGTGACTTCCAAGTCAGCCATATTGCATGGGGGACATTGTGCTGCTTGCCATGTTGTATAGGTGACTTCCAAGTCAGGCATATTGCATGGGGGACATTGTGCTGGTTGCCATGTTGTATAGGTGACTTCCAAGTGAGCCATATTGCTTGGGGGACATTGTGCTGGTTGTGTTGTATAGGTGTCTTCCAAGTCAGCCATATTGCATGGGGGACATTGTGCTGGTTGTCTTGTATAGGTGACTTCCAAGTCAGTCGTGTTGCATGGGGGACATTGTGCTGGTGGCCATGTTCTATAGGTGACTTCCATGTCAACCATATTGCATGGGGGACATTGTGCTGGTTGCCATGTTGTATAGGTGACTTCCAAGTGAGCCATATTGCTTGGGGGACATTGTGCTGGTGGCCATGTCGTATAGGTGACTTCCAAGTCAGCCATATTGCATGGGGGACATTGTGCTGGTTGTCTTGTATAGGTGACTTCCAAGTCAGCCATATTGCTTGGGGGACGTTGTGCTGGTTGTATTGTATAGGTGACTTCCAAGTGAGCCATATTGCTTGGGGGACATTGTGCTGGTGGCCATGTTCTATAGGTGACTTCCAAGTCAGCCATATTGCATGGGGGACATTGTGCTGGTTGCATTGTCCTATAGGTGACTTCCAAGTCAGCCATATTGCATGGGGGACATTGTGCTGGTGGCCATGTTCTATAGGTGACTTCCAAGTCAGCCATATTGCATGGGGGACATTGTGCTGGTTGTCTTGTATAGGTGACTTCCAAGTCAGCCATATTGCATGGGGGACATTGTGCTGGTGGCCATGTTCTATAGGTGACTTCCAAGTCAGCCATATTGCTTGGGGGACATTGTGCTGGTTGCCATGTTGTATAGGTGACTTCCAAGTCAGCCATATTGCATGGGGGACATTGTGCTGGTTGTCTTGTATAGGTGACTTCCAAGTCAGGCATATTGCATGGGGGACATTGTGCTGCTTGCCATGTTGTATAGGTGACTTCCAAGTCAGGCATATTGCATGGGGGACATTGTGCTGGTTGCCATGTTGTATAGGTGACTTCCAAGTGAGCCATATTGCTTGGGGGACATTGTGCTGGTTGTGTTGTATAGGTGTCTTCCAAGTCAGCCATATTGCATGGGGGACATTGTGCTGGTTGTGTTGTATAGGTGACTTCCAAGTTAGCCATATTGCATGGGGGACATTGTGCTGGTTGTATTGTATAGGTGACTTCCAAGTCAGCCATATTGCATGGGGGACATTGTGCTGGTTGTATTGTATAGGTGACTTCGAAGTGAGCCATATTGCATGGGGGACATTGTGCTGGTGGCCATGTTCTATAGGTGACTTCCAAGTCAGCCATATTGCATGGGGGACATTTGTGCTGGTTGTGTTGTTTAGGTGACTTCCAAGTCAGCCATATTGCATGGGGGACATTGTGCTGGTTGTGTTGTATAGGTGACTTCCAAGTCAGCCATATTGCATGGGGGACATTGTGCTGGTTGTATTGTATAGGTGACTTCCAAGTCAGCCATATTGCATGGGGGACATTGTGCTGGTTGTATTGTATAGGTGACTTCCAAGTCAGCCATATTGCATGGGGGACATTTTGCTGGTTGTCTTGTATAGGTGACTTCCAAGTCAGCCATATTGCATTTGGGACATTGTGCTGGTTGTATTGTATAGGTGACTTCCAAGTCAGCCATATTGCATGGGGGACATTGTGCTGGTTGTATTGTATAGGTGACTTCCAAGTGAGCCATATTGCTTGGGGGACATTGTGCTGGTGGCCATGTTCTATAGGTGACTTCCAAGTCAGCCATATTGCATGGGGGACATTGTGCTGGTTGCATTGTCCTATAGGTGACTTCCAAGTCAGCCATATTGCTTGGGGGACATTGTGCTGGTTGTCTTGTATAGGTGACTTCCAAGTCAGCCATATTGCATGTGGGACATTGTGCTGGTGGCCATGTTCTATAGGTGACTTCCAAGTCAGCCATATTGCTTGGGGGACATTGTGCTGGTTGTATTGTATAGGTGACTTCCAAGTCAGCCATATTGCATGGGGGACATTGTGCTGGTTGCCATGTTGTATAGGTGACTTCCAAGTCAGGCATATTGCATGGGGGACATTGTGCTGGTTGCCATGTTGTATAGGTGACTTCCAAGTGAGCCATATTGCTTGGGGGACATTGTGCTGGTTGTGTTGTATAGGTGACTTCCAAGTCAGCCATATTGCATGGGGGACATTGTGCTGGTTGTCTTGTATAGGTGACTTCCAAGTCAGCCATATTGCATGGGGGACATTGTGCTGGTTGTGTTGTATAGGTGACTTCCAAATCAGCCATATTGCATGAGGGACATTGTGCTGGTTGTCTTGTATAGGTGACTTCCAAGTCAGCCATATTGCATGGGGGACATTGTGCTGGTTGTGTTGTATAGGTGACTTCCAAATCAGCCATATTGCATGAGGGACATTGTGCTGGTTGTATTGTATAGGTGACTTCCAAGTCAGCCATATTGCATGGGGGACATTGTGCTTGTTGTATTGTATAGGTGACTTCCAAGTCAGCCATATTGCATGGGGGACATTGTGCTGGTTGTATTGTATAGGTGACTTCCAAGTCAGCCATATTGCATGGGGGACATTGTGCTGGTTGTATTGTATAGGTGACTTCCAAGTCAGCCATATTGCATGGGGGACATTTTGCTGGTTGTCTTGTATAGGTGACTTCCAAGTCAGCCATATTGCTTGGGGGACATTGTGCTGGTTGCCATTTTCTATAGGTGACTTCCAATTCAGCCATATTGCATGGGGGACATTGTGCTGGTGGCCATGTTCTATAGGTGACTTCCAAGTCAGCCATATTGCATTTGGGACATTGTGCTGGTTGTATTGTATAGGTGACTTCCAAGTCAGCCATATTGCATGGGGGACATTGTGCTGGTTGTATTGTATAGGTGACTTCCAAGTGAGCCATATTGCTTGGGGGACATTGTGCTGGTGGCCATGTTCTATAGGTGACTTCCAAGTCAGCCATATTGCATGGGGGACATTGTGCTGGTTGCATTGTCCTATAGGTGACTTCCAAGTCAGCCATATTGCATGGGGGACATTGTGCTGGTGGCCATGTTCTATAGTTGACTTCCAAGTCAGCCATATTGCATGGGGGACATTGTGCTGGTTGTCTTGTATAGGTGACTTCCAAGTCAGCCATATTGCATGTGGGACATTGTGCTGGTGGCCATGTTCTATAGGTGACTTCCAAGTCAGCCATATTGCTTGGGGGACATTGTGCTGGTTGTATTGTATAGGTGACTTCCAAGTCAGCCATATTGCATGGGGGACATTGTGCTGGTTGCCATGTTGTATAGGTGACTTCCAAGTCAGGCATATTGCATGGGGGACATTGTGTTGGTTGCCATGTTGTATAGGTGACTTCCAAGAGAGCCATATTGCTTGGGGGACATTGTGCTGGTTGTGTTGTATAGGTGACTTCCAAGTCAGCCATATTGCATGGGGGGACATTGTGCTGGTTGTCTTGTATAGGTGACTTCCAAGTCAGCCATATTGCATGGGGGACATTGTGCTGGTTGTGTTGTATAGGTGACTTCCAAATCAGCCATATTGCATGAGGGACATTGTGCTGGTTGTATTGTATAGGTGACTTCCAAGTCAGCCATATTGCATGGGGGACATTGTGCTTGTTGTATTGTATAGGTGACTTCCAAGTCAGCCATATTGCATGGGGGACATTGTGCTGGTGGCCATGTCGTATAGGTGACTTCCAAGTCAGCCATATTGCATGGGGGACATTGTGCTGGTTGTCTTGTATAGGTGACTTCCAAGTCAGCCATATTGCTTGGGGGACGTTGTGCTGGTTGTATTGTATAGGTGACTTCCAAGTGAGCCATATTACTTGGGGGACATTGTGCTGGTGGCCATGTTCTATAGGTGACTTCCAAGTCAGCCATATTGCATGGGGGACATTGTGCTGGTTGCATTGTCCTATAGGTGACTTCCAAGTCAGCCATATTGCATGGGGGACATTGTGCTGGTGGCCATGTTCTATAGGTGACTTCCAAGTCAGCCATATTGCATGGGGGACATTGTGCTGGTTGTCTTGTATAGGTGACTTCCAAGTCAGCCATATTGCATGGGGGACATTGTGCTGGTGGCCATGTTCTATAGGTGACTTCCAAGTCAGCCATATTCCTTGGGGGACATTGTGCTGGTTGTATTGTATAGGTGACTTCCAAGTCAGCCATATTGCATGGGGGACATTGTGCTGGTTGCCATGTTGTATAGGTGACTTCCAAGTCAGCCATATTGCATGGGGGACATTGTGCTGGTTGTCTTGTATAGGTGACTTCCAAGTCAGCCATATTGCATGGGGGACATTGTGCTGCTTGCCATGTTGTATAGGTGACTTCCAAGTCAGGCATATTGCATGGGGGACATTGTGCTGGTTGCCATGTTGTATAGGTGACTTCAAAGTGAGCCATATTGCTTGGGGGACATTGTGCTGGTTGTGTTGTATAGGTGTCTTCCAAGTCAGCCATATTGCATGGGGGACATTGTGCTGGTTGTGTTGTATAGGTGACTTCCAAGTTAGCCATATTGCATGGGGGACATTGTGCTGGTTGTATTGTATAGGTGACTTCCAAGTCAGCCATATTGCATGGGGGACATTGTGCTGGTTGTATTGTATAGGTGACTTCGAAGTGAGCCATATTGCATGGGGGACATTGTGCTGGTGGCCATGTTCTATAGGTGACTTCCAAGTCAGCCATATTGCATGGGGGACATTTGTGCTGGTTGTGTTGTTTAGGTGACTTCCAAGTCAGCCATATTGCATGGGGGACATTGTGCTGGTTGTGTTGTATAGGTGACTTCCAAGTCAGCCATATTGCATGGGGGACATTGTGCTGGTTGTATTGTATAGGTGACTTCCAAGTCAGCCATATTGCATGGGGGACATTGTGCTGGTTGTATTGTATAGGTGACTTCCAAGTCAGCCATATTGCATGGGGGACATTTTGCTGGTTGTCTTGTATAGGTGACTTCCAAGTCAGCCATATTGCATTTGGGACATTGTGCTGGTTGTATTGTATAGGTGACTTCCAAGTCAGCCATATTGCATGGGGGACATTGTGCTGGTTGTATTGTATAGGTGACTTCCAAGTGAGCCATATTGCTTGGGGGACATTGTGCTGGTGGCCATGTTCTATAGGTGACTTCCAAGTCAGCCATATTGCATGGGGGACATTGTGCTGGTTGCATTGTCCTATAGGTGACTTCCAAGTCAGCCATATTGCATGGGGGACATTGTGCTGGTGGCCATGTTCTATAGTTGACTTCCAAGTCAGCCATATTGCATGGGGGACATTGTGCTGGTTGTCTTGTATAGGTGACTTCCAAGTCAGCCATATTGCATGTGGGACATTGTGCTGGTGGCCATGTTCTATAGGTGACTTCCAAGTCAGCCATATTGCTTGGGGGACATTGTGCTGGTTGTATTGTATAGGTGACTTCCAAGTCAGCCATATTGCATGGGGGACATTGTGCTGGTTGCCATGTTGTATAGGTGACTTCCAAGTCAGGCATATTGCATGGGGGACATTGTGCTGGTTGCCATGTTGTATAGGTGACTTCCAAGTGAGCCATATTGCTTGGGGGACATTGTGCTGGTTGTGTTGTATAGGTGACTTCCAAGTCAGCCATATTGCATGGGGGACATTGTGCTGGTTGTCTTGTATAGGTGACTTCCAAGTCAGCCATATTGCATGGGGGACATTGTGCTGGTTGTGTTGTATAGGTGACTTCCAAATCAGCCATATTGCATGAGGGACATTGTGCTGGTTGTCTTGTATAGGTGACTTCCAAGTCAGCCATATTGCATGGGGGACATTGTGCTGGTTGTGTTGTATAGGTGACTTCCAAATCAGCCATATTGCATGAGGGACATTGTGCTGGTTGTATTGTATAGGTGACTTCCAAGTCAGCCATATTGCATGGGGGACATTGTGCTTGTTGTATTGTATAGGTGACTTCCAAGTCAGCCATATTGCATGGGGGACATTGTGCTGGTGGCCATGTCGTATAGGTGACTTCCATGTCAGCCATATTGCATGGGGGACATTGTGCTGGTTGTCTTGTATAGGTGACTTCCAAGTCAGCCATATTGCTTGGGGGACGTTGTGCTGGTTGTATTGTATAGGTGACTTCCAAGTGAGCCATATTGCTTGGGGGACATTGTGCTGGTGGCCATGTTCTATAGGTGACTTCCAAGTCAGCCATATTGCATGGGGGACATTGTGCTGGTTGCATTGTCCTATAGGTGACTTCCAAGTCAGCCATATTGCATGGGGGACATTGTGCTGGTGGCCATGTTCTATAGGTGACTTCCAAGTCAGCCATATTGCATGGGGGACATTGTGCTGGTTGTCTTGTATAGGTGACTTCCAAGTCAGCCATATTGCATGGGGGACATTGTGCTGGTGGCCATGTTCTATAGGTGACTTCCAAGTCAGCCATATTGCTTGGGGGACATTGTGCTGGTTGTATTGTATAGGTGACTTCCAAGTCAGCCATATTGCATGGGGGACATTGTGCTGGTTGCCATGTTGTATAGGTGACTTCCAAGTCAGCCATATTGCATGGGGGACATTGTGCTGGTTGTCTTGTATAGGTGACTTCCAAGTCAGCCATATTGCATGGGGGACATTGTGCTGCTTGCCATGTTGTATAGGTGACTTCCAAGTCAGGCATATTGCATGGGGGACATTGTGCTGGTTGCCATGTTGTATAGGTGACTTCCAAGTGAGCCATATTGCTTGGGGGACATTGTGCTGGTTGTGTTGTATAGGTGTCTTCCAAGTCAGCCATATTGCATGGGGGACATTGTGCTGGTTGTCTTGTATAGGTGACTTCCAAGTCAGTCGTGTTGCATGGGGGACATTGTGCTGGTGGCCATGTTCTATAGGTGACTTCCAAGTCAACCATATTGCATGGGGGACATTGTGCTGGTTGCCATGTTGTATAGGTGACTTCCAAGTGAGCCATATTGCTTGGGGGACATTGTGCTGGTTGCCATGTTGTATAGGTGACTTCCAAGTCAGCCATATTGCATGGGGGACATTGTGCTGGTGGCCATATTCTATAGGTGACTTCCAAGTCAGCCAAATTGCTTGGAGGACATTGTGCTGGTTGTCTTGTATAGGTGACTTCCAAGTCAGCCATATTGCATGGGGGACATTGTGCTGGTTGTCTTATATAGGTGACTTCCAAGTCAGCCATATTGCTTGGCGGACATTGTGCTGGTTGTCTTGTATAGGTGACTTCCAAGTCAGCCATATTACATGGGGGAAATTGTGCTGGTTGCCATGTTGTATAGGTGACTTCCAAGTCAGCCATATTGCATGGGGGACATTGTGCTGGTTGCCATTTTGTATAGGTGACTTTCAAGTGAGCCATATTGCATGGGGGACATTGTGCTGGTTGTGTTGTATAGGTGACTTCCAAGTCAGCCATATTGCATGGGGGACATTGTGCTGGTTGTGTTGTATAGGTGACTTCCAAGTTAGCCATATTGCATGGGGGACATTGTGCTGGTTGTATTGTATAGATGACTTCCAAGTCAGCCATATTGCATGGGGGACATTGTGCTGGTTGTATTGTATAGGTGACTTCCAAGTGAGCCATATTGCATGGGGGACATTGTGCTGGTGGCCATGTCGTATAGGTGACTTCCAAGTCAGCCATGTTGCATGGGGGACATTGTGCTGGTTGTCTTGTATAGGTGACTTCCAAGTCAGCCATATTGCTTGGGGGACGTTGTGCTGGTTGTATTGTATAGGTGACTTCCAAGTGAGCCATATTGCTTGGGGGACATTGTGCTGGTGGCCATGTTCTATAGGTGACTTCCAAGTCAGCCATATTGCATGGGGGACATTGTGCTGGTTGCATTGTCCTATAGGTGACTTCCAAGTCAGCCATATTGCATGGGGGACATTGTGCTGGTGGCCATGTTCTATAGGTGACTTCCAAGTCAGCCATATTGCATGGGGGACATTGTGCTGGTTGTCTTGTATAGGTGACTTCCAAGTCAGCCATATTGCATGGGGGACATTGTGCTGGTGGCCATGTTCTATAGGTGACTTCCAAGTCAGCCATATTGCTTGGGGGACATTGTGCTGGTTGTATTGTATAGGTGACTTCCAAGTCAGCCATATTGCATGGGGGACATTGTGCTGGTTGCCATGTTGTATAGGTGACTTCCAAGTCAGCCATATTGCATGGGGGACATTGTGCTGGTTGTCTTGTATAGGTGACTTCCAAGTCAGCCATATTGCATGGGGGACATTGTGCTGCTTGCCATGTTGTATAGGTGACTTCCAAGTCAGGCATATTGCATGGGGGACATTGTGCTGGTTGCCATGTTGTATAGGTGACTTCCAAGTGAGCCATATTGCTTGGGGGACATTGTGCTGGTTGTGTTGTATAGGTGTCTTCCAAGTCAGCCATATTGCATGGGGGACATTGTGCTGGTTGTCTTGTATAGGTGACTTCCAAGTCAGTCGTGTTGCATGGGGGACATTGTGCTGGTGGCCATGTTCTATAGGTGACTTCCATGTCAACCATATTGCATGGGGGACATTGTGCTGGTTGCCATGTTGTATAGGTGACTTCCAAGTGAGCCATATTGCTTGGGGGACATTGTGCTGGTTGCCATGTTGTATAGGTGACTTCCAAGTCAGCCATATTGCATGGGGGACATTGTGCTGGTGGCCATATTCTATAGGTGACTTCCAAGTCAGCCATATTGCTTGGAGGACATTGTGCTGGTTGTCTTGTATAGGTGACTTCCAAGTCAGCCATATTGCATGGGGGACATTGTGCTGGTTGTCTTGTATAGGTGACTTACAAGTCAGCCATATTGCTTGGCGGACATTGTGCTGGTTGTCTTGTATAGGTGACTTCCAAGTCAGCCATATTACATGGGGGAAATTGTGCTGGTTGCCATGTTGTATAGGTGACTTCCAAGTCAGCCATATTGCATGGGGGACATTGTGCTGGTTGCCATTTTGTATAGGTGACTTTCAAGTGAGCCATATTGCATGGGGGACATTGTGCTGGTTGTGTTGTATAGGTGACTTCCAAGTCAGCCATATTGCATGGGGGACATTGTGCTGGTTGTGTTGTATAGGTGACTTCCAAGTTAGCCATATTGCATGGGGGACATTGTGCTGGTTGTATTGTATAGGTGACTTCCAAGTCAGCCATATTGCATGGGGGACATTGTGCTGGTTGTATTGTATAGGTGACTTCCAAGTGAGCCATATTGCATGGGGGACATTGTGCTGGTGGCCATGTTCTATAGGTGACTTCCAAGTCAGCCATATTGCATGGGGGACATTTGTGCTGGTTGTGTTGTTTAGGTGACTTCCAAGTCAGCCATATTGCATGGGGGACATTGTGCTGGTTGTGTTGTATAGGTGACTTCCAAGTCAGCCATATTGCATGGGGGACATTGTGCTGGTTGTATTGTATAGGTGACTTCCAAGTCAGCCATATTGCATGGGGGACATTGTGCTGGTTGTATTGTATAGGTGACTTCCAAGTCAGCCATATTGCATGGGGGACATTTTGCTGGTTGTCTTGTATAGGTGACTTCCAAGTCAGCCATATTGCTTGGGGGACATTGTGCTGGTTGCCATTTTCTATAGGTGACTTCCAATTCAGCCATATTGCATGGGGGACATTGTGCTGGATGTATTTTATAGGTGACTTCCAAGTCAGCCATATTGCATGGGGGACATTGTGCTGGTTGTATGTATAGGTGACTTCCAAGTCAGCCATATTGCATGGGGGACATTGTGCTGGTTGTCTTGTATAGGTGACTTCCAAGTCAGCCATATTGCTTGGGGGACATTGTGCTGGTTGCCATGTTCTATAGGTGACTTCCAAGTCAGCCATATTGCTTGGGGGACATTGTGCTGGTGGCCATGTTCTATAGGTGACTTCCAAGTCAGCCATATTGCTTGGGGGACATTGTGCTGGTTGCCATGTTGTATAGGTGACTTCCAAGTCAGCCATATTGCATGGGGGACATTGTGCTGGTGGCCATGTTCTATAGGTGACTTCCAAGTCAGCCATATTGCATGGGGGACATTGTGCTGGTTGTCTTGTATAGGTGACTTCCAAGTCAGCCATATTGCATGGGGGACATTGTGCTGGTGGCCATGTTCTATAGGTGACTTCCAAGTCAGCCATATTGCTTGGGGGACATTGTGCTGGTTGCCATGTTGTATAGGTGACTTCCAAGTGAGCCATATTGCTTGGGGGACATTGTGCTGGTTGTGTTGTATAGGTGACTTCCAAGTCAGCCATATTGCATGGGGGACATTGTGCTGGTCGTCTTGTATAGGTGACTTCCAAGTCAGCCGTGTTGCATCGGGGACATTGTGCTGGTTGCCATGTTCTATAGGTGACTTCCAAGTCAGCCATATTGCTTGGGGGACATTGTGCTGGTTGCCATGTTGTATAGGTGACTTCCAAGTCAGCCATATTGCTTGGAGGACATTGTGCTGGTTGCATATTGTATAGGTGACTTCCAAGTCAGCCATATTGCATGGGGGACATTGTGCTGGTGGCCATGTTCTATAGGTGACTTCCAAGTCAGCCATATTGCATGGGGGACATTGTGCTGGTTGTCTTGTATAGGTGACTTCCAAGTCAGCCATATTGCATGGGGGACATTGTGCTGGTTGTGTTGTATAGGTGACTTCCAAATCAGCCATATTGCATGGGGGACATTGTGCTGGTTGTATTGTATAGGTGACTTCCAAGTCAGCCATATTGCATGGGGGACATTGTGCTGGTGGCCATGTCCTATAGGTGACTTCCTAGTGAGCCATATTGCATGGGGGACATTGTGCTGGTTGTCTTGTATAGGTGACTTCCAAGTCAGCCATATTGCATGGGGGACATTGTGCTGGTGGCCATGTTCTATAGGTGACTTCCAAGTCAGCCATATTGCTTGGGGGACATTGTGCTGGTTGTATTGTATAGGTGACTTCCAAGTCAGCCATATTGCATGGGGGACATTGTGCTGGTTGCCATGTTGTATAGGTGACTTCCAAGTCAGCCATATTGCATGGGGGACATTGTGCTGGTTGTCTTGTATAGGTGACTTCCAAGTCAGCCATATTGCATGGGGGACATTGTGCTGCTTGCCATGTTGTATAGGTGACTTCCAAGTCAGGCATATTGCATGGGGGACATTGTGCTGGTTGCCATGTTGTATAGGTGACTTCCAAGTGAGCCATATTGCTTGGGGGACATTGTGCTGGTTGTGTTGTATAGGTGTCTTCCAAGTCAGCCATATTGCATGGGGGACATTGTGCTGGTTGTCTTGTATAGGTGACTTCCAAGTCAGTCGTGTTGCATGGGGGACATTGTGCTGGTGGCCATGTTCTATAGGTGACTTCCATGTCAACCATATTGCATGGGGGACATTGTGCTGGTTGCCATGTTGTATAGGTGACTTCCAAGTGAGCCATATTGCTTGGGGGACATTGTGCTGGTTGCCATGTTGTATAGGTGACTTCCAAGTCAGCCATATTGCATGGGGGACATTGTGCTGGTGGCCATATTCTATAGGTGACTTCCAAGTCAGCCATATTGCTTGGAGGACATTGTGCTGGTTGTCTTGTATAGGTGACTTCCAAGTCAGCCATATTGCATGGGGGACATTGTGCTGGTTGTCTTGTATAGGTGACTTACAAGTCAGCCATATTGCTTGGCGGACATTGTGCTGGTTGTCTTGTATAGGTGACTTCCAAGTCAGCCATATTACATGGGGGAAATTGTGCTGGTTGCCATGTTGTATAGGTGACTTCCAAGTCAGCCATATTGCATGGGGGACATTGTGCTGGTTGCCATTTTGTATAGGTGACTTTCAAGTGAGCCATATTGCATGGGGGACATTGTGCTGGTTGTGTTGTATAGGTGACTTCAAAGTCAGCCATATTGCATGGGGGACATTGTGCTGGTTGTGTTGTATAGGTGACTTCCAAGTTAGCCATATTGCATGGGGGACATTGTGCTGGTTGTATTGTATAGGTGACTTCCAAGTCAGCCATATTGCATGGGGGACATTGTGCTGGTTGTATTGTATAGGTGACTTCCAAGTGAGCCATATTGCATGGGGGACATTGTGCTGGTGGCCATGTTCTATAGGTGACTTCCAAGTCAGCCATATTGCATGGGGGACATTTGTGCTGGTTGTGTTGTTTAGGTGACTTCCAAGTCAGCCATATTGCATGGGGGACATTGTGCTGGTTGTGTTGTATAGGTGACTTCCAAGTCAGCCATATTGCATGGGGGACATTGTGCTGGTTGTATTGTATAGGTGACTTCCAAGTCAGCCATATTGCATGGGGGACATTGTGCTGGTTGTATTGTATAGGTGACTTCCAAGTCAGCCATATTGCATGGGGGACATTTTGCTGGTTGTCTTGTATAGGTGACTTCCAAGTCAGCCATATTGCTTGGGGGACATTGTGCTGGTTGCCATTTTCTATAGGTGACTTCCAATTCAGCCATATTGCATGGGGGACATTGTGCTGGATGTATTTTATAGGTGACTTCCAAGTCAGCCATATTGCATGGGGGACATTGTGCTGGTTGTATGTATAGGTGACTTCCAAGTCAGCCATATTGCATGGGGGACATTGTGCTGGTTGTCTTGTATAGGTGACTTCCAAGTCAGCCATATTGCTTGGGGGACATTGTGCTGGTTGCCATGTTCTATAGGTGACTTCCAAGTCAGCCATATTGCTTGGGGGACATTGTGCTGGTGGCCATGTTCTATAGGTGACTTCCAAGTCAGCCATATTGCTTGGGGGACATTGTGCTGGTTGCCATGTTGTATAGGTGACTTCCAAGTCAGCCATATTGCATGGGGGACATTGTGCTGGTGGCCATGTTCTATAGGTGACTTCCAAGTCAGCCATATTGCATGGGGGACATTGTGCTGGTTGTCTTGTATAGGTGACTTCCAAGTCAGCCATATTGCATGGGGGACATTGTGCTGGTGGCCATGTTCTATAGGTGACTTCCAAGTCAGCCATATTGCTTGGGGGACATTGTGCTGGTTGCCATGTTGTATAGGTGACTTCCAAGTGAGCCATATTGCTTGGGGGACATTGTGCTGGTTGTGTTGTATAGGTGACTTCCAAGTCAGCCATATTGCATGGGGGACATTGTGCTGGTCGTCTTGTATAGGTGACTTCCAAGTCAGCCGTGTTGCATCGGGGACATTGTGCTGGTTGCCATGTTCTATAGGTGACTTCCAAGTCAGCCATATTGCTTGGGGGACATTGTGCTGGTTGCCATGTTGTATAGGTGACTTCCAAGTCAGCCATATTGCTTGGAGGACATTGTGCTGGTTGCATATTGTATAGGTGACTTCCAAGTCAGCCATATTGCATGGGGGACATTGTGCTGGTGGCCATGTTCTATAGGTGACTTCCAAGTCAGCCATATTGCATGGGGGACATTGTGCTGGTTGTCTTGTATAGGTGACTTCCAAGTCAGCCATATTGCATGGGGGACATTGTGCTGGTTGTGTTGTATAGGTGACTTCCAAATCAGCCATATTGCATGGGGGACATTGTGCTGGTTGTATTGTATAGGTGACTTCCAAGTCAGCCATATTGCATGGGGGACATTGTGCTGGTGGCCATGTCCTATAGGTGACTTCCTAGTGAGCCATATTGCATGGGGGACATTGTGCTGGTTGTCTTGTATAGGTGACTTCCAAGTCAGCCATATTGCTTTCGGGACATTGTGCTGGTTGTATTGTATAGGTGACTTCCAAGTCAGCCATATTGCATGGGGGACATTGTGCTGGTTGCCATGTTGTATAGGTGACTTCCAAGTCAGCCATATTGCATGGGGGACATTGTGCTGGTGGCCATGTTCTATAGGTGACTTCCAAGTCAGCCATATTGCATGGGGGACATTGTGCTGGTTGTGTTGTATAGGTGACTTCCAAGTCAGCCATATTGCATGGGGGACATTGTGCAGGTTGTATTGTATAGGTGACTTCCAAGTCAGCCATATTGCATGGGGGACATTGTGCTGGTGGCCATGTTCTATAGGTGACTTCCAAGTCAGCCATATTGCATGGGGGACATTGTGCTGGTTGTCTTGTATAGGTGACTTCCAAGTCAGCCATATTGCATGGGGGACATTGTGCTGGTGGCCATGTTCTATAGGTGACTTCCAAGTCAGCCATATTGCTTGGGGGACATTGTGCTGGTTGCCATGTTGTATAGGTGACTTCCAAGTGAGCCATATTGCTTGGGGGACATTGTGCTGGTTGTGTTGTATAGGTGACTTCCAAGTCAGCCATATTGCATGGGGGACATTGTGCTGGTCGTCTTGTATAGGTGACTTCCAAGTCAGCCGTGTTGCATCGGGGACATTGTGCTGGTTGCCATGTTCTATAGGTGACTTCCAAGTCAGCCATATTGCTTGGGGGACATTGTGCTGGTTGCCATGTTGTATAGGTGACTTCCAAGTCAGCCATATTGCTTGGAGGACATTGTGCTGGTTGCATGTTGTATAGGTGACTTCCAAGTCAGCCATATTGCATGGGGGACATTGTGCTGGTGGCCATGTTCTATAGGTGACTTCCAAGTCAGCCATATTGCATGGGGGACATTGTGCTGGTTGTCTTGTATAGGTGACTTCCAAGTCAGCCATATTGCATGGGGGACATTGTGCTGGTGGCCATGTTCTATAGGTGACTTCCAAGTCAGCCATATTGCATGGGGGACATTGTGCTGGTTGTGTTGTATAGGTGACTTCCAAGTCAGCCATATTGCATGGGGGACATTGTGCAGGTTGTATTGTATAGGTGACTTCCAAGTCAGCCATATTGCATGGGGGACATTGTGCTGGTGGCCATGTTCTATAGGTGACTTCCAAGTCAGCCATATTGCATGGGGGACATTGTGCTGGTTGTCTTGTATAGGTGACTTCCAAGTCAGCCATATTGCATGGGGGACATTGTGCTGGTGGCCATGTTCTATAGGTGACTTCCAAGTCAGCCATATTGCTTGGGGGACATTGTGCTGGTTGCCATGTTGTATAGGTGACTTCCAAGTGAGCCATATTGCTTGGGGGACATTGTGCTGGTTGTGTTGTATAGGTGACTTCCAAGTCAGCCATATTGCATGGGGGACATTGTGCTGGTCGTCTTGTATAGGTGACTTCCAAGTCAGCCGTGTTGCATCGGGGACATTGTGCTGGTTGCCATGTTCTATAGGTGACTTCCAAGTCAGCCATATTGCTTGGGGGACATTGTGCTGGTTGCCATGTTGTATAGGTGACTTCCAAGTCAGCCATATTGCTTGGAGGACATTGTGCTGGTTGCATGTTGTATAGGTGACTTCCAAGTCAGCCATATTGCATGGGGGACATTGTGCTGGTGGCCATGTTCTATAGGTGACTTCCAAGTCAGCCATATTGCATGGGGGACATTGTGCTGGTTGTCTTGTATAGGTGACTTCCAAGTCAGCCATATTGCATGGGGGACATTGTGCTGGTTGTGTTGTATAGGTGACTTCCAAATCAGCCATATTGCATGGGGGACATTGTGCTGGTTGTATTGTATAGGTGACTTCCAAGTCAGCCATATTGCATGGGGGACATTGTGCTGGTGGCCATGTCCTATAGGTGACTTCCAAGTGAGCCATATTGCATGGGGGACATTGTGCTGGTTGTCTTGTATAGGTGACTTCCAAGTCAGCCATATTGCTTTCGGGACATTGTGCTGGTTGTATTGTATAGGTGACTTCCAAGTCAGCCATATTGCATGGGGGACATTGTGCTGGTTGCCATGTTGTATAGGTGACTTCCAAGTCAGCCATATTGCATGGGGGACATTGTGCTGGTGGCCATGTTCTATAGGTGACTTCCAAGTCAGCCATATTGCATGGGGGACATTGTGCTGGTTGTATTGTATAGGTGACTTCCAAGTCAGCCATATTGCATGGGGGACATTGTGCTGGTTGTATTGTATAGGTAACTTCCAAGTCAGCCATATTGCATGGGGGACATTGTGCTGGTTGTCTTGTATAGGTGACATCCAAGTCAGCCATATTGCTTGGGGGACATTGTGCTGGTTGCCATTTTCTATAGGTGACTTCCAATTCAGCCATATTGCATGGGGGACATTGTGCTGGTTGTATTGTATAGGTGACTTCCAAGTCAGCCATATTGCATGGGGGACATTGTGCTGGTTGTATGTATAGGTGACTTCCAAGTCAGCCATATTGCATGGGGGACATTGTGCTGGTTGCCATGTCCTATAGGTGACTTCCAAGTCAGCCATATTGCATGGGGGACATTGTGCTGGTTGTCTTGTATAGGTGAATTCCAAGTCAGCCATATTGCTTGGGGGACATTGTGCTGGTTGTGTTGTATAGGTGACTTCCAAATCAGCCATATTGCATTGGGGACATTGTGCTGGTTGTATTGTATAGGTGACTTCCAAGTCAGCCATATTGCATGGGGGACATTGTGCTGGTGGCCATGTCCTATAGGTGACTTCCAAGTGAGCCATATTGCATGGGGGACATTGTGCTGGTTGTCTTGTATAGGTGACTTCCAAGTCAGCCATATTGCTTTCGGGACATTGTGCTGGTTGTATTGTATAGGTGACTTCCAAGTCAGCCATATTGCATGGGGGACATTGTGCTGGTTGCCATGTTGTATAGGTGACTTCCAAGTCAGCTATATTGCATGGGGGACATTGTGCTGGTGGCCATGTTCTATAGGTGACTTCCAAGTCAGCCATATTGCATGGGGGACATTGTGCTGGTTGTGTTGTATAGGTGACTTCCAAGTCAGCCATATTGCATGGGGGACATTGTGCTGGTTGTATTGTATAGGTGACTTCCAAGTCAGCCATATTGCATGGGGGACATTGTGCTGGTTGTATTGTATAGGTGACTTCCAAGTCAGCCATATTGCATGGGGGACATTGTGCTGGTTGTCTTGTATAGGTGACTTCCAAGTCAGCCATATTGCTTGGTGGACATTGTGCTGGTTGCCATTTTCTATAGGTGACTTCCAATTCAGCCATATTGCATGGGGGACATTGTGCTGGTTGTATTGTATAGGTGACTTCCAAGTCAGCCATATTGCATGGGGGACATTGTGCTGGTTGTATGTATAGGTGACTTCCAAGTCAGCCATATTGCATGGGGGACATTGTGCTGGTTGCCATGTCCTATAGGTGACTTCCAAGTCAGCCATATTGCATGGGGGACATTGTGCTGGTTGTCTTGTATAGGTGACTTCCAAGTCAGCCATATTGCTTGGGGGACATTGTGCTGGTGGCCATGTTCTATAGGTGACTTCCAAGTCAGCCATATTGCTTGGGGGACATTGTGCTGGTTGCCATGTTGTAAAGGTGACTTCCAAGTCAGCCATATTGCATGGGGGACATTGTGCTGGTGGCCATGTTCTATAGGTGACATCCAAGTCAGCCATATTGCATGGGGGACATTGTGCTGGTTGTCTTGTATAGGTGACTTCCAAGTCAGCCATATTGCTTTCGGGACATTGTGCTGGTTGTATTGTATAGGTGACTTCCAAGTCAGCCATATTGCATGGGGGACATTGTGCTGGTTGCCATGTTGTATAGGTGACTTCCAAGTCAGCCATATTGCATGGGGGACATTGTGCTGGTGGCCATGTTCTATAGGTGACTTCCAAGTCAGCCATATTGCATGGGGGACATTGTGCTGGTTGTATTGTATAGGTGACTTCCAAGTCAGCCATATTGCATGGGGGACATTGTGCTGGTTGTCTTGTATAGGTGACTTCCAAGTCAGCCATATTGCTTGGTGGACATTGTGCTGGTTGCCATTTTCTATAGGTGACTTCCAATTCAGCCATATTGCATGGGGGACATTGTGCTGGTTGTATTGTATAGGTGACTTCCAAGTCAGCCATATTGCATGGGGGACATTGTGCTGGTTGTATGTATAGGTGACTTCCAAGTCAGCCATATTGCATGGGGGACATTGTGCTGGTTGCCATGTCCTATAGGTGACTTCCAAGTCAGCCATATTGCATGGGGGACATTGTGCTGGTTGTCTTGTATAGGTGACTTCCAAGTCAGCCATATTTCTTGGGGGACATTGTGCTGGTGGCCATGTTCTATAGGTGACTTCCAAGTCAGCCATATTGCTTGGGGGACATTGTGCTGGTTGCCATGTTGTAAAGGTGACTTCCAAGTCAGCCATATTGCATGGGGGACATTGTGCTGGTGGCCATGTTCTATAGGTGACATCCAAGTCAGCCATATTGCATGGGGGACATTGTGCTGGTTGTCTTGTATAGGTGACTTCCAAGTCAGCCATATTGCATGGGGGACATTGTGCTGGTGGCCATGTTCTATAGGTGACTTCCAAGTCAGCCATATTGCTTGGGGGACATTGTGCTGGTTGTATTGTATAGGTGACTTCCAAGTCAGCCATATTGCATGGGGGACATTGTGCTGGTTGCAATGTTGTATAGGTGACTTCCAAGTGAGCCATATTGCTTGGGGGACATTGTGCTGGTTGTGTTGTATAGGTGACTTCCAAGTCAGCCATATTGCATGGGGGACATTGTGCTGGTTGTCTTGTATAGGTGACTTCCAAGTCAGCCGTGTTGCATGGGGGACATTGTGCTGGTGGCCATGTTGTATAGGTGACTTCCAAGTCAGCCATATTGCTTGGGGGACATTGTGCTGGTGGCCATGTTCTATAGGTGACTTCCAAGTCAGCCATATTGCATGGGGGACATTGTGCTGGTTGCCATGTTGTATTGGTGACTTATAAGTCAGCCATATTGCATCGGGGACATTGTGCTGGTTGCCATGTCCTATAGGTGACTTCCAAGTCAGCCATATTGCATGGGGGAAATTGTGCTGGTTGTCTTGTATAGGTGACTTTTAAGTCAGCCATATTGCTTGGGGGACATTGTGCTGGTTGCCATGTTCTATAGGTGACTTCCAAGTCAGCCATATTGCATTTGGGACATTGTGCTGGTTGTCTTGTATAGGTGACTTCCAAGTCAGCCATATTGCATGGGGGACATTGTGCTGGTTGTGTTTGTATAGGTGACTTCCAAATCAGCCATATTGCATCGGGGACATTGTGCTGGTTGTATTGTATAGGTGACTTCCAAGTCAGCCATATTGGATGGGGGACATTGTGCTGGTTGTCTTGTATAGGTGACTTCCAAGTCAGCCATATTGCTTGGGGGACATTGTGCTGGTTGTATTGTATAGGTGACTTCCAAGTCAGCCATATTGCATGGGGGACATTGTGCTGGTTGCCATGTTGTATAGGTGACTTCCAAGTCAGCCATATTGCATGGGGGACATTGTGCTGGTGGCCATGTTCTATAGGTGACTTCCAAGTCAGCCATATTGCATTTGGGACATTGTGCTGGTTGTATTGTATAGGTGACTTCCAAGTCAGCCATATTGCATGGGGGACATTGTGCTGGTTGTATTGTATAGGTGACTTCCAAGTGAGCCATATTGCTTGGCGGACATTGTGCTGGTGGCCATGTTCTATAGGTGACTTCCAAGTCAGCCATATTGCATTCGGGACATTGTGCTGGTTGCCATGTCCTATAGGTGACTTCCAAGTCAGCCATATTGCATGGGGGACATTGTGCTGGTTGTCTTGTATAGGTGACTTCCAAGTCAGCCATATTGCTTGGGGGACATTGTGCTGGTTGCCATGTTCTATAGGTGACTTCCAAGTCAGCCATATTGCTTGGGGGACATTGTGCTGGTGGCCATGTTCTATAGGTGACTTCCAAGTCAGCCATATTGCTTGGGGGACATTGTGCTGGTTGCCATGTTGTATAGGTGACTTCCAAGTCAGCCATATTGCATGGGGGACATTGTGCTGGTGGCCATGTTCTATAGGTGACTTCCAAGTCAGCCATATTGCATGGGGACATTGTGCTGGTTGCCATGTTGTATAGGAGACTTCCAAGTCAGCCATATTGCATGGGGGACATTGTGCTGGTTGTCTTGTATAGGTGACTTCCAAGTCAGCCATATTGCATGGGGGACATTGTGCTGGTGGCCATGTTCTATAGGTGACTTCCAAGTCAGCCATATTGCTTGGGGGACATTGTGCTGGTTGTATTGTATAGGTGACTTCCAAGTCAGCCATATTGCATGGGGGACATTGTGCTGGTTGCAATGTTGTATAGGTGACTTCCAAGTGAGCCATATTGCTTGGGGGACATTGTGCTGGTTGTGTTGTATAGGTGACTTCCAAGTCAGCCATATTGCATGGGGGACATTGTGCTGGTTGTCTTGTATAGGTGACTTCCAAGTCAGCCGTGTTGCATGGGGGACATTGTGCTGGTGGCCATGTTGTATAGGTGACTTCCAAGTCAGCCATATTGCTTGGGGGACATTGTGCTGGTGGCCATGTTCTATAGGTGACTTCCAAGTCAGCCATATTGCATGGGGGACATTGTGCTGGTTGCCATGTTGTATTGGTGACTTATAAGTCAGCCATATTGCATCGGGGACATTGTGCTGGTTGCCATGTCCTATAGGTGACTTCCAAGTCAGCCATATTGCATGGGGGAAATTGTGCTGGTTGTCTTGTATAGGTGACTTTTAAGTCAGCCATATTGCTTGGGGGACATTGTGCTGGTTGCCATGTTCTATAGGTGACTTCCAAGTCAGCCATATTGCATTTGGGACATTGTGCTGGTTGTCTTGTATAGGTGACTTCCAAGTCAGCCATATTGCATGGGGGACATTGTGCTGGTTGTGTTTGTATAGGTGACTTCCAAATCAGCCATATTGCATCGGGGACATTGTGCTGGTTGTATTGTATAGGTGACTTCCAAGTCAGCCATATTGGATGGGGGACATTGTGCTGGTTGTCTTGTATAGGTGACTTCCAAGTCAGCCATATTGCTTGGGGGACATTGTGCTGGTTGTATTGTATAGGTGACTTCCAAGTCAGCCATATTGCATGGGGGACATTGTGCTGGTTGCCATGTTGTATAGGTGACTTCCAAGTCAGCCATATTGCATGGGGGACATTGTGCTGGTGGCCATGTTCTATAGGTGACTTCCAAGTCAGCCATATTGCATTTGGGACATTGTGCTGGTTGTATTGTATAGGTGACTTCCAAGTCAGCCATATTGCATGGGGGACATTGTGCTGGTTGTATTGTATAGGTGACTTCCAAGTGAGCCATATTGCTTGGCGGACATTGTGCTGGTGGCCATGTTCTATAGGTGACTTCCAAGTCAGCCATATTGCATTCGGGACATTGTGCTGGTTGCCATGTCCTATAGGTGACTTCCAAGTCAGCCATATTGCATGGGGGACATTGTGCTGGTTGTCTTGTATAGGTGACTTCCAAGTCAGCCATATTGCTTGGGGGACATTGTGCTGGTTGCCATGTTCTATAGGTGACTTCCAAGTCAGCCATATTGCTTGGGGGACATTGTGCTGGTGGCCATGTTCTATAGGTGACTTCCAAGTCAGCCATATTGCTTGGGGGACATTGTGCTGGTTGCCATGTTGTATAGGTGACTTCCAAGTCAGCCATATTGCATGGGGGACATTGTGCTGGTGGCCATGTTCTATAGGTGACTTCCAAGTCAGCCATATTGCATGGGGACATTGTGCTGGTTGCCATGTTGTATAGGAGACTTCCAAGTCAGCCATATTGCATGGGGGACATTGTGCTGGTTGTATTGTATAGGTGACTTCAAGTGAGCCATATTGCTTGGCGGACATTGTGCTGGTGGCCATGTTCTATAGGTGACTTCCAAGTCAGCCATATTGCATTCGGGACATTGTGCTGTTTGCCATGTCCTATAGGTGACTTCCAAGTCAGCCATATTGCATGGGGGACATTGTGCTGGTTGTCTTGTATAGGTGACTTCCAAGTCAGCCATATTGCTTGGGGGACATTGTGCTGGTTGCCATGTTCTATAGGTGACTTCCAAGTCAGCCATATTGCTTGGGGGACATTGTGCTGGTGTCCATGTTCTATAGGTGACTTCCAAGTCAGCCATATTGCTTGGGGGACATTGTGCTGGTTGCCATGTTGTATAGGTGACTTCCAAGTCAGCCATATTGCATGGGGGACATTGTGCTGGTGGCCATGTTCTATAGGTGACTTCCAAGTCAGCCATATTGCATGGGGGACATTGTGCTGGTTGCCATGTTGTATAGGTGACTTCCAAGTCAGCCATATTGCATGGGGGACATTGTGCTGGTTGTATTGTATAGGTGACTTCCAAGTCATCCATATTGCATGGGGGACATTGTGCTGGTTGCCTTGTCCTATAGGTGACTTCCAAGTCAGCCATATTGCTTGGGGGACATTGTGCTGGTTGCCATGTTCTATAGGTGACTTCCAAGTCAGCCATATTGCATGGGGGACATTGTGCTGGTGGCCATGTTCTATAGGTGACTTCCAAGTCAGCCATATTGCATGGGGGACATTGTGCTGGTTGTCTTGTATAGGTGACTTCCAAGTCAGCCATATTGCATGGGGGACATTGTGCTGGTGGCCATGTTCTATAGGTGACTTCCAAGTCAGCCATATTGCTTGGGGGACATTGTGCTGGTTGTATTGTATAGGTGACTTCCAAGTCAGCCATATTGCATGGGGGACATTGTGCTGGTTGCCATGTTGTATAGGTGACTTCCAAGTGAGCCATATTGCTTGGGGGACATTGTGCTGGTTGTGTTGTATAGGTGACTTCCAAGTCAGCCATATTGCATGGGGGACATTGTGCTGGTTGTCTTGTATAGGTGACTTCCAAGTCAGCCGTGTTGCATGGGGGACATTGTGCTGGTTGTCTTGTATAGGTGACTTCCAAGTCAGCCATATTGCTTGGGGGACATTGTGCTCGTTGCCATGTTCTGTAGGTGACTTCCAAGTCAGCCATATTGCTTGGGGGACATTGTGCTGGTGGCCATGTTCTATAGGTGACTTCCAAGTCAGCCATATTGCTTGGGGGACATTGTGCTGGTTGCCATGTTGTATAGGTGACTTCAAAGTCAGCCATATTGCATGGGGGACATTGTGCTGGTGGCCATGTTCTATAGGTGACTTCCAAGTCAGCCATATTGCATTTGGGACATTGTGCTGGTTGTCTTGTATAGGTGACTTCCAAGTCAGCCATATTGCATGGGGGACATTGTGCTGGTTGTGTTTGTATAGGTGACTTCCAAATCAGCCATATTGCATCGGGGACATTGTGCTGGTTGTATTGTATAGGTGACTTCCAAGTCAGCCATATTGCATGGGGGACATTGTGCTGGTTGTCTTGTATAGGTGACTTCCAAGTCAGCCATATTGCTTGGGGGACATTGTGCTGGTTGTATTGTATAGGTGACTTCCAAGTCAGCCATATTGCATGGGGGACATTGTGCTGGTTGCAATGTTGTATAGGTGACTTCCAAGTCAGCCATATTGCATGGGGGACATTGTGCTGGTGGCCATGTTCTATAGGTGACTTCCAAGTCAGCCATATTGCATTTGGGACATTGTGCTGGTTGTATTGTATAGGTGACTTCCAAGTCAGCCATATTGCATGGGGGACATTGTGCTGGTTGTATTGTATAGGTGACTTCCAAGTGAGCCATATTGCTTGGCGGACATTGTGCTGGTGGCCATGTTCTATAGTTGACTTCCAAGTCAGCCATATTGCATTCGGGACATTGTGCTGGTTGCCATGTCCTATAGGTGACTTCCAAGTCAGCCATATTGCATGGGGGACATTGTGCTGGTTGTCTTGTATAGGTGACTTCCAAGTCAGCCATATTGCTTGGGGGACATTGTGCTGGTTGCCATGTTCTAAAGGTGACTTCCAAGTCAGCCATATTGCTTGGGGGACATTGTGCTGGTGGCCATGTTCTATAGGTGACTTCCAAGTCAGCCATATTGCTTGGGGGACATTGTGCTGGTTGCCATGTTGTATAGGTGACTTCCAAGTCAGCCATATTGCATGGGGGACATTGTGCTGGTGGCCATGTTCTATAGGTGACTTCCAAGTCAGCCATATTGCATGGGGACATTGTGCTGGTTGCCATGTTGTATAGGTGACTTCCAAGTCAGCCATATTGCATGGGGGACATTGTGCTGGTTGTATTGTATAGGTGACTTCCAAGTCAGCCATATTGCATGGGGGACATTGTGCTGGTTGTATTGTATAGGTGACTTCCAAGTGAGCCATATTGCTTGGCGGACATTGTGCTGGTGGCCATGTTCTATAGGTGACTTCCAAGTCAGCCATATTGCTTGGGGGACATTGTGCTGGTTGTATTGTATAGGTGACTTCCAAGTCAGCCATATTGCATGGGGGACATTGTGCTGGTTGCCATGTTGTATAGGTGACTTCCAAGTGAGCCATATTGCTTGGGGGACATTGTGCTGGTTGTGTTGTATAGGTGACTTCCAAGTCAGCCATATTGCATGGGGGACATTGTGCTGGTTGTCTTGTATAGGTGACTTCCAAGTCAGCCGTGTTGCATGGGGGACATTGTGCTGGTTGTCTTGTATAGGTGACTTCCAAGTCAGCCATATTGCTTGGGGGACATTGTGCTCGTTGCCATGTTCTGTAGGTGACTTCCAAGTCAGCCATATTGCTTTGGGGACATTGTGCTGGTGGCCATGTTCTATAGGTGACTTCCAAGTCAGCCATATTGCTTGGGGGACATTGTGCTGGTTGCCATGTTGTATAGGTGACTTCCAAGTCAGCCATATTGCATGGGGGACATTGTGCTGGTGGCCATGTTCTATAGGTGACTTCCAAGTCAGCCATATTGCATTTGGGACATTGTGCTGGTTGTCTTGTATAGGTGACTTCCAAGTCAGCCATATTGCATGGGGGACATTGTGCTGGTTGTGTTTGTATAGGTGACTTCCAAATCAGCCATATTGCATCGGGGACATTGTGCTGGTTGTATTGTATAGGTGACTTCCAAGTCAGCCATATTGCATGGGGGACATTGTGCTGGTTGTCTTGTATAGGTGACTTCCAAGTCAGCCATATTGCTTGGGGGACATTGTGCTGGTTGTATTGTATAGGTGACTTCCAAGTCAGCCATATTGCATGGGGGACATTGTGCTGGTTGCAATGTTGTATAGGTGACTTCCAAGTCAGCCATATTGCATGGGGGACATTGTGCTGGTGGCCATGTTCTATAGGTGACTTCCAAGTCAGCCATATTGCATTTGGGACATTGTGCTGGTTGTATTGTATAGGTGACTTCCAAGTCAGCCATATTGCATGGGGGACATTGTGCTGGTTGTATTGTATAGGTGACTTCCAAGTGAGCCATATTGCTTGGCGGACATTGTGCTGGTGGCCATGTTCTATAGGTGACTTCCAAGTCAGCCATATTGCATTCGGGACATTGTGCTGGTTGCCATGTCCTATAGGTGACTTCCAAGTCAGCCATATTGCATGGGGGACATTGTGCTGGTTGTCTTGTATAGGTGACTTCCAAGTCAGCCATATTGCTTGGGGGACATTGTGCTGGTTGCCATGTTCTATAGGTGACTTCCAAGTCAGCCATATTGCTTGGGGGACATTGTGCTGGTGGCCATGTTCTATAGGTGACTTCCAAGTCAGCCATATTGCTTGGGGGACATTGTGCTGGTTGCCATGTTGTATAGGTGACTTCCAAGTCAGCCATATTGCATGGGGGACATTGTGCTGGTGGCCATGTTCTATAGGTGACTTCCAAGTCAGCCATATTGCATGGGGACATTGTGCTGGTTGCCATGTTGTATAGGTGACTTCCAAGTCAGCCATATTGCATGGGGGACATTGTGCTGGTTGTATTGTATAGGTGACTTCCAAGTCAGCCATATTGCATGGGGGACATTGTGCTGGTTGTATTGTATAGGTGACTTCCAAGTGAGCCATATTGCTTGGCGGACATTGTGCTGGTGGCCATGTTCTATAGGTGACTTCCAAGTCAGCAATATTGCATTCGGGACATTGTGCTGGTTGCCATGTCCTATAGGTGACATCCAAGTCAGCCATATTGCATGAGGGACATTGTGCTGGTTGTCTTGTATAGGTGACTTCCAAGTCAGCCATATTGCTTGGGGGACATTGTGCTGGTTGCCATGTTCTATAGGTGACTTCCAAGTCAGCCATATTGCTTGGGGGACATTGTGCTGGTGGCCATGTTCTATAGGTGACTTCCAAGTCAGCCATATTGCTTGGGGGACATTGTGCTGGTTGCCATGTTGTATAGGTGACTTCCAAGTCAGCCATATTGCATGGGGGACATTGTGCTGGTGGCCATGTTCTATAGGTGACTTCCAAGTCAGCCATATTGCATGGGGGACATTGTGCTGGTTGCCATGTTGTATAGGTGACTTCCAAGTCAGCCATATTGCATGGGGGACATTGTGCTGGTTGTATTGTATAGGTGACTTCCAAGTCATCCATATTGCATGGGGGACATTGTGCTGGTTGCCTTGTCCTATAGGTGACTTCCAAGTCAGCCATATTGCATGGGGGAAATTGTGCTGGTTGTCTTGTATAGGTGACTTCCAAGTCAGCCATATTGCATGGGGGACATTGTGCTGGTGGCCATGTTCTATAGGTGACTTCCAAGTCAGCCATATTGCATGGGGGACATTGTGCTGGTTGTCTTGTATAGGTGACTTCCAAGTCAGCCATATTGCATGGGGGACATTGTGCTGGTGGCCATGTTCTATAGGTGACTTCCAAGTCAGCCATATTGCTTGGGGGACATTGTGCTGGTTGTATTGTATAGGTGACTTCCAAGTCAGCCATATTGCATGGGGGACATTGTGCTGGTTGCCATGTTGTATAGGTGACTTCCAAGTGAGCCATATTGCTTGGGGGACATTGTGCTGGTTGTGTTGTATAGGTGACTTCCAAGTCAGCCATATTGCATGGGGGACATTGTGCTGGTTGTCTTGTATAGGTGACTTCCAAGTCAGCCGTGTTGCATGGGGGACATTGTGCTGGTTGTCTTGTATAGGTGACTTCCAAGTCAGCCATATTGCTTGGGGGACATTGTGCTCGTTGCCATGTTCTGTAGGTGACTTCCAAGTCAGCCATATTGCTTGGGGGACATTGTGCTGGTGGCCATGTTCTATAGGTGACTTCCAAGTCAGCCATATTGCTTGGGGGACATTGTGCTGGTTGCCATGTTGTACAGGTGACTTCCAACTCAGCCATATTGCATGGGGGACATTGTGCTGGTGGCCATTTTCTATAGGTGACTTCCAAGTCAGCCATATTGCATTTGGGGCATTGTGCTGGTTGTCTTGTATAGGTGACTTCCAAGTCAGCCATATTGCTTGGGGGACATTGTGCTGGTTGCCATGTCCTATAGGTGACTTCCAAGTCAGCCATATTGCATGGTGGACATTGTGCTGGTTGTCTTGTATAGGTGTCTTCCAAGTCAGCCATATTGCATGGGGGACATTGTGCTGGTGGCCATGTTGTATAGGTGACTTCCAAGTCAGCCATATTGCATGGGGGACATTGTGCTGGTTGCCATGTTGTATAAGTGACTTCCAAGTCAGCCATATTGCATGGGGGACATTGTGCTGGTTGCCATGTTGTATAGGTGACTTCCAAGTCAGCCATATTGCATGGGGGACATTGTGCTGGTGGCCATGTTCTATAGGTGACTTCCAAGTCAGCCATATTGCATGGGGACATTGTGCTGGTTGCCATGTTGTATAGGTGACTTCCAAGTCAGCCATATTGCATGGGGGACATTGTGCTGGTTGTATTGTATAGGTGACTTCCAAGTCAGCCATATTGCATGGGGGACATTGTGCTGGTTGTATTGTATAGGTGACTTCCAAGTGAGCCATATTGCTTGGCGGACATTGTGCTGGTGGCCATGTTCTATAGGTGACTTCCAAGTCAGCAATATTGCATTCGGGACATTGTGCTGGTTGCCATGTCCTATAGGTGACATCCAAGTCAGCCATATTGCATGGGGGACATTGTGCTGGTTGTCTTGTATAGGTGACTTCCAAGTCAGCCATATTGCTTGGGGGACATTGTGCTGGTTGCCATGTTCTATAGGTGACTTCCAAGTCAGCCATATTGCTTGGGGGACATTGTGCTGGTGGCCATGTTCTATAGGTGACTTCCAAGTCAGCCATATTGCTTGGGGGACATTGTGCTGGTTGCCATGTTGTATAGGTGACTTCCAAGTCAGCCATATTGCATGGGGGACATTGTGCTGGTGGCCATGTTCTATAGGTGACTTCCAAGTCAGCCATATTGCATGGGGGACATTGTGCTGGTTGCCATGTTGTATAGGTGACTTCCAAGTCAGCCATATTGCATGGGGGACATTGTGCTGGTTGTATTGTATAGGTGACTTCCAAGTCATCCATATTGCATGGGGGACATTGTGCTGGTTGCCTTGTCCTATAGGTGACTTCCAAGTCAGCCATATTGCATGGGGGAAATTGTGCTGGTTGTCTTGTATAGGTGACTTCCAAGTCAGCCATATTGCATGGGGGACATTGTGCTGGTGGCCATGTTCTATAGGTGACTTCCAAGTCAGCCATATTGCATGGGGGACATTGTGCTGGTTGTCTTGTATAGGTGACTTCCAAGTCAGCCATATTGCATGGGGGACATTGTGCTGGTGGCCATGTTCTATAGGTGACTTCCAAGTCAGCCATATTGCTTGGGGGACATTGTGCTGGTTGTATTGTATAGGTGACTTCCAAGTCAGCCATATTGCATGGGGGACATTGTGCTGGTTGCCATGTTGTATAGGTGACTTCCAAGTGAGCCATATTGCTTGGGGGACATTGTGCTGGTTGTGTTGTATAGGTGACTTCCAAGTCAGCCATATTGCATGGGGGACATTGTGCTGGTTGTCTTGTATAGGTGACTTCCAAGTCAGCCGTGTTGCATGGGGGACATTGTGGTGGTTGTCTTGTATAGGTGACTTCCAAGTCAGCCATATTGCTTGGGGGACATTGTGCTCGTTGCCATGTTCTGTAGGTGACTTCCAAGTCAGCCATATTGCTTGGGGGACATTGTGCTGGTGGCCATGTTCTATAGGTGACTTCCAAGTCAGCCATATTGCTTGGGGGACATTGTGCTGGTTGCCATGTTGTACAGGTGACTTCCAACTCAGCCATATTGCATGGGGGACATTGTGCTGGTGGCCATTTTCTATAGGTGACTTCCAAGTCAGCCATATTGCATTTGGGGCATTGTGCTGGTTGTCTTGTATAGGTGACTTCCAAGTCAGCCATATTGCTTGGGGGACATTGTGCTGGTTGCCATGTCCTATAGGTGACTTCCAAGTCAGCCATATTGCATGGTGGACATTGTGCTGGTTGTCTTGTATAGGTGTCTTCCAAGTCAGCCATATTGCATGGGGGACATTGTGCTGGTGGCCATGTTGTATAGGTGACTTCCAAGTCAGCCATATTGCATGGGGGACATTGTGCTGGTTGCCATGTTGTATAAGTGACTTCCAAGTCAGCCATATTGCATGGGGGACATTGTGCTGGTTGCCATGTTGTATAGGTGACTTCCAAGTCAGCCATATTGCATGGGGGACATTGTGCTGGTTGCCATGTTGTATAGGTGACTTCCAAGTCAGCCATATTGCTTGGGGGACATTGTGCTGGTTGCCATGTTGTATAGGTGACTTCCAAGTCAGCCATATTGCCTGGGGGACATTGTGCTGGTTGTATTGTATAGGTGACTTCCAAGTCAGCCATATTGCATGGGGGACATTGTGCTGGTGGCCATGTTCTATAGGTGACTTCCAAGTCAGCCATATTGCATGGGGGACATTGTGCTGGTTGCCATGTTGTATAGGTGACTTCCAAGTCAGCCATATTGCATGGGGGACATTGTGCTGGTTGTATTGTATAGGTGACTTCCAAGTCATCCATATTGCATGGGGGACATTGTGCTGGTTTCCTTGTCCTATAGGTGACTTCCAAGTCAGCCATATTGCATGGGGGAAATTGTGCTGGTTGTCTTGTATAGGTGACTTCCAAGTCAGCCATATTGCATGGGGGACATTGTGCTGGTGGCCATGTTCTATAGGTGACTTCCAAGTCAGCCATATTGCATGGGGGACATTGTGCTGGTTGTCTTGTATAGGTGAGTTCCAAGTCAGCCATATTGCATGGGGGACATTGTGCTGTTGGCCATGTTCTATAGGTGACTTCCAAGTCAGCCATATTGCTTGGGGGACATTGTGCTGGTTGTATTGTATAGGTGACTTCCAAGTCAGCCATATTGCATGGGGGACATTGTGCTGGTTGCCATGTTGTATAGGTGACTTCCAAGTGAGCCATATTGCTTGGGGGACATTGTGCTGGTTGTGTTGTATAGGTGACTTCCAAGTCAGCCATATTGCATGGGGGACATTGTGCTGGTTGTCTTGTATAGGTGACTTCCAAGTCAGCCGTGTTGCATGGGGGACATTGTGCTGGTTGTCTTGTATAGGTGACTTCCAAGTCAGCCATATTGCTTGGGGGACATTGTGCTCGTTGCCATGTTCTGTAGGTGACTTCCAAGTCAGCCATATTGCTTGGGGGACATTGTGCTGGTGGCCATGTTCTATAGGTGACTTCCAAGTCAGCCATATTGCTTGGGGGACATTGTGCTGGTTGCCATGTTGTACAGGTGACTTCCAACTCAGCCATATTGCATGGGGGACATTGTGCTGGTGGCCATGTTCTATAGGTGACTTCCAAGTCAGCCATATTGCATTTGGGGCATTGTGCTGGTTGTCTTGTATAGGTGACTTCCAAGTCAGCCATATTGCTTGGGGGACATTGTGCTGGTTGCCATGTCCTATAGGTGACTTCCAAGTCAGCCATATTGCATGGTGGACATTGTGCTGGTTGTCTTGTATAGGTGTCTTCCAAGTCAGCCATATTGCATGGGGGACATTGTGCTGGTGGCCATGTTGTATAGGTGACTTCCAAGTCAGCCATATTGCATGGGGGACATTGTGCTGGTTGCCATGTTGTATAAGTGACTTCCAAGTCAGCCATATTGCATGGGGGACATTGTGCTGGTTGCCATGTTGTATAGGTGACTTCCAAGTCAGCCATATTGCATGGGGGACATTGTGCTGGTTGCCATGTTGTATAGGTGACTTCCAAGTCAGCCATATTGCTTGGGGGACATTGTGCTGGTTGCCATGTTGTATAGGTGACTTCCAAGTCAGCCATATTGCCTGGGGGACATTGTGCTGGTTGTATTGTATAGGTGACTTCCAAGTCAGCCATATTGCATTGGGGACATTGTGCTGGTTGCCATGTTGTATAGGTGACTTCCAAGTCAGCCATATTGCATGGGGGACATTGTGCTGGTTGCCATGTTGTATAGGTGACTTCCAAGTCAGCCATATTGCCTGGGGGACATTGTGCTGGTTGTATTGTATAGGTGACTTCCAAGTCAGCCATATTGCATGGGGGACATTGTGCTGGTTGCCATGTTGTATAGGTGACTTCCAAGTCAGCCATATTGCATGGGGGACATTGTGCTGGTTGCCATGTTGTATAGGTGACGTCCAAGTGAGCCATATTGCTTGGGGGACATTGTGCTGGTTGTGCTGTATAGGTGACTTCCAAGTCAGCCATATTGCATCGGGGACATTGTGCTGGTTGTCTTGTATAGGTGACTTCCAAGTCAGCCGTGTTGCATGGGGGACATTGTGCTGGTGGCCATGTTCTATAGGTGACTTCCAAGTCAGCCATATTGCATGGGGGACATTGTGCTGGTTGCCATGTTGTATAGGTGACTTCCAAGTCAGCCATATTGCATGGGGGACATTGTGCTGGTTGTGTTGTATAGGTGACTTCCAAGTCAGCCATATTGCATGGGGGACATTGTGCTGGTTGTATTGTATAGGTGACTTCCAAGTCAGCCATATTGCATGGGGGACATTGTGCTGGTTGTATTGTATAGGTGACTTCCAAGTGAGCCATATTGCTTGGGGGACATTCTGCTGGTGGCCATGTTGTATAGGTGACTTCCAAGTCAGCCATATTGCTTGGGGGACATTGTGCTGGTTGCCATGTTCTATAGGTGACTTCCAAGTCAGCCATATTGCATGGGGGACATTGTGCTGGTTGTGTTGTATAGGTGACTTCCAAGTCAGCCATATTGCATGGGGGACATTGTGCTTGTTGTGTTGTATAGGTGACTTCCAAGTCAGCCATATTGCATGGGGGACATTGTGCTGGTTGTATTGCATAGGTGACTTCCAAGTCAGCCATATTGCATGGGGGACATTGTGCTGGTTGCCATGTTGTATAGGTGACTTCCAAGTCAGCCATATTGCATGGGGGACATTGTGCTGGTGGCCATGTTCTATAGGTGACTTCCAAGTCAGCCATATTGCATTTGGGACATTGTGCTGGTTGTCTTGTATAGGTGACTTCCAAGTCAGCCATATTGCATGGGGGACATTGTGCTGGTTGTGTTGTATACGTGACTTCCAAATCAGCCATATTGCATGGGGGACATTGTGCTGGTTGTATTGTATAGGTGACTTCCAAGTCAGCCATATTGCATGGGGGACATTGTGCTGGTTGTATTGTATAGGTGACTTCCAAGTCAGCCATATTGCATGGGGGACATTGTGCTGGTGGCCATGTCCTATAGGTGACTTCCAAGTCAGCCATATTGCATGGGGGACATTGTGCTGGTTGTCTTGTATAGGTGACTTCCAAATCAGCCATATTGCTTGGGGGACATTGTGCTGGTGGTATTGTATAGGTGACTTCCAAGTCAGCCATATTGCATGGGGGACATTGTGCTGGTTGCCATGTTGTATAGGTGACTTCCAAGTCAGCAATATTGCATGGGGGACATTGTGCTGTTGGCCATGTTCTATAGGTGCCTTCCAAGTCAGCCATATTGCATTTGGGACATTGTGCTGGTTGTCTTGTATAGGTGACTTCCAAGTCAGCCATATTGCATGGGTGACATTGTGCTGGTTGCCATGTTGTATAGGTGACTTCCAAGTGAGCCATATTGCTTGGGGGACATTGTGCTGGTTGTGTTGTATAGGTGACTTCCAAGTCAGCCATATTGCATGGGGGACATTGTGCTGGTTGTCTTGTATAGGTGACTTCCAAGTCAGCCGTGTTGCATGGGGGACATTGTGCTGGTGGCCATGTTCTATAGGTGACTTCCAAGTGAGCCATATTGCATGGGGGACATTGTGCTGGTTGCCATGTTGTATAGGTGACTTCCAAGTCAGCCATATTGCTTGGGGGACATTGTGCTGGTTGCCATGTTCTATAGGTGACTTCCAAGTGAGCCATATTGCTTGGGGGACATTGTGCTGGTTGCCATGTTGTATAGGTGACTTCCAAGTGAGCCATATTGCATGGGGGACATTGTGCTGGTGGCCATGTTCTATAGGTGACTTCCAAGTCAGCCACATTGCATGGGGGACATTGTGCTGGTTTCTTGTATAGGTGACTTCCAAGTCAGCCATATTGCATGGGGGACATTGTGCTGGTTGCCATGTTGTATAGGTGACTTCCAAGTCAGCCATATTGCATGGGGGACATTGTGCTGGTTGCCATGTTGTATAGGTGACTTCCAAGTCAGCCATATTGCATGGGGGACATTGTGCTGGATGCCATGTTGTATAGGTGACTTCCAAATCAGCCATATTGCATGGGGGACATTGTGCTGGTTGTATTGTATAGGTGACTTCCAAGTCAGCCGTGTTGCATGGGGGACATTGTGCTGGTGGCCATGTTCTATAGGTGACTTCCAAGTGAGCCATATTGCATGGGGGACATTGTGCTGGTTGCCATGTTGTATAGGTGACTTCCAAGTCAGCCATATTGCTTGGGGGACATTGTGCTGGTTGCCATGTTCTATAGGTGACTTCCAAGTGAGCCATATTGCTTGGGGGACATTGTGCTGGTTGCCATGTTGTATAGGTGACTTCCAAGTCAGCCATATTGCATGGGGGACATTGTGCTGGTGGCCATGTTCTATAGGTGACTTCCAAGTCAGCCACATTGCATGGGGGACATTGTGCTGGTTTCTTGTATAGGTGACTTCCAAGTCAGCCATATTGCATGGGGGACATTGTGCTGGTTGCCATGTTGTATAGGTGACTTCCAAGTCAGCCATATTGCATGGGGGACATTGTGCTGGTTGCCATGTTGTATAGGTGACTTCCAAGTCAGCCATATTGCATGGGGGACATTGTGCTGGATGCCATGTTGTATAGGTGACTTCCAAGTGAGCCATATTGCATGGGGGACATTGTGCTGGTTGTGTTGTATAGGTGACTTCCAAGTCAGCCATATTGCATGGGGGACATTGTGCTGGTTGTGTTGTATAGGTGACTTCCAAGTCAGCCATATTGCATGGGGGACATTGTGCTGGTTGTATTGTATAGGTGACTTCCAAGTCAGCCATATTGCATGGGGGACATTGTGCTGGTTGTATTGTATAGGTGACTTCCAAGTAAGCCATATTGCTTGGGGGACATTGTGCTGGTGGCCATGTTCTATAGGTGACTTCCAAGTCAGCCATATTGCATGGGGGACATTGTGCTGGTTGCCATGTCCTATAGGTGAATTCCAAGTCAGCCATATTGCATGGGGGACATTGTGCTGGTTGCCATGTTGTATAGGTGACTTCCAAGTGAGCCATATTGCTTGGGGGACATTGTGCTGGTTGTGTTGTATAGGTGACTTCCAAGTCAGCCATATTGCATGGGGGACATTGTGCTGGTTGTCTTGAATAGGTGACTTCCAAGTCAGCCGTGTTGCATGGGGGACATTGTGCTGGTGGCCATGTTGTAAAGGTGACTTCCAAGTCAGCCATATTGCATGGGGGACATTGTGCTGGTTGCCATGTTGTATAGGTGACTTCCAAGTGAGCCATATTGCTTGGGGGACATTGTGCTGGTTGTGTTGTATAGGTGACTTCCAAGTCAGCCATATTGCCTGGGGGACATTGTGCTGGTTGTCTTGAATAGGTGACTTCCAAGTCAGCCGTGTTGCATGGGGGACATTGTGCTGGTGGCCATGTTGTAAAGGTGACTTCCAAGTCAGCCATATTGCATGGGGGACATTGTGCTGGTTGCCATGTTGTATAGGTGACTTCCAAGTGAGCCATATTGCTTGGGGGACATTGTGCTGGTTGTGTTGTATAGGTGACTTCCAAGTCAGCCATATTGCATGGGGGACATTGTGCTGGTTGTCTTGTATAGGTGACTTCCAAGTCAGCCGTGTTGCATGGGGGACATTGTGCTGGTGGCCATGTTGTAAAGGTGACTTCCAAGTCAGCCATATTGCATGGGGGACATTGTGCTGGTTGCCATGTTGTATAGGTGACTTCCAAGTCAGCCATATTGCATGGGGGACATTGTGCTGGTTGCCATGTTGTATAGGTGACTTACAAGTCAGCCATATTGCATGGGGGACATTGTGCTGGTTGCCATGTCCTATAGGTGACTTCCAAGTCAGCCATATTGCATGGGGGAAATTGTGCTGGTTGTCTTGTATAGGTGACTTTTAAGTCAGCCATATTGCTTGGGGGACATTGTGCTGGTTGCCATGTTCTATAGGTGACTTCCAAGTCAGCCATATTGCTTGGGGGACATTGTGCTGGTTGCCATGTTGTATAGGTGACTTCCAAGTCAGCCATATTGCTTGGGGGACATTGTGCTGGTTGCCATGTTCTATAGGTGACTTACAAGTCAGCCATATTGCATGGGGAACGTTGTGCTGGTTGTCTTGTATGGGTGACATCCAAGTCAGCCATATTGCATGGGGGACATTGTGCTGGTTGTATTGTATAGGTGACTTCCAAGTGAGCCATATTGCATGGGGGACATTGTGCTGGTGGCCATGTCCTATAGGTGACTTCCAAGTCAGCCATATTGCATGGGGGACATTGTGCTGGTTGTCTTGTATAGGTGACTTCCAAGTCAGCCATATTGCTTGGGGGACATTGTGCTGGTTGTATTGTATAGGTGACTTCCAAGTCAGCCATATTGCATGGGGGACATTTTGCTGGTTGCCATGTTGTATAGGTGACTTCCAAGTCAGCCATATTGCATGGGGGACATTGTGCTGGTGGCCATGTTCTATAGGTGACTTCCAAGTCAGCCATATTGCATTTGGGACATTGTGCTGGTTGTCTTGTATAGGTGACTTCCAAGTCAGCCATATTGCATGGGGGACATTGTGCTGGTTGTGTTGTATAGGTGACTTCCAAATCAGCCATATTGCATGGGGGACATTGTGCTGGTTGTATTGTATAGGTGACTTCGAAGTCAGCCATATTGCATGGGGGACATTGTGCTGGTTGTCTTGTATAGGTGACTTCCAAGTCAGCCGTATTGCATGGGGGACATTGTGCTGGTTGTATTGTATAGGTGACTTCCAAGTCAGCCATATTGCATGGTTGACATTGTGCTGGTGGCCATGTTCTATAGGTGACTTCCAAGTCAGCCACATTGCATGGGGGACATTGTGCTGGTTTCTTGTATAGGTGACTTCCAAGTCAGCCATATTGCATGGGGGACAATGTGCTGGTTGCTATGTTGTATAGGTGACTTCCAAGTCAGCCATATTGCATGGGGGACATTGTGCTGGTTGCCATGTTGTATAGGTGACTTCCAAGTCAGCCATATTGCATGGGGGACATTGTGCTGGATGCCATGTTGTATAGGTGACTTCCAAGTGAGCCATATTGCATGGGGGACATTGTGCTGGTTGTGCTGTATAGGTGACTTCCAAGTCAGCCATATTGCATGGGGGACATTGTGCTGGTTGTGTTGTATAGGTGACTTCCAAGTCAGCCATATTGCATGGGGGACATTGTGCTGGTTGTATTGTATAGGTGACTTCCAAGTCAGCCATATTGCATGGGGGACATTGTGCTGGTTGTATTGTATAGGTGACTTCCACGTGAGCCATATTGCTTGGGGGACATTGTGCTGGTGGCCATGTTCTATAGGTGACTTCCAAGTCAGCCATATTGCATGGGGGACATTGTGCTGGTTGCCATGTCCTATAGGTGACTTCCAAGTCAGCCATATTGCATGGGGGACATTGTGCTGGTTGCCATGTTGTATAGGTGACTTCCAAGTGAGCCATATTGCTTGGGGGACATTGTGCTGGTTGTGTTGTATAGGTGACTTCCAAGTCAGCCATATTGCATGGGGGACATTGTGCTGGTTGTCTTGTATAGGTGACTTCCAAGTCAGCCGTGTTGCATGGGGGACATTGTGCTGGTGGCCATGTTGTAAAGGTGACTTCCAAGTCAGCCATATTGCATGGGGGACATTGTGCTGGTTGCCATGTTGTATAGGTGACTTCCAAGTCAGCCATATTGCATGGGGGACATTGTGCTGGTTGCCATGTTGTATAGGTGACTTACAAGTCAGCCATATTGCATGGGGGACATTGTGCTGGTTGCCATGTCCTATAGGTGACTTCCAAGTCAGCCATATTGCATGGGGGAAATTGTGCTGGTTGTCTTGTATAGGTGACTTTTAAGTCAGCCATATTGCTTGGGGGACATTGTGCTGGTTGCCATGTTCTATAGGTGACTTCCAAGTCAGCCATATTGCTTGGGGGACATTGTGCTGGTTGCCATGTTGTATAGGTGACTTCCAAGTCAGCCATATTGCTTGGGGGACATTGTGCTGGTTGCCATGTTGTATAGGTGACTTCCAAGTCAGCCATATTGCATGGGGGACATTGTGCTGGTGGCCATGTTCTATAGGTGACTTCCAAGTCAGCCATATTGCATGGGGGACGTTGTGCTGGTTGTCTTGTATAGGTGACTTCCAAGTCAGCCATATTGCATGGGGGACATTGTGCTGGTTGTGTTGTATAGGTGACTTCCAAATCAGCCATATTGCATGGGGGACATTGTGCTGGTTGTATTGTATAGGTGACTTCCAAGTCAGCGATATTGCATGGGGGACATTGTGCTGGTTGTATTGTATAGGTGACTTCCAAGTCAGCCATATTGCATGGGGGACATTGTGCTGGTGGCCATGTCCTATAGGTGACTTCCAAGTCAGCCATATTGCATGGGGGACATTGTGCTGGTGGCCATGTTCTATAGGTGACTTCCAAGTCAGCCATATTCCATTTGGGACATTGTGCTGGTTGTCTTGTATAGGTGACTTCCAAGTCAGCCATATTGCATGGGGGACATTGTGCTGGTTGTGTTGTATAGGTGACTTCCAAATCAGCCATATTGCATGGGGGACATTGTGCTGGTTGTATTGTATAGGTGACTTCCAAGTCAGCCATATTGCATGGGGGACATTGTGCTGGTTGTCTTGTATAGGTGACTTCCAAATCAGCCATATTGCATGGGGGACATTGTGCTGGTTGTATTGTATAGGTGACTTCCAAGTCAGCCATATTGCATGGGGGACATTGTGCTGGTGGCCATGTTCTATAGTTGACTTCCAAGTCAGCCATATTGCATGGGGGACATTGTGCTGGTTGCCATGTTGTATAGGTGACTTCCAAGTGAGCCATATTGCTTGGGGGACATTGTGCTGGTTGTGTTGTATAGGTGACTTCCAAGTCAGCCATATTGCATGGGGGACATTGTGCTGGTTGTCTTGTATAGGTGACTTCCAAGTCAGCCGTGTTGCATGGGGGACATTGTGCTGGTGGCCATGTTGTAAAGGTGACTTCCAAGTCAGCCATATTGCATGGGGGACATTGTGCTGGTTGCCATGTTGTATAGGTGACTTCCAAGTCAGCCATATTGCATGGGGGACATTGTGCTGGTTGCCATGTTGTATAGGTGACTTACAAGTCAGCCATATTGCATGGGGGACATTGTGCTGGTTGCCATGTCCTATAGGTGACTTCCAAGTCAGCCATATTGCATGGGGGAAATTGTGCTGGTTGTCTTGTATAGGTGACTTTTAAGTCAGCCATATTGCTTGGGGGACATTGTGCTGGTTGCCATGTTCTATAGGTGACTTCCAAGTCAGCCATATTGCTTGGGGGACATTGTGCTGGTTGCCATGTTGTATAGGTGACTTCCAAGTCAGCCATATTGCTTGGGGGACATTGTGCTGGTTGCCATGTTGTATAGGTGACTTCCAAGTCAGCCATATTGCATGGGGGACATTGTGCTGGTGGCCATGTTCTATAGGTGACTTCCAAGTCAGCCATATTGCATGGGGGACGTTGTGCTGGTTGTCTTGTATAGGTGACTTCCAAGTCAGCCATATTGCATGGGGGACATTGTGCTGGTTGTGTTGTATAGGTGACTTCCAAATCAGCCATATTGCATGGGGGACATTGTGCTGGTTGTATTGTATAGGTGACTTCCAAGTCAGCGATATTGCATGGGGGACATTGTGCTGGTTGTATTGTATAGGTGACTTCCAAGTCAGCCATATTGCATGGGGGACATTGTGCTGGTGGCCATGTCCTATAGGTGACTTCCAAGTCAGCCATATTGCATGGGGGACATTGTGCTGGTGGCCATGTTCTATAGGTGACTTCCAAGTCAGCCATATTCCATTTGGGACATTGTGCTGGTTGTCTTGTATAGGTGACTTCCAAGTCAGCCATATTGCATGGGGGACATTGTGCTGGTTGTGTTGTATAGGTGACTTCCAAATCAGCCATATTGCATGGGGGACATTGTGCTGGTTGTATTGTATAGGTGACTTCCAAGTCAGCCATATTGCATGGGGGACATTGTGCTGGTTGTCTTGTATAGGTGACTTCCAAGTCAGCCATATTGCATGGGGGACATTGTGCTGGTTGTATTGTATAGGTGACTTCCAAGTCAGCCATATTGCATGGGGGACATTGTGCTGGTTGCCATGTTGTATAGGTGACTTCCAAGTCAGCCATATTGCATGGGGGACATTGTGCTGGTGGCCATGTTCTATAGGTGACTTCCAAGTCAGCCTTATTGCATTTGGGACATTGTGCTGGTTGTATTGTATAGGTGACTTCCAAGTCAGCCATATTGCATGGGGGACATTGTGCTGGTTGTATTGTATAGGTGACTTCCAAGTGAGCCATATTGCTTGGGGGACATTGTGCTGGTGGCCATGTTCTATAGGTGACTTCCAAGTCAGCCATATTGCATGGGGGACATTGTGCTGGTTGCCATGTCCTATAGGTGACTTCCAAGTCAGCCATATTGCAAGGGGGACATTGTGCTGGTTGTCTTGTATAGGTGACTTCCAAGTCAGCCATATTGCTTGGGGGACATTGTGCTGGTTGCCATGTTCTATAGGTGACTTCCAAGTCAGCCATATTGCTTGGGGGACATTGTGCTGGTGGCCATGTTCTATAGGTGACTTCCAAGTCAGCCATATTGCTTGGGGGACATTGTGCTGGTTGCCATGTTGTATAGGTGACTTCCAAGTCAGCCATATTGCATGGGGGACATTGTGCTGGTGGCCATGTTCTATAGGTGACTTCCAAGTCAGCCAAATTGCATGGGGGACATTGTGCTGGTTGCCATGTTGTATAGGTAACTTCCAAGTCAGCCATATTGTATGGGGGACATTGTGCTGGTGGCCATGTTCTATAGTTGACTTCCAAGTCAGCCATATTGCATTTGGGACATTGTGCTGGTTGTCTTGTATAGGTGACTTCCAAGTCAGCCATATTGCATGGGGGACATTGTGCTGGTTGTGTTGTATAGGTGACTTCCAAATCAGCCATATTGCATGGGGGACATTGTGCTGGTTGTATTGTATAGGTGACTTCCAAGTCAGCCATATTGCATGGGGGACATTGTGCTGGTTGTGTTGTATAGGTGACTTCCAAATCAGCCATATTGCATGGGGGACATTGTGCTGGTTGTATTGTATAGGTGACTTCCAAGTCAGCCATATTGCATGGGGGACATTGTGCTGGTTGTCTTGTATAGGTGACTTCCAAGTCAGCCATATTGCATGGGGGACATTGTGCTGGTTGTATTGTATAGGTGACTTCCAAGTCAGCCATATTGCATGGGGGACATTGTGCTGGTTGCCATGTTGTATAGGTGACTTCCAAGTCAGCCATATTGCATGGGGGACATTGTGCTGATGGCCATGTTCTATAGGTGACTTCCAAGTCAGCCGTGTTGCATGGGGGACATTGTGCTGGTTGTGTTGTATAGGTGACTTCCAAGTCAGCCATATTGCATGGGGGACATTGTGCTGGTGGCCATGTTGTAAAGGTGACTTCCAAGTCAGCCATATTGCATGGGGGACATTGTGCGGGTTGCCATGTTGTATAGGTGACTTCCAAGTCAGCCATATTGCATGGGGGACATTGTGCTGGTTGCCATGTTGTATAGGTGACTTCCAAGTCAGCCATATTGCATGGGGGACATTGTGCTGGTTGCCACGTTGTATAGGTGACTTCCAAGTCAGCCATATTGCATGGGGACATTGTGCTGGTTGCCATGTTGTATAGGTGACTTACAAGTCAGCCATATTGCATGGGGGAAATTGTGCTGGTTGTCTTGTATAGGTGACTTTTAAGTCAGCCATATTGCTTGGGGGACATTGTGCTGGTTGCCAGGTTCTAAAGGTGACTTCCAAGTCAGCCATATTGCATTGGGGACATTGTGCTGGTTGTCTTGTATAGGTGACTTCCAAGTCAGCCATATTGCTTGGGGGACATTGTGCTGGTTGTATTGTATAGGTGACTTCCAAGTCAGCCATATTGCATGGGGGACATTGTGCTGTTTGCCATGTTGTATAGGTGACTTCCAAGTCAGCCATATTGCATGGGGGACATTGTGCTGGTGGCCATGTTCTATAGGTGACTTCCAAGTCAGCCATATTGCATTTGGGACATTGTGCTGGTTGTCTTGTATAGGTGACTTCCAAGTCAGCCATATTGCATGGGGGACATTGTGCTGGTTGTATTGTATAGGTGACTTCCAAGTCAGCCATATTGCATGGGGGACATTGTGCTGGTTGTATTGTATAGGTGACTTCCAAGTGAGCCATATTGCTTGGGGGACATTGTGCTGGTGGCCATGTTCTATAGGTGACTTCCATGTCAGCCATATTGCATGGGGGACAATGTGCTGGTTGCCATGTCCTATAGGTGACTTCCAAGTCAGCCATATTGCATGGGGGACATTGTGCTGGTTTTCTTGTATAGGTGACTTCCAATTTAGCCATATTGCTTGGGGGACATTGTGCTGGTTGCCATGTTCTATAGGTGACTTCCAAGTCAGCCATATTGCTTGGGGGACATTGTGCTGGTGGCCATGTTCTATAGGTGACTTCCAAGTCAGCCATATTGCTTGTGGGACATTGTGCTGGTTGCCATGTTGTATAGGTGACTTCCAAGTCAGCCATATTGCATGGGGGACATTGTGCTGGTGGCCATGTTCTATAGGTGACTTCCAAGTCAGCCATATTGCATGGGGGACATTGTGCTGGTTGCCATGTTGTATAGGTGACTTCCAAGTCAGCCATATTGCATGGGGGACATTGTGCTGGTGGCCATGTTCTATAGGTGACTTCCAAGTCAGCCATATTGCATGGGGGACATTGTGCTGGTTGTCTTGTATAGGTGACTTCCAAGTCAGCCATATTGCATGGGGGACATTGTCCTGGTTGTGTTGTATAGGTGACTTCCAAGTCAGCCATATTGCATGGGGGACATTGTGCTGGTGGCCATGTTCTATAGGTGACTTCCAAGTCAGCCATATTGCATGGGGGACATTGTGCTGGTTGTCTTGTATAGGTGACTTCCAAGTCAGCCATATTGCATAGGGGACATTGTGCTGGTTGTGTTGTATAGGTGACTTCCAAATCAGCCATATTGCATGGGGGACATTGTGCTGGTTGTATTGTATAGGTGACTTCCAAGTCAGCCATATTGCATGGGGGACATTGTGCTGGTTGTATTGTATAGGTGACTTCCAAGTCAGCCATATTGCATGGGGGACATTGTGCTGGTGGCCATGTCCTATAGGTGACTTCCAAGTCAGCCATATTGCATGGGGGACATTGTGCTGGTTGTCTTGTATAGGTGACGTCCAAGTCAGCCATATTGCTTGGGGGACATTGTGCTGGTTGTATTGTATAGGTGACTTCCAAGTCAGCCATATTGCATGGGGGACATTGTGCTGGTTGCCATGTTGTATAGGTGACTTCCAAGTCAGCCATATTGCCTGGGGGACATTGTGCTGGTGGCCATGTTCTATAGGTGACTTCCAAGTCAGCCATATTGCATTTGGGACATTGTGCTGGTTGTCTTGTATAGGTGACTTCCAAGTCAGCCATATTGCTTGGGGGACATTGTGCTGGTTGCCATGTTCTATAGGTGACTTCCAAGTCAGCCATATTGCTTGGTGGACATTGTGCTGGTGGCCATGTTCTATAGGTGACTTCCAAGTCAGCCATATTGCTTGGGGGACATTGTGCTGGTTGCCATGTTGTATAGGTGACTTCCAAGTCAGCCATTTTGCATGGGGGACATTGTGCTGGTGGCCATGTTCTATAGGTGACTTCCAAGTCAGCCATATTGCATGGGGGACATTGTGCTGGTTGCCATGTTGTATAGGTGACTTCCAAGTCAGCCATATTGCATGGGGGACATTGTGCTGGTGGCCATGTTCTATAGGTGACTTCCAAGTCAGCCATATTGCATTTGGGACATTGTGCTGGTTGTATTGTATAGGTGACTTCCAAGTCAGCCATATTGCATGGGGGACATTGTGCTGGTTGTATTGCATAGGTGACTTCCAAGTGAGCCATATTGCTTGGGGGACATTGTGCTGGTGGCCATGTTCTATAGGTGACTTCCAAGTCAGCCATATTGCATGGGGGACATTGTGCTGGTTGCCATGTCCTATAGGTGACTTCCAAGTCAGCCATATTGCAAGGGGGACATTGTGCTGGTTGTCTTGTATAGGTGACTTCCAAGTCAGCCATATTGCTTGGGGGACATTGTGCTGGTTGCCATGTTCTATAGGTGACTTCCAAGTCAGCCATATTGCTTGGGGGACATTGTGCTGGTGGCCATGTTCTATAGGTGACTTCCAAGTCAGCCATATTGCTTGGGGGACATTGTGCTGGTTGCCATGTTGTATAGGTGACTTCCAAGTCAGCCATATTGCATGGGGGACATTGTGCTGGTGGCCATGTTCTATAGGTGACTTCCAAGTCAGCCATATTGCATGGGGGACATTGTGCTGGTTGCCATGTTGTATAGGTGACTTCCAAGTCAGCCATATTGCATGGGGGACATTGTGCTGGTGGCCATGTTCTATAGGTGACTTCCAAGTCAGCCATATTGCATTTGGGACATTGTGCTGGTTGTCTTGTATAGGTGACTTCCAAGTCAGCCATATTGCATGGGGGACATTGTGCTGGTTGTGTTGTATAGGTGACTTCCAAATCAGCCATATTGCATGGGGGACATTGTGCTGGTTGTATTGTATAGGTGACTTCCAAGTCAGCCATATTGCATGGGGGACGTTGTGCTTGTTGTCTTGTATAGGTGACTTCCAAGTCAGCCATATTGCATGGGGGACATTGTGCTGGTTGTCTTGTATAGGTGACTTCCAAGTCAGCCATATTACATGGGGGACATTGTGCTGGTTGTGTTGTATAGGTGACTTACAAATCAGCCATATTGCATGGGGGACATTGTGCTGGTTGTATTGTATAGGTGACTTCCAAGTCAGCCATATTGCATGGGGGACATTGTGCTGGTTGTATTGTATAGGTGACTTCCAAGTGAGCCATATTGCTTGGGGGACATTGTGCTGGTGGCCATGTTCTATAGGTGACTTCCATGTCAGCCATATTGCATGGGGGACATTGTGCTGGTTGCCATGTCCTATAGGTGACTTCCAAGTCAGCCATATTGCATGGGGGACATTGTGCTGGTTTTCTTGTATAGGTGACTTCCAATTTAGCCATATTGCTTGGGGGACATTGTGCTGGTTGCCATGTTCTATAGGTGACTTCCAAGTCAGCCATATTGCTTGGGGGACATTGTGCTGGTGGCCATGTTCTATAGGTGACTTCCAAGTCAGCCATATTGCTTGGGGGACATTGTGCTGGTTGCCATGTTGTATAGGTGACTTCCAAGTCAGCCATATTGCATGGGGGACATTGTGCTGGTGGCCATGTTCTATAGGTGACTTCCAAGTCAGCCATATTGCATGGGGGACATTGTGCTGGTTGCCATGTTGTATAGGTGACTTCCAAGTCAGCCATATTGCATGGGGGACATTGTGCTGGTGGCCATGTTCTAAAGGTGACTTCCAAGTCAGCCATATTGCATGGGGGACATTGTGCTGGTTGTCTTGTATAGGTGACTTCCAAGTCAGCCATATTGCATGGGGGACATTGTGCTGGTTGTATTGTATAGGTGACTTCCAAGTCAGCCATATTGCATGGGGGACATTGTGCTGGTGGCCATGTCCTATAGGTGACTTCCAAGTCAGCCATATTGCATGGGGGACATTGTGCTGGTTGTCTTGTATAGGTGACGTCCAAGTCAGCCATATTGCTTGGGGGACATTGTGCTGGTTGTATTGTATAGGTGACTTCCAAGTGAGCCATATTGCATGGGGGACATTGTGCTGGTTGTCTTGTATAGGTGACTTCCAAGTCAGCCATATTGCTTGGGGGACATTGTGCTGGTTGTATTGTATAGGTGACTTCCAAGTCAGCCATATTGCATGGGGGACATTGTGCTGGTGGCCATGTTCTATAGGTGACTTCCAAGTCAGCCATATTGCATGGGGGACATTGTGCTGGTTGTCTTGTATAGGTGACTTCCAAGTCAGCCATATTGCATGGGGGACATTGTGCTGGTTGTGTTGTATAGGTGACTTCCAAATCAGCCATATTGCATGGGGGACATTGTTCTGGTTGTATTGTATAGGTGACTTCCAAGTCAGCCATATTGCATGGGGGACATTGTGCTGGTTGTATTGTATAGGTGACTTCCAAGTCAGCCATATTGCATGGGGGACATTGTGCTGGTGGCCATGTCCTATAGGTGACTTCCAAGTCAGCCATATTGCATGGGGGACATTGTGCTGGTTGTCTTGTATAGGTGACGTCCAAGTCAGCCATATTGCTTGGGGGACATTGTGCTGGTTGTATTGTATAGGTGACTTCCAAGTGAGCCATATTGCATGGGGGACATTGTGCTGGTTGTCTTGTATAGGTGACTTCCAAGTCAGCCATATTGCTTGGGGGACATTGTGCTGGTTGTATTGTATAGGTGACTTCCAAGTCAGCCATATTGCATGGGGGACATTGTGCTGGTTGTCATGTTGTATAGGTGACTTCCAAGTCAGCCATATTGCATGGGGGACATTGTGCTGGTGGCTATGTTCTATACGTGACTTCCAAGTCAGCCATATTGCATTTGGGACATTGTGCTGGTTGTATTGTATAGGTGACTTCCAAGTCAGCCATATTGCATGGGGGACATTGTGCTGGTTGTATTGTATAGGTGACTTCCAAGTGAGCCATATTGCTTGGGGGACATTGTGCGGGTGGCCATGTTCTATAGGTGACTTCCAAGTCAGCCATATTGCATGGGGGACATTGTGCTGGTTGTCTTGTATAGGTGACTTCCAAGTCAGCCATATTGCATGGGGGACATTGTGCTGGTTGTGTTGTATAGGTGACTTCCAAATCAGCCATATTGCATGGGGGACATTGTTCTGGTTGTATTGTATAGGTGACTTCCAAGTCAGCCATATTGCATGGGGGACATTGTGCTGGTTGTATTGTATAGGTGACTTCCAAGTCAGCCATATTGCATGGGGGACATTGTGCTGGTGGCCATGTCCTATAGGTGACTTCCAAGTCAGCCATATTGCATGGGGGACATTGTGCTGGTTGTCTTGTATAGGTGACGTCCAAGTCAGCCATATTGCTTGGGGGACATTGTGCTGGTTGTATTGTATAGGTGACTTCCAAGTGAGCCATATTGCATGGGGGACATTGTGCTGGTTGTCTTGTATAGGTGACTTCCAAGTCAGCCATATTGCTTGGGGGACATTGTGCTGGTTGTATTGTATAGGTGACTTCCAAGTCAGCCATATTGCATGGGGGACATTGTGCTGGTTGTCATGTTGTATAGGTGACTTCCAAGTCAGCCATATTGCATGGGGGACATTGTGCTGGTGGCTATGTTCTATACGTGACTTCCAAGTCAGCCATATTGCATTTGGGACATTGTGCTGGTTGTATTGTATAGGTGACTTCCAAGTCAGCCATATTGCATGGGGGACATTGTGCTGGTTGTATTGTATAGGTGACTTCCAAGTGAGCCATATTGCTTGGGGGACATTGTGCGGGTGGCCATGTTCTATAGGTGACTTCCAAGTCAGCCATATTGCATGGGGGACATTGTGCTGGTTGCCATGTCCTATAGGTGACTTCCAAGTCAGCCATATTGCATGGGGGACATTGTGCTGGTTGTCTTGTATAGGTGACTTCCAAGTCAGCCATATTGCTTGGGGGACATTGTGCTGGTTGCCATGTTCTATAGGTGACTTCCAAGTCAGCCATATTGCTTGGGGGACATTGTGCTGGTGGCCATGTTCTATAGGTGACTTCCAAGTCAGCCATATTGCTTGGGGGACATTGTGCTGGTTGCCATGTTGTATAGGTGACTTCCAAGTCAGCCATATTGCATGGGGGACATTGTGCTGGTGGCCATGTTCTATAGGTGACTTCCAAGTCAGCCATATTGCATGGGGGACATTGTGCTGGTTGCCATGTTGTATAGGTGACTTCCAAGTCAGCCATATTGCATGGGGGACATTGTGCTGGTTGTATTGTATAGGTGACTTCCAAGTCAGCCATATTGCATGGGGGACATTGTGCTGGTTGCCATGTCCTATAGGCGACTTCCAAGTCAGCCATATTGCATGGGGGAAATTGTGCTGGTTGTCTTGTATAGGTGACTTCCAAGTCAGCCATATTGCTTGGGGGACATTGTGCTGGTTGCCATGTTCTATAGGTGACTTCCAAGTCAGCCATATTGCATGGGGGACATTGTGCTGGTGGCCATGTTCTATAGGTGACTTCCAAGTCAGCCATATTGCATGGGGGACATTGTGCTGGTTGTCTTGTATAGGTGACTTCCAAGTCAGCCATATTGCATGGGGGACATTGTGCTGGTGGCCATGTTCTATAGGTGACTTCCAAGTCAGCCATATTGCTTGGGGGACATTGTGCTGGTTGTATTGTAAAGGTGACTTCCAATTCAGCCATATTGCATGGGGGACATTGTGCTGGTTGCCATGTCCTATAGGGGACTTCCAAGTCAGCCATATTGCATGGGGGAAATTGTGCTGGTTGTCTTGTATAGGTGACTTCCAAGTCAGCCATATTGCTTGGGGGACATTGTGCTGGTTGCCATGTTCTATAGGTGACTTCCAAGTCAGCCATATTGCATGGGGGACATTGTGCTGGTGGCCATGTTCTATAGGTGACTTCCAAGTCAGCCATATTGCATGGGGGACATTGTGCTGGTTGTCTTGTATAGGTGACTTCCAAGTCAGCCATATTGCATGGGGGACATTGTGCTGGTGGCCATGTTCTATAGGTGACTTCCAAGTCAGCCATATTGCTTGGGGGACATTGTGCTGGTTGTATTGTAAAGGTGACTTCCAATTCAGCCATATTGCATGGGGGACATTGTGCTGGTTGCCATGTTGTATAGGTGACTTCCAAGTGTGCCATATTGCTTGGGGGACATTGTGCTGGTTGCCATGTTCTGTAGGTGACTTCCAAGTCAGCCATATTGCTTGGGGGACATTGTGCTGGTGGCCATGTTCTATAGGTGACTTCCAAGTCAGCCATATTGCTTGGGGGACATTGTGCTGGTTGCCATGTTGTATAGGTGACTTCCAAGTCAGCCATATTGCATGGGGGACATTGTGCTGGTGGCCATGTTCTATAGGTGACTTCCAAGTCAGCCATATTGCATTTGGGACATTGTGCTGGTTGTCTTGTATAGGTGACTTCCAAGTCAGCCATATTGCTTGGGGGACATTGTGCTGGTTGCCATGTCCTATAGGTGACTTCCAAGTCAGCCATATTGCTTGGGGGACATTGTGCTGGTGGCCATGTTCTATAGGTGACTTCCAAGTCAGCCATATTGCTTGGGGGACATTGTGCTGGTTGCCATGTTATATAGGTGACTTCCAAGTCAGCCATATTGCATGGGGGACATTGTGCTGGTGGCCATGTTCTATAGGTGACTTCCAAGTCAGCCATATTGCATGGGGGACATTGTGCTGGTTGCCATGTTGTATAGGTGACTTCCAAGTCAGCCATATTGCATGGGGGACATTGTGCTGGTTGCCATGTTCTATAGGTGACTTCCAAGTCAGTCATATTGCATTTGGGACATTGTGCTGGTTGTCTTGTATAGGTGACTTCCAAGTCAGCCATATTACATGGGGGACATTGTGCTGGTTGTGTTGTATAGGTGACTTACAAATCAGCCATATTGCATGGGGGACATTGTGCTGGTTGTATTGTATAGGTGACTTCCAAGTCAGCCATATTGCATGGGGGACATTGTGCTGGTTGTATTGTATAGGTGACTTCCAAGTGAGCCATATTGCTTGGGGGACATTGTGCGGGTGGCCATGTTCTATAGGTGACTTCCAAGTCAGCCATATTGCATGGGGGACATTGTGCTGGTTGCCATGTCCTATAGGTGACTTCCAAGTCAGCCATATTGCATGGGGGACATTGTGCTGGTTGTCTTGTATAGGTGACTTCCAAGTCAGCCATATTGCTTGGGGGACATTGTGCTGGTTGCCATGTTCTATAGGTGACTTCCAAGTCAGCCATATTGCTTGGGGGACATTGTGCTGGTGGCCATGTTCTATAGGTGACTTCCAAGTCAGCCATATTGCTTGGGGGACATTGTGCTGGTTGCCATGTTGTATAGGTGACTTCCAAGTCAGCCATATTGCATGGGGGACATTGTGCTGGTGGCCATGTTCTATAGGTGACTTCCAAGTCAGCCATATTGCATGGGGGACATTGTGCTGGTTGCCATGTTGTATAGGTGACTTCCAAGTCAGCCATATTGCATGGGGGACATTGTGCTGGTTGTATTGTATAGGTGACTTCCAAGTCAGCCATATTGCATGGGGGACATTGTGCTGGTTGCCATGTCCTATAGGCGACTTCCAAGTCAGCCATATTGCATGGGGGAAATTGTGCTGGTTGTCTTGTATAGGTGACTTCCAAGTCAGCCATATTGCTTGGGGGACATTGTGCTGGTTGCCATGTTCTATAGGTGACTTCCAAGTCAGCCATATTGCATGGGGGACATTGTGCTGGTGGCCATGTTCTATAGGTGACTTCCAAGTCAGCCATATTGCATGGGGGACATTGTGCTGGTTGTCTTGTATAGGTGACTTCCAAGTCAGCCATATTGCATGGGGGACATTGTGCTGGTGGCCATGTTCTATAGGTGACTTCCAAGTCAGCCATATTGCTTGGGGGACATTGTGCTGGTTGTATTGTAAAGGTGACTTCCAATTCAGCCATATTGCATGGGGGACATTGTGCTGGTTGCCATGTCCTATAGGGGACTTCCAAGTCAGCCATATTGCATGGGGGAAATTGTGCTGGTTGTCTTGTATAGGTGACTTCCAAGTCAGCCATATTGCTTGGGGGACATTGTGCTGGTTGCCATGTTCTATAGGTGACTTCCAAGTCAGCCATATTGCATGGGGGACATTGTGCTGGTGGCCATGTTCTATAGGTGACTTCCAAGTCAGCCATATTGCATGGGGGACATTGTGCTGGTTGTCTTGTATAGGTGACTTCCAAGTCAGCCATATTGCATGGGGGACATTGTGCTGGTGGCCATGTTCTATAGGTGACTTCCAAGTCAGCCATATTGCTTGGGGGACATTGTGCTGGTTGTATTGTAAAGGTGACTTCCAATTCAGCCATATTGCATGGGGGACATTGTGCTGGTTGCCATGTTGTATAGGTGACTTCCAAGTGTGCCATATTGCTTGGGGGACATTGTGCTGGTTGCCATGTTCTGTAGGTGACTTCCAAGTCAGCCATATTGCTTGGGGGACATTGTGCTGGTGGCCATGTTCTATAGGTGACTTCCAAGTCAGCCATATTGCTTGGGGGACATTGTGCTGGTTGCCATGTTGTATAGGTGACTTCCAAGTCAGCCATATTGCATGGGGGACATTGTGCTGGTGGCCATGTTCTATAGGTGACTTCCAAGTCAGCCATATTGCATTTGGGACATTGTGCTGGTTGTCTTGTATAGGTGACTTCCAAGTCAGCCATATTGCTTGGGGGACATTGTGCTGGTTGCCATGTCCTATAGGTGACTTCCAAGTCAGCCATATTGCTTGGGGGACATTGTGCTGGTGGCCATGTTCTATAGGTGACTTCCAAGTCAGCCATATTGCTTGGGGGACATTGTGCTGGTTGCCATGTTATATAGGTGACTTCCAAGTCAGCCATATTGCATGGGGGACATTGTGCTGGTGGCCATGTTCTATAGGTGACTTCCAAGTCAGCCATATTGCATGGGGGACATTGTGCTGGTTGCCATGTTGTATAGGTGACTTCCAAGTCAGCCATATTGCATGGGGGACATTGTGCTGGTTGCCATGTTCTATAGGTGACTTCCAAGTCAGTCATATTGCATTTGGGACATTGTGCTGGTTGTCTTGTATAGGTGACTTCCAAGTCAGCCATATTACATGGGGGACATTGTGCTGGTTGTGTTGTATAGGTGACTTACAAATCAGCCATATTGCATGGGGGACATTGTGCTGGTGGCCATGTTCTATAGGTGACTTCCAAGTCAGCCATATTGCTTGGGGGACATTGTGCTGGTTGCCATGTTGTATAGGTGACTTCCAAGTCAGCCATATTGCATGGGGGACATTGTGCTGGTGGCCATGTTCTATAGGTGACTTCCAAGTCAGCCATATTGCATTTGGGACATTGTGCTGGTTGTCTTGTATAGGTGACTTCCAAGTCAGCCATATTGCTTGGGGGACATTGTGCTGGTTGCCATGTCCTATAGGTGACTTCCAAGTCAGCCTTATTGCTTGGGGGACATTGTGCTGGTGGCCATGTTCTATAGGTGACTTCCAAGTCAGCCATATTGCTTGGGGGACATTGTGCTGGTTGCCATGTTATATAGGTGACTTCCAAGTCAGCCATATTGCATGCGGGACATTGTGCTGGTGGCCATGTTCTATAGGTGACTTCCAAGTCAGCCATATTGCATGGGGGACATTGTGCTGGTTGCCATGTTGTATAGGTGACTTCCAAGTCAGCCATATTGCATGGGGGACATTGTGCTGGTTGCCATGTTCTATAGGTGACTTCCAAGTCAGTCATATTGCATTTGGGACATTGTGCTGGTTGTCTTGTATAGGTGACTTCCAAGTCAGCCATATTACATGGGGGACATTGTGCTGGTTGTGTTGTATAGGTGACTTACAAATCAGCCATATTGCATGGGGGACATTGTGCTGGTTGTATTGTATAGGTGACTTCCAAGTCAGCCATATTGCATGGGGGACATTGTGCTGGTTGTATTGTATAGGTGACTTCCAAGTGAGCCATATTGCTTGGGGGACATTGTGCTGGTGGCCATGTTCTATAGGTGACTTCCATGTCAGCCATATTGCATGGGGGACATTGTGCTGGTTGCCATGTCCTATAGGTGACTTCCAAGTCAGCCATATTGCATGGGGGACATTGTGCTGGTTTTCTTGTATAGGTGACTTCCAATTTAGCCATATTGCTTGGGGGACATTGTGCTGGTTGCCATGTTCTATAGGTGACTTCCAAGTCAGCCATATTGCTTGGGGGACATTGTGCTGGTGGCCATGTTCTATAGGTGACTTCCAAGTCAGCCATATTGCTTGGGGGACATTGTGCTGGTTGCCATGTTGTATAGGTGACTTCCAAGTCAGCCATATTGCATGGGGGACATTGTGCTGGTGGCCATGTTCTATAGGTGACTTCCAAGTCAGCCATATTGCATGGGGGACATTGTGCTGGTTGCCATGTTGTATAGGTGACTTCCAAGTCAGCCATATTGCATGGGGGACATTGTGCTGGTGGCCATGTTCTATAGGTGACTTCCAAGTCAGCCATATTGCATGGGGGACATTGTGCTGGTTGTCTTGTATAGGTGACTTCCAAGTCAGCCATATTGCATGGGGGACATTGTGCTGGTTGTGTTGTATAGGTGACTTCCAAGTCAGCCATATTGCATGGGGGACATTGTGCTGGTGGCCATGTTCTATAGGTGACTTCCAAGTCAGCCATATTGCATGGGGGACATTGTGCTGGTTGTCTTGTATAGGTGACTTCCAAGTCAGCCATATTGCATGGGGGACATTGTGCTGGTTGTGTTGTATAGGTGACTTCCAAATCAGCCATATTGCATGGGGGACATTGTTCTGGTTGTATTGTATAGGTGACTTCCAAGTCAGCCATATTGCATGGGGGACATTGTGCTGGTTGTATTGTATAGGTGACTTCCAAGTCAGCCATATTGCATGGGGGACATTGTGCTGGTTGTCTTGTATAGGTGACGTCCAAGTCAGCCATATTGCTTGGGGGACATTGTGCTGGTTGTATTGTATAGGTGACTTCCAAGTGAGCCATATTGCATGGGGGACATTGTGCTGGTTGTCTTGTATAGGTGACTTCCAAGTCAGCCATATTGCTTGGGGGACATTGTGCTGGTTGTATTGTATAGGTGACTTCCAAGTCAGCCATATTGCATGGGGGACATTGTGCTGGTTGTCATGTTGTATAGGTGACTTCCAAGTCAGCCATATTGCATGGGGGACATTGTGCTGGTGGCTATGTTCTATACGTGACTTCCAAGTCAGCCATATTGCATTTGGGACATTGTGCTGGTTGTATTGTATAGGTGACTTCCAAGTCAGCCATATTGCATGGGGGACATTGTGCTGGTTGTATTGTATAGGTGACTTCCAAGTGAGCCATATTGCTTGGGGGACATTGTGCGGGTGGCCATGTTCTATAGGTGACTTCCAAGTCAGCCATATTGCATGGGGGACATTGTGCTGGTTGCCATGTCCTATAGGTGACTTCCAAGTCAGCCATATTGCATGGGGGACATTGTGCTGGTTGTCTTGTATAGGTGACTTCCAAGTCAGCCATATTGCTTGGGGGACATTGTGCTGGTTGCCATGTTCTATAGGTGACTTCCAAGTCAGCCATATTGCTTGGGGGACATTGTGCTGGTGGCCATGTTCTATAGGTGACTTCCAAGTCAGCCATATTGCTTGGGGGACATTGTGCTGGTGGCCATGTTCTATAGGTGACTTCCAAGTCAGCCATATTGCATGGGGGACATTGTGCTGGTTGCCATGTTGTATAGGTGACTTCCAAGTCAGCCATATTGCATGGGGGACATTGTGCTGGTTGTATTGTATAGGTGACTTCCAAGTCAGCCATATTGCATGGGGGACATTGTGCTGGTTGCCATGTCCTATAGGTGACTTCCAAGTCAGCCATATTGCATGGGGGAAATTGTGCTGGTTGTCTTGTATAGGTGACTTCCAAGTCAGCCATATTGCTTGGGGGACATTGTGCTGGTTGCCATGTTCTATAGGTGACTTCCAAGTCAGCCATATTGCATGGGGGACATTGTGCTGGTGGCCATGTTCTATAGGTGACTTCCAAGTCAGCCATATTGCATGGGGGACATTGTGCTGGTTGTCTTGTATAGGTGACTTCCAAGTCAGCCATATTGCATGGGGGACATTGTGCTGGAGGCCATGTTCTATAGGTGACTTCCAAGTCAGCCATATTGCTTGGGGGACATTGTGCTGGTTGTATTGTAAAGGTGACTTCCAATTCAGCCATATTGCATGGGGGACATTGTGCTGGTTGCCATGTTGTATAGGTGACTTCCAAGTGTGCCATATTGCTTGGGGGACATTGTGCTGGTTGCCATGTTCTGTAGGTGACTTCCAAGTCAGCCATATTGCTTGGGGGACATTGTGCTGGTGGCCATGTTCTATAGGTGACTTCCAAGTCAGCCATATTGCTTGGGGGACATTGTGCTGGTTGCCATGTTGTATAGGTGACTTCCAAGTCAGCCATATTGCATGGGGAACATTGTGCTGGTGGCCATGTTCTATAGGTGACTTCCAAGTCAGCCATATTGCATTTGGGACATTGTGCTGGTTGTCTTGTATAGGTGACTTCCAAGTCAGCCATATTGCTTGGGGGACATTGTGCTGGTTGCCATGTCCTATAGGTGACTTCCAAGTCAGCCATATTGCATGGGGGACATTGTGCTGGTTGTCTTGTATAGGTGACTTCCACGTCAGCCATATTGCATGGGGGACATTGTGCTGGTGGCCATGTTCTATAGGTGACTTCCAAGTCAGCCATATTGCATGGGGGACATTGTGCTGGTGGCCATGTTCTATAGGTGACTTCCAAGTCAGCCATATTGCATGGGGGACATTGTGCTGGTTGCCATGTCCTATAGGTGACTTCCAAGTCAGCCATATTGCTTGGGGGACATTGTGCTGGTTGCCATGTTGTATAGGTGACTTCCAAGTCAGCCATATTGCATGGGTTACATTGTGCTGGTGGCCATGTTCTATAGGTGACTTCCAAGTCAGCCATATTGCATGGGGGACATTGTGCTGGTGGCCATGTTCTATAGGTGACTTCCAAGTCAGCCATATTGCATGGGGGACATTGTGCTGGTTGTCTTGTATAGGTGACTTCCAAGTCAGCCATATTGCATGGGGGACATTGTGCTGGTTGTGTTGTATAGGTGACGTCCAAATCAGCCATATTGCATGGGGGACATTGTGCTGGTTGCCATGTTGTATAGGTGACTTCCAAGTCAGCCATATTGCATGGGGGACATTGTGCTGGTTGTATTGTATATGTGACTTCCAAGTCAGCCATATTGCATGGGGGACATTGTGCTGGTGGCCATGTCCTTTAGGTGACTTACAAGTCAGCCATATTGCATGGGGGACATTGTGCTGGTTGTCTTGTATAGGTGACTTCCAAGTGAGCCATATTGCTTGGCGGACATTGTGCTGGTTGTGTTGTATAGGTGACTTCCAAATCAGCCATATTGCATGGGGGACATTGTGCTGGTTGTATTGTATAGGTGACTTCCAAGTCAGCCATATTGCATGGGGGACATTGTGCTGGTTGTATTGTATAGGTGACTTCCAAGTCAGCCATATTGCATATGGGACATTGTGCTGGTGGCCATGTCCTATAGGTGACTTCCAAGTCAGCCATATTGCATGGGGGACATTGTGCTGGTTGTCTTGAATAGGTGACTTCCAAGTCAGCCATATTGCTTGGGGGACATTGTGCTGGTTGTATTGTATAGGTGACTTCCAAGTCAGCCATATTGCATAGGGGACATTGTGCTGGTTGCCATGTTGTATAGGTGACTTCCAAGTCAGCCATATTGCATGGGGGACATTGTCCTGGTGGCCATGTTCTATAGGTGACTTCCAAGTCAGCCATATTGCATGGGGGACATTGTGCTGGTTGTCTTGTATAGGTGACTTCCAAGTCAGCCATATTGCATGGGGGACATTGTGCTGGTTGTGTTGTATAGGTGACTTCCAAATCAGCCATATTGCATGGGGGACATTGTGCTGGTTGTATTGTATAGGTGACTTCCAAGTCAGCCATATTGCATGGGGGACATTGTGCTGGTTGTCTTGTATAGGTGACTTCCAAGTCAGCCATATTGCTTGGGGGACATTGTGCTGGTTGTATTGTATAGGTGACTTCCATGTCAGCCATATTGCATGGGGGACATTGTGCTGGTTGCCATGTTGTATAGGTGACTTCCAAGTCAGCCATATTGCATGGGGGACATTGTGCTGGTGGCAATGTTCTATAGGTGACTTCCAAGTCAGCCATATTGCATTTGGGACATTGTGCTGGTTGTATTGTATAGGTGACTTCCAAGTCAGCCATATTGCATGGGGGACAATGTGCTGGTTGTATTGTATAGGTGACTTCCAAGTGAGCCATATTGCTTGGCGGACATTGTGCTGGTGGCCATGTTCTATAGGTGACTTCCAAGTCAGCCATATTGCATGGGGGACATTGTGCTGGTTGCCATGTCCTATAGGTGACTTCCAAGTCAGCGATATTGCATGGGGGACATTGTGCTGGTTGTCTTGTATAGGTGACTTCCAAGTCAGCCATATTGCTTGGGGGACATTGTGCTGGTTGCCATGTTCTATAGGTGACTTCCAAGTCAGCCATTTTGCTTGGGGGACATTGTGCTGGTGGCCATGTTCTATAGGTGACTTCCAAGTCAGCCATATTGCTTGGGGGACATTGTGCTGGTTGCCATGTTGTATAGGTGACTTCCAAGTCAGCCATATTGCATGGGGGACATTGTGCTGGTGGCCATGTTCTATAGGTGACTTCTAAGTCAGCCATATTGCATGGGGGACATTGTGCTGGTTGCCATGTTGTATAGGTGACTTTCAAGTCAGCCAAATTGCATGGGGGACATTGTGCTGGTTGTATTGTATAGGTGACTTCCAAGTCAGCCATATTGCATGGGGGACATTGTGCTGGTTGCCATGTCCTATAGGTGACTTCCAAGTCAGCCATATTGCATGGGGGAAATTGTGCTGGTTGTCTTGTATAGGTGACTTCCAAGTCAGCCATATTGCTTGGGGGACATTGTGCTGGTTGCCATGTTCTATAGGTGACTTCCAAGTCAGCCATATTGCATGGTGGACATTGTGCTGGTGGCCATGTTCTATAGGTGACTTCCAAGTCAGCAATATTGCATGGGGGACATTGTGCTGGTTGTCTTGTATAGGTGACTTCCAAGTCAGCCATATTGCATGGGGGATATTGTGCTGGTTGTATTGTATAGGTGACTTCCAAGTCAGCCATATTGCATGGGGGACATTGTGCTGGTTGTATTGTATAGGTGACTTCCAAGTGAGCCATATTGCTTGGCGGACATTGTGCTGGTGGCCATGTTCTATAGGTGACTTCCAAGTCAGCCATATTGCATGGGGGACATTGTGCTGGTTGCCATGTCCTATAGGTGACTTCCAAGTCAGCCATATTGCATGGGGGACATTGTGCTGGTTGTCTTGTATAGGTGACTTCCAAGTCAGCCATATTGCTTGGGGGACATTGTGCTGGTTGCCATGTTCTATAGGTGACTTCCAAGTCAGCCATATTGCTTGGGGGACATTGTGCTGGTGGCCATGTTCTATAGGTGACTTCCAAGTCAGCCATATTGCTTGGGGGACATTGTGCTGGTTGCCATGTTGTAAAGGTGACTTCCAAGTCAGCCATATTGCATGGGGGACATTGTGCTGGTGGCCATGTTCTATAGGTGACTTCCAAGTCAGCCATATTGCATGGGGGACATTGTGCTGGTTGCCATGTTGTATAGGTGACTTCCAAGTCAGCCATATTGCATGGGGGACATTGTGCTGGTTGCCATGTTGTATAGGTGACATCCAAGTCAGCCATATTGCATGGGGGACATTGTGCTGGTGGCTATGTTCTATAGGTGACTTCCAAGTCAGCCATATTGCATTTGGGACATTGTGCTGGTTGTATTGTATAGGTGACTTCCAAGTCAGCCATATTGCATGGGGGACATTGTGCTGGTTGTATTGTATAGGTGACTTCCAAGTGAGCCATATTGCTTGGCGGACATTGTGCTGGTGGCCATGTTCTATAGGTGACTTCCAAGTCAGCCATATTGCATGGGGGACATTGTGCTAGTTGCCATGTCCTATAGGTGACTTCCAAGTCAGCCATATTGCATGGGGGACATTGTGCTGGTTGTCTTGTATAGGTGACTTCCAAGTCAGCCATATTGCTTGGGGGACATTGTGCTGGTTGCCATGTTCTATAGGTGACTTCCAAGTCAACCATATTGCTTGGGGGACATTGTGCTGGTGGCCATGTTCTATAGGTGACTTCCAAGTCAGCCATATTGCTTGGGGGACATTGTGCTGGTTGCCATGTTGTATAGGTGACTTCCAAGTCAGCCATATTGCATGGGGGACATTGTGCTGGTGGTCATGTTCTATAGGTGACTTCCAAGTCAGCCATATTGCATGGGGGACATTGTGCTGGTTGCCATGTTGTATAGGTGACTTCCAAGTCAGCCAAATTGCATGGGGGACATTGTGCTGGTTGTATTGTATAGGTGACTTCCAAGTCAGCCATATTGCATGGGGGACATTGTGCTGGTTGCCATGTCCTATAGGTGACTTCCAAGTCAGCCATATTGCATGGGGGAAATTGTGCTGGTTGTCTTGTATAGGTGACTTCCAAGTCAGCCATATTGCTTGGGGGACATTGTGCTGGTTGCCATGTTCTATAGGTGACTTCCAAGTCAGCCATATTGCATGGGGGACATTGTGCTGGTGGCCATGTTCTATAGGTGACTTCCAAGTCAGCAATATTGCATGGGGGACATTGTGCTGGTTGTCTTGTATAGGTGACTTCCAAGTCAGCCATATTGCATGGGGGACATTGTGCTGGTGGCCATGTTCTATAGGTGAATTCCAAGTCAGCCATATTGCATTTGGGACATTGTGCTGGTTGTATTGTATAGGTGACTTCCAAGTCAGCCATATTGCATGGGAGACATTGTGCTGGTTGTATTGTATAGGTGACTTCCAAGTCAGCCATATTGCATGGGGGACATTGTGCTGGTTGCCATGTTGTATAGGTTGTGCTGGTTGCCATGTTGTAACCACTTCCACCTATACAAGACAACCAGCACAATGTCCCCCATGCAATATGGCTGACTTGGAAGTCACCTATACAACACAACCAGCACAATGTCACCCAAGCAATATGGCTCACTTGGAAGTCACCTATACAACATGGCAACCAGCACAATGTCCCCCATGCAATATGGCTGACTTGTAAGTCACCTATACAACATGGCAACCAGCACAATGTCCCCCATGCAATATGCCTGACTTGGAAGTCACCTATACAACATGGCAACCAGCACAATGTCCCCCATGCAATATGGCTGACTTGGAAGTCACCTATACAATACAACCAGCACAATGTCCCCCATGCAATATGGCTGATTTGGAAGTCACCTATACAACACAACCAGCACAATGTCCCCCATGCAATATGGCTGACTTGGAAGTCACCTATACAAGACAACCAGCACAATGTCCCCCATGCAATATGGCTGACTTGGAAGTCACCTATAGAACATGGCCACTAGCACAATGTCCCCATGCAATATGGCTGACTTGGAATTCACCTATACAACATGGCAACCAGCACAATGTCCCCCAAGCAATATGGCTGACTTGGAAGTCACCTATACAACATGGCAACCAGCGCAATTTCTACCAAGCAATATGGCTGACTTGGAAGTCACCTATAGAACATGGCAACCAGCACAATGTCCCCCAAGCAATGTGGCTGACTTGGAAGTCACCTATAGGACATGGCAACCAGCACAATGTCCCCCATGCAATATGGCTGACTTGTAAGTCACCTATACAACATGGCAACCAGCACAATGTCCCCCATGCAATATGGCTGACTTGGAAGTCACCTATACAACATGGCAACCAGCACAATGTCCCCCATGCAATATGGCTGACTTGGAAGTCACCTTTACAACATGGCCACCAGCACAATGTCCCCCATGCAATATGGCTGACTTGGAAGTCACCTATACAATACAACCAGCACAATGTCCCCCATGCAACACGGCTGACTTGGAAGTCACCTATACAAGACAACCAGCACAATGTCCCCCATGCAATATGGCTGACTTGGAAGTCACCTATACAACACAACCAGCACAATGTCCCCCAAGCAATATGGCTCACTTGGAAGTCACCTATACAACATGGCAACCAGCACAATGTCCCCCATGCAATATGGCTGACTTGTAAGTCACCTATACAACATGGCAACCAGCACAATGTCCCCCATGCAATATGGCTGACTTGGAAGTCACCTATACAACATGGCAACCAGCACAATGTCCCCCATGCAATATGGCTGACTTGGAAGTCACCTTTACAACATGGCCACCAGCACAATGTCCCCCATGCAACACGGCTGACTTGGAAGTCACCTATACAAGACAACCAGCACAATGTCCCCCATGCAATATGGCTGACTTGGAAGTCACCTATACAACACAACCAGCACCATGTCCCCCAAGCAATATGGCTCACTTGGAAGTCACCTATACAACATGGCAACCAGCACAATGTCCCCCATGCAATATGGCTGACTTGGAAGTCACCTATAGGACCTGGCAACGAGCACAATGTCCCCCATGCAATATGGCTGACTTGGAAGTCACCTATAGGACATGGCAACCAGCACAATGTCCCCCATGCAATATGGCTGACTTGGAAGTCACCTATAGAACATGGCCACCAGCACAATGTCCCCCAAGCAATATGGCTCACTTGGAAGTCACCAATACAATACAACCAGCACAATGTCCCCCATGCAATATGGCTGACTTGGAAGTCACCTATACAATACAACCAGCACAATGTCCCCCATGCAATATGGCTGACTTGGAAGTCACCTATACAACACAACCAGCACAATGTCCCCCATGCAATATGGCTCACTTGTAAGTCACCTATACAACATGGCAACCAGCACAATGTCCCCCATGCAATATGGCTGACTTGGAAGTCACCTATACAACATGGCAACCAGCACAATGTCCCCCATGCAATATGGCTGGCTTGGAAGTCACCTATACAACATGGCAACCAGCACAATGTCCCCTATGCAATATGGCTGACTTGGAAGTCACCTATACAAGAAACCAGCCCAATGTCCCCCATGCAATGTGGCTGACTTGGAAGTCACCTATAGAACATGGCCACCAGCACAATGTCCCCCATGCAATATGGCTGACTTGGCAGTCACCTATACAAGACAACCAGCACAATGTCCCCCATGCAATATGGCTGACTTGGAAGTCACCTATACAACATGGCAACCAGCACAATGTCCCCCATGCAATATGGCTGACTTGGAAGTCACCTATACAAGACAACCAGCACAATGTCCCCCATGCAATATGGCTGACTTGGAAGTCACCTATAGGACATGGCAACCAGCACAATGTCCCCCAAGCAATATGGCTGACTTGGAAGTCACCTATACAAGACAACCAGCACAATGTCCCAAATGCAATATGGCTGACTTGGAAGTCACCTATAGAACATGGCCACCAGCACAATGTCCCCCATGCAATATGGCTGACTTGGAAGTCACCAATACAACATGGCAACCAGCACAATGTCCCCCATGCAATATGGCTGACTTGGAAGTCACCTATACAATACAACCAGCAAAATGTCCCCCAAGCAATATGGCTGACTTGGAAGTCACCTATACAAGACAACCAGCACAATGTCCCCCATGCAATATGGCTGACTTGGAAGTCACCTATAGGACATGGCCACCAGCACAATGTCCCCCATGCAATATGGCTGACTTGGAAGTCACCTATACAATACAACCAGCACAATGTCCCCCATGCAATATGGCTGACTTGGAAGTCACCTATACAATACAACCAGCACAATGTCCCCCAAGCAATATGGCTGACTTGGAAGTCACCTATACAACACAACCAGCACAATGTCCCCCATGCAATATGGCTGACTTGGAAGTCACCTATACAATACAACCAGCACAATGTCCCCCATGCAATATGGCTGACTTGGAAGTCACCTATACAATACAACCAGCACAATGTCCCCCATGCAATATGGCTGACTTGGAAGTCACCTATACAAGACAACCAGCACAATGTCCCCCATGCAATATGGCTGATTGGAAGTCACCTATAGGACATGGCCACCAGCACAATGTCCCCTATGCAATATGGCTGACTTGGAAGGCACTTATACAATACAACCAGCACAATGTCCCCCATGCAATATCGCTGACTTGGAAGTCACCTATACAATACAACCAGCACAATGTCCCCCATACAATATGGCTGACTTGGAAGTCACCTATACAATACAACCAGCACAATGTCCCCCATGCAATATGGCTGACTTGGAAGTCACCTATACAATACAACCAGCACAATGTCCCCCAAGCAATATGGCTGACTTGGAAGTCACCTATACAACACAACCAGCACAATGTCCCCCATGCAATATGGCTGACTTGGAAGTCACCTATACAATACAACCAGCACAATGTCCCCCATGCAATATGGCTGACTTGGAAGTCACCTATACAACATGGCCACCAGCACAATGTCCCCCATGCAACACGGCTGACTTGGAAGTCACCTATACAAGACAACCAGCACAATGTCCCCCATGCAATATGGCTGACTTGGAAGTCACCTATACAACACAACCAGCACCATGTCCCCCAAGCAATATGGCTCACTTGGAAGTCACCTATACAACATGGCAACCAGCACAATGTCCCCCATGCAATATGGCTGACTTGGAAGTCACCTATAGGACCTGGCAACGAGCACAATGTCCCCCATGCAATATGGCTGACTTGGAAGTCACCTATAGGACATGGCAACCAGAACAATGTCCCCCATGCAATATGGCTGACTTGGAAGTCACCTATAGAACATGGCCACCAGCACAATGTCCCCCAAGCAATATGGCTGACTTGGAAGTCACCAATACAATACAACCAGCACAATGTCCCCCATGCAATATGGCTGACTTGGAAGTCACCTATACAATACAACCAGCACAATGTCCCCCATGCAATATGGCTGACTTGGAAGTCACCTATACAACACAACCAGCACAATGTCCCCCATGCAATATGGCTCACTTGTAAGTCACCTATACAACATGGCAACCAGCACAATGTCCCCCATGCAATATGGCTGACTTGGAAGTCACCTATACAACATGGCAACCAGCACAATGTCCCCCATGCAATATGGCTGGCTTGGAAGTCACCTATACAACATGGCAACCAGCACAATGTCCCCCATGCAATATGGCTGACTTGGAAGTCACCTATACAAGAAACCAGCCCAATGTCCCCCATGCAATGTGGCTGACTTGGAAGTCACCTATAGAACATGGCCACCAGCACAATGTCCCCCATGCAATATGGCTGACTTGGCAGTCACCTATACAAGACAACCAGCACAATGTCCCCCATTCAATATGGCTGACTTGGAAGTCACCTATACAACATGGCAACCAGCACAATGTCCCCCATGCAATATGGCTGACTTGGAAGTCACCTATACAAGACAACCAGCACAATGTCCCCCATGCAATATGGCTGACTTGGAAGTCACCTATAGGACATGGCAACCAGCACAATGTCCCGCAAGCAATATGGCTGACTTGGAAGTCACCTATACAAGACAACCAGCACAATGTCCTAAATGCAATATGGCTGACTTGGAAGTCACCTATAGAACATGGCCACCAGCACAATGTCCCCCATGCAATATGGCTGACTTGGAAGTCACCAATACAACATGGCAACCAGCACAATGTCCCCCATGCAATATGGCTGACTTGGAAGTCACCTATACAATACAACCAGCACAATGTCCCCCAAGCAATATGGCTGACTTGGAAGTCACCTATACAAGACAACCAGCACAATGTCCCCCATGCAATATGGCTGACTTGGAAGTCACCTATAGGACATGGCCACCAGCACAATGTCCCCCATGCAATATGGCTGACTTGGAAGTCACCTATACAATACAACCAGCACAATGTCCCCCATGCAATATGGCTGACTTGGAAGTCACCTATACAATACAACCAGCACAATGTCCCCCAAGCAATATGGCTGACTTGGAAGTCACCTATACAACACAACCAGCACAATGTCCCCCATGCAATATGGCTGACTTGGAAGTCACCTATACAATACAACCAGCACAATGTCCCCCATGCAATATGGCTGACTTGGAAGTCACCTATACAATACAACCAGCACAATGTCCCCCATGCAATATGGCTGACTTGGAAGTCACCTATAAAAGACAACCAGCACAATGTCCCCCATGCAATATGGCTGATTGGAAGTCACCTATAGGACATGGCCACCAGCACAATGTCCCCTATGCAATATGGCTGACTTGGAAGGCACTTATACAATACAACCAGCACAATGTCCCCCATGCAATATGGCTGACTTGGAAGTCACCTATACAATACAACCAGCACAATGTCCCCCATACAATATGGCTGATTTGGAAGTCACCTATACAACACAACCAGCACAATGTCCCCCATGCAATATGGCTGACTTGGAAGTCACTAATACAAGACAACCAGCACAATGTCCCCCATGCAATATGGCTGACTTGGAAGTCACCTATAGAACATGGCCACCAGCACAATGTCCCCCATGCAATATGGCTGACTTGGAAGTCACCTATACAACATGGCAACCAGCACAATGTCCCTCAAGCAATATGGCTGACTTGGAAGTCACCTATACAACATGGCAACCAGCACAATGTCCCCCAAGCTATATGGCTGACTTGGAAGTCACCTATAGAACATGGCAACCAGCACAATGTCCCCCAAGCAATATGGCTGACTTAAAAGTCACCTATACAAGACAACCAGCACAATTTTCCCCATGCAATATGGCTGACTTGGAAGTCACCTATAGGACATGGCAACCAGCACAATGTCCCCCATGCAATATGGCTGACTTGTAAGTCACCTATACAACCTGGCAACCAGCACAATGTCCCCCATGCAATATGGCTGACTTGGAAGTCACCTATAGGCCATGGCAACCAGCACAATGTCCCCCATGCAATATGGCTGACTTGGAAGTCACCTATACAACACAACCAGCACAATGTCCCCCAAGCAATATGGCTCACTTGGAAGTCACCTATACAACATGGCAACCAGCACAATGTCCCCCATGCAATATGGCTGACTTGGAAGTCACCTATAGGACATGGCAACCAGCACAATGTCCCCCATGCAATATGGCTGACTTGGAAGTCACCTATACAATACAACCAGCACAATGTCCCCCATGCATTATGGCTGACTTGGAAGTCACCTATACAACACAACCAGCACAATGTCCCCCATGCAATATGGCTGACTTGGAAGTCACCTATACAACACAACCAGCACAATGTCCCCCATGCAATATGGCTGACTTGGAAGTCACCTATACAACATGGCAACCAGCACAATGTCCCCCATGCAATATGGCTGACTTGGAAGTCACCTATACAACATGGCAACCAGCACAATGTCCCCCATGCAATATGGCTGACTTGGAAGTCACCTATACAACATGGCAACCAGCACAATGTCCCCCATGCAATATGGCTGACTTGGAAGTCACCTATACAAGAAACCAGCACAATGTCCCCCATGCAATGTGGCTGACTTGGAAGTCACCTATAGAACATGGCCACCAGCACAATGTCCCCCATGCAATATGGCTGACTTGGAAATCACCTATACAACATGGCAACCAGCACAATGTCCCCCAAGCAATATGTCTGACTTGGAAGTCACCTATACAACATGGAAACCAGCACAATGTCCCCCATGCAATATGGCTGACTTGGAAGTCACCTATAGAACATGGCCACCAGCACAATGTCCCCCATGCAACACGGCTGACTTGGAAGTCACCTATACAAGACAAGCAGCACAATGTCCCCCATGCAATATGGCTGACTTGGAAGTCACCTATACAACATGGCAACCAGCACAATGTCCCCCATGCAATATGGCTGACTTGGAAGTCACCTTTACAATACAACCAGCACAATGTCCCCCATGCAATATGGCTGACTTGGAAGTCACCTATACAACACAACCAGCACAATGTCCCCCATGCAATGTGGCTGACTTGGAAGTCACCTATAGAACATGGCCACCAGCACAATGTCCCCCATGCAATATGGCTGACTTGGAAGTCACCTATACAACATGGCAACCAGCACAATGTCCCCCAAGCAAAATGGCTCACTTGGAAGTCACCTATACAACATGGCAACCAGCACAATGTCCCCCATGCAATATGGCTGACTTGGAAGTCACCTATACAAGACAACCAGCACAATGTCCCCCATGCAATATGGCTGACTTGGAAGTCACCTATAGGACATGGCAACCAGCACAATGTCCCCCAAGCAATATGGCTGACTTGGAAGTCACCTATACAAGACAACCAGCACAATGTCCCAAATGCAATGTGGCTGACTTGGAAGTCACCTATAGAACATGGCCACCAGCACAATGTCCCCCATGCAATATGGCTGACTTGGAAGTCACCTATACAACATACAACCAGCACAATGTCCCCCAAGCAATATGGCTGACTTGGAAGTCACCTATACAAGACAACCAGCACAATGTCCCCCATGCAATATGGCTGACTTGGAAGTCACCTATAGGACATGGCCACCAGCACAATGTCCCCCATGCAATATGGCTGACTTGGAAGTCACCTATACAATACAACCAGCACAATGTCCCCCATGCAATATGGCTGACTTGGAAGTCACCTATACAATACAACCAGCACAATGTCCCCCATGCAATATGGCTGATTTGGAAGTCACCTATAAAACACAACCAGCACAATGTCCCCCATGCAATATGGCTGACTTGGAAGTCACCTATACAAGAAACCAGCACAATGTCCCCCATGCAATGTGGCTGACTTGGAAGTCACCTATAGAACATGGCCACCAGCACAATGTCCCCCATGCAATATGGCTGACTTGGAAGTCACCTATACAACATGGCAACCAGCACAATGTCCCCCAAGCAATATGTCTGACTTGGAAGTCACCTATACAACATGGAAACCAGCACAATGTCCCCCATGCAATATGGCTGACTTGGAAGTCACCTATAGAACATGGCCACCAGCACAATGTCCCCCATGCAACACGGCTGACTTGGAAGTCACCTATACAAGACAAGCAGCACAATGTCCCCCATGCAATATGGCTGACTTGGAAGTCACCTATACAACATGGCAACCAGCACAATGTCCCCCATGCAATATGGCTGACTTGGAAGTCACCTTTACAATACAACCAGCACAATGTCCCCCATGCAATATGGCTGACTTGGAAGTCACCTATACAACACAACCAGCACAATGTCCCCCATGCAATGTGGCTGACTTGGAAGTCACCTATAGAACATGGCCACCAGCACAATGTCCCCCATGCAATATGGCTGACTTGGAAGTCACCTATACAACATGGCAACCAGCACAATGTCCCCCAAGCAAAATGGCTCACTTGGAAGTCACCTATACAACATGGCAACCAGCACAATGTCCCCCATGCAATATGGCTGACTTGGAAGTCACCTATACAAGACAACCAGCACAATGTCCCCCATGCAATATGGCTGACTTGGAAGTCACCTATAGGACATGGCAACCAGCACAATGTCCCCCAAGCAATATGGCTGACTTGGAAGTCACCTATACAAGACAACCAGCACAATGTCCCAAATGCAATGTGGCTGACTTGGAAGTCACCTATAGAACATGGCCACCAGCACAATGTCCCCCATGCAATATGGCTGACTTGGAAGTCACCTATACAACATACAACCAGCACAATGTCCCCCAAGCAATATGGCTGACTTGGAAGTCACCTATACAAGACAACCAGCACAATGTCCCCCATGCAATATGGCTGACTTGGAAGTCACCTATAGGACATGGCCACCAGCACAATGTCCCCCATGCAATATGGCTGACTTGGAAGTCACCTATACAATACAACCAGCACAATGTCCCCCTTGCAATATGGCTGACTTGGAAGTCACCTATACAATACAACCAGCACAATGTCCCCCATGCAATATGGCTGATTTGGAAGTCACCTATAAAACACAACCAGCACAATGTCCCCCATGCAATATGGCTGACTTGGAAGTCACCTATACAAGACAACCAGCACAATGTCCCAAATGCAATATGGCTGACTTGGAAGTCACCTATAGAACATGGCCACCAGCACAATGTCCCCCATGCAATATGGCTGACTTGGAAGTCACCTATACAAGACAACCAGCACAATGTCCACCATGCAATATGGCTGACTTGGAAGTCACCTATAGGACATGGCCACCAGCACAATGTCCCCCATGCAATATGGCTGACTTGGAAGTCACCTATACAATACAACCGGCACAATGTCCCCCATGCAATATGGCTGACTTGGAAGTCACCTATACAACATGGCAACCAGCACAATGTCCCCCATGCAATATGGCTGACTTGGAAGTCACCTATACAAGACAACCAGCACAATGTCCCCCATGCAATATGGCTGACTTGGAAGTCACCTATAGGACATGGCAACCAGCACAATGTCCCCCAAGCAATATGGCTGACTTGGAAGTCACCTATACAAGACAACCAGCACAATGTCCCAAATGCAATATGGCTGACTTGGAAGTCACCTATAGAACATGGCCACCAGCACAATGTCCCCCATGCAATATGTCTGACTTGGAAGTCACCAATACAACATGGCAACCAGCACAATGTCCCCCATGCAATATGGCTGACTTGGAAGTCACCTATACAATACAACCAGCACAATGTCCCCCAAGCAATATGGCTGACTTGGAAGTCACCTATACAAGACAACCAGCACAATGTCCCCCATGCAATATGGCTGACTTGGAAGTCACCTATAGGACATGGCCACCAGCACAATGTCCCCCATGCAATATGGCTGACTTGAAAGTCACCTATACAATACAACCAGCACAATGTCCCCCATGCAATATGGCTGACTTGGAAGTCACCTATACAATACAACCAGCACAATGTCCCCCAAGCAATATGGCTGACTTGGAAGTCACCTATACAACACAACCAGCACAATGTCCCCCATGCAATATGGCTGACTTGGAAGTCACCTATACAATACAACCAGCACAATGTCCCCCATGCAATATGGCTGACTTGGAAGTCACCTATACAACATGGCCACCAGCACAATGTCCCCCATGCAACACGGCTGACTTGGAAGTCACCTATACAAGACAACCAGCACAATGTCCCCCATGCAATATGGCTGACTTGGAAGTCACCTATACAATACAACCAGCACCATGTCTCCCAAGCAATATGGCTCACTTGGAAGTCACCTATACAACATGGCAACCAGCACAATGTCCCCCATGCAATATGGCTGACTTGGAAGTCACCTATAGGACCTGGCAACCAGCACAATGTCCCCCATGCAATATGGCTGACTTGGAAGTCACCTATAGGACATGGCAACCAGCACAATGTCCCCCATGCAATATGGCTGACTTGGAAGTCACCTATAGAACATGGCCACCAGCACAATGTCCCCCAAGCAATATGGCTCACTTGGAAGTCACCTATACAATACAACCAGCACAATGTCCCCCATGCAATATGGCTGACTTGGAAGTCACCTATACAACACCACCAGCACAATGTCCCCCATGCAATATGGCTCACTTGTAAGTCACCTATACAACATGGCAACCAGCACAATGTCCCCCATGCAATATGGCTGACTTGGAAGTCACCTATACAACATGGCAACCAGCACAATGTCCCCCATGCAATATGGCTGGCTTGGAAGTCACCTATACAACATGGCAACCAGCACAATGTCCCCCATGCAATATGGCTGACTTGGAAGTCACCTATACAAGAAACCAGCACAATGTCCCCCATGCAATGTGGCTGACTTGGAAGTCACCTATAGAACATGGCCACCAGCACAATGTCCCCCATGCAATATGGCTGACTTGGAAGTCACCTATACAACATGGCAACCAGCACAATGTCCCCCATGCAATATGGCTGACTTGGAAGTCACCTATACAAGACAACCAGCACAATGTCCCCCATGCAATATGGCTGACTTGGAAGTCACCTATAGGACATGGCAACCAACACAATGTCCCCCAAGCAATATGGCTGACTTGGAAGTCACCTATACAAGACAACCAGCACAATGTCCCAAATGCAATATGGCTGACTTGGAAGTCACCTATAGAACATGGCCACCAGCACAATGTCCCCCATGCAATATGGCTGACTTGGAAGTCACCAATACAACATGGCAACCAGCACAATGTCCCACATGCAATATGGCTGACTTGGAAGTCACCTATACAATACAACCAGCACAATGTCCCCCAAGCAATATGGCTGACTTGGAAGTCACCTATACAAGACAACCAGCACAATGTCCCCCATGCAATATGGCTGACTTGGAAGTCACCTATAGGACATGGCCACCAGCACAATGTCCCCCATGCAATATGGCTGACTTGGAAGTCACCTATACAATACAACCAGCACAATGTCCCCCATGCAATATGGCTGACTTGGAAGTCACCTATACAATACAACAAGCACAATGTCCCCCAAGCAATATGGCTGACTTGGAAGTCACCTATACAACACAACCAGCACAATGTCCCCCATGCAATATGGCTGACTTGGAAGTCACCTATACAATACAACCAGCACAATGTCCCCCATGCAATATGGCTGACTTGGAAGTCACCTATACAATACAACCAGCACAATGTCCCCCATGCAATATGGCTGACTTGGAAGTCACCTATACAAGACAACCAGCACAATGTCCCCCATGCAATATGGCTGACTTGGAAGTCACCTATAGGACATGGCCACCAGCACAATGTCCCCCATGCAATATGGCTGACTTGGAAGTCACCTATACAATACAACCAGCACAATGTCCCCAATACAATATGGCTGATTTGGAAGTCACCTATACAACACAACCAGCACAATGTCCCCCTTGCAATATGGCTGACTTGGAAGTCACTAATACAAGACAACCAGCACAATGTCCCCCATGCAATATGGCTGACTTGGAAGTCACCTATAGAACATGGCCACCAGCACAATGTCCCCCATGCAATATGGCTGACTTGGAAGTCACCTATACAACATGGCAACCAGCACAATGTCCCCCAAGCAATATGGCTGACTTGGAAGTCACCTATCCAACATGGCAACCAGCACAATGTCCCATAAGCTATATGGCTGACTTGGAAGTCACCTATAGAACATGGCAACCAGCACAATGTCCCCCAAGCAATATGGCTGACTTAAAAGTCACCTATACAAGACAACCAGCACAATTTTCCCCATGCAATATGGCTGACTTGGAAGTCACCTATAGGACATGGCAACCAGCACAATGTCCCCCATGCAATATGGCTGACTTGTAAGTCACCTATACAACATGGCAACCAGCACAATGTCCCCCATGCAATATGGCTGACTTGGAAGTCACCTATAGGCCATGGCAACCATCACAATGTCCCCCATGCAATATGGCTGACTTGGAAGTCACCTATACAACACAACCAGCACAATGTCCCCCAAGCAATATGGCTCACTTGGAAGTCACCTATACAACATGGCAACCAGCACAATGTCCCCCATGCAATATGGCTGACTTCGAAGTCACCTATAGGTTATGGCAACCAGCACAATGTCCCCCATGCAATATGGCTGACTTGGAAGTCACCTATACAATACAACCAGCACAATGTCCCCCATGCAATATGGCTGACTTGGCAGTCACCTATACAAGACAACCAGCACAATGTCCCCCATGCAATATGGCTGACTTGGAAGTCACCTATACAACATGGCAACCAGCACAATGTCCCCCATGCAATATGGCTGACTTGGAAGTCACCTATACAAGACAACCAGCACAATGTCCCCCATGCAATATGGCTGACTTGGAAGTCACCTATAGGACATGGCAACCAGCACAATGTCCCCCAAGCAATATGGCTGACTTGGAAGTCACCTATACAAGACAACCAGCACAATGTCCCAAATGCAATATGGCTGACTTGGAAGTCACCTATAGAACATGGCCACCAGCACAATGTCCCCCATGCAATATGGCTGACTTGGAAGTCACCAATACAACATGGCAACCAGCACAATGTCCCCCATGCAATATGGCTGACTTGGAAGTCACCTATACAATACAACCAGCACAATGTCCCCCAAGCAATATGGCTGACTTGGAAGTCACCTATACAAGACAACCAGCACAATGTCCCCCATGCAATATGGCTGACTTGGAAGTCACCTATAGGACATGGCCACCAGCACAATGTCCCCCATGCAATATGGCTGACTTGGAAGTCACCTATACAATACAACCAGCACAATGTCCCCCATGCAATATGGCTGACTTGGAAGTCACCTATACAATACAACCAGCACAATGTCCCCCAAGCAATATGGCTGACTTGGAAGTCACCTATACAACACAACCAGCACAATGTCCCCCATGAAATATGGCTGACTTGGAAGTCACCTATACAATACAACCAGCACAATGTCCCCCATGCAATATGGCTGACTTGGAAGTCACCTATACAATACAACCAGCACAATGTCACCCATGCAATATGGCTGACTTGGAAGTCACCTATACAAGACAACCAGCACAATGTCCCCCATGCAATATGGCTGACTTGGAAGTCACCTATAGGACATGGCCACCAGCACAATGTCCCCCATGCAATATGGCTGACTTGGAAGTCACCTATACAATACAACCAGCACAATGTCCCCCATACAATATGGCTGATTTGGAAGTCACTAATACAAGACAACCAGCACAATGTCCCCCATGCAATATGGCTGACTTGGAAGTCACCTATAGAACATGGCCACCAGCACAATGTCCCCCATGCAATATGGCTGACTTGGAAGTCACCTATACAACATGGCAACTAGCACAATGTCCCCCAAGCAATATGGCTGACTTGGAAGTCACCTATCCAACATGGCAACCAGCACAATGTCCCCCAAGCTATATGGCTGACTTGGAAGTCACCTATAGAACATGGCAACCAGCACAATGTCCCCCAAGCAATATGGCTGACTTAAAAGTCACCTATACAAGACAACCAGCACAATTTTCCCCATGCAATATGGCTGACTTGGAAGTCACCTATAGGACATGGCAACCAGCACAATGTCCCCCATGCAATATGGCTGACTTGTAAGTCACCTATACAACATGGCAACCAGCACAATGTCCCCCATGCAATATGGCTGACTTGGAAGTCACCTATAGGCCATGGCAACCAGCACAATGTCCCCCATGCAATATGGCTGACTTGGAAGTCACCTATACAACACAACCAGCACAATGTCCCCCAAGCAATATGGCTCACTTGGAAGTCACCTATACAACATGGCAACCAGCACAATGTCCCCCATGCAATATGGCTGACTTCGAAGTCACCTATAGGTTATGGCAACCAGCACAATGTCCCCCATGCAATATGGCTGACTTGGAAGTCACCTATACAATACAACCAGCACAATGTCCCCCATGCAATATGGCTGACTTGGAAGTCACCTATACAACACAACCAGCACAATGTCCCCCATGCAATATGGCTGACTTGGAAGTCACCTATACAACACAACCAGCACAATGTCCCCCATGCAATATGGCTGACTTGGAAGTCACCTGTACAACATGGCAACCAGCACAATGTCCCCCATGCAATATGGCTGACTTGGAAGTCACCTATACAACATGGCAACCAGCACAATGTCCCCCATGCAATATGGCTGACTTGGAAGTCACATATACAACATGGCAACCAGCACAAGGTCCCCCATGCAATATGGCTGACTTGGAAGTCACCTATACAAGAAACCAGCACAATGTCCCCCATGCAATGTGGCTGACTTGGAAGTCACCTATAGAACATGGCCACAAGCACAATGTCCCCCATGCAATATGGCTGACTTGGAAGTCACCTATACAACATGGCAACCAGCACAATGTCCCCCAAGCAATATGGCTGACTTGGAAGTCACCTCTACAACATGGAAACCAGCACAATGTCCCCCATGCAATATGGCTGACTTGGAAGTCACCTATAGAACATGGCCACCAGCACAATGTCCCCCATGCAACACGGCTGACTTGGAAGTCACCTATACAAGACAAGCAGCACAATGTCCCCCATGCAATATGGCTGACTTGGAAGTCACCTATACAACATGGCAACCAGCACAATGTCCCCCATGCAATATGGCTGACTTGGAAGTCACCTATACAATACAACCAGCACAATGTCCCCCATGCAATATGGCTGACTTGGAAGTCACCTATACAACACAACCAGCACAATGTCCCCCATGCAATATGGCTGACTTGGAAGTCACCTATACAACACAACCAGCACAATGTCCCCCATGCAATATGGCTGACTTGGAAGTCACCTATACAACATGGCGACCAGCACAATGTCCCCCATGCAATATGGCTGACTTGGAAGTCACCTATACAACATGGCAACCAGCACAATGTCCCCCATGCAATATTGCTGACTTGGAAGTCACCTATACAAGAAACCAGCACAATGTCCCTCATGCAATGTGGCTGACTTGGAAGTCACCTATAGAACATGGCCACCAGCACAATGTCCCCCATGCAATATGGCTGACTTGGAAGTCACCTATACAACATGGCAACCAGCACAATGCCCCCCAAGCAATATGGCTGACTTGGAAGTCACCTATACAACATGGCAACCAGCACAATGTCCCCCATGCAATATGGCTGACTTGGAAGTCACCTATAGAACATGGCCACCAGCACAATGTCCCCTATGCAACACGGCTGACTTGGAAGTCACCTATACAAGACAACCAGCACAATGTCCCCCATGCAATATGGCTGACTTGGAAGTCACCTATACAACATGGCAACCAGCACAATGTCCCCCAAGCAAAATGGCTCACTTGGAAGTCAACTATACAACATGGCAACCAGCACAATGTCCCCGATGCAATATGGCTGACTTGGAAGTCACTTATACAAGACAACCAGCACAATGTCCCAAATGCAATATGGCTGACTTGGAAGTCACCTTTAGAACATGGCCACCAGCACAATGTCCCCCATGCAATATGGCTGACTTGGAAGTCACCTATACAACATACAACCAGCACAATGTTCCCCAAGCAATATGGCTGACTTGGAAGTCACCTATACAAGACAACCAGCACAATGTCCCCCATGCAATATGGCTGACTTGGAAGTCACCTATAGGACATGGCCACCAGCACAATGTCCCCCATGCAATATGGCTGACTTGGAAGTCACCTATACAATACAACCAGCACAATGTCCCCCATGCAATATGGCTGACTTGGAAGTCACCTATACAATACAACCAGCACAATGTCCCCCATGCAATATGGCTGATTTGGAAGTCACCTATAAAACACAACCAGCACAATGTCCCCCATGCAATATGGCTGACTTGGAAGTCACCTATACAAGACAACCAGCACAATGTCCCAAATGCAATATGGCTGACTTGGAAGTCACCTATAGAACATGGCCACCAGCACAATGTCCCCCATGCAATATGGCTGACTTGGAAGTCACCTATACAATACAACCAGCACAATGTCCCCCATGCAATATGGCTGATTTGGAAGTCACCTATACAACACAACCAGCACAATGTCCCCCATGCAATATGGCTGACTTGGAAGTCACCAATACAAGACAACCAGCACAATGTCCCCCATGCAATATGGCTGACTTGGAAGTCACCTATAGAACATGGCCACCAGCACAATGTCCCCCATGCAATATGGCTGACTTGGAAGTCACCTATACAACATGGCAACCAGCACAATGTCCCCCAAGCAATATGGCTGACTTGGAAGTCACCTATACAACATGGCAACCAGCACAATGTCCCACAAGCAATATGGCTGACTTGGAAGTCACCTATAGAACATGGCAACCAGCACAATGTCCCCCATGCAATATGGCTGACTTGTAAGTCACCTATACAACATGGCAACCAGCACAATGTCCCCCATGCAATATGGCTGACTTGGAAGTCACCTATAGGCCATGGCAACCAGCACAATGTCCCCCATGCAATATGGCTGACTTGGAAGTCACCTATACAACACAACCAGCACAATGTCCCCCAAGCAATATGGCTCACTTGGAAGTCACCTATACAACATGGCAACCAGCACAATGTCCCCCATGCAATATGGCTGACTTGGAAGTCACCTATAGGACATGGCAACCAGCACAATGTCCCCCATGCAATATGGCTGACTTGGAAGTCACCTATACAATACAACCAGCACAATGTCCCCCATGCAATATGGCTGACTTGGAAGTCACCTATACAACACAACCAGCACAATGTCCCCCATGCAATATGGCTGACTTGGAAGTCACCTATACAACACAACCAGCACAATGTCCCCCATGCAATATGGCTGACTTGGAAGTCACCTATACAACATGGCAACCAGCACAATGTCCCCCATGCAATATGGCTGACTTGGAAGTCACCTATACAACATGGCAACCAGCACAATGTCCCCCATGCAATATGGCTGACTTGTAAGTCACCTATACAACATGGCAACCAGCACAATGTCCCCCATGCAATATGGCTGACTTGGAAGTCACCTATACAACATGGCAACCAGCACAATGTCCCCCATGCAATATGGCTGACTTGGAAGTCACCTATACAAGAAACAAGCACAATGTCCCCCATGCAATGTGGCTGACTTGGAAGTCACCTATAGAACATGGCCACCAGCACAATGTCCCCCATGCAATATGGCTGACTTGGAAGTAACCTATACAACTTGGCAACCAGCACAATGTCCCCCATGCAATATGGCTGACTTGGAAGTCACCTATAGAACATGGCCACCAGCACAAATGTCCCCCATGCAACACGGCTGACTTGGAAGTCACCTTTACAAGACAACCAGCACAATGTCCCCCATGCAATATGGCTGACTTGGAAGTCACCTATACAACATGGCAACCAGCACAATGTCCCCCAAGCAATATGGCTCACTTGGAAGTCACCTATACAACATGGCAACCAGCACAATGTCCCCCATGCAATATGGCTGACTTGGAAGTTACCTATACAACATGGCAACCAGCACAATGTCCCCCATGCAATATGCCTGACTTGGAAGTCACCTATACAAGACAACCAGCACAATGTCCCCCATGCAATATGGCTGACTTGGATGTCACCTATAGGACATGGCAACCAGCACAATGTCCCCCAAGCAATATGGCTGACTTGGAAGTCACCTATACAAGACAACCAGCACAATGTCCCAAATGCAATATGGCTGACTTGGAAGTCACCTATAGAACATGGCCACCAGCACAATGTCCCCCATGCAAAATGGCTGACTTGGAAGTCACCTATACAACATACAACCAGCACAAAGTCCCCCAAGCAATATGGCTGACTTGGAAGTCACCTATACAAGACAACCAGCACAATGTCCCCCATGCAATATGGCTGACTTGGAAGTCACCTATACAACACAACCAGCACAATGTCCCCCATGCAATATGGCTGACTTGGAAGTCACCTATACAACATGGCGACCAGCACAATGTCCCCCATGCAATATGGCTGACTTGGAAGTCACCTATACAACATGGCAACCAGCACAATGTCCCCCATGCAATATGGCTGACTTGGAAGTCACCTATACAAGAAACCAGCACAATGTCCCTCATGCAATGTGGTAGACTTGGAAGTCACCTATAGAACATGGCCACCAGCACAATGTCCCCCATGCAATATGGCTGACTTGGAAGTCACCTATACAACATGGCAACCAGCACAATGCCCCCCAAGCAATATGGCTGACTTGGAAGTCACCTATACAACATGGCAACCAGCACAATGTCCCCCATGCAATATGGCTGACTTGGAAGTCACCTATAGAACATGGCCACCAGCACAATGTCCCCTATGCAACACGGCTGACTTGGAAGTCACCTATACAAGACAACCAGCACAATGTCCCCCATGCAATATGGCTGACTTGGAAGTCACCTATACAACATGGCAACCAGCACAATGTCCCCCAAGCAAAATGGCTCACTTGGAAGTCAACTATACAACATGGCAACCAGCACAATGTCCCCGATGCAATATGGCTGACTTGGAAGTCACCTATACAAGACAACCAGCACAATGTCCCCCATGCAATATGGCTGACTTGGAAGTCACCTATAGGACATGGCAACCAGCACAATGTCCCCCAAGCAATATGGCTGACTTGGAAGTCACCTATACAAGACAACCAGCACAATGTCCCAAATGCAATATGGCTGACTTGGAAGTCACCTATAGAACATGGCCACCAGCACAATGTCCCCCATGCAATATGGCTGACTTGGAAGTCACCTATACAACATACAACCAGCACAATGTTCCCCAAGCAATATGGCTGACTTGGAAGTCACCTATACAAGACAACCAGCACAATGTCCCCCATGCAATATGGCTGACTTGGAAGTCACCTATAGGACATGGCCACCAGCACAATGTCCCCCATGCAATATGGCTGACTTGGAAGTCACCTATACAATACAACCAGCACAATGTCCCCCATGCAATATGGCTGACTTGGAAGTCACCTATACAATACAACCAGCACAATGTCCCCCATGCAATATGGCTGATTTGGAAGTCACCTATAAAACACAACCAGCACAATGTCCCCCATGCAATATGGCTGACTTGGAAGTCACCTATACAAGACAACCAGCACAATGTCCCAAATGCAATATGGCTGACTTGGAAGTCACCTATAGAACATGGCCACCAGCACAATGTCCCCCATGCAATATGGCTGACTTGGAAGTCACCTATACAATACAACCAGCACAATGTCCCCCATGCAATATGGCTGATTTGGAAGTCACCTATACAACACAACCAGCACAATGTCCCCCATGCAATATGGCTGACTTGGAAGTCACCAATACAAGACAACCAGCACAATGTCCCCCATGCAATATGGCTGACTTGGAAGTCACCTATAGAACATGGCCACCAGCACAATGTCCCCCATGCAATATGGCTGACTTGGAAGTCACCTATACAACATGGCAACCAGCACAATGTCCCCCAAGCAATATGGCTGACTTGGAAGTCACCTATACAACATGGCAACCAGCACAATGTCCCACAAGCAATATGGCTGACTTGGAAGTCACCTATAGAACATGGCAACCAGCACAATGTCCCCCAAGCAATATGGCTGACTTAAAAGTCACCTGTACAAGACAACCAGCACAATTTCCCCCATGCAACATGGCTGACTTGGAAGTCACCTATAGGACATGGCAACCAGCACAATGTCCCCCATGCAATATGGCTGACTTGTAAGTCACCTATACAACATGGCAACCAGCACAATGTCCCCCATGCAATATGGCTGACTTGGAAGTCACCTATAGGCCATGGCAACCAGCACAATGTCCCCCATGCAATATGGCTGACTTGGAAGTCACCTATACAACACAACCAGCACAATGTCCCCCAAGCAATATGGCTCACTTGGAAGTCACCTATACAACATGGCAACCAGCACAATGTCCCCCATGCAATATGGCTGACTTGGAAGTCACCTATAGGACATGGCAACCAGCACAATGTCCCCCATGCAATATGGCTGACTTGGAAGTCACCTATACAATACAACCAGCACAATGTCCCCCATGCAATATGGCTGACTTGGAAGTCACCTATACAACACAACCAGCACAATGTCCCCCATGCAATATGGCTGACTTGGAAGTCACCTATACAACACAACCAGCACAATGTCCCCCATGCAATATGGCTGACTTGGAAGTCACCTATACAACATGGCAACCAGCACAATGTCCCCCATGCAATATGGCTGACTTGGAAGTCACCTATACAACATGGCAACCAGCACAATGTCCCCCATGCAATATGGCTGACTTGGAAGTCACCTATACAACATGGCAACCAGCACAATGTCCCCCATGCAATATGGCTGACTTGGAAGTCACCTATACAAGAAACAAGCACAATGTCCCCCATGCAATGTGGCTGACTTGGAAGTCACCTATAGAACATGGCCACCAGCACAATGTCCCCCATGCAATATGGCTGACTTGGAAGTAACCTATACAACTTGGCAACCAGCACAATGTCCCCCATGCAATATGGCTGACTTGGAAGTCACCTATAGAACATGGCCACCAGCACAATGTCCCCCATGCAACACGGCTGACTTGGAAGTCACCTTTACAAGACAACCAGCACAATGTCCCCCATGCAATATGGCTGACTTGGAAGTCACCTATACAACATGGCAACCAGCACAATGTCCCCCAAGCAATATGGCTCACTTGGAAGTCACCTATACAACATGGCAACCAGCACAATGTCCCCCATGCAATATGGCTGACTTGGAAGTTACCTATACAACATGGCAACCAGCACAATGTCCCCCATGCAATATGCCTGACTTGGAAGTCACCTATACAAGACAACCAGCACAATGTCCCCCATGCAATATGGCTGACTTGGATGTCACCTATAGGACATGGCAACCAGCACAATGTCCCCCAAGCAATATGGCTGACTTGGAAGTCACCTATACAAGACAACCAGCACAATGTCCCAAATGCAATATGGCTGACTTGGAAGTCACCTATAGAACATGGCCACCAGCACAATGTCCCCCATGCAAAATGGCTGACTTGGAAGTCACCTATACAACATACAACCAGCACAAAGTCCCCCAAGCAATATGGCTGACTTGGAAGTCACCTATACAAGACAACCAGCACAATGTCCCCCATGCAATATGGCTGACTTGGAAGTCACCTATACAAGACAACCAGCACAATGTCCACCATGCAATATGGCTGACTTGGAAGTCACCTATAGGACATGGCCACCAGCACAATGTCCCCCATGCAATATGGCTGACTTGGAAGTCACCTATACAATACAACCAGCACAATGTCCCCCATGCAATATGGCTGATTTGGAAGTCACCTATACAACACAACCAGCACAATGTCCCCCATGCAATATGGCTGACTTGGAAGTCACCAATACAAGACAACCAGCACAATGTCCCCCATGCAATATGGCTGACTTGGAAGTCACCTAAAGAACATGGCCACCAGCACAATGTCCCCCATGCAATATGGCTGACTTGGAAGTCACCTATACAACATGGCAACCAGCACAATGTCCCCCAAGCAATATGGCTGACTTGGAAGTCACCTATACAACATGACAACCAGCACAATTTCCCCCATGCAATATGGCTGACTTGGAAGTCACCTATAGGACATGGCAACCAGCACAATGTCCCCCATGCAATATGGCTGACTTGGAAGTCACCTATACAAGACAACCAGCACAATGTCCCAAATGCAATATGGCTGACTTGGAAGTCACCTATAGAACATGGCCACCAGCACAATGTCCCCCATGCAATATGGCTGACTTGGAAGTCACCTATAGAACATGGCCACCAGCACAATGTCCCCCATGCAATATGGCTGACTTGGAAGTCACCTATACAACATGGCAACCAGCACAATGTCCCCCAAGCAATATGGCTGACTTGGAAGTCACCTATACAATACAACCAGCACTATGTCCCCCATGCAATATGGCTGATTTGGAAGTCACCTATACAACATGGCAACCAGCACAATGTCCCCAATGCAATATGGCTAACTTGGAAGTCACCTATACAATATGGCAACCAGCACAATGTCCCCCATGCAATATGGCTGACTTGGAAGTCACCTATACAAGACAACCAGCACAATGTCCCAAATGCAATATGCCTGACTTGGCAGTCACCTATAGAACATGGCCACCAGCACAATGTCCCCCATGCAATATGGCTGACTTGGAAGTCACCTATAGGACATGGCCACCAGCACAATTTCCCCCATGCAATATGGCTGACTTGGAAGTCACCTATACAATACAACCAGCACAATGTCCCCCATGCAATATGGCTGATTTGGAAGTCACCTATACAACACAACCAGCACAATGTCCCCCATGCAATATGGCTGACTTGGAAGTCACCAATACAAGACAACCAGCACAATGTCCCCCATGCAATATGGCTGACTTGGAAGTCACCTAAAGAACATGGCCACCAGCACAATGTCCCCCATGCAATATGGCTGACTTGGAAGTCACCTATACAACATGGCAACCAGCACAATGTCCCCCAAGCAATATGGCTGACTTGGAAGTCACCTATACAACATGACAACCAGCACAATTTCCCCCATGCAATATGTCTGACTTGGAAGTCACCTATAGGACATGGCAACCAGCACAATGTCCCCCATGCAATATGGCTGACTTGGAAGTCACCTATACAAGACAACCAGCACAATGTCCCAAATGCAATATGGCTGACTTGGAAGTCACCTATAGAACATGGCCACCAGCACAATGTCCCCCATGCAATATGGCTGACTTGGAAGTCACCTATACAAGACAACCAGCACAATGTCCCAAATGCAATATGGCTGACTTGGAAGTCACCTATAGAACATGGCCACCAGCACAATGTCCCCCATGCAAAATGGCTGACTTGGAAGTCACCTATACAACATACAACCAGCACAAAGTCCCCCAAGCAATATGGCTGACTTGGAAGTCACCTATACAAGACAACCAGCACAATGTCCCCCATGCAATATGGCTGACTTGGAAGTCACCTATACAAGACAACCAGCACAATGTCCACCATGCAATATGGCTGACTTGGAAGTCACCTATAGGACATGGCCACCAGCACAATGTCCCCCATGCAATATGGCTGACTTGGAAGTCACCTATACAATACAACCAGCACAATGTCCCCCATGCAATATGGCTGATTTGGAAGTCACCTATACAACACAACCAGCACAATGTCCCCCATGCAATATGGCTGACTTGGAAGTCACCAATACAAGACAACCAGCACAATGTCCCCCATGCAATATGGCTGACTTGGAAGTCACCTAAAGAACATGGCCACCAGCACAATGTCCCCCATGCAATATGGCTGACTTGGAAGTCACCTATACAACATGGCAACCAGCACAATGTCCCCCAAGCAATATGGCTGACTTGGAAGTCACCTATACAACATGACAACCAGCACAATTTCCCCCATGCAATATGGCTGACTTGGAAGTCACCTATAGGACATGGCAACCAGCACAATGTCCCCCATGCAATATGGCTGACTTGGAAGTCACCTATACAAGACAACCAGCACAATGTCCCAAATGCAATATGGCTGACTTGGAAGTCACCTATAGAACATGGCCACTAGCACAATGTCCCCCATGCAATATGGCTGACTTGGAAGTCACCTATAGAACATGGCCACCAGCACAATGTCCCCCATGCAATATGGCTGACTTGGAAGTCACCTATACAACATGGCAACCAGCACAATGTCCCCCAAGCAATATGGCTGACTTGGAAGTCACCTATACAATACAACCAGCACTATGTCCCCCATGCAATATGGCTGATTTGGAAGTCACCTATACAACATGGCAACCAGCACAATGTCCCCAATGCAATATGGCTAACTTGGAAGTCACCTATACAATATGGCAACCAGCACAATGTCCCCCATGCAATATGGCTGACTTGGAAGTCACCTATACAAGACAACCAGCACAATGTCCCAAATGCAATATGCCTGACTTGGCAGTCACCTATAGAACATGGCCACCAGCACAATGTCCCCCATGCAATATGGCTGACTTGGAAGTCACCTATAGGACATGGCCACCAGCACAATTTCCCCCATGCAATATGGCTGACTTGGAAGTCACCTATACAATACAACCAGCACAATGTCCCCCATGCAATATGGCTGATTTGGAAGTCACCTATACAACACAACCAGCACAATGTCCCCCATGCAATATGGCTGACTTGGAAGTCACCAATACAAGACAACCAGCACAATGTCCCCCATGCAATATGGCTGACTTGGAAGTCACCTAAAGAACATGGCCACCAGCACAATGTCCCCCATGCAATATGGCTGACTTGGAAGTCACCTATACAACATGGCAACCAGCACAATGTCCCCCAAGCAATATGGCTGACTTGGAAGTCACCTATACAACATGACAACCAGCACAATTTCCCCCATGCAATATGTCTGACTTGGAAGTCACCTATAGGACATGGCAACCAGCACAATGTCCCCCATGCAATATGGCTGACTTGGAAGTCACCTATACAAGACAACCAGCACAATGTCCCAAATGCAATATGGCTGACTTGGAAGTCACCTATAGAACATGGCCACCAGCACAATGTCCCCCATGCAATATGGCTGACTTGGAAGTCACCTATACAAGACAACCAGCACAATGTCCACCATGCAATATGGCTGACTTGGAAGTCACCTATAGAACATGGCCACCAGCACAATGTCCCCCATGCAATATGGCTGACTTGGAAGTCACCTATACAATACAACCAGCACAATGTCCCCCATGCAATATGGCTGATTTGGAAGTCACCTATACAACACAACCAGCACAATGTCCCCCATGCAATATGGCTGACTTGGAAGTCACCAATACAAGACAACCAGCACAATGTCCCCCATGCAATATGGCTGACTTGGAAGTCACCTATAGAACATGGCCACCAGCACAATGTCCCCCATGCAATATGGCTGACTTGGAAGTCACCTATACAACATGGCAACCAGCACAATGTCCCCCAAGCAATATGGCTGACTTGGAAGTCACCTATACAACATGACAACCAGCACAATTTCCCCCATGCAATATGGCTGACTTGGAAGTCACCTATAGGACATGGCAACCAGCACAATGTCCCCCATGCAATATGGCTGACTTGTAAGTCACCTATACAACATGGCAACCAGCACAATGTCCCCCATGCAATATGGCTGACTTGGAAGTCACCTATACAATATGGCAACCAGCACAATGTCCCCCATGCAATATGGCTGACTTGGAAGTCACCTATACAAGACAACCAGCACAATGTCCCAAATGCAATATGCCTGACTTGGCAGTCACCTATAGAACATGGCCACCAGCACAATGTCCCCCATGCAATATGGCTGACTTGGAAGTCACCTATACAACACAACCAGCACAATGTCCCCCAAGCAATATGGCTCACTTGGAAGTCACCTATACAACATGGCCACCAGCACAATGTCCCCCATGCAATATGGCTGACTTGGAAGTCACCTATACAACATGGCAACCAGCACAATGTCCCCCAAGCAATATGGCTGACTTGGAAGTCACCTATACAACATGACAACCAGCACAATTTCCCCCATGCAATATGGCTGACTTGGAAGTCACCTATAGGACATGGCAACCAGCACAATGTCCCCCATGCAATATGGCTGACTTGGAAGTCACCTATACAAGACAACCAGCACAATGTCCCAAATGCAATATGGCTGACTTGGAGGTCACCTATAGAACATGGCCACCAGCACAATGTCCCCCATGCAATATGGCTGACTTGGAAGTCACCTATACAAGACAACCAGCACAATGTCCACCATGCAATATGGCTGACTTGGAAGTCACCTATAGAACATGGCCACCAGCACAATGTCCCCCATGCAATATGGCTGACTTGGAAGTCACCTATACAATACAACCAGCACAATGTCCCCCATGCAATATGGCTGATTTGGAAGTCACCTATACAACACAACCAGCACAATGTCCCCCATGCAATATGGCTGACTTGGAAGTCACCAATACAAGACAACCAGCACAATGTCCCCCATGCAATATGGCTGACTTGGAAGTCACCTATAGAACATGGCCACCAGCACAATGTCCCCCATGCAATATGGCTGACTTGGAAGTCACCTATACAACATGGCAACCAGCACAATGTCCCCCAAGCAATATGGCTGACTTGGAAGTCACCTATACAACATGACAACCAGCACAATTTCCCCCATGCAATATGGCTGACTTGGAAGTCACCTATAGGACATGGCAACCAGCACAATGTCCCCCATGCAATATGGCTGACTTGTAAGTCACCTATACAACATGGCAACCAGCACAATGTCCCCCATGCAATATGGCTGACTTGGAAGTCACCTATACAATATGGCAACCAGCACAATGTCCCCCATGCAATATGGCTGACTTGGAAGTCACCTATACAAGACAACCAGCACAATGTCCCAAATGCAATATGCCTGACTTGGCAGTCACCTATAGAACATGGCCACCAGCACAATGTCCCCCATGCAATATGGCTGACTTGGAAGTCACCTATACAACACAACCAGCACAATGTCCCCCAAGCAATATGGCTCACTTGGAAGTCACCTATACAACATGGCCACCAGCACAATGTCCCCCATGCAATATGGCTGACTTGGAAGTCACCTATACAATACAACCAGCACAATGCCCCCCAAGCAATATGGCTGATTTGGAAGTCACCTATAGAACATGGCCACCAGCACAATGTCCCCCATGCAATATGGCTGACTTGGAAGTCACCTATAGAACATGGCCACCAGCACAATGTCCCCCATGCAATATGGAAGTCACCTATACAACATGGCAACCAGCACAATGTCCCCCAAGCAATATGGCTGACTTGGAAGTCACCTATAGAACATGGCCACCAGCACAATGTCCCCCAAGCAATATGGCTGACTTGGAAGTCACCTATAGAACATGGCAACCAGCACAATGTCCCCCAAGCAATATGGCTGACTTGGAAGTCACCTATACAAGACAACCAGCACAATGTCCCCCATGCAATATGGCTGACTTGGAAGTCACCTATAGGACATGGCAACCAGCACAATGTCCCGCATGCAATATGGCTGACTTGGAAGTCACCTATACAATACAACCAGCACAATGTCCCCATTGCAATATGGCTGACTTGGAAGTCACCTATACAATACAACCAGCACAATGTCCCCCATGTAATATGGCTGACTTGGAAGTCACCTATACAACATGGCAACCAGCACAATGTCCCCCATGCAATATGGCTGACTTGGAAGTCACCTATACAAGACAACCAGCACAATGTCCCCCATGCAATATGGCTGACTTGGAAGTCACCTATAGGACATGGCAACCAGCACAATGTCCCCCAAGCAATATGGCTGACTTGGAAGTCACCTATACAAGACAACCAGCACAATGTCCCAAATGCAATATGGCTGACTTGGAAGTCACCTATAGAACATGGCCACCAGCACAATGTCCCCCATGCAATATGGCTGACTTGGAAGTCACCTATACAACATACAACCAGCACAATGTCCCCTAAGCAATATGGCTGACTTGGAAGTCACCTATACAAGACAACCAGCACAATGTCCCCCATGCAATATGGCTGACTTGGAAGTCACCTATAGGACATGGCCACCAGCACAATGTCCCCCATGCAATATGGCTGACTTGGAAGTCACCTATACAATACAACCAGCACAATGTCCCCCATGCAATATGGCTGACTTGGAAGTCACCTATACAATACAACCAGCACAATGTCCCCCATGCAATATGGCTGATTTGGAAGTCACCTATAAAACACAACCAGCACAATGTCCCCCATGCAATATGGCTGACTTGGAAATCACCTATACAAGACAACCAGCACAATGTCCCAAATGCAATATGCCTGACTTGGAAGTCACCTATAGAACATGGCCACCAGCAGAATGTCCCCCATGCAATATGGCTGACTTGGAAGTCACCTATACAAGACAACCAGCACAATGTCCCCCATGCAATATGGCTGACTTGGAAGTCACCTATAGGACATGGCCACCAGCACAATGTCCCCCATGCAATATGGCTGACTTGGAAGTCACCTATACAATACAACCAGCACAATGTCCCCCATGCAATATGGCTGATTTGGAAGTCACCTATACAACACAACCAGCACAATGTCACCCATGCAATATGGCTGACTTGGAAGTCACCAATACAAGACAACCAGCACAATGTCCCCCATGCAATATGGCTGACTTGGAAGTCACCTATAGAACATGGCCACCAGCACAATGTCCCCCATGCAATATGGCTGACTTGGAAGTCACCTATACAACATGGCAACCAGCACAATGTCCCCCAAGCAATATGGCTGACTTGGAAGTCACCTATACAACATGACAACCAGCACAATTTCCCCCATGCAATATGGCTGACTTGGAAGTCACCTATAGGACATGGCAACCAGCACAATGTCCCCCATGCAATATGGCTGACTTGGAAGTCACCTATACAAGACAACCAGCACAATGTCCCAAATGCAATATGGCTGACTTGGAAGTCACCTATAGAACATGGCAACCAGCACAATGTCCCCCAAGCAATATGGCTGACTTGGAAGTCACCTATACAAGACAACCAGCACAATGTCCCCCATGCAATATGGCTGACTTGGAAGTCACCTATAGGACATGGCAACCAGCACAATGTCCCGCATGCAATATGGCTGACTTGGAAGTCACCTATACAATACAACCAGCACAATGTCCCCATTGCAATATGGCTGACTTGGAAGTCACCTATACAATACAACCAGCACAATGTCCCCCATGTAATATGGCTGACTTGGAAGTCACCTATACAACATGGCAACCAGCACAATGTCCCCCATGCAATATGGCTGACTTGGAAGTCACCTATACAAGACAACCAGCACAATGTCCCCCATGCAATATGGCTGACTTGGAAGTCACCTATAGGACATGGCAACCAGCACAATGTCCCCCAAGCAATATGGCTGACTTGGAAGTCACCTATACAAGACAACCAGCACAATGTCCCAAATGCAATATGGCTGACTTGGAAGTCACCTATAGAACATGGCCACCAGCACAATGTCCCCCATGCAATATGGCTGACTTGGAAGTCACCTATACAACATACAACCAGCACAATGTCCCCTAAGCAATATGGCTGATTTGGAAGTCACCTATACAAGACAACCAGCACAATGTCCCCCATGCAATATGGCTGACTTGGAAGTCACCTATAGGACATGGCCACCAGCACAATGTCCCCCATGCAATATGGCTGACTTGGAAGTCACCTATACAATACAACCAGCACAATGTCCCCCATGCAATATGGCTGACTTGGAAGTCACCTATACAATACAACCAGCACAATGTCCCCCATGCAATATGGCTGATTTGGAAGTCACCTATAAAACACAACCAGCACAATGTCCCCCATGCAATATGGCTGACTTGGAAATCACCTATACAAGACAACCAGCACAATGTCCCAAATGCAATATGCCTGACTTGGAAGTCACCTATAGAACATGGCCACCAGCAGAATGTCCCCCATGCAATATGGCTGACTTGGAAGTCACCTATACAAGACAACCAGCACAATGTCCCCCATGCAATATGGCTGACTTGGAAGTCACCTATAGGACATGGCCACCAGCACAATGTCCCCCATGCAATATGGCTGACTTGGAAGTCACCTATACAATACAACCAGCACAATGTCCCCCATGCAATATGGCTGATTTGGAAGTCACCTATACAACACAACCAGCACAATGTCCCCATTGCAATATGGCTGACTTGGAAGTCACCTATACAATACAACCAGCACAATGTCCCCCATGTAATATGGCTGACTTGGAAGTCACCTATACAACATGGCAACCAGCACAATGTCCCCCATGCAATATGGCTGACTTGGAAGTCACCTATACAAGACAACCAGCACAATGTCCCCCATGCAATATGGCTGACTTGGAAGTCACCTATAGGACATGGCAACCAGCACAATGTCCCCCAAGCAATATGGCTGACTTGGAAGTCACCTATACAAGACAACCAGCACAATGTCCCAAATGCAATATGGCTGACTTGGAAGTCACCTATAGAACATGGCCACCAGCACAATGTCCCCCATGCAATATGGCTGACTTGGAAGTCACCTATACAACATACAACCAGCACAATGTCCCCTAAGCAATATGGCTGACTTGGAAGTCCCTATACAAGACAACCAGCACAATGTCCCCCATGCAATATGGCTGACTTGGAAGTCACCTATAGGACATGGCCACCAGCACAATGTCCCCCATGCAATATGGCTGACTTGGAAGTCACCTATACAATACAACCAGCACAATGTCCCCCATGCAATATGGCTGACTTGGAAGTCACCTATACAATACAACCAGCACAATGTCCCCCATGCAATATGGCTGATTTGGAAGTCACCTATAAAACACAACCAGCACAATGTCCCCCATGCAATATGGCTGACTTGGAAATCACCTATACAAGACAACCAGCACAATGTCCCAAATGCAATATGCCTGACTTGGAAGTCACCTATAGAACATGGCCACCAGCAGAATGTCCCCCATGCAATATGGCTGACTTGGAAGTCACCTATACAAGACAACCAGCACAATGTCCCCCATGCAATATGGCTGACTTGGAAGTCACCTATAGGACATGGCCACCAGCACAATGTCCCCCATGCAATATGGCTGACTTGGAAGTCACCTATACAATACAACCAGCACAATGTCCCCCATGCAATATGGCTGATTTGGAAGTCACCTATACAACACAACCAGCACAATGTCACCCATGCAATATGGCTGACTTGGAAGTCACCAATACAAGACAACCAGCACAATGTCCCCCATGCAATATGGCTGACTTGGAAGTCACCTATAGAACATGGCCACCAGCACAATGTCCCCCATGCAATATGGCTGACTTGGAAGTCACCTATACAACATGGCAACCAGCACAATGTCCCCCAAGCAATATGGCTGACTTGGAAGTCACCTATACAACATGACAACCAGCACAATTTCCCCCATGCAATATGGCTGACTTGGAAGTCACCTATAGGACATGGCAACCAGCACAATGTCCCCCATGCAATATGGCTGACTTGGAAGTCACCTATACAAGACAACCAGCACAATGTCCCAAATGCAATATGGCTGACTTGGAAGTCACCTATAGAACATGGCAACCAGCACAATGTCCCCCAAGCATTATGGCTGACTTGGAAGTCACCTATACAAGACAACCAGCACAATGTCCCCCATGCAATATGGCTGACTTGGAAGTCACCTATAGGACATGGCAACCAGCACAATGTCCCGCATGCAATATGGCTGACTTGGAAGTCACCTATACAATACAACCAGCACAATGTCCCCATTGCAATATGGCTGACTTGGAAGTCACCTATACAATACAACCAGCACAATGTCCCCCATGTAATATGGCTGACTTGGAAGTCACCTATACAACATGGCAACCAGCACAATGTCCCCCATGCAATATGGCTGACTTGGAAGTCACCTATACAAGACAACCAGCACAATGTCCCCCATGCAATATGGCTGACTTGGAAGTCACCTATAGGACATGGCAACCAGCACAATGTCCCCCAAGCAATATGGCTGACTTGGAAGTCACCTATACAAGACAACCAGCACAATGTCCCAAATGCAATATGGCTGACTTGGAAGTCACCTATAGAACATGGCCACCAGCACAATGTCCCCCATGCAATATGGCTGACTTGGAAGTCACCTATACAACATACAACCAGCACAATGTCCCCTAAGCAATATGGCTGATTTGGAAGTCACCTATACAAGACAACCAGCACAATGTCCCCCATGCAATATGGCTGACTTGGAAGTCACCTATAGGACATGGCCACCAGCACAATGTCCCCCATGCAATATGGCTGACTTGGAAGTCACCTATACAATACAACCAGCACAATGTCCCCCATGCAATATGGCTGACTTGGAAGTCACCTATACAATACAACCAGCACAATGTCCCCCATGCAATATGGCTGATTTGGAAGTCACCTATAAAACACAACCAGCACAATGTCCCCCATGCAATATGGCTGACTTGGAAATCACCTATACAAGACAACCAGCACAATGTCCCAAATGCAATATGCCTGACTTGGAAGTCACCTATAGAACATGGCCACCAGCAGAATGTCCCCCATGCAATATGGCTGACTTGGAAGTCACCTATACAAGACAACCAGCACAATGTCCCCCATGCAATATGGCTGACTTGGAAGTCACCTATAGGACATGGCCACCAGCACAATGTCCCCCATGCAATATGGCTGACTTGGAAGTCACCTATACAATACAACCAGCACAATGTCCCCCATGCAATATGGCTGATTTGGAAGTCACCTATACAACACAACCAGCACAATGTCACCCATGCAATATGGCTGACTTGGAAGTCACCAATACAAGACAACCAGCACAATGTCCCCCATGCAATATGGCTGACTTGGAAGTCACCTATAGAACATGGCCACCAGCACAATGTCCCCCATGCAATATGGCTGACTTGGAAGTCACCTATACAACATGGCAACCAGCACAATGTCCCCCAAGCAATATGGCTGACTTGGAAGTCACCTATACAACATGACAACCAGCACAATTTCCCCCATGCAATATGGCTGACTTGGAAGTCACCTATAGGACATGGCAACCAGCACAATGTCCCCCATGCAATATGGCTGACTTGGAAGTCACCTATACAAGACAACCAGCACAATGTCCCAAATGCAATATGGCTGACTTGGAAGTCACCTATAGAACATGGCCACCAGCACAATGTCCCCCATGCAATATGGCTGACTTGGAAGTCACCTATACAAGACAACCAGCACAATGTCCACCATGCAATATGGCTGACTTGGAAGTCACCTATAGGACATGGCCACCAGCACAATGTCCCCCATGCAATATGGCTGACTTGGAAGTCACCTATACAATACAACCAGCACAATGTCCCCCATGCAATATGGCTGATTTGGAAGTCACCTATACAACACAACCAGCACAATGTCCCCCATGCAATTTGGCTGACTTGGAAGTCACCAATACAAGACAACCAGCACAATGTCCCCCATGCAAAATGGCTGACTTGGAAGTCAACTATAGAACATGGCCACCAGCACAATGTCCCCCATGCAATATGGCTGACTTGGAAGTCACCTATACAACATTGCAACCAGCACAATGTCCCCCAAGCAATATGGCTGACTTGGAAGTCACCTATACAACATGACAACCAGCACAATTTCCCCCATGCAATATGGCTGACTTGGAAGTCACCTATAGGACATGGCAACCAGCACAATGTCCCCCATGCAATATGGCTGACTTGTAAGTCACCTATACAACATGGCAACCAGCACAATGTCCCCCATGCAATATGGCTGACTTGGAAGTCACCTATACAACATGGCAACCAGCACAATGTCCCCCATGCAATATGGCTGACTTGGAAGTCACCTATACAAGACAACCAGCACAATGTCCCAAATGCAATATGCCTGACTTGGCAGTCACCTATAGAACATGGCCACCAGCACAATGTCCCCCATGCAATATGGCTGACTTGGAAGTCACCTATACAACACAACCAGCACAATGTCCCCCAAGCAATATGGCTCACTTGGAAGTCACCTATACAACATGGCCACCAGCACAATGTCCCCCATGCAATATGGCTGACTTGGAAGTCACCTATACAATACAACCAGCACAATGTCCCCCAAGCAATATGGCTGATTTGGAAGTCACCTATAGAACATGGCCACCAGCACAATGTCCCCCATGCAATATGGCTGACTTGGAAGTCACCTATAGAACATGGCCACCAGCACAATGTCCCCCATGCAATATGGAAGTCACCTATACAACATGGCAACCAGCACAATGTCCCCCAAGCAATATGGCTGACTTGGAAGTCACCTAATAGAACATGGCCACCAGCACAATGTCCCCCAAGCAATATGGCTGACTTGGAAGTCACCTATAGAACATGGCAACCAGCACAATGTCCCCCAAGCAATATGGCTGACTTGGAAGTCACCTATAGGACATGGCAACCAGCACAATGTCCCGCATGCAATATGGCTGACTTGGAAGTCACCTATACAATACAACCAGCACAATGTCCCCCATGCAATATGGCTGACTTGGAAGTCACCTATACAATACAACCAGCACAATGTCCCCCATGCAATATGGCTGACTTGGAAGTCACCTATACAACATGGCAACCAGCACAATGTCCCCCATGCAATATGGCTGACTTGGAAGTCAACTATAGAACATGGCCACCAGCACAATGTCCCCCATGCAATATGGCTGACTTGGAAGTCACCTATACAATACAACCAGCACAATGTCCCCCATGCAATATGGCTGACTTGGAAGTCACCTATACAATACAACCAGCACAATGTCCCCCATGCAATATGGCTGACTTGGAAGTCACCTATACAACATGGCAACCAGCACGATGTCCCCCATGCAATATGGCTGACTTGGAAGTCACCTATACAAGACAACCAGCACAATGTCCCCCATGCAATATGGCTGACTTGGAAGTCACCTATAGGACATGGCAACCAGCACAATGTCCCCCAAGCAATATGGCTGACTTGGAAGTCACCTATACAACATGGCAACCAGCACAATGTCCCCCAAGCAATATGGCTGACTTGGAAGTCACCTATACAACATGACAACCAGCACAATTTCCCCCATGCAATATGGCTGACTTGGAAGTCACCTATAGGACATGGCAACCAGCACAATGTCCCCCATGCAATATGGCTGACTTGGAAGTCACCTATACAAGACAACCAGCACAATGTCCCAAATGCAATATGGCTGACTTGGAAGTCACCTATAGAACATGGCCACCAGCACAATGTCCCCCATGCAATATGGCTGACTTGGAAGTCACCTATACAAGACAACCAGCACAATGTCCACCATGCAATATGGCTGACTTGGAAGTCACCTATAGGACATGGCCACCAGCACAATGTCCCCCATGCAATATGGCTGACTTGGAAGTCACCTATACAATACAACCAGCACAATGTCCCCCATGCAATATGGCTGATTTGGAAGTCACCTATACAACACAACCAGCACAATGTCCCCCATGCAATTTGGCTGACTTGGAAGTCACCAATACAAGACAACCAGCACAATGTCCCCCATGCAAAATGGCTGACTTGGAAGTCAACTATAGAACATGGCCACCAGCACAATGTCCCCCATGCAATATGGCTGACTTGGAAGTCACCTATACAACATTGCAACCAGCACAATGTCCCCCAAGCAATATGGCTGACTTGGAAGTCACCTATACAACATGACAACCAGCACAATTTCCCCCATGCAATATGGCTGACTTGGAAGTCACCTATAGGACATGGCAACCAGCACAATGTCCCCCATGCAATATGGCTGACTTGTAAGTCACCTATACAACATGGCAACCAGCACAATGTCCCCCATGCAATATGGCTGACTTGGAAGTCACCTATACAACATGGCAACCAGCACAATGTCCCCCATGCAATATGGCTGACTTGGAAGTCACCTATACAAGACAACCAGCACAATGTCCCAAATGCAATATGCCTGACTTGGCAGTCACCTATAGAACATGGCCACCAGCACAATGTCCCCCATGCAATATGGCTGACTTGGAAGTCACCTATACAACACAACCAGCACAATGTCCCCCAAGCAATATGGCTCACTTGGAAGTCACCTATACAACATGGCCACCAGCACAATGTCCCCCATGCAATATGGCTGACTTGGAAGTCACCTATACAATACAACCAGCACAATGTCCCCCAAGCAATATGGCTGATTTGGAAGTCACCTATAGAACATGGCCACCAGCACAATGTCCCCCATGCAATATGGCTGACTTGGAAGTCACCTATAGAACATGGCCACCAGCACAATGTCCCCCATGCAATATGGAAGTCACCTATACAACATGGCAACCAGCACAATGTCCCCCAAGCAATATGGCTGACTTGGAAGTCACCTAATAGAACATGGCCACCAGCACAATGTCCCCCAAGCAATATGGCTGACTTGGAAGTCACCTATAGAACATGGCAACCAGCACAATGTCCCCCAAGCAATATGGCTGACTTGGAAGTCACCTATAGGACATGGCAACCAGCACAATGTCCCGCATGCAATATGGCTGACTTGGAAGTCACCTATACAATACAACCAGCACAATGTCCCCCATGCAATATGGCTGACTTGGAAGTCACCTATACAATACAACCAGCACAATGTCCCCCATGCAATATGGCTGACTTGGAAGTCACCTATACAACATGGCAACCAGCACAATGTCCCCCATGCAATATGGCTGACTTGGAAGTCAACTATAGAACATGGCCACCAGCACAATGTCCCCCATGCAATATGGCTGACTTGGAAGTCACCTATACAATACAACCAGCACAATGTCCCCCATGCAATATGGCTGACTTGGAAGTCACCTATACAATACAACCAGCACAATGTCCCCCATGCAATATGGCTGACTTGGAAGTCACCTATACAACATGGCAACCAGCACGATGTCCCCCATGCAATATGGCTGACTTGGAAGTCACCTATACAAGACAACCAGCACAATGTCCCCCATGCAATATGGCTGACTTGGAAGTCACCTATAGGACATGGCAACCAGCACAATGTCCCCCAAGCAATATGGCTGACTTGGAAGTCACCTATACAAGACAACCAGCACAATGTCCCAAATGCAATATGGCTGACTTGGAAGTCACCTATAGAACATGGCCACCAGCACAATGTCCCCCATGCAATATGTCTGACTTGGAAGTCACCTATACAACATACAACCAGCACAATGTCCCCTAAGCAATATGGCTGACTTGGAAGTCACCTATACAAGACAACCAGCACAATGTCCCCCATGCAATATGGCTGACTTGGAAGTCACCTATAGGACATGGCCACCAGCACAATGTCCCCCATGCAATATGGCTGACTTGGAAGTCACCTATACAATACAACCAGCACAATGTCCCCCATGCAATATGGCTGACTTGGAAGTCACCTATACAATACAACCAGCACAATGTCCCCCATGCAATATGGCTGATTTGGAAGTCACTATAAAACACAACCAGCACAATGTCCCCCATGCAATATGGCTGACTTGGAAATCACCTATACAAGACAACCAGCACAATGTCCCAAATGCAATATGGCTGACTTGGAAGTCACCTATAGAACATGGCCACCAGCACAATGTCCCCCATGCAATATGGCTGACTTGGAAGTCACCTATAGAACATGGCCACCAGCACAATGTCCCCCATGCAATATGGCTGACTTGGAAGTCACCTATACAACATGGCAACCAGCACAATGTCCCCCATGCAATATGGCTGACTTGGAAGTCAACTATAGAACATGGCCACCAGCACAATGTCCCCCATGCAATATGGCTGACTTGGAAGTCACCTATACAATACAACCAGCACAATGTCCCCCATGCAATATGGCTGACTTGGAAGTCACCTATACAATACAACCAGCACAATGTCCCCCATGCAATATGGCTGACTTGGAAGTCACCTATACAACATGGCAACCAGCACGATGTCCCCCATGCAATATGGCTGACTTGGAAGTCACCTATACAAGACAACCAGCACAATGTCCCCCATGCAATATGGCTGACTTGGAAGTCACCTATAGGACATGGCAACCAGCACAATGTCCCCCAAGCAATATGGCTGACTTGGAAGTCACCTATACAAGACAACCAGCACAATGTCCCAAATGCAATATGGCTGACTTGGAAGTCACCTATAGAACATGGCCACCAGCACAATGTCCCCCATGCAATATGTCTGACTTGGAAGTCACCTATACAACATACAACCAGCACAATGTCCCCTAAGCAATATGGCTGACTTGGAAGTCACCTATACAAGACAACCAGCACAATGTCCCCCATGCAATATGGCTGACTTGGAAGTCACCTATAGGACATGGCCACCAGCACAATGTCCCCCATGCAATATGGCTGACTTGGAAGTCACCTATACAATACAACCAGCACAATGTCCCCCATGCAATATGGCTGACTTGGAAGTCACCTATACAATACAACCAGCACAATGTCCCCCATGCAATATGGCTGATTTGGAAGTCACTATAAAACACAACCAGCACAATGTCCCCCATGCAATATGGCTGACTTGGAAATCACCTATACAAGACAACCAGCACAATGTCCCAAATGCAATATGGCTGACTTGGAAGTCACCTATAGAACATGGCCACCAGCACAATGTCCCCCATGCAATATGGCTGACTTGGAAGTCACCTATACAAGACAACCAGCACAATGTCCCCCATGCAATATGGCTGACTTGGAAGTCACCTATAGGACATGGCCACCAGCACAATGTCCCCCATGCAATATGGCTGACTTGGAAGTCACCTATACAATACAACCAGCACAATGTCCCCCATGCAATATGGCTGATTTGGAAGTCACCTATACAACACAACCAGCACAATGTCACCCATGCAATATGGCTGACTTGGAAGTCACCAATACAAGACAACCAGCACAATGTCCCCCATGCAATATGGCTGACTTGGAAGTCACCTATAGAACATGGCCACCAGCACAATTTCCCCCATGCAATATGGCTGACTTGGAAGTCACCTATACAACATGGCAACCAGCACAATGTCCCCCAAGCAATATGGCTGACTTGGAAGTCACCTATACAACATGACAACCAGCACAATTTCCCCCATGCAATATGGCTGACTTGGAAGTCACCTATAGGACATGGCAACCAGCACAATGTCCCCCATGCAATATGGCTGACTTGGAAGTCACCTATACAAGACAACCATCACAATGTCCCAAATGCAATATGGCTGACTTGGAAGTCACCTATAGAACATGGCCACCAGCACAATGTCCCCCATGCAATATGGCTGACTTGGAAGTCACCTATACAAGACAACCAGCACAATGTCCACCATGCAATATGGCTGACTTGGAAGTCACCTATAGGACATGGCCACCAGCACAATGTCCCCCATGCAATATGGCTGACTTGGAAGTCACCTATACAATACAACCAGCACAATGTCCCCCATGCAATATGGCTGATTTGGAAGTCACCTATACAACACAACCAGCACAATGTCCCCCATGCAATATGGCTGACTTGGAAGTCACCAATACAAGACAACCAGCACAATGTCCCCCATGCAATATGGCTGACTTGGAAGTCAACTATAGAACATGGCCACCAGCACAATGTCCCCCATGCAATATGGCTGACTTGGAAGTCACCTATACAACATGGCAACCAGCACAATGTCCCCCAAGCAATATGGCTGACTTGGAAGTAACCTATACAACATGACAACCAGCACAATTTCCCCCATGCAATATGGCTGACTTGGAAGTCACCTATAGGACATGGCAACCAGCACAATGTCCCCCATGCAATATGGCTGACTTGTAAGTCACCTATACAACATGGCAACCAGCACAATGTCCCCCATGCAATATGGCTGACTTGGAAGTCACCTATACAACATGGCAACCAGCACAATGTCCCCCATGCAATATGGCTGACTTGGAAGTCACCTATACAAGACAACCAGCACAATGTCCCAAATGCAATATGCCTGACTTGGCAGTCACCTATAGAACATGGCCACCAGCACAATGTCCCCCATGCAATATGGCTGACTTGGAAGTCACCTATACAACACAACCAGCACAATGTCCCCCAAGCAATATGGCTCACTTGGAAGTCACCTATACAACATGGCCACCAGCACAATGTCCCCCATGCAATATGGCTGACTTGGAAGTCACCTATACAATACAACCAGCACAATGTCCCCCAAGCAATATGGCTGATTTGGAAGTCACCTATAGAACATGGCCACCAGCACAATGTCCCCCATGCAATATGGCTGACTTGGAAGTCACCTATAGAACATGGCCACCAGCACAATGTCCCCCATGCAATATGGAAGTCACCTATACAACATGGCAACCAGCACAATGTCCCCCAAGCAATATGGCTGACTTGGAAGTCACCTAATAGAACATGGCCACCAGCACAATGTCCCCCAAGCAATATGGCTGACTTGGAAGTCACCTATAGAACATGGCAACCAGCACAATGTCCCCCTAGCAATATGGCTGACTTGGAAGTCACCTATACAAGACAACCAGCACAATGTCCCCCATGCAATATGGCTGACTTGGAAGTCACCTATAGGACATGGCAACCAGCACAATGTCCCGCATGCAATATGGCTGACTTGGAAGTCACCTGTACAATACAACCAGCACAATGTCCCCCATGCAATATGGCTGACTTGGAAGTCACCTAAACAATACAACCAGCACAATGTCCCCCATGCAATATGGCTGACTTGGAAGTCACCTATACAACATGGCAACCAGCACAATGTCCCCCATGCAATATGGCTTACTTGGAAGTCACCTATACAAGACAACCAGCACAATGTCCCCCATGCAATATGGCTGACTTGGAAGTCACCTATAGGACATGGCAACCAGCACAATGTCCCCCAAGCAATATGGCTGACTTGGAAGTCACCTATACAAGACAACCAGCACAATGTCCCAAATGCAATATGGCTGACTTGGAAGTCACCTATAGAACATTGCCACCAGCACAATGTCCCCCATGCAATATGGCTGACTTGGAAGTCACCTATACAACATACAACCAGCACAATGTCCCCTAAGCAATATGGCTGACTTGGAAGTCACCTATACAAGACAACCAGCACAATGTCCCCCATGCAATATGGCTGACTTGGAAGTCACCTATAGGACATGGCCACCAGCACAATGTCCCCCATGCAATATGGCTGACTTGGAAGTCACCTATACAATACAACCAGCACAATGTCCCCCATGCAATATGGCTGACTTGGAAGTCACCTATACAATACAACCAGCACAATGTCCCCCATGCAATATGGCTGACTTGGAAGTCACCTATACAATACAACCAGCACAATGTCCCCCATGCAATATGGCTGATTTGGAAGTCACCTATACAACACAACCAGCACAATGTCCCCCATGCAATATGGCTGACTTGGAAGTCACCAATACAAGACAACCAGCACAATGTCCCCCATGCAATATGGCTGACTTGGAAGTCAACTACAGAACATGGCCACCAGCACAATGTCCCCCATGCAATATGGCTGACTTGGAAGTCACCTATACAACATGGCAACCAGCACAATGTCCCCCAAGCAATATGGCTGACTTGGAAGTCACCTATACAACATGACAACCAGCACAATTTCCCCCATGCAATATGGCTGACTTGGAAGTCACCTATAGGACATGGCAACCAGCACAATGTCCCCCATGCAATATGGCTGACTTGTAAGTCAGCTATACAACATGGCAACCAGCACAATGTCCCCCATGCAATATGGCTGACTTGGAAGTCACCTATACAACATGGCAACCAGCACAATGTCCACCATGCAATATGGCTGACTTGGAAGTCACCTATACAAGACAACCAGCACAATGTCCCAAATGCAATATGCCTGACTTGGCAGTCACCTATAGAACATGGCCACCAGCACAATGTCCCCCATGCAATATGGCTGACTTGGAAGTCACCTATACAACACAACCAGCACAATGTCCCCCAAGCAATATGGCTCACTTGGAAGTCACCTATACAACATGGCCACCAGCACAATGTCCCCCATGCAATATGGCTGACTTGGAAGTCACCTATACAATACAACCAGCACAATGTCCCCCAAGCAATATGGCTGATTTGGAAGTCACCTATAGAACATGGCCACCAGCACAATGTCCCCCATGCAATATGGCTGACTTGGAAGTCACCTATAGAACTTGGCCACCAGCACAATGTCCCCCATGCAATATGGAAGTCACCTATACAACATGGCAACCAGCACAATGTCCCCCAAGCAATATGGCTGACTTGGAAGTCACCTAATAGAACATGGCCACCAGCACAATGTCCCCCAAGCAATATGGCTGACTTGGAAGTCACGTATAGAACATGGCAACCAGCACAATGTCCCCCAAGCAATATGGCTGACTTGGAAGTCACCTATACAAGACAACCAGCACAATGTCCCCCATGAAATATGGCTGACTTGAAAGTCACCTATAGGACATGGCAACCAGCACAATGTCCCGCATGCAATATGGCTGACTTGGAAGTCACCTATACAATACAACCAGCACAATGTCCCCCATGCAATATGGCTGACTTGGAAGTCACCTATACAATACAACCAGCACAATGTCCCCCATGCAATATGGCTGACTTGGAAGTCACCTATACAACATGGCAACCAGCACAATGTCCCCCATGCAATATGGCTTACTTGGAAGTCACCTATACAAGACAACCAGCACAATGTCCCCCATGCAATATGGCTGACTTGGAAGTCACCTATAGGACATGGCAACCAGCACAATGTCCCCCAAGCAATATGGCTGACTTGGAAGTCACCTATACAAGACAACCAGCACAATGTCCCAAATGCAATATGGCTGACTTGGAAGTCACCTATAGAACATTGCCACCAGCACAATGTCCCCCATGCAATATGGCTGACTTGGAAGTCACCTATACAACATACAACCAGCACAATGTCCCCTAAGCAATATGGCTGACTTGGAAGTCACCTATACAAGACAACCAGCACAATGTCCCCCATGCAATATGGCTGACTTGGAAGTCACCTATAGGACATGGCCACCAGCACAATGTCCCCCATGCAATATGGCTGACTTGGAAGTCACCTATACAATACAACCAGCACAATGTCCCCCATGAAATATGGCTGACTTGGAAGTCACCTATACAATACAACCAGCACAATGTCCCCCATGCAATATGGCTGATTTGGAAGTCACCTATAAAACACAACCAGCACAATGTCCCCCATGCAATATGGCTGACTTGGAAATCACCTATACAAGACAACCAGCACAATGTCCCAAATGCAATATGGCTGACTTGGAAGTCACCTAGAGAACATGGCCACCAGCACAATGTCCCCCATGCAATATGGCTGACTTGGAAGTCACCTATACAAGACAACCAGCACAATGTCCCCCATGCAATATGGCTGACTTGGAAGTCACCTATAGGACATGGCCACCAGCACAATGTCCCCCATGCAATATGGCTGACTTGGAAGTCACCTATACAATACAACCAGCACAATGTCCCCCATGCAATATGGCTGATTTGGAAGTCACCTATACAACACAACCAGCACAATGTCCCCCATGCAATATGGCTGACTTGGAAGTCACCAATACAAGACAACCAGCACAATGTCCCCCATGCAATATGGCTGACTTGGAAGTCACCTATAGAACATGGCCACCAGCACAATGTCCCCCATGCAATATGGCTGACTTGGAAGTCACCTATACAAAATGGCAACCAGCACAATGTCCCCCAAGCAATATGGCTGACTTGGAAGTCACCTATACAACATGGCAACCAGCACAATGTCCCACAAGCAATATGGCTGACTTGGAAGTCACCTATAGAACATGGCAACCAGCACAATGTCCCCCAAGCAATATGGCTGACTTAAAAGTCACCTATACAAGACAACCAGCACAATTTCCCCCATGCAATATGGCTGACTTGGAAGTCACCTATAGGACATGGCAACCAGCACAATGTCCCCCATGCAATATGGCTGACTTGGAAGTCACCTATACAACATGGCAACCAGCACAATGTCCCCCATGCAATATGGCTGACTTGAAAGTCACCTATACAACATGGCCACCAGCACAATGTCCCCCATGCAACACGGCTGACTTGGAAGTCACCTATACAAGACAACTAGCACAATGTCCCCCATGCAATATGGCTGACTTGGAAGTCACCTATACAACACAACCAGCACAATGTCCCCCAAGCAATATGGCTCACTTGGAAGTCACCTATACAACATGGCAACCAGCACAATGTCCCCCATGCAATATGGCTGACTTGGAAGTCACCTATACAATACAACCAGCACAATGTCCCCCAAGCAATATGGCTGACTTGGAAGTCACCTATAGAACATGGCCACCAGCACAATGTCCCCCATGCAATATGGCTGACTTGGAAGTCACCTATACAAGACAACCAGCACAATGTCCCCCATGCAATATGGCTGACTTGGAAGTCACCTATAGAACATGGCCACCAGCACAATGTCCCCCATGCAATATGGCTGACTTGGAAGTCACCTATACAACATGGCAACCAGCACAATGTCCCCCAAGCAATATGGCTGACTTGGAAGTCACCTATAGAACATGGCCACCAGCACAATGTCCCCCAAGCAATATGGCTGACTTGGAAGTCACCTATAGAACATGGCAACCAGCACAATGTCCCCCAAGCAATATGGCTGACTTGGAAGTCACCTATACAAGACAACCAGCACAATGTCCCCCATGCAATATGGCTGACTTGGAAGTCACCTATAGGACATGGCAACCAGCAAAATGTCCCGCATGCAATATGGCTGACTTGGAAGTCACCTATACAATACAACCAGCACAATGTCCCCCAAGCAATATGGCTGACTTGGAAGTCACCTATAGAACATGGCCAGCAGCACAATGTCCCCCATGCAATATGGCTGACTTGGAAGTCACCTATACAAGACAACCAGCACAATGTCCCCCATGCAATATGGCTGACTTGGAAGTCACCTATAGAACATGGCCACCAGCACAATGTCCCCCATGCAATTTGGCTGACTTGGAAGTCACCTATACAACATGGCAACCAGCACAATGTCCCCCAAGCAATATGGCTGACTTGGAAGTCACCTATAGAACATGGCCACCAGCACAATGTCCCCGAAGCAATATGGCTGACTTGGAAGTCACCTATACAAGACAACCAGCACAATGTCCCCCATGCAATATGGCTGACTTGGAAGTCACCTATAGAACATGGCCACCAGCACAATGTCCCCCATGCAATATGGCTCACTTGGAAGTCACCTATAGAACATGGCAACCAGCACAATGTCCCCCATGCAATATGGCTGACATGGAAGTCACCTATACAATACAACCAGCACAATGTCCCCCATGCAATATGGCTGATTTGGAAGTCACCTATACAACACAACCAGCACAATGTCCCCCATGCAATATGGCTGACTTGGAAGTCACCTATACAACATGGCAACCAGCACAATGTCCCCCATGCAATATGGCTGACTTGGAAGTCACCTATACAATACAACCAGCACAATGTCCCCCAAGCAATATGGCTGACTTGGAAGTTACCTATACAAGACAACCAGCACAATGTCCCCCATGCAATATGGCTGACTTGGAAGTCACCTATACAATACAACCAGCACAATGTCCCCCATGCAATATGGCTGATTTGGAAGTCACCTATACAACACAACCAGCACAATGTCCCCCATGCAATATGGCTGACTTGGAAGTCACCTATACAAGACAACCAGCACAATGTCCCAAATGCAATATGGCTGACTTGGAAGTCACCTATAGAACATGGCCACCAGCACAATGTCCCCCATGCAATATGGCTGACTTGGAAGTCACCTATACAACATGGCAACCAGCACAATTTCCCCCATGCAATATGGCTGACTTGGAAGTCACCTATACAATACAACCAGCACAATGTCCCCCAAGCAATATGGCTGACTTGGAAGTCACCTATACAAGACAACCAGCACAATGTCCCCCATGCAATATGGCTGACTTGGAAGTCACCTATACAATACAACCAGCACAATGTCCCCCGTGCAATATGGCTGACTTGGAAGTCACCTATACAACATGGCAACCAGCACAATGTCCCCCATGCAATATGGCTGACTTGGAAGTCACCTATACAAGACAACCAGCACAATGTCCCCCATGCAATATGGCTGACTTGGAAGTCACCTATACAACATGGCCACCAGCACAATGTCCCCCATGCAAAATGGCTGACTTGGAAGTCACCTATACAACATGGCAACCAGCACAATGTCCCCCAAGCAATATGGCTGACTTGGAAGTCACCTATAGAACATGGCCACCAGCACAATGTCCCCCAAGCAATATGGCTGACTTGGAAGTCACCTATAGAACATGGCAACCAGCACAATGTCCCCCAAGCAATATGGCTGACTTGGAAGTCACCTATACAAGACAACCAGCACAATGTCCCCCATGAAATATGGCTGACTTGGAAGTCACCTATAGGACATGGCAACCAGCACAATGTCCCCCATGCAATATGGCTGACTTGGAAGTCACCTATAGAACATGGCCACCAGCACAATGTCCCCCAAGCAATATGGCTCACTTGGAAGTCACCTAAACAATACAACCAGCACAATGTCCCCCATGCAATATGGCTGACTTGGAAGTCACCTATACAATACAACCAGCACAATGTCCCAAATGCAATATGGCTGACTTGGAAGTCACCTATAGAACATGGCCACCAGCACAATGTCCCCCATGCAATATGGCTGACTTGGAAGTCACCTATACAACATGGCAACCAGCACAATGTCCCCCATGCAATATTGCTGACTTGGAAGTCACCTATACAACATGGCAACCAGCACAATGTCCCCCATGCAATATGGCTGACTTGGAAGTCACCTATACAAGACAACCAGCACAATGTCCCCCATGCAATATGGCTGACTTGGAAGTCACCTATAGAACATGGCCAGCAGCACAATGTCCCCCATGCAATATGGCTGACTTGGAAGTCACCTATACAAGACAACCAGCACAATGTCCCCCATGCAATATGGCTGACTTGGAAGTCACCTATAGAACATGGCCACCAGCACAATGTCCCCCATGCAATTTGGCTGACTTGGAAGTCACCTATACAACATGGCAACCAGCACAATGTCCCCCAAGCAATATGGCTGACTTGGAAGTCACCTATAGAACATGGCCACCAGCACAATGTCCCCGAAGCAATATGGCTGACTTGGAAGTCACCTATACAAGACAACCAGCACAATGTCCCCCATGCAATATGGCTGACTTGGAAGTCACCTATAGAACATGGCCACCAGCACAATGTCCCCCATGCAATATGGCTCACTTGGAAGTCACCTATAGAACATGGCAACCAGCACAATGTCCCCCATGCAATATGGCTGACATGGAAGTCACCTATACAATACAACCAGCACAATGTCCCCCATGCAATATGGCTGATTTGGAAGTCACCTATACAACACAACCAGCACAATGTCCCCCATGCAATATGGCTGACTTGGAAGTCACCTATACAACATGGCAACCAGCACAATGTCCCCCATGCAATATGGCTGACTTGGAAGTCACCTATACAATACAACCAGCACAATGTCCCCCAAGCAATATGGCTGACTTGGAAGTTACCTATACAAGACAACCAGCACAATGTCCCCCATGCAATATGGCTGACTTGGAAGTCACCTATACAATACAACCAGCACAATGTCCCCCATGCAATATGGCTGATTTGGAAGTCACCTATACAACACAACCAGCACAATGTCCCCCATGCAATATGGCTGACTTGGAAGTCACCTATACAAGACAACCAGCACAATGTCCCAAATGCAATATGGCTGACTTGGAAGTCACCTATAGAACATGGCCACCAGCACAATGTCCCCCATGCAATATGGCTGACTTGGAAGTCACCTATACACCATGGCAACCAGCACAATTTCCCCCTTGCAATATGGCTGACTTGGAAGTCACCTATACAATACAACCAGCACAATGTCCCCCAAGCAATATGGCTGACTTGGAAGTCACCTATACAAGACAACCAGCACAATGTCCCCCATGCAATATGGCTGACTTGGAAGTCACCTATACAATACAACCAGCACAATGTCCCCCATGCAATATGGCTGACTTGGAAGTCACCTATACAACATGGCAACCAGCACAATGTCCCCCATGCAATATGGCTGACTTGGAAGTCACCTATACAAGACAACCAGCACAATGTCCCCCATGCAATATGGCTGACTTGGAAGTCACCTATACAACATGGCCACCAGCACAATGTCCCCCATGCAAAATGGCTGACTTGGAAGTCACCTATACAACATGGCAACCAGCACAATGTCCCCCAAGCAATATGGCTGACTTGGAAGTCACCTATAGAACATGGCCACCAGCACAATGTCCCCCAAGCAATATGGCTGACTTGGAAGTCACCTATAGAACATGGCAACCAGCACAATGTCCCCCAAGCAATATGGCTGACTTGGAAGTCACCTATACAAGACAACCAGCACAATGTCCCCCATGAAATATGGCTGACTTGGAAGTCACCTATAGGACATGGCAACCAGCACAATGTCCCCCATGCAATATGGCTGACTTGGAAGTCACCTATAGAACATGGCCACCAGCACAATGTCCCCCAAGCAATATGGCTCACTTGGAAGTCACCTATACAATACAACCAGCACAATGTCCCCCATGCAATATGGCTGACTTGGAAGTCACCTATACAATACAACCAGCACAATGTCCCAAATGCAATATGGCTGACTTGGAAGTCACCTATAGAACATGGCCACCAGCACAATGTCCCCCATGCAATATGGCTGACTTGGAAGTCACCTATACAACATGGCAACCAGCACAATGTCCCCCATGCAATATTGCTGACTTGGAAGTCACCTATACAATACAACCAGCACAATGTCCCCCAAGCAATATGGCTGACTTGGAAGTCACCTATACAAGACAACCAGCACAATGTCCCCCATGCAATATGGCTGACTTGGAAGTCACCTATACAATACAACCAGCACAATGTCCCCCATGCAATATGGCTGATTTGGAAGTCACCTATACAACACAACCAGCACAATGTCCCCCATGCAATATGGCTGACTTGGAAGTCACCTATACAAGACAACCAGCACAATGTCCCAAATGCAATATGGCTGACTTGGAAGTCACCTATAGAACATGGCCACCAGCACAATGTCCCCCATGCAATATGGCTGACTTGGAAGTCACCTATACAACATGGCAACCAGCACAATGTCCCCCATGCAATATGGCTGAATTGGAAGTCACCTATACAATACAACCAGCACAATGTCCCCCAAGCAATATGGCTGACTTGGAAGTCACCTATACAAGACAACCAGCACAATGTCCCCCATGCAATATGGCTGACTTGGAAGTCACCTATAGGACATGGCCACCAGCACAATGTCCCCTATGCAATATGGCTGACTTGGAAGTCACCTATACAATACAACCAGCACAATGTCCCCCATGCAATATGGCTGACTTGGAAGTCACCTATACAATACAACCAGCACAATGTCCCCCATGCAATATGGCTGATTTGGAAGTCACCTATACAACACAACCAGCACAATGTCCCCCATGCAATATGGCTGACTTGGAAGTCACCTATACAAGACAACCAGCACAATGTCCCCCATGCAATATGGCTGACTTGGAAGTCACCTATAGAACATGGCCACCAGCACAATGTCCCCCATGCAATATGGCTGACTTGGAAGTCACCTATAGAACATGGCCACCAGCACAATGTCCCCCAAGCAATATGGCTGACTTGGAAGTCACCTATAGAACATGGCAACCAGCACAATGTCCCCCAAGCAATATGGCTGACTTGGAAGTCACCTATACAAGACAACCAGCACAATGTCCCCCATGCAATATGGCTGACTTGGAAGTCACCTATAGGACATGGCAACCAGCACAATGTCCCCCATGCAATATGGCTGACTTGGAAGTCACCTATAGAACATGGCCACCAGCACAATGTCCCCCAAGCAATATGGCTGACTTGGAAGTCACCTATACAATACAACCAGCACAATGTCCCCCAAGCAATATGGCTGACTTGGAAGTCACCTATACAAGACAACCAGCACAATGTCCCAAATGCAATAAGGCTGACTTGGAAGTCACCTATAGAACATGGCCACCAGCACAATGTCCCCCATGCAATATGGCTGACTTGGAAGTCACCTATACAACATGGCAACCAGCACAATGTCCCCCATGCAATATGGATTACTTGGAAGTCACCTATACAATACAACCAGCACAATGTCCCCCATGCAATATGGCTGACTTGGAAGTCACCTATACAAGACAACCAGCACAATGTCCCCCATGCAATATGGCTGACTTGGATGTCACCTATAGGACATGGCAACCAGCACAATGTCCCCCAAGCAATATGGCTGACTTGGAAGTCACCTATACAAGACAACCAGCACAATGTTCCAAATGCAATATGGCTGACTTGGAAGTCACCTATAGAACATGGCCACCAGCACAATGTCCCCCATGCAATATGGCTGACTTGGAAGTCACCTATACAACATGGCAACCAGCACAATGTCCCCCATGCAATATGGATGACTTGGAAGTCACCTATACAATACAACCAGCACAATGTCCCCCATGCAATATGGCTGACTTGGAAGTCACCTATACAATACAACCAGCACAATGTCCCCCATGCAATATGGCTGACTTGGAAGTCACCTATACAATACAACCAGCACAATGTCCCAAATGCAATATGGCTGACTTGGAAGTCACCTATACAACATGGCAACCAGCACAATGTCCCCCATGCAATATGGCTGACTTGGAAGTCACCTATACAATACAACCAGCACAATGTCCCCCAAGCAATATGGCTGACTTGGAAGTCACCTATACAAGACAACCAGCACAATGTCCCCCATGCAATATGGCTGACTTGGAAGTCACCTATACAAGACAACCAGCACAATGTCCCCCATGCAATATGGCTGACTTGGAAGTCACCTATACAATACAACCAGCACAATGTCCCCCATGCAATATGGCTGATTTGGAAGTCACCTATACAACACAACCAGCACAATGTCCCCCATGCAATATGGCTGACTTGGAAGTCACCTATACAAGACAACCAGCACAATGTCCCAAATGCAATATGGCTGACTTGGAAGTCACCTATAGAACATGGCCACCAGCACATTGTCCCCCATGCAATATGGCTGACTTGGAAGTCACCTATACAACATGGCAACCAGCACAATTTCCCCCATGCAATATGGCTGACTTGGAAGTCACCTATACAAGACAACCAGCACAATGTCCCCCATGCAATATGGCTGACTTGGAAGTCACCTATAGGACATGGCCACCAGCACAATGTCCCCCGTGCAATATGGCTGACTTGGAAGTCACCTATACAATACAACCAGCACAATGTCCCCCAAGCAATATGGCTGACTTGGAAGTCACCTATAGAACATGGCCACCAGCACAATGTCCCCCAAGCAATATGGCTGACTTGGAAGTCACCTATAGAACATGGCAACCAGCACAATGTCCCCCAAGCAATATGGCTGACTTGGAATTCACCTATACAAGACAACCAGCACAATGTCCCCCATGCAATATGGCTGACTTGGAAGTCACCTATAGGACATGGCAACCAGCACAATGTCCCCCATGCAATATGGCTGACTTGGAAGTCACCTATAGAACATGGCCACCAGCACAATGTCCCCCATGCAATATGGCTGACTTGGAAGTCACCTATAGAACATGGCAACCAGCACAATGTCCCCCAAGCAATATTGCTGACTTGGAAGTCACCTATACAAGACAACCAGCACAATTTCCCCCATGCAATATGGCTGACTTGGAAGTCACCTATAGGACATGGCAACCAGCACAATGTCCCCCATGCAATATGGCTGACTTGGAAGTCACCTATACAATACAACCAGCACAATGTCCGCCATGCAATATGGCTGACTTGGAAGTCACCTATACAACATGGCATCCAGCACAATGTCCCCCATGCAATATGGCTGACTTGGAAGTCACCTATAGAACATGGCCACCAGCACAATGTCCCCCATGCAATATGGCTGACTTGGAAGTCACCTATACAACATGGCAACCAGCACAATGTCCCCCAAGCAATATGGCTGACTTGGAAGTCACCTATAGAACATGGCCACCAGCACAATGTCCCCCAAGCAATATGGCTGACTTGCAAGTCACCTATAGAACATGGCAACCAGCACAATGTCCCCCAAGCAATATGGCTGACTTGGAAGTCACCTATACAAGACAACCAGCACAATGTCCCCCATGCAATATGGCTGACTTGGAAGTCACCTATAGGACATGGCAACCAGCACAATGTCCCCCATGCAATATAGCTGACTTGGAAGTCACCTATAGAACATGGCCACCAGCACAATGTCCCCCAAGCAATATGGCTGACTTGGAAGTCACCTATAGAACATGGCAACCAGCACAATGTCCCCCAAGCAATATGGCTGACTTGGAAGTCACCTATACAAGACAACCAGCACAATGTCCCCCATGCAATATGGCTGACTTGGAAGTCACCTATAGGACATGGCAACCAGCACAATGTCCCCCATGCAATATGGCTGACTTGGAAGTCACCTATAGAACATGGCCACCAGCACAATGTCCCCCAAGCAATATGGCTGACTTGGAAGTCACCTATACAATACAACCAGCACAATGTCCCCCAAGCAATATGGCTGACTTGGAAGTCACCTATACAAGACAACCAGCACAATGTCCCAAATGCAATATGGCTGACTTGGAAGTCACCTATAGAACATGGCCACCAGCACAATGTCCCCCATGCAATATGGCTGACTTGGAAGTCACCTATACAACATGGCAACCAGCACAATGTCCCCCATGCAATATGGATTACTTGGAAGTCACCTATACAATACAACCAGCACAATGTCCCCCATGCAATATGGCTGACTTGGAAGTCACCTATACAAGACAACCAGCACAATGTCCCCCATGCAATATGGCTGACTTGGATGTCACCTATAGGACATGGCAACCAGCACAATGTCCCCCAAGCAATATGGCTGACTTGGAAGTCACCTATACAAGACAACCAGCACAATGTTCCAAATGCAATATGGCTGACTTGGAAGTCACCTATAGAACATGGCCACCAGCACAATGTCCCCCATGCAATATGGCTGACTTGGAAGTCACCTATACAACATGGCAACCAGCACAATGTCCCCCATGCAATATGGATGACTTGGAAGTCACCTATACAATACAACCAGCACAATGTCCCCCATGCAATATGGCTGACTTGGAAGTCACCTATACAATACAACCAGCACAATGTCCCCCATGCAATATGGCTGACTTGGAAGTCACCTATACAATACAACCAGCACAATGTCCCAAATGCAATATGGCTGACTTGGAAGTCACCTATACAACATGGCAACCAGCACAATGTCCCCCATGCAATATGGCTGACTTGGAAGTCACCTATACAATACAACCAGCACAATGTCCCCCAAGCAATATGGCTGACTTGGAAGTCACCTATACAAGACAACCAGCACAATGTCCCCCATGCAATATGGCTGACTTGGAAGTCACCTATACAAGACAACCAGCACAATGTCCCCCATGCAATATGGCTGACTTGGAAGTCACCTATACAATACAACCAGCACAATGTCCCCCATGCAATATGGCTGATTTGGAAGTCACCTATACAACACAACCAGCACAATGTCCCCCATGCAATATGGCTGACTTGGAAGTCACCTATACAAGACAACCAGCACAATGTCCCAAATGCAATATGGCTGACTTGGAAGTCACCTATAGAACATGGCCACCAGCACATTGTCCCCCATGCAATATGGCTGACTTGGAAGTCACCTATACAACATGGCAACCAGCACAATTTCCCCCATGCAATATGGCTGACTTGGAAGTCACCTATACAAGACAACCAGCACAATGTCCCCCATGCAATATGGCTGACTTGGAAGTCACCTATAGGACATGGCCACCAGCACAATGTCCCCCGTGCAATATGGCTGACTTGGAAGTCACCTATACAATACAACCAGCACAATGTCCCCCAAGCAATATGGCTGACTTGGAAGTCACCTATAGAACATGGCCACCAGCACAATGTCCCCCAAGCAATATGGCTGACTTGGAAGTCACCTATAGAACATGGCAACCAGCACAATGTCCCCCAAGCAATATGGCTGACTTGGAATTCACCTATACAAGACAACCAGCACAATGTCCCCCATGCAATATGGCTGACTTGGAAGTCACCTATAGGACATGGCAACCAGCACAATGTCCCCCATGCAATATGGCTGACTTGGAAGTCACCTATAGAACATGGCCACCAGCACAATGTCCCCCATGCAATATGGCTGACTTGGAAGTCACCTATAGAACATGGCAACCAGCACAATGTCCCCCAAGCAATATTGCTGACTTGGAAGTCACCTATACAAGACAACCAGCACAATTTCCCCCATGCAATATGGCTGACTTGGAAGTCACCTATAGGACATGGCAACCAGCACAATGTCCCCCATGCAATATGGCTGACTTGGAAGTCACCTATACAATACAACCAGCACAATGTCCGCCATGCAATATGGCTGACTTGGAAGTCACCTATACAACATGGCATCCAGCACAATGTCCCCCATGCAATATGGCTGACTTGGAAGTCACCTATAGAACATGGCCACCAGCACAATGTCCCCCATGCAATATGGCTGACTTGGAAGTCACCTATACAACATGGCAACCAGCACAATGTCCCCCAAGCAATATGGCTGACTTGGAAGTCACCTATAGAACATGGCCACCAGCACAATGTCCCCCAAGCAATATGGCTGACTAGCAAGTCACCTATAGAACATGGCAACCAGCACAATGTCCCCCAAGCAATATGGCTGACTTGGAAGTCACCTATACAAGACAACCAGCACAATGTCCCCCATGCAATATGGCTGACTTGGAAGTCACCTATAGGACATGGCAACCAGCACAATGTCCCCCATGCAATATAGCTGACTTGGAAGTCACCTATAGAACATGGCCACCAGCACAATGTCCCCCAAGCAATATGGCTGACTTGGAAGTCACCTATACAACATGGCAACCAGCACAATGTCCCCCATGCAATATGGATGACTTGTAAGTCACCTATACAATACAACCAGCACAATGTCCCCCATGCAATATGGCTGACTTGGAAGTCACCTATACAAGACAACCAGCACAATGTCCCCCATGCAATATGGCTGACTTGGAAGTCACCTATAGGACATGGCAACCAGCACAATGTCCCCCAAGCAATATGGCTGACTTGGAAGTCACCTATACAAGACAACCAGCACAATGTCCCAAATGCAATATGGCTGACTTGTAAGTCACCTATAGAACATGGCCACCAGCACAATGTCCCCCATGCAATATGGCTGACTTGGAAGTCACCTATACAATACAACCAGCACAATGTCCCCCATGCAATATGGCTGACTTGGAAGTCACCTATACAATACAACCAGCACAATGTCCCCCATGCAATATGGCTGACTTGGAAGTCACCTATACAATACAACCAGCACAATGTCCCAAATGCAATATGGCTGACTTGGAAGTCACCTATACAACATGGCAACCAGCACACTGTCCCCCATGCAATATGGCTGACTTGGAAGTCACCTATACAATACAACCAGCACAATGTCCCCCAAGCAATATGGCTGACTTGGAAGTCACCTATACAAGACAACCAGCACAATGTCCCCCATGCAATATGGCTGACTTGGAAGTCACCTATACAAGACAACCAGCACAATGTCCCCCATGCAATATGGAAGTCACCTATACAACATGGCAACCAGCACAATGTCCCCCAAGCAATATGGCTGACTTGGAAGTCACCTAATAGAACATGGCCACCAGCACAATGTCCCCCAAGCAATATGGCTGACTTGGAAGTCACCTATAGAACATGGCAACCAGCACAATGTCCCCCTAGCAATATGGCTGACTTGGAAGTCACCTATACAAGACAACCAGCACAATGTCCCCCATGCAATATGGCTGACTTGGAAGTCACCTATAGGACATGGCAACCAGCACAATGTCCCGCATGCAATATGGCTTACTTGGAAGTCACCTATACAATACAACCAGCACAATGTCCCCCATGCAATATGGCTGACTTGGAAGTCACCTAAACAATACAACCAGCACAATGTCCCCCATGCAATATGGCTGACTTGGAAGTCACCTATACAACATGGCAACCAGCACAATGTCCCCCATGCAATATGGCTTACTTGGAAGTCACCTATACAAGACAACCAGCACAATGTCCCCCATGCAATATGGCTGAATTGGAAGTCACCTATAGGACATGGCAACCAGCACAATGTCCCCCAAGCAATATGGCTGACTTGGAAGTCACCTATACAAGACAACCAGCACAATGTCCCAAATGCAATATGGCTGACTTGGAAGTCACCTATAGAACATTGCCACCAGCACAATGTCCCCCATGCAATATGGCTGACTTGGAAGTCACCTATACAACATACAACCAGCACAATGTCCCCCATGCAATATGGCTGACTTGGAAGTCACCTATAGAACATGGCCACCAGCACAATGTCCCCCAAGCAATATGGCTGACTTGGAAGTCACCTATACAATACAACCAGCACATTGTCCCCCAAGCAATATGGCTGACTTGGAAGTCACCTATACAAGACAACCAGCACAATGTCCCAAATGCAATATGGCTGACTTGGAAGTCACCTATAGAACATGGCCACCAGCACAATGTCCCCCATGCAATATGGCTGACTTGGAAGTCACCTATACAACATGGCAACCAGCACAATGTCCCCCATGCAATATGGATTACTTGGAAGTCACCTATACAATACAACCAGCACAATGTCCCCCATGCAATATGGCTGACATGGAAGTCACCTATACAAGACAACCAGCACAATGTCCCCCATGCAATATGGCTGACTTGGATGTCACCTATAGGAAATGGCAACCAGCACAATGTCCCCCAAGCAATATGGCTGACTTGGAAGTCACCTATACAAGACAACCAGCACAATGTTCCAAATGCAATATGGCTGACTTGGAAGTCACCTATAGAACATGGCCACCAGCACAATGTCCCCCATGCAATATGGCTGACTTGGAAGTCACCTATACAACATGGCAACCAGCACAATGTCCCCCATGCAATATGGATGACTTGGAAGTCACCTATACAATACAACCAGCACAATGTCCCCCATGCAATATGGCTGACTTGGAAGTCACCTATACAATACAACCAGCACAATGTCCCCCATGCAATATGGCTGACTTGGAAGTCACCTATACAATACAACCAGCACAATGTCCCAAATGCAATATGGCTGACTTGGAAGTCACCTATACAACATGGCAACCAGCACAATGTCCCCCATGCAATATGGCTGACTTGGAAGTCACCTATACAATACAACCAGCACAATGTCCCCCAAGCAATATGGCTGACTTGGAAGTCACCTATACAAGACAACCAGCACAATGTCCCCCATGCAATATGGCTGACTTGGAAGTCACCTATACAAGACAACCAGCACAATGTCCCCCATGCAATATGGCTGACTTGGAAGTCACCTATACAATACAACCATCACAATGTCCCCCATGCAATATGGCTGATTTGGAAGTCACCTATACAACACAACCAGCACAATGTCCCCCATGCAATATGGCTGACTTGGAAGTCACCTATACAAGACAACCAGCACAATGTCCCAAATGCAATATGGCTGACTTGGAAGTCACCTATAGAACATGGCCACCAGCACATTGTCCCCCATGCAATATGGCTGACTTGGAAGTCACCTATACAACATGGCAACCAGCACAATTTCCCCCATGCAATATGGCTGACTTGGAAGTCACCTATACAAGACAACCAGCACAATGTCCCCCATGCAATATGGCTGACTTGGAAGTCACCTATAGGACATGGCCACCAGCACAATGTCCCCCATGCAATATGGCTGACTTGGAAGTCACCTATACAATACAACCAGCACAATGTCCCCCAAGCAATATGGCTGACTTGGAAGTCACCTATAGAACATGGCCACCAGCACAATGTCCCCCAAGCAATATGGCTGACTTGGAAGTCACCTATAGAACATGGCAACCAGCACAATGTCCCCCAAGCAATATGGCTGACTTGGAATTCACCTATACAAGACAACCAGCACAATGTCCCCCATGCAATATGGCTGACTTGGAAGTCACCTATAGGACATGGCAACCAGCACAATGTCCCCCATGCAATATGGCTGACTTGGAAGTCACCTATAGAACATGGCCACCAGCACAATGTCCCCCATGCAACATGGCTGACTTGGAAGTCACCTATAGAACATGGCAACCAGCACAATGTCCCCCAAGCAATATTGCTGACTTGGAAGTCACCTATACAAGACAACCAGCACAATTTCCCCCATGCAATATGGCTGACTTGGAAGTCACCTATAGGACATGGCAACCAGCACAATGTCCCCCATGCAATATGGCTGACTTGGAAGTCACCTATACAATACAACCAGCACAATGTCCGCCATGCAATATGGCTGACTTGGAAGTCACCTATACAACATGGCATCCAGCACAATGTCCCCCATGCAATATGGCTGACTTGGAAGTCACCTATAGAACATGGCCACCAGCACAATGTCCCCCATGCAATATGGCTGACTTGGAAGTCACCTATACAACATGGCAACCAGCACAATGTCCCCCAAGCAATATGGCTGACTTGGAAGTCACCTATAGAACATGGCCACCAGCACAATGTCCCCCAAGCAATATGGCTGACTTGCAAGTCACCTATAGAACATGGCAACCAGCACAATGTCCCCCAAGCAATATGGCTGACTTGGAAGTCACCTATACAAGACAACCAGCACAATGTCCCCCATGCAATATGGCTGACTTGGAAGTCACCTATAGGACATGGCAACCAGCACAATGTCCCCCATGCAATATAGCTGACTTGGAAGTCACCTATAGAACATGGCCACCAGCACAATGTCCCCCAAGCAATATGGCTGACTTGGAAGTCACCTATACAACATGGCAACCAGCACAATGTCCCCCATGCAATATGGATGACTTGTAAGTCACCTATACAATACAACCAGCACAATGTCCCCCATGCAATATGGCTGACTTGGAAGTCACCTATACAAGACAACCAGCACAATGTCCCCCATGCAATATGGCTGACTTGGAAGTCACCTATAGGACATGGCAACCAGCACAATGTCCCCCAAGCAATATGGCTGACTTGGAAGTCACCTATACAAGACAACCAGCACAATGTCCCAAATGCAATATGGCTGACTTGTAAGTCACCTATAGAACATGGCCACCAGCACAATGTCCCCCATGCAATATGGCTGACTTGGAAGTCACCTATACAATACAACCAGCACAATGTCCCCCATGCAATATGGCTGACTTGGAAGTCACCTATACAATACAACCAGCACAATGTCCCCCATGCAATATGGCTGACTTGGAAGTCACCTATACAATACAACCAGCACAATGTCCCAAATGCAATATGGCTGACTTGGAAGTCACCTATACAACATGGCAACCAGCACAATGTCCCCCATGCAATATGGCTGACTTGGAAGTCACCTATACAATACAACCAGCACAATGTCCCACAAGCAATATGGCTGACTTGGAAGTCACCTATACAAGACAACCAGCACAATGTCCCCCATGCAATATGGCTGACTTGGAAGTCACCTATACAAGACAACCAGCACAATGTCCCCCATGCAATATGGAAGTCACCTATACAACATGGCAACCAGCACAATGTCCCCCAAGCAATATGGCTGACTTGGAAGTCACCTAATAGAACATGGCCACCAGCACAATGTCCCCCAAGCAATATGGCTGACTTGGAAGTCACCTATAGAACATGGCAACCAGCACAATGTCCCCCTAGCAATATGGCTGACTTGGAAGTCACCTATACAAGACAACCAGCACAATGTCCCCCATGCAATATGGCTGACTTGGAAGTCACCTATAGGACATGGCAACCAGCACAATGTCCCGCATGCAATATGGCTTACTTGGAAGTCACCTATACAATACAACCAGCACAATGTCCCCCATGCAATATGGCTGACTTGGAAGTCACCTAAACAATACAACCAGCACAATGTCCCCCATGCAATATGGCTGACTTGGAAGTCACCTATACAACATGGCAACCAGCACAATGTCCCCCATGCAATATGGCTTACTTGGAAGTCACCTATACAAGACAACCAGCACAATGTCCCCCATGCAATATGGCTGACTTGGAAGTCACCTATAGGACATGGCAACCAGCACAATGTCCCCCAAGCAATATGGCTGACTTGGAAGTCACCTATACAAGACAACCAGCACAATGTCCCAAATGCAATATGGCTGACTTGGAAGTCACCTATAGAACATTGCCACCAGCACAATGTCCCCCATGCAATATGGCTGACTTGGAAGTCACCTATACAACATACAACCAGCACAATGTCCCCTAAGCAATATGGCTGACTTGGAAGTCACCTATACAAGACAACCAGCACAATGTCCCCCATGCAATATGGCTGACTTGGAAGTCACCTATAGGACATGGCCACCAGCACAATGTCCCCCATGCAATATGGCTGACTTGGAAGTCACCTATACAATACAACCAGCACAATGTCCCCCATGCAATATGGCTGACTTGGAAGTCACCTATACAATACAACCAGCACAATGTCCCCCATGCAATATGGCTGACTTGGAAGTCACCTATACAATACAACCAGCACAATGTCCCCCATGCAATATGGCTGATTTGGAAGTCACCTATACAACACAACCAGCACAATGTCCCCCATGCAATATGGCTGACTTGGAAGTCACCAATACAAGACAACCAGCACAATGTCCCCCATGCAATATGGCTGAATTGGAAGTCAACTACAGAACATGGCCACCAGCACAATGTCCCCCATGCAATATGGCTGACTTGGAAGTCACCTATACAACATACAACCAGCACAATGTCCCCTAAGCAATATGGCTGACTTGGAAGTCACCTATACAAGACAACCAGCACATTGTCCCCCATGCAATATGGCTGACTTGGAAGTCACCTATAGGACATGGCCACCAGCACAATGTCCCCCATGCAATATGGCTGACTTGGAAGTCACCTATACAATACAACCAGCACAATGTCCCCCATGCAATATGGCTGACTTGGAAGTCACCTATACAATACAACCAGCACAATGTCCCCCATGCAATATGGCTGATTTGGAAGTCACCTATAAAACACAACCAGCACAATGTCCCCCATGCAATATGGCTGACTTGGAAATCACCTATACAAGACAACCAGCACAATGTCCCAAATGCAATATGGCTGACTTGGAAGTCACCTATAGAACATGGCCACCAGCACAATGTCCCCCATGCAATATGGCTGACTTGGAAGTCACCTATACAAGACAACCAGCACAATGTCCCCCATGCAATATGGCTGACTTGGAAGTCACCTATAGGACATGGCCACCAGCACAATGTCCCCCATGCAATATGGATGACTTGTAAGTCACCTATACAATACAACCAGCACAATGTCCCCCATGCAATATGGCTGACTTGGAAGTCACCTATACAAGACAACCAGCACAATGTCCCCCATGCAATATGGCTGACTTGGAAGTCACCTATAGGACATGGCAACCAGCACAATGTCCCCCAAGCAATATGGCTGACTTGGAAGTCACCTATACAAGACAACCAGCACAATGTCCCAAATGCAATATGGCTGACTTGTAAGTCACCTATAGAACATGGCCACCAGCACAATGTCCCCCATGCAATATGGCTGACTTGGAAGTCACCTATACAATACAACCAGCACAATGTCCCCCATGCAATATGGCTGACTTGGAAGTCACCTATACAATACAACCAGCACAATGTCCCCCATGCAATATGGCTGACTTGGAAGTCACCTATACAATACAACCAGCACAATGTCCCAAATGCAATATGGCTGACTTGGAAGTCACCTATACAACATGGCAACCAGCACAATGTCCCCCATGCAATATGGCTGACTTGGAAGTCACCTATACAATACAACCAGCACAATGTCCCACAAGCAATATGGCTGACTTGGAAGTCACCTATACAAGACAACCAGCACAATGTCCCCCATGCAATATGGCTGACTTGGAAGTCACCTATACAAGACAACCAGCACAATGTCCCCCATGCAATATGGAAGTCACCTATACAACATGGCAACCAGCACAATGTCCCCCAAGCAATATGGCTGACTTGGAAGTCACCTAATAGAACATGGCCACCAGCACAATGTCCCCCAAGCAATATGGCTGACTTGGAAGTCACCTATAGAACATGGCAACCAGCACAATGTCCCCCTAGCAATATGGCTGACTTGGAAGTCACCTATACAAGACAACCAGCACAATGTCCCCCATGCAATATGGCTGACTTGGAAGTCACCTATAGGACATGGCAACCAGCACAATGTCCCGCATGCAATATGGCTTACTTGGAAGTCACCTATACAATACAACCAGCACAATGTCCCCCATGCAATATGGCTGACTTGGAAGTCACCTAAACAATACAACCAGCACAATGTCCCCCATGCAATATGGCTGACTTGGAAGTCACCTATACAACATGGCAACCAGGACAATGTCCCCCATGCAATATGGCTTACTTGGAAGTCACCTATACAAGACAACCAGCACAATGTCCCCCATGCAATATGGCTGACTTGGAAGTCACCTATAGGACATGGCAACCAGCACAATGTCCCCCAAGCAATATGGCTGACTTGGAAGTTACCTATACAAGACAACCAGCACAATGTCCCAAATGCAATATGGCTGACTTGGAAGTCACCTATAGAACATTGCCACCAGCACAATGTCCCCCATGCAATATGGCTGACTTGGAAGTCACCTATACAACATACAACCAGCACAATGTCCCCTAAGCAATATGGCTGACTTGGAAGTCACCTATACAAGACAACCAGCACAATGTCCCCCATGCAATATGGCTGACTTGGAAGTCACCTATAGGACATGGCCACCAGCACAATGTCCCCCATGCAATATGGCTGACTTGGAAGTCACCTATACAATACAACCAGCACAATGTCCCCCATGCAATATGGCTGACTTGGAAGTCACCTATACAATACAACCAGCACAATGTCCCCCATGCAATATGGCTGACTTGGAAGTCACCTATACAATACAACCAGCACAATGTCCCCCATGCAATATGGCTGATTTGGAAGTCACCTATACAACACAACCAGCACAATGTCCCCCATGCAATATGGCTGACTTGGAAGTCACCAATACAAGACAACCAGCACAATGTCCCCCATGCAATATGGCTGAATTGGAAGTCAACTACAGAACATGGCCACCAGCACAATGTCCCCCATGCAATATGGCTGACTTGGAAGTCACCTATACAACATACAACCAGCACAATGTCCCCTAAGCAATATGGCTGACTTGGAAGTCACCTATACAAGACAACCAGCACAATGTCCCCCATGCAATATGGCTGACTTGGAAGTCACCTATAGGACATGGCCACCAGCACAATGTCCCCCATGCAATATGGCTGACTTGGAAGTCACCTATACAATACAACCAGCACAATGTCCCCCATGCAATATGGCTGACTTGGAAGTCACCTATACAATACAACCAGCACAATGTCCCCCATGCAATATGGCTGATTTGGAAGTCACCTATAAAACACAACCAGCACAATGTCCCCCATGCAATATGGCTGACTTGGAAATCACCTATACAAGACAACCAGCACAATGTCCCAAATGCAATATGGCTGACTTGGAAGTCACCTATAGAACATGGCCACCAGCACAATGTCCCCCATGCAATATGGCTGACTTAGAAGTCACCTATACAAGACAACCAGCACAATGTCCCCCATGCAATATGGCTGACTTGGAAGTCACCTATAGGACATGGCCACCAGCACAATGTCCCCCATGCAATATGGCTGACTTGGAAGTCACCTATACAATACAACCAGCACAATGTCCCCCATGCAATATGGCTGATTTGGAAGTCACCTATACAACACAACCAGCACAATGTCACCCATGCAATATGGCTGACTTGGAAGTCACCAATACAAGACAACCAGCACAATGTCCCCCATGCAATAGGGCTGACTTGGAAGTCACCTATAGAACATGGCCACCAGCACAATGTCCCCCATGCAATATGGCTGACTTGGAAGTCACCTATACAACATGGCAACCAGCACAATGTCCCCCAAGCAATATGGCTGACTTGGAAGTCACCTATACAACATGACAACCAGCACAATTTCCCCCCATGCAATATGGCTGACTTGGAAGTCACCTATAGGACATGGCAACCAGCACAATGTCCCCCATGCAATATGGCTGACTTGGAAGTCACCTATACAAGACAACCAGCACAATGTCCCAAATGCAATATGGCTGACTTGGAAGTCACCTATAGAACATGGCCACCAGCACAATGTCCCCCATGCAATATGGCTGACTTGGAAGTCACCTATAGGACATGGCAACCAGCACAATGTCCCCCATGCAATATGGCTGACTTGTAAGTCACCTATACAACATGGCAACCAGCACAATGTCCCCCATGCAATATGGCTGACTTGGAAGTCACCTATACAACATGGCAACCAGCACAATGTCCCCCATGCAATATGGCTGACTTGGAAGTCACCTATACAAGACAACCAGCACAATGTCCCAAATGCAATATGCCTGACTTGGCAGTCACCTATAGAACATGGCCACCAGCACAATGTCCCCCATGCAATATGGCTGACTTGGAAGTCACCTATACAACACAACCAGCACAATGTCCCCCAAGCAATATGGCTCACTTGGAAGTCACCTATACAACATGGCCACCAGCACAATGTCCCCCATGCAATATGGCTGACTTGGAAGTCACCTATACAATACAACCAGCACAATGTCCCCCAAGCAATATGGCTGATTTGGAAGTCACCTATACAAGACAACCAGCACAATGTCCCCATGCAATATGGCTGACTTGGAAGTCACCTATAGAACATGGCCACCAGCACAATGTCCCCCATGCAATATGGCTGACTTGGAAGTCACCTATACAACATGGCAACCAGCACAATGTCCCCCAAGCAATATGGCTCACTTGGAAGTCACCTATACAACATGGCAACCAGCACAATTTCCCCCATGCAATATGGCTGACTTGGAAGTCACCTATAGTACATGGCCACCAGTACAATGTCCCCCATGCAACACGGCTGACTTGAAAGTCACCTATACAAGACAACCAGCACAATGTCCCCCATGCAATATGGCTGACTTGGAAGTCACCTATACAACACAACCAGCACAATGTCCCCCAAGCAATATGGCTCACTTGGAAGTCACCTATACAACATGGCAACCAGCACAATGTCCCCCATGCAATATGGCTGACTTGGAAGTCACCTATACAACATGGCAACCAGCACAATGTCCCCCATGCAATATGGCTGACTTGGAAGTCACCTATACAACACAACCAGCACAATGTCCCCCATGCAATATGGCTGACTTGGAAGTCACCTATAGAACATGGCAACCAGCACAATGTCCCCCAAGCAATATGGCTGACTTGGAAGTCACCTATACAACATGGCCACCAGCACAATGTCCCCCAAACAATATGGCTGACTTGGAAGTCACCTATACAACACAACCAGCACAATGTCCCCCATGCAATATGGCTGACTTGGAAGTCACCTATACAACATGGCAACCAGCACAATGTCCCCCATGCAATATGGCTGACTTGGAAGTCACCTATACAACATGGCAACCAGCACAATGTCCCCCATGCAATATGGCTGACTTGGAAGTCACCTATAGTACATGGCCACCAGTACAATGTCCCCCATGCAACACGGCTGACTTGAAAGTCACCTATACAAGACAACCAGCACAATGTCCCCCATGCAATATGGCTGACTTGGAAGTCACCTATACAACACAACCAGCACAATGTCCCCCAAGCAATATGGCTCACTTGGAAGTCACCTATACAACATGGCAACCAGCACAATGTCCCCCATGCAATATGGCTGACTTGGAAGTCACCTATACAACATGGCAACCAGCACAATGTCCCCCATGCAATATGGCTGACTTGGAAGTCACCTATACAATACAACCAGCACAATGTCCCCCAGGCAATATGGCTGACTTGGAAGTCACCTATACAACATGGCAACCAGCACAATGTCCCCCAAGCAATATGGCTGACTTGGAAGTCACCTATACAACATGGCAACCAGCACAATGTCCCCCATGCAATATGGCTGACTTGGAAGTCACCTATACAACATGGCAACCAGCACAATGTCCCCCATGCAATATGGCTGACTTGGAAGTCACCTATACAACATGGCAACCAGCACAATGTCCCCCATGCAATATGGCTGACTTGGAAGTCACCTATACAACACAACCAGCACAATGTCCCCCAAGCAATATGGCTCACTTGGAAGTCACCTATACAACATGGCCACCAGCACAATGTCCCCCATGCAATATGGCTGACTTGGAAGTCACCTATACAATACAACCAGCACAATGTCCCCCAAGCAATATGGCTGATTTGGAAGTCACCTATACAAGACAACCAGCACAATGTCCCCATGCAATATGGCTGACTTGGAAGTCACCTATAGAACATGGCCACCAGCACAATGTCCCCCATGCAATATGGCTGACTTGGAAGTCACCTATACAACATGGCAACCAGCACAATGTCCCCCAAGCAATATGGCTCACTTGGAAGTCACCTATACAACATGGCAACCAGCACAATTTCCCCCATGCAATATGGCTGACTTGGAAGTCACCTATAGTACATGGCCACCAGTACAATGTCCCCCATGCAACACGGCTGACTTGAAAGTCACCTATACAAGACAACCAGCACAATGTCCCCCATGCAATATGGCTGACTTGGAAGTCACCTATACAACACAACCAGCACAATGTCCCCCAAGCAATATGGCTCACTTGGAAGTCACCTATACAACATGGCAACCAGCACAATGTCCCCCATGCAATATGGCTGACTTGGAAGTCACCTATACAACATGGCAACCAGCACAATGTCCCCCATGCAATATGGCTAACTTGGAAGTCACCTATACAACACAACCAGCACAATGTCCCCCATGCAATATGGCTGACTTGGAAGTCACCTATAGAACATGGCAACCAGCACAATGTCCCCCAAGCAATATGGCTGACTTGGAAGTCACCTATACAACATGGCCACCAGCACAATGTCCCCCAAACAATATGGCTGACTTGGAAGTCACCTATACAACACAACCAGCACAATGTCCCCCATGCAATATGGCTGACTTGGAAGTCACCTATACAACATGGCAACCAGCACAATGTCCCCCATGCAATATGGCTGACTTGGAAGTCACCTATACAACATGGCAACCAGCACAATGTCCCCCATGCAATATGGCTGACTTGGAAGTCACCTATACAAGACAACCAGCACAATGTCCCCATGCAATATGGCTGACTTGGAAGTCACCTATACAACATGGCAACCAGCACAATGTCCCCCATGCAATATGGCTGACTTGGAAGTCACCTATAGTACATGGCCACCAGTACAATGTCCCCCATGCAACACGGCTGACTTGAAAGTCACCTATACAAGACAACCAGCACAATGTCCCCCATGCAATATGGCTGACTTGGAAGTCACCTATACAACACAACCAGCACAATGTCCCCCAAGCAATATGGCTCACTTGGAAGTCACCTATACAACATGGCAACCAGCACAATGTCCCCCATGCAATATGGCTGACTTGGAAGTCACCTATACAACATGGCAACCAGCACAATGTCCCCCATGCAATATGGCTGACTTGGAAGTCACCTATACAATACAACCAGCACAATGTCCCCCAGGCAATATGGCTGACTTGGAAGTCACCTATACAACATGGCAACCAGCACAATGTCCCCCAAGCAATATGGCTGACTTGGAAGTCACCTATACAACATGGCAACCAGCACAATGTCCCCCATGCAATATGGCTGACTTGGAAGTCACCTATACAACATGGCAACCAGCACAATGTCCCCCATGCAATATGGCTGACTTGGAAGTCACCTATACAACATGGCAACCAGCACAATGTCCCCCATGCAATATGGCTGACTTGGAAGTCACCTATACAACATGGCCACCAGCACAATGTCCCCCATGCAATATGGCTGACGTGGAAGTCACCTATACAAGACAACCAGCACAATGTCCCCCATGCAATATGGCTGACTTGGAAGTCACCTATAGGACATGGCAACCAGCACAATGTCCCCCAAGCAATATGGCTGACTTGGAAGTCACCTATACAAGACAACCAGCACAATGTCCCAAATGCAATATGGTTGACTTGGAAGTCACCTATAGAACATGGCCACCAGCACAATGTCCCCCATGCAATATGGCTTACTTGGAAGTCACCTAAACAACATGGCAACCAGCACAATGTCCCCTAAGCAATATGGCTGACTTGGAAGTCACCTATAGAACATGGCCACCAGCACAATGTCCCCCAAGCAATATGGCTGACGTGGAAGTCACCTATACAAGACAACCAGCACAATGTCCCCCATGCAATATGGCTGACTTGGAAGTCACCTATAGGACATGGCAACCAGCACAATGTCCCCCAAGCAATATGGCTGACTTGGAAGTCACCTATACAAGACAACCAGCACAATGTCCCAAATGCAATATGGCTGACTTGGAAGTCACCTATAGAACATGGCCACCAGCACAATGTCCCCCATGCAATATGGCTTACTTGGAAGTCACCTATACAACATGGCAACCAGCACAATGTCCCCCAAGCAATATGGCTGACTTGGAAGTCACCTATAGAACATGGCCACCAGCACAATGTCCCCCAAGCAATATGGCTGACTTGGAAGTCACCTACAGAACATGGCAACCAGCACAATGTCCCCCAAGCAATATGGCTGACTTGGAAGTCACCTATACAAGACAACCAGCACAATGTCCCCCATGCAAAACGGCTGACTTGGAAGTCACCTATACAAGAAAACCAGCACAATGTCCCCCATGCAATATGGCTGACTTGGAAGTCACCTATACAACACAACCAGCACATTGTCCCCCAAGCAATATGGCTCACTTGGAAGTCACCTATACAACATGGCAACCAGCACAATGTCCCCCATGCAATATGGCTGAATTGGAAGTCACCTATACAATACAACCAGCACAATGTCCCCCAAGCAATATGGCTGACTTGGAAGTCACCTATAGAACATGGCCACCAGCACAATGTCCCCCATGCAATATGGCTGACTTGGAAGTCACCTATACAAGACAACCAGCACAATGTCCCCCATGCAATATGGCTGACTTGGAAGTCACCTATAGAACATGGCTACCAGCACAATGTCCCCCATGCAATATGGCTGACTTGGAAGTCACCTATAGAACATGGCAACCAGCACAATGTCCCCCAAGCAATATGGCTGACTTGGAAGTCACCTATACAAGACAACCAGCACAATTTCCCCCATGCAATATGGCTGACTTGGAAGTCACCTATAGGACATGGCAACAAGCACAATGTCCCCCATGCAATATGGCTGACTTGGAAGTCACCTATACAATACAACCAGCACAATGTCCCCCATGCAATATGGCTGACTTGGAAGTCACCTAGACAAGACAACCAGCATAATGTCCCCCATGCAATATGGCTGACTTGGAAGTCACCTATAGGACATGGCAACCAGCACAATGTCCCCCATGCAATATGGCTGACTTGGAAGTCACCTATAGAACATGGCCACCCGCACAATGTCCCCCAAGCAATATGGCTCACTTGGAAGTCACCTATACAATACAACCAGCACAATGTCCCCCAAGCAATATGGCTGACTTGGAAGTCACCTATACAAGACAACCAGCACAATGTCCCCCATGCAAAACGGCTGACTTGGAAGTCACCTATACAAGAAAACCAGCACAATGTCCCCCATGCAATATGGCTGACTTGGAAGTCACCTATACAACACAACCAGCACATTGTCCCCCAAGCAATATGGCTCACTTGGAAGTCACCTATACAACATGGCAACCAGCACAATGTCCCCCATGCAATATGGCTGAATTGGAAGTCACCTATACAATACAACCAGCACAATGTCCCCCAAGCAATATGGCTGACTTGGAAGTCACCTATAGAACATGGCCACCAGCACAATGTCCCCCATGCAATATGGCTGACTTGGAAGTCACCTATACAAGACAACCAGCACAATGTCCCCCATGCAATATGGCTGACTTGGAAGTCACCTATAGAACATGGCCACCAGCACAATGTCCCCCATGCAATATGGCTGACTTGGAAGTCACCTATAGAACATGGCAACCAGCACAATGTCCCCCAAGCAAAATGGCTGACTTGGAAGTCACCTATACAAGACAACCAGCACAATTTCCCCCATGCAATATGGCTGACTTGGAAGTCACCTATAGGACATGGCAACAAGCACAATGTCCCCCATGCAATATGGCTGACTTGGAAGTCACCTATACAATACAACCAGCACAATGTCCCCCATGCAATATGGCTGACTTGGAAGTCACCTATACAAGACAACCAGCATAATGTCCCCCATGCAATATGGCTGACTTGGAAGTCACCTATAGGACATGGCAACCAGCACAATGTCCCCCATGCAATATGGCTGACTTGGAAGTCACCTATAGAACATGGCCACCCGCACAATGTCCCCCAAGCAATATGGCTCACTTGGAAGTCACCTATACAATACAACCAGCACAATGTCCCCCATGCAATATGGCTGACTTGGAAGTCACCTATACAATACAACCAGCACAATGTCCCAAATGCAATATGGCTGACTTGGAAGTCACCTATAGAACATGGCCACCAGCACAATGTCCCCCATGCAATATGGCTGACTTGGAAGTCACCTATACAACATGGCAACCAGCACAATGTCCCCCATGCAATATGGCTGTCTTGGAAGTCACCTATACAATACAACCAGCACAATGTCCCCCAAGCAATATGGCTGACTTGGAAGTCACCTATACAAGACAACCAGCACAATGTCCCCCATGCAATATGGCTGACTTGGAAGTCACCTATACAATACAAACAGCACAATGTCCACCATGCAATATGGCTGATTTGGAAGTCACCTATACAACACAACCAGCACAATGTCCCCCATGCAATATGGCTGACTTGGAAGTCACCTATACAAGACAACCAGCACAATGTCCCAAATGCAATATGGCTGACTTGGAAGTCAACTATACAACACAACCAGCACAATGTCCCCCAAGCAATATGGCTCACTTGGAAGTCACCTATACAACATGGCAACCAGCACAATGTCCCCCAAGCAATATGGCTGACTTGGAAGTCACCTATACAAGACAACCAGCACAATGTCCCAAATGCAATATGGCTGACTTGGAAGTCACCTATAGAACATGGCCACCAGCACAATGTCCCCCATGCAATATGGCTGACTTGGAAGTCACCTATACAACATGGCAACCAGCACAATGTCCCCCATGCAATATGGCTGACTTGGAAGTCACCTATACAATACAACCAGCACAATGTCCCCCAAGCAATATGGCTGACTTGGAAGTCACCTATACAAGACAACCAGCACAATGTCCCCCATGCAATATGGCTGACTTGGAAGTCACCTATACAATACAACCAGCACAATGTCCCCCATGCAATATGGCTGATTTGGAAGTCACCTATACAACACAACCAGCACAATGTCCCCCATGCAATATGGCTGACTTGGAAGTCACCTATACAAGACAACCAGCACAATGTCCCCCATGCAATATGGCTGATTTGGAAGTCACCTATACAACACAACCAGCACAATGTCCCCCATGCAATATGGCTGACTTGGAAGTCACCTATACAAGACAACCAGCACAATGTCCCCATGCAATATGGCTGACTTGGAAGTCACCTATACAACATGGCAACCAGCACAATGTCCCCCATGCAATATGGCTGACTTGGAAGTCACCTATAGTACATGGCCACCAGTACAATGTCCCCCATGCAACACGGCTGACTTGAAAGTCACCTATACAAGACAACCAGCACAATGTCCCCCATGCAATATGGCTGACTTGGAAGTCACCTATACAACACAACCAGCACAATGTCCCCCAAGCAATATGGCTCACTTGGAAGTCACCTATACAACATGGCAACCAGCACAATGTCCCCCATGCAATATGGCTGACTTGGAAGTCACCTATACAACATGGCAACCAGCACAATGTCCCCCATGCAATATGGCTGACTTGGAAGTCACCTATACAATACAACCAGCACAATGTCCCCCAGGCAATATGGCTGACTTGGAAGTCACCTATACAACATGGCAACCAGCACAATGTCCCCCAAGCAATATGGCTGACTTGGAAGTCACCTATACAACATGGCAACCAGCACAATGTCCCCCATGCAATATGGCTGACTTGGAAGTCACCTATACAACATGGCAACCAGCACAATGTCCCCCATGCAATATGGCTGACTTGGAAGTCACCTATACAACATGGCAACCAGCACAATGTCCCCCATGCAATATGGCTGACTTGGAAGTCACCTATACAACACAACCAGCACAATGTCCCCCAAGCAATATGGCTCACTTGGAAGTCACCTATACAACATGGCCACCAGCACAATGTCCCCCATGCAATATGGCTGACTTGGAAGTCACCTATACAATACAACCAGCACAATGTCCCCCAAGCAATATGGCTGATTTGGAAGTCACCTATACAAGACAACCAGCACAATGTCCCCATGCAATATGGCTGACTTGGAAGTCACCTATAGAACATGGCCACCAGCACAATGTCCCCCATGCAATATGGCTGACTTGGAAGTCACCTATACAACATGGCAACCAGCACAATGTCCCCCAAGCAATATGGCTCACTTGGAAGTCACCTATACAACATGGCAACCAGCACAATTTCCCCCATGCAATATGGCTGACTTGGAAGTCACCTATAGTACATGGCCACCAGTACAATGTCCCCCATGCAACACGGCTGACTTGAAAGTCACCTATACAAGACAACCAGCACAATGTCCCCCATGCAATATGGCTGACTTGGAAGTCACCTATACAACACAACCAGCACAATGTCCCCCAAGCAATATGGCTCACTTGGAAGTCACCTATACAACATGGCAACCAGCACAATGTCCCCCATGCAATATGGCTGACTTGGAAGTCACCTATACAACATGGCAACCAGCACAATGTCCCCCATGCAATATGGCTAACTTGGAAGTCACCTATACAACACAACCAGCACAATGTCCCCCATGCAATATGGCTGACTTGGAAGTCACCTATAGAACATGGCAACCAGCACAATGTCCCCCAAGCAATATGGCTGACTTGGAAGTCACCTATACAACATGGCCACCAGCACAATGTCCCCCAAACAATATGGCTGACTTGGAAGTCACCTATACAACACAACCAGCACAATGTCCCCCATGCAATATGGCTGACTTGGAAGTCACCTATACAACATGGCAACCAGCACAATGTCCCCCATGCAATATGGCTGACTTGGAAGTCACCTATACAACATGGCAACCAGCACAATGTCCCCCATGCAATATGGCTGACTTGGAAGTCACCTATACAAGACAACCAGCACAATGTCCCCATGCAATATGGCTGACTTGGAAGTCACCTATACAACATGGCAACCAGCACAATGTCCCCCATGCAATATGGCTGACTTGGAAGTCACCTATAGTACATGGCCACCAGTACAATGTCCCCCATGCAACACGGCTGACTTGAAAGTCACCTATACAAGACAACCAGCACAATGTCCCCCATGCAATATGGCTGACTTGGAAGTCACCTATACAACACAACCAGCACAATGTCCCCCAAGCAATATGGCTCACTTGGAAGTCACCTATACAACATGGCAACCAGCACAATGTCCCCCATGCAATATGGCTGACTTGGAAGTCACCTATACAACATGGCAACCAGCACAATGTCCCCCATGCAATATGGCTGACTTGGAAGTCACCTATACAATACAACCAACACAATGTCCCCCAGGCAATATGGCTGACTTGGAAGTCACCTATACAACATGGCAACCAGCACAATGTCCCCCAAGCAATATGGCTGACTTGGAAGTCACCTATACAACATGGCAACCAGCACAATGTCCCCCATGCAATATGGCTGACTTGGAAGTCACCTATACAACATGGCAACCAGCACAATGTCCCCCATGCAATATGGCTGACTTGGAAGTCACCTATACAACATGGCAACCAGCACAATGTCCCCCATGCAATATGGCTGACTTGGAAGTCACCTATACAACATGGCCACCAGCACAATGTCCCCCATGCAATATGGCTGACGTGGAAGTCACCTATACAAGACAACCAGCACAATGTCCCCCATGCAATATGGCTGACTTGGAAGTCACCTATACAACACAACCAGCACAATGTCCCCCAAGCAATATGGCTCACTTGGAAGTCACCTATACAACATGGCAACCAGCACAATGTCCCCCATGCAATATGGCTGACTTGGAAGTCACCTATAGTACATGGCCACCAGTACAATGTCCCCCATGCAACACGGCTGACTTGAAAGTCACCTATACAAGACAACCAGCACAATGTCCCCCATGCAATATGGCTGACTTGGAAGTCACCTATACAACACAACCAGCACAATGTCCCCCAAGCAATATGGCTCACTTGGAAGTCACCTATACAACATGGCAACCAGCACAATGTCCCCCATGCAATATGGCTGACTTGGAAGTCACCTATACAACATGGCAACCAGCACAATGTCCCCCATGCAATATGGCTGACTTGGAAGTCACCTATACAATACAACCAGCACAATGTCCCCCAGGCAATATGGCTGACTTGGAAGTCACCTATACAACATGGCAACCAGCACAATGTCCCCCAAGCAATATGGCTGACTTGGAAGTCACCTATACAACATGGCAACCAGCACAATGTCCCCCATGCAATATGGCTGACTTGGAAGTCACCTATACAACATGGCAACCAGCACAATGTCCCCCATGCAATATGGCTGACTTGGAAGTCACCTATACAACATGGCAACCAGCACAATGTCCCCCATGCAATATGGCTGACTTGGAAGTCACCTATACAACATGGCCACCAGCACAATGTCCCCCATGCAATATGGCTGACGTGGAAGTCACCTATACAAGACAACCAGCACAATGTCCCCCATGCAATATGGCTGACTTGGAAGTCACCTATAGGACATGGCAACCAGCACAATGTCCCCCAAGCAATATGGCTGACTTGGAAGTCACCTATACAAGACAACCAGCACAATGTCCCAAATGCAATATGGTTGACTTGGAAGTCACCTATAGAACATGGCCACCAGCACAATGTCCCCCATGCAATATGGCTTACTTGGAAGTCACCTAAACAACATGGCAACCAGCACAATGTCCCCTAAGCAATATGGCTGACTTGGAAGTCACCTATAGAACATGGCCACCAGCACAATGTCCCCCAAGCAATATGGCTGACGTGGAAGTCACCTATACAAGACAACCAGCACAATGTCCCCCATGCAATATGGCTGACTTGGAAGTCACCTATAGGACATGGCAACCAGCACAATGTCCCCCAAGCAATATGGCTGACTTGGAAGTCACCTATACAAGACAACCAGCACAATGTCCCAAATGCAATATGGCTGACTTGGAAGTCACCTATAGAACATGGCCACCAGCACAATGTCCCCCATGCAATATGGCTTACTTGGAAGTCACCTATACAACATGGCAACCAGCACAATGTCCCCCAAGCAATATGGCTGACTTGGAAGTCACCTATAGAACATGGCCACCAGCACAATGTCCCCCAAGCAATATGGCTGACTTGGAAGTCACCTACAGAACATGGCAACCAGCACAATGTCCCCCAAGCAATATGGCTGACTTGGAAGTCACCTATACAAGACAACCAGCACAATGTCCCCCATGCAAAACGGCTGACTTGGAAGTCACCTATACAAGAAAACCAGCACAATGTCCCCCATGCAATATGGCTGACTTGGAAGTCACCTATACAACACAACCAGCACATTGTCCCCCAAGCAATATGGCTCACTTGGAAGTCACCTATACAACATGGCAACCAGCACAATGTCCCCCATGCAATATGGCTGAATTGGAAGTCACCTATACAATACAACCAGCACAATGTCCCCCAAGCAATATGGCTGACTTGGAAGTCACCTATAGAACATGGCCACCAGCACAATGTCCCCCATGCAATATGGCTGACTTGGAAGTCACCTATACAAGACAACCAGCACAATGTCCCCCATGCAATATGGCTGACTTGGAAGTCACCTATAGAACATGGCTACCAGCACAATGTCCCCCATGCAATATGGCTGACTTGGAAGTCACCTATAGAACATGGCAACCAGCACAATGTCCCCCAAGCAATATGGCTGACTTGGAAGTCACCTATACAAGACAACCAGCACAATTTCCCCCATGCAATATGGCTGACTTGGAAGTCACCTATAGGACATGGCAACAAGCACAATGTCCCCCATGCAATATGGCTGACTTGGAAGTCACCTATACAATACAACCAGCACAATGTCCCCCATGCAATATGGCTGACTTGGAAGTCACCTAGACAAGACAACCAGCATAATGTCCCCCATGCAATATGGCTGACTTGGAAGTCACCTATAGGACATGGCAACCAGCACAATGTCCCCCATGCAATATGGCTGACTTGGAAGTCACCTATAGAACATGGCCACCCGCACAATGTCCCCCAAGCAATATGGCTCACTTGGAAGTCACCTATACAATACAACCAGCACAATGTCCCCCAAGCAATATGGCTGACTTGGAAGTCACCTATACAAGACAACCAGCACAATGTCCCCCATGCAAAACGGCTGACTTGGAAGTCACCTATACAAGAAAACCAGCACAATGTCCCCCATGCAATATGGCTGACTTGGAAGTCACCTATACAACACAACCAGCACATTGTCCCCCAAGCAATATGGCTCACTTGGAAGTCACCTATACAACATGGCAACCAGCACAATGTCCCCCATGCAATATGGCTGAATTGGAAGTCACCTATACAATACAACCAGCACAATGTCCCCCAAGCAATATGGCTGACTTGGAAGTCACCTATAGAACATGGCCACCAGCACAATGTCCCCCATGCAATATGGCTGACTTGGAAGTCACCTATACAAGACAACCAGCACAATGTCCCCCATGCAATATGGCTGACTTGGAAGTCACCTATAGAACATGGCCACCAGCACAATGTCCCCCATGCAATATGGCTGACTTGGAAGTCACCTATAGAACATGGCAACCAGCACAATGTCCCCCAAGCAATATGGCTGACTTGGAAGTCACCTATACAAGACAACCAGCACAATTTCCCCCATGCAATATGGCTGACTTGGAAGTCACCTATAGGACATGGCAACAAGCACAATGTCCCCCATGCAATATGGCTGACTTGGAAGTCACCTATACAATACAACCAGCACAATGTCCCCCATGCAATATGGCTGACTTGGAAGTCACCTATACAAGACAACCAGCATAATGTCCCCCATGCAATATGGCTGACTTGGAAGTCACCTATAGGACATGGCAACCAGCACAATGTCCCCCATGCAATATGGCTGACTTGGAAGTCACCTATAGAACATGGCCACCCGCACAATGTCCCCCAAGCAATATGGCTCACTTGGAAGTCACCTATACAATACAACCAGCACAATGTCCCCCATGCAATATGGCTGACTTGGAAGTCACCTATACAATACAACCAGCACAATGTCCCAAATGCAATATGGCTGACTTGGAAGTCACCTATAGAACATGGCCACCAGCACAATGTCCCCCATGCAATATGGCTGACTTGGAAGTCACCTATACAACATGGCAACCAGCACAATGTCCCCCATGCAATATGGCTGTCTTGGAAGTCACCTATACAATACAACCAGCACAATGTCCCCCAAGCAATATGGCTGACTTGGAAGTCACCTATACAAGACAACCAGCACAATGTCCCCCATGCAATATGGCTGACTTGGAAGTCACCTATACAATACAAACAGCACAATGTCCACCATGCAATATGGCTGATTTGGAAGTCACCTATACAACACAACCAGCACAATGTCCCCCATGCAATATGGCTGACTTGGAAGTCACCTATACAAGACAACCAGCACAATGTCCCAAATGCAATATGGCTGACTTGGAAGTCAACTATACAACACAACCAGCACAATGTCCCCCAAGCAATATGGCTCACTTGGAAGTCACCTATACAACATGGCAACCAGCACAATGTCCCCCAAGCAATATGGCTGACTTGGAAGTCACCTATACAAGACAACCAGCACAATGTCCCAAATGCAATATGGCTGACTTGGAAGTCACCTATAGAACATGGCCACCAGCACAATGTCCCCCATGCAATATGGCTGACTTGGAAGTCACCTATACAACATGGCAACCAGCACAATGTCCCCCATGCAATATGGCTGACTTGGAAGTCACCTATACAATACAACCAGCACAATGTCCCCCAAGCAATATGGCTGACTTGGAAGTCACCTATACAAGACAACCAGCACAATGTCCCCCATGCAATATGGCTGACTTGGAAGTCACCTATACAATACAACCAGCACAATGTCCCCCATGCAATATGGCTGATTTGGAAGTCACCTATACAACACAACCAGCACAATGTCCCCCATGCAATATGGCTGACTTGGAAGTCACCTATACAAGACAACCAGCACAATGTCCCCCATGCAATATGGCTGATTTGGAAGTCACCTATACAACACAACCAGCACAATGTCCCCCATGCAATATGGCTGACTTGGAAGTCACCTATACAAGACAACCAGCACAATGTCCCCATGCAATATGGCTGACTTGGAAGTCACCTATACAACATGGCAACCAGCACAATGTCCCCCATGCAATATGGCTGACTTGGAAGTCACCTATAGTACATGGCCACCAGTACAATGTCCCCCATGCAACACGGCTGACTTGAAAGTCACCTATACAAGACAACCAGCACAATGTCCCCCATGCAATATGGCTGACTTGGAAGTCACCTATACAACACAACCAGCACAATGTCCCCCATGCAATATGGCTGACTTGGAAGTCACCTATACAACATGGCAACCAGCACAATGTCCCCCATGCAATATGGCTGACTTGGAAGTCACCTATACAATACAACCAGCACAATGTCCCCCAGGCAATATGGCTGACTTGGAAGTCACCTATACAACATGGCAACCAGCACAATGTCCCCCAAGCAATATGGCTGACTTGGAAGTCACCTATACAACATGGCAACCAGCACAATGTCCCCCATGCAATATGGCTGACTTGGAAGTCACCTATACAACATGGCAACCAGCACAATGTCCCCCATGCAATATGGCTGACTTGGAAGTCACCTATACAACATGGCAACCAGCACAATGTCCCCCATGCAATATGGCTGACTTGGAAGTCACCTATACAACACAACCAGCACAATGTCCCCCAAGCAATATGGCTCACTTGGAAGTCACCTATACAACATGGCCACCAGCACAATGTCCCCCATGCAATATGGCTGACTTGGAAGTCACCTATACAATACAACCAGCACAATGTCCCCCAAGCAATATGGCTGATTTGGAAGTCACCTATACAAGACAACCAGCACAATGTCCCCATGCAATATGGCTGACTTGGAAGTCACCTATAGAACATGGCCACCAGCACAATGTCCCCCATGCAATATGGCTGACTTGGAAGTCACCTATACAACATGGCAACCAGCACAATGTCCCCCAAGCAATATGGCTCACTTGGAAGTCACCTATACAACATGGCAACCAGCACAATTTCCCCCATGCAATATGGCTGACTTGGAAGTCACCTATAGTACATGGCCACCAGTACAATGTCCCCCATGCAACACGGCTGACTTGAAAGTCACCTATACAAGACAACCAGCACAATGTCCCCCATGCAATATGGCTGACTTGGAAGTCACCTATACAACACAACCAGCACAATGTCCCCCAAGCAATATGGCTCACTTGGAAGTCACCTATACAACATGGCAACCAGCACAATGTCCCCCATGCAATATGGCTGACTTGGAAGTCACCTATACAACATGGCAACCAGCACAATGTCCCCCATGCAATATGGCTAACTTGGAAGTCACCTATTCAACACAACCAGCACAATGTCCCCCATGCAATATGGCTGACTTGGAAGTCACCTATAGAACATGGCAACCAGCACAATGTCCCCCAAGCAATATGGCTGACTTGGAAGTCACCTATACAACATGGCCACCAGCACAATGTCCCCCAAACAATATGGCTGACTTGGAAGTCACCTATACAACACAACCAGCACAATGTCCCCCATGCAATATGGCTGACTTGGAAGTCACCTATACAACATGGCAACCAGCACAATGTCCCCCATGCAATATGGCTGACTTGGAAGTCACCTATACAACATGGCAACCAGCACAATGTCCCCCATGCAATATGGCTGACTTGGAAGTCACCTATACAAGACAACCAGCACAATGTCCCCATGCAATATGGCTGACTTGGAAGTCACCTATACAACATGGCAACCAGCACAATGTCCCCCATGCAATATGGCTGACTTGGAAGTCACCTATAGTACATGGCCACCAGTACAATGTCCCCCATGCAACACGGCTGACTTGAAAGTCACCTATACAAGACAACCAGCACAATGTCCCCCATGCAATATGGCTGACTTGGAAGTCACCTATACAACACAACCAGCACAATGTCCCCCAAGCAATATGGCTCACTTGGAAGTCACCTATACAACATGGCAACCAGCACAATGTCCCCCATGCAATATGGCTGACTTGGAAGTCACCTATACAACATGGCAACCAGCACAATGTCCCCCATGCAATATGGCTGACTTGGAAGTCACCTATACAATACAACCAACACAATGTCCCCCAGGCAATATGGCTGACTTGGAAGTCACCTATACAACATGGCAACCAGCACAATGTCCCCCAAGCAATATGGCTGACTTGGAAGTCACCTATACAACATGGCAACCAGCACAATGTCCCCCATGCAATATGGCTGACTTGGAAGTCACCTATACAACATGGCAACCAGCACAATGTCCCCCATGCAATATGGCTGACTTGGAAGTCACCTATACAACATGGCAACCAGCACAATGTCCCCCATGCAATATGGCTGACTTGGAAGTCACCTATACAACATGGCCACCAGCACAATGTCCCCCATGCAATATGGCTGACGTGGAAGTCACCTATACAAGACAACCAGCACAATGTCCCCCATGCAATATGGCTGACTTGGAAGTCACCTATAGGACATGGCAACCAGCACAATGTCCCCCAAGCAATATGGCTGACTTGGAAGTCACCTATACAAGACAACCAGCACAATGTCCCAAATGCAATATGGCTGACTTGGAAGTCACCTATAGAACATGGCCACCAGCACAATGTCCCCCATGCAATATGGCTTACTTGGAAGTCACCTAAACAACATGGCAACCAGCACAATGTCCCCTAAGCAATATGGCTGACTTGGAAGTCACCTATAGAACATGGCCACCAGCACAATGTCCCCCAAGCAATATGGCTGACGTGGAAGTCACCTATACAAGACAACCAGCACAATGTCCCCCATGCAATATGGCTGACTTGGAAGTCACCTATAGGACATGGCAACCAGCACAATGTCCCCCAAGCAATATGGCTGACTTGGAAGTCACCTATACAAGACAACCAGCACAATGTCCCAAATGCAATATGGCTGACTTGGAAGTCACCTATAGAACATGGCCACCAGCACAATGTCCCCCATGCAATATGGCTTACTTGGAAGTCACCTATACAACATGGCAACCAGCACAATGTCCCCCAAGCAATATGGCTGACTTGGAAGTCACCTATAGAACATGGCCACCAGCACAATGTCCCCCAAGCAATATGGCTGACTTGGAAGTCACCTACAGAACATGGCAACCAGCACAATGTCCCCCAAGCAATATGGCTGACTTGGAAGTCACCTATACAAGACAACCAGCACAATGTCCCCCATGCAAAACGGCTGACTTGGAAGTCACCTATACAAGAAAACCAGCACAATGTCCCCCATGCAATATGGCTGACTTGGAAGTCACCTATACAACACAACCAGCACATTGTCCCCCAAGCAATATGGCTCACTTGGAAGTCACCTATACAACATGGCAACCAGCACAATGTCCCCCATGCAATATGGCTGAATTGGAAGTCACCTATACAATACAACCAGCACAATGTCCCCCAAGCAATATGGCTGACTTGGAAGTCACCTATAGAACATGGCCACCAGCACAATTTCCCCCATGCAATATGGCTGACTTGGAAGTCACCTATACAAGACAACCAGCACAATGTCCCCCATGCAATATGGCTGACTTGGAAGTCACCTATAGAACATGGCTACCAGCACAATGTCCCCCATGCAATATGGCTGACTTGGAAGTCACCTATAGAACATGGCAACCAGCACAATGTCCCCCAAGCAATATGGCTGACTTGGAAGTCACCTATACAAGACAACCAGCACAATTTCCCCCATGCAATATGGCTGACTTGGAAGTCACCTATAGGACATGGCAACAAGCACAATGTCCCCCATGCAATATGGCTGACTTGGAAGTCACCTATACAATACAACCAGCACAATGTCCCCCATGCAATATGGCTGACTTGGAAGTCACCTAGACAAGACAACCAGCATAATGTCCCCCATGCAATATGGCTGACTTGGAAGTCACCTATAGGACATGGCAACCAGCACAATGTCCCCCATGCAATATGGCTGACTTGGAAGTCACCTATAGAACATGGCCACCCGCACAATGTCCCCCAAGCAATATGGCTCACTTGGAAGTCACCTATACAATACAACCAGCACAATGTCCCCCAAGCAATATGGCTGACTTGGAAGTCACCTATACAAGACAACCAGCACAATGTCCCCCATGCAAAACGGCTGACTTGGAAGTCACCTATACAAGAAAACCAGCACAATGTCCCCCATGCAATATGGCTGACTTGGAAGTCACCTATACAACACAACCAGCACATTGTCCCCCAAGCAATATGGCTCACTTGGAAGTCACCTATACAACATGGCAACCAGCACAATGTCCCCCATGCAATATGGCTGAATTGGAAGTCACCTATACAATACAACCAGCACAATGTCCCCCAAGCAATATGGCTGACTTGGAAGTCACCTATAGAACATGGCCACCAGCACAATGTCCCCCATGCAATATGGCTGACTTGGAAGTCACCTATACAAGACAACCAGCACAATGTCCCCCATGCAATATGGCTGACTTGGAAGTCACCTATAGAACATGGCCACCAGCACAATGTCCCCCATGCAATATGGCTGACTTGGAAGTCACCTATAGAACATGGCAACCAGCACAATGTCCCCCAAGCAATATGGCTGACTTGGAAGTCACCTATACAAGACAACCAGCACAATTTCCCCCATGCAATATGGCTGACTTGGAAGTCACCTATAGGACATGGCAACAAGCACAATGTCCCCCATGCAATATGGCTGACTTGGAAGTCACCTATACAATACAACCAGCACAATGTCCCCCATGCAATATGGCTGACTTGGAAGTCACCTAGACAAGACAACCAGCATAATGTCCCCCATGCAATATGGCTGACTTGGAAGTCACCTATAGGACATGGCAACCAGCACAATGTCCCCCATGCAATATGGCTGACTTGGAAGTCACCTATAGAACATGGCCACCCGCACAATGTCCCCCAAGCAATATGGCTCACTTGGAAGTCACCTATACAATACAACCAGCACAATGTCCCCCAAGCAATATGGCTGACTTGGAAGTCACCTATACAAGACAACCAGCACAATGTCCCCCATGCAAAACGGCTGACTTGGAAGTCACCTATACAAGAAAACCAGCACAATGTCCCCCATGCAATATGGCTGACTTGGAAGTCACCTATACAACACAACCAGCACATTGTCCCCCAAGCAATATGGCTCACTTGGAAGTCACCTATACAACATGGCAACCAGCACAATGTCCCCCATGCAATATGGCTGAATTGGAAGTCACCTATACAATACAACCAGCACAATGTCCCCCAAGCAATATGGCTGACTTGGAAGTCACCTATAGAACATGGCCACCAGCACAATGTCCCCCATGCAATATGGCTGACTTGGAAGTCACCTATACAAGACAACCAGCACAATGTCCCCCATGCAATATGGCTGACTTGGAAGTCACCTATAGAACATGGCCACCAGCACAATGTCCCCCATGCAATATGGCTGACTTGGAAGTCACCTATAGAACATGGCAACCAGCACAATGTCCCCCAAGCAATATGGCTGACTTGGAAGTCACCTATACAAGACAACCAGCACAATTTCCCCCATGCAATATGGCTGACTTGGAAGTCACCTATAGGACATGGCAACAAGCACAATGTCCCCCATGCAATATGGCTGACTTGGAAGTCACCTATACAATACAACCAGCACAATGTCCCCCATGCAATATGGCTGACTTGGAAGTCACCTATACAAGACAACCAGCATAATGTCCCCCATGCAATATGGCTGACTTGGAAGTCACCTATAGGACATGGCAACCAGCACAATGTCCCCCATGCAATATGGCTGACTTGGAAGTCACCTATAGAACATGGCCACCCGCACAATGTCCCCCAAGCAATATGGCTCACTTGGAAGTCACCTATACAATACAACCAGCACAATGTCCCCCATGCAATATGGCTGACTTGGAAGTCACCTATACAATACAACCAGCACAATGTCCCAAATGCAATATGGCTGACTTGGAAGTCACCTATAGAACATGGCCACCAGCACAATGTCCCCCATGCAATATGGCTGACTTGGAAGTCACCTATACAACATGGCAACCAGCACAATGTCCCCCATGCAATATGGCTGTCTTGGAAGTCACCTATACAATACAACCAGCACAATGTCCCCCAAGCAATATGGCTGACTTGGAAGTCACCTATACAAGACAACCAGCACAATGTCCCCCATGCAATATGGCTGACTTGGAAGTCACCTATACAATACAAACAGCACAATGTCCACCATGCAATATGGCTGATTTGGAAGTCACCTATACAACACAACCAGCACAATGTCCCCCATGCAATATGGCTGACTTGGAAGTCACCTATACAAGACAACCAGCACAATGTCCCAAATGCAATATGGCTGACTTGGAAGTCAACTATACAACACAACCAGCACAATGTCCCCCAAGCAATATGGCTCACTTGGAAGTCACCTATACAACATGGCAACCAGCACAATGTCCCCCAAGCAATATGGCTGACTTGGAAGTCACCTATACAAGACAACCAGCACAATGTCCCAAATGCAATATGGCTGACTTGGAAGTCACCTATAGAACATGGCCACCAGCACAATGTCCCCCATGCAATATGGCTGACTTGGAAGTCACCTATACAACATGGCAACCAGCACAATGTCCCCCATGCAATATGGCTGACTTGGAAGTCACCTATACAATACAACCAGCACAATGTCCCCCAAGCAATATGGCTGACTTGGAAGTCACCTATACAAGACAACCAGCACAATGTCCCCCATGCAATATGGCTGACTTGGAAGTCACCTATACAATACAACCAGCACAATGTCCCCCATGCAATATGGCTGATTTGGAAGTCACCTATACAACACAACCAGCACAATGTCCCCCATGCAATATGGCTGACTTGGAAGTCACCTATACAAGACAACCAGCACAATGTCCCCCATGCAATATGGCTGATTTGGAAGTCACCTATACAACACAACCAGCACAATGTCCCCCATGCAATGTGGCTGACTTGGAAGTCACCTATACAAGACAACCAGCACAATGTCCCCATGCAATATGGCTGACTTGGAAGTCACCTATACAACATGGCAACCAGCACAATGTCCCCCATGCAATATGGCTGACTTGGAAGTCACCTATAGTACATGGCCACCAGTACAATGTCCCCCATGCAACACGGCTGACTTGAAAGTCACCTATACAAGACAACCAGCACAATGTCCCCCATGCAATATGGCTGACTTGGAAGTCACCTATACAACACAACCAGCACAATGTCCCCCAAGCAATATGGCTCACTTGGAAGTCACCTATACAACATGGCAACCAGCACAATGTCCCCCATGCAATATGGCTGACTTGGAAGTCACCTATACAACATGGCAACCAGCACAATGTCCCCCATGCAATATGGCTGACTTGGAAGTCACCTATACAATACAACCAGCACAATGTCCCCCAGGCAATATGGCTGACTTGGAAGTCACCTATACAACATGGCAACCAGCACAATGTCCCCCAAGCAATATGGCTGACTTGGAAGTCACCTATACAACATGGCAACCAGCACAATGTCCCCCATGCAATATGGCTGACTTAGAAGTCACCTATACAACATGGCAACCAGCACAATGTCCCCCATGCAATATGGCTGACTTGGAAGTCACCTATACAACATGGCAACCAGCACAATGTCCCCCATGCAATATGGCTGACTTGGAAGTCACCTATACAACATGGCCACCAGCACAATGTCCCCCAAGCAATATGGCTGACTTGGAAGTCACCTATACAACATGGCAACCAGCACAATGTCCCCCATGCAATATGGCTGACTTGGAAGTCACCTATACAACATGGCAACCAGCACAATGTCCCCCATGCAATATGGCTGACTTGGAAGTCACCTATACAACATGGCAACCAGCACAATGTCCCCCATGCAATATGGCTGACTTGGAAGTCACCTATACAACATGGCCACCAGCACAATGTCCCCCATGCAATATGGCTGACGTGGAAGTCACCTATACAAGACAACCAGCACAATGTCCCCCATGCAATATGGCTGACTTGGAAGTCACCTATAGGACATGGCAACCAGCACAATGTCCCCCAAGCAATATGGCTGACTTGGAAGTCACCTATACAAGACAACCAGCACAATGTCCCAAATGCAATATGGCTTACTTGGAAGTCACCTAAACAACATGGCAACCAGCACAATGTCCCCTAAGCAATATGGCTGACTTGGAAGTCACCTATAGAACATGGCCACCAGCACAATGTCCCCCAAGCAATATGGCTGACGTGGAAGTCACCTATACAAGACAACCAGCACAATGTCCCCCATGCAATATGGCTGACTTGGAAGTCACCTATAGGACATGGCAACCAGCACAATGTCCCCCAAGCAATATGGCTGACTTGGAAGTCACCTATACAAGACAACCAGCACAATGTCCCAAATGCAATATGGCTGACTTGGAAGTCACCTATAGAACATGGCCACCAGCACAATGTCCCCCATGCAATATGGCTTACTTGGAAGTCACCTATACAACATGGCAACCAGCACAATGTCCCGCAAGCAATATGGCTGACTTGGAAGTCACCTATAGAACATGGCCACCAGCACAATGTCCCCCAAGCAATATGGCTGACTTGGAAGTCACCTACAGAACATGGCAACCAGCACAATGTCCCCCAAGCAATATGGCTGACTTGGAAGTCACCTATACAAGACAACCAGCACAATGTCCCCCATGCAAAACGGCTGACTTGGAAGTCACCTATACAAGAAAACCAGCACAATGTCCCGCATGCAATATGGCTGACTTGGAAGTCACCTATACAACACAACCAGCACATTGTCCCCCAAGCAATATGGCTCACTTGGAAGTCACCTATACAGCATGGCAACCAGCACAATGTCCCCCATGCAATATGGCTGAATTGGAAGTCACCTATACAATACAACCAGCACAATGTCCCCCAAGCAATATGGCTGACTTGGAAGTCACCTATAGAACATGGCCACCAGCACAATGTCCCCCATGCAATATGGCTGACTTGGAAGTCACCTATACAAGACAACCAGCACAATGTCCCCCATGCAATATGGCTGACTTGGAAGTCACCTATAGAACATGGCCACCAGCACAATGTCCCCCATGCAATATGGCTGACTTGGAAGTCACCTATAGAACATGGCAACCAGCACAATGTCCCCCAAGCAATATGGCTGACTTGGAAGTCACCTATACAAGACAACCAGCACAATTTCCCCCATGCAATATGGCTGACTTGGAAGTCACCTATAGGACATGGCAACAAGCACAATGTCCCCCATGCAATATGGCTGACTTGGAAGTCACCTATACAATACAACCAGCACAATGTCCCCCATGCAATATGGCTGACTTGGAAGTCACCTATACAAGACAACCAGCATAATGTCCCCCATGCAATATGGCTGACTTGGAAGTCACCTATAGGACATGGCAACCAGCACAATGTCCCCCATGCAATATGGCTGACTTGGAAGTCACCTATAGAACATGGCCACCCGCACAATGTCCCCCAAGCAATATGGCTCACTTGGAAGTCACCTATACAATACAACCAGCACAATGTCCCCCATGCAATATGGCTGACTTGGAAGTCACCTATACAATACAACCAGCACAATGTCCCAAATGCAATATGGCTGACTTGGAAGTCACCTATAGAACATGGCCACCAGCACAATGTCCCCCATGCAATATGGCTGACTTGGAAGTCACCTATACAACATGGCAACCAGCACAATGTCCCCCATGCAATATGGCTGTCTTGGAAGTCACCTATACAATACAACCAGCACAATGTCCCCCAAGCAATATGGCTGACTTGGAAGTCACCTATACAAGACAACCAGCACAATGTCCCCCATGCAATATGGCTGACTTGGAAGTCACCTATACAATACAAACAGCACAATGTCCACCATGCAATATGGCTGATTTGGAAGTCACCTATACAACACAACCAGCACAATGTCCCCCATGCAATATGGCTGACTTGGAAGTCACCTATACAAGACAACCAGCACAATGTCCCAAATGCAATATGGCTGACTTGGAAGTCACCTATACAACACCACCAGCACAATGTCCCCCAAGCAATATGGCTCACTTGGAAGTCACCTATACAACATGGCAACCAGCACAATGTCCCCCAAGCAATATGGCTGACTTGGAAGTCACCTATACAAGACAACCAGCACAATGTCCCAAATGCAATATGGCTGACTTGGAAGTCACCTATAGAACATGGCCACCAGCACAATGTCCCCCATGCAATATGGCTGACTTGGAAGTCACCTATACAACATGGCAACCAGCACAATGTCCCCCATGCAATATGGCTGACTTGGAAGTCACCTATACAATACAACCAGCACAATGTCCCCCAAGCAATATGGCTGACTTGGAAGTCACCTATACAAGACAACCAGCACAATGTCCCCCATGCAATATGGCTGACTTGGAAGTCACCTATACAATACAACCAGCACAATGTCCCCCATGCAATATGGCTGATTTGGAAGTCACCTATACAACACAACCAGCACAATGTCCCCCATGCAATATGGCTGACTTGGAAGTCACCTATACAAGACAACCAGCACAATGTCCCCCATGCAATATGGCTGATTTGGAAGTCACCTATACAACACAACCAGCACAATGTCCCCCATGCAATATGGCTGACTTGGAAGTCACCTATACAAGACAACCAGCACAATGTCCCAAATGCAATATGGCTGACTTGGAAGTCACCTATAGAACATGGCCACCAGCACAATGTCCCCCATGCAATATGGCTGACTTGGAAGTCACCTATACAACATGGCAACCAGCACAATGTCCCCTATGCAATATGGCTGACTTGGAAGTCACCTATGCAATACAACCAGCACAATGTCCCCCATGCAATATGGCTGACTTGGAAGTCACCTATACAACACAACCAGCACAATGTCCCCCATGCAATATGGCTGACTTGGAAGTCACCTATACAACACAACCAGCACAATGTCCCCCATGCAATATGGCTGACTTGGAAGTCACCTATAGAACATGGCAACCAGCACAATGTCCCCCAAGCAATATGGCTGACTTGGAAGTCACCTATACAACATGGCCACCAGCACAATGTCCCCCAAGCAATATGGCTGACTTGGAAGTCACCTATACAACACAACCAGCACAATGTCCCCCATGCAATATGGCTGACTTGGAAGTCACCTATACAACATGGCAACCAGCACAATGTCCCCCATGCAATATGGCTGACTTGGAAGTCACCTATACAACATGGCAACCAGCACAATGTCCCCCATGCAATATGGCTGACTTGGAAGTCACCTATACAAGACAACCAGCACAATGTCCCCATGCAATATGGCTGACTTGGAAGTCACCTATAGAACATGGCAACCAGCACAATGTCCCCCAAGCAATATGGCTGACTTGGAAGTCACCTATACAACATGGCCACCAGCACAATGTCCCCCAAGCAATATGGCTGACTTGGAAGTCACCTATACAACACAACCAGCACAATGTCCCCCATGCAATATGGCTGACTTGGAAGTCACCTATACAACATGGCAACCAGCACAATGTCCCCCATGCAATATGGCTGACTTGGAAGTCACCTATACAACATGGCAACCAGCACAATGTCCCCCATGCAATATGGCTGACTTGGAAGTCACCTATACAAGACAACCAGCACAATGTCCCCATGCAATATGGCTGACTTGGAAGTCACCTATAGAACATGGCCACCAGCACAATGTCCCCCATGCAATATGGCTGACTTGGAAGTCACCTATACAACATGGCAACCAGCACAATGTCCCCCAAGCAATATGGCTCACTTGGAAGTCACCTATACAACATGGCAACCAGCACAATTTCCCCCATGCAATATGGCTGACTTGGAAGTCACCTATAGTACATGGCCACCAGTACAATGTCCCCCATGCAACACGGCTGACTTGAAAGTCACCTATACAAGACAACCAGCACAATGTCCCCCATGCAATATGGCTGACTTGGAAGTCACCTATACAACACAACCAGCACAATGTCCCCCAAGCAATATGGCTCACTTGGAAGTCACCTATACAACATGGCAACCAGCACAATGTCCCCCATGCAATATGGCTGACTTGGAAGTCACCTATACAACATGGCAACCAGCACAATGTCCCCCATGCAATATGGCTGACTTGGAAGTCACCTATACAACACAACCAGCACAATGTCCCCCATGCAATATGGCTGACTTGGAAGTCACCTATAGAACATGGCAACCAGCACAATGTCCCCCAAGCAATATGGCTGACTTGGAAGTCACCTATACAACATGGCCACCAGCACAATGTCCCCCAAGCAATATGGCTGACTTGGAAGTCACCTATACAACACAACCAGCACAATGTCCCCCATGCAATATGGCTGACTTGGAAGTCACCTATACAACATGGCAACCAGCACAATGTCCCCCATGCAATATGGCTGACTTGGAAGTCACCTATACAACATGGCAACCAGCACAATGTCCCCCATGCAATATGGCTGACTTGGAAGTCACCTATACAAGACAACCAGCACAATGTCCCCATGCAATATGGCTGACTTGGAAGTCACCTATAGAACATGGCCACCAGCACAATGTCCCCCATGCAATATGGCTGACTTGGAAGTCACCTATACAACATGGCAACCAGCACAATGTCCCCCAAGCAATATGGCTCACTTGGAAGTCACCTATACAACATGGCAACCAGCACAATTTCCCCCATGCAATATGGCTGACTTGGAAGTCACCTATAGTACATGGCCACCAGTACAATGTCCCCCATGCAACACGGCTGACTTGAAAGTCACCTATACAAGACAACCAGCACAATGTCCCCCATGCAATATGGCTGACTTGGAAGTCACCTATACAACACAACCAGCACAATGTCCCCCAAGCAATATGGCTCACTTGGAAGTCACCTATACAACATGGCAACCAGCACAATGTCCCCCATGCAATATGGCTGACTTGGAAGTCACCTATACAACATGGCAACCAGCACAATGTCCCCCATGCAATATGGCTGACTTGGAAGTCACCTATACAATACAACCAGCACAATGTCCCCCAGGCAATTTGGCTGACTTGGAAGTCACCTATACAACATGGTAACCAGCACAATGTCCCCCAAGCAATATGGCTGACTTGGAAGTCACCTATACAACATGGCAACCAGCACAATGTCCCCCATGCAATATGGCTGACTTGGAAGTCACCTATACAACATGGCAACCAGCACAATGTCCCCCATGCAATATGGCTGACTTGGAAGTCACCTATACAACATGGCAACCAGCACAATGTCCCCCATGCAATATGGCTGACTTGGAAGTCACCTATACAACATGGCCACCAGCACAATGTCCCCCATGCAATATGGCTGACGTGGAAGTCACCTATACAAGACAACCAGCACAATGTCCCCCATGCAATATGGCTGACTTGGAAGTCACCTATAGGACATGGCAACCAGCACAATGTCCCCCAAGCAATATGGCTGACTTGGAAGTCACCTATACAAGACAACCAGCACAATGTCCCAAATGCAATATGGCTGACTTGGAAGTCACCTATAGAACATGGCCACCAGCACAATGTCCCCCATGCAATATGGCTGACTTGGAAGTCACCTATAGAACATGGCCACCAGCACAATGTCCCCCAAGCAATATGGCTGACTTGGAAGTCACCTATACAACACAACCAGCACAATGTCCCCCATGCAATATGGCTGACTTGGAAGTCACCTATACAACATGGCAACCAGCACAATGTCCCCCATGCAATATGGCTGACTTGGAAGTCACCTATACAACATGGCAACCAGCACAATGTCCCCCATGCAATATGGCTGACTTGGAAGTCACCTATAGAACATGGCCACCAGCACAATGTCCCCCATGCAATATGGCTGACTTGGAAGTCACCTATACAACATGGCAACCAGCACAATGTCCCACAAGCAATATGGCTCACTTGGAAGTCACCTATACAACATGGCAACCAGCACAATGTCCCCCATGCAATATGGCTGACTTGGAAGTCACCTATAGTACATGGCCACCAGTACAATGTCCCCCATGCAACACGGCTGACTTGAAAGTCACCTATACAAGACAACCAGCACAATGTCCCCCATGCAATATGGCTGACTTGGAAGTCACCTATACAACACAACCAGCACAATGTCCCCCAAGCTATATGGCTCACTTGGAAGTCACCTATACAACATGGCAACCAGCACAATGTCCCCCATGCAATATGGCTGACTTGGAAGTCACCTATACAACATGGCAACCAGCACAATGTCCCCCATGCAATATGGCTGACTTGGAAGTCACCTATACAATACAACCAGCACAATGTCCCCCAGGCAATATGGCTGACTTGGAAGTCACCTATACAACATGGCAACCAGCACAATGTCCCCCAAGCAATATGGCTGACTTGGAAGTCACCTATACAACATGGCAACCAGCACAATGTCCCCCATGCAATATGGCTGACTTGGAAGTCACCTATACAACATGGCAACCAGCACAATGTCCCCCATGCAATATGGCTGACTTGGAAGTCACCTATACAACATGGCCACCAGCACAATGTCCCCCATGCAATATGGCTGACGTGGAAGTCACCTATACAAGACAACCAGCACAATGTCCCCCATGCAATATGGCTGACTTGGAAGTCACCTATAGGACATGGCAACCAGCACAATGTCCCCCAAGCAATATGGCTGACTTGGAAGTCACCTATACAAGACAACCAGCACAATGTCCCAAATGCAATATGGCTGACTTGGAAGTCACCTATAGAACATGGCCACCAGCACAATGTCCCCCATGCAATATGGCTTACTTGGAAGTCACCTATACAACATGGCAACCAGCACAATGTCCCCCAAGCAATATGGCTGACTTGGAAGTCACCTATAGAACATGGCCACCAGCACAATGTCCCCCAAGCAATATGGCTGACTTGGAAGTCACCTACAGAACATGGCAACCAGCACAATGTCCCCCAAGCAATATGGCTGACTTGGAAGTCACCTATACAAGACAACCAGCACAATGTCCCCCATGCAAAACGGCTGACTTGGAAGTCACCTATACAAGACAACCAGCACAATGTCCCCCATGCAATATGGCTGACTTGGAAGTCACCTATACAACACAACCAGCACAATGTCCCCCAAGCAATATGGCTCACTTGGAAGTCACCTATACAACATGGCAACCAGCACAATGTCCCCCATGCAATATGGCTGAATTGGAAGTCACCTATACAATACAACCAGCACAATGTCCCCCAAGCAATATGGCTGACTTGGAAGTCACCTATAGAACATGGCCACCAGCACAATGTCCCCCATGCAATATGGCTGACTTGGAAGTCACCTATACAAGACAACCATCACAATGTCCCCCATGCAATATGGCTGACTTGGAAGTTACCTATAGAACATGGCCACCAGCACAATGTCCCCCATGCAATATGGCTGACTTGGAAGTCACCTATACAAGACAACCAGCACAATTTCCCCCATGCAATATGGCTGACTTGGAAGTCACCTATAGGACATGGCAACCAGCACAATGTCCCCCATGCAATATGGCTGACTTGGAAGTCACCTATACAATACAACCAGCACAATGTCCCCCATGCAATATGGCTGACTTGGAAGTCACCTATACAACATGGCAACCAGCACAATGTCCCCAATGCAATATGGCTGACTTGGAAGTCACCTATAGAACATGGCCACCAGCACAATGTCCCCCATGCAATATGGCTGACTTGGAAGTCACCTATACAACATGGCAACCAGCACAATGTCCCCCAAGCAATATGGCTGACTTGGAAGTCACCTATAGAACATGGCCACCAGCACAATGTCCCCCAAGCAATATGGCTGACTTGGAAGTCACCTATAGAACATGGCAACCAGCACAATGTCCCCCAAGCAATATGGCTGACTTGGAAGTCACCTATACAAGACAACCAGCATAATGTCCCCCATGCAATATGGCTGACTTGGAAGTCACCTATAGGACATGGCAACCAGCACAATGTCCCCCATGCAATATGGCTGACTTGGAAGTCACCTATAGAACATGGCCACCCGCACAATGTCCCCCAAGCAATATGGCTCACTTGGAAGTCACCTATACAATACAACCAGCACAATGTCCCCCATGCAATATGGCTGTCTTGGAAGTCACCTATACAATACAACCAGCACAATGTCCCCCAAGCAATATGGCTGACTTGGAAGTCACCTATACAAGACAACCAGCACAATGTCCCCCATGCAATATGGCTGACTTGGAAGTCACCTATACAATACAACCAGCACAATGTCCCCCATGCAATATGGCTTACTTGGAAGTCACCTATACAACATGGCAACCAGCACAATGTCCCGCAAGCAATATGGCTGACTTGGAAGTCACCTATAGAACATGGCCACCAGCACAATGTCCCCCAAGCAATATGGCTGACTTGGAAGTCACCTACAGAACATGGCAACCAGCACAATGTCCCCCAAGCAATATGGCTGACTTGGAAGTCACCTATACAAGACAACCAGCACAATGTCCCCCATGCAAAACGGCTGACTTGGAAGTCACCTATACAAGAAAACCAGCACAATGTCCCGCATGCAATATGGCTGACTTGGAAGTCACCTATACAACACAACCAGCACATTGTCCCCCAAGCAATATGGCTCACTTGGAAGTCACCTATACAGCATGGCAACCAGCACAATGTCCCCCATGCAATATGGCTGAATTGGAAGTCACCTATACAATACAACCAGCACAATGTCCCCCAAGCAATATGGCTGACTTGGAAGTCACCTATAGAACATGGCCACCAGCACAATGTCCCCCATGCAATATGGCTGACTTGGAAGTCACCTATACAAGACAACCAGCACAATGTCCCCCATGCAATATGGCTGACTTGGAAGTCACCTATAGAACATGGCCACCAGCACAATGTCCCCCATGCAATATGGCTGACTTGGAAGTCACCTATAGAACATGGCAACCAGCACAATGTCCCCCAAGCAATATGGCTGACTTGGAAGTCACCTATACAAGACAACCAGCACAATTTCCCCCATGCAATATGGCTGACTTGGAAGTCACCTATAGGACATGGCAACAAGCACAATGTCCCCCATGCAATATGGCTGACTTGGAAGTCACCTATACAATACAACCAGCACAATGTCCCCCATGCAATATGGCTGACTTGGAAGTCACCTATACAAGACAACCAGCATAATGTCCCCCATGCAATATGGCTGACTTGGAAGTCACCTATAGGACATGGCAACCAGCACAATGTCCCCCATGCAATATGGCTGACTTGGAAGTCACCTATAGAACATGGCCACCCGCACAATGTCCCCCAAGCAATATGGCTCACTTGGAAGTCACCTATACAATACAACCAGCACAATGTCCCCCATGCAATATGGCTGACTTGGAAGTCACCTATACAATACAACCAGCACAATGTCCCAAATGCAATATGGCTGACTTGGAAGTCACCTATAGAACATGGCCACCAGCACAATGTCCCCCATGCAATATGGCTGACTTGGAAGTCACCTATACAACATGGCAACCAGCACAATGTCCCCCATGCAATATGGCTGTCTTGGAAGTCACCTATACAATACAACCAGCACAATGTCCCCCAAGCAATATGGCTGACTTGGAAGTCACCTATACAAGACAACCAGCACAATGTCCCCCATGCAATATGGCTGACTTGGAAGTCACCTATACAATACAAACAGCACAATGTCCACCATGCAATATGGCTGATTTGGAAGTCACCTATACAACACAACCAGCACAATGTCCCCCATGCAATATGGCTGACTTGGAAGTCACCTATACAAGACAACCAGCACAATGTCCCAAATGCAATATGGCTGACTTGGAAGTCACCTATACAACACCACCAGCACAATGTCCCCCAAGCAATATGGCTCACTTGGAAGTCACCTATACAACATGGCAACCAGCACAATGTCCCCCAAGCAATATGGCTGACTTGGAAGTCACCTATACAAGACAACCAGCACAATGTCCCAAATGCAATATGGCTGACTTGGAAGTCACCTATAGAACATGGCCACCAGCACAATGTCCCCCATGCAATATGGCTGACTTGGAAGTCACCTATACAACATGGCAACCAGCACAATGTCCCCCATGCAATATGGCTGACTTGGAAGTCACCTATACAATACAACCAGCACAATGTCCCCCAAGCAATATGGCTGACTTGGAAGTCACCTATACAAGACAACCAGCACAATGTCCCCCATGCAATATGGCTGACTTGGAAGTCACCTATACAATACAACCAGCACAATGTCCCCCATGCAATATGGCTGATTTGGAAGTCACCTATACAACACAACCAGCACAATGTCCCCCATGCAATATGGCTGACTTGGAAGTCACCTATACAAGACAACCAGCACAATGTCCCCCATGCAATATGGCTGATTTGGAAGTCACCTATACAACACAACCAGCACAATGTCCCCCATGCAATATGGCTGACTTGGAAGTCACCTATACAAGACAACCAGCACAATGTCCCAAATGCAATATGGCTGACTTGGAAGTCACCTATAGAACATGGCCACCAGCACAATGTCCCCCATGCAATATGGCTGACTTGGAAGTCACCTATACAACATGGCAACCAGCACAATGTCCCCTATGCAATATGGCTGACTTGGAAGTCACCTATGCAATACAACCAGCACAATGTCCCCCATGCAATATGGCTGACTTGGAAGTCACCTATACAACACAACCAGCACAATGTCCCCCATGCAATATGGCTGACTTGGAAGTCACCTATACAACACAACCAGCACAATGTCCCCCATGCAATATGGCTGACTTGGAAGTCACCTATAGAACATGGCAACCAGCACAATGTCCCCCAAGCAATATGGCTGACTTGGAAGTCACCTATACAACATGGCCACCAGCACAATGTCCCCCAAGCAATATGGCTGACTTGGAAGTCACCTATACAACACAACCAGCACAATGTCCCCCATGCAATATGGCTGACTTGGAAGTCACCTATACAACATGGCAACCAGCACAATGTCCCCCATGCAATATGGCTGACTTGGAAGTCACCTATACAACATGGCAACCAGCACAATGTCCCCCATGCAATATGGCTGACTTGGAAGTCACCTATACAAGACAACCAGCACAATGTCCCCATGCAATATGGCTGACTTGGAAGTCACCTATAGAACATGGCAACCAGCACAATGTCCCCCAAGCAATATGGCTGACTTGGAAGTCACCTATACAACATGGCCACCAGCACAATGTCCCCCAAGCAATATGGCTGACTTGGAAGTCACCTATACAACACAACCAGCACAATGTCCCCCATGCAATATGGCTGACTTGGAAGTCACCTATACAACATGGCAACCAGCACAATGTCCCCCATGCAATATGGCTGACTTGGAAGTCACCTATACAACATGGCAACCAGCACAATGTCCCCCATGCAATATGGCTGACTTGGAAGTCACCTATACAAGACAACCAGCACAATGTCCCCATGCAATATGGCTGACTTGGAAGTCACCTATAGAACATGGCCACCAGCACAATGTCCCCCATGCAATATGGCTGACTTGGAAGTCACCTATACAACATGGCAACCAGCACAATGTCCCCCAAGCAATATGGCTCACTTGGAAGTCACCTATACAACATGGCAACCAGCACAATTTCCCCCATGCAATATGGCTGACTTGGAAGTCACCTATAGTACATGGCCACCAGTACAATGTCCCCCATGCAACACGGCTGACTTGAAAGTCACCTATACAAGACAACCAGCACAATGTCCCCCATGCAATATGGCTGACTTGGAAGTCACCTATACAACACAACCAGCACAATGTCCCCCAAGCAATATGGCTCACTTGGAAGTCACCTATACAACATGGCAACCAGCACAATGTCCCCCATGCAATATGGCTGACTTGGAAGTCACCTATACAACATGGCAACCAGCACAATGTCCCCCATGCAATATGGCTGACTTGGAAGTCACCTATACAACACAACCAGCACAATGTCCCCCATGCAATATGGCTGACTTGGAAGTCACCTATAGAACATGGCAACCAGCACAATGTCCCCCAAGCAATATGGCTGACTTGGAAGTCACCTATACAACATGGCCACCAGCACAATGTCCCCCAAGCAATATGGCTGACTTGGAAGTCACCTATACAACACAACCAGCACAATGTCCCCCATGCAATATGGCTGACTTGGAAGTCACCTATACAACATGGCAACCAGCACAATGTCCCCCATGCAATATGGCTGACTTGGAAGTCACCTATACAACATGGCAACCAGCACAATGTCCCCCATGCAATATGGCTGACTTGGAAGTCACCTATACAAGACAACCAGCACAATGTCCCCATGCAATATGGCTGACTTGGAAGTCACCTATAGAACATGGCCACCAGCACAATGTCCCCCATGCAATATGGCTGACTTGGAAGTCACCTATACAACATGGCAACCAGCACAATGTCCCCCAAGCAATATGGCTCACTTGGAAGTCACCTATACAACATGGCAACCAGCACAATTTCCCCCATGCAATATGGCTGACTTGGAAGTCACCTATAGTACATGGCCACCAGTACAATGTCCCCCATGCAACACGGCTGACTTGAAAGTCACCTATACAAGACAACCAGCACAATGTCCCCCATGCAATATGGCTGACTTGGAAGTCACCTATACAACACAACCAGCACAATGTCCCCCAAGCAATATGGCTCACTTGGAAGTCACCTATACAACATGGCAACCAGCACAATGTCCCCCATGCAATATGGCTGACTTGGAAGTCACCTATACAACATGGCAACCAGCACAATGTCCCCCATGCAATATGGCTGACTTGGAAGTCACCTATACAATACAACCAGCACAATGTCCCCCAGGCAATTTGGCTGACTTGGAAGTCACCTATACAACATGGTAACCAGCACAATGTCCCCCAAGCAATATGGCTGACTTGGAAGTCACCTATACAACATGGCAACCAGCACAATGTCCCCCATGCAATATGGCTGACTTGGAAGTCACCTATACAACATGGCAACCAGCACAATGTCCCCCATGCAATATGGCTGACTTGGAAGTCACCTATACAACATGGCAACCAGCACAATGTCCCCCATGCAATATGGCTGACTTGGAAGTCACCTATACAACATGGCCACCAGCACAATGTCCCCCATGCAATATGGCTGACGTGGAAGTCACCTATACAAGACAACCAGCACAATGTCCCCCATGCAATATGGCTGACTTGGAAGTCACCTATAGGACATGGCAACCAGCACAATGTCCCCCAAGCAATATGGCTGACTTGGAAGTCACCTATACAAGACAACCAGCACAATGTCCCAAATGCAATATGGCTGACTTGGAAGTCACCTATAGAACATGGCCACCAGCACAATGTCCCCCATGCAATATGGCTGACTTGGAAGTCACCTATAGAACATGGCCACCAGCACAATGTCCCCCAAGCAATATGGCTGACTTGGAAGTCACCTATACAACACAACCAGCACAATGTCCCCCATGCAATATGGCTGACTTGGAAGTCACCTATACAACATGGCAACCAGCACAATGTCCCCCATGCAATATGGCTGACTTGGAAGTCACCTATACAACATGGCAACCAGCACAATGTCCCCCATGCAATATGGCTGACTTGGAAGTCACCTATAGAACATGGCCACCAGCACAATGTCCCCCATGCAATATGGCTGACTTGGAAGTCACCTATACAACATGGCAACCAGCACAATGTCCCACAAGCAATATGGCTCACTTGGAAGTCACCTATACAACATGGCAACCAGCACAATGTCCCCCATGCAATATGGCTGACTTGGAAGTCACCTATAGTACATGGCCACCAGTACAATGTCCCCCATGCAACACGGCTGACTTGAAAGTCACCTATACAAGACAACCAGCACAATGTCCCCCATGCAATATGGCTGACTTGGAAGTCACCTATACAACACAACCAGCACAATGTCCCCCAAGCTATATGGCTCACTTGGAAGTCACCTATACAACATGGCAACCAGCACAATGTCCCCCATGCAATATGGCTGACTTGGAAGTCACCTATACAACATGGCAACCAGCACAATGTCCCCCATGCAATATGGCTGACTTGGAAGTCACCTATACAATACAACCAGCACAATGTCCCCCAGGCAATATGGCTGACTTGGAAGTCACCTATACAACATGGCAACCAGCACAATGTCCCCCAAGCAATATGGCTGACTTGGAAGTCACCTATACAACATGGCAACCAGCACAATGTCCCCCATGCAATATGGCTGACTTGGAAGTCACCTATACAACATGGCAACCAGCACAATGTCCCCCATGCAATATGGCTGACTTGGAAGTCACCTATACAACATGGCCACCAGCACAATGTCCCCCATGCAATATGGCTGACGTGGAAGTCACCTATACAAGACAACCAGCACAATGTCCCCCATGCAATATGGCTGACTTGGAAGTCACCTATAGGACATGGCAACCAGCACAATGTCCCCCAAGCAATATGGCTGACTTGGAAGTCACCTATACAAGACAACCAGCACAATGTCCCAAATGCAATATGGCTGACTTGGAAGTCACCTATAGAACATGGCCACCAGCACAATGTCCCCCATGCAATATGGCTTACTTGGAAGTCACCTATACAACATGGCAACCAGCACAATGTCCCCCAAGCAATATGGCTGACTTGGAAGTCACCTATAGAACATGGCCACCAGCACAATGTCCCCCAAGCAATATGGCTGACTTGGAAGTCACCTACAGAACATGGCAACCAGCACAATGTCCCCCAAGCAATATGGCTGACTTGGAAGTCACCTATACAAGACAACCAGCACAATGTCCCCCATGCAAAACGGCTGACTTGGAAGTCACCTATACAAGACAACCAGCACAATGTCCCCCATGCAATATGGCTGACTTGGAAGTCACCTATACAACACAACCAGCACAATGTCCCCCAAGCAATATGGCTCACTTGGAAGTCACCTATACAACATGGCAACCAGCACAATGTCCCCCATGCAATATGGCTGAATTGGAAGTCACCTATACAATACAACCAGCACAATGTCCCCCAAGCAATATGGCTGACTTGGAAGTCACCTATAGAACATGGCCACCAGCACAATGTCCCCCATGCAATATGGCTGACTTGGAAGTCACCTATACAAGACAACCATCACAATGTCCCCCATGCAATATGGCTGACTTGGAAGTTACCTATAGAACATGGCCACCAGCACAATGTCCCCCATGCAATATGGCTGACTTGGAAGTCACCTATACAAGACAACCAGCACAATTTCCCCCATGCAATATGGCTGACTTGGAAGTCACCTATAGGACATGGCAACCAGCACAATGTCCCCCATGCAATATGGCTGACTTGGAAGTCACCTATACAATACAACCAGCACAATGTCCCCCATGCAATATGGCTGACTTGGAAGTCACCTATACAACATGGCAACCAGCACAATGTCCCCAATGCAATATGGCTGACTTGGAAGTCACCTATAGAACATGGCCACCAGCACAATGTCCCCCATGCAATATGGCTGACTTGGAAGTCACCTATACAACATGGCAACCAGCACAATGTCCCCCAAGCAATATGGCTGACTTGGAAGTCACCTATAGAACATGGCCACCAGCACAATGTCCCCCAAGCAATATGGCTGACTTGGAAGTCACCTATAGAACATGGCAACCAGCACAATGTCCCCCAAGCAATATGGCTGACTTGGAAGTCACCTATACAAGACAACCAGCATAATGTCCCCCATGCAATATGGCTGACTTGGAAGTCACCTATAGGACATGGCAACCAGCACAATGTCCCCCATGCAATATGGCTGACTTGGAAGTCACCTATAGAACATGGCCACCCGCACAATGTCCCCCAAGCAATATGGCTCACTTGGAAGTCACCTATACAATACAACCAGCACAATGTCCCCCATGCAATATGGCTGTCTTGGAAGTCACCTATACAATACAACCAGCACAATGTCCCCCAAGCAATATGGCTGACTTGGAAGTCACCTATACAAGACAACCAGCACAATGTCCCCCATGCAATATGGCTGACTTGGAAGTCACCTATACAATACAACCAGCACAATGTCCCCCATGCAATATGGCTGATTTGGAAGTCACCTATACAACACAACCAGCACAATGTCCCCCATGCAATATGGCTGACTTGGAAGTCACCTATACAAGACAACCAGCACAATGTCCCAAATGCAATATGGCTGACTTGGAAGTCACCTATACAACACAACCAGCACAATGTCCCCCAAGCAATATGGCTCACTTGGAAGTCACCTATACAACATGGCAACCAGCACAATGTCCCCCATGCAATATGGCTGAATTGGAAGTCACCTATACAATACAACCAGCACAATGTCCCCCAAGCAATATGGCTGACTTGGAAGTCACCTATAGAACATGGCCACCAGCACAATGTCCCCCATGCAATATGGCTGACTTGGAAGTCACCTATACAAGACAACCAGCACAATGTCCCCCATGCAATATGGCTGACTTGGAAGTCACCTATAGAACATGGCCACCAGCACAATGTCCCCCATGCAATATGGCTGACTTGGAAGTCACCTTTAGAACATGGCAACCAGCACAATGTCCCCCAAGCAATATGGCTGACTTGGAAGTCACCTATACAAGACAACCAGCACAATTTCCCCCATGCAATATGGCTGACTTGGAAGTCACCTATAGGACATGGCAACCAGCACAATGTCCCCCATGCAATATGGCTGACTTGGAAGTCACCTATACAAAACAACCAGCACAATGTCCCCCATGCAATATGGCTGACTTGGAAGTCACCTATACAACATGGCAACCAGCACAATGTCCCCAATGCAATATGGCTGACTTGGAAGTCACCTATAGAACATGGCCACCAGCACAATGTCCCCCATGCAATATGGCTGACTTGGAAGTCACCTATACAACATGGCAACCAGCACAATGTCCCCCAAGCAATATGGCTGACTTGGAAGTCACCTAGAGAACATGGCCACCAGCACAATGTCCCCCAAGCAATATGGCTGACTTGGAAGTCACCTATAGAACATGGCAACCAGCACAATGTCCCCAAGCAATATGGCTGACTTGGAAGTCACCTATACAAGACAACCAGCATAATGTCCCCCATGCAATATGGCTGACTTGGAAGTCACCTATAGGACATGGCAACCAGCACAATGTCCCCCATGCAATATGGCTGACTTGGAAGTCACCTATAGAACATGGCCACCCGCACAATGTCCCCCAAGCAATATGGCTCACTTGGAAGTCACCTATACAATACAACCAGCACAATGTCCCCCATGCAATATGGCTGACTTGGAAGTCACCTATACAATACAACCAGCACAATGTCCCAAATGCAATATGGCTGACTTGGAAGTCACCTATAGAACATGGCCACCAGCACAATGTCCCCCATGCAATATGGCTGACTTGGAAGTCACCTATACAACATGGCAACCAGCACAATGTCCCCCATGCAATATGGCTGTCTTGGAAGTCACCTATACAATACAACCAGCACAATGTCCCCCAAGCAATATGGCTGACTTGGAAGTCACCTATACAAGACAACCAGCACAATGTCCCCCATGCAATATGGCTGACTTGGAAGTCACCTATACAATACAACCAGCACAATGTCCCCCATGCAATATGGCTGATTTGGAAGTCACCTATACAACACAACCAGCACAATGTCCCCATGCAATATGGCTGACTTGGAAGTCACCTATACAAGACAACCAGCACAATGTCCCAAATGCAATATGTCTGACTTGGAAGTCACCTATAGAACATGGCCACCAGCACAATGTCCCCCATGCAATATGGCTGACTTGGAAGTCACCTATACAACATGGCAACCAGCACAATGTCCCCCATGCAATATGGCTGACTTGGAAGTCACCTATACAATACAACCAGCACAATGTCCCCCAAGCAATATGGCTGACTTGGAAGTCACCTATACAAGACAACCAGCACAATGTCCCCCATGCAATATGGCTGACTTGGAAGTCACCTATAGGACATGGCCACCAGCACAATGTCCCCCATGCAATATGGCTGACTTGGAAGTCACCTATACAAGACAACCAGCACAATGTCCCCCATGCAATATGGCTGACTTGGAAGTCACCTATAGAACATGGCCACCAGCACAATGTCCCCCATGCAATATGGCTGACTTGGAAGTCACCTATACAACATGGCAACCAGCACAATGTCCCCCATGCAATATGGCTGACTTGGAAGTCACCTATACAATACAACCAGCACAATGTCCCCCATGCAATATGGCTGACTTGGAAGACACCTATACAAGACAACCAGCACAATGTCCCCCATGCAATATGGCTGACTTGGAAGTCACCCATAGAACATGGCCACCAGCACAATGTCCCCCATGCAATATGGCTGACTTGGAAGTCACCTATACAACATGGCAACCAGCACAATGTCCCCCATGCAATATGGCTGACTTGGAAGTCACCTATAGAACATGGCCACCAGCACAATGTCCCTCATGCAATATGGCTGACTTGGAAGTCACCTATACAACATGGCAACCAGCACAATGTCCCCCAAGCAATATGGCTGACTTGGAAGTCACCTATAGAACATGGCCACCAGCACAATGTCCCCCAAGCAATATGGCTGACTTGGAAGTCACCTATAGAACATGGCAACCAGCACAATGTCCCCCAAGCAATATGGCTAAATTGGAAGTCACCTATACAAGAAAACCAGCACAATGTCCCCCATGCAATATGGCTGACTTGGTAGTCACCTATAGGACATGGCAACCAGCACAATGTCCCCCATGCAATATGGCTGACTTGGAATTCACCTATAGAACATGGCCACCAGCACAATGTCCCCCAAGCAATATGGCTCACTTGGAAGTCACCTATACAATACAACCAGCACAATGTCCCCCATGCAATATGGCTGACTTGGAAGTCACCTATACAATACAACCAGCACAATGTCCCCCATCCAATATGGCTGACTTGGAATTCACCTATAGAACATGGCCACCAGCACAATGTCCCCCAAGCAATATGGCTCACTTGGAAGTCACCTATACAATACAACCAGCACAATGTCCCCCATGCAATATGGCTGACTTGGAAGTCACCTATACAATACAACCAGCACAATGTCCCCCATCCAATATGGCTGATTTGGAAGTCACCTATACAACACAACCAGCACAATGTCCCCCATGCAATATGGCTGACTTGGAAGTCACCTATACAAGACAACCAGCACAATGTCCCAAATGCAATATGGCTGACTTGGAAGTCACCTATAGAACATGGCCACCAGCACAATGTCCCCCATGCAATATGGCTGACTTGGAAGTCACCTATACAACATGGCAACCAGCACAATGTCCCCCATGCAATATGGCTGACTTGGAAGTCACCTATACAATACAACCAGCACAATGTCCCCCAAGCAATATGGCTGACTTGGAAGTCACCTATACAACACAACCAGCACAATGTCCCCCATGCAATATGGCTGACTTGGAAGTCACCTATACAACATGGCAACCAGCACAATGTCCCCCATGCAATATGGCTGACTTGGAAGTCACCTATACAACATGGCAACCAGCACAATGTCCCCCATGCAATATGGCTGACTTGGAAGTCACCTATACAAGACAACCAGCACAATGTCCCCATGCAATATGGCTGACTTGGAAGTCACCTATAGAACATGGCCACCAGCACAATGTCCCCCATGCAATATGGCTGACTTGGAAGTCACCTATACAACATGGCAACCAGCACAATGTCCCCCAAGCAATATGGCTCACTTGGAAGTCACCTATACAACATGGCAACCAGCACAATTTCCCCCATGCAATATGGCTGACTTGGAAGTCACCTATAGTACATGGCCACCAGTACAATGTCCCCCATGCAACACGGCTGACTTGAAAGTCACCTATACAAGACAACCAGCACAATGTCCCCTATGCAATATGGCTGACTTGGAAGTCACCTATACAACACAACCAGCACAATGTCCCCCAAGCAATATGGCTCACTTGGAAGTCACCTATACAACATGGCAACCAGCACAATGTCCCCCATGCAATATGGCTGACTTGGAAGTCACCTATACAACATGGCAACCAGCACAATGTCCCCCATGCAATATGGCTGACTTGGAAGTCACCTATACAATACAACCAGCACAATGTCCCCCAGGCAATTTGGCTGACTTGGAAGTCACCTATACAACATGGTAACCAGCACAATGTCCCCCAAGCAATATGGCTGACTTGGAAGTCACCTATACAACATGGCAACCAGCACAATGTCCCCCATGCAATATGGCTGACTTGGAAGTCACCTATACAACATGGCAACCAGCACAATGTCCCCCATGCAATATGGCTGACTTGGAAGTCACCTATACAACATGGCAACCAGCACAATGTCCCCCATGCAATATGGCTGACTTGGAAGTCACCTATACAACATGGCCACCAGCACAATGTCCCCCATGCAATATGGCTGACGTGGAAGTCACCTATACAAGACAACCAGCACAATGTCCCCCATGCAATATGGCTGACTTGGAAGTCACCTATAGGACATGGCAACCAGCACAATGTCCCCCAAGCAATATGGCTGACTTGGAAGTCACCTATACAAGACAACCAGCACAATGTCCCAAATGCAATATGGCTGACTTGGAAGTCACCTATAGAACATGGCCACCAGCACAATGTCCCCCATGCAATATGGCTGACTTGGAAGTCACCTATAGAACATGGCCACCAGCACAATGTCCCCCAAACAATATGGCTGACTTGGAAGTCACCTATACAACACAACCAGCACAATGTCCCCCATGCAATATGGCTGACTTGGAAGTCACCTATACAACATGGCAACCAGCACAATGTCCCCCATGCAATATGGCTGACTTGGAAGTCACCTATACAACATGGCAACCAGCACAATGTCCCCCATGCAATATGGCTGACTTGGAAGTCACCTATACAAGACAACCAGCACAATGTCCCCATGCAATATGGCTGACTTGGAAGTCACCTATAGAACATGGCCACCAGCACAATGTCCCCCATGCAATATGGCTGACTTGGAAGTCACCTATACAACATGGCAACCAGCACAATGTCCCACAAGCAATATGGCTCACTTGGAAGTCACCTATACAAGATGGCAACCAGCACAATGTCCCCCATGCAATATGGCTGACTTGGAAGTCACCTATAGTACATGGCCACCAGTACAATGTCCCCCATGCAACACGGCTGACTTGAAAGTCACCTATACAAGACAACCAGCACAATGTCCCCCATGCAATATGGCTGACTTGGAAGTCACCTATACAACACAACCAGCACAATGTCCCCCAAGCTATATGGCTCACTTGGAAGTCACCTATACAACATGGCAACCAGCACAATGTCCCCCATGCAATATGGCTGACTTGGAAGTCACCTATACAACATGGCAACCAGCACAATGTCCCCCATGCAATATGGCTGACTTGGAAGTCACCTATACAATACAACCAGCACAATGTCCCCCAGGCAATATGGCTGACTTGGAAGTCACCTATACAACATGGCAACCAGCACAATGTCCCCCAAGCAATATGGCTGACTTGGAAGTCACCTATACAACATGGCAACCAGCACAATGTCCCCCATGCAATATGGCTGACTTGGAAGTCACCTATACAACATGGCAACCAGCACAATGTCCCCCATGCAATATGGCTGACTTGGAAGTCACCTATACAACATGGCAACCAGCACAATGTCCCCCATGCAATATGGCTGACTTGGAAGTCACCTATACAACATGGCCACCAGCACAATGTCCCCCATGCAATATGGCTGACGTGGAAGTCACCTATACAAGACAACCAGCACAATGTCCCCCATGCAATATGGCTGACTTGGAAGTCACCTATAGGACATGGCAACCAGCACAATGTCCCCCAAGCAATATGGCTGACTTGGAAGTCACCTATACAAGACAACCAGCACAATGTCCCAAATGCAATATGGCTGACTTGGAAGTCACCTATAGAACATGGCCACCAGCACAATGTCCCCCATGCAATATGGCTTACTTGGAAGTCACCTATACAACATGGCAACCAGCACAATGTCCCCCAAGCAATATGGCTGACTTGGAAGTCACCTATAGAACATGGCCACCAGCACAATGTCCCCCAAGCAATATGGCTGACTTGGAAGTCACCTACAGAACATGGCAACCAGCACAATGTCCCCCAAGCAATATGGCTGACTTGGAAGTCACCTATACAAGACAACCAGCACAATGTCCCCCATGCAAAACGGCTGACTTGGAAGTCACCTATACAAGACAACCAGCACAATGTCCCCCATGCAATATGGCTGACTTGGAAGTCACCTATACAACACAACCAGCACAATGTCCCCCAAGCAATATGGCTCACTTGGAAGTCACCTATACAACATGGCAACCAGCACAATGTCCCCCATGCAATATGGCTGAATTGGAAGTCACCTATACAATACAACCAGCACAATGTCCCCCAAGCAATATGGCTGACTTGGAAGTCACCTATAGAACATGGCCACCAGCACAATGTCCCCCATGCAATATGGCTGACTTGGAAGTCACCTATACAAGACAACCATCACAATGTCCCCCATGCAATATGGCTGACTTGGAAGTTACCTATAGAACATGGCCACCAGCACAATGTCCCCCATGCAATATGGCTGACTTGGAAGTCACCTATACAAGACAACCAGCACAATTTCCCCCATGCAATATGGCTGACTTGGAAGTCACCTATAGGACATGGCAACCAGCACAATGTCCCCCATGCAATATGGCTGACTTGGAAGTCACCTATACAATACAACCAGCACAATGTCCCCCATGCAATATGGCTGACTTGGAAGTCACCTATACAACATGGCAACCAGCACAATGTCCCCAATGCAATATGGCTGACTTGGAAGTCACCTATAGAACATGGCCACCAGCACAATGTCCCCCATGCAATATGGCTGACTTGGAAGTCACCTATACAACATGGCAACCAGCACAATGTCCCCCAAGCAATATGGCTGACTTGGAAGTCACCTATAGAACATGGCCACCAGCACAATGTCCCCCAAGCAATATGGCTGACTTGGAAGTCACCTATAGAACATGGCAACCAGCACAATGTCCCCCAAGCAATATGGCTGACTTGGAAGTCACCTATACAAGACAACCAGCATAATGTCCCCCATGCAATATGGCTGACTTGGAAGTCACCTATAGGACATGGCAACCAGCACAATGTCCCCCATGCAATATGGCTGACTTGGAAGTCACCTATAGAACATGGCCACCCGCACAATGTCCCCCAAGCAATATGGCTCACTTGGAAGTCACCTATACAATACAACCAGCACAATGTCCCCCATGCAATATGGCTGTCTTGGAAGTCACCTATACAATACAACCAGCACAATGTCCCCCAAGCAATATGGCTGACTTGGAAGTCACCTATACAAGACAACCAGCACAATGTCCCCCATGCAATATGGCTGACTTGGAAGTCACCTATACAATACAACCAGCACAATGTCCCCCAAGCAATATGGCTCACTTGGAAGTCACCTATACAACATGGCAACCAGCACAATGTCCCCCATGCAATATGGCTGAATTGGAAGTCACCTATACAATACAACCAGCACAATGTCCCCCAAGCAATATGGCTGACTTGGAAGTCACCTATAGAACATGGCCACCAGCACAATGTCCCCCATGCAATATGGCTGACTTGGAAGTCACCTATACAAGACAACCAGCACAATGTCCCCCATGCAATATGGCTGACTTGGAAGTCACCTATAGAACATGGCCACCAGCACAATGTCCCCCATGCAATATGGCTGACTTGGAAGTCACCTTTAGAACATGGCAACCAGCACAATGTCCCCCAAGCAATATGGCTGACTTGGAAGTCACCTATACAAGACAACCAGCACAATTTCCCCCATGCAATATGGCTGACTTGGAAGTCACCTATAGGACATGGCAACCAGCACAATGTCCCCCATGCAATATGGCTGACTTGGAAGTCACCTATACAAAACAACCAGCACAATGTCCCCCATGCAATATGGCTGACTTGGAAGTCACCTATACAACATGGCAACCAGCACAATGTCCCCAATGCAATATGGCTGACTTGGAAGTCACCTATAGAACATGGCCACCAGCACAATGTCCCCCATGCAATATGGCTGACTTGGAAGTCACCTATACAACATGGCAACCAGCACAATGTCCCCCAAGCAATATGGCTGACTTGGAAGTCACCTAGAGAACATGGCCACCAGCACAATGTCCCCCAAGCAATATGGCTGACTTGGAAGTCACCTATAGAACATGGCAACCAGCACAATGTCCCCAAGCAATATGGCTGACTTGGACGTCACCTATACAAGACAACCAGCATAATGTCCCCCATGCAATATGGCTGACTTGGAAGTCACCTATAGGACATGGCAACCAGCACAATGTCCCCCATGCAATATGGCTGACTTGGAAGTCACCTATAGAACATGGCCACCCGCACAATGTCCCCCAAGCAATATGGCTCACTTGGAAGTCACCTATACAATACAACCAGCACAATGTCCCCCATGCAATATGGCTGACTTGGAAGTCACCTATACAATACAACCAGCACAATGTCCCAAATGCAATATGGCTGACTTGGAAGTCACCTATAGAACATGGCCACCAGCACAATGTCCCCCATGCAATATGGCTGACTTGGAAGTCACCTATACAACATGGCAACCAGCACAATGTCCCCCATGCAATATGGCTGTCTTGGAAGTCACCTATACAATACAACCAGCACAATGTCCCCCAAGCAATATGGCTGACTTGGAAGTCACCTATACAAGACAACCAGCACAATGTCCCCCATGCAATATGGCTGACTTGGAAGTCACCTATACAATACAACCAGCACAATGTCCCCCATGCAATATGGCTGATTTGGAAGTCACCTATACAACACAACCAGCACAATGTCCCCATGCAATATGGCTGACTTGGAAGTCACCTATACAAGACAACCAGCACAATGTCCCAAATGCAATATGGCTGACTTGGAAGTCACCTATAGAACATGGCCACCAGCACAATGTCCCCCATGCAATATGGCTGACTTGGAAGTCACCTATACAACATGGCAACCAGCACAATGTCCCCCATGCAATATGGCTGACTTGGAAGTCACCTATACAATACAACCAGCAAAATGTCCCCCAAGCAATATGGCTGACTTGGAAGTCACCTATACAAGACAACCAGCACAATGTCCCCCATGCAATATGGCTGACTTGGAAGTCACCTATAGGACATGGCCACCAGCACAATGTCCCCCATGCAATATGGCTGACTTGGAAGTCACCTATACAAGACAACCAGCACAATGTCCCCCATGCAATATGGCTGACTTGGAAGTCACCTATAGAACATGGCCACCAGCACAATGTCCCCCATGCAATATGGCTGACTTGGAAGTCACCTATACAACATGGCAACCAGCACAATGTCCCCCATGCAATATGGCTGACTTGGAAGTCACCTATACAATACAACCAGCACAATGTCCCCCATGCAATATGGCTGACTTGGAAGGCACCTATACAAGACAACCAGCACAATGTCCCCCATGCAATATGGCTGACTTGGAAGTCACCCATAGAACATGGCCACCAGCACAATGTCCCCCATGCAATATGGCTGACTTGGAAGTCACCTATACAACATGGCAACCAGCACAATGTCCCCCATGCAATATGGCTGACTTGGAAGTCACCTATAGAACATGGCCACCAGCACAATGTCCCTCATGCAATATGGCTGACTTGGAAGTCACCTATACAACATGGCAACCAGCACAATGTCCCCCAAGCAATATGGCTGACTTGGAAGTCACCTATAGAACATGGCCACCAGCACAATGTCCCCCAAGCAATATGGCTGACTTGGAAGTCACCTATAGAACATGGCAACCAGCACAATGTCCCCCAAGCAATATGGCTAAATTGGAAGTCACCTATACAAGAAAACCAGCACAATGTCCCCCATGCAATATGGCTGACTTGGTAGTCACCTATAGGACATGGCAACCAGCACAATGTCCCCCATGCAATATGGCTGACTTGGAATTCACCTATAGAACATGGCCACCAGCACAATGTCCCCCAAGCAATATGGCTCACTTGGAAGTCACCTATACAATACAACCAGCACAATGTCCCCCATGCAATATGGCTGACTTGGAAGTCACCTATACAATACAACCAGCACAATGTCCCCCATCCAATATGGCTGATTTGGAAGTCACCTATACAACACAACCAGCACAATGTCCCCCATGCAATATGGCTGACTTGGAAGTCACCTATACAAGACAACCAGCACAATGTCCCAAATGCAATATGGCTGACTTGGAAGTCACCTATAGAACATGGCCACCAGCACAATGTCCCCCATGCAATATGGCTGACTTGGAAGTCACCTATACAACATGGCAACCAGCACAATGTCCCCCATGCAATATGGCTGACTTGGAAGTCACCTATACAATACAACCAGCACAATGTCCCCCAAGCAATATGGCTGACTTGGAAGTCACCTATACAAGACAACCAGCACAATGTCCCCCATGCAATATGGCTGACTTGGAAGTCACCTATAGGACATGGCCACCAGTACAATGTCCCCCATGCAATATGGCTGACTTGGAAGTCACCTATACAATACAACCAGCACAATGTCCCGCATGCAATATGGCTGACTTGGAAGTCACCTATACAATACAACCAGCACAATGTCCCCCATGCAATATGGCTGATTTGGAAGTCACCTATACAACACAACCAGCACAATGTCCCCCATGCAATATGGCTGACTTGGAAGTCACCTATACAAGACAACCAGCACAATGTCCCCCATGCAATATGGCTGACTTGGAAGTCACCTATAGAACATGGCCACCAGCACAATGTCCCCCATGCAATATGGCTGACTTGGAAGTCACCAATACAACATGGCAACCAGCACAATGTCCCCCAAGCAATATGGCTGACTTGGAAGTCACCTATACAACATGGCAACCAGCACAATGTCCCCCAAGCAATTTGGCTGACTTGGAAGTCACCTATAGAACATAGCAACCAGCACAATGTCCCCCAAGCAATATGGCTGACTTAAAAGTCACCTATACAAGACAACCAGCACAATTTCCCCCATGCAATATGGCTGACTTGTAAGTCACCTATACAACTTGGCAACCAGCACAATGTCCCCCATGCAATATGGCTGACTTGGAAGTCACCTATACAACACAACCAGCACAATGTCCCCCAAGCAATATGGCTCACTTGGAAGTCACCTATACAACATGGCAACCAGCACAATGTCCCCCATGCAATATGGCTGACTTGGAAGTCACCTATAGGACATGGCAAAAAGCACAATGTCCCCCATGCAATATGGCTCACTTGGAAGTCACCTATACAATACAACCAGCACAATGTCCCCCATGCAATATGGCTGACTTGGAAGTCACCTATACAATACAACCAGCACAATGTCCCCCATGCAATATGGCTGACTTGGAAGTCACCTATACAACACAACCAGCACAATGTCCCCCATGCAATATGGCTGACTTGGAAGTCACCTATACAACACAACCAGCACAATGTCCCCCATGCAATATGGCTCACTTGGAAGTCACCTATACAACATGGCATCCAGCACAATGTCACCCATGCAATATGGCTGACTTGGAAGTCACCTATACAACATGGCAACCAGCACAATGTCCCCCATGCAATATGGCTGACTTGGAAGTCACCTATACAACATGGCAACCAGCACAATGTCCCCCATGCAATATGGCTGACTTGGAAGTCACCTATACAAGAAACCAGCACAATGTCCCCCATGCAATGTGGCTGACTTGGAAGTCACCTATAGAACATGGCCACCAGCACAATGTCCCCCATGCAATATGGCTGACTTGGAAGTCACCTATACAACATGGCAACCAGCACAATGTTCCCCATGCAATATGGCTGACTTGGAAGTCACCTATACAATACAACCAGCACAATGTCCCCCGTGCAATATGGCTGACTTGTAAGTCACCTATACAAGACAACCAGCACAATGTCCCCCATGCAATATGGCTGACTTCGAAGTCACCTATAGAACAAGGCCACCAGCACAATGTCCCCCATGCAATATGGCTGACTTGGAAGTCACCTATACAACATGGCAACCAGCACAATGTCCCCCATGCAATATGGCTGACTTGGAAGTCACCTATAGAACATGGCCACCAGCACAATGTCCCCCATGCAATATGGCTGACTTGGAAGTCACCAATACAACATGGCAAACAGCACAATGTCCCCCAAGCAATATGGCTGACTTGGAAGTCACCTATACAACATGGCAACCAGCACAATGTCCCGCAAGCAATTTGGCTGACTTGGAAGTCACCTATAGAACATGGCAACCAGCACAATGTCCCCCAAGCAATATGGCTGACTTAAAAGTCACCTATACAAGACAACCAGCACAATTTCCCCCATGCAATATGGCTGACTTGGAAGTCACCTATAGGACATGGCAAGCAGCACAATGTCCCCCATGCAATATGGCTGACTTGTAAGTCACCTATACAACATGGCAACCAGCACAATGTCCCCCATGCAATGTGGCTGACTTGGAAGTCACCTATACAACATGGCAACCAGCACAATGTCCCCCATGCAATATGGCTGACTTGGAAGTCACCTTTACAACATGGCCGCCAGCACAATGTCCCCCATGCAATATGGCTGACTTGGAAGTCACCTATACAACACAACCAGCACAATGTCCCCCATGCAACACGGCTGACTTGGAAGTCACCTATACAAGACAACCAGCACAATGTCCCCCATGCAATATGGCTGACTTGGAAGTCACCTATACAACACAACCAGCACAATGTCCCCCAAGCAATATGGCTCACTTGGAAGTCACCTATACAACATGGCAACCAGCACAATGTCCCCCATGCAATATGGCTGACTTGGAAGTCACCTATAGGACATGGCAACCAGCACAATGTCCCCCATGCAATATGGCTGACTTGGAATTCACCTATAGAACATGGCCACCAGCACAATGTCCCCCAAGCAATATGGCTCACTTGGAAGTCACCTATACAATACAACCAGCACAATGACCCCCATGCAATATGGCTGACTTGGAAGTCACCTATACAATACAACCAGCACAATGTCCCCCATCCAATATGGCTGATTTGGAAGTCACCTATACAACACAACCAGCACAATGTCCCCCATGCAATATGGCTGACTTGGAAGTCACCTATACAAGACAACCAGCACAATGTCCCAAATGCAATATGGCTGACTTGGAAGTCACCTATAGAACATGGCCACCAGCACAATGTCCCCCATGCAATATGGCTGACTTGGAAGTCACCTATACAACATGGCAACCAGCACAATGTCCCCCATGCAATATGGCTGACTTGGAAGTCACCTATACAATACAACCAGCACAATGTCCCCCAAGCAATATGGCTGACTTGGAAGTCACCTATACAAGACAACCAGCACAATGTCCCCCATGCAATATGGCTGACTTGGAAGTCACCTATAGGACATGGCCACCAGTACAATGTCCCCCATGCAATATGGCTGACTTGGAAGTCACCTATACAATACAACCAGCACAATGTCCCGCATGCAATATGGCTGACTTGGAAGTCACCTATACAATACAACCAGCACAATGTCCCCCATGCAATATGGCTGATTTGGAAGTCACCTATACAACACAACCAGCACAATGTCCCCCATGCAATATGGCTGACTTGGAAGTCACCTATACAAGACAACCAGCACAATGTCCCCCATGCAATATGGCTGACTTGGAAGTCACCTATAGAACATGGCCACCAGCACAATGTCCCCCATGCAATATGGCTGACTTGGAAGTCACCAATACAACATGGCAACCAGCACAATGTCCCCCAAGCAATATGGCTGACTTGGAAGTCACCTATACAACATGGCAACCAGCACAATGTCCCCCAAGCAATTTGGCTGACTTGGAAGTCACCTATAGAACATGGCAACCAGCACAATGTCCCCCAAGCAATATGGCTGACTTAAAAGTCACCTATACAAGACAACCAGCACAATTTCCCCCATGCAATATGGCTGACTTGGAAGTCACCTATAGGACATGGCAAGCAGCACAATGTCCCCCATGCAATATGGCTGACTTGTAAGTCACCTATACAACTTGGCAACCAGCACAATGTCCCCCATGCAATATGGCTGACTTGGAAGTCACCTATACAACACAACCAGCACAATGTCCCCCAAGCAATATGGCTCACTTGGAAGTCACCTATACAACATGGCAACCAGCACAATGTCCCCCATGCAATATGGCTGACTTGGAAGTCACCTATAGGACATGGCAAAAAGCACAATGTCCCCCATGCAATATGGCTGACTTGGAAGTCACCTATAGAACATGGCCACCAGCACAATGTCCCCCAAACAATATGGCTCACTTGGAAGTCACCTATACAATACAACCAGCACAATGTCCCCCATGCAATATGGCTGACTTGGAAGTCACCTATACAATACAACCAGCACAATGTCCCCCATGCAATATGGCTGACTTGGAAGTCACCTATACAACACAACCAGCACAATGTCCCCCATGCAATATGGCTGACTTGGAAGTCACCTATACAACACAACCAGCACAATGTCCCCCATGCAATATGGCTCACTTGGAAGTCACCTATACAACATGGCATCCAGCACAATGTCACCCATGCAATATGGCTGACTTGGAAGTCACCTATACAACATGGCAACCAGCACAATGTCCCCCATGCAATATGGCTGACTTGGAAGTCACCTATACAACATGGCAACCAGCACAATGTCCCCCATGCAATATGGCTGACTTGGAAGTCACCTATACAAGAAACCAGCACAATGTCCCCCATGCAATGTGGCTGACTTGGAAGTCACCTATAGAACATGGCCACCAGCACAATGTCCCCCATGCAATATGGCTGACTTGGAAGTCACCTATACAACATGGCAACCAGCACAATGTTCCCCATGCAATATGGCTGACTTGGAAGTCACCTATACAATACAACCAGCACAATGTCCCCCAAGCAATATGGCTGACTTGGAAGTCACCTATACAAGACAACCAGCACAATGTCCCCCATGCAATATGGCTGACTTCGAAGTCACCTATAGAACAAGGCCACCAGCACAATGTCCCCCATGCAATATGGCTGACTTGGAAGTCACCTATACAACATGGCAACCAGCACAATGTCCCCCATGCAATATGGCTGACTTGGAAGTCACCTATAGAACATGGCCACCAGCACAATGTCCCCCATGCAATATGGCTGACTTGGAAGTCACCAATACAACATGGCAAACAGCACAATGTCCCCCAAGCAATATGGCTGACTTGGAAGTCACCTATACAACATGGCAACCAGCACAATGTCCCCCAAGCAATTTGGCTGACTTGGAAGTCACCTATAGAACATGGCAACCAGCACAATGTCCCCCAAGCAATATGGCTGACTTAAAAGTCACCTATACAAGACAACCAGCACAATTTCCCCCATGCAATATGGCTGACTTGGAAGTCACCTATAGGACATGGCAAGCAGCACAATGTCCCCCATGCAATATGGCTGACTTGTAAGTCACCTATACAACATGGCAACCAGCACAATGTCCCCCATGCAATGTGGCTGACTTGGAAGTCACCTATACAACATGGCAACCAGCACAATGTCCCCCATGCAATATGGCTGACTTGGAAGTCACCTTTACAACATGGCCGCCAGCACAATGTCCCCCATGCAATATGGCTGACTTGGAAGTCACCTATACAACACAACCAGCACAATGTCCCCCATGCAACACGGCTGACTTGGAAGTCACCTATACAAGACAACCAGCACAATGTCCCCCATGCAATATGGCTGACTTGGAAGTCACCTATACAACACAACCAGCACAATGTCCCCCAAGCAATATGGCTCACTTGGAAGTCACCTATACAACATGGCAACCAGCACAATGTCCCCCATGCAATATGGCTGACTTGGAAGTCACCTATAGGACATGGCAACCAGCACAATGTCCCCCATGCAATATGGCTGACTTGGAAGTCACCTATAGAACATGGCCACCAGCACAATGTCCCCCAAACAATATGGCTCACTTGGAAGTCACCTATACAATACAACCAGCACAATGTCGCCCATGCAATATGGCTGACTTGGAAGTCACCTATACAATACAACCAGCACAATGTCCCCCATGCAATATGGCTGACTTGGAAGTCACCTATACAACACAACCAGCACAATGTCCCCCATGCAATATGGCTGACTTGGAAGTCACCTATACAACACAACCAGCACAATGTCCCCCATGCAATATGGCTCACTTGGAAGTCACCTATACAACATGGCATCCAGCACAATGTCACCCATGCAATATGGCTGACTTGGAAGTCACCTATACAACATGGCAACCAGCACAATATCCCCCATGCAATATGGCTGACTTGGAAGTCACCTATACAACATGGCAACCAGCACAATGTCCCCCATGCAATATGGCTGACTTGGAAGTCACCTATACAAGAAACCAGCACAATGTCCCCCATGCAATGTGGCTGACTTGGAAGTCACCTATAGAACATGGCCACCAGCACAATGTCCCCCATGCAATATGGCTGACTTGGAAGTCACCTATACAACATGGCAACCAGCACAATGTTCCCCATGCAATATGGCTGACTTGGAAGTCACCTATACAATACAACCAGCACAATGTCCCCCAAGCAATATGGCTGACTTGGAAGTCACCTATACAAGACAACCAGCACAATGTCCCCAATGCAATATGGCTGACTTGGAAGTCACCTATAGAACATGGCCACCAGCACAATGTCCCCCATGCAATATGGCTGACTTGGAAGTCACCTATACAACATGGCAACCAGCACAATGTCCCCCATGCAATATGGCTGACTTGGAAGTCACCTATAGAACATGGCCACCAGCACAATGTCCCCCATGCAATATGGCTGACTTGAAAGTCACCTTTACAACATGGCAACCAGCACAATGTCCCCCAAGCAATATGGCTGACTTGGAAGTCACCTATAGAACATGGCCACCAGCACAATGTCAACCAAGCAATATGGCTGACTTGGAAGTCACCTATAGAACATGGCAACCAGCACAATGTCCCCCAAGCAATTTGGCTGACTTGGAAGTCACCTATACAAGACAACCAGCACAATGTCCCCCTTGCAATATGGCCGACTTGGAAGTCACCTATAGGACATGGCAACCAGCACAATGTCCCCCATGCAATATGGCTGACTTGGAAGTCACCTATAGAACATGGCCACCAGCACAATGTCCCCCAAGCAACATGGCTCACTTGGAAGTCACCTATACAATACAACCAGCACAATGTCCCCCATGCAATATGGCTGACTTGGAAGTCACCTATACAATACAACCAGCACAATGTCCCAAATGCAATATGGCTGACTTGGAAGTCACCTATAGAACATGGCCACCAGCACAATGTCCCCCATGCAATATGGCTGACTTGGAAGTCACCTATACAACATGGCAACCAGCACAATGTCCCCCATGCAATATGGCTGACTTGGAAGTCACCTATACAATACAACCAGCACAATGTCCCCCATCCAATATGGCTGACTTGGAAGTCACCTATACAAGACAACCAGCACAATGTCCCCCATGCAATATGGCTGACTTGGAAGTCACCTATACAATACAACCAGCACAATGTCCCACATGCAATATGGCTGATTTGGAAGTCACCTATACAACACAACCAGCACAATGTCCCCCATGCAATATGGCTGACTTGGAAGTCACCTATACAAGACAACCAGCACAATGTCCCAAATGCAATATGGCTGACTTGGAAGTCACCTATAGAACATGGCCACCAGCACAATGTCCCCCATGCAATATGGCTGACTTGGAAGTCACCTATACAACATGGCAACCAGCACAATGTCCCCCATGCAATATGGCTGACTTGGAAGTCACCTATACAATACAACCAGCACAATGTCCCCCAAGCAATATGGCTGACTTGGAAGTCACCTATACAAGACAACCAGCACAATGTCCCCCATGCAATATGGCTGACTTGGAAGTTACCTATAGGACATGGCCACCAGCACAATGTCCCCCATGCAATATGGCTGACTTGGAAGTCACCTATACAATACAACCAGCACAATGTCCCCCATGCAATATGGCTGACTTGGAAGTCACCTATACAATACAACCAGCACAATGTCCCCCATGCAATATGGCTGATTTGGAAGTCACCTATACAACACAACCAGCACAATGTCCCCCATGCAATATGGCTGACTTGGAAGTCACCTATAGAACATGGCCACCAGCACAATGTCCCTCATGCAATATGGCTGACTTGGAAGTCACCTATACAACATGGCAACCAGCACAATGTCCCCCAAGCAATATGGCTGACTTAGAAATCACCTATAGAACATGGCAACCAGCACAATGTCCCCCATGCAATATGGCTGACTTGGAAGTCACGTATAGAACATGGCCACCAGCACAATGTCCCCCAAACAATATGGCTCACTTGGAAGTCACCTATACAATACAACCAGCACAATGTCCCCCATGCAATATGGCTGACTTGGAAGTCACCTATACAATACAACCAGCACAATGGCCCCCATGCAATATGGCTGACTTGGAAGTCACCTATACAACACAACCAGCACAATGTCCCCCATGCAATATGGCTGACTTGGAAGTCACCTATACAATACAACCAGCACAATGTCCCCCATGCAATATGGCTGACTTGGAAGTCACCTATACAAGACAACCAGCACAATGTCCCCCATGCAATATGGCTGACTTGGAAGTCACCTATAGAACATGGCAACCAGCACAATGTCCCCCATGCAATATGGCTCACTTGGAAGTCACCTATACAAGACAACCAGCACAATGTCCCCCATGCAATATGGCTGACTTGGAAGTCACCTATACAACATGGCAACCAGCACAATGTCCCCCAAGCAATATGGCTGACTTGGAAGTCACCTATAGGACATGGCAACCAGCACAATGTCCCCCATGCAATATGGCTGACTTGGAAGTCACCTATAGAACATGGCCACCAGCACAATGTCCCCCAAACAATATGGCTCACTTGGAAGTCACCTATACAATACAACCAGCACAATGTCCCCCATGCAATATGGCTGACTTGGAAGTCACCTATACAATACAACCAGCACAATGTCCCCCATGCAATATGGCTGACTTCGAAGTCACCTATACAACACAACCAGCACAATGTCCCCCATGCAATATGGCTGACTTGGAAGTCACCTATACAACACAACCAGCACAATGTCCCCCATGCAATATGGCTCACTTGGAAGTCACCTATACAACATGGCATCCAGCACAATGTCCTCCATGCAATATGGCTGACTTGGAAGTCACCTATACAACATGGCAACCAGCACAATGTCCCCCATGCAATATGGCTGACTTTGAAGTCATCTATACAACATGGCAACCAGCACAATGTCCCCCATGCAATATGGCTGACTTGGAAGTCACCTATACAAGAAACCAGCACAATGTCCCCCATGCAATGTGGCTGACTTGGAAGTCACCTATAGAACATGGCCACCAGCACAATGTCCCCCATGCAATATGGCTGACTTGGAAGTCACCTATACAACATGGCAACCAGCACAATGTCCCCCATGCAATATGGCTGACTTGGAAGTCACCTATACAATACAACCAGCACAATGTCCCCCAAGCAATATGGCTGACTTGGAAGTCACCTATACAAGACAACCAGCACAATGTCCCCCATGCAATATGGCTGACATGGAAGTCACCTATAGAACATGGCCACCAGCACAATGTCCCCCATGCAATATGGCTGACTTGGAAGTCACCTATACAACATGGCAACCAGCACAATGTCCCCCATGCAATATGGCTGACTTGGAAGTCACCTATAGAACATGGCCACCAGCACAATGTCCCCCATGCAATATGGCTGACTTGAAAGTCACCTATACAACCTGGCAACCAGCACAATGTCCCCCAAGCAATATGGCTGACTTGGAAGTCACCTATAGAACATGGCCACCAGCACAATGTCCACCAAGCAATATGGCTGACTTGGAAGTCACCTATAGAACATGGCAACCAGCACAATGTCCCCCAAGCAATATGGCTGACTTGGAAGTCACCTATACAAGACAACCAGCACAATGTCCCCCTTGCAATATGGCCGACTTGGAAGTCACCTATAGGACATGGCAACCAGCACAATGTCCCCCATGCAATATGGCTGACTTGGAAGTCACCTATAGAACATGGCCACCAGCACAATGTCCCCCAAGCAAAATGGCTCACTTGGAAGTCACCTATACAATACAACCAGCACAATGTCCCCCATGCAGTATGGCTGACTTGGAAGTCACCTATACAATACAACCAGCACAATGTCCCAAATGCAATATGGCTGACTTGGAAGTCACCTATAGAAAATGGCCACCAGCACAATGTCCCCCATGCAATATGGCTGACTTGGAAGTCACCTATACAACATGGCAACCAGCACAATGTCCCCCATGCAATATGGCTGACTTGGAAGTCACCTATACAATACAACCAGCACAATGTCCCCCATCCAATATGGCTGACTTGGAAGTCACCTATACAAGACAACCAGCACAATGTCCCCCATGCAATATGGCTGACTTGGAAGTCACCTATACAATACAACCAGCACAATGTCCCCCATGCAATATGGCTGATTTGGAAGTCACCTATACAACACAACCAGCACAATGTCCCCCATGCAATATGGCTGACTTGGACGTCACCTATACAAGACAACCAGCACAATGTCCCAAATGCAATATGGCTGACTTGGAAGTCACCTATAGAACATGGCCACCAGCACAATGTCCCCCATGCAATATGGCTGACTTGGAAGTCACCTATACAACATGGCAACCAGCACAATGTCCCCCATGCAATATGGCTGACTTGGAAGTCACCTATACAATACAACCAGCACAATGTCCCCCAAGCAATATGGCTGACTTGGAAGTCACCTATACAAGACAACCAGCACAATGTCCCCCATGCAATATGGCTGACTTGGAAGTCACCTATAGGACATGGCCACCAGCACAATGTCCCCCATGCAATATGGCTGACTTGGAAGTCACCTATACAATACAACCAGCACAATGTCCCCCATGCAATATGGCTGACTTGGAAGTCACCTATACAATACAACCAGCACAATGTCCGCCATGCAATATGGCTGATTTGGAAGTCACCTATACAACACAACCAGCACAATGTCCCCCATGCAATATGGCTGACTTGGAAGTCACCTATACAAGACAACCAGCACAATGTCCCCCATGCAATATGGCTGACTTGGATGTCACCTATAGAACATGGCACCAGCACAATATCCCCCATGCAATATGGCTGACTTGGAAGTCACCTATACAACATGGCAACCAGCACAATGTCCCCCAAGCAATATGGCTGACTTGGAAGTCACCTATACAACATGGCAACCAGCGCAATGTCTACCAAGCAATATGGCTGACTTGGAAGTCACCTATAGAACATGGCAACCAGCACAATGTCCCCCAGGGCAATGTGGCTGACTTAAAAGTCACCTATACAAGACAACCAGCACAATTTCCCCCATGCAATATGGCTGACTTGGAAGTCACCTATAGGACATGGCAACCAGCACAATGTCCCCCATGCAATATGGCTGACTTGTAAGTCACCTATACAACATGGCAACCAGCACAATGTCCCCCATGCAATATGGCTGACTTGGAAGTCACCTATACAACATGGCAAAGAGCACAATGTCCCCCATGCAATATGGCTGACTTGGAAGTCACCTTTACAACATGGCCACCAGCACAATGTCCCCCATGCAATATGGCTGACTTGGAAGTCACCTATACAATACAACCAGCACAATGTCCCCCATGCAACACGGCTGACTTGGAAGTCACCTATACAAGACAACCAGCACAATGTCCCCCATGCAATATGGCTGACTTGGAAGTCACCTATACAACACAACCAGCACAATGTCCCCCAAGCAATATGGCTCACTTGGAAGTCACCTATACAACAAGGCAACCAGCACAATGTCCCCCATGCAATATGGCTGACTTGGAAGTCACCTATAGGACATGGCAACCAGCACAATGTCCACCATGCAATATGGCTGGCTTGGAAGTCACCTATAGAACATGGCCACCAGCACAATGTCCCCCAAGCAATATGGCTCACTTGGAAGTCACCTATACAATACAACCAGCACAATGTCCCCCATGCAATATGGCTGACTTGGAAGTCACCTATACAACACAACCAGCACAATGTCCCCCATGCAATATGGCTCACTTGGAAGTCACCTATACAACACAACCAGCACAATGTCCCCCATGCAATATGGCTCACTTGGAAGTCACCTATACAACATGGCATCCAGCACAATGTCCCCCATGCAATATGGCTGACTTGGAAGTCACCTATACAACATGGCAACCAGCACAATGTCCCCCATGCAATATGGTTGACTTGGAAGTCACCTATACAACATGGCAACCAGCACAATGTCCCTAATGCAATATGGTTGACTTGGAAGTCACCTATACAAGAAACCAGCACAATGTCCCCCATGCAATGTGGCTGACTTGGAAGTCACCTATAGAACATGGCCACCAGCACAATGTTCCCCATGCAATATGGCTGACTTGGAAGTCACCTATATAACATGGCAACCAGCACAATGTCCCCCAAGCAATATGGCTCACTTGGACGTCACCTATAGCACATGGCAACCAGCACAATGTCCCCCAAGCAATATGGCTGACTTGGAAGTCACCTATACAACATGGCAACCAGCACAATGTCCCCCATGCAATATGGCTGACTTGGAAGTCACCTATAGAACATGGCCACCAGCACAATGTCCCCCATGCAACACGGCTGACTTGGAAGTCACCTATACAAGACAACCAGCACAATGTCCCCCATGCAATATGGCTGACTTGAAAGTCACCTATACAACACAACCAGCACAATGTCCCCCAAGCAATATGGCTCACTTGGAAGTCACCTATACAACATGGCAACCAGCACAATGTCCCCCATGCAATATGAATGACTTGGAAGTCACCTATACAAGACAACCAGCACAATGTCCCCAATGCAATATGGCTGACTTGGAAGTCACCTATAGGACATGGCAACCAGCACAATGTCCCCCAAGCAATATGGCTGACTTGGAAGTCACCTATACAAGACAACCAGCACAATGTCCCAAATGCAATATGGCTGACTTGGAAGTCACCTATAGAACATGGCCACCAGCACAATGTCCCCCATGCAATATGGCTGACTTGGAAGTCACCTATACAATACAACCAGCACAATGTCCCCCAAGCAATATGGCTGACTTGGAAGTCACCTATACAAGACAACCAGCACAATGTCCCCCATGCAATATGGCTGACTTGGAAGTCACCTATACAACATGGCAACCAGCACAATGTCCCCCAAGCAATATGGCTGACTTGGAAGTCACCTATACAACATGGCAACCAGCGCAATGTCTACCAAGCAATATGGCTGACTTGGAAGTCACCTATACAACATGGCAACCAGCACAATGTCCCCCAAGCAATGTGGCTGACTTAAAAGTCACCTATACAAGACAACCAGCACAATTTCCCCCATGCAATATGGCTGACTTGGAAGTCACCTATAGGACATGGCAACCAGCACAATGTCCCCCATGCAATATGGCTGACTTGTAAGTCACCTATACAACATGGCAACCAGCACAATGTCCCCCATGCAATATGGCTGACTTGGAAGTCACCTATACAACATGGCAAAGAGCACAATGTCCCCCATGCAATATGGCTGACTTGGAAGTCACCTTTACAACATGGCCACCAGCACAATGTCCCCCATGCAATATGGCTGACTTGGAAGTCACCTATACAATACAACCAGCACAATGTCCCCCATGCAACACGGCTGACTTGGAAGTCACCTATACAAGACAACCAGCACAATGTCCCCCATGCAATATGGCTGACTTGGAAGTCACCTATACAACACAACCAGCACAATGTCCCCCAAGCAATATGGCTCACTTGGAAGTCACCTATACAACAAGGCAACCAGCACAATGTCCCCCATGCAATATGGCTGACTTGGAAGTCACCTATACAACATGGCAACCAGCACAATGTCCCCCATGCAATATGGCTGACTTGGAAGTCACCTATACAAGACAACCAGCACAATGTCCCCCATGCAATATGGCTGACTTGGAAGTCACCTATAGGACATGGCAACCAGCACAATGTCCCCCAAGCAATATGGCTGACTTGGAAGTCACCTATACAAGACAACCAGCACAATGTCCCCCATGCAATATGGCTGACTTGGAAGTCACCTATAGGACATGGCCACCAGCACAATGTCCCCCATGCAATATGGCTGACTTGGAAGTCACCTATACAATACAACCAGCACAATGTCCCCCATGCAATATGGCTGACTTGGAAGTCACCTATACAATACAACCAGCACAATGTCCCCCATGCAATATGGCTGATTTGGAAGTCACCTATACAACACAACCAGCACAATGTCCCCCATGCAATATGGCTGACTTGGAAGTCACCTATACAAGACAACCAGCACAATGTCCCCCATGCAATATGGCTGACTTGGAAGTCACCTATAGAACATGGCACCAGCACAATGTCCCCCATGCAATATGGCTGACTTGGAAGTCACCTATACAACATGGCAACCAGCACAATGTCCCCCAAGCAATATGGCTGACTTGGAAGTCACCTATACAACATGGCAACCAGCGCAATGTCTACCAAGCAATATGGCTGACTTGGAAGTCACCTATACAACATGGCAACCAGCACAATGTCCCCCAAGCAATGTGGCTGACTTAAAAGTCACCTATACAAGACAACCAGCACAATTTCCCCCATGCAATATGGCTGACTTGGAAGTCACCTATAGGACATGGCAACCAGCACAATGTCCCCATGCAATATGGCTGACTTGTAAGTCACCTATACAACATGGCAACCAGCACAATGTCCCCCATGCAATATGGCTGACTTGGAAGTCACCTATACAACATGGCAAAGAGCACAATGTCCCCCATGCAATATGGCTGACTTGGAAGTCACCTTTACAACATGGCCACCAGCACAATGTCCCCCATGCAATATGGCTGACTTGGAAGTCACCTATACAATACAACCAGCACAATGTCCCCCATGCAACACGGCTGACTTGGAAGTCACCTATACAAGACAACCAGCACAATGTCCCCCATGCAATATGGCTGACTTGGAAGTCACCTATACAACACAACCAGCACAATGTCCCCCAAGCAATATGGCTCACTTGGAAGTCACCTATACAACAAGGCAACCAGCACAATGTCCCCCATGCAATATGGCTGACTTGGAAGTCACCTATACAACATGGCAACCAGCACAATGTCCCCCATGCAATATGGCTGACTTGGAAGTCACCTATACAAGACAACCAGCACAATGTCCCCCATGCAATATGGCTGACTTGGAAGTCACCTATAGGACATGGCAACCAGCACAATGTCCCCCAAGCAATATGGCTGACTTGGAAGTCACCTATACAAGACAACCAGCACAATGTCCCCCATGCAATATGGCTGACTTGGAAGTCACCTATAGGACATGGCCACCAGCACAATGTCCCCCATGCAATATGGCTGACTTGGAAGTCACCTATACAATACAACCAGCACAATGTCCCCCATGCAATATGGCTGACTTGGAAGTCACCTATACAATACAACCAGCACAATGTCCCCCATGCAATATGGCTGATTTGGAAGTCACCTATACAACACAACCAGCACAATGTCCCCCATGCAATATGGCTGACTTGGAAGTCACCTATACAAGACAACCAGCACAATGTCCCCCATGCAATATGGCTGACTTGGAAGTCACCTATAGAACATGGCACCAGCACAATGTCCCCCATGCAATATGGCTGACTTGGAAGTCACCTATACAACATGGCAACCAGCACAATGTCCCCCAAGCAATATGGCTGACTTGGAAGTCACCTATACAACATGGCAACCAGCGCAATGTCTACCAAGCAATATGGCTGACTTGGAAGTCACCTATACAACATGGCAACCAGCACAATGTCCCCCAAGCAATGTGGCTGACTTAAAAGTCACCTATACAAGACAACCAGCACAATTTCCCCCATGCAATATGGCTGACTTGGAAGTCACCTATAGGACATGGCAACCAGCACAATGTCCCCATGCAATATGGCTGACTTGTAAGTCACCTATACAACATGGCAACCAGCACAATGTCCCCCATGCAATATGGCTGACTTGGAAGTCACCTATACAACATGGCAAAGAGCACAATGTCCCCCATGCAATATGGCTGACTTGGAAGTCACCTTTACAACATGGCCACCAGCACAATGTCCCCCATGCAATATGGCTGACTTGGAAGTCACCTATACAATACAACCAGCACAATGTCCCCCATGCAACACGGCTGACTTGGAAGTCACCTATACAAGACAACCAGCACAATGTCCCCCATGCAATATGGCTGACTTGGAAGTCACCTATACAACACAACCAGCACAATGTCCCCCAAGCAATATGGCTCACTTGGAAGTCACCTATACAACAAGGCAACCAGCACAATGTCCCCCATGCAATATGGCTGACTTGGAAGTCACCTATACAACATGGCAACCAGCACAATGTCCCCCATGCAATATGGCTGACTTGGAAGTCACCTATACAAGACAACCAGCACAATGTCCCCCATGCAATATGGCTGACTTGGAAGTCACCTATAGGACATGGCAACCAGCACAATGTCCCCCAAGCAATATGGCTGACTTGGAAGTCACCTATACAAGACAACCAGCACAATGTCCCCCATGCAATATGGCTGACTTGGAAGTCACCTATAGGACATGGCCACCAGCACAATGTCCCCCATGCAATATGGCTGACTTGGAAGTCACCTATACAATACAACCAGCACAATGTCCCCCATGCAATATGGCTGACTTGGAAGTCACCTATACAATACAACCAGCACAATGTCCCCCATGCAATATGGCTGATTTGGAAGTCACCTATACAACACAACCAGCACAATGTCCCCCATGCAATATGGCTGACTTGGAAGTCACCTATACAAGACAACCAGCACAATGTCCCCCATGCAATATGGCTGACTTGGAAGTCACCTATAGAACATGGCACCAGCACAATGTCCCCCATGCAATATGGCTGACTTGGAAGTCACCTATACAACATGGCAACCAGCACAATGTCCCCCAAGCAATATGGCTGACTTGGAAGTCACCTATACAACATGGCAACCAGCGCAATGTCTACCAAGCAATATGGCTGACTTGGAAGTCACCTATACAACATGGCAACCAGCACAATGTCCCCCAAGCAATGTGGCTGACTTAAAAGTCACCTATACAAGACAACCAGCACAATTTCCCCCATGCAATATGGCTGACTTGGAAGTCACCTATAGGACATGGCAACCAGCACAATGTCCCCCATGCAATATGGCTGACTTGTAAGTCACCTATACAACATGGCAACCAGCACAATGTCCCCCATGCAATATGGCTGACTTGGAAGTCACCTATACAACATGGCAAAGAGCACAATGTCCCCCATGCAATATGGCTGACTTGGAAGTCACCTTTACAACATGGCCACCAGCACAATGTCCCCCATGCAATATGGCTGACTTGGAAGTCACCTATACAATACAACCAGCACAATGTCCCCCATGCAACACGGCTGACTTGGAAGTCACCTATACAAGACAACCAGCACAATGTCCCCCATGCAATATGGCTGACTTGGAAGTCACCTATACAACACAACCAGCACAATGTCCCCCAAGCAATATGGCTCACTTGGAAGTCACCTATACAACAAGGCAACCAGCACAATGTCCCCCATGCAATATGGCTGACTTGGAAGTCACCTATAGGACATGGCAACCAGCACAATGTCCCCCATGCAATATGTCTGGCTTGGAAGTCACCTATAGAACATGGCCACCAGCACAATGTCCCACAAGCAATATGGCTCACTTGGAAGTCACCTATACAATACAACCAGCACAATGTCCCCCATGCAATATGGCTGAATTGGAAGTCACCTATACAATACAACCAGCACAATGTCCCCCATGCAATATGGTTGACTTGGAAGTCACCTATACAACACAACCAGCACAATGTCCCCCATGCAATATGGCTCACTTGGAAGTCACCTATACAACACAACCAGCACAATGTCCCCCATGCAATATGGCTCACTTGGAAGTCACCTATACAACATGGCATCCAGCACAATGTCCCCCATGCAATATGGCTGACTTGGAAGTCACCTATACAACATGGCAACCAGCACAATGTCCCCCATGCAATATGGTTGACTTGGAAGTCACCTATACAACATGGCAACCAGCACAATGTCCCTAATGCAATATGGTTGACTTGGAAGTCACCTATACAAGAAACCAGCACAATGTCCCCCATGCAATGTGGCTGACTTGGAAGTCACCTATAGAACATGGCACCAGCACAATGTCCCCCATGCAATATGGCTGACTTGGAAGTCACCTATACAACATGGCAACCAGCACAATGTCCCCCAAGCAATATGGCTGACTTGGAAGTCACCTATACAACATGGCAACCAGCGCAATGTCTACCAAGCAATATGGCTGACTTGGAAGTCACCTATAGAACATGGCAACCAGCACAATGTCCCCCAAGCAATGTGGCTGACTTAAAAGTCACCTATACAAGACAACCAGCACAATTTCCCCCATGCAATATGGCTGACTTGGAAGTCACCTATAGGACATGGCAACCAGCACAATGTCCCCCATGCAATATGGCTGACTTGTAAGTCACCTATACAACATGGCAACCAGCACAATGTCCCCCATGCAATATGGCTGACTTGGAAGTCACCTATACAACATGGCAAAGAGCACAATGTCCCCCATGCAATATGGCTGACTTGGAAGTCACCTTTACAACATGGCCACCAGCACAATGTCCCCCATGCAATATGGCTGACTTGGAAGTCACCTATACAATACAACCAGCACAATGTCCCCCATGCAACACGGCTGACTTGGAAGTCACCTATACAAGACAACCAGCACAATGTCCCCCATGCAATATGGCTGACTTGGAAGTCACCTATACAACACAACCAGCACAATGTCCGCCAAGCAATATGGCTCACTTGGAAGTCACCTATACAACAAGGCAACCAGCACAATGTCCCCCATGCAATATGGCTGACTTGGAAGTCACCTATAGGACATGGCAACCAGCACAATGTCCCCCATGCAATATGTCTGACTTGGAAGTCACCTATAGAACATGGCCACCAGCACAATGTCCCACAAGCAATATGGCTCACTTGGAAGTCACCTATACAATACAACCAGCACAATGTCCCCCATGCAATATGGCTGAATTGGAAGTCACCTATACAATACAACCAGCACAATGTCCCCCATGTAATATGGTTGACTTGGAAGTCACCTATACAACACAACCAGCACAATGTCCCCCATGCAATATGGCTCACTTGGAAGTCACCTATACAACACAACCAGCACAATGTCCCCCATGCAATATGGCTCACTTGGAAGTCACCTATACAACATGGCATCCAGCACAATGTCCCCCATGCAATATGGCTGACTTGGAAGTCACCTATACAACATGGCAACCAGCACAATGTCCCCCATGCAATATGGTTGACTTGGAAGTCACCTATACAACATGGCAACCAGCACAATGTCCCTAATGCAATATGGTTGACTTGGAAGTCACCTATACAAGAAACCAGCACAATGTCCCCCATGCAATGTGGCTGACTTGGAAGTCACCTATAGAACATGGCCACCAGCACAATGTTCCCCATGCAATATGGCTGACTTGGAAGTCACCTATATAACATGGCAACCAGCACAATGTCACCCAAGCAATATGGCTCACTTGGAAGTCACCTATAGCACATGGCAACCAGCACAATGTCCCCCAAGCAATATGGCTGACTTGGAAGTCACCTATACAACATGGCAACCAGCACAATGTCCCCCATGCAATATGGCTGACTTGGAAGTCACCTATAGAACATGGCCACCAGCACAATGTCCCCCATGCAACACGGCTGACTTGGAAGTCACCTATACAAGACAACCAGCACAATGTCCCCCATGCAATATGGCTGACTTGGAAGTCACCTATACAACACAACCAGCACAATGTCCCCCAAGCAATATGGCTCACTTGGAAGTCACCTATACAACATGGCAAACAGCACAATGTCCCCCATGCAATATGGCTGACTTGGAAGTCACCTATACAACATGGCAACCAGCACAATGTCCCCCATGCAATATGGCTGACTTGGAAGTCACCTATACAAGACAACCAGCACAATGCCCCCCATGCAATATGGCTGACTTGGAAGTCACCTATAGGACATGGCAACCAGCACAATGTCCCCCAAGCAATATGGCTGACTTGGAAGTCACCTATACAAGACAACCAGCACAATGTCCCCCATGCAATATGGCTGACTTGGAAGTCACCTATAGGACATGGCCACCAGCACAATATCCCCCATGCAATATGGCTGACTTGGAAGTCACCTATACAATACAACCAGCACAATGTCCCCCATGCAATATGGCTGACTTGGAAGTCACCTATACAATACAACCAGCACAATGTCCCCCATGCAATATGGCTGATTTGGAAGTCACCTAAACAACACAACCAGCACAATGTCCCCCATGCAATATGGCTGACTTGGAAGTCACCTATACAAGACAACCAGCACAATGTCCCCCATGCAATATGGCTGACTTGGAAGTCACCTATAGAACATGGCACCAGCACAATGTCCCCCATGCAATATGGCTGACTTGGAAGTCACCTATACAACATGGCAACCAGCACAATGTCCCCCAAGCAATATGGCTGACTTGGAAGTCACCTATACAACATGGCAACCAGCGCAATGTCTACCAAGCAATATGGCTGACTTGGAAGTCACCTATAGAACATGGCAACCAGCACAATGTCCCCCATGCAATATGGCTGACTTGGAAGTCACCTATACAACATGGCAAAGAGCACAATGTCCCCCATGCAATATGGCTGACTTGGAAGTCACCTTTACAACATGGCCACCAGCACAATGTCCCCCATGCAATATGGCTGACTTGGAAGTCACCTATACAATACAACCAGCACAATGTCCCCCATGCAACACGGCTGACTTGGAAGTCACCTATACAAGACAACCAGCACAATGTCCCCCATGCAATATGGCTGACTTGGAAGTCACCTATACAACACAACCAGCACAATGTCCCCCAAGCAATATGGCTCACTTGGAAGTCACCTATACAACAAGGCAACCAGCACAATGTCCCCCATGCAATATGGCTGACTTGGAAGTCACCTATAGGACATGGCAACCAGCACAATGTCCCCCATGCAATATGTCTGGCTTGGAAGTCACCTATAGAACATGGCCACCAGCACAATGTCCCCCAAGCAATATGGCTCACTTGGAAGTCACCTATACAATACAACCAGCACAATGTCCCCCATGCAATATGGCTGAATTGGAAGTCACCTATACAATACAACCAGCACAATGTCCCCCATGCAATATGGTTGACTTGGAAGTCACCTATACAACACAACCAGCACAATGTCCCCCATGCAATATGGCTCACTTGGAAGTCACCTATACAACACAACCAGCACAATGTCCCCCATGCAATATGGCTGACTTGGAAGTCACCTATACAACATGGCAACCAGCACAATGTCCCCCATGCAATATGGTTGACTTGGAAGTCACCTATACAACATGGCAACCAGCACAATGTCCCTAATGCAATATGGTTGACTTGGAAGTCACCTATACAAGAAACCAGCACAATGTCCCCCATGCAATGTGGCTGACTTGGAAGTCACCTATAGAACATGGCCACCAGCACAATGTTCCCCATGCAATATGGCTGACTTGGAAGTCACCTATATAACATGGCAACCAGCACAATGTCACCCAAGCAATATGGCTCACTTGGAAGTCACCTATAGCACATGGCAACCAGCACAATGTCCCCCAAGCAATATGGCTGACTTGGAAGTCACCTATACAACATGGCAACCAGCACAATGTCCCCCATGCAATATGGCTGACTTGGAAGTCACCTATAGAACATGGCCACCAGCACAATGTCCCCCATGCAACACGGCTGACTTGGAAGTCACCTATACAAGACAACCAGCACAATGTCCCCCATGCAATATGGCTGACTTGGAAGTCACCTATACAACACAACCAGCACAATGTCCCCCAAGCAATATGGCTCACTTGGAAGTCACCTATACAACATGGCAAACAGCACAATGTCCCCCATGCAATATGGCTGACTTGGAAGTCACCTATACAACATGGCAACCAGCACAATGTCCCCCATGCAATATGGCTGACTTGGAAGTCACCTATACAAGACAACCAGCACAATGTCCCCCATGCAATATGGCTGACTTGGAAGTCACCTATAGGACATGGCAACCAGCACAATGTCCCCCAAGCAATATGGCTGACTTGGAAGTCACCTATACAAGACAACCAGCACAATGTCCCAAATGCAATATGGCTGACTTGGAAGTCACCTATAGAACATGGCCACCAGCACAATGTCCCCCATGCAATATGGCTGACTTGGAAGTCACCTATACAACATGGCAACCAGCACAATGTCCCCCATGCAATATGGCTGACTTGGAAGTCACCTATACAATACAACCAGCACAATGTCCCCCAAGCAATATGGCTGACTTGGAAGTCACCTATACAAGACAACCAGCACAATGTCCCCCATGCAATATGGCTGACTTGGAAGTCACCTATACAATACAACCAGCACAATGTTCCCCATGCAATATGGCTGATTTGGAAGTCACCTATACAACACAACCAGCACAATGTCCCCCATGCAATATGGCTGACTTGGAAGTCAACTATACAACATGGCAACCAGCACAATGTCCCCCATGCAATCTGGCTGACTTGGAAGTCACCTATGCAATACAACCAGCACAATGTCCCCCATGCAATATGGCTGACTTGGAAGTCACCTATACAACACAACCAGCACAATGTCCCCCATGCAATATGGCTGACTTGGAAGTCACCTATACAACACAACCAGCACAATTTCCCCCATGCAATATGGCTGACTTGGAAGTCACCTATAGAACATGGCAACCAGCACAATGTCCCCCAAGCAATATGGCTGACTTGGAAGTCACCTATACAACATGGCAACCAGCACAATGTCCCCCATGCAATATGGCTGACTTGGAAGTCACCTATAGAACATGGCCACCAGCACAATGTCCCCCATGCAACACGGCTGACTTGGAAGTCACCGATACAAGACAACCAGCACAATGTCCCCCATGCAATATGGCTGACTTGGAAGTCACCTATACAACACAACCAGCACAATGTCCCCCAAGCAATATGTCTCACTTGGAAGTCACCTATACAACATTGCAACCAGCACAATGTCCCCCATGCAATATGGCTGACTTGGAAGTCACCTATACAACATGGCAACCAGCACAATGTCCCCCATGCAATATGGCTGACTTGGAAGTCACCTATACAAGACAACCAGCACAATGTCCCCCATGCAATATGGCTGACTTGGAAGTCACCTATAGGACATGGCAACCAGCACAATGTCCCCCAAGCAATATGGCTGACTTGGAAGTCACCTATATAAGACAACCAGCACAATGTCCCAAATGCAATATGGCTGACTTGGAAGTCACCTATAGAAAATGGCCACCAGCACAATGTCCCCCATGCAATATGGCTGACTTGGAAGTCACCTATACAACATGGCAACCAGCACAATGTCCCCCATGCAATATGGCTGACTTGGAAGTCACCTATACAATACAACCAGCACAATGTCCCCCAAGCAATATGGCTGACTTGGAAGTCACCTATACAAGACAACCAGCACAATGTCCCCCATGCAATATGGCTGACTTGGAAGTCACCTATACAATACAACCAGCACAATGTTCCCCATGCAATATGGCTGATTTGGAAGTCACCTATACAACACAACCAGCACAATGTCCCCCATGCAATATGGCTCACTTGGAAGTCACCTATACAACACAACCAGCACAATGTCCCCCATGCAATATGGCTGACTTGGAAGTCACCTATACAACATGGCAACCAGCACAATGTCCCCCATGCAATATGGTTGACTTGGAAGTCACCTATACAACATGGCAACCAGCACAATGTCCCTAATGCAATATGGTTGACTTGGAAGTCACCTATACAAGAAACCAGCACAATGTCCCCCATGCAATGTGGCTGACTTGGAAGTCACCTATAGAACATGGCCACCAGCACAATGTTCCCCATGCAATATGGCTGACTTGGAAGTCACCTATATAACATGGCAACCAGCACAATGTCACCCAAGCAATATGGCTCACTTGGAAGTCACCTATAGCACATGGCAACCAGCACAATGTCCCCCAAGCAATATGGCTGACTTGGAAGTCACCTATACAACATGGCAACCAGCACAATGTCCCCCATGCAATATGGCTGACTTGGAAGTCACCTATAGAACATGGCCACCAGCACAATGTCCCCCATGCAACACGGCTGACTTGGAAGTCACCTATACAAGACAACCAGCACAATGTCCCCCATGCAATATGGCTGACTTGGAAGTCACCTATACAACACAACCAGCACAATGTCCCCCAAGCAATATGGCTCACTTGGAAGTCACCTATACAACATGGCAAACAGCACAATGTCCCCCATGCAATATGGCTGACTTGGAAGTCACCTATACAACATGGCAACCAGCACAATGTCCCCCATGCAATATGGCTGACTTGGAAGTCACCTATACAAGACAACCAGCACAATGTCCCCCATGCAATATGGCTGACTTGGAAGTCACCTATAGGACATGGCAACCAGCACAATGTCCCCCAAGCAATATGGCTGACTTGGAAGTCACCTATACAAGACAACCAGCACAATGTCCCAAATGCAATATGGCTGACTTGGAAGTCACCTATAGAACATGGCCACCAGCACAATGTCCCCCATGCAATATGGCTGACTTGGAAGTCACCTATACAACATGGCAACCAGCACAATGTCCCCCATGCAATATGGCTGACTTGGAAGTCACCTATACAATACAACCAGCACAATGTCCCCCAAGCAATATGGCTGACTTGGAAGTCACCTATACAAGACAACCAGCACAATGTCCCCCATGCAATATGGCTGACTTGGAAGTCACCTATACAATACAACCAGCACAATGTTCCCCATGCAATATGGCTGATTTGGAAGTCACCTATACAACACAACCAGCACAATGTCCCCCATGCAATATGGCTGACTTGGAAGTCAACTATACAACATGGCAACCAGCACAATGTCCCCCATGCAATCTGGCTGACTTGGAAGTCACCTATGCAATACAACCAGCACAATGTCCCCCATGCAATATGGCTGACTTGGAAGTCACCTATACAACACAACCAGCACAATGTCCCCCATGCAATATGGCTGACTTGGAAGTCACCTATACAACACAACCAGCACAATTTCCCCCATGCAATATGGCTGACTTGGAAGTCACCTATAGAACATGGCAACCAGCACAATGTCCCCCAAGCAATATGGCTGACTTGGAAGTCACCTATACAACATGGCAACCAGCACAATGTCCCCCATGCAATATGGCTGACTTGGAAGTCACCTATAGAACATGGCCACCAGCACAATGTCCCCCATGCAACACGGCTGACTTGGAAGTCACCGATACAAGACAACCAGCACAATGTCCCCCATGCAATATGGCTGACTTGGAAGTCACCTATACAACACAACCAGCACAATGTCCCCCAAGCAATATGTCTCACTTGGAAGTCACCTATACAACATTGCAACCAGCACAATGTCCCCCATGCAATATGGCTGACTTGGAAGTCACCTATACAACATGGCAACCAGCACAATGTCCCCCATGCAATATGGCTGACTTGGAAGTCACCTATACAAGACAACCAGCACAATGTCCCCCATGCAATATGGCTGACTTGGAAGTCACCTATAGGACATGGCAACCAGCACAATGTCCCCCAAGCAATATGGCTGACTTGGAAGTCACCTATATAAGACAACCAGCACAATGTCCCAAATGCAATATTGCTGACTTGGAAGTCACCTATAGAAAATGGCCACCAGCACAATGTCCCCCATGCAATATGGCTGACTTGGAAGTCACCTATACAACATGGCAACCAGCACAATGTCCCCCATGCAATATGGCTGACTTGGAAGTCACCTATACAATACAACCAGCACAATGTCCCCCAAGCAATATGGCTGACTTGGAAGTCACCTATACAAGACAACCAGCACAATGTCCCCCATGCAATATGGCTGACTTGGAAGTCACCTATACAATACAACCAGCACAATGTTCCCCATGCAATATGGCTGATTTGGAAGTCACCTATACAACACAACCAGCACAATGTCCCCCATGCAATATGGCTGACTTGGAAGTCACCTATACAACATGGCAACCAGCACAATGTCCCCCATGCAATATGGCTGACTTGGAAGTCACCTATGCAATACAACCAGCACAATGTCCCCCATGCAATATGGCTGACTTGGAAGTCACCTATACAACACAACCAGCACAATGTCCCCCATGCAATATGGCTGACTTGGAACTCATCTATACAACACAACCAGCACAATGTCCCCCATGCAATATGGCTGACTTGGAAGTCACCTATAGAACATGGCAACCAGCACAATGTCCCCCAAGCAATATGGCTGACTTGGAAGTCACCTATACAACATGGCCACCAGCACAATGTCCCCCAAGCAATATGGCTGACTTGGAAGTCACCTATACAACACAACCAGCACAATGTCCCCCATGCAATATGGCTGACTTGGAAGTCACCTATACAACATGGCAACCAGCACAATGTCCCCCATGCAATATGGCTGACTTGGAAGTCACCTATACAACATGGCAACCAGCACAATGTCCCCCATGCAATATGGCTGACTTGGAAGTCACCTATACAAAACAACCAGCACAATGTCCCCATGCAATATGGCTGACTTGGAAGTCACCTATAGAACATGGCCACCAGCACAATGTCCCCCATGCAATATGGCTGACTTGGAAGTCACCTATACAACATGGCAACCAGCACAATGTCCCCCAAGCAATATGGCTCACTTGGAAGTCACCTATACAACATGGCAACCAGCACAATGTCCCCCATGCAATATGGCTGACTTGGAAGTCACCTATAGTACATGGCCACCAGCACAATGTCCCCCATGCAACACGGCTGACTTGAAAGTCACCTATACAAGACAACCAGCACAATGTCCCCCATGCAATATGGCTGACTTGGAAGTCAACTATACAACACAACCAGCACAATGTCCCCCAAGCAATATGGCTCACTTGGAAGTCACCTATACAACATGGCAACCAGCACAATGTCCCCCATGCAATATGGCTGACTTGGAAGTCACCTATACAACATGGCAACCAGCACAATGTCCCCCATGCAATATGGCTGACTTGGAAGTCACCTATACAATACAACCAGCACAATGTCCCCCAGGCAATATGGCTGACTTGGAAGTCACCTATACAACATGGCAACCAGCACAATGTCCCCCAAGCAATATGGCTGACTTGGAAGTCACCTATACAACATGGCAACCAGCACAATGTCCCCCATGCAATATGGCTGACTTGGAAGTCACCTATAGAACATGGCCACCAGCACAATGTCTCCCATGCAATATGGCTGACTTGGAAGTCACCTATACAACATGGCAACCAGCACAATGTCCCCCATGCAATATGGCTGACTTGGAAGTCACCTATACAATACAACCAGCACAATGTCCCCCAAGCAATATGGCTGACTTGGAAGTCACCTATACAAGACAACCAGCACAATGTCCCCCATGCAATATGGCTGACTTGGAAGTCACCTATACAATACAACCAGCACAATGTTCCCCATGCAATATGGCTGATTTGGAAGTAACCTATACAACACAACCAGCACAATGTCCCCCATGCAATATGGCTGACTTGGAAGTCACCTATACAACATGGCAACCAGCACAATGTCCCCCATGCAATATGGCTGACTTGGAAGTCACCTATGCAATACAACCAGCACAATGTCCCCCATGCAATATGGCTGACTTGGAAGTCACCTATACAACACAACCAGCACAATGTCCCCCATGCAATATGGCTGACTTGGAAGTCACCTATACAACACAACCAGCACAATGTCCCCCATGCAATATGGCTGACTTGGAAGTCACCTATAGAACATGGCAACCAGCACAATGTCGCCCAAGCAATATGGCTGACTTGGAAGTCACCTATACAACATGGCCACCAGCACAATGTCCCCCAAGCAATATGGCTGACTTGGAAGTCACCTATACAACACAACCAGCACAATGTCCCCCATGCAATATGGCTGACTTGGAAGTCACCTATACAACATGGCAACCAGCACAATGTCCCCCATGCAATATGGCTGACTTGGAAGTCACCTATACAACATGGCAACCAGCACAATGTCCCCCATGCAATATGGCTGACTTGGAAGTCACCTATACAAGACAACCAGCACAATGTCCCCATGCAATATGGCTGACTTGGAAGTCACCTATAGAACATGGCCACCAGCACAATGTCCCCCATGCGATATGGCTGACTTGGAAGTCACCTATACAACATGGCAACCAGCACAATGTCCCCCAAGCAATATGGCTCACTTGGAAGTCACCTATACAACATGGCAACCAGCACAATGTCCCCCATGCAATATGGCTGACTTGGAAGTCACCTATACAACACAACCAGCACAATGTCCCCCATGCAATATGGCTGACTTGGAACTCACCTATACAACACAACCAGCACAATGTCCCCCATGCAATATGGCTGACTTGGAAGTCACCTATAGAACATGGCAACCAGCACAATGTCCCCCAAGCAATATGGCTGACTTGGAAGTCACCTATACAACATGGCCACCAGCACAATGTCCCCCAAGCAATATGGCTGACTTGGAAGTCACCTATACAACACAACCAGCACAATGTCCCCCATGCAATATGGCTGACTTGGAAGTCACCTATACAACATGGCAACCAGCACAATGTCCCCCATGCAATATGGCTGACTTGGAAGTCACCTATACAACATGGCAACCAGCACAATGTCCCCCATGCAATATGGCTGACTTGGAAGTCACCTATACAAGACAACCAGCACAATGTCCCCATGCAATATGGCTAACTTGGAAGTCACCTATAGAACATGGCCACCAGCACAATGTCCCCCATGCAATATGGCTGACTTGGAAGTCACCTATACAATACAACCAGCACAATGTTCCCCATGCAATATGGCTGATTTGGAAGTCACCTATACAACACAACCAGCACAATGTCCCCCATGCAATATGGCTGACTTGGAAGTCACCTATACAACATGGCAACCAGCACAATGTCCCCCATGCAATATGGCCGACTTGGAAGTCACCTATGCAATACAACCAGCACAATGTCCCCCATGCACTATGGCTGACTTGGAAGTCACCTATACAACACAACCAGCACAATGTCCCCCATGCAATATGGCTGACTTGGAAGTCACCTATACAACACAACCAGCACAATGTCCCCCATGCAATATGGCTGACTTGGAAGTCACCTATAGAACATGGCAACCAGCACAATGTCCCCCAAGCAATATGGCTGACTTGGAAGTCACCTATACAACATGGCCACCAGCACAATGTCCCCCAAGCAATATGGCTGACTTGGAAGTCACCTATAGAACATGGCAACCAGCACAATGTCGCCCAAGCAATATGGCTGACTTGGAAGTCACCTATACAACATGGCAACCAGCACAATGTCCCCCATGCAATATGGCTGACTTGGAAGTCACCTATAGTACATGGCCACCAGCACAATGTCCCCCATGCAATATGGCTGACTTGGAAGTCACCTATACAACATGGCAACCAGCACAATGTCCCCCAAGCAATATGGCTCACTTGGAAGTCACCTATACAACATGGCCACCAGCACAATGTCCCCCATGCAATATGGCTGACTTGGAAGTCACCTATAGTACATGGCCACCAGCACAATGTCCCCCATGCAACACGGCTGACTTGAAAGTCACCTATACAAGACAACCAGCACAATGTCCCCCATGCAATATGGCTGACTTGGAAGTCACCTATACAACACAACCAGCACAATGTCCCCCAAGCAATATGGCTCACTTGGAAGTCACCTATACAACATGGCAACCAGCACAATGTCCCCCATGCAATATGGCTGACTTGGAAGTCACCTATACAACATGGCAACCAGCACAATGTCCCCCATGCAATATGGCTGACTTGGAAGTCACCTATACAATACAACCAGCACAATGTCCCCCAGGCAATATGGCTGACTTGGAAGTCACCTATACAACATGGCAACCAGCACAATGTCCCCCAAGCAATATGGCTGACTTGGAAGTCACCTATACAACATGGCAACCAGCACAATGTCCCCCATGCAATATGGCTGACTTGGAAGTCACCTATACAACATGGCAACCAGCACAATGTCCCCCATGCAATATGGCTGACTTGGAAGTCACCTATACAATACAACCAGCACAATGTCCCCCAGGCAATATGGCTGACTTGGAAGTCACCTATACAACATGGCAACCAGCACAATGTCCCCCAAGCAATATGGCTGACTTGGAAGTCACCTATACAACATGGCAACCAGCACAATGTCCCCCATGCAATATGGCTGACTTGGAAGTCACCTATAGAACATGGCCACCAGCACAATGTCTCCCATGCAATATGGCTGACTTGGAAGTCACCTATACAATACAACCAGCACAATGTCCCCCAAGCAATATGGCTGACTTGGAAGTCACCTATACAAGACAACCAGCACAATGTCCCCCATGCAATATGGCTGACTTGGAAGTCACCTATACAATACAACCAGCACAATGTTCCCCATGCAATATGGCTGATTTGGAAGTAACCTATACAACACAACCAGCACAATGTCCCCCATGCAATATGGCTGACTTGGAAGTCACCTATACAACATGGCAACCAGCACAATGTCCCCCATGCAATATAGCTGACTTGGAAGTCACCTATGCAATACAACCAGCACAATGTCCCCCATGCAATATGGCTGACTTGGAAGTCACCTATACAACACAACCAGCACAATGTCCCCCATGCAATATGGCTGACTTGGAAGTCACCTATACAACACAACCAGCACAATGTCCCCCATGCAATATGGCTGACTTGGAAGTCACCTATAGAACATGGCAACCAGCACAATGTCGCCCAAGCAATATGGCTGACTTGGAAGTCACCTATACAACATGGCCACCAGCACAATGTCCCCCAAGCAATATGGCTGACTTGGAAGTCACCTATACAACACAACCAGCACAATGTCCCCCATGCAATATGGCTGACTTGGAAGTCACCTATACAACATGGCAACCAGCACAATGTCCCCCATGCAATATGGCTGACTTGGAAGTCACCTATACAACATGGCAACCAGCACAATGTCCCCCATGCAATATGGCTGACTTGGAAGTCACCTATACAAGACAACCAGCACAATGTCCCCATGCAATATGGCTGACTTGGAAGTCACCTATAGAACATGGCCACCAGCACAATGTCCCCCATGCAATATGGCTGACTTGGAAGTCACCTATACAACATGGCAACCAGCACAATGTCCCCCAAGCAATATGGCTCACTTGGAAGTCACCTATACAACATGGCAACCAGCACAATGTCCCCCATGCAATATGGCTGACTTGGAAGTCACCTATACAACACAACCAGCACAATGTCCCCCATGCAATATGGCTGACTTGGAACTCACCTATACAACACAACCAGCACAATGTCCCCCATGCAATATGGCTGACTTGGAAGTCACCTATAGAACATGGCAACCAGCACAATGTCCCCCAAGCAATATGGCTGACTTGGAAGTCACCTATACAACATGGCCACCAGCACAATGTCCCCCAAGCAATATGGCTGACTTGGAAGTCACCTATACAACACAACCAGCACAATGTCCCCCATGCAATATGGCTGACTTGGAAGTCACCTATACAACATGGCAACCAGCACAATGTCCCCCATGCAATATGGCTGACTTGGAAGTCACCTATACAACATGGCAACCAGCACAATGTCCCCCATGCAATATGGCTGACTTGGAAGTCACCTATACAAGACAACCAGCACAATGTCCCCATGCAATATGGCTAACTTGGAAGTCACCTATAGAACATGGCCACCAGCACAATGTCCCCCATGCAATATGGCTGACTTGGAAGTCACCTATACAATACAACCATCACAATGTTCCCCATGCAATATGGCTGATTTGGAAGTCACCTATACAACACAACCTGCACAATGTCCCCCATGCAATATGGCTGACTTGGAAGTCACCTATACAACATGGCAACCAGCACAATGTCCCCCATGCAATATGGCCGACTTGGAAGTCACCTATGCAATACAACCAGCACAATGTCCCACATGCAATATGGCTGACTTGGAAGTCACCTATACAACACAACCAGCACAATGTCCCCCATGCAATATGGCTGACTTGGAAGTCACCTATACAACACAACCAGCACAATGTCCCCCATGCAATATGGCTGACTTGGAAGTCACCTATAGAACATGGCAACCAGCACAATGTCCCCCAAGCAATATGGCTGACTTGGAAGTCACCTATACAACATGGCCACCAGCACAATGTCCCCCAAGCAATATGGCTGACTTGGAAGTCACCTATACAACACAACCAGCACAATGTCCCCCATGCAATATGGCTGACTTGGAAGTCACCTATACAACATGGCAACCAGCACAATGTCCCCCATGCAATATGGCTGACTTGGAAGTCACCTATAGTACATGGCCACCAGCACAATGTCCCCCATGCAACACGGCTGACTTGAAAGTCACCTATACAAGACAACCAGCACAATGTCCCCCATGCAATATGGCTGACTTGGAAGTCACCTATACAACACAACCAGCACAATGTCCCCCAAGCAATATGGCTCACTTGGAAGTCACCTATACAACATGGCAACCAGCACAATGTCCCCCATGCAATATGGCTGACTTGGAAGTCACCTATACAACATGGCAACCAGCACAATGTCCCCCATGCAATATGGCTGACTTGGAAGTCACCTATACAATACAACCAGCACAATGTCCCCCAGGCAATATGGCTGACTTGGAAGTCACCTATACAAATGGCAACCAGCACAATGTCCCCCAAGCAATATGGCTGACTTGGAAGTCACCTATACAACATGGCAACCAGCACAATGTCCCCCATGCAATATGGCTGACTTGGAAGTCACCTATAGAACATGGCCACCAGCACAATGTCTCCCATGCAATATGGCTGACTTGGAAGTCACCTATACAACATGGCAACCAGCACAATGTCCCCCATGCAATATGGCTGACTTGGAAGTCACCTATACAATACAACCAGCACAATGTCCCCCAAGCAATATGGCTGACTTGGAAGTCACCTATACAAGACAACCAGCACAATGTCCCCCATGCAATATGGCTGACTTGGAAGTCACCTATACAATACAACCAGCACAATGTTCCCCATGCAATATGGCTGATTTGGAAGTAACCTATACAACACAACCAGCACAATGTCCCCCATGCAATATGGCTGACTTGGAAGTCACCTATACAACATGGCAACCAGCACAATGTCCCCCATGCAATATGGCTGACTTGGAAGTCACCTATGCAATACAACCAGCACAATGTCCCCCATGCAATATGGCTGACTTGGAAGTCACCTATACAACACAACCAGCACAATGTCCCCCATGCAATATGGCTGACTTGGAAGTCACCTATACAACACAACCAGCACAATGTCCCCCATGCAATATGGCTGACTTGGAAGTCACCTATAGAACATGGCAACCAGCACAATGTCGCCCAAGCAATATGGCTGACTTGGAAGTCACCTATACAACATGGCCACCAGCACAATGTCCCCCAAGCAATATGGCTGACTTGGAAGTCACCTATACAACACAACCAGCACAATGTCCCCCATGCAATATGGCTGACTTGGAAGTCACCTATACAACATGGCAACCAGCACAATGTCCCCCATGCAATATGGCTGACTTGGAAGTCACCTATACAACATGGCAACCAGCACAATGTCCCCCATGCAATATGGCTGACTTGGAAGTCACCTATACAAGACAACCAGCACAATGTCCCCATGCAATATGGCTGACTTGGAAGTCACCTATAGAACATGGCCACCAGCACAATGTCCCCCATGCAATATGGCTGACTTGGAAGTCACCTATACAACATGGCAACCAGCACAATGTCCCCCAAGCAATATGGCTCACTTGGAAGTCACCTATACAACATGGCAACCAGCACAATGTCCCCCATGCAATATGGCTGACTTGGAAGTCACCTATACAACACAACCAGCACAATGTCCCCCATGCAATATGGCTGACTTGGAACTCACCTATACAACACAACCAGCACAATGTCCCCCATGCAATATGGCTGACTTGGAAGTCACCTATAGAACATGGCAACCAGCACAATGTCCCCCAAGCAATATGGCTGACTTGGAAGTCACCTATACAACATGGCCACCAGCACAATGTCCCCCAAGCAATATGGCTGACTTGGAAGTCACCTATACAACACAACCAGCACAATGTCCCCCATGCAATATGGCTGACTTGGAAGTCACCTATACAACATGGCAACCAGCACAATGTCCCCCATGCAATATGGCTGACTTGGAAGTCACCTATACAACATGGCAACCAGCACAATGTCCCCCATGCAATATGGCTGACTTGGAAGTCACCTATACAAGACAACCAGCACAATGTCCCCATGCAATATGGCTAACTTGGAAGTCACCTATAGAACATGGCCACCAGCACAATGTCCCCCATGCAATATGGCTGACTTGGAAGTCACCTATACAATACAACCAGCACAATGTTCCCCATGCAATATGGCTGATTTGGAAGTCACCTATACAACACAACCAGCACAATGTCCCCCATGCAATATGGCTGACTTGGAAGTCACCTATACAACATGGCAACCAGCACAATGTCCCCCATGCAATATGGCCGACTTGGAAGTCACCTATGCAATACAACCAGCACAATATCCCCCATGCAATATGGCTGACTTGGAAGTCACCTATACAACACAACCAGCACAATGTCCCCCATGCAATATGGCTGACTTGGAAGTCACCTATACAACACAACCAGCACAATGTCCCCCATGCAATATGGCTGACTTGGAAGTCACCTATAGAACATGGCAACCAGCACAATGTCCCCCAAGCAATATGGCTGACTTGGAAGTCACCTATACAACATGGGCACCAGCACAATGTCCCCCAAGCAATATGGCTGACTTGGAAGTCACCTATACAACACAACTAGCACAATGTCCCCCATGCAATATGGCTGACTTGGAAGTCACCTATACAACATGGCAACCAGCACAATGTCCCCCATGCAATATGGCTGACTTGGAAGTCACCTATACAACATGGCAACCAGCACAATGTCCCCCAAGCAATATGGCTGACTTGGAAGTCACCTATACAACACAACTAGCACAATGTCCCCCATGCAATATGGCTGACTTGGAAGTCACCTATACAACACAACCAGCACAATGTCCCCCAAGCAATATGGCTCACTTGGAAGTCACCTATACAACATGGCAACCAGCACAATGTCCCCCATGCAATATGGCTGACTTGGAAGTCACCTATACAACATGGCAACCAGCACAATGTCCCCCATGCAATATGGCTGACTTGGAAGTCACCTATACAATACAACCAGCACAATGTCCCCCAGGCAATATGGCTGACTTGGAAGTCACCTATACAACATGGCAACCAGCACAATGTCCCCCAAGCAATATGGCTGACTTGGAAGTCACCTATACAACATGGCAACCAGCACAATGTCCCCCATGCAATATGGCTGACTTGGAAGTCACCTATAGAACATGGCCACCAGCACAATGTCTCCCATGCAATATGGCTGACTTGGAAGTCACCTATACAACATGGCAACCAGCACAATGTCCCCCATGCAATATGGCTGACTTGGAAGTCACCTATACAATACAACCAGCACAATGTCCCCCAAGCAATATGGCTGACTTGGAAGTCACCTATACAAGACAACCAGCACAATGTCCCCCATGCAATATGGCTGACTTGGAAGTCACCTATACAATACAACCAGCACAATGTTCCCCATGCAATATGGCTGATTTGGAAGTAACCTATACAACACAACCAGCACAATGTCCCCCATGCAATATGGCTGACTTGGAAGTCACCTATACAACATGGCAACCAGCACAATGTCCCCCATGCAATATGGCTGACTTGGAAGTCACCTATGCAATACAACCAGCACAATGTCCCCCATGCAATATGGCTGACTTGGAAGTCACCTATACAACACAACCAGCACAATGTCCCCCATGCAATATGGCTGACTTGGAAGTCACCTATACAACACAACCAGCACAATGTCCCCCATGCAATATGGCTGACTTGGAAGTCACCTATAGAACATGGCAACCAGCACAATGTCGCCCAAGCAATATGGCTGACTTGGAAGTCACCTATACAACATGGCCACCAGCACAATGTCCCCGAAGCAATATGGCTGACTTGGAAGTCACCTATACAACACAACCAGCACAATGTCCCCCATGCAATATGGCTGACTTGGAAGTCACCTATACAACATGGCAACCAGCACAATGTCCCCCATGCAATATGGCTGACTTGGAAGTCACCTATACAACATGGCAACCAGCACAATGTCCCCCATGCAATATGGCTGACTTGGAAGTCACCTATACAAGACAACCAGCACAATGTCCCCATGCAATATGGCTGACTTGGAAGTCACCTATAGAACATGGCCACCAGCACAATGTCCCCCATGCAATATGGCTGACTTGGAAGTCACCTATACAACATGGCAACCAGCACAATGTCCCCCAAGCAATATGGCTCACTTGGAAGTCACCTATACAACATGGCAACCAGCACAATGTCCCCCATGCAATATGGCTGACTTGGAAGTCACCTATACAACACAACCAGCACAATGTCCCCCATGCAATATGGCTGACTTGGAACTCACCTATACAACACAACCAGCACAATGTCCCCCATGCAATATGGCTGACTTGGAAGTCACCTATAGAACATGGCAACCAGCACAATGTCCCCCAAGCAATATGGCTGACTTGGAAGTCACCTATACAACATGGCCACCAGCACAATGTCCCCCAAGCAATATGGCTGACTTGGAAGTCACCTATACAACACAACCAGCACAATGTCCCCCATGCAATATGGCTGACTTGGAAGTCACCTATACAACATGGCAACCAGCACAATGTCCCCCATGCAATATGGCTGACTTGGAAGTCACCTATACAACATGGCAACCAGCACAATGTCCCCCAAGCAATATGGCTCACTTGGAAGTCACCTATACAACATGGCAACCAGCACAATGTCCCCATGCAATATGGCTGACTTGGAAGTCACCTATACAACACAACCAGCACAATGTCCCCCATGCAATATGGCTGACTTGGAACTCACCTATACAACACAACCAGCACAATGTCCCCCATGCAATATGGCTGACTTGGAAGTCACCTATAGAACATGGCAACCAGCACAATGTCCCCCAAGCAATATGGCTGACTTGGAAGTCACCTATACAACATGGCCACCAGCACAATGTCCCCCAAGCAATATGGCTGACTTGGAAGTCACCTATACAACACAACCAGCACAATGTCCCCCATGCAATATGGCTGACTTGGAAGTCACCTATACAACATGGCAAACAGCACAATGTCCCCCATGCAATATGGCTGACTTGGAAGTCACCTATACAACATGGCAACCAGCACAATGTCCCCCATGCAATATGGCTGACTTGGAAGTCACCTATACAAGACAACCAGCACAATGTCCCCATGCAATATGGCTGACTTGGAAGTCACCTATAGAACATGGCCACCAGCACAATGTCCCCCATGCAATATGGCTGACTTGGAAGTCACCTATACAACATGGCAACCAGCACAATGTCCCCCAAGCAATATGGCTCACTTGGAAGTCACCTATACAACATGGCAACCAGCACAATGTCCCCCATGCAATATGGCTGACTTGGAAGTCACCTATAGTACATGGCCACCAGCACAATGTCCCCCATGCAACACGGCTGACTTGAAAGTCACCTATACAAGACAACCAGCACAATGTCCCCCATGCAATATGGCTGACTTGGAAGTCACCTATACAACACAACCAGCACAATGTCCCCCAAGCAATATGGCTCACTTGGAAGTCACCTATACAACATGGCAACCAGCACAATGTCCCCCATGCAATATGGCTGACTTGGAAGTCACCTATACAACATGGCAACCAGCACAATGTCCCCCATGCAATATGGCTGACTTGGAAGTCACCTATACAATACAACCAGCACAATGTCCCCCAGGCAATATGGCTGACTTGGAAGTCACCTATACAACATGGCAACCAGCACAATGTCCCCCAAGCAATATGGCTGACTTGGAAGTCACCTATACAACATGGCAACCAGCACAATGTCCCCCATGCAATATGGCTGACTTGGAAGTCACCTATACAATACAACCAGCACAATGTCCCCCAGGCAATATGGCTGACTTGGAAGTCACCTATACAACATGGCAACCAGCACAATGTCCCCCATGCAATATGGCTGACTTGGAAGTCACCTATACAATACAACCAGCACAATGTCCCCCAAGCAATATGGCTGACTTGGAAGTCACCTATACAAGACAACCAGCACAATGTCCCCCATGCAATATGGCTGACTTGGAAGTCACCTATACAATACAACCAGCACAATGTTCCCCATGCAATATGGCTGATTTGGAAGTAACCTATACAACACAACCAGCACAATGTCCCCCATGCAATATGGCTGACTTGGAAGTCACCTATACAACATGGCAACCAGCACAATGTCCCCCATGCAATATGGCTGACTTGGAAGTCACCTATGCAATACAACCAGCACAATGTCCCCCATGCAATATGGCTGACTTGGAAGTCACCTATACAACACAACCAGCACAATGTCCCCCATGCAATATGGCTGACTTGGAAGTCACCTATACAACACAACCAGCACAATGTCCCCCATGCAATATGGCTGACTTGGAAGTCACCTATAGAACATGGCAACCAGCACAATGTCGCCCAAGCAATATGGCTGACTTGGAAGTCACCTATACAACATGGCCACCAGCACAATGTCCCCCAAGCAATATGGCTGACTTGGAAGTCACCTATACAACACAACCAGCACAATGTCCCCCATGCAATATGGCTGACTTGGAAGTCACCTATACAACATGGCAACCAGCACAATGTCCCCCATGCAATATGGCTGACTTGGAAGTCACCTATACAACATGGCAACCAGCACAATGTCCCCCATGCAATATGGCTGACTTGGAAGTCACCTATACAAGACAACCAGCACAATGTCCCCATGCAATATGGCTGACTTGGAAGTCACCTATAGAACATGGCCACCAGCACAATGTCCCCCATGCAATATGGCTGACTTGGAAGTCACCTATACAACATGGCAACCAGCACAATGTCCCCCAAGCAATATGGCTCACTTGGAAGTCACCTATACAACATGGCAACCAGCACAATGTCCCCCATGCAATATGGCTGACTTGGAAGTCACCTATACAACACAACCAGCACAATGTCCCCCATGCAATATGGCTGACTTGGAACTCACCTATACAACACAACCAGCACAATGTCCCCCATGCAATATGGCTGACTTGGAAGTCACCTATAGAACATGGCAACCAGCACAATGTCCCCCAAGCAATATGGCTGACTTGGAAGTCACCTATACAACATGGCCACCAGCACAATGTCCCCCAAGCAATATGGCTGACTTGGAAGTCACCTATACAACACAACCAGCACAATGTCCCCCATGCAATATGGCTGACTTGGAAGTCACCTATACAACATGGCAACCAGCACAATGTCCCCCATGCAATATGGCTGACTTGGAAGTCACCTATACAACATGGCAACCAGCACAATGTCCCCCATGCAATATGGCTGACTTGGAAGTCACCTATACAAGACAACCAGCACAATGTCCCCATGCAATATGGCTAACTTGGAAGTCACCTATAGAACATGGCCACCAGCACAATGTCCCCCATGCAATATGGCTGACTTGGAAGTCACCTATACAATACAACCAGCACAATGTTCCCCATGCAATATGGCTGATTTGGAAGTCACCTATACAACACAACCAGCACAATGTCCCCCATGCAACATGGCTGACTTGGAAGTCACCTATACAACATGGCAACCAGCACAATGTCCCCCATGCAATATGGCCGACTTGGAAGTCACCTATGCAATACAACCAGCACAATATCCCCCATGCAATATGGCTGACTTGGAAGTCACCTATACAACACAACCAGCACAATGTCCCCCATGCAATATGGCTGACTTGGAAGTCACCTATACAACACAACCAGCACAATGTCCCCCATGCAATATGGCTGACTTGGAAGTCACCTATAGAACATGGCAACCAGCACAATGTCCCCCAAGCAATATGGCTGACTTGGAAGTCACCTATACAACATGGCCACCAGCACAATGTCCCCCAAGCAATATGGCTGACTTGGAAGTCACCTATACAACACAACTAGCACAATGTCCCCCATGCAATATGGCTGACTTGGAAGTCACCTATACAACATGGCAACCAGCACAATGTCCCCCATGCAATATGGCTGACTTGGAAGTCACCTATACAACATGGCAACCAGCACAATGTCCCCCAAGCAATATGGCTGACTTGGAAGTCACCTATACAACACAACTAGCACAATGTCCCCCATGCAATATGGCTGACTTGGAAGTCACCTATACAACACAACCAGCACAATGTCCCCCAAGCAATATGGCTCACTTGGAAGTCACCTATACAACATGGCAACCAGCACAATGTCCCCCATGCAATATGGCTGACTTGGAAGTCACCTATACAACATGGCAACCAGCACAATGTCCCCCATGCAATATGGCTGACTTGGAAGTCACCTATACAATACAACCAGCACAATGTCCCCCAGGCAATATGGCTGACTTGGAAGTCACCTATACAACATGGCAACCAGCACAATGTCCCCCAAGCAATATGGCTGACTTGGAAGTCACCTATACAACATGGCAACCAGCACAATGTCCCCCATGCAATATGGCTGACTTGGAAGTCACCTATAGAACATGGCCACCAGCACAATGTCTCCCATGCAATATGGCTGACTTGGAAGTCACCTATACAACATGGCAACCAGCACAATGTCCCCCATGCAATATGGCTGACTTGGAAGTCACCTATACAATACAACCAGCACAATGTCCCCCAAGCAATATGGCTGACTTGGAAGTCACCTATACAAGACAACCAGCACAATGTCCCCCATGCAATATGGCTGACTTGGAAGTCACCTATACAATACAACCAGCACAATGTTCCCCATGCAATATGGCTGATTTGGAAGTAACCTATACAACACAACCAGCACAATGTCCCCCATGCAATATGGCTGACTTGGAAGTCACCTATACAACATGGCAACCAGCACAATGTCCCCCATGCAATATGGCTGACTTGGAAGTCACCTATGCAATACAACCAGCACAATGTCCCCCATGCAATATGGCTGACTTGGAAGTCACCTATACAACACAACCAGCACAATGTCCCCCATGCAATATGGCTGACTTGGAAGTCACCTATACAACACAACCAGCACAATGTCCCCCATGCAATATGGCTGACTTGGAAGTCACCTATAGAACATGGCAACCAGCACAATGTCGCCCAAGCAATATGGCTGACTTGGAAGTCACCTATACAACATGGCCACCAGCACAATGTCCCCGAAGCAATATGGCTGACTTGGAAGTCACCTATACAACACAACCAGCACAATGTCCCCCATGCAATATGGCTGACTTGGAAGTCACCTATACAACATGGCAACCAGCACAATGTCCCCCATGCAATATGGCTGACTTGGAAGTCACCTATACAACATGGCAACCAGCACAATGTCCCCCATGCAATATGGCTGACTTGGAAGTCACCTATACAAGACAACCAGCACAATGTCCCCATGCAATATGGCTGACTTGGAAGTCACCTATAGAACATGGCCACCAGCACAATGTCCCCCATGCAATATGGCTGACTTGGAAGTCACCTATACAACATGGCAACCAGCACAATGTCCCCCAAGCAATATGGCTCACTTGGAAGTCACCTATACAACATGGCAACCAGCACAATGTCCCCCATGCAATATGGCTGACTTGGAAGTCACCTATACAACACAACCAGCACAATGTCCCCCATGCAATATGGCTGACTTGGAACTCACCTATACAACACAACCAGCACAATGTCCCCCATGCAATATGGCTGACTTGGAAGTCACCTATAGAACATGGCAACCAGCACAATGTCCCCCAAGCAATATGGCTGACTTGGAAGTCACCTATACAACATGGCCACCAGCACAATGTCCCCCAAGCAATATGGCTGACTTGGAAGTCACCTATACAACACAACCAGCACAATGTCCCCCATGCAATATGGCTGACTTGGAAGTCACCTATACAACATGGCAACCAGCACAATGTCCCCCATGCAATATGGCTGACTTGGAAGTCACCTATACAACATGGCAACCAGCACAATGTCCCCCAAGCAATATGGCTCACTTGGAAGTCACCTATACAACATGGCAACCAGCACAATGTCCCCATGCAATATGGCTGACTTGGAAGTCACCTATACAACACAACCAGCACAATGTCCCCCATGCAATATGGCTGACTTGGAACTCACCTATACAACACAACCAGCACAATGTCCCCCATGCAATATGGCTGACTTGGAAGTCACCTATAGAACATGGCAACCAGCACAATGTCCCCCAAGCAATATGGCTGACTTGGAAGTCACCTATACAACATGGCCACCAGCACAATGTCCCCCAAGCAATATGGCTGACTTGGAAGTCACCTATACAACACAACCAGCACAATGTCCCCCATGCAATATGGCTGACTTGGAAGTCACCTATACAACATGGCAAACAGCACAATGTCCCCCATGCAATATGGCTGACTTGGAAGTCACCTATACAACATGGCAACCAGCACAATGTCCCCCATGCAATATGGCTGACTTGGAAGTCACCTATACAAGACAACCAGCACAATGTCCCCATGCAATATGGCTGACTTGGAAGTCACCTATAGAACATGGCCACCAGCACAATGTCCCCCATGCAATATGGCTGACTTGGAAGTCACCTATACAACATGGCAACCAGCACAATGTCCCCCAAGCAATATGGCTCACTTGGAAGTCACCTATACAACATGGCAACCAGCACAATGTCCCCCATGCAATATGGCTGACTTGGAAGTCACCTATACAACATGGCAACCAGCACAATGTCCCCCATGCAATATGGCTGACTTGGAAGTCACCTATACAATACAACCAGCACAATGTCCCCCAGGCAATATGGCTGACTTGGAAGTCACCTATACAACATGGCAACCAGCACAATGTCCCCCAAGCAATATGGCTGACTTGGAAGTCACCTATACAACATGGCAACCAGCACAATGTCCCCCATGCAATATGGCTGACTTGGAAGTCACCTATACAATACAACCAGCACAATGTCCCCCAGGCAATATGGCTGACTTGGAAGTCACCTATACAACATGGCAACCAGCACAATGTCCCCCATGCAATATGGCTGACTTGGAAGTCACCTATACAATACAACCAGCACAATGTCCCCCAAGCAATATGGCTGACTTGGAAGTCACCTATACAAGACAACCAGCACAATGTCCCCCATGCAATATGGCTGACTTGGAAGTCACCTATACAATACAACCAGCACAATGTTCCCCATGCAATATGGCTGATTTGGAAGTAACCTATACAACACAACCAGCACAATGTCCCCCATGCAATATGGCTGACTTGGAAGTCACCTATACAACATGGCAACCAGCACAATGTCCCCCATGCAATATGGCTGACTTGGAAGTCACCTATGCAATACAACCAGCACAATGTCCCCCATGCAATATGGCTGACTTGGAAGTCACCTATACAACACAACCAGCACAATGTCCCCCATGCAATATGGCTGACTTGGAAGTCACCTATACAACACAACCAGCACAATGTCCCCCATGCAATATGGCTGACTTGGAAGTCACCTATAGAACATGGCAACCAGCACAATGTCGCCCAAGCAATATGGCTGACTTGGAAGTCACCTATACAACATGGCCACCAGCACAATGTCCCCCAAGCAATATGGCTGACTTGGAAGTCACCTATACAACACAACCAGCACAATGTCCCCCATGCAATATGGCTGACTTGGAAGTCACCTATACAACATGGCAACCAGCACAATGTCCCCCATGCAATATGGCTGACTTGGAAGTCACCTATACAACATGGCAACCAGCACAATGTCCCCCATGCAATATGGCTGACTTGGAAGTCACCTATACAAGACAACCAGCACAATGTCCCCATGCAATATGGCTGACTTGGAAGTCACCTATAGAACATGGCCACCAGCACAATGTCCCCCATGCAATATGGCTGACTTGGAAGTCACCTATACAACATGGCAACCAGCACAATGTCCCCCAAGCAATATGGCTCACTTGGAAGTCACCTATACAACATGGCAACCAGCACAATGTCCCCCATGCAATATGGCTGACTTGGAAGTCACCTATACAACACAACCAGCACAATGTCCCCCATGCAATATGGCTGACTTGGAACTCACCTATACAACACAACCAGCACAATGTCCCCCATGCAATATGGCTGACTTGGAAGTCACCTATAGAACATGGCAACCAGCACAATGTCCCCCAAGCAATATGGCTGACTTGGAAGTCACCTATACAACATGGCCACCAGCACAATGTCCCCCAAGCAATATGGCTGACTTGGAAGTCACCTATACAACACAACCAGCACAATGTCCCCCATGCAATATGGCTGACTTGGAAGTCACCTATACAACATGGCAACCAGCACAATGTCCCCCATGCAATATGGCTGACTTGGAAGTCACCTATACAACATGGCAACCAGCACAATGTCCCCCATGCAATATGGCTGACTTGGAAGTCACCTATACAAGACAACCAGCACAATGTCCCCATGCAATATGGCTAACTTGGAAGTCACCTATAGAACATGGCCACCAGCACAATGTCCCCCATGCAATATGGCTGACTTGGAAGTCACCTATACAATACAACCAGCACAATGTTCCCCATGCAATATGGCTGATTTGGAAGTCACCTATACAACACAACCAGCACAATGTCCCCCATGCAACATGGCTGACTTGGAAGTCACCTATACAACATGGCAACCAGCACAATGTCCCCCATGCAATATGGCCGACTTGGAAGTCACCTATGCAATACAACCAGCACAATATCCCCCATGCAATATGGCTGACTTGGAAGTCACCTATACAACACAACCAGCACAATGTCCCCCATGCAATATGGCTGACTTGGAAGTCACCTATACAACACAACCAGCACAATGTCCCCCATGCAATATGGCTGACTTGGAAGTCACCTATAGAACATGGCAACCAGCACAATGTCCCCCAAGCAATATGGCTGACTTGGAAGTCACCTATACAACATGGCCACCAGCACAATGTCCCCCAAGCAATATGGCTGACTTGGAAGTCACCTATACAACACAACTAGCACAATGTCCCCCATGCAATATGGCTGACTTGGAAGTCACCTATACAACATGGCAACCAGCACAATGTCCCCCATGCAATATGGCTGACTTGGAAGTCACCTATACAACATGGCAACCAGCACAATGTCCCCCAAGCAATATGGCTGACTTGGAAGTCACCTATACAACACAACTAGCACAATGTCCCCCATGCAATATGGCTGACTTGGAAGTCACCTATACAACACAACCAGCACAATGTCCCCCAAGCAATATGGCTCACTTGGAAGTCACCTATACAACATGGCAACCAGCACAATGTCCCCCATGCAATATGGCTGACTTGGAAGTCACCTATACAACATGGCAACCAGCACAATGTCCCCCATGCAATATGGCTGACTTGGAAGTCACCTATACAATACAACCAGCACAATGTCCCCCAGGCAATATGGCTGACTTGGAAGTCACCTATACAACATGGCAACCAGCACAATGTCCCCCAAGCAATATGGCTGACTTGGAAGTCACCTATACAACATGGCAACCAGCACAATGTCCCCCATGCAATATGGCTGACTTGGAAGTCACCTATAGAACATGGCCACCAGCACAATGTCTCCCATGCAATATGGCTGACTTGGAAGTCACCTATACAACATGGCAACCAGCACAATGTCCCCCATGCAATATGGCTGACTTGGAAGTCACCTATACAATACAACCAGCACAATGTCCCCCAAGCAATATGGCTGACTTGGAAGTCACCTATACAAGACAACCAGCACAATGTCCCCCATGCAATATGGCTGACTTGGAAGTCACCTATACAATACAACCAGCACAATGTTCCCCATGCAATATGGCTGATTTGGAAGTAACCTATACAACACAACCAGCACAATGTCCCCCATGCAATATGGCTGACTTGGAAGTCACCTATACAACATGGCAACCAGCACAATGTCCCCCATGCAATATGGCTGACTTGGAAGTCACCTATGCAATACAACCAGCACAATGTCCCCCATGCAATATGGCTGACTTGGAAGTCACCTATACAACACAACCAGCACAATGTCCCCCATGCAATATGGCTGACTTGGAAGTCACCTATACAACACAACCAGCACAATGTCCCCCATGCAATATGGCTGACTTGGAAGTCACCTATAGAACATGGCAACCAGCACAATGTCGCCCAAGCAATATGGCTGACTTGGAAGTCACCTATACAACATGGCCACCAGCACAATGTCCCCGAAGCAATATGGCTGACTTGGAAGTCACCTATACAACACAACCAGCACAATGTCCCCCATGCAATATGGCTGACTTGGAAGTCACCTATACAACATGGCAACCAGCACAATGTCCCCCATGCAATATGGCTGACTTGGAAGTCACCTATACAACATGGCAACCAGCACAATGTCCCCCATGCAATATGGCTGACTTGGAAGTCACCTATACAAGACAACCAGCACAATGTCCCCATGCAATATGGCTGACTTGGAAGTCACCTATAGAACATGGCCACCAGCACAATGTCCCCCATGCAATATGGCTGACTTGGAAGTCACCTATACAACATGGCAACCAGCACAATGTCCCCCAAGCAATATGGCTCACTTGGAAGTCACCTATACAACATGGCAACCAGCACAATGTCCCCCATGCAATATGGCTGACTTGGAAGTCACCTATACAACACAACCAGCACAATGTCCCCCATGCAATATGGCTGACTTGGAACTCACCTATACAACACAACCAGCACAATGTCCCCCATGCAATATGGCTGACTTGGAAGTCACCTATAGAACATGGCAACCAGCACAATGTCCCCCAAGCAATATGGCTGACTTGGAAGTCACCTATACAACATGGCCACCAGCACAATGTCCCCCAAGCAATATGGCTGACTTGGAAGTCACCTATACAACACAACCAGCACAATGTCCCCCATGCAATATGGCTGACTTGGAAGTCACCTATACAACATGGCAACCAGCACAATGTCCCCCATGCAATATGGCTGACTTGGAAGTCACCTATACAACATGGCAACCAGCACAATGTCCCCCAAGCAATATGGCTCACTTGGAAGTCACCTATACAACATGGCAACCAGCACAATGTCCCCATGCAATATGGCTGACTTGGAAGTCACCTATACAACACAACCAGCACAATGTCCCCCATGCAATATGGCTGACTTGGAACTCACCTATACAACACAACCAGCACAATGTCCCCCATGCAATATGGCTGACTTGGAAGTCACCTATAGAACATGGCAACCAGCACAATGTCCCCCAAGCAATATGGCTGACTTGGAAGTCACCTATACAACATGGCCACCAGCACAATGTCCCCCAAGCAATATGGCTGACTTGGAAGTCACCTATACAACACAACCAGCACAATGTCCCCCATGCAATATGGCTGACTTGGAAGTCACCTATACAACATGGCAAACAGCACAATGTCCCCCATGCAATATGGCTGACTTGGAAGTCACCTATACAACATGGCAACCAGCACAATGTCCCCCATGCAATATGGCTGACTTGGAAGTCACCTATACAAGACAACCAGCACAATGTCCCCATGCAATATGGCTGACTTGGAAGTCACCTATAGAACATGGCCACCAGCACAATGTCCCCCATGCAATATGGCTGACTTGGAAGTCACCTATACAACATGGCAACCAGCACAATGTCCCCCAAGCAATATGGCTCACTTGGAAGTCACCTATACAACATGGCAACCAGCACAATGTCCCCCATGCAATATGGCTGACTTGGAAGTCACCTATAGTACATGGCCACCAGCACAATGTCCCCCATGCAACACGGCTGACTTGAAAGTCACCTATACAAGACAACCAGCACAATGTCCCCCATGCAATATGGCTGACTTGGAAGTCACCTATACAACACAACCAGCACAATGTCCCCCAAGCAATATGGCTCACTTGGAAGTCACCTATACAACATGGCAACCAGCACAATGTCCCCCATGCAATATGGCTGACTTGGAAGTCACCTATACAACATGGCAACCAGCACAATGTCCCCCATGCAATATGGCTGACTTGGAAGTCACCTATACAATACAACCAGCACAATGTCCCCCAAGCAATATGGCTGACTTGGAAGTCACCTATACAACATGGCAACCAGCACAATGTCCCCCATGCAATATGGCTGACTTGGAAGTCACCTATAGAACATGGCCACCAGCACAATGTCCCCCATGCAATATGGCTGACTTGGAAGTCACCTATACAACATGGCAACCAGCACAATGTCCCCCATGCAATATGGCTGACTTGGAAGTCACCTATACAATACAACCAGCACAATGTCCCCCAAGCAATATGGCTGACTTGGAAGTCACCTATACAAGACAACCAGCACAATGTCCCCCATGCAATAAGGCTGACTTGGAAGTCACCTATACAATACAACCAGCACAATGTTCCCCATGCAATATGGCTGATTTGGAAGTCACCTATACAACACAACCAGCACAATGTCCCCCATGCAATATGGCTGACTTGGAAGTCACCTATACAACATGGCAACCAGCACAATGTCCCCCATGCAATATGGCTGACTTGGAAGTCACCTATGCAATACAACCAGCACAATGTCCCCCATGCAATATGGCTGACTTGGAAGTCACCTATACAACACAACCAGCACAATGTCCCCCATGCAATATGGCTGACTTAGAAGTCACCTATACAACACAACCAGCACAATGTCCCCCAAGCAATATGGCTGACTTGGAAGTCACCTATACAACATGGCCACCAGCACAATGTCCCTCAAGCAATATGGCTGACTTGGAAGTCACCTATACAACACAACCAGCACAATGTCCCCCATGCAATATGGCTGACTTGGAAGTCACCTATAGAACATGGCAACCAGCACAATGTCCCCCAAGCAATATGGCTGACTTGGAAGTCACCTATACAACATGGCCACCAGCACAATGTCCCCCAAGCAATATGGCTGACTTGGAAGACACCTATACAACACAACCAGCACAATGTCCCCCATGCAATATGGCTGACTTGGAAGTCACCTATACAACATGGCAACCAGCACAATGTCCCCCATGCAATATGGCTGACTTGGAAGTCACCTATACAAGACAACCAGCACAAAGTCCCCATGCAATATGGCTGACTTGGAAGTCACCTATAGAACATGGCCACCAGCACAGTGTCCCCCATGCAATATGGCTGACTTGGAAGTCACCTATACAACATGGCAACCAGCACAATGTCCCCCAAGCAATATGGCTCACTTGGAAGTCACCTATACAACATGGCAACCAGCACAATGTCCCCCATGCAATATGGCTGACTTGGAAGTCACCTATACAACACAACCAGCACAATGTCCCCCATGCAATATGGCTGACTTGGAACTCACCTATACAACACAACCAGCACAATGTCCCCCATGCAATATGGCTGACTTGGAAGTCACCTATAGAACATGGCAACCAGCACAATGTCCCCCAAGCAATATGGCTGACTTGGAAGTCACCTATACAACATGGCCACCAGCACAATGTCCCCCAAGCAATATGGCTGACTTGGAAGTCACCTATACAACACAACCAGCACAATGTCCCCCATGCAATATGGCTGACTTGGAAGTCACCTATACAACATGGCAACCAGCACAATGTCCCCCAAGCAATATGGCTCACTTGGAAGTCACCTATACAACATGGCAACCAGCACAATGTCCCCCATGCAATATGGCTGACTTGGAAGTCACCTATACAAGACAACCAGCACAATGTCCCCATGCAATATGGCTGACTTGGAAGTCACCTATAGAACATGGCCACCAGCACAATGTCCCCCATGCAATATGGCTGACTTGGAAGTCACCTATACAACATGGCAAACCAGCACAATGTCCCCCAAGCAATATGGCTCACTTGGAAGTCACCTATACAACATGGCAACCAGCACAATGTCCCCCATGCAATATGGCTGACTTGGAAGTCACCTATACAACACAACCAGCACAATGTCCCCCATGCAATATGGCTGACTTGGAACTCACCTATACAACACAACCAGCACAATGTCCCCCATGCAATATGGCTGACTTGGAAGTCACCTATAGAACATGGCAACCAGCACAATGTCCCCCAAGCAATATGGCTGACTTGGAAGTCACCTATACAACATGGCCACCAGCACAATGTCCCCCAAGCAATATGGCTGACTTGGAAGTCACCTATACAAGACAACCAGCACAATGTCCCCATGCAATATGGCTGACTTGGAAGTCACCTATACAACATGGCAACCAGCACAATGTCCCCCAAGCAATATGGCTCACTTGGAAGTCACCTATACAACATGGCAACCAGCACAATGTCCCCCATGCAATATGGCTGACTTGGAAGTCACCTATAGTACATGGCCACCAGCACAATGTCCCCCATGCAACACGGCTGACTTGAAAGTCACCTATACAAGACAACCAGCACAATGTCCCCCATGCAATATGGCTGACTTGGAAGTCACCTATACAACACAACCAGCACAATGTCCCCCAAGCAATATGGCTCACTTGGAAGTCACCTATACAACATGGCAACCAGCACAATGTCCCCCATGCAATATGGCTGACTTGGAAGTCACCTATACAACATGGCAACCAGCACAATGTCCCCCATGCAATATGGCTAACTTGGAAGTCACCTATACAATACAACCAGCACAATGTCCCCCAGGCAATATGGCTGACTTGGAAGTCACCTATACAACATGGCAACCAGCACAATGTCCCCCAAGCAATATGGCTGACTTGGAAGTCACCTATGCAACATGGCAACCAGCACAATGTCCCCCATGCAATATGGCTGACTTGGAAGTCACCTATAGAACATGGCCACCAGCACAATGTCCCCCATGCAATATGGCTGACTTGGAAGTCACCTATACAACATGGCAACCAGCACAATGTCCCCCATGCAATATGGCTGACTTGGAAGTCACCTATACAACATGGCAACCAGCACAATGTCCCCCATGCAATATGGCTGACTTGGAAGTCACCTATGCAATACAACCAGCACAATGTCCCCCATGCAATATGGCTGACTTGGAAGTCACCTATACAACACAACCAGCACAATGTCCCCCATGCAATATGGCTGACTTGGAAGTCACCTATACAACACAACCAGCACAATGTCCCCCATGCAATATGGCTGACTTGGAAGTCACCTATAGAACATGGCAACCAGCACAATGTCCCCCAAGCAATATGGCTGACTTGGAAGTCACCTATACAACATGGCCACCAGCACAATGTCCCCCAAGCAATATGGCTGACTTGGAAGTCACCTATACAAGACAACCAGCACAATGTCCCCATGCAATATGGCTGACTTGGAAGTCACCTATACAACATGGCAACCAGCACAATGTCCCCCAAGCAATATGGCTCACTTGGAAGTCACCTATACAACATGGCAACCAGCACAATGTCCCCCATGCAATATGGCTGACTTGGAAGTCACCTATAGTACATGGCCACCAGCACAATGTCCCCCAAGCAATATGGCTCACTTGGAAGTCACCTATACAACATGGCAACCAGCACAATGTCCCCCATGCAACACGGCTGACTTGAAAGTCACCTATACAAGACAACCAGCACAATGTCCCCATGCAATATGGCTGACTTGGAAGTCACCTATACAACATGGCAACCAGCACAATGTCCCCCATGCAATATGGCTGACTTGGAAGTCACCTATACAAGACAACCAGCACAATGTCCCCATGCAATATGGCTGACTTGGAAGTCACCTATAGAACATGGCCACCAGCACAATGTCCCCCATGCAATATGGCTGACTTGGAAGTCACCTATAGAACATGGCAACCAGCACAATGTCCCCCAAGCAATATGGCTCACTTGGAAGTCACCTATACAACATGGCAACCAGCACAATGTCCCCCATGCAATATGGCTGACTTGGAAGTCACCTATACAACACAACCAGCACAATGTCCCCCATGCAATATGGCTGACTTGGAAGTCACCTATACAACATGGCAACCAGCACAATGTCCCCCATGCAATATGGCTGACTTGGAAGTCACCTATACAAGACAACCAGCACAATGTCCCCATGCAATATGGCTGACTTGGAAGTCACCTATAGAACATGGCCACCAGCACAATGTCCCCCATGCAATATGGCTGACTTGGAAGTCACCTATACAACATGGCAACCAGCACTATGTCCCCCAAGCAATATGGCTCACTTGGAAGTCACCTATACAACATCGCAACCAGCACAATGTCCCCCATGCAATATGGCTGACTTGGAAGTCACCTATAGTACATGGCCACCAGCACAATGTCCCCCATGCAACACGGCTGACTTGAAAGTCACCTATACAAGACAACCAGCACAATGTCCCCCATGCAATATGGCTGACTTGGAAGTCACCTATACAACACAACCAGCACAATGTCCCCCAAGCAATATGGCTCACTTGGAAGTCACCTATACAACATGGCAACCAGCACAATGTCCCCCATGCAATATGGCTGACTTGGAAGTCACCTATACAACATGGCAACCAGCACAATGTCCCCCATGCAATATGGCTGACTTGGAAGTCACCTATACAATACAACCAGCACAATGTCCCCCAGGCAATATGGCTGACTTGGAAGTCACCTATACAACATGGCAACCAGCACAATGTCCCCCAAGCAATATGGCTGACTTGGAAGTCACCTATACAACATGGCAACCAGCACAATGTCCCCCATGCAATATGGCTGACTTGGAAGTCACCTATAGAACATGGCCACCAGCACAATGTCCCCCATGCAATATGGCTGACTTGGAAGTCACCTATACAACATGGCAACCAGCACAATGTCCCCCATGCAATATGGCTGACTTGGAAGTCACCTATACAATACAACCAGCACAATGTCCCCCAAGCAATATGGCTGACTTGGAAGTCACCTATACAAGACAACCAGCACAATGTCCCCCATGCAATATGGCTGACTTGGAAGTCACCTATACAATACAACCAGCACAATGTTCCCCATGCAATATGGCTGATTTGGAAGTCACCTATACAACACAACCAGCACAATGTCCCCCATGCAATATGGCTGACTTGGAAGTCACCTATACAACATGGCAACCAGCACAATGTCCCCCATGCAATATGGCTGACTTGGAAGTCACCTATGCAATACAACCAGCACAATGTCCCCCATGCAATATGGCTGACTTGGAAGTCACCTATACAACACAACCAGCACAATGTCCCCCATGCAATATGGCTGACTTGGAAGTCACCTATACAACACAACCAGCACAATGTCCCCCATGCAATATGGCTGACTTGGAAGTCACCTATAGAACATGGCAACCAGCACAATGTCCCCCAAGCAATATGGCTGACTTGGAAGTCACCTATACAACATGGCCACCAGCACAATGTCCCTCAAGCAATATGGCTGACTTGGAAGTCACCTATACAACACAACCAGCACAATGTCCCCCATGCAATATGGCTGACTTGGAAGTCACCTATAGAACATGGCAACCAGCACAATGTCCCCCAAGCAATATGGCTGACTTGGAAGTCACCTATACGACATGGCCACCAGCACAATGTCCCCCAAGCAATATGGCTGACTTGGAAGACACCTATACAACACAACCAGCACAATGTCCCCCATGCAATATGGCTGACTTGGAAGTCACCTATACAACATGGCAACCAGCACAATGTCCCCCATGCAATATGGCTGACTTGGAAGTCACCTATACAAGACAACCAGCACAATGTCCCCATGCAATATGGCTGACTTGGAAGTCACCTATAGAACATGGCCACCAGCACAATGTCCCCCATGCAATATGGCTGACTTGGAAGTCACCTATACAACATGGCAACCAGCACAATGTCCCCCAAGCAATATGGCTCACTTAGAAGTCACCTATACAACATGGCAACCAGCACAATGTCCCCCATGCAATATGGCTGACTTGGAAGTCACCTATACAACACAACCAGCACAATGTCCCCCATGCAATATGGCTGACTTGGAACTCACCTATACAACACAACCAGCACAATGTCCCCCATGCAATATGGCTGACTTGGAAGTCACCTATAGAACATGGCAACCAGCACAATGTCCCCCATGCAATATGGCTGACTTGGAAGTCACCTATACAACACAACCAGCACAATGTCCCCCATGCAATATGGCTGACTTGGAAGTCACCTATACAACATGGCAACCAGCACAATGTCCCCCATGCAATATGGCTGACTTGGAAGTCACCTATACAAGACAACCAGCACAATGTCCCCATGCAATATGGCTGACTTGGAAGTCACCTATAGAACATGGCCACCAGCACAATGTCCCCCATGCAATATGGCTGACTTGGAAGTCACCTATACAACATGGCAACCAGCACTATGTCCCCCAAGCAATATGGCTCACTTGGAAGTCACCTATACAACATCGCAACCAGCACAATGTCCCCCATGCAATATGGCTGACTTGGAAGTCACCTATAGTACATGGCCACCAGCACAATGTCCCCCATGCAACACGGCTGACTTGAAAGTCACCTATACAAGACAACCAGCACAATGTCCCCCATGCAATATGGCTGACTTGGAAGTCACCTATACAACACAACCAGCACAATGTCCCCCAAGCAATATGGCTCACTTGGAAGTCACCTATACAACATGGCAACCAGCACAATGTCCCCCATGCAATATGGCTGACTTGGAAGTCACCTATACAACATGGCAACCAGCACAATGTCCCCCATGCAATATGGCTGACTTGGAAGTCACCTATACAATACAACCAGCACAATGTCCCCCAGGCAATATGGCTGACTTGGAAGTCACCTATACAACATGGCAACCAGCACAATGTCCCCCAAGCAATATGGCTGACTTGGAAGTCACCTATACAACATGGCAACCAGCACAATGTCCCCCATGCAATATGGCTGACTTGGAAGTCACCTATAGAACATGGCCACCAGCACAATGTCCCCCATGCAATATGGCTGACTTGGAAGTCACCTATACAACATGGCAACCAGCACAATGTCCCCCATGTAATATGGCTGACTTGGAAGTCACCTATACAATACAACCAGCACAATGTCCCCCAAGCAATATGGCTGACTTGGAAGTCACCTATACAAGACAACCAGCACAATGTCCCCCATGCAATATGGCTGACTTGGAAGTCACCGATACAATACAACCAGCACAATGTTCCCCATGCAATATGGCTGATTTGGAAGTCACCTATACAACACAACCAGCACAATGTCCCCCATGCAATATGGCTGACTTGGAAGTCACCTATACAACATGGCAACCAGCACAATGTCCCCCATGCAATATGGCTGACTTGGAAGTCACCTATGCAATACAACCAGCACAATGTCCCCCATGCAATATGGCTGACTTGGAAGTCACCTATACAACACAACCAGCACAATGTCCCCCATGCAATATGGCTGACTTGGAAGTCACCTATACAACACAACCAGCACAATGTCCCCCATGCAATATGGCTGACTTGGAAGTCACCTATAGAACATGGCAACCAGCACAATGTCCCCCAAGCAATATGGCTGACTTGGAAGTCACCTATACAACATGGCCACCAGCACAATGTCCCTCAAGCAATATGGCTGACTTGGAAGTCACCTATACAACACAACCAGCACAATGTCCCCCATGCAATATGGCTGACTTGGAAGTCACCTATAGAACATGGCAACCAGCACAATGTCCCCCAAGCAATATGGCTGACTTGGAAGTCACCTATACGACATGGCCACCAGCACAATGTCCCCCAAGCAATATGGCTGACTTGGAAGACACCTATACAACACAACCAGCACAATGTCCCCCATGCAATATGGCTGACTTGGAAGTCACCTATACAACATGGCAACCAGCACAATGTCCCCCATGCAATATGGCTGACTTGGAAGTCACCTATACAAGACAACCAGCACAATGTCCCCATGCAATATGGCTGACTTGGAAGTCACCTATAGAACATGGCCACCAGCACAATGTCCCCCATGCAATATGGCTGACTTGGAAGTCACCTATACAACATGGCAACCAGCACAATGTCCCCCAAGCAATATGGCTCACTTAGAAGTCACCTATACAACATGGCAACCAGCACAATGTCCCCCATGCAATATGGCTGACTTGGAAGTCACCTATACAACACAACCAGCACAATGTCCCCCATGCAATATGGCTGACTTGGAACTCACCTATACAACACAACCAGCACAATGTCCCCCATGCAATATGGCTGACTTGGAAGTCACCTATAGAACATGGCAACCAGCACAATGTCCCCCAAGCAATATGGCTGACTTGGAAGTCACCTATACAACATGGCCACCAGCACAATGTCCCCCAAGCAATATGGCTGACTTGGAAGTCACCTATACAACACAACCAGCACAATGTCCCCCATGCAATATGGCTGACTTGGAAGTCACCTATACAACATGGCAACCAGCACAATGTCCCCCATGCAATATGGCTGACTTGGAAGTCACCTATACAACATGGCAACCAGCACAATGTCCCCCATGCAATATGGCTGACTTGGAAGTCACCTATACAAGACAACCAGCACAATGTCCCCATGCAATATGGCTGACTTGGAAGTCACCTATAGAACATGGCCACCAGCACAATGTACCCCATGCAATATGGCTGACTTGGAAGTCACCTATACAACATGGCAACCAGCACAATGTCCCCCAAGCAATATGGCTCACTTGGAAGTCACCTATACAACATGGCAACCAGCACAATGTCCCCCATGCAATATGGCTGACTTGGAAGTCACCTATACAAGACAACCAGCACAATGTCCCCATGCAATATGGCTGACTTGGAAGTCACCTATAGAACATGGCCACCAGCACAATGTCCCCCATGCAATATGGCTGACTTGGAAGTCACCTATACAACATGGCAAACCAGCACAATGTCCCCCAAGCAATATGGCTCACTTGGAAGTCACCTATACAACATGGCAACCAGCACAATGTCCCCCATGCAATATGGCTGACTTGGAAGTCACCTATACAACACAACCAGCACAATGTCCCCCATGCAATATGGCTGACTTGGAACTCACCTATACAACACAACCAGCACAATGTCCCCCATGCAATATGGCTGACTTGGAAGTCACCTATAGAACATGGCAACCAGCACAATGTCCCCCAAGCAATATGGCTGACTTGGAAGTCACCTATACAACATGGCCACCAGCACAATGTCCCCCAAGCAATATGGCTGACTTGGAAGTCACCTATACAAGACAACCAGCACAATGTCCCCATGCAATATGGCTGACTTGGAAGTCACCTATACAACATGGCAACCAGCACAATGTCCCCCAAGCAATATGGCTCACTTGGAAGTCACCTATACAACATGGCAACCAGCACAATGTCCCCCATGCAATATGGCTGACTTGGAAGTCACCTATAGTACATGGCCACCAGCACAATGTCCCCCATGCAACACGGCTGACTTGAAAGTCACCTATACAAGACAACCAGCACAATGTCCCCCATGCAATATGGCTGACTTGGAAGTCACCTATACAACACAACCAGCACAATGTCCCCCAAGCAATATGGCTCACTTGGAAGTCACCTATACAATACAACCAGCACAATGTCCCCCATGCAATATGGCTGACTTGGAAGTCACCTATACAACACAACCAGCACAATGTCCCCCATGCAATATGGCTGACTTGGAAGTCACCTATACAACACAACCAGCACAATGTCCCCCATGCAATATGGCTCACTTGGAAGTCACCTATACAACATGGCATCCAGCACAATGTCCCCCATGCAATATGGCTGACTTGGAAGTCACCTATACAACATGGCAACCAGCACAATGTCCCCCATGCAATATGGTTGAGTTGGAAGTCACCTATACAACAGGGCAACCAGCACAATGTCCCTAATGCAATATGGTTGACTTGGAAGTCACCTATACAAGAAACCAGCACAATGTCCCCCATGCAATGTGGCTGACTTGGAAGTCACCCATAGAACATGGCCACCAGCACAATGTCCACCATGCAATATGGCTGACTTGGAAGTCACCTATACAACATGGCAACCAGCACAATGTCCCCCAAGCAATATGGCTCACTTGGAAGTCACCTATAGAACATGGCAACCAGCAGAATGTCCCCCAAGCAATATGGCTGACTTGGAAGTCACCTATACAACATGGCAAACCAGCACAATTTCCCCCATGCAATATGGCTGACTTGGAAGTCACCTATAGAACATGGCCACCAGCACAATGTCCCCCATGCAACACGGCTGACTTGGAAGTCACCTATACAAGACAACCAGCACAATGTCCCCCATGCAATATGGCTGACTTGGAAGTCACCTATACAACACAACCAGCACAATGTCCCCCAAGCAATATGGCTCACTTGGAAGTCACCTATACAACATGGCAACCAGCACAATGTCCCCCATGCAATATGGCTGACTTGGAAGTCACCTATACAACATGGCAACCAGCACAATGGCCCCCATGCAATATGGGTGACTTGGAAGTCACCAATACAAGACAACCAGCACAATGTCCCCCATGCAATATGGCTGACTTAGAAGTCACCTATAGGACATGGCAACCAGCACAATGTCCCCCAAGCAATATGGCTGACTTGGAAGTCACCTATACAAGACAACCAGCACAATGTCCCAAATGCAATATGGCTGACTTGGAAGTCACCTATAGAACATGGCCACCAGCACAATGTCCCCCATGCAATATGGCTGACTTGGAAGTCACCTATACAACATGGCAACCAGCACAATGTCCCCCATGCAATATGGCTGACTTGGAAGTCACCTATACAATACAACCAGCACAATGTCCCCCAAGCAATATGGCTGACTTGGAAGTCACCTATACAAGACAACCAGCACAATGTCCCCCATGCAATATGGCTGACTTGGAAGTCACCTATACAATACAACCAGCACAATGTCCCCCATGCAATATGGCTGATTTGGAAGTCACCTATACAACACAACCAGCACAATGTCCCCCATGCAATATGGCTGACTTGGAAGTCACCTATACAAGACAACCAACACAATGTCCCAAATGCAATATGGCTGACTCGGAAGTCACCTATAGAACATGGCCACCAGGACAATGTCCCCCATGCAATATTGCTGACTTGGAAGTCACCTATACAACATGGCAACCAGCACAATGTCCCCCATGCAATATGGCTGACTTGGAAGTCACCTATGCAATACAACCAGCACAATGTCCCCAATGCAATATGGCTGACTTGGAAATCACCTATACAACACAACCAGCACAATGTCCCCCATGCAATATGGCTGACTTGGAAGTCACCTATACAACACAACCAGCACAATGTCCCCCATGCAATATGGCTGACTTGGAAGTCACCTATAGAACATGGCAACCAGCACAATGTCCCCCAAGCAATATGGCTGACTTGGAAGTCACCTATACAACATGGCCACCAGCACAATGTCCCCCAAGCAATATGGCTGACTTGGAAGTCACCTATACAACACAACCAGCACAATGTCCCCCATGCAATATGGCTGACTTGGAAGTCACCTATACAACATGGCAACCAGCACAATGTCCCCCATGCAATATGGCTGACTTGGAAGTCACCTATACAACATGGCAACCAGCACAATGTCCCCCATGCAATATGGCTGACTTGGAAGTCACCTATACAAGACAACCAGCACAATGTCCCCATGCAATATGGCTGACTTGGAAGTCACCTATAGAACATGGCCACCAGCACAATGTCCCCCATGCAATATGGCTGACTTGGAAGTCACCTATACAACATGGCAACCAGCACAATGTCCCCCAAGCAATATGGCTCACTTGGAAGTCACCTATACAACATGGCAACCAGCACAATGTCCCCCATGCAATATGGCTGACTTGGAAGTCACCTATAGTACATGGCCACCAGTACAATGTCCCCCATGCAACACGGCTGACTTGAAAGTCACCTATACAAGACAACCAGCACAATGTCCCCCATGCAATATGGCTGACTTGGAAGTCACCTATACAACACAACCAGCACAATGTCACCCAAGCAATATGGCTCACTTGGAAGTCACCTATACAACATGGCAACCAGCACAATGTCCCCCATGCAATATGGCTGACTTGTAAGTCACCTATACAACATGGCAACCAGCACAATGTCCCCCATGCAATATGGCTGACTTGGAAGTCACCTATACAACATGGCAACCAGCACAATGTCCCCCATGCAATATGGCTGACTTGGAAGTCACCTTTACAACATGGCCACCAGCACAATGTCCCCCATGCAATATGGCTGACTTGGAAGTCACCTATACAATACAACCAGCACAATGTCCCCCATGCAACACGGCTGACTTGGAAGTCACCTATACAAGACAACCAGCACAATGTCCCCCATGCAATATGGCTGACTTGGAAGTCACCTATACAACACAACCAGCACAATGTCCCCCAAGCAAAATGGCTCACTTGGAAGTCACCTATACAACATGGCAACCAGCACAATGTCCCCCATGCAATATGGCTGACTTTCAAGTCAGCCGTGTTGCATGGGGGACATTGTACTGGTGGCCATGTACTATAGGTGACTTCCAAGTCAGCCATATTGCATGGGGGACATTGTGCTGGTTGCCATGTTGTATAGGTGACTTCCAAGTGAGCCATATTGCTTGGGGGACATTGTGCTGGTTGCCATGTTGTATAGGTGACTTCCAAGTCAGCCATATTGCATGGGAGACATTGTGCTGGTGGCCATGTTCTATAGGTGACTTCCAAGTCAGCCATATTGCATGGGGACATTGTGCTGGTTGTCTTGTATAGGTGACTTCCAAGTCAGCCATATTGCATGGGGGACATTGTGCTGGTTGCCATGTTGTATAGGTGACTTCCAAGTCAGCCATATTGCATGGGGGACATTGTGCTGGTTGCCATGTTGTATAGGTGACTTCCAAGTCAGCCATATTGCATGGGGGACATTGTGCTGGTTGTGTTGTATAGGTGACTTCCAAGTCAGCCATATTGCTTGGGGGACATTGTGCTGGTGGCCATGTTGTATAGGTGACTTCCAAGTCAGCCATATTGCTTGGGGGACATTGTGCTGGTTGCCATGTTCTATAGGTGACTTCCAAGTCAGCCATATTGCATGGGGGACATTGTGCTGGTTGTGTTGTATAGGTGACTTCCAAGTCAGCCATATTGCATGGGGGACATTGTGCTGGTTGTGTTGTATAGGTGACTTCCAAGTCAGCCATATTGCATGGGGGACATTGTGCTGGTTGTATTGCATAGGTGACTTCCAAGTCAGCCATATTGCATGGGGGACATTGTGCTGGTTGCCATGTTGTATAGGTGACTTCCAAGTCAGCCATATTGCATGGGGGACATTGTGCTGGTTGTCTTGTATAGGTGACTTCCAAGTCAGCCATATTGCTTGGGGGACATTGTGCTGGTTGCCATGTCCTATAGGTGACTTCTAAGTCAGCCATATTGCATGGGGGACATTGTGCTGGTTGTCTTGTATAGGTGACTTCCAAGTCAGCCATATTGCATGGGGGCCATTGTGCTGGTTGCCATGTTGTATAGGTGACTTCCAAGTCAGCCATATTGCATGGGGGACATTGTGCTGGTTGCCATGTTGTATAGGTGACTTCCAAGTGAGCCATATTGCTTGGGGGACATTGTGCTGGTTGTGTTGTATAGGTGACTTCCAAGTCAGCCATATTGCATGGGGGACATTGTGCTGGTTGTCTTGTATAGGTGACTTCCAAGTCAGCCGTGTTGCATGGGGGACATTGTGCTGGTGGCCATGTTCTATAGGTGACTTCCAAGTCAGCCATATTGCATGGGGGACATTGTGCTGGTTTGCCATGTTGTATAGGTGACTTCCAAGTCAGCCATATTGCTTGGGGGACATTGTGCTGGTTGCCATGTTCTATAGGTGACTTCCAAGTGAGCCATATTGCTTGGGGGACATTGTGCTGGTTGCCATGTTGTATAGGTGACTTCCAAGTCAGCCATATTGCATGGTGGACATTGTGCTGGTGGCCATGTTCTATGGGTGACTTCCAAGTCAGCCACATTGCATGGGGGACATTGTGCTGGTTTCTTGTATAGGTGACTTCCAAGTCAACCATATTGCATTATGGACATTGTGCTGGTTGCCCTGTTGTATAGGTGACTTCCAAGTCAACCATATTGCATGGGGGACATTGTGCTGGTTGCCATGTTGTATATGTGACTTCCAAGTCAGCCATATTGCATGGGGGACATTGTGCTGGATGCCATGTTGTTTAGGTGACTTCCAAGTGAGCCATATTGCATGGGGGACATTGTGCTGGTTGTGTTGTATAGTTGACTTCCAAGTCAGCCATATTGCATGGGGGACATTGTGCTGGTTGTGTTGTATAGGTGACTTCCAAGTCAGCCATATTGCATGGGGGACATTGTGCTGGTTGTATTGTATAGGTGACTTCCAAGTCAGCCATATTGCATGGGGGACATTGTGCTGGTTGTATTGTATAGGTGACTTCCAAGTGAGCCATATTGCTTGGGGGACATTGTGCTGGTGGCCATGTTCTATAGGTGACTTCCAAGTCAGCCATATTGCATGGGGGACATTGTGCTGGTTGCCATGTCCTATAGGTGACTTCCAAGTCAGCCATATTGCATGGGGGACATTGCGCTGGTTGCCATGTTGTATAGGTGACTTCCAAGTGAGCCATATTGCTTGGGGGACATTGTGCTGGTTGTGTTGTATAGTTGACTTCCAAGTCAGCCATATTGCATGGGGGACATTGTGCTGGTTGTCTTGTATAGGTGACTTCCAAGTCAGCCGTGTTGCATGGGGGACATTGTGCTGGTGGCCATGTTCTATAGGTGACTTCCAAGTCAGCCATATTGCATGGGGGACATTGTGCTGGTTTGCCATGTTGTATAGGTGACTTCCAAGTCAGCCATATTGCTTGGGGGACATTGTGCTGGTTGCCATGTTCTATAGGTGACTTCCAAGTGAGCCATATTGCTTGGGGGACATTGTGCTGGTTGCCATGTTGTATAGGTGACTTCCAAGTCAGCCATATTGCATGGTGGACATTGTGCTGGTGGCCATGTTCTATGGGTGACTTCCAAGTCAGCCACATTGCATGGGGGACATTGTGCTGGTTTCTTGTATAGGTGACTTCCAAGTCAACCATATTGCATTAGGGACATTGTGCTGGTTGCCCTGTTGTATAGGTGACTTCCAAGTCAACCATATTGCATGGGGGACATTGTGCTGGTTGCCATGTTGTATAGGTGACTTCCAAGTCAGCCATATTGCATGGGGGACATTGTGCTGGATGCCATGTTGTATAGGTGACTTCCAAGTGAGCCATATTGCATGGGGGACATTGTGCTGGTTGTGTTGTATAGTTGACTTCCAAGTCAGCCATATTGCATGGGGGACATTGTGCTGGTTGTGTTGTATAGGTGACTTCCAAGTCAGCCATATTGCATGGGGGACATTGTGCTGGTTGTATTGTATAGGTGACTTCCAAGTCAGCCATATTGCATGGGGGACATTGTGCTGGTTGTATTGTGCTGGTTGTGTTGTATAGTTGACTTCCAAGTCAGCCATATTGCATGGGGGACATTGTGCTGGTTGTGTTGTATAGGTGACTTCCAAGTCAGCCATATTGCTTGGGGGACATTGTGCTGGTTGTATTGTATAGGTGACTTCCAAGTCAGCCATATTGCATGGGGGACATTGTGCTGGTTGTATTGTATAGGTGACTTCCAAGTCAGCCATATTGCATGGGGGACATTGTGCTGGTGGCCATGTCCTATAGGTGACTTCCAAGTCAGCCATATTGCATGGGGGACATTGTGCTGGTTGTCTTGTATAGGTGACTTCCAAGTCAGCCATATTGCTTGGGGGACATTGTGCTGGTTGTATTGTATAGGTGACTTCCAAGTCAGCCATATTGCATGGGGGACATTGTGCTGGTTGCCATGTTGTATTGGTGACTTCCAAGTCAGCCATATTGCATGGGGGACATTGTGCTGGTGGCCATGTTCTATAGGTGACTTCCAAGTCAGCCATATTGCATTTGGGACATTGTGCTGGTTGTCTTGTATAGGTGACTTCCAAGTCAGCCATATTGCTTGGGGGACATTGTGCTGGTTGCCATGTCCTATAGGTGACTTCCAAGTCAGCCATATTGCATGGGGGACATTGTGCTGGTTGTCTTGTATAGGTGACTTCCAAGTCAGCCATATTGCATGGGGGACATTGTGCTGGTTGCCATGTTGTATAGGTGACTTCCAAGTCAGCCATATTGCATGGGGGACATTGTGCTGGTTGTCTTGTATAGGTGACTGCCAAGTCAGCCATATTGCATGGGGGACATTGTGCTGGTGGCCATGTTCTATAGGTGACTTCCAAGTCAGCCACATTGCATCGGGGACATTGTGCTGGTTTCTTGTATAGGTGACTTCCAAGTCAGCCATATTGCATGGGGGACATTGTGCTGGTTGCCATGTTCTATAGGTGACTTCCAAGTCAGCCACATTGCATGGGGGACATTGTGCTGGTTTCTTGTATAGGTGACTTCCAAGTCAGCCATATTGCATGGGGGACATTGTGCTGGTTGCCATGTTGTATAGGTGACTTCCAAGCCAGCCATATTGCATGGGGGACATTGTGCTGGTTGCCATGTTGTATAGGTGACTTCCAAGTCAGCCATATTGCATGGGGGACATTGTGCTGGTTGCCATGTTGTATAGGTGACTTACAAGTGAGCCATATTGCATGGGGGACATTGTGCTGGTTGTGTTGTATAGGTGACTTCCAAGTCAGCCATATTGCATGGGGGACATTGTGCTGGTTGTATTGTATAGGTGACTTCCAAGTCAGCCATATTGCATGGGGGACATTGTGCTGGTTGTATTGTATTGGTGACTTCCAAGTCAGCCATATTGCATGGGGGACATTGTGCTGGTTGCCATGTTGTATAGGTGACTTCCAAGCCAGCCATATTGCATGGGGGACATTGTGCTGGTTGCCATGTTGTATAGGTGACTTCCAAGTCAGCCATATTGCATGGGGGACATTGTGCTGGTTGCCATGTTGTATAGGTGACTTACAAGTGAGCCATATTGCATGGGGGACATTGTGCTGGTTGTGTTGTATAGGTGACTTCCAAGTCAGCCATATTGCATGGGGGACATTGTGCTGGTTGTATTGTATAGGTGACTTCCAAGTCAGCCATATTGCATGGGGGACATTGTGCTGGTTGTATTGTATAGGTGACTTCCAAGTGAGCCATATTGCTTGGGGGACATTGTGCTCTTGGCCATGTTCTATAGGTGACTTCCAAGTCAGCCATATTGCATGGGGGACATTGTGCTGGTTGCCATGTCCTATAGGTGACTTCCAAGTCAGCCATATTGCATGGGGGACATTGTGCTGTTTGCCAGGTCCTATAGGTGACTTCCAAGTCAGCCATATTGCATGGGGGACATTGTGCTGGTTGCCATGTTGTATAGGTGACTTACAAGTGAGCCATATTGCTTGGGGGACATGGTGCTGGTTGTGTTGTATAGGTGACTTCCAAGTCAGCCATATTGCATGGGGGACATTGTGCTGGTTGTCTTGTATAGGTGACTTCCAAGTCAGCCGTGTTGCATGGGGGACATTGTGCTGGTGGCCATGTTGTATAGGTGACTTCCAAGTCAGCCATATTGCATGGGGGACATTGTGCTGGTTGCCATGTTGTATAGGTGACTTCCAAGTCAGCCATATTGCATGGGGGACATTGTGCTGGTTGTATTGTATAGGTGACTTCCAAGTCAGCCATATTGCATGGGGGACATTGTGCTGGTTGTGTTGTATAGGTGACTTCCAAGTCAGCCATATTGCTTGGGGGACATTGTGCTGGTTGTATTGTATAGGTGACTTCCAAGTCAGCCATATTGCATGGGGGACATTGTGCTGGTTGTATTGTATAGGTGACTTCCAAGTCAGCCATATTGCATGGGGGACATTGTGCTGGTGGCCATGTCCTATAGGTGACTTCCAAGTCAGCCATATTGCATGGGGGACATTGTGCTGGTTGTCTTGTATAGGTGACTTCCATGTCAGCCATATTGCTTGGGGGACATTGTGCTGGTTGTATTGTATAGGTGACTTCCAAGTCAGCCATATTGCATGGGGGACATTGTGCTGGTTGCCATGTTGTATTGGTGACTTCCAAGTCAGCCATATTGCATGGGGGACATTGTGCTGGTGGCCATGTTCTATAGGTGACTTCCAAGTCAGCCATATTGCATTTGGGACATTGTGCTGGTTGTCTTGTATAGGTGACTTCCAAGTCAGCCATATTGCTTGGGGGACATTGTGCTGGTTGCCATGTCCTATAGGTGACTTCCAAGTCAGCCATATTGCATGGGGGACATTGTGCTGGTTGTCTTGTATAGGTGACTTCCAAGTCAGCCATATTGCATGGGGGACATTGTGCTGGTTGCCATGTTGTATAGGTGACTTCCAAGTCAGCCATATTGCATGGGGGACATTGTGCTGGTTGTCTTGTATAGGTGACTGCCAAGTCAGCCATATTGCATGGGGGACATTGTGCTGGTGGCCATGTTCTATAGGTGACTTCCAAGTCAGCCACATTGCATGGGGGACATTGTGCTGGTTTCTTGTATAGGTGACTTCCAAGTCAGCCACATTGCATGGGGGACATTGTGCTGGTTTCTTGTATAGGTGACTTCCAAGTCAGCCATATTGCATGGGGGACATTGTGCTGGTTGCCATGTTGTATAGGTGACTTCCAAGCCAGCCATATTGCATGGGGGACATTGTGCTGGTTGCCATGTTGTATAGGTGACTTCCAAGTCAGCCATATTGCATGGGGGACATTGTGCTGGTTGCCATGTTGTATAGGTGACTTACAAGTGAGCCATATTGCATGGGGGACATTGTGCTGGTTGTGTTGTATAGGTGACTTCCAAGTCAGCCATATTGCATGGGGGACATTGTGCTGGTTGTATTGTATAGGTGACTTCCAAGTCAGCCATATTGCATGGGGGACATTGTGCTGGTTGTATTGTATAGGTGACTTCCAAGTCAGCCATATTGCATGGGGGACATTGTGCTGGTTGCCATGTTGTATAGGTGACTTCCAAGCCAGCCATATTGCATGGGGGACATTGTGCTGGTTGCCATGTTGTATAGGTGACTTCCAAGTCAGCCATATTGCATGGGGGACATTGTGCTGGTTGCCATGTTGTATAGGTGACTTACAAGTGAGCCATATTGCATGGGGGACATTGTGCTGGTTGTGTTGTATAGGTGACTTCCAAGTCAGCCATATTGCATGGGGGACATTGTGCTGGTTGTATTGTATAGGTGACTTCCAAGTCAGCCATATTGCATGGGGGACATTGTGCTGGTTGTATTGTATAGGTGACTTCCAAGTGAGCCATATTGCTTGGGGGACATTGTGCTCTTGGCCATGTTCTATAGGTGACTTCCAAGTCAGCCATATTGCATGGGGGACATTGTGCTGGTTGCCATGTCCTATAGGTGACTTCCAAGTCAGCCATATTGCATGGGGGACATTGTGCTGTTTGCCAGGTCCTATAGGTGACTTCCAAGTCAGCCATATTGCATGGGGGACATTTTGCTGGTTGCCATGTTGTATAGGTGACTTCCAAGTGAGCCATATTGCTTGGGGGACATGGTGCTGGTTGTGTTGTATAGGTGACTTCCAAGTCAGCCATATTGCATGGGGGACATTGTGCTGGTTGTCTTGTATAGGTGACTTCCAAGTCAGCCGTGTTGCATGGGGGACATTGTGCTGGTGGCCATGTTGTATAGGTGACTTCCAAGTCAGCCATATTGCATGGGGGACATTGTGCTGGTTGCCATGTTGTATAGGTGACTTCCAAGTCAGCCATATTGCATGGGGGACATTGTGCTGGTTGTATTGTATAGGTGACTTCCAAGTCAGCCATATTGCATGGGGGACATTGTGCTGGTTGTGTTGTATAGGTGACTTCCAAGTCAGCCATATTGCTTGGGGGACATTGTGCTGGTTGTATTGTATAGGTGACTTCCAAGTCAGCCATATTGCATGGGGGACATTGTGCTGGTTGTATTGTATAGGTGACTTCCAAGTCAGCCATATTGCATGGGGGACATTGTGCTGGTGGCCATGTCCTATAGGTGACTTCCAAGTCAGCCATATTGCATGGGGGACATTGTGCTGGTTGTCTTGTATAGGTGACTTCCATGTCAGCCATATTGCTTGGGGGACATTGTGCTGGTTGTATTGTATAGGTGACTTCCAAGTCAGCCATATTGCATGGGGGACATTGTGCTGGTTGCCATGTTGTATTGGTGACTTCCAAGTCAGCCATATTGCATGGGGGACATTGTGCTGGTGGCCATGTTCTATAGGTGACTTCCAAGTCAGCCATATTGCATTTGGGACATTGTGCTGGTTGTCTTGTATAGGTGACTTCCAAGTCAGCCATATTGCTTGGGGGACATTGTGCTGGTTGCCATGTCCTATAGGTGACTTCCAAGTCAGCCATATTGCATGGGGGACATTGTGCTGGTTGTCTTGTATAGGTGACTTCCAAGTCAGCCATATTGCATGGGGGACATTGTGCTGGTTGCCATGTTGTATAGGTGACTTCCAAGTCAGCCATATTGCATGGGGGACATTGTGCTGGTTGTCTTGTATAGGTGACTGCCAAGTCAGCCATATTGCATGGGGGACATTGTGCTGGTGGCCATGTTCTATAGGTCACTTCCAAGTCAGCCACATTGCATGGGGGACATTGTGCTGGTTTCTTGTATAGGTGACTTCCAAGTCAGCCATATTGCATGGGGGACATTGTGCTGGTTGCCATGTTCTATAGGTGACTTCCAAGTCAGCCACATTGCATGGGGGACATTGTGCTGGTTTCTTGTATAGGTGACTTCCAAGTCAGCCATATTGCATGGGGGACATTGTGCTGGTTGCCATGTTGTATAGGTGACTTCCAAGCCAGCCATATTGCATGGGGGACATTGTGCTGGTTGCCATGTTGCATAGGTGACTTCCAAGTCAGCCATATTGCATGGGGGACATTGTGCTGGTTGCCATGTTGTAGAGGTGACTTACAAGTGAGCCATATTCCATGGGGGACATTGTGCTGGTTGTGTTGTATAGGTGACTTCCAAGTCAGCCATATTGCATGGGGGACATTGTGCTGGTTGTATTGTATAGGTGACTTCCAAGTCAGCCATATTGCATGGGGGACATTGTGCTGGTTGTATTGTATAGGTGACTTCCAAGTCAGCCATATTGCATGGGGGACATTGTGCTGGTTGCCATGTTGTATAGGTGACTTCCAAGCCAGCCATATTGCATGGGGGACATTGTGCTGGTTGCCATGTTGTATAGGTGACTTCCAAGTCAGCCATATTGCATGGGGGACATTGTGCTGGTGGCCATGTCCTATAGGTGACTTCCAAGTCAGCCATATTGCATGGGGGACATTGTGCTGGTTGTCTTGTATAGGTGACTTCCAAGTCAGCCATATTGCTTGGGGGACATTGTGCTGGTTGTATTGTATAGGTGACTTCCAAGTCAGCCATATTGCATGGGGGACATTGTGCTGGTTGCCATGTTGTATTGGTGACTTCCAAGTCAGCCATATTGCATGGGGGACATTGTGCTGGTGGCCATGTTCTATAGGTGACTTCCAAGTCAGCCATATTGCATTTGGGACATTGTGCTGGTTGTCTTGTATAGGTGACTTCCAAGTCAGCCATATTGCTTGGGGGACATTGTGCTGGTTGCCATGTCCTATAGGTGACTTCCAAGTCAGCCATATTGCATGGGGGACATTGTGCTGGTTGTCTTGTATAGGTGACTTCCAAGTCAGCCATATTGCATGGGGGACATTGTGCTGGTTGCCATGTTGTATAGGTGACTTCCAAGTCAGCCATATTGCATGGGGGACATTGTGCTGGTTGTCTTGTATAGGTGACTGCCAAGTCAGCCATATTGCATGGGGGACATTGTGCTGGTGGCCATGTTCTATAGGTGACTTCCAAGTCAGCCACATTGCATCGGGGACATTGTGCTGGTTTCTTGTATAGGTGACTTCCAAGTCAGCCATATTGCATGGGGGACATTGTGCTGGTTGCCATGTTCTATAGGTGACTTCCAAGTCAGCCACATTGCATGGGGGACATTGTGCTGGTTTCTTGTATAGGTGACTTCCAAGTCAGCCATATTGCATGGGGGACATTGTGCTGGTTGCCATGTTGTATAGGTGACTTCCAAGCCAGCCATATTGCATGGGGGACATTGTGCTGGTTGCCATGTTGTATAGGTGACTTCCAAGTCAGCCATATTGCATGGGGGACATTGTGCTGGTTGCCATGTTGTATAGGTGACTTACAAGTGAGCCATATTGCATGGGGGACATTGTGCTGGTTGTGTTGTATAGGTGACTTCCAAGTCAGCCATATTGCATGGGGGACATTGTGCTGGTTGTATTGTATAGGTGACTTCCAAGTCAGCCATATTGCATGGGGGACATTGTGCTGGTTGTATTGTATTGGTGACTTCCAAGTCAGCCATATTGCATGGGGGACATTGTGCTGGTTGTATTGTATTGGTGACTTCCAAGTCAGCCATATTGCATGGGGGACATTGTGCTGGTTGCCATGTTGTATAGGTGACTTCCAAGTCAGCCATATTGCATGGGGGACATTGTGCTGGTTGCCATGTTGTATAGGTGACTTACAAGTGAGCCATATTGCATGGGGGACATTGTGCTGGTTGTGTTGTATAGGTGACTTCCAAGTCAGCCATATTGCATGGGGGACATTGTGCTGGTTGTATTGTATAGGTGACTTCCAAGTCAGCCATATTGCATGGGGGACATTGTGCTGGTTGTATTGTATAGGTGACTTCCAAGTGAGCCATATTGCTTGGGGGACATTGTGCTCTTGGCCATGTTCTATAGGTGACTTCCAAGTCAGCCATATTGCATGGGGGACATTGTGCTGGTTGCCATGTCCTATAGGTGACTTCCAAGTCAGCCATATTGCATGGGGGACATTGTGCTGTTTGCCAGGTCCTATAGGTGACTTCCAAGTCAGCCATATTGCATGGGGGACATTGTGCTGGTTGCCATGTTGTATAGGTGACTTCCAAGTGAGCCATATTGCTTGGGGGACATGGTGCTGGTTGTGTTGTATAGGTGACTTCCAAGTCAGCCATATTGCATGGGGGACATTGTGCTGGTTGTCTTGTATAGGTGACTTCCAAGTCAACCGTGTTGCATGGGGGACATTGTGCTGGTGGCCATGTTGTATAGGTGACTTCCAAGTCAGCCATATTGCATGGGGGACATTGTGCTGGTTGCCATGTTGTATAGGTGACTTCCAAGTCAGCCATATTGCATGGGGGACATTGTGCTGGTTGTATTGTATAGGTGACTTCCAAGTCAGCCATATTGCATGGGGGACATTGTGCTGGTTGTGTTGTATAGGTGACTTCCAAGTCAGCCATATTGCTTGGGGGACATTGTGCTGGTTGTATTGTATAGGTGACTTCCAAGTCAGCCATATTGCATGGGGGACATTGTGCTGGTTGTATTGTATAGGTGACTTCCAAGTCAGCCATATTGCATGGGGGACATTGTGCTGGTGGCCATGTCCTATAGGTGACTTCCAAGTCAGCCATATTGCATGGGGGACATTGTGCTGGTTGTCTTGTATAGGTGACTTCCATGTCAGCCATATTGCTTGGGGGACATTGTGCTGGTTGTATTGTATAGGTGACTTCCAAGTCAGCCATATTGCATGGGGGACATTGTGCTGGTTGCCATGTTGTATTGGTGACTTCCAAGTCAGCCATATTGCATGGGGGACATTGTGCTGGTGGCCATGTTCTATAGGTGACTTCCAAGTCAGCCATATTGCATTTGGGACATTGTGCTGGTTGTCTTGTATAGGTGACTTCCAAGTCAGCCATATTGCTTGGGGGACATTGTGCTGGTTGCCATGTCCTATAGGTGACTTCCAAGTCAGCCATATTGCATGGGGGACATTGTGCTGGTTGTCTTGTATAGGTGACTTCCAAGTCAGCCATATTGCATGGGGGACATTGTGCTGGTTGCCATGTTGTATAGGTGACTTCCAAGTCAGCCATATTGCATGGGGGACATTGTGCTGGTTGTCTTGTATAGGTGACTGCCAAGTCAGCCATATTGCATGGGGGACATTGTGCTGGTGGCCATGTTCTATAGGTGACTTCCAAGTCAGCCACATTGCATGGGGGACATTGTGCTGGTTTCTTGTATAGGTGACTTCCAAGTCAGCCACATTGCATGGGGGACATTGTGCTGGTTTCTTGTATAGGTGACTTCCAAGTCAGCCATATTGCATGGGGGACATTGTGCTGGTTGCCATGTTGTATAGGTGACTTCCAAGCCAGCCATATTGCATGGGGGACATTGTGCTGGTTGCCATGTTGTATAGGTGACTTCCAAGTCAGCCATATTGCATGGGGGACATTGTGCTGGTTGCCATGTTGTATAGGTGACTTACAAGTGAGCCATATTGCATGGGGGACATTGTGCTGGTTGTGTTGTATAGGTGACTTCCAAGTCAGCCATATTGCATGGGGGACATTGTGCTGGTTGTATTGTATAGGTGACTTCCAAGTCAGCCATATTGCATGGGGGACATTGTGCTGGTTGTATTGTATAGGTGACTTCCAAGTCAGCCATATTGCATGGGGGACATTGTGCTGGTTGCCATGTTGTATAGGTGACTTCCAAGCCAGCCATATTGCATGGGGGACATTGTGCTGGTTGCCATGTTGTATAGGTGACTTCCAAGTCAGCCATATTGCATGGGGGACATTGTGCTGGTTGCCATGTTGTATAGGTGACTTACAAGTGAGCCATATTGCATGGGGGACATTGTGCTGGTTGTGTTGTATAGGTGACTTCCAAGTCAGCCATATTGCATGGGGGACATTGTGCTGGTTGTATTGTATAGGTGACTTCCAAGTCAGCCATATTGCATGGGGGACATTGTGCTGGTTGTATTGTATAGGTGACTTCCAAGTGAGCCATATTGCTTGGGGGACATTGTGCTCTTGGCCATGTTCTATAGGTGACTTCCAAGTCAGCCATATTGCATGGGGGACATTGTGCTGGTTGCCATGTCCTATAGGTGACTTCCAAGTCAGCCATATTGCATGGGGGACATTGTGCTGTTTGCCAGGTCCTATAGGTGACTTCCAAGTCAGCCATATTGCATGGGGGACATTTTGCTGGTTGCCATGTTGTATAGGTGACTTCCAAGTGAGCCATATTGCTTGGGGGACATGGTGCTGGTTGTGTTGTATAGGTGACTTCCAAGTCAGCCATATTGCATGGGGGACATTGTGCTGGTTGTCTTGTATAGGTGACTTCCAAGTCAGCCGTGTTGCATGGGGGACATTGTGCTGGTGGCCATGTTGTATAGGTGACTTCCAAGTCAGCCATATTGCATGGGGGACATTGTGCTGGTTGCCATGTTGTATAGGTGACTTCCAAGTCAGCCATATTGCATGGGGGACATTGTGCTGGTTGTATTGTATAGGTGACTTCCAAGTCAGCCATATTGCATGGGGGACATTGTGCTGGTTGTGTTGTATAGGTGACTTCCAAGTCAGCCATATTGCTTGGGGGACATTGTGCTGGTTGTATTGTATAGGTGACTTCCAAGTCAGCCATATTGCATGGGGGACATTGTGCTGGTTGTATTGTATAGGTGACTTCCAAGTCAGCCATATTGCATGGGGGACATTGTGCTGGTGGCCATGTCCTATAGGTGACTTCCAAGTCAGCCATATTGCATGGGGGACATTGTGCTGGTTGTCTTGTATAGGTGACTTCCATGTCAGCCATATTGCTTGGGGGACATTGTGCTGGTTGTATTGTATAGGTGACTTCCAAGTCAGCCATATTGCATGGGGGACATTGTGCTGGTTGCCATGTTGTATTGGTGACTTCCAAGTCAGCCATATTGCATGGGGGACATTGTGCTGGTGGCCATGTTCTATAGGTGACTTCCAAGTCAGCCATATTGCATTTGGGACATTGTGCTGGTTGTCTTGTATAGGTGACTTCCAAGTCAGCCATATTGCTTGGGGGACATTGTGCTGGTTGCCATGTCCTATAGGTGACTTCCAAGTCAGCCATATTGCATGGGGGACATTGTGCTGGTTGTCTTGTATAGGTGACTTCCAAGTCAGCCATATTGCATGGGGGACATTGTGCTGGTTGCCATGTTGTATAGGTGACTTCCAAGTCAGCCATATTGCATGGGGGACATTGTGCTGGTTGTCTTGTATAGGTGACTGCCAAGTCAGCCATATTGCATGGGGGACATTGTGCTGGTGGCCATGTTCTATAGGTCACTTCCAAGTCAGCCACATTGCATGGGGGACATTGTGCTGGTTTCTTGTATAGGTGACTTCCAAGTCAGCCATATTGCATGGGGGACATTGTGCTGGTTGCCATGTTCTATAGGTGACTTCCAAGTCAGCCACATTGCATGGGGGACATTGTGCTGGTTTCTTGTATAGGTGACTTCCAAGTCAGCCATATTGCATGGGGGACATTGTGCTGGTTGCCATGTTGTATAGGTGACTTCCAAGCCAGCCATATTGCATGGGGGACATTGTGCTGGTTGCCATGTTGCATAGGTGACTTCCAAGTCAGCCATATTGCATGGGGGACATTGTGCTGGTTGCCATGTTGTATAGGTGACTTACAAGTGAGCCATATTGCATGGGGGACATTGTGCTGGTTGTGTTGTATAGGTGACTTCCAAGTCAGCCATATTGCATGGGGGACATTGTGCTGGTTGTATTGTATAGGTGACTTCCAAGTCAGCCATATTGCATGGGGGACATTGTGCTGGTTGTATTGTATAGGTGACTTCCAAGTCAGCCATATTGCATGGGGGACATTGTGCTGGTTGCCATGTTGTATAGGTGACTTCCAAGCCAGCCATATTGCATGGGGGACATTGTGCTGGTTGCCATGTTGTATAGGTGACTTCCAAGTCAGCCATATTGCATGGGGGACATTGTGCTGGTTGCCATGTTGTATAGGTGACTTACAAGTGAGCCATATTGCATGGGGGACATTGTGCTGGTTGTATTGTATAGGTGACTTCCAAGTGAGCCATATTGCTTGGGGGACATTGTGCTCTTGGCCATGTTCTATAGGTGACTTCCAAGTCAGCCATATTGCATGGGGGACATTGTGCTGGTTGCCATGTCCTATAGGTGACTTCCAAGTCAGCCATATTGCTTGGGGGACATTGTGCTGGTTGCCATGTCCTATAGGTGACTTCCAAGTCAGCCATATTGCATGGGGGACATTGTGCTGGTTGTCTTGTATAGGTGACTTCCAAGTCAGCCATATTGCATGGGGGACATTGTGCTGGTTGCCATGTTGTATAGGTGACTTCCAAGTCAGCCATATTGCATGGGGGACATTGTGCTGGTTGTCTTGTATAGGTGACTGCCAAGTCAGCCATATTGCATGGGGGACATTGTGCTGGTGGCCATGTTCTATAGGTGACTTCCAAGTCAGCCACATTGCATGGGGGACATTGTGCTGGTTTCTTGTATAGGTGACTTCCAAGTCAGCCATATTGCATGGGGGACATTGTGCTGGTTGCCATGTTCTATAGGTGACTTCCAAGTCAGCCACATTGCATGGGGGACATTGTGCTGGTTTCTTGTATAGGTGACTTCCAAGTCAGCCATATTGCATAGGGGACATTGTGCTGGTTGCCATGTTGTATAGGTGACTTCCAAGCCAGCCATATTGCATGGGGGACATTGTGCTGTTTGCCATGTTGCATAGGTGACTTCCAAGTCAGCCATATTGCATGGGGGACATTGTGCTGGTTGCCATGTTGTATAGGTGACTTACAAGTGAGCCATATTGCATGGGGGACATTGTGCTGGTTGTGTTGTATAGGTGACTTCCAAGTCAGCCATATTGCATGGGGGACATTGTGCTGGTTGTATTGTATAGGTGACTTCCAAGTCAGCCATATTGCATGGGGGACATTGTGCTGGTTGTATTGTATAGGTGACTTCCAAGTCAGCCATATTGCATGGGGGACATTGTGCTGGTTGCCATGTTGTATAGGTGACTTCCAAGCCAGCCATATTGCATGGGGGACATTGTGCTGGTTGCCATGTTGTATAGGTGACTTCCAAGTCAGCCATATTGCATGGGGGACATTGTGCTGGTTGCCATGTTGTATAGGTGACTTACAAGTGAGCCATATTGCATGGGGGACATTGTGCTGGTTGTGTTGTATAGGTGACTTCCAAGTCAGCCATATTGCATGGGGGACATTGTGCTGGTTGTATTGTATAGGTGACTTCCAAGTCAGCCATATTGCATGGGGGACATTGTGCTGGTTGTATTGTATAGGTGACTTCCAAGTGAGCCATATTGCTTGGGGGACATTGTGCTCTTGGCCATGTTCTATAGGTGACTTCCAAGTCAGCCATATTGCATGGGGGACATTGTGCTGGTTGCCATGTCCTATAGGTGACTTCCAAGTCAGCCATATTGCATGGGGGACATTGTGCTGTTTGCCAGGTCCTATAGGTGACTTCCAAGTCAGCCATATTGCATGGGGGACATTGTGCTGGTTGCCATGTTGTATAGGTGACTTCCAAGTGAGCCATATTGCTTGGGGGACATGGTGCTGGTTGTGTTGTATAGGTGACTTCCAAGTCAGCCATATTGCATGGGGGACATTGTGCTGGTTGTCTTGTATAGGTGACTTCCAAGTCAGCTGTGTTGCATGGGGGACATTGTGCTGGTGGCCATGTTGTATAGGTGACTTCCAAGTCAGCCATATTGCATGGGGGACATTGTGCTGGTTGCCATGTTGTATAGGTGACTTCCAAGTCAGCCATATTGCATGGGGGACATTGTGCTGGTTGCCATGTTGTATAGGTGACTTACAAGTCAGCCATATTGCATGGGGGACATTGTGCTGGTTGCCATGTCCCATAGGTGACTTCCAAGTCAGCCATATTGCATGGGGGACATTGTGCTGGTTGTATTGTATAGGTGACTTCCAAGTCAGCCATATTGCATGGGGGACATTGTGCTGGTTGTGTTGTATAGGTGACTTCCAAGTCAGCCATATTGCTTGGGGGACATTGTGCTGGTTGTATTGTATAGGTGACTTCCAAGTCAGCCATATTGCATGGGGGACATTGTGCTGGTTGTATTGTATAGGTGACTTCCAAGTCAGCCATATTGCATGGGGGACATTGTGCTGGTGGCCATGTCCTATAGGTGACTTCCAAGTCAGCCATATTGCATGGGGGACATTGTGCTGGTTGTCTTGTATAGGTGACTTCCATGTCAGCCATATTGCTTGGGGGACATTGTGCTGGTTGTATTGTATAGGTGACTTCCAAGTCAGCCATATTGCATGGGGGACATTGTGCTGGTTGCCATGTTGTATTGGTGACTTCCAAGTCAGCCATATTGCATGGGGGACATTGTGCTGGTGGCCATGTTCTATAGGTGACTTCCAAGTCAGCCATATTGCATTTGGGACATTGTGCTGGTTGTCTTGTATAGGTGACTTCCAAGTCAGCCATATTGCTTGGGGGACATTGTGCTGGTTGCCATGTCCTATAGGTGACTTCCAAGTCAGCCATATTGCATGGGGGACATTGTGCTGGTTGTCTTGTATAGGTGACTTCCAAGTCAGCCATATTGCATGGGGGACATTGTGCTGGTTGCCATGTTGTATAGGTGACTTCCAAGTCAGCCATATTGCATGGGGGACATTGTGCTGGTTGTCTTGTATAGGTGACTGCCAAGTCAGCCATATTGCATGGGGGACATTGTGCTGGTGGCCATGTTCTATAGGTCACTTCCAAGTCAGCCACATTGCATGGGGGACATTGTGCTGGTTTCTTGTATAGGTGACTTCCAAGTCAGCCATATTGCATGGGGGACATTGTGCTGGTTGCCATGTTCTATAGGTGACTTCCAAGTCAGCCACATTGCATGGGGGACATTGTGCTGGTTTCTTGTATAGGTGACTTCCAAGTCAGCCATATTGCATGGGGGACATTGTGCTGGTTGCCATGTTGTATAGGTGACTTCCAAGCCAGCCATATTGCATGGGGGACATTGTGCTGGTTGCCATGTTGCATAGGTGACTTCCAAGTCAGCCATATTGCATGGGGGACATTGTGCTGGTTGCCATGTTGTATAGGTGACTTACAAGTGAGCCATATTGCATGGGGGACATTGTGCTGGTTGTGTTGTATAGGTGAATTCCAAGTCAGCCATATTGCATGGGGGACATTGTGCTGGTTGTATTGTATAGGTGACTTCCAAGTCAGCCATATTGCATGGGGGACATTGTGCTGGTTGTATTGTATAGGTGACTTCCAAGTCAGCCATATTGCATGGGGGACATTGTGCTGGTTGCCATGTTGTATAGGTGACTTCCAAGCCAGCCATATTGCATGGGGGACATTGTGCTGGTTGCCATGTTGTATAGGTGACTTCCAAGTCAGCCATATTGCATGGGGGACATTGTGCTGGTGGCCATGTCCTATAGGTGACTTCCAAGTCAGCCATATTGCATGGGGGACATTGTGCTGGTTGTCTTGTATAGGTGACTTCCAAGTCAGCCATATTGCTTGGGGGACATTGTGCTGGTTGTATTGTATAGGTGACTTCCAAGTCAGCCATATTGCATGGGGGACATTGTGCTGGTTGCCATGTTGTATTGGTGACTTCCAAGTCAGCCATATTGCATGGGGGACATTGTGCTGGTGGCCATGTTCTATAGGTGACTTCCAAGTCAGCCATATTGCATTTGGGACATTGTGCTGGTTGTCTTGTATAGGTGACTTCCAAGTCAGCCATATTGCTTGGGGGACATTGTGCTGGTTGCCATGTCCTATAGGTGACTTCCAAGTCAGCCATATTGCATGGGGGACATTGTGCTGGTTGTCTTGTATAGGTGACTTCCAAGTCAGCCATATTGCATGGGGGACATTGTGCTGGTTGCCATGTTGTATAGGTGACTTCCAAGTCAGCCATATTGCATGGGGGACATTGTGCTGGTTGTCTTGTATAGGTGACTGCCAAGTCAGCCATATTGCATGGGGGACATTGTGCTGGTGGCCATGTTCTATAGGTGACTTCCAAGTCAGCCACATTGCATCGGGGACATTGTGCTGGTTTCTTGTATAGGTGACTTCCAAGTCAGCCATATTGCATGGGGGACATTGTGCTGGTTGCCATGTTCTATAGGTGACTTCCAAGTCAGCCACATTGCATGGGGGACATTGTGCTGGTTTCTTGTATAGGTGACTTCCAAGTCAGCCATATTGCATGGGGGACATTGTGCTGGTTGCCATGTTGTATAGGTGACTTCCAAGCCAGCCATATTGCATGGGGGACATTGTGCTGGTTGCCATGTTGTATAGGTGACTTCCAAGTCAGCCATATTGCATGGGGGACATTGTGCTGGTTGCCATGTTGTATAGGTGACTTACAAGTGAGCCATATTGCATGGGGGACATTGTGCTGGTTGTGTTGTATAGGTGACTTCCAAGTCAGCCATATTGCATGGGGGACATTGTGCTGGTTGTATTGTATAGGTGACTTCCAAGTCAGCCATATTGCATGGGGGACATTGTGCTGGTTGTATTGTATTGGTGACTTCCAAGTCAGCCATATTGCATGGGGGACATTGTGCTGGTTGCCATGTTGTATAGGTGACTTCCAAGCCAGCCATATTGCATGGGGGACATTGTGCTGGTTGCCATGTTGTATAGGTGACTTCCAAGTCAGCCATATTGCATGGGGGACATTGTGCTGGTTGCCATGTTGTATAGGTGACTTACAAGTGAGCCATATTGCATGGGGGACATTGTGCTGGTTGTGTTGTATAGGTGACTTCCAAGTCAGCCATATTGCATGGGGGACATTGTGCTGGTTGTATTGTATAGGTGACTTCCAAGTCAGCCATATTGCATGGGGGACATTGTGCTGGTTGTATTGTATAGGTGACTTCCAAGTGAGCCATATTGCTTGGGGGACATTGTGCTCTTGGCCATGTTCTATAGGTGACTTCCAAGTCAGCCATATTGCATGGGGGACATTGTGCTGGTTGCCATGTCCTATAGGTGACTTCCAAGTCAGCCATATTGCATGGGGGACATTGTGCTGTTTGCCAGGTCCTATAGGTGACTTCCAAGTCAGCCATATTGCATGGGGGACATTGTGCTGGTTGCCATGTTGTATAGGTGACTTCCAAGTGAGCCATATTGCTTGGGGGACATGGTGCTGGTTGTGTTGTATAGGTGACTTCCAAGTCAGCCATATTGCATGGGGGACATTGTGCTGGTTGTCTTGTATAGGTGACTTCCAAGTCAGCCGTGTTGCATGGGGGACATTGTGCTGGTGGCCATGTTGTATAGGTGACTTCCAAGTCAGCCATATTGCATGGGGGACATTGTGCTGGTTGCCATGTTGTATAGGTGACTTCCAAGTCAGCCATATTGCATGGGGGACATTGTGCTGGTTGTATTGTATAGGTGACTTCCAAGTCAGCCATATTGCATGGGGGACATTGTGCTGGTTGTGTTGTATAGGTGACTTCCAAGTCAGCCATATTGCTTGGGGGACATTGTGCTGGTTGTATTGTATAGGTGACTTCCAAGTCAGCCATATTGCATGGGGGACATTGTGCTGGTTGTATTGTATAGGTGACTTCCAAGTCAGCCATATTGCATGGGGGACATTGTGCTGGTGGCCATGTCCTATAGGTGACTTCCAAGTCAGCCATATTGCATGGGGGACATTGTGCTGGTTGTCTTGTATAGGTGACTTCCATGTCAGCCATATTGCTTGGGGGACATTGTGCTGGTTGTATTGTATAGGTGACTTCCAAGTCAGCCATATTGCATGGGGGACATTGTGCTGGTTGCCATGTTGTATTGGTGACTTCCAAGTCAGCCATATTGCATGGGGGACATTGTGCTGGTGGCCATGTTCTATAGGTGACTTCCAAGTCAGCCATATTGCATTTGGGACATTGTGCTGGTTGTCTTGTATAGGTGACTTCCAAGTCAGCCATATTGCTTGGGGGACATTGTGCTGGTTGCCATGTCCTATAGGTGACTTCCAAGTCAGCCATATTGCATGGGGGACATTGTGCTGGTTGTCTTGTATAGGTGACTTCCAAGTCAGCCATATTGCATGGGGGACATTGTGCTGGTTGCCATGTTGTATAGGTGACTTCCAAGTCAGCCATATTGCATGGGGGACATTGTGCTGGTTGTCTTGTATAGGTGACTGCCAAGTCAGCCATATTGCATGGGGGACATTGTGCTGGTGGCCATGTTCTATAGGTGACTTCCAAGTCAGCCACATTGCATGGGGGACATTGTGCTGGTTTCTTGTATAGGTGACTTCCAAGTCAGCCACATTGCATGGGGGACATTGTGCTGGTTTCTTGTATAGGTGACTTCCAAGTCAGCCATATTGCATGGGGGACATTGTGCTGGTTGCCATGTTGTATAGGTGACTTCCAAGCCAGCCATATTGCATGGGGGACATTGTGCTGGTTGCCATGTTGTATAGGTGACTTCCAAGTCAGCCATATTGCATGGGGGACATTGTGCTGGTTGCCATGTTGTATAGGTGACTTACAAGTGAGCCATATTGCATGGGGGACATTGTGCTGGTTGTGTTGTATAGGTGACTTCCAAGTCAGCCATATTGCATGGGGGACATTGTGCTGGTTGTATTGTATAGGTGACTTCCAAGTCAGCCATATTGCATGGGGGACATTGTGCTGGTTGTATTGTATAGGTGACTTCCAAGTCAGCCATATTGCATGGGGGACATTGTGCTGGTTGCCATGTTGTATAGGTGACTTCCAAGCCAGCCATATTGCATGGGGGACATTGTGCTGGTTGCCATGTTGTATAGGTGACTTCCAAGTCAGCCATATTGCATGGGGGACATTGTGCTGGTTGCCATGTTGTATAGGTGACTTACAAGTGAGCCATATTGCATGGGGGACATTGTGCTGGTTGTGTTGTATAGGTGACTTATAAGTCAGCCATATTGCATGGGGGACATTGTGCTGGTTGTATTGTATAGGTGACTTCCAAGTCAGCCATATTGCATGGGGGACATTGTGCTGGTTGTATTGTATAGGTGACTTCCAAGTGAGCCATATTGCTTGGGGGACATTGTGCTCTTGGCCATGTTCTATAGGTGACTTCCAAGTCAGCCATATTGCATGGGGGACATTGTGCTGGTTGCCATGTCCTATAGGTGACTTCCAAGTCAGCCATATTGCATGGGGGACATTGTGCTGTTTGCCAGGTCCTATAGGTGACTTCCAAGTCAGCCATATTGCATGGGGGACATTTTGCTGGTTGCCATGTTGTATAGGTGACTTCCAAGTGAGCCATATTGCTTGGGGGACATGGTGCTGGTTGTGTTGTATAGGTGACTTCCAAGTCAGCCATATTGCATGGGGGACATTGTGCTGGTTGTCTTGTATAGGTGACTTCCAAGTCAGCCGTGTTGCATGGGGGACATTGTGCTGGTGGCCATGTTGTATAGGTGACTTCCAAGTCAGCCATATTGCATGGGGGACATTGTGCTGGTTGTCATGTTGTATAGGTGACTTCCAAGTCAGCCATATTGCATGGGGGACATTGTGCTGGTTGTATTGTATAGGTGACTTCCAAGTCAGCCATATTGCATGGGGGACATTGTGCTGGTTGTGTTGTATAGGTGACTTCCAAGTCAGCCATATTGCTTGGGGGACATTGTGCTGGTTGTATTGTATAGGTGACTTCCAAGTCAGCCATATTGCATGGGGGACATTGTGCTGGTTGTATTGTATAGGTGACTTCCAAGTCAGCCATATTGCATGGGGGACATTGTGCTGGTGGCCATGTCCTATAGGTGACTTCCAAGTCAGCCATATTGCATGGGGGACATTGTGCTGGTTGTCTTGTATAGGTGACTTCCATGTCAGCCATATTGCTTGGGGGACATTGTGCTGGTTGTATTGTATAGGTGACTTCCAAGTCAGCCATATTGCATGGGGGACATTGTGCTGGTTGCCATGTTGTATTGGTGACTTCCAAGTCAGCCATATTGCATGGGGGACATTGTGCTGGTGGCCATGTTCTATAGGTGACTTCCAAGTCAGCCATATTGCATTTGGGACATTGTGCTGGTTGTCTTGTATAGGTGACTTCCAAGTCAGCCATATTGCTTGGGGGACATTGTGCTGGTTGCCATGTCCTATAGGTGACTTCCAAGTCAGCCATATTGCATGGGGGACATTGTGCTGGTTGTCTTGTATAGGTGACTTCCAAGTCAGCCATATTGCATGGGGGACATTGTGCTGGTTGCCATGTTGTATAGGTGACTTCCAAGTCAGCCATATTGCATGGGGGACATTGTGCTGGTTGTCTTGTATAGGTGACTGCCAAGTCAGCCATATTGCATGGGGGACATTGTGCTGGTGGCCATGTTCTATAGGTCACTTCCAAGTCAGCCACATTGCATGGGGGACATTGTGCTGGTTTCTTGTATAGGTGACTTCCAAGTCAGCCATATTGCATGGGGGACATTGTGCTGGTTGCCATGTTCTATAGGTGACTTCCAAGTCAGCCACATTGCATGGGGGACATTGTGCTGGTTTCTTGTATAGGTGACTTCCAAGTCAGCCATATTGCATGGGGGACATTGTGCTGGTTGCCATGTTGTATAGGTGACTTCCAAGCCAGCCATATTGCATGGGGGACATTGTGCTGGTTGCCATGTTGCATAGGTGACTTCCAAGTCAGCCATATTGCATGGGGGACATTGTGCTGGTTGCCATGTTGTATAGGTGACTTACAAGTGAGCCATATTGCATGGGGGACATTGTGCTGGTTGTGTTGTATAGGTGACTTCCAAGTCAGACATATTGCATGGGGGACATTGTGCTGGTTGTATTGTATAGGTGACTTCCAAGTCAGCCATATTGCATGGGGGACATTGTGCTGGTTGTATTGTATAGGTGACTTCCAAGTCAGCCATATTGCATGGGGGACATTGTGCTGGTTGCCATGTTGTATAGGTGACTTCCAAGCCAGCCATATTGCATGGGGGACATTGTGCTGGTTGCCATGTTGTATAGGTGACTTCCAAGTCAGCCATATTGCATGGGGGACATTGTGCTGGTTGCCATGTTGTATAGGTGACTTACAAGTGAGCCATATTGCATGGGGGACATTGTGCTGGTTGTATTGTATAGGTGACTTCCAAGTGAGCCATATTGCTTGGGGGACATTGTGCTCTTGGCCATGTTCTATAGGTGACTTCCAAGTCAGCCATATTGCATGGGGGACATTGTGCTGGTTGCCATGTCCTATAGGTGACTTCCAAGTCAGCCATATTGCTTGGGGGACATTGTGCTGGTTGCCATGTCCTATAGGTGACTTCCAAGTCAGCCATATTGCATGGGGGACATTGTGCTGGTTGTCTTGTATAGGTGACTTCCAAGTCAGCCATTTTGCATGGGGGACATTGTGCTGGTTGCCATGTTGTATAGGTGACTTCCAAGTCAGCCATATTGCATGGGGGACATTGTGCTGGTTGTCTTGTATAGGTGACTGCCAAGTCAGCCATATTGCATGGGGGACATTGTGCTGGTGGCCATGTTCTATAGGTGACTTCCAAGTCAGCCACATTGCATGGGGGACATTGTGCTGGTTTCTTGTATAGGTGACTTCCAAGTCAGCCATATTGCATGGGGGACATTGTGCTGGTTGCCATGTTCTATAGGTGACTTCCAAGTCAGCCACATTGCATGGGGGACATTGTGCTGGTTTCTTGTATAGGTGACTTCCAAGTCAGCCATATTGCATAGGGGGCATTGTGCTGGTTGCCATGTTGTATAGGTGACTTCCAAGCCAGCCATATTGCATGGGGGACATTGTGCTGTTTGCCATGTTGCATAGGTGACTTCCAAGTCAGCCATATTGCATGGGGGACATTGTGCTGGTTGCCATGTTGTATAGGTGACTTACAAGTGAGCCATATTGCATGGGGGACATTGTGCTGGTTGTGTTGTATAGGTGACTTCCAAGTCAGCCATATTGCATGGGGGACATTGTGCTGGTTGTATTGTATAGGTGACTTCCAAGTCAGCCATATTGCATGGGGGACATTGTGCTGGTTGTATTGTATAGGTGACTTCCAAGTCAGCCATATTGCATGGGGGACATTGTGCTGGTTGCCATGTTGTATAGGTGACTTCCAAGCCAGCCATATTGCATGGGGGACATTGTGCTGGTTGCCATGTTGTATAGGTGACTTCCAAGTCAGCCATATTGCATGGGGGACATTGTGCTGGTTGCCATGTTGTATAGGTGACTTACAAGTGAGCCATATTGCATGGGGGACATTGTGCTGGTTGTGTTGTATAGGTGACTTCCAAGTCAGCCATATTGCATGGGGGACATTGTGCTGGTTGTATTGTATAGGTGACTTCCAAGTCAGCCATATTGCATGGGGGACATTGTGCTGGTTGTATTGTATAGGTGACTTCCAAGTGAGCCATATTGCTTGGGGGACATTGTGCTCTTGGCCATGTTCTATAGGTGACTTCCAAGTCAGCCATATTGCATGGGGGACATTGTGCTGTTTGCCATGTTGCATAGGTGACTTCCAAGTCAGCCATATTGCATGGGGGACATTGTGCTGGTTGCCATGTTGTATAGGTGACTTACAAGTGAGCCATATTGCATGGGGGACATTGTGCTGGTTGTGTTGTATAGGTGACTTCCAAGTCAGCCATATTGCATGGGGGACATTGTGCTGGTTGTATTGTATAGGTGACTTCCAAGTCAGCCATATTGCATGGGGGACATTGTGCTGGTTGTATTGTATAGGTGACTTCCAAGTCAGCCATATTGCATGGGGGACATTGTGCTGGTTGCCATGTTGTATAGGTGACTTCCAAGCCAGCCATATTGCATGGGGGACATTGTGCTGGTTGCCATGTTGTATAGGTGACTTCCAAGTCAGCCATATTGCATGGGGGACATTGTGCTGGTTGCCATGTTGTATAGGTGACTTACAAGTGAGCCATATTGCATGGGGGACATTGTGCTGGTTGTGTTGTATAGGTGACTTCCAAGTCAGCCATATTGCATGGGGGACATTGTGCTGGTTGTATTGTATAGGTGACTTCCAAGTCAGCCATATTGCATGGGGGACATTGTGCTGGTTGTATTGTATAGGTGACTTCCAAGTGAGCCATATTGCTTGGGGGACATTGTGCTCTTGGCCATGTTCTATAGGTGACTTCCAAGTCAGCCATATTGCATGGGGGACATTGTGCTGGTTGCCATGTCCTATAGGTGACTTCCAAGTCAGCCATATTGCATGGGGGACATTGTGCTGTTTGCCAGGTCCTATAGGTGACTTCCAAGTCAGCCATATTGCATGGGGGACATTGTGCTGGTTGCCATGTTGTATAGGTGACTTCCAAGTGAGCCATATTGCTTGGGGGACATGGTGCTGGTTGTGTTGTATAGGTGACTTCCAAGTCAGCCATATTGCATGGGGGACATTGTGCTGGTTGTCTTGTATAGGTGACTTCCAAGTCAGCTGTGTTGCATGGGGGACATTGTGCTGGTGGCCATGTTGTATAGGTGACTTCCAAGTCAGCCATATTGCATGGGGGACATTGTGCTGGTTGCCATGTTGTATAGGTGACTTCCAAGTCAGCCATATTGCATGGGGGACATTGTGCTGGTTGCCATGTTGTATAGGTGACTTACAAGTCAGCCATATTGCATGGGGGACATTGTGCTGGTTGCCATGTCCCATAGGTGACTTCCAAGTCAGCCACATTGCATGGGGGAAATTGTGCTGGTTGTCTTGTATAGGTGACTTTTAAGTCAGCCATGTTGCTTGGGGGACATTGTGCTGGTTGCCATGTTGTATAGGTGACTTCCAAGTCAGCCATATTGCTTGGGGGACATTGTGCTGGTTGTATTGTATAGGTGACTTCCAAGTGAGCCATATTGCTTGGGGGACATTGTGCTCTTGGCCATGTTCTATAGGTGACTTCCAAGTCAGCCATATTGCATGGGGGACATTGTGCTGGTTGCCATGTCCTATAGGTGACTTCCAAGTCAGCCATATTGCTTGGGGGACATTGTGCTGGTTGCCATGTCCTATAGGTGACTTCCAAGTCAGCCATATTGCATGGGGGACATTGTGCTGGTTGTCTTGTATAGGTGACTTCCAAGTCAGCCATATTGCATGGGGGACATTGTGCTGGTTGCCATGTTGTATAGGTGACTTCCAAGTCAGCCATATTGCATGGGGGACATTGTGCTGGTTGTCTTGTATAGGTGACTGCCAAGTCAGCCATATTGCATGGGGGACATTGTGCTGGTGGCCATGTTCTATAGGTGACTTCCAAGTCAGCCACATTGCATGGGGGACATTGTGCTGGTTTCTTGTATAGGTGACTTCCAAGTCAGCCATATTGCATGGGGGACATTGTGCTGGTTGCCATGTTCTATAGGTGACTTCCAAGTCAGCCACATTGCATGGGGGACATTGTGCTGGTTTCTTGTATAGGTGACTTCCAAGTCAGCCATATTGCATAGGGGACATTGTGCTGGTTGCCATGTTGTATAGGTGACTTCCAAGCCAGCCATATTGCATGGGGGACATTGTGCTGTTTGCCATGTTGCATAGGTGACTTCCAAGTCAGCCATATTGCATGGGGGACATTGTGCTGGTTGTGTTGTATAGGTGACTTCCAAGTCAGCCATATTGCATGGGGGACATTGTGCTGGTTGTATTGTATAGGTGACTTCCAAGTCAGCCATATTGCATGGGGGACATTGTGCTGGTTGTATTGTATAGGTGACTTCCAAGTCAGCCATATTGCATGGGGGACATTGTGCTGGTTGCCATGTTGTATAGGTGACTTCCAAGCCAGCCATATTGCATGGGGGACATTGTGCTGGTTGCCATGTTGTATAGGTGACTTCCAAGTCAGCCATATTGCATGGGGGACATTGTGCTGGTTGCCATGTTGTATAGGTGACTTACAAGTGAGCCATATTGCATGGGGGACATTGTGCTGGTTGTGTTGTATAGGTGACTTCCAAGTCAGCCATATTGCATGGGGGACATTGTGCTGGTTGTATTGTATAGGTGACTTCCAAGTCAGCCATATTGCATGGGGGACATTGTGCTGGTTGTATTGTATAGGTGACTTCCAAGTGAGCCATATTGCTTGGGGGACATTGTGCTCTTGGCCATGTTCTATAGGTGACTTCCAAGTCAGCCATATTGCATGGGGGACATTGTGCTGGTTGCCATGTCCTATAGGTGACTTCCAAGTCAGCCATATTGCATGGGGGACATTGTGCTGTTTGCCAGGTCCTATAGGTGACTTCCAAGTCAGCCATATTGCATGGGGGACATTGTGCTGGTTGCCATGTTGTATAGGTGACTTCCAAGTGAGCCATATTGCTTGGGGGACATGGTGCTGGTTGTGTTGTATAGGTGACTTCCAAGTCAGCCATATTGCATGGGGGACATTGTGCTGGTTGTCTTGTATAGGTGACTTCCAAGTCAGCTGTGTTGCATGGGGGACATTGTGCTGGTGGCCATGTTGTATAGGTGACTTCCAAGTCAGCCATATTGCATGGGGGACATTGTGCTGGTTGCCATGTTGTATAGGTGACTTCCAAGTCAGCCATATTGCATGGGGGACATTGTGCTGGTTGCCATGTTGTATAGGTGACTTACAAGTCAGCCATATTGCATGGGGGACATTGTGCTGGTTGCCATGTCCCATAGGTGACTTCCAAGTCAGCCACATTGCATGGGGGAAATTGTGCTGGTTGTCTTGTATAGGTGACTTTTAAGTCAGCCATGTTGCTTGGGGGACATTGTGCTGGTTGCCATGTTGTATAGGTGACTTCCAAGTCAGCCATATTGCTTGGGGGACATTGTGCTGGTTGCCATGTTGTATAGGTGACTTCCAAGTCAGCCATATTGCATGGGGGACATTGTGCTGGTGGCCATGTTCTATAGGTGACTTCCAAGTCAGCCATATTGCATGGGGGACATTGTGCTGGTTGTCTTGTATAGGTGACTTCCAAGTCAGCCATATTGCATGGGGGACATTGTGCTGGTTGCCATGTCCTATAGGTGACTTCCAAGTCAGCCATATTGCTTGGGGGACATTGTGCTGGTTGCCATGTCCTATAGGTGACTTCCAAGTCAGCCATATTGCATGGGGGACATTGTGCTGGTTGTCTTGTATAGGTGACTTCCAAGTCAGCCATATTGCATGGGGGACATTGTGCTGGTTGCCATGTTGTATAGGTGACTTCCAAGTCAGCCATATTGCATGGGGGACATTGTGCTGGTTGTCTTGTATAGGTGACTGCCAAGTCAGCCATATTGCATGGGGGACATTGTGCTGGTGGCCATGTTCTATAGGTGACTTCCAAGTCAGCCACATTGCATGGGGGACATTGTGCTGGTTTCTTGTATAGGTGACTTCCAAGTCAGCCATATTGCATGGGGGACATTGTGCTGGTTGCCATGTTCTATAGGTGACTTCCAAGTCAGCCACATTGCATGGGGGACATTGTGCTGGTTTCTTGTATAGGTGACTTCCAAGTCAGCCATATTGCATGGGGGACATTGTGCTGGTTGCCATGTTGTATAGGTAACTTCCAAGCCAGCCATATTGCATGGGGGACATTGTGCTGGTTGCCATGTTGCATAGGTGACTTCCAAGTCAGCCATATTGCATGGGGGACATTGTGCTGGTTGCCATGTTGTATAGGTGACTTACAAGTGAGCCATATTGCATGGGGGACATTGTGCTGGTTGTGTTGTATAGGTGACTTCCAAGTCAGCCATATTGCATGGGGGACATTGTGCTGGTTGTATTGTATAGGTGACTTCCAAGTCAGCCATATTGCATGGGGGACATTGTGCTGGTTGTATTGTATAGGTGACTTCCAAGTCAGCCATATTGCATGGGGGACATTGTGCTGGTTGCCATGTTGTATAGGTGACTTCCAAGCCAGCCATATTGCATGGGGGACATTGTGCTGGTTGCCATGTTGTATAGGTGACTTCCAAGTCAGCCATATTGCATGGGGGACATTGTGCTGGTTGCCATGTTGTATAGGTGACTTACAAGTGAGCCATATTGCATGGGGGACATTGTGCTGGTTGTGTTGTATAGGTGACTTCCAAGTCAGCCATATTGCATGGGGGACATTGTGCTGGTTGTATTGTATAGGTGACTTCCAAGTCAGCCATATTGCATGGGGGACATTGTGCTGGTTGTATTGTATAGGTGACTTCCAAGTGAGCCATATTGCTTGGGGGACATTGTGCTCTTGGCCATGTTCTATAGGTGACTTCCAAGTCAGCCATATTGCATGGGGGACATTGTGCTGGTTGCCATGTCCTATAGGTGACTTCCAAGTCAGCCATATTGCATGGGGGACATTGTGCTGTTTGCCAGGTCCTATAGGTGACTTCCAAGTCAGCCATATTGCATGGGGGACATTGTGCTGGTTGCCATGTTGTATAGGTGACTTCCAAGTGAGCCATATTGCTTGGGGGACATGGTGCTGGTTGTGTTGTATAGGTGACTTCCAAGTCAGCCATATTGCATGGGGGACATTGTGCTGGTTGTCTTGTATAGTTGACTTCCAAGTCAGCTGTGTTGCATGGGGGACATTGTGCTGGTGGCCATGTTGTATAGGTGACTTCCAAGTCAGCCATATTGCATGGGGGACATTGTGCTGGTTGCCATGTTGTATAGGTGACTTCCAAGTCAGCCATATTGCATGGGGGACATTGTGCTGGTTGCCATGTTGTATAGGTGACTTACAAGTCAGCCATATTGCATGGGGGACATTGTGCTGGTTGCCATGTCCCATAGGTGACTTCCAAGTCAGCCACATTGCATGGGGGAAATTGTGCTGGTTGTCTTGTATAGGTGACTTTTAAGTCAGCCATGTTGCTTGGGGGACATTGTGCTGGTTGCCATGTTGTATAGGTGACTTCCAAGTCAGCCATATTGCTTGGGGGACATTGTGCTGGTTGCCATGTTGTATAGGTGACTTCCAAGTCAGCCATATTGCATGGGGGACATTGTGCTGGTGGCCATGTTCTATAGGTGACTTCCAAGTCAGCCATATTGCATGGGGGACATTGTGCTGGTTGTCTTGTATAGGTGACTTCCAAGTCAGCCATATTGCATGGGGGACATTGTGCTGGTTGTGTTGTATAGGTGACTTCCAAATCAGCCATATTGCATGGGGGACATTGTGCTGGTTGTATTGTATAGGTGACTTCCAAGTCAGCCATATTGCATGCGGGACATTGTGCTGGTTGTATTGTATAGGTGACTTCCAAGTCAGCCATTTTGCATGGGGGACATTGTGCTGGTGGCCATGTCCTATAGGTGACTTCCAAGTCAGCCATATTGCATGGGGGACATTGTGCTGGGTGTCTTGTATAGGTGACTTCCAAGTCAGCCATATTGCTTGGGGGACATTGTGCTGGTTGTATTGTATAGGTGACTTCCAAGTCAGCCATATTGCATGGGGGACATTGTGTTGGTTGCCATGTTGTATAGGTGACTTCCAAGTCAGCCATATTGCATGGGGGACATTGTGCTGGTGGCCATGTTCTATAGTTGACTTCCAAGTCAGCCATATTGCATTTGGGACATTGTGCTGGTTGTCTTGTATAGGTGACTTCCAAGTCAGCCATATTGCATGGGGGACATTGTGCTGGTTGCCATGTTGTATAGGTGACTTCCAAGTCAGCCATATTGCATGGGGGACATTGTGCTGGTTGTATTGTATAGGTGACTTCCAAGTCAGCCATATTGCATGGGGGACATTGTGCTGGTTGTATTGTATTGTTGACTTCCAAGTCAGCCATATTGCATGGGGGACATTGTGCTGGTGGCCATGTCCTATAGGTGACTTCCAAGTCAACCATATTGCATGGAGGACATTGTGCTGGTTGTCTTGTATAGGTGACTTCCAAGTCAGCCATATTGCTTGGGGGACATTGTGCTGGTTGTATTGTATAGGTGACTTCCAAGTCAGCCATATTGCATGGGGGACATTGTGCTGGTTGCCATGTTGTATAGGTGACTTCCAACTCAGCCATATTGCATGGGGGACATTGTGCTGGTGGCCATGTTCTATAGGTGACTTCTAAGTCAGCCATATTGCATTTGGGACATTGTGCTGGTTGTCTTGTATAGGTGACTTCCAAGTCAGCCATATTGCTTGGGGGACATTGTGCTGGTTGCCATGTCCTATAGGTGACTTCTGTGTCAGCCATATTGCATGGGGGACATTGAGCTGGTTGTCTTGTATAGGTGACTTCCAAGTCAGCCATATTGCATGGGGGACATTGTGCTGGTTGCCATGTTGTATAGGTGACTTCCAAGTCAGCTATATTGCATGGGGGACATTGTGCTGGTTGCCATGTTGTATAGGTGACTTCCAAGTGAGCCATATTGCTTGGGGGACATTGTGCTGGTTGTGTTGTATAGGTGACTTCCAAGTCAGCCATTTTGCATGGGGGACATTGTGCTGGTTGTCTTGTATAGGTGACTTCCAAGTCAGCCGTGTTGCATGGGGGACATTGTGCTGGTGGCCATGTTCTATAGGTGACTTCCAAGTCAGCCATATTGCATGGGGGACACTGTGCTGGTTGCCATGTTGTATAGGTGACTTCCAAGTGAGCCATATTGCTTGGGGGACATTGTGCTGGTTGCCATGTTGTATAGGTGACTTCCAAGTCAGCCATATTGCATGGGGGACATTGTGCTGGTAGCCATGTTCTATAGGTGACTTCCAAGTCAGCCACATTGCATGGGGGACATTGTGCTGGTTTCTTGTATAGGTGAGTTCCAAGTCAGCCATATTGCATGGAGGACATTGTGCTGGTTGCCATGTTGTATAGGTGACTTTCAAGTCAGCCATATTGCATGGGGGACATTGTGCTGGTTGCCATGTTGTATAGGTGACTTCCAAGTCAGCCATATTGCATGGGGGACATTGTGCTGGTTGCCATGTTGTATAGGTGAATTCCAAGTGAGCCATATTGCATGGGGGACATTGTGCTGGTTGTGTTGTATAGGTGACTTCCAAGTCAGCCATATTGCATGGGGGACATTGTGCTGGTTGTGTTGTATAGGTGACTTCCAAGTCAGCCATATTGCATGGGGGACATTGTGCTGGTTGTATTGTATAGGTGACTTCCAAGTCAGCCATATTGCATGGGGGACATTGTGCTGGTTGTATTGTATAGGTGACTTCCAAGTCAGCCATATTGCATGGGGGACATTGTGCTGGTTGTCTTGTATAGGTGACTTCCAAGTCAGCCATATTGCTTCGGGGACATTGTGCTGGTTGCCATGTTCTATTAGGTGACTTCCAAGTCAGCCATATTGCTTGGGGGACATTGTGCTGGTGGCCATGTTCTATAGGTGACTTCCAAGTCAGCCATATTGCTTGGGGGACATTGTGCTGGTTGCCATGTTGTATAGGTGACTTCCAAGTCAGCCATATTGCATGGGGGACATTGTGCTGGTGGCCATGTTCTATAGGTGACTTCCAAGTCAGCCATATTGCATGGGGGACATTGTGCTGGTTGCCATGTTGTATAGGTGACTTCCAACTCAGCCATATTGCATGGGGGACATTGTGCTGGTGGCCATGTTCTATAGGTGACTTCTAAGTCAGCCATATTGCATTTGGGACATTGTGCTGGTTGTCTTGTATAGGTGACTTCCAAGTCAGCCATATTGCTTGGGGGACATTGTGCTGGTTGCCATGTCCTATAGGTGACTTCTGTGTCAGCCATATTGCATGGGGGACATTGAGCTGGTTGTCTTGTATAGGTGACTTCCAAGTCAGCCATATTGCATGGGGGACATTGTGCTGGTTGCCATGTTGTATAGGTGACTTCCAAGTCAGCTATATTGCATGGGGGACATTGTGCTGGTTGCCATGTTGTATAGGTGACTTCCAAGTGAGCCATATTGCTTGGGGGACATTGTGCTGGTTGTGTTGTATAGGTGACTTCCAAGTCAGCCATTTTGCATGGGGGACATTGTGCTGGTTGTCTTGTATAGGTGACTTCCAAGTCAGCCGTGTTGCATGGGGGACATTGTGCTGGTGGCCATGTTCTATAGGTGACTTCCAAGTCAGCCATATTGCATGGGGGACACTGTGCTGGTTGCCATGTTGTATAGGTGACTTCCAAGTGAGCCATATTGCTTGGGGGACATTGTGCTGGTTGCCATGTTGTATAGGTGACTTCCAAGTCAGCCATATTGCATGGGGGACATTGTGCTGGTAGCCATGTTCTATAGGTGACTTCCAAGTCAGCCACATTGCATGGGGGACATTGTGCTGGTTTCTTGTATAGGTGAGTTCCAAGTCAGCCATATTGCATGGAGGACATTGTGCTGGTTGCCATGTTGTATAGGTGACTTTCAAGTCAGCCATATTGCATGGGGGACATTGTGCTGGTTGCCATGTTGTATAGGTGACTTCCAAGTCAGCCATATTGCATGGGGGACATTGTGCTGGTTGCCATGTTGTATAGGTGAATTCCAAGTGAGCCATATTGCATGGGGGACATTGTGCTGGTTGTGTTGTATAGGTGACTTCCAAGTCAGCCATATTGCATGGGGGACATTGTGCTGGTTGTGTTGTATAGGTGACTTCCAAGTCAGCCATATTGCATGGGGGACATTGTGCTGGTTGTATTGTATAGGTGACTTCCAAGTCAGCCATATTGCATGGGGGACATTGTGCTGGTTGTATTGTATAGGTGACTTCCAAGTCAGCCATATTGCATGGGGGACATTGTGCTGGTTGTCTTGTATAGGTGACTTCCAAGTCAGCCATATTGCTTCGGGGACATTGTGCTGGTTGCCATGTTCTATTAGGTGACTTCCAAGTCAGCCATATTGCTTGGGGGACATTGTGCTGGTGGCCATGTTCTATAGGTGACTTCCAAGTCAGCCATATTGCTTGGGGGACATTGTGCTTTTTGCCATGTTGTATAGGTGACTTCCAAGTCAGCCATATTGCATGGGGGACATTGTGCTGGTGGCCATGTTCTATAGGTGACTTCCAAGTCAGCCATATTGCATGGGGGACATTGTGCTGGTTGTCTTGTATAGGTGACTTCCAAGTCAGCCATATTGCATTGGGGACATTGTGCTGGTGGCCATGTTCTATAGGTGACTTCCAAGTCAGCCATATTGCTTGGGGGACATTGTGCTGGTTGTATTGTATAGGTGAATTCCATGTCAGCCATATTGCTTGGGGGACATTGTGCTGGTTGCCATGTTGTATAGGTGACTTCCAAGTAGGCCATATTGCATGGGGGACATTGTGCTGGTTGCCATGTCCTATAGGTGACTTCCAAGTCAGCCATATTGCATGGGGGAAATTGTGCTGGTTGTCTTTTATAGGTGACTTTTAAGTCAGCCATATTGCTTGGGGGACATTGTGCTGGTTGCCATGTTCTATAGGTGACTTCCAAGTCAGCCATATTGCTTGGGGGACATTGTGCTGGTTGCCATGTTGTATAGGTGACTTCCAAGTCAGCCATATTGCTTGGGGGACATTGTGCTGGTTGTCTTGTATAGGTGACTTCCAAGTCAGCCGTGTTGCATGGGGGACATTGTGCTGGTGGCCATGTTGTATAGGTGACTTCCAAGTCAGCCATATTGCATGGGGGACATTGTGCTGGTTGCCATGTTGTATAGGTGACTTCCAAGTCAGCCATATTGCATGGGGGACATTGTGCTGGTTGCCATGTTGTATAGGTGACTTACAAGTCAGCCATATTGCATGGGGGACATTGTGCTGGTTGCCATGTCCTATAGGTGACTTCCAAGTCAGCCACATTGCATGGGGGAAATTGTGCTGGTTGTCTTGTATAGGTGACTTTTAAGTCAGCCATATTGCTTGGGGGACATTGTGCTGGTTGCCATGTTGTATAGGTGACTTCCAAGTCAGCCATATTGCTTGGGGGACATTGTGCTGGTTGCCATGTTGTATAGGTGACTTCCAAGTCAGCCATATTGCATGGGGGACATTGTGCTGGTGGCCATGTTCTATAGGTGACTTCCAAGTCAGCCATATTGCATGCGGGACATTGTGCTGGTTGTCTTGTATAGGTGACTTCCAAGTCAGCCATATTGCATGGGGGACATTGTGCTGGTTGTGTTTTATAGGTGACTTCCAAATCAGCCATATTGCATGGGGGACATTGTGCTGGTTGTATTGTATAGGTGACTTCCAAGTCAGCCATATTGCATGGGGGACATTGTGCTGGTTGTATTGTATAGGTGACTTCCAAGTCAGCCATATTGCATGGGGGACATTGTGCTGGTGGCCATGTCCTATAGGTGACTTCCAAGTCAGCCATATTGCATGGGGGACATTGTGCTGGTTGTCTTGTATAGGTGACTTCCAAGTCAGCCATATTGCTTGGGGGACATTGTGCTGGTTGTATTGTATAGGTGACTTCCAAGTCAGCCATATTGCATGGGGGACATTGTGTTGGTTGCCATGTTGTATAGGTGACTTCCAAGTCAGCCATATTGCATGGGGGACATTGTGCTGGTTGTCTTGTATAGGTGACTTCCAAGTCAGCCATATTGCTTCGGGGACATTGTGCTGGTTGCCATGTTCTATTAGGTGACTTCCAAGTCAGCCATATTGCTTGGGGGACATTGTGCTGGTGGCCATGTTCTATAGGTGACTTCCAAGTCAGCCATATTGCTTGGGGGACATTGTGCTGGTTGCCATGTTGTATAGGTGACTTCCAAGTCAGCCATATTGCATGGGGGACATTGTGCTGGTGGCCATGTTCTATAGGTGACTTCCAAGTCAGCCATATTGCATGGGGGACATTGTGCTGGTTGTCTTGTATAGGTGCCTTCCAAGTCAGCCATATTGCATGGGGGACATTGTGCTGGTGGCCATGTTCTATAGGTGACTTCCAAGTCAGCCATATTGCTTGGGGGACATTGTGCTGGTTGTATTGTATAGGTGACTTCCAAGTCAGCCATATTGCATGGGGGACATTGTGCTGGTTGCCATGTTGTATAGGTGACTTCCAAGTCAGCCATATTGCATGGGGGACATTGTGCTGGTTGCCATGTTGTATAGGTGACTTCCAAGTCAGCCATATTGCTTGGGGGACATTGTGCTGGTTGTCTTGTATAGGTGACTTCCAAGTCAGCCGTGTTGCATGGGGGACATTGTGCTGGTGGCCATGTTGTATAGCTGACTTCCAAGTCAGCCATATTGCATGGGGGACATTGTGCTGGTTGCCATGTTGTATAGGTGACTTCCAAGTCAGCCATATTGCATGGGGGACATTGTGCTGGTTGCCATGTTGTATAGGTGACTTACAAGTCAGCCATATTGCATGGGGGACATTGTGCTGGTTGCCATGTCCTATAGGTGACTTCCAAGTCAGCCACATTGCATGGGGGAAATTGTGCTGGTTGTCTTGTATAGGTGACTTTTAAGTCAGCCATATTGCTTGGGGGACATTGTGCTGGTTGCCATGTTGTATAGGTGACTTCCAAGTCAGCCATATTGCTTGGGGGACATTGTGCTGGTTGCCATGTTGTATAGGTGACTTCCAAGTCAGCCATATTGCATGGGGGACATTGTGCTGGTGGCCATGTTCTATAGGTGACTTCCAAGTCAGCCATATTGCATGCAGGACATTGTGCTGGTTGTCTTGTATAGGTGACTTCCAACTCAGCCATATTGCATGGGGGACATTGTGCTGGTGGCCATGTTCTATAGGTGACTTCTAAGTCAGCCATATTGCATTTGGGACATTGTGCTGGTTGTCTTGTATAGGTGACTTCCAAGTCAGCCATATTGCTTGGGGGACATTGTGCTGGTTGCCATGTCCTATAGGTGACTTCTGTGTCAGCCATATTGCATGGGGGACATTGAGCTGGTTGTCTTGTATAGGTGACTTCCAAGTCAGCCATATTGCATGGGGGACATTGTGCTGGTTGCCATGTTGTATAGGTGACTTCCAAGTCAGCTATATTGCATGGGGGACATTGTGCTGGTTGCCATGTTGTATAGGTGACTTCCAAGTGAGCCATATTGCTTGGGGGACATTGTGCTGGTTGTGTTGTATAGGTGACTTCCAAGTCAGCCATTTTGCATGGGGGACATTGTGCTGGTTGTCTTGTATAGGTGACTTCCAAGTCAGCCGTGTTGCATGGGGGACATTGTGCTGGTGGCCATGTTCTATAGGTGACTTCCAAGTCAGCCATATTGCATGGGGGACACTGTGCTGGTTGCCATGTTGTATAGGTGACTTCCAAGTGAGCCATATTGCTTGGGGGACATTGTGCTGGTTGCCATGTTGTATAGGTGACTTCCAAGTCAGCCATATTGCATGGGGGACATTGTGCTGGTAGCCATGTTCTATAGGTGACTTCCAAGTCAGCCACATTGCATGGGGGACATTGTGCTGGTTTCTTGTATAGGTGAGTTCCAAGTCAGCCATATTGCATGGAGGACATTGTGCTGGTTGCCATGTTGTATAGGTGACTTTCAAGTCAGCCATATTGCATGGGGGACATTGTGCTGGTTGCCATGTTGTATAGGTGACTTCCAAGTCAGCCATATTGCATGGGGGACATTGTGCTGGTTGCCATGTTGTATAGGTGAATTCCAAGTGAGCCATATTGCATGGGGGACATTGTGCTGGTTGTGTTGTATAGGTGACTTCCAAGTCAGCCATATTGCATGGGGGACATTGTGCTGGTTGTGTTGTATAGGTGACTTCCAAGTCAGCCATATTGCATGGGGGACATTGTGCTGGTTGTATTGTATAGGTGACTTCCAAGTCAGCCATATTGCATGGGGGACATTGTGCTGGTTGTATTGTATAGGTGACTTCCAAGTCAGCCATATTGCATGGGGGACATTGTGCTGGTTGTCTTGTATAGGTGACTTCCAAGTCAGCCATATTGCTTCGGGGACATTGTGCTGGTTGCCATGTTCTATTAGGTGACTTCCAAGTCAGCCATATTGCTTGGGGGACATTGTGCTGGTGGCCATGTTCTATAGGTGACTTCCAAGTCAGCCATATTGCTTGGGGGACATTGTGCTTTTTGCCATGTTGTATAGGTGACTTCCAAGTCAGCCATATTGCATGGGGGACATTGTGCTGGTGGCCATGTTCTATAGGTGACTTCCAAGTCAGCCATATTGCATGGGGGACATTGTGCTGGTTGTCTTGTATAGGTGACTTCCAAGTCAGCCATATTGCATTGGGGACATTGTGCTGGTGGCCATGTTCTATAGGTGACTTCCAAGTCAGCCATATTGCTTGGGGGACATTGTGCTGGTTGTATTGTATAGGTGAATTCCATGTCAGCCATATTGCTTGGGGGACATTGTGCTGGTTGCCATGTTGTATAGGTGACTTCCAAGTAGGCCATATTGCATGGGGGACATTGTGCTGGTTGCCATGTCCTATAGGTGACTTCCAAGTCAGCCATATTGCATGGGGGAAATTGTGCTGGTTGTCTTTTATAGGTGACTTTTAAGTCAGCCATATTGCTTGGGGGACATTGTGCTGGTTGCCATGTTCTATAGGTGACTTCCAAGTCAGCCATATTGCTTGGGGGACATTGTGCTGGTTGCCATGTTGTATAGGTGACTTCCAAGTCAGCCATATTGCTTGGGGGACATTGTGCTGGTTGTCTTGTATAGGTGACTTCCAAGTCAGCCGTGTTGCATGGGGGACATTGTGCTGGTGGCCATGTTGTATAGGTGACTTCCAAGTCAGCCATATTGCATGGGGGACATTGTGCTGGTTGCCATGTTGTATAGGTGACTTCCAAGTCAGCCATATTGCATGGGGGACATTGTGCTGGTTGCCATGTTGTATAGGTGACTTACAAGTCAGCCATATTGCATGGGGGACATTGTGCTGGTTGCCATGTCCTATAGGTGACTTCCAAGTCAGCCACATTGCATGGGGGAAATTGTGCTGGTTGTCTTGTATAGGTGACTTTTAAGTCAGCCATATTGCTTGGGGGACATTGTGCTGGTTGCCATGTTGTATAGGTGACTTCCAAGTCAGCCATATTGCTTGGGGGACATTGTGCTGGTTGCCATGTTGTATAGGTGACTTCCAAGTCAGCCATATTGCATGGGGGACATTGTGCTGGTGGCCATGTTCTATAGGTGACTTCCAAGTCAGCCATATTGCATGCGGGACATTGTGCTGGTTGTCTTGTATAGGTGACTTCCAAGTCAGCCATATTGCATGGGGGACATTGTGCTGGTTGTGTTTTATAGGTGACTTCCAAATCAGCCATATTGCATGGGGGACATTGTGCTGGTTGTATTGTATAGGTGACTTCCAAGTCAGCCATATTGCATGGGGGACATTGTGCTGGTTGTATTGTATAGGTGACTTCCAAGTCAGCCATATTGCATGGGGGACATTGTGCTGGTGGCCATGTCCTATAGGTGACTTCCAAGTCAGCCATATTGCATGGGGGACATTGTGCTGGTTGTCTTGTATAGGTGACTTCCAAGTCAGCCATATTGCTTGGGGGACATTGTGCTGGTTGTATTGTATAGGTGACTTCCAAGTCAGCCATATTGCATGGGGGACATTGTGTTGGTTGCCATGTTGTATAGGTGACTTCCAAGTCAGCCATATTGCATGGGGGACATTGTGCTGGTTGTCTTGTATAGGTGACTTCCAAGTCAGCCATATTGCTTCGGGGACATTGTGCTGGTTGCCATGTTCTATTAGGTGACTTCCAAGTCAGCCATATTGCTTGGGGGACATTGTGCTGGTGGCCATGTTCTATAGGTGACTTCCAAGTCAGCCATATTGCTTGGGGGACATTGTGCTGGTTGCCATGTTGTATAGGTGACTTCCAAGTCAGCCATATTGCATGGGGGACATTGTGCTGGTGGCCATGTTCTATAGGTGACTTCCAAGTCAGCCATATTGCATGGGGGACATTGTGCTGGTTGTCTTGTATAGGTGCCTTCCAAGTCAGCCATATTGCATGGGGGACATTGTGCTGGTGGCCATGTTCTATAGGTGACTTCCAAGTCAGCCATATTGCTTGGGGGACATTGTGCTGGTTGTATTGTATAGGTGACTTCCAAGTCAGCCATATTGCATGGGGGACATTGTGCTGGTTGCCATGTTGTATAGGTGACTTCCAAGTCAGCCATATTGCATGGGGGACATTGTGCTGGTTGCCATGTTGTATAGGTGACTTCCAAGTCAGCCATATTGCTTGGGGGACATTGTGCTGGTTGTCTTGTATAGGTGACTTCCAAGTCAGCCGTGTTGCATGGGGGACATTGTGCTGGTGGCCATGTTGTATAGCTGACTTCCAAGTCAGCCATATTGCATGGGGGACATTGTGCTGGTTGCCATGTTGTATAGGTGACTTCCAAGTCAGCCATATTGCATGGGGGACATTGTGCTGGTTGCCATGTTGTATAGGTGACTTACAAGTCAGCCATATTGCATGGGGGACATTGTGCTGGTTGCCATGTCCTATAGGTGACTTCCAAGTCAGCCACATTGCATGGGGGAAATTGTGCTGGTTGTCTTGTATAGGTGACTTTTAAGTCAGCCATATTGCTTGGGGGACATTGTGCTGGTTGCCATGTTGTATAGGTGACTTCCAAGTCAGCCATATTGCTTGGGGGACATTGTGCTGGTTGCCATGTTGTATAGGTGACTTCCAAGTCAGCCATATTGCATGGGGGACATTGTGCTGGTGGCCATGTTCTATAGGTGACTTCCAAGTCAGCCATATTGCATGCAGGACATTGTGCTGGTTGTCTTGTATAGGTGACTTCCAAGTCAGCCATATTGCATGGGGGACATTGTGCTGGTTGTGTTGTATAGGTGACTTCCAAATCAGCCATATTGCATGGGGGACATTGTGCTGGTTGTATTGTATAGGTGACTTCCAAGTCAGCCATATTGCATGGGGGACATTGTGCTGGTTGTATTGTATAGGTGACTTCCAAGTCAGCCATATTGCATGGGGGACATTGTGCTAATGGCCATGTCCTATAGGTGACTTCCAAGTCAGCCATATTGCATGGGGGAAATTGTGCTGGTTGTCTTGTATAGGTGACTTTTAAGTCAGCCATATTGCTTGGGGGACATTGTGCTGGTTGCCATGTTGTATAGGTGACTTCCAAGTCAGCCATATTGCTTGGGGGACATTGTGCTGGTTGCCATGTTGTATAGGTGACTTCCAAGTCAGCCATATTGCATGGGGGACATTGTGCTGGTGGCCATGTTCTATAGGTGACTTCCAAGACAGCCATATTGCATGCGGGACATTGTGCTGGTTGTCTTGTATAGGTGACTTCCAAGTCAGCCATATTGCATGGGGGACATTGTGCTGGTTGTGTTTTATAGGTGACTTCCAAATCAGCCATATTGCATGGGGGACATTGTGCTGGTTGTATTGTATAGGTGACTTCCAAGTCAGCCATATTGCATGGGGGACATTGTGCTGGTTGTATTGTATAGGTGACTTCCAAGTCAGCCATATTGCATGGGGGACATTGTGCTGGTGGCCATGTCCTATAGGTGACTTCCAAGTCAGCCATATTGCATGGGGGACATTGTGCTGGTTGTCTTGTATAGGTGACTTCCAAGTCAGCCATATTGCTTGGGGGACATTGTGCTGGTTGTATTGTATAGGTGACTTCCAAGTCAGCCATATTGCATGGGGGACATTGTGTTGGTTGCCATGTTGTATAGGTGACTTCCAAGTCAGCCATATTGCATGGGGGACATTGTGCTGGTTGTCTTGTATAGGTGACTTCCAAGTCAGCCATATTGCTTCGGGGACATTGTGCTGGTTGCCATGTTCTATTAGATGACTTCCAAGTCAGCCATATTGCTTGGGGGACATTGTGCTGGTGGCCATGTTCTATAGGTGACTTCCAAGTCAGCCATATTGCTTGGGGGACATTGTGCTGGTTGCCATGTTGTATAGGTGACTTCCAAGTCAGCCATATTGCATGGGGGACATTGTGCTGGTGGCCATGTTCTATAGGTGACTTCCAAGTCAGCCATATTGCATGGGGGACATTGTGCTGGTTGTCTTGTATAGGTGCCTTCCAAGTCAGCCATATTGCATGGGGGACATTGTGCTGGTGGCCATGTTCTATAGGTGACTTCCAAGTCAGCCATATTGCTTGGGGGACATTGTGCTGGTTGTATTGTATAGGTGACTTCCAAGTCAGCCATATTGCATGGGGGACATTGTGCTGGTTGCCATGTTGTATAGGTGACTTCCAAGTCAGCCATATTGCATGGGGGACATTGTGCTGGTTGCCATGTTGTATAGGTGACTTCCAAGTCAGCCATATTGCTTGGGGGACATTGTGCTGGTTGTCTTGTATAGGTGACTTCCAAGTCAGCCGTGTTGCATGGGGGACATTGTGCTGGTGGCCATGTTGTATAGCTGACTTCCAAGTCAGCCATATTGCATGGGGGACATTGTGCTGGTTGCCATGTTGTATAGGTGACTTCCAAGTCAGCCATATTGCATGGGGGACATTGTGCTGGTTGCCATGTTGTATAGGTGACTTACAAGTCAGCCATATTGCATGGGGGACATTGTGCTGGTTGCCATGTCCTATAGGTGACTTCCAAGTCAGCCACATTGCATGGGGGAAATTGTGCTGGTTGTCTTGTATAGGTGACTTTTAAGTCAGCCATATTGCTTGGGGGACATTGTGCTGGTTGCCATATTGTATAGGTGACTTCCAAGTCAGCCATATTGCTTGGGGGACATTGTGCTGGTTGCCATGTTGTATAGGTGACTTCCAAGTCAGCCATATTGCATGGGGGACATTGTGCTGGTGGCCATGTTCTATAGGTGACTTCCAAGTCAGCCATATTGCATGCAGGACATTGTGCTGGTTGTCTTGTATAGGTGACTTCCAAGTCAGCCATATTGCATGGGGGACATTGTGCTGGTTGTGTTGTATAGGTGACTTCCAAATCAGCCATATTGCATGGGGGACATTGTGCTGGTTGTATTGTATAGGTGACTTCCAAGTCAGCCATATTGCATGGGGGACATTGTGCTGGTTGTATTGTATAGGTGACTTCCAAGTCAGCCATATTGCATGGGGGACATTGTGCTAATGGCCATGTCCTATAGGTGACTTCCAAGTCAGCCATATTGCATGGGGGACATTGTGCTGGTTGTCTTGTATAGGTGACTTCCAAGTCAGCCATATTGCTTGGGGGACATTGTGCTGGTTGTATTGTATAGGTGACTTCCAAGTCAGCCATATTGCATGGGGGACATTGTGTTGGTTGCCATGTTGTATAGGTGACTTCCAAGTCAGCCATATTGCATGGGGGACATTGTGCTGGTGGCCATGTTCTATAGGTGACTTCCAAGTCAGCCATATTGCATTTGGGACATTGTGCTGGTTGTCTTGTATAGGTGACTTCCAAGTCAGCCATATTGCATGGGGGACATTGTGCTGGTTGTATTGTATAGGTGACTTCCAAGTCAGCCATATTGCATGGGGGACATTGTGCTGGTTGTATTGTATAGGTGACTTCCAAGTCAGCCATATTGCATGGGGGACATTGTGCTGGTGGCCATGTCCTATAGGTGACTTCCAAGTCAACCATATTGCATGGGAGACATTGTGCTGGTTGTCTTGTATAGGTGACTTCCAAGTCAGCCATATTGCTTGGGGGACATTGTGCTGGTTGTATTGTATAGGTGACTTCCAAGTCAGCCATATTGCATGGGGGACATTGTGCTGGTTGCCATGTTGTATAGGTGACTTCCAAGTCAGCCATATTGCATGGGGGACATTGTGCTGGTGGCCATGTTCTATAGGTCACTTCCAAGTCAGCCATATTGCATGGGGGACATTGTGCTGGTTGCCATGTCCTATAGGTGACTTCCAAGTCAGCCACATTGCATGGGGGAAATTGTGCTGGTTGTCTTGTATAGGTGACTTTTAAGTCAGCCATATTGCTTGGGGGACATTGTGCTGGTTGCCATGTTGTATAGGTGACTTCCAAGTCAGCCATATTGCTTGGGGGACATTGTGCTGGTTGCCATGTTGTATACGTGACTTCCAAGTCAGCCATATTGCATGGGGGACATTGTGCTGGTGGCCATGTTCTATAGGTGACTTCCAAGTCAGCCATATTGCATGCAGGACATTGTGCTGGTTGTCTTGTATAGGTGACTTCCAAGTCAGCCATATTGCATGGGGGACATTGTGCTGGTTGTGTTGTATAGGTGACTTCCAAATCAGCCATATTGCATGGGGGACATTGTGCTGGTTGTATTGTATGGGTGACTTCCAAGTCAGCCATATTGCATGGGGGACATTGTGCTGGTTGTATTGTATAGGTGACTTCCAAGTCAGCCATATTGCATGGGGGACATTGTGCTAATGGCCATGTCCTATAGGTGACTTCCAAGTCAGCCATATTGCATGGGGGACATTGTGCTGGTTGTCTTGTATAGGTGACTTCCAAGTCAGCCATATTGCTTGGGGGACATTGTGCTGGTTGTATTGTATAGGTGACTTCCAAGTCAGCCATATTGCATGGGGGACATTGTGTTGGTTGCCATGTTGTATAGGTGACTTCCAAGTCAGCCATATTGCATGGGGGACATTGTGCTGGTGGCCATGTTCTATAGGTGACTTCCAAGTCAGCCATATTGCATTTGGGACATTGTGCTGGTTGTCTTGTATAGGTGACTTCCAAGTCAGCCATATTGCATGGGGGACATTGTGCTGGTTGTGTTTTATAGGTGACTTCCAAATCAGCCATATTGCATGGGGGACATTGTGCTGGTTGTATTGTATAGGTGACTTCCAAGTCAGCCATATTGCATGGGGGACATTGTGCTGGTTGTATTGTATAGGTGACTTCCAAGTCAGCCATATTGCATGGGGGACATTGTGCTGGTGGCCATGTCCTATAGGTGACTTCCAAGTCAGCCATATTGCATGGGGGACATTGTGCTGGTTGTCTTGTATAGGTGACTTCCAAGTCAGCCATATTGCTTGGGGGACATTGTGCTGGTTGTATTGTATAGGTGACTTCCAAGTCAGCCATATTGCATGGGGGACATTGTGTTGGTTGCCATGTTGTATAGGTGACTTCCAAGTCAGCCATATTGCATGGGGGACATTGTGCTGGTTGTCTTGTATAGGTGACTTCCAAGTCAGCCATATTGCTTCGGGGACATTGTGCTGGTTGCCATGTTCTATTAGGTGACTTCCAAGTCAGCCATATTGCTTGGGGGACATTGTGCTGGTGGCCATGTTCTATAGGTGACTTCCAAGTCAGCCATATTGCTTGGGGGACATTGTGCTGGTTGCCATGTTGTATAGGTGACTTCCAAGTCAGCCATATTGCATGGGGGACATTGTGCTGGTGGCCATGTTCTATAGGTGACTTCCAAGTCAGCCATATTGCATGGGGGACATTGTGCTGGTTGTCTTGTATAGGTGCCTTCCAAGTCAGCCATATTGCATGGGGGACATTGTGCTGGTGGCCATGTTCTATAGGTGACTTCCAAGTCAGCCATATTGCTTGGGGGACATTGTGCTGGTTGTATTGTATAGGTGACTTCCAAGTCAGCCATATTGCATGGGGGACATTGTGCTGGTTGCCATGTTGTATAGGTGACTTCCAAGTCAGCCATATTGCATGGGGGACATTGTGCTGGTTGCCATGTTGTATAGGTGACTTCCAAGTCAGCCATATTGCTTGGGGGACATTGTGCTGGTTGTCTTGTATAGGTGACTTCCAAGTCAGCCGTGTTGCATGGGGGACATTGTGCTGGTGGCCATGTTGTATAGCTGACTTCCAAGTCAGCCATATTGCATGGGGGACATTGTGCTGGTTGCCATGTTGTATAGGTGACTTCCAAGTCAGCCATATTGCATGGGGGACATTGTGCTGGTTGCCATGTTGTATAGGTGACTTACAAGTCAGCCATATTGCATGGGGGACATTGTGCTGGTTGCCATGTCCTATAGGTGACTTCCAAGTCAGCCACATTGCATGGGGGAAATTGTGCTGGTTGTCTTGTATAGGTGACTTTTAAGTCAGCCATATTGCTTGGGGGACATTGTGCTGGTTGCCATGTTGTATAGGTGACTTCCAAGTCAGCCATATTGCTTGGGGGACATTGTGCTGGTTGCCATGTTGTATAGGTGACTTCCAAGTCAGCCATATTGCATGGGGGACATTGTGCTGGTGGCCATGTTCTATAGGTGACTTCCAAGTCAGCCATATTGCATGCAGGACATTGTGCTGGTTGTCTTGTATAGGTGACTTCCAAGTCAGCCATATTGCATGGGGGACATTGTGCTGGTTGTGTTGTATAGGTGACTTCCAAATCAGCCATATTGCATGGGGGACATTGTGCTGGTTGTATTGTATAGGTGACTTCCAAGTCAGCCATATTGCATGGGGGACATTGTGCTGGTTGTATTGTATAGGTGACTTCCAAGTCAGCCATATTGCATGGGGGACATTGTGCTAATGGCCATGTCCTATAGGTGACTTCCAAGTCAGCCATATTGCATGGGGGAAATTGTGCTGGTTGTCTTGTATAGGTGACTTTTAAGTCAGCCATATTGCTTGGGGGACATTGTGCTGGTTGCCATGTTGTATAGGTGACTTCCAAGTCAGCCATATTGCTTGGGGGACATTGTGCTGGTTGCCATGTTGTATAGGTGACTTCCAAGTCAGCCATATTGCATGGGGGACATTGTGCTGGTGGCCATGTTCTATAGGTGACTTCCAAGACAGCCATATTGCATGCGGGACATTGTGCTGGTTGTCTTGTATAGGTGACTTCCAAGTCAGCCATATTGCATGGGGGACATTGTGCTGGTTGTGTTTTATAGGTGACTTCCAAATCAGCCATATTGCATGGGGGACATTGTGCTGGTTGTATTGTATAGGTGACTTCCAAGTCAGCCATATTGCATGGGGGGCATTGTGCTGGTTGTATTGTATAGGTGACTTCCAAGTCAGCCATATTGCATGGGGGACATTGTGCTGGTGGCCATGTCCTATAGGTGACTTCCAAGTCAGCCATATTGCATGGGGGACATTGTGCTGGTTGTCTTGTATAGGTGACTTCCAAGTCAGCCATATTGCTTGGGGGACATTGTGCTGGTTGTATTGTATAGGTGACTTCCAAGTCAGCCATATTGCATGGGGGACATTGTGTTGGTTGCCATGTTGTATAGGTGACTTCCAAGTCAGCCATATTGCATGGGGGACATTGTGCTGGTTGTCTTGTATAGGTGACTTCCAAGTCAGCCATATTGCTTCGGGGACATTGTGCTGGTTGCCATGTTCTATTAGGTGACTTCCAAGTCAGCCATATTGCTTGGGGGACATTGTGCTGGTGGCCATGTTCTATAGGTGACTTCCAAGTCAGCCATATTGCTTGGGGGACATTGTGCTGGTTGCCATGTTGTATAGGTGACTTCCAAGTCAGCCATATTGCTTGGGGGACATTGTGCTGGTGGCCATGTTCTATAGGTGACTTCCAAGTCAGCCATATTGCTTGGGGGACATTGTGCTGGTTGCCATGTTGTATAGGTGACTTCCAAGTCAGCCATATTGCATGGGGGACATTGTGCTGGTGGCCATGTTCTATAGGTGACTTCCAAGTCAGCCATATTGCATGGGGGACATTGTGCTGGTTGTCTTGTATAGGTGCCTTCCAAGTCAGCCATATTGCATGGGGGACATTGTGCTGGTTGCCATGTCCTATAGGTGACTTCCAAGTCAGCCACATTGCATGGGGGAAATTGTGCTGGTTGTCTTGTATAGGTGACTTTTAAGTCAGCCATATTGCTTGGGGGACATTGTGCTGGTTGCCATGTTGTATAGGTGACTTCCAAGTCAGCCATATTGCTTGGGGGACATTGTGCTGGTTGCCATGTTGTATAGGTGACTTCCAAGTCAGCCATATTGCATGGGGGACATTGTGCTGGTGGCCATGTTCTATAGGTGACTTCCAAGTCAGCCATATTGCATGCAGGACATTGTGCTGGTTGTCTTGTATAGGTGACTTCCAAGTCAGCCATATTGCATGGGGGACATTGTGCTGGTTGTGTTGTATAGGTGACTTCCAAATCAGCCATATTGCATGGGGGACATTGTGCTGGTTGTATTGTATAGGTGACTTCCAAGTCAGCCATATTGCATGGGGGACATTGTGCTGGTTGTATTGTATAGGTGACTTCCAAGTCAGCCATATTGCATGGGGGACATTGTGCTAATGGCCATGTCCTATAGGTGACTTCCAAGTCAGCCATATTGCATGGGGGAAATTGTGCTGGTTGTCTTGTATAGGTGACTTTTAAGTCAGCCATATTGCTTGGGGGACATTGTGCTGGTTGCCATGTTGTATAGGTGACTTCCAAGTCAGCCATATTGCTTGGGGGACATTGTGCTGGTTGCCATGTTGTATAGGTGACTTCCAAGTCAGCCATATTGCATGGGGGACATTGTGCTGGTGGCCATGTTCTATAGGTGACTTCCAAGACAGCCATATTGCATGCGGGACATTGTGCTGGTTGTCTTGTATAGGTGACTTCCAAGTCAGCCATATTGCATGGGGGACATTGTGCTGGTTGTGTTTTATAGGTGACTTCCAAATCAGCCATATTGCATGGGGGACATTGTGCTGGTTGTATTGTATAGGTGACTTCCAAGTCAGCCATATTGCATGGGGGGCATTGTGCTGGTTGTATTGTATAGGTGACTTCCAAGTCAGCCATATTGCATGGGGGACATTGTGCTGGTGGCCATGTCCTATAGGTGACTTCCAAGTCAGCCATATTGCATGGGGGACATTGTGCTGGTTGTCTTGTATAGGTGACTTCCAAGTCAGCCATATTGCTTGGGGGACATTGTGCTGGTTGTATTGTATAGGTGACTTCCAAGTCAGCCATATTGCATGGGGGACATTGTGTTGGTTGCCATGTTGTATAGGTGACTTCCAAGTCAGCCATATTGCATGGGGGACATTGTGCTGGTTGTCTTGTATAGGTGACTTCCAAGTCAGCCATATTGCTTCGGGGACATTGTGCTGGTTGCCATGTTCTATTAGGTGACTTCCAAGTCAGCCATATTGCTTGGGGGACATTGTGCTGGTGGCCATGTTCTATAGGTGACTTCCAAGTCAGCCATATTGCTTGGGGGACATTGTGCTGGTTGCCATGTTGTATAGGTGACTTCCAAGTCAGCCATATTGCATGGGGGACATTGTGCTGGTGGCCATGTTCTATAGGTGACTTCCAAGTCAGCCATATTGCATGGGGGACATTGTGCTGGTTGTCTTGTATAGGTGCCTTCCAAGTCAGCCATATTGCATGGGGGACATTGTGCTGGTGGCCATGTTCTATAGGTGACTTCCAAGTCAGCCATATTGCATGGGGGACATTGTGCTGGTTGTCTTGTATACGTGACTTCCAAGTCAGCCATATTGCATGGGTGACATTGTGCTGGTGGCCATGTTCTATAGGTGACTTCCAAGTCAGCCATATTGCATGCAGGACATTGTGCTGGTTGTCTTGTATAGGTGACTTCCAAGTCAGCCATATTGCATGGGGGACATTGTGCTGGTTGTGTTGTATAGGTGACTTCCAAATCAGCCATATTGCATGGGGGACATTGTGCTGGTTGTATTGTATGGGTGACTTCCAAGTCAGCCATATTGCATGGGGGACATTGTGCTGGTTGTATTGTATAGGTGACTTCCAAGTCAGCCATATTGCATGGGGGACATTGTGCTAATGGCCATGTCCTATAGGTGACTTCCAAGTCAGCCATATTGCATGGGGGACATTGTGCTGGTTGTCTTGTATAGGTGACTTCCAAGTCAGCCATATTGCTTGGGGGACATTGTGCTGGTTGTATTGTATAGGTGACTTCCAAGTCAGCCATATTGCATGGGGGACATTGTGTTGGTTGCCATGTTGTATAGGTGACTTCCAAGTCAGCCATATTGCATGGGGGACATTGTGCTGGTGGCCATGTTCTATAGGTGACTTCCAAGTCAGCCATATTGCATTTGGGACATTGTGCTGGTTGTCTTGTATAGGTGACTTCCAAGTCAGCCATATTGCATGGGGGACATTGTGCTGGTTGTGTTTTATAGGTGACTTCCAAATCAGCCATATTGCATGGGGGACATTGTGCTGGTTGTATTGTATAGGTGACTTCCAAGTCAGCCATATTGCATGGGGGACATTGTGCTGGTTGTATTGTATAGGTGACTTCCAAGTCAGCCATATTGCATGGGGGACATTGTGCTGGTGGCCATGTCCTATAGGTGACTTCCAAGTCAGCCATATTGCATGGGGGACATTGTGCTGGTTGTCTTGTATAGGTGACTTCCAAGTCAGCCATATTGCTTGGGGGACATTGTGCTGGTTGTATTGTATAGGTGAATTCCAAGTCAGCCATATTGCATGGGGGACATTGTGTTGGTTGCCATGTTGTATAGGTGACTTCCAAGTCAGCCATATTGCATGGGGGACATTGTGCTGGTTGTCTTGTATAGGTGACTTCCAAGTCAGCCATATTGCTTCGGGGACATTGTGCTGGTTGCCATGTTCTATTAGGTGACTTCCAAGTCAGCCATATTGCTTGGGGGACATTGTGCTGGTGGCCATGTTCTATAGGTGACTTCCAAGTCAGCCATATTGCTTGGGGGACATTGTGCTGGTTGCCATGTTGTATAGGTGACTTCCAAGTCAGCCATATTGCATGGGGGACATTGTGCTGGTGGCCATGTTCTATAGGTGACTTCCAAGTCAGCCATATTGCATGGGGGACATTGTGCTGGTTGTCTTGTATAGGTGCCTTCCAAGTCAGCCATATTGCATGGGGGACATTGTGCTGGTGGCCATGTTCTATAGGTGACTTCCAAGTCAGCCATATTGCTTGGGGGACATTGTGCTGGTTGTATTGTATAGGTGACTTCCAAGTCAGCCATATTGCATGGGGGACATTGTGCTGGTTGCCATGTTGTATAGGTGACTTCCAAGTCAGCCATATTGCATGGGGGACATTGTGCTGGTTGCCATGTTGTATAGGTGACTTCCAAGTCAGCCATATTGCTTGGGGGACATTGTGCTGGTTGTCTTGTATAGGTGACTTCCAAGTCAGCCGTGTTGCATGGGGGACATTGTGCTGGTGGCCATGTTGTATAGCTGACTTCCAAGTCAGCCATATTGCATGGGGGACATTGTGCTGGTTGCCATGTTGTATAGGTGACTTCCAAGTCAGCCATATTGCATGGGGGACATTGTGCTGGTTGCCATGTTGTATAGGTGACTTACAAGTCAGCCATATTGCATGGGGGACATTGTGCTGGTTGCCATGTCCTATAGGTGACTTCCAAGTCAGCCACATTGCATGGGGGAAATTGTGCTGGTTGTCTTGTATAGGTGACTTTTAAGTCAGCCATATTGCTTGGGGGACATTGTGCTGGTTGCCATGTTGTATAGGTGACTTCCAAGTCAGCCATATTGCTTGGGGGACATTGTGCTGGTTGCCATGTTGTATAGGTGACTTCCAAGTCAGCCATATTGCATGGGGGACATTGTGCTGGTGGCCATGTTCTATAGGTGACTTCCAAGTCAGCCATATTGCATGCAGGACATTGTGCTGGTTGTCTTGTATAGGTGACTTCCAAGTCAGCCATATTGCATGGGGGACATTGTGCTGGTTGTGTTGTATAGGTGACTTCCAAATCAGCCATATTGCATGGGGGACATTGTGCTGGTTGTATTGTATAGGTGACTTCCAAGTCAGCCATATTGCATGGGGGACATTGTGCTGGTTGTATTGTATAGGTGACTTCCAAGTCAGCCATATTGCATGGGGGACATTGTGCTAATGGCCATGTCCTATAGGTGACTTCCAAGTCAGCCATATTGCATGGGGGAAATTGTGCTGGTTGTCTTGTATAGGTGACTTTTAAGTCAGCCATATTGCTTGGGGGACATTGTGCTGGTTGCCATGTTGTATAGGTGACTTCCAAGTCAGCCATATTGCTTGGGGGACATTGTGCTGGTTGCCATGTTGTATAGGTGACTTCCAAGTCAGCCATATTGCATGGGGGACATTGTGCTGGTGGCCATGTTCTATAGGTGACTTCCAAGACAGCCATATTGCATGCGGGACATTGTGCTGGTTGTCTTGTATAGGTGACTTCCAAGTCAGCCATATTGCATGGGGGACATTGTGCTGGTTGTGTTTTATAGGTGACTTCCAAATCAGCCATATTGCATGGGGGACATTGTGCTGGTTGTATTGTATAGGTGACTTCCAAGTCAGCCATATTGCATGGGGGACATTGTGCTGGTTGTATTGTATAGGTGACTTCCAAGTCAGCCATATTGCATGGGGGACATTGTGCTGGTGGCCATGTCCTATAGGTGACTTCCAAGTCAGCCATATTGCATGGGGGACATTGTGCTGGTTGTCTTGTATAGGTGACTTCCAAGTCAGCCATATTGCTTGGGGGACATTGTGCTGGTTGTATTGTATAGGTGACTTCCAAGTCAGCCATATTGCATGGGGGACATTGTGTTGGTTGCCATGTTGTATAGGTGACTTCCAAGTCAGCCATATTGCATGGGGGACATTGTGCTGGTTGTCTTGTATAGGTGACTTCCAAGTCAGCCATATTGCTTCGGGGACATTGTGCTGGTTGCCATGTTCTATTAGGTGACTTCCAAGTCAGCCATATTGCTTGGGGGACATTGTGCTGGTGGCCATGTTCTATAGGTGACTTCCAAGTCAGCCATATTGCTTGGGGGACATTGTGCTGGTTGCCATGTTGTATAGGTGACTTCCAAGTCAGCCATATTGCATGGGGGACATTGTGCTGGTGGCCATGTTCTATAGGTGACTTCCAAGTCAGCCATATTGCATGGGGGACATTGTGCTGGTTGTCTTGTATAGGTGCCTTCCAAGTCAGCCATATTGCATGGGGGACATTGTGCTGGTGGCCATGTTCTATAGGTGACTTCCAAGTCAGCCATATTGCTTGGGGGACATTGTGCTGGTTGTATTGTATAGGTGACTTCCAAGTCAGCCATATTGCATGGGGGACATTGTGCTGGTTGCCATGTTGTATAGGTGACTTCCAAGTCAGCCATATTGCATGGGGGACATTGTGCTGGTTGCCATGTTGTATAGGTGACTTCCAAGTCAGCCATATTGCTTGGGGGACATTGTGCTGGTTGTCTTGTATAGGTGACTTCCAAGTCAGCCGTGTTGCATGGGGGACATTGTGCTGGTGGCCATGTTGTATAGCTGACTTCCAAGTCAGCCATATTGCATGGGGGACATTGTGCTGGTTGCCATGTTGTATAGGTGACTTCCAAGTCAGCCATATTGCATGGGGGACATTGTGCTGGTTGCCATGTTGTATAGGTGACTTACAAGTCAGCCATATTGCATGGGGGACATTGTGCTGGTTGCCATGTCCTATAGGTGACTTCCAAGTCAGCCACATTGCATGGGGGAAATTGTGCTGGTTGTCTTGTATAGGTGACTTTTAAGTCAGCCATATTGCTTGGGGGACATTGTGCTGGTTGCCATATTGTATAGGTGACTTCCAAGTCAGCCATATTGCTTGGGGGACATTGTGCTGGTTGCCATGTTGTATAGGTGACTTCCAAGTCAGCCATATTGCATGGGGGACATTGTGCTGGTGGCCATGTTCTATAGGTGACTTCCAAGTCAGCCATATTGCATGCAGGACATTGTGCTGGTTGTCTTGTATAGGTGACTTCCAAGTCAGCCATATTGCATGGGGGACATTGTGCTGGTTGTGTTGTATAGGTGACTTCCAAATCAGCCATATTGCATGGGGGACATTGTGCTGGTTGTATTGTATAGGTGACTTCCAAGTCAGCCATATTGCATGGGGGACATTGTGCTGGTTGTATTGTATAGGTGACTTCCAAGTCAGCCATATTGCATGGGGGACATTGTGCTAATGGCCATGTCCTATAGGTGACTTCCAAGTCAGCCATATTGCATGGGGGACATTGTGCTGGTTGTCTTGTATAGGTGACTTCCAAGTCAGCCATATTGCTTGGGGGACATTGTGCTGGTTGTATTGTATAGGTGACTTCCAAGTCAGCCATATTGCATGGGGGACATTGTGTTGGTTGCCATGTTGTATAGGTGACTTCCAAGTCAGCCATATTGCATGGGGGACATTGTGCTGGTGGCCATGTTCTATAGGTGACTTCCAAGTCAGCCATATTGCATTTGGGACATTGTGCTGGTTGTCTTGTATAGGTGACTTCCAAGTCAGCCATATTGCATGGGGGACATTTTGCTGGTTGCCATGTTGTATAGGTGACTTCCAAGTCAGCCATATTGCATGGGGGACATTGTGCTGGTTGTATTGTATAGGTGACTTCCAAGTCAGCCATATTGCATGGGGGACATTGTGCTGGTTGTATTGTATAGGTGACTTCCAAGTCAGCCATATTGCATGGGGGACATTGTGCTGGTGGCCATGTCCTATAGGTGACTTCCAAGTCAACCATATTGCATGGGAGACATTGTGCTGGTTGTCTTGTATAGGTGACTTCCAAGTCAGCCATATTGCTTGGGGGACATTGTGCTGGTTGTATTGTATAGGTGACTTCCAAGTCAGCCATATTGCATGGGGGACATTGTGCTGGTTGCCATGTTGTATAGGTGACTTCCAAGTCAGCCATATTGCATGGGGGACATTGTGCTGGTGGCCATGTTCTATAGGTGACTTCCAAGTCAGCCATATTGCATGGGGGACATTGTGCTGGTTGCCATGTCCTATAGGTGACTTCCAAGTCAGCCACATTGCATGGGGGAAATTGTGCTGGTTGTCTTGTATAGGTGACTTTTAAGTCAGCCATATTGCTTGGGGGACATTGTGCTGGTTGCCATGTTGTATAGGTGACTTCCAAGTCAGCCATATTGCTTGGGGGACATTGTGCTGGTTGCCATGTTGTATACGTGACTTCCAAGTCAGCCATATTGCATGGGGGACATTGTGCTGGTGGCCATGTTCTATAGGTGACTTCCAAGTCAGCCATATTGCATGCAGGACATTGTGCTGGTTGTCTTGTATAGGTGACTTCCAAGTCAGCCATATTGCATGGGGGACATTGTGCTGGTTGTGTTGTATAGGTGACTTCCAAATCAGCCATATTGCATGGGGGACATTGTGCTGGTTGTATTGTATGGGTGACTTCCAAGTCAGCCATATTGCATGGGGGACATTGTGCTGGTTGTATTGTATAGGTGACTTCCAAGTCAGCCATATTGCATGGGGGACATTGTGCTAATGGCCATGTCCTATAGGTGACTTCCAAGTCAGCCATATTGCATGGGGGACATTGTGCTGGTTGTCTTGTATAGGTGACTTCCAAGTCAGCCATATTGCTTGGGGGACATTGTGCTGGTTGTATTGTATAGGTGACTTCCAAGTCAGCCATATTGCATGGGGGACATTGTGTTGGTTGCCATGTTGTATAGGTGACTTCCAAGTCAGCCATATTGCATGGGGGACATTGTGCTGGTGGCCATGTTCTATAGGTGACTTCCAAGTCAGCCATATTGCATTTGGGACATTGTGCTGGTTGTCTTGTATAGGTGACTTCCAAGTCAGCCATATTGCATGGGGGACATTGTGCTGGTTGCCATGTTGTATAGGTGACTTCCAAGTCAGCCATATTGCATGGGGGACATTGTGCTGGTTGTATTGTATAGGTGACTTCCAAGTCAGCCATATTGCATGGGGGACATTGTGCTGGTTGTATTGTATCGGTGACTTCCAAGTCAGCCATATTGCATGGGGGACATTGTGCTGGTGGCCATGTCCTATAGGTGACTTCCAAGTCAACCATATTGCATGGGAGACATTGTGCTGGTTGTCTTGTATAGGTGACTTCCAAGTCAGCCATATTGCTTGGGGGACATTGTGCTGGTTGTATTGTATAGGTGACTTCCAAGTCAGCCATATTGCATGGGGGACATTGTGCTGGTTGCCATGTTGTATAGGTGACTTCCAAGTCAGCCATATTGCATGGGGGACATTGTGCTGGTGGCCATGTTCTATAGGTGACTTCCAAGTCAGCCATATTGCATTTGGGACATTGTGCTGGTTGTCTTGTATAGGTGACTTCCAAGTCAGCCATACTGCTCGGGGGAAATTGTGCTGGTTGCCATGTCCTATAGGTGACTTCCAAGTCAGCCATATTGCATGGGGGACATTGAGCTGGTTGTCTTGTATAGGTGACTTCCAAGTCAGCCATATTGCATGGGGGACATTGTGCTGGTTGCCATGTTGTATAGGTGACTTCCAAGTCAGCCATATTGCATGGGGGACATTGTGCTGGTTGCCATGTTGTATAGGTGACTTCCAAGTGAGCCATATTGCTTGGGGGACATTGTGCTGGTTGTGTTGTATAGGTGACTTCCAAGTCAGCCATATTGCATGGGGGACATTGTGCTGGTTGTCTTGTATAGGTGACTTCCAAGTCAGCCGTGTTGCATGGGGGACATTGTGCTGGTGGCCATGTTCTATAGGTGACTTCCAAGTCAGCCATATTGCATGGGGGACATTGTGCTGGTTGCCATGTTGTATAGGTGACTTCCAAGTGAGCCATATTGCTTGGGGGACATTGTGCTGGTTGCCATGTTGTATAGGTGTCTTCCAAGTCAGCCATATTGCATGGGGGACATTGTGCTGGTAGCCATGTTCTATAGGTGACTTCCAAGTCAGCCACATTGCATGGGGGACATTGTGCTGGTTTCTTGTATAGGTGACTTCCAAGTCAGCCATATTGCATGGGGGACATTGTGCTGGTTGCCATGTTGTATAGGTGACTTCCAAGTCAGCCATATTGCATGGGGGACATTGTGCTGGTTGCCATGTTGTATAGGTGACTTCCAAGTCAGCCATATTGCATGGGGGACATTGTGCTGGTTGCCATGTTGTATAGGTGACTTCCAAGTGAGCCATATTGCATGGGGGACATTGTCTGGTTGTGTTGTATAGGTGACTTCCAAGTCAGCCATATTGCATGGGGGACATTGTGCTGGTTGTGTTGTATAGGTGACTTCCAAGTCAGCCATATTGCATGGGGGACATTGTGCTGGTTGTATTGTATAGGTGACTTCCAAGTCAGCCATATTGCATGGGGGACATTGTGCTGGTTGTATTGTATAGGTGACTTTCAAGTCAGCCATATTGCTTGGGGGACATTGTGCTGGTGGCCATGTTCTATAGGTGACTTCCAAGTCAGCCATATTGCATGGGGGACATTGTGCTGGTTGCCATGTCCTATAGGTGACTTCCAAGTCAGCCATATTGCATGGGGGACATTGTGCTGGTTGTCTTGTATAGGTGACTTCCAAGTCAGCCATATTGCTTCAGGGACATTGTGCTGGTTGCCATGTTCTATTAGGTGACTTCCAAGTCGGCCATATTGCTTGGGGGACATTGTGCTGGTGGCCATGTTCTATAGGTGACTTCCAAGTCAGCCATATTGCTTGGGGGACATTGTGCTGGTTGCCATGTTGTATAGGTGACTTCCAAGTCAGCCTTATTGCATGGGGGACATTGTGCTGGTGGCCATGTTCTATAGGTGACTTCCAAGTCAGCCATATTGCATGGGGGACATTGTGCTGGTTGTCTTGTATAGGTGACTTCCAAGTCAGCCATATTGCATGGGGGACATTGTGCTGGTGGCCATGTTCTATTGGTGACTTCCAAGTCAGCCATATTGCTTGGGGGACATTGTGCTGGTTGTATTGCATAGGTGACTTCCAAGTCAGCCATATTGCATGGGGGACATTGTGCTGGTTGCCATGTTGTATAGGTGACTTCCAAGTCAGCCATATTGCATGGGGGACATTGTGCTGGTTGCCATGTCCTATAGGTGACTTCCAAGTCAGCCATATTGCATGGGGGAAATTGTGCTGGTTGTCTTGTATAGGTGACTTTTAAGTCAGCCATATTGCTTGGGGGACATTGTGCTGGTTGCCATGTTCTCTAGGTGACTTACAAGTCAGCCATATTGCTTGTGGGACATTGTGCTGGTTGCCATGTTGTATAGGTGAATTCCAAGTCAGCCATATTGCTTGGGGGACATTGTGCTGGTTGCCATGTTGTATAGGTGACTTCCAAGTCAGCCATATTGCAACGGGGACATTGTGCTGGTGGCCATGTTCTATAGGTGACTTCCAAGTCAGCCATATTGCATGGGGGACATTGTGCTGGTTGTCTTGTATAGGTGACTTCCAAGTCAGCCATATTGCTTGGGGGACATTGTGCTGGTGGCCATGTCCTATAGGTGACTTCCAAGTCAGCCATATTGCATTTGGGACATTGTGCTGGTTGTCTTGTATAGGTGACTTCCAAGTCAGCCATATTGCATGGGGGACATTGTGCTGGTTGTGTTGTATAGGTGACTTCCAAATCAGCCATATTGCATGGGGGACATTGTGCTGGTTGTATTGTATAGGTGACTTCCAAGTCAGCCATATTGCATGGGGGACATTGTGCTGGTTGTATTGTATAGGTGACTTCCAAGTCAGTCATATTGCATGGGGGACATTGTACTGGTGGCCATGTCCTATAGGTGACTTCCAAGTCAGCCATATTGCATGGGGGACATTGTGCTGGTTGTCTTGTATAGGTGACTTCCAAGTCAGCCATATTGCTTGGGGGACATTGTGCTGGTTGTATTGTATAGGTGACTTCCAAGTCAGCCATATTGCATGGGGGACATTGTGCTGGTTGCCATGTTGTATAGGTGACTTCCAAGTCAGCCATATTGCATGGGGGACATTGTGCTGGTGGCCATGTTCTATAGGTGACTTCCAAGTCAGCCATATTACATTTTGGACATTGTGCTGGTTGTCTTGTATAGGTGACTTCCAAGTCAGCCATATTGCATGGGGGACATTGTTCTGGTTGTGTTGTATAGGTGACTTCCAAATCAGCCATATTGCATGGGGGACATTGTGCTGGTTGTATTGTAAAGGTGACTTCCAAGTCAGCCATATTGCATGGGGGACATTGTGCTGGTGGCCATGTTCTATAGGTGACTTCCAAGTCAGCCATATTGCTTGGGGGACATTGTGCTGGTTGCCATGTTGTATAGGTGACTTCCAAGTCAGCCTTATTGCATGGGGGACATTGTGCTGGTGGCCATGTTCTATAGGTGACTTCCAAGTCAGCCATATTGCATGGGGGACATTGTGCTGGTTGTCTTGTATAGGTGACTTCCAAGTCAGCCATATTGCATGGGGGACATTGTGCTGGTGGCCATGTTCTATTGGTGACTTCCAAGTCAGCCATATTGCTTGGGGGACATTGTGCTGGTTGTATTGCATAGGTGACTTCCAAGTCAGCCATATTGCATGGGGGACATTGTGCTGGTTGCCATGTTGTATAGGTGACTTCCAAGTCAGCCATATTGCATGGGGGACATTGTGCTGGTTGCCATGTCCTATAGGTGACTTCCAAGTCAGCCATATTGCATGGGGGAAATTGTGCTGGTTGTCTTGTATAGGTGACTTTTAAGTCAGCCATATTGCTTGGGGGACATTGTGCTGGTTGCCATGTTCTCTAGGTGACTTACAAGTCAGCCATATTGCTTGTGGGACATTGTGCTGGTTGCCATGTTGTATAGGTGAATTCCAAGTCAGCCATATTGCTTGGGGGACATTGTGCTGGTTGCCATGTTGTATAGGTGACTTCCAAGTCAGCCATATTGCAACGGGGACATTGTGCTGGTGGCCATGTTCTATAGGTGACTTCCAAGTCAGCCATATTGCATGGGGGACATTGTGCTGGTTGTCTTGTATAGGTGACTTCCAAGTCAGCCATATTGCTTGGGGGACATTGTGCTGGTGGCCATGTCCTATAGGTGACTTCCAAGTCAGCCATATTGCATTTGGGACATTGTGCTGGTTGTCTTGTATAGGTGACTTCCAAGTCAGCCATATTGCATGGGGGACATTGTGCTGGTTGTGTTGTATAGGTGACTTCCAAATCAGCCATATTGCATGGGGGACATTGTGCTGGTTGTATTGTATAGGTGACTTCCAAGTCAGCCATATTGCATGGGGGACATTGTGCTGGTTGTATTGTATAGGTGACTTCCAAGTCAGTCATATTGCATGGGGGACATTGTACTGGTGGCCATGTCCTATAGGTGACTTCCAAGTCAGCCATATTGCATGGGGGACATTGTGCTGGTTGTCTTGTATAGGTGACTTCCAAGTCAGCCATATTGCTTGGGGGACATTGTGCTGGTTGTATTGTATAGGTGACTTCCAAGTCAGCCATATTGCATGGGGGACATTGTGCTGGTTGCCATGTTGTATAGGTGACTTCCAAGTCAGCCATATTGCATGGGGGACATTGTGCTGGTGGCCATGTTCTATAGGTGACTTCCAAGTCAGCCATATTACATTTTGGACATTGTGCTGGTTGTCTTGTATAGGTGACTTCCAAGTCAGCCATATTGCATGGGGGACATTGTTCTGGTTGTGTTGTATAGGTGACTTCCAAATCAGCCATATTGCATGGGGGACATTGTGCTGGTTGTATTGTAAAGGTGACTTCCAAGTCAGCCATATTGCATGGGGGACATTGTGCTTGTTGTATTGTATAGGTGACTTCCAAGTGAGCCATATTGCTTGGGGGACATTGTGATGGTGGCCATGTTCTATAGGTGACTTCCAAGTCAGCCATATTGCATGGGGGACATTGTGCTGGTTGCCATGTCCTATAGGTGACTTCCAAGTCAGCCATATTGCATGGGGGACATTGTGCTGGTTGTCTTGTATAGGTGACTTCTAAGTCAGCCATATTGCTTGGGGGACATTGTGCTGGTTGCCATGTTCTATAGGTGACTTCCAAGTCAGCCATATTGCTTGGGGGACATTGTGCTGGTGGCCATGTTCTATAGGTGACTTCCAAGTCAGCCATATTGCTTGGGGGACATTGTGCTGGTTGCCATGTTGTATAGGTGACTTCCAAGTCAGCCATATTGCATGGGGGACATTGTGCTGGTGGCCATGTTCTATAGGTGACTTCCAAGTCAGCCATATTGCATGGGGGACATTGTGCTGGTTGCCATGTTGTATAGGTGACTTCCAAGTCAGCCATATTGCATGGGGGACATTGTGCTGGTGGCCATGTTCTATAGGTGACTTCCAAGTCAGCCATATTGCATGGGGGACATTGTGCTGGTTGTCTTGTATAGGTGACTTCCAAGTCAGCCATATTGCATGGGGGACATTGTGCTGGTTGTGTTGTATAGGTGACTTCCAAATCAGCCATATTGCATGGGGGACATTGTGCTGGTTGTATTGTATAGGTGACTTCCAAGTCAGCCATATTGCATGGGGGACATTGTGCTGGTTGTATTGTATAGGTGACTTCCAAGTCAGCCATATTGCATGGGGGACATTGTGCTGGTGGCCATGTCCTATAGGTGACTTCCAAGTCAGCCATATTGCATGGGGGACATTGTGCTGGTTGTCTTGTATAGGTGACTTCCAAGTCAGCCATATTGCATTTGGGACATTGTGCTGGTTGTCTTGTATAGGTGACTTCCAAGTCAGCCATATTGCATGGGGGACATTGTGCTGGTTGTGTTGTATAGGTGACTTCCAAATCAGCCATATTGCATGGGGGACATTGTGCTGGTTGTATTGTATAGGTGACTTCCAAGTCAGCCATATTGCATGGGGGACATTGTGCTGGTTGTCTTGTATAGGTGACTTCCAAGTCAGCCATATTGCTTGGGGGACATTGTGCTGGTTGTATTGTATAGGTGACTTCCAAGTCAGCCATATTGCATGGGGGACATTGTGCTGGTTGCCATGTTGTATAGGTGACTTCCAAGTCAGCCATATTGCATGGGGGACATTGTGCTGGTTGTATTGTATAGGTGACTTCCAAGTCCGCCATATTGCATGGGGGACATTGTGCTGGTGGCCATGTCCTATAGGTGACTTCCAAGTCAGCCATATTGCATTTGGGACATTGTGCTGGTTGTCTTGTATAGGTGACTTCCAAGTCAGCCATATTGCATGGGGGACATTGTGCTGGTTGTGTTGTATAGGTGACTTCCAAATCAGCCATATTGCATGGGGGACATTGTGCTGGTTGTATTGTATAGGTGACTTCCAAGTCAGCCATATTGCATGGGGGACATTGTGCTGGTTGTCTTGTATAGGTGACTTCCAAGTCAGCCATATTGCTTGGGGGACATTGTGCTGGTTGTATTGTATAGGTGACTTCCAAGTGAGCCATATTGCTTGGGGGACATTGTGCTGGTGGCCATGTTCTATAGGTGACTTCCAAGTCAGCCATATTGCTTGGGGGACATTGTGCTGGTTGCCATGTTGTATAGGTGACTTCCAAGTCAGCCATATTGCATGGGGGACATTGTGCTGGTGGCCATGTTCTATAGGTGACTTCCAAGTCAGCCATATTGCAGGGGGGAAATTGTGCTGGTTGTCTTGTATAGGTGACTTCCAAGTCAGCCATATTGCTTGGGGGACATTGTGCTGGTTGCCATGTTCTATAGGTGACTTCCAAGTCAGCTATATTGCATGGGGGACATTGTGCTGGTTGTCTTGTATAGGTGACTTCCAAGTCAGCCATATTGCATGGAGGACATTGTGTTGGTGGCCATGTTCTATAGGTGACTTCCAAGTCAGCCATATTGCTTGGGGGACATTGTGCTGGTTGTATTGTATAGGTGAATTCCAAGTCAGCCATATTGCATGGGGGACATTGTGCTGGTTGCCATGTTGTATAGGTGACTTCCAAGTGAGCCATATTGCTTGGGGGACATTGTGCTGGTTGTGTTGTATAGGTGACTTCCAAGTCAGCCATATTGCATGGGGGACATTGTGCTGGTTGTCTTGTATAGGTGACTTCCAAGTCAGCCGTGTTGCATGAGGGACATTGTGCTGGTTGTCTTGTATAGGTGACTTCCCAGTCAGCCATATTGCTTGGGGGACATTGTGCTGGTTGCCATGTTCTGTAGGTGACTTCCAAGTCAGCCCTATTGCTTGGAGGACATTGTGCTGGTGGCCATGTTCTATAGGTGACTTCCAAGTCAGCCATATTGCTTGGGGGACATTGTGCTGGTTGCCATGTTGTATAGGTGACTTACAAGTCAGCCATATTGCATTTGGGACATTGTGCTGGTTGTCTTGTATAGGTGACTTCCAAGTCAGCCATATTGCTTGGGGGACATTGTGCTGGTTGCCATGTCCTAAAGGTGACTTCCAAGTCAGCCATATTGCATGGGGGACATTGTGCTGGTTGTCTTGTATAGGTGACTTCCAAGTCAGCCATATTGCATGGGGGACATTGTGCTGGTGGCCATGTTGTATAGGTGACTTCCAAGTCAGCCATATTGCATGGGGGACATGGTGCTGGTTGCCATGTTGTATAGGTGACTTCCAAGTCAGCCATATTGCATGGGGGACATTGTGCTGGTTGCCATGTTGTATAGGTGACTTCCAAGTCAGCCATATTGCTTGGGGGACATTGTGCTGGTTACCATGTTGTATAGGTGACTTCCAAGTCAGCCATATTGCCTGTGGGACATTGTGCTGGTTGTATTGTATAGGTGACTTCCAAGTCAGCCATATTGCATGGGGGACATTGTGCTGGTTGCCATGTTGTATAGGTGACTTCCAAGTCAGCCATATTGCATGGGGGACATTGTGCTGGTTGCCATGTTGTATAGGTGACTTCCAAGTGAGCCATATTGCTTGGGGGACATTGTGCTGGTTGTGTTGTATAGGTGACTTCCAAGTCAGCCATATTGCATAGGGGACATTGTGCTGGTTGTCTTGTATAGGTGACTTCCAAGTCAGCCGTGTTGCATGGGGGACATTGTGCTGGTGGCCATGTTCTATAGGTGACTTCCAAGTCAGCCATATTGCATGGGGGACATTGTGCTGGTTGCCATGTTGTATAGGTGACTTCCAAGTGAGCCATATTGCTTGGGGGACATTGTGCTGGTTGCCATGTTGTATAAGTGACTTCCAAGTCAGCCATATTGCATGGGGGACATTGTGCTGGTGGCCATGTTCTATAGGTGACTTCCAAGTCAGCCATATTGCATGGGGACATTGTGCTGGTTGTCTTGTATAGGTGCCTTCCAAGTCAGCCATATTGCATGGGGGACATTGTGCTGGTTGCCATGTTGTATAGTTGACTTCCAAGTCAGCCATATTGCATGGGGGACATTGTGCTGGTTGCCATGTTGTATAGGTGACTTCCAAGTCAGCCGTATTGCATGGGGGACATTGTGCTGGTTGTGTTGTATAGGTGACTTCCAAGTCAGCCATATTGCATGGGGGACATTGTGCTGGTTGTATTGTATAGGTGACTTCCAAGTCAGCCATATTACATGGGGGACATTGTGATGGTTGTATTGTATAGGTGACTTCCAAGTGAGCCATATTGCTTGGGGGACATTGTGCTGGTGGCCATGTTGTATAGGTGACTTCCAAGTCAGCCATATTGCTTGGGGGACATTGTGTTGGTTGCCATGTTCTATAGGTGACTTCCAAGTCAGCCATATTGCATGGGGGACATTGTGCTGGTTGTCTTGTATAGGTGACTTCCAAGTCAGCCATATTGCTTGGGGGACATTGTGCTGGTTGTATTGTATAGGTGACTTCCAAGTCAGCCATATTGCATGGGGGACATTGTGCTGGTTGCCATGTTGTATAGGTGACTTCCAAGTCAGCCATATTGCATGGGGGACATTGTGCTGGTGGCCATGTTCTATAGGTTACTTCCAAGTCAGCCATATTGCATGGGTGACATTGTGCTGGTTGTCTTGTATAGGTGACTTCCAAGTCAGCCATATTGCATGGGGGACATTGTGCTGGTTGTGTTGTATAGGTGAATTCCAAATCAGCCATATTGCATGGGGGACATTGTGCTGGTTGTATTGTATAGGTGACTTCCAAGTCAGCCATATTGCATGGGGGACATTGTGCTGGTTGTATTGTATAGGTGACTTCCAAGTCCGCCATATTGCATGGGGGACATTGTGCTGGTGGCCATGTCCTATAGGTGACTTCCAAGTCAGCCATATTGCATTTTGGACATTGTGCTGGTTGTCTTGTATAGGTGACTTCCAAGTCAGCCATATTGCATGGGGGACATTGTGCTGGTTGTGTTGTATAGGTGACTTCCAAATCAGCCATATTGCATGGGGGACATTGTGCTGGTTGTATTGTATAGGTAGCTTCCAAGTCAGCCATATTGCATGGGGGACATTGTGCTGGTTGTCTTGTATAGGTGACTTCCAAGTCAGCCATATTGCTTGGGGGACATTGTGCTGGTTGTATTGTATAGGTGACTTCCAAGTGAGCCATATTGCTTGGGGGACATTGTGCTGGTGGCCATGTTCTATAGGTGACTTCCAAGTCAGCCATATTGCATGGGGGAAATTGTGCTGGTTGTCTTGTATAGGTGACTTCCAAGTCAGCCATATTGCTTGGGGGACATTGTGCTGGTTGCCATGTTCTATAGGTGACTTCCAAGTCAGCTATATTGCATGGGGGACATTGTGCTGGTTGTCTTGTATAGGTGACTTCCAAGTCAGCCATATTGCTTGGGGGACATTGTGCTGGTTGCCATGTTGGATAGGTGACTTCCAAGTCAGCCATATTGCATGGGGGACATTGTGCTGGTGGCCATGTTCTATAGGTGACTTCCAAGTCAGCCATATTGCATGGGGGAAATTGTGCTGGTTGTCTTGTATAGGTGACTTCCAAGTCAGCCATATTGCTTGGGGGACATTGTGCTGGTTGCCATGTTCTATAGGTGACTTCCAAGTCAGCTATATTGCATGGGGGACATTGTGCTGGTTGTCTTGTATAGGTGACTTCCAAGTCAGCCATATTGCATGGAGGACATTGTGCTGGTGGCCATGTTCTATAGGTGACTTCCAAGTCAGCCATATTGCTTGGGGGACATTGTGCTGGTTGTATTGTATAGGTGAATTCCAAGTCAGCCATATTGCATGGGGGACATTGTGCTGGTTGCCATGTTGTATAGGTGACTTCCAAGTGAGCCATATTGCTTGGGGGACATTGTGCTGGTTGTGTTGTATAGGTGACTTCCAAGTCAGCCATATTGCATGGGGGACATTGTGCTGGTTGTCTTGTATAGGTGACTTCCAAGTCAGCCGTGTTGCATGGGGGACATTGTGCTGGTTGTCTTGTATAGGTGACTTCCAAGTCAGCCATATTGCTTGGGGGACATTGTGCTGGTTGCCATGTTCTGTAGGTGACTTCCAAGTCAGCCATATTGCTTGGAGGACATTGTGCTGGTGGCCATGTTCTATAGGTGACTTCCAAGTCAGCCATATTGCTTGGGGGACATTGTGCTGGTTGCCATGTTGTATAGGTGACTTCCAAGTCAGCCATATTGCATTTGGGACATTGTGCTGGTTGTCTTGTATAGGTGACTTCCAAGTCAGCCATATTGCTTGGGGGACATTGTGCTGGTTGCCATGTCCTATAGGTGTCTTCCAAGTCAGCCATATTGCATGGGGGACATTGTGCTGGTTGTCTTGTATAGGTGACTTCCAAGTCAGCCATATTGCATGGGGGACATTGTGCTGGTGGCCATGTTGTATAGGTGACTTCCAAGTCAGCCATATTGCATGGGGGACATTGTGCTGGTTGCCATGTTGTATAGGTGACTTCCAAGTCAGCCATATTGCATGGGGGACATTGTGCTGGTTGCCATGTTGTATAGGTGACTTCCAAGTCAGCCATATTGCTTGGGGGACATTGTGCTGGTTGCCATGTTGTATAGGTGACTTCCAAGTCAGCCATATTGCCTGTGGGACATTGTGCTGGTTGTATTGTATAGGTGACTTCCAAGTCAGCCATATTGCATGGGGGACATTGTGCTGGTTGCCATGTTGTATAGGTGACTTCCAAGTCAGCCATATTGCATGGGGGACATTGTGCTGGTTGCCATGTTGTATAGGTGACTTCCAAGTGAGCCATATTGCTTGGGGGACATTGTGCTGGTTGTGTTGTATAGGTGACTTCCAAGTCAGCCATATTGCATGGGGGACATTGTGCTGGTTGTCTTGTATAGGTGACTTCCAAGTCAGCCGTGTTGCATGGGGGACATTGTGCTGGTGGCCATGTTCTATAGGTGACTTCCAAGTCAGCCATATTGCATGGGGGACATTGTGCTGGTTTGCCATGTTGTATAGGTGACTTCCAAGTGAGCCATATTGCTTGGGGGACATTGTGCTGGTTGCCATGTTGTATAAGTGACTTCCAAGTCAGCCATATTGCATGGGGGACATTGTGCTGGTGGCCATGTTCTATAGGTGACTTCCAAGTCAGCCATATTGCATGGGGACTTTGTGCTGGTTGTCTTGTATAGGTGCCTTCCAAGTCAGCCATATTGCATGGGGGACATTGTGCTGGTTGCCATGTTGTATAGGTGACTTCCAAGTCAGCCGTATTGCATGGGGGACATTGTGCTGGTTGTGTTGTATAGGTGACTTCCAAGTCAGCCATATTGCATGGGGGACATTGTGCTGGTTGTATTGTATAGGTGACTTCCAAGTCAGCCATATTACATGGGGGACATTGTGATGATTGTATTGTATAGGTGACTTCCAAGTGAGCCATATTGCTTGGGGGACATTGTGCTGGTGGCCATGTTGTATAGGTGACTTCCAAGTCAGCCATATTGCTTGGGGGACATTGTGTTGGTTGCCATGTTCTATAGGTGACTTCCAAGTCAGCCATATTGCATGGGGGACATTGTGCTGGTTGTGTTGTATAGGTGACTTCCAAGTCAGCCATATTGCATGGGGGACATTGTGCTGGCTGTGTTGTATAGGTGACTACAAGTCAGCCATATTGCATGGGGGACATTGTGCTGGTTGTATTGCATAGGTGACTTCCAAGTCAGCCATATTGCATGGGGGACATTGTGCTGGTTGCCATGTTGTATAGGTGACTTCCAAGTCAGCCATATTGCATGGGGGACATTGTGCTGGTGGCCATGTTCTATAGGTGACTTCCAATTCAGCCATATTGCATTTGGGACATTGTGCTGGTTGTCTTGTATAGGTCACTTCCAAGTCAGCCATATTGCATGGGGGACATTGTGCTGGTTGTGTTGTATAGGTGACTTCCAAATCAGCCATATTGCATGGGGGACATTGTGCTGGTTGTATTGTATAGGTGACTTCCAAGTCAGCCATATTGCTTGGGGGACATTGTGCTGGTGGCCATGTTGTATAGGTGACTTCCAAGTCAGCCATATTGCTTGGGGGACATTGTGTTGGTTGCCATGTTCTATAGGTGACTTCCAAGTCAGCCATATTGCATGGGGGACATTGTGCTGGTTGTGTTGTATAGGTGACTTCCAAGTCAGCCATATTGCATGGGGGACATTGTGCTGGCTGTGTTGTATAGGTGACTACAAGTCAGCAATATTGCATGGGGGACATTGTGCTGGTTGTATTGCATAGGTGACTTCCAAGTCAGCCATATTGCATGGGGGACATTGTGCTGGTTGCCATGTTGTATAGGTGACTTCCAAGTCAGCCATATTGCATGGGGGACATTGTGCTGGTGGCCATGTTCTATAGGTGACTTCCAATTCAGCCATATTGCATTTGGGACATTGTGCTGGTTGTCTTGTATAGGTCACTTCCAAGTCAGCCATATTGCATGGGGGACATTGTGCTGGTTGTGTTGTATAGGTGACTTCCAAATCAGCCATATTGCATGGGGGACATTGTGCTGGTTGTATTGTATAGGTGACTTCCAAGTCAGCCATATTGCATGGGGGACATTGTGCTGGTTGTCTTGTATTGGTGACTTCCAAGTCAGCCATATTGCTTGGGGGACATTGTGCTGGTTGTATTGTATAGGTGACTTCCAAGTCAGCCATATTGCATGGGGGACATTGTGCTGGTTGCCATGTTGTATAGGTGACTTCCAAGTCAGCCATATTGCATGGGGGACATTGTGCTGGTGGCCATGTTCTATAGGTGACTTCCAAGTCAGCCATATTGCATTTGGGACATTGTCCTGGTTGTCTTGTATAGGTGACTTCCAAGTCAGCCATATTGCTTGGGGGACATTGTGCTGGTTGCCATGTCCTATAGGTGACTTCCAAGTCAGCCATATTGCATGGGGGACATTGTGCTGGTTGCCATGTTGTATAGGTGACTTCCAAGTCAGCCATATTGCATGGGGGACATTGTGCTGGTTGCCATGTTGTATAGGTGACTTCCAAGTCAGCCATATTGCTTGGGGGACATTGTGCTGGTTGCCATGTTGTATAGGTGACTTCCAAGTCAGCCATATTTCCTGTGGGACATTGTGCTGGTTGTATTGTATAGGTGACTTCCAAGTCAGCCATATTGCATGGGGGACATTGTGCTGGTTGCCATGTGGTATAGGTGACTTCCAAGTCAGCCATATTGCATGGGGGACATTGTGCTGGTTGCCATGTTGTATAGGTGACTTCCAAGTGAGCCATATTGCTTGGGGGACATTCTGCTGGTTGTGTTGTATAGGTGACTTCCAAGTCAGCCATATTGCATGGGGGACATTGTGCTGGTTGTATTGTATAGGTGACTTCCAAGTCAGCCATATTGCATGGGGGACATTGTGCTGGTTGTATTGTATAGGTGACTTCCAAGTCAGCCATATTGCATGGGGGACATTGTGCTGGTGGCCATGTCCTATAGGTGACTTCCAAGTCAGCCATATTGCATGGGGGACATTGTGCTGGTTGTCTTGTATAGGTGACTTCCAAGTCAGCCATATTGATTGGGGGACATTGTGCTGGTTGTATTGTATAGGTGACTTCCAAGTCAGCCATATTGCATGGGGGAAATTGTGCAGGTTGCCATGTTGTATAGGTGACTTCCAAGTCAGCCATATTGCATGGGGGACATTGTGCTGGTGGCCATGTTCTATAGGTGACTTCCAAGTCAGCCATATTGCATGGGGGACATTGTGCTGGTTGTGTTGTATAGGTGACTTCCAAATCAGCCATATTGCATGGGGGACATTGTGCTGGTTGTATTGTATAGGTGACTTCCAAGTCAGCCATATTGCATGGGGGACATTGTGCTGGTTGCCATGTTGTATAGGTGACTTCCAAGTCAGCCATATTGCATGGGGGACATTGTGCTGGTGGCCATGTTCTATAGGTGACTTCCAATTCAGCCATATTGCATTTGGGACATTGTGCTGGTTGTATTGTATAGGTGACTTCCAAGTCAGCCATATTGCATGGGGGACATTGTGCTGGTTGTATTGTATAGGTGACTTCCAAGTCAGCCATATTGCATGGGGGACATTGTGCTGGTGGCCATGTCCTATATGTGACTTCCAAGTCAGCCATATTGCATTGGGGACATTGTGCTGGTTGTCTTGTATAGGTGACTTCCAAGTCAGCCATATTGCTTGGGGGACATTGTGCTGGTTGTATTGTATAGATGACTTCCAAGTCAGCCATATTGCATGGGGGAAATTGTGCTGGTTGCCATGTTGTATAGTTGACTTCCAAGTCAGCCATATTGCATGGGGGACATTGTGCTGGGGGCCATGTTCTATAGATGACTTCCAAGTCAGCCATATTGCATTTGGGACATTGTGCTGGTTGTCTTGTATAGGTGACTTCCAAGTCAGCCATATTGCATGGGGGACATTGTGCTGGTTGTGTTGTTTAGGTGACTTCCAAATCAGCCATATTGCATGGGGGACATTGTGCTGGTTGTATTGTATAGTTGACTTCCAAGTCAGCCATATTGCATGGGGGACATTGTGCTGGTTGTCTTGTATAGGTGACTTCCAAGTCAGCCATATTGCTTGGGGGACATTGTGCTGGTTGTATTGTATAGGTGACTTCCAAGTCAGCCATATTGCATGGGGGACATTGTGCTGGTTGCCATGTTGTATAGGTGACTTCCAAGTCAGCCATATTGCATGGGGGACATTGTGCTGGTGGCCATGTTCTATAGGTGACTTCCAAGTCAGCCATATTGCATTTGGGACATTGTGCTTGTTGTATTGTATAGGTGACTTCCAAGTCAGCCATATTGCAAGGGTTGACATTGTGCTGGTTGTATTGTATAGGTGAATTCCAAGTCAGCCATATTGCATGGGGGACATTGTGCTGGTTGTCATGTTGTATAGGTGACTTCCAAGTCAGCCATATTGCTTGGGGGACATTGTGCTGGTGGCCATGTTCTACAGGTGACTTCCAAGTCAGCCATATTGCATGGGGGACATTGTGCTGGTTGCCATGTCCTATAGGTGACTTCCAAGTCAGCCATATTGCATGGGGGACATTGTGCTGGTTGTCTTGTATAGGTGACTTCCAAGTCAGCCATATTGCTTGGGGGACATTGTGCTGGTTGCCATGTTCTATAGGTGACTTCCAAGTCAGCCATATTGCTTGGGGGACATTGTGCTGGTTGTATTGTATAGGTGACTTCCAAGTCAGCCATATTGCATGGGGGACATTGTGCTGGTTGCCATGTTGTATAGGTGACTTCCAAGTCAGCCATATTGCATGGGGGACATTGTGCTGGTGGCCATGTTCTATAGGTGACTTCCAAGTCAGCCATATTGCATGGGGGACATTGTGCTGGTTGCCATGTTGTATAGGTGACTTCCAAGTCAGCCATATTGCATGGGGGACATTGTGCTGGTTGTATTGTATAGGTGACTTCCAAGTCAGCCATATTGCATGGGGGACATTGTGCTGGTGGCCATGTCCTATAGGTGACTTCCAAGTCAGGCATATTGCATGGGGGACATTGTGCTGGTTGTCTTGTATAGGTGACTTCCAAGTCAGCCATATTGCTTGGGGGACATTGTGCTGGTTGTATTGTATAGATGACTTCCAAGTCAGCCATATTGCATGGGGGAAATTGTGCTGGTTGCCATGTTGTATAGTTGACTTCCAAGTCAGCCATATTGCATGGGGGACATTGTGCTGGGGGCCATGTTCTATAGATGACTTCCAAGTCAGCCATATTGCATTTGGGACATTGTGCTGGTTGTCTTGTATAGGTGACTTCCAAGTCAGCCATATTGCATGGGGGACATTGTGCTGGTTGTGTTGTTTAGGTGACTTCCAAATCAGCCATATTGCATGGGGGACATTGTGCTGGTTGTATTGTATAGTTGACTTCCAAGTCAGCCATATTGCATGGGGGACATTGTGCTGGTTGTCTTGTATAGGTGACTTCCAAGTCAGCCATATTGCTTGGGGGACATTGTGCTGGTTGTATTGTATAGGTGACTTCCAAGTCAGCCATATTGCATGGGGGACATTGTGCTGGTTGCCATGTTGTATAGGTGACTTCCAAGTCAGCCATATTGCATGGGGGACATTGTGCTGGTGGCCATGTTCTATAGGTGACTTCCAAGTCAGCCATATTGCATTTGGGACATTGTGCTTGTTGTATTGTATAGGTGACTTCCAAGTCAGCCATATTGCAAGGGTTGACATTGTGCTGGTTGTATTGTATAGGTGACTTCCAAGTCAGCCATATTGCATGGGGGACATTGTGCTGGTTGTCATGTTGTATAGGTGACTTCCAAGTCAGCCATATTGCTTGGGGGACATTGTGCTGGTGGCCATGTTCTACAGGTGACTTCCAAGTCAGCCATATTGCATGGGGGGCATTGTGCTGGTTGCCATGTCCTATAGGTGACTTCCAAGTCAGCCATATTGCATGGGGGACATTGTGCTGGTTGTCTTGTATAGGTGACTTCCAAGTCAGCCATATTGCTTGGGGGACATTGTGCTGGTTGCCATTTTCTATAGGTGACTTCCAAGTCAGCCATATTGCTTGGGGGACATTGTGCTGGTGGCCATGTTCTATAGGTGACTTCCAAGTCAGCCATATTGCTTGGGGGACATTGTGCTGGTTGCCATGTTGTATAGGTGACTTCCAAGTCAGCCATATTGCATGGGGGACATTGTGCTGGTGGCCATGTTCTATAGGTGACTTCCAAGTCAGCCATATTGCATGGGGGACATTGTGCTGGTTGCCATGTTGTATAGGTGACTTCCAAGTCAGCCATATTGCATGGGGGACATTGTGCTGGTTGTATTGTATAGGTGACTTCCAAGTCAGCCATATTGCATGGGGGACATTGTGCTGGTTGCCATGTCCTATAGGTGACTTCCAAGTCAGCCATATTGCATGGGGGAAAATGTGCTGGTTGTCTTGTATAGGTGACTTCCAAGTCAGCCATATTGCTTGGGGGACATTGTGCTGGTTGCCATGTTGTATAGGTGACTTCCAAGTCAGCCATATTGCATGGGGGACATTGTGCTGGTGGCCATGTTCTATAGGTGACTTCCAAGTCAGCCATATTGCATGGGGGACATTGTGCTGGTTGCCATGTTGTATAGGTGACTTCCAAGTCAGCCATATTGCATGGGGGACATTGTGATGGTTGTATTGTATAGGTGACTTCCAAGTCAGCCATATTGCATGGGGGACATTGTGCTGGTTGCCATGTCCTATAGGTGACTTCCAAGTCAGCCATATTGCATGGGGGAAAATGTGCTGGTTGTCTTGTATAGGTGACTTCCAAGTCAGCCATATTGCTTGGGGGACATTGTGCTGGTTGCCATGTTCTATAGGTGACTTCCAAGTCAGCCATATTGCATGGGGGACATTGTGCTGGTGGCCATGTCCTATAGGTGACTTCCAAGTCAGCCATATTGCATGGGGGACATTGTGCTGGTTGTCTTGTATAGGTGACTTCCAAGTCAGCCATATTGATTGGGGGACATTGTGCTGGTTGTATTGTATAGGTGACTTCCAAGTCAGCCATATTGCATTGGGGACATTGTGCTGGTTGCCATGTTGTATAGGTGACTTCCAAGTCAGCCATATTGCATGGGGGACATTGTGCTGGTGGCCATGTTCTATAGGTGACTTCCAATTCAGCCATATTGCATTTGGGACATTGTGCTGGTTGTATTGTATAGGTGACTTCCAAGTCAGCCATATTGCATGGGGGACATTGTGCTGGTTGTATTGTATAGGTGACTTCCAAGTGAGCCATATTGCTTGGGGGACATTGTGCTGGTGGCCATGTTCTATAGGTCACTTCCAAGTCAGCCATATTGCATGGGGGACATTGTGCTGGTTGCCATGTCCTATAGGTGACTTCCAAGTCAGCCATATTGCATGGGGGACATTGTGCTGGTTGTCTTGTATAGGTGACTTCCAAGTCAGCCATATTGCTTGGGGGACATTGTGCTGGTTGCCATGTTCTATAGGTGACTTCCAAGTCAGCCATATTGCTTGGGGGACATTGTGCTGGTGGCCATGTTCTATAGGTGTCTTCCAAGTCAGCCATATTGCTTGGGGGACATTGTGCTGGTTGTATTGTATAGGTGACTTCCAATTCAGCCATATTGCATGGGGGACATTGTGCTGGTTGTATTGTATAGGTGACTTCCAAGTCAGCCATATTGCATGGGGGACATTGTGCTGGTGGCCATGTCCTATAGGTGACTTCCAAGTCAGCCATATTGCATGGGGGACATTGTGCTGGTTGTCTTGTATAGGTGACTTCCAAGTCAGCCATATTGCTTGGGGGACATTGTGCTGGTTGTATTGTATAGATGATTTCCAAGTCAGCCATATTGCATGGGGGAAATTGTGCTGGTTGCCATGTTGTATAGTTGACTTCCAAGTCAGCCATATTGCATGGGGGACATTGTGCTGGTGGCCATGTTCTATAGATGACTTCCAAGTCAGCCATATTGCATTTGGGACATTGTGCTGGTTGTCTTGTATAGGTGACTTCCAAGTCAGCCATATTGCATGGGGGACATTGTGCTGGTTGTGTTGTTTAGGTGACTTCCAAATCAGCCATATTGCATGGGGGACATTGTGCTGGTTGTATTGTATAGTTGACTTCCAAGTCAGCCATATTGCATGGGGGACATTGTGCTGGTTGTCTTGTATAGGTGACTTCCAAGTCAGCCATATTGCTTGGGGGACATTGTGCTGGTTGTATTGTATAGGTAACTTCCAAGTCAGCCATATTGCATGGGGGACATTGTGCTGGTGGCCATGTTCTATAGGTGACTTCCAAGTCAGCCATATTGCATTTGGAACATTGTGCTGGTTGTATTGTATAGGTGACTTCCAAGTCAGCCATATTGCAAGGGTTGACATTGTGCTGGTTGTATTGTATAGGTGACTTCCAAGTCAGCCATATTGCATGGGGGACATTGTGCTGGTTGCCATGTTGTATAGGTGACTTCCAAGTCAGCCATATTGCTTGGGGGACATTGTGCTGGTGGCCATGTTCTATAGGTGACTTCCAAGTCAGCCATATTGCATGGGGGACATTGTGCTGGTTGCCATGTCCTATAGGTGACTTCCAAGTCAGCCATATTGCATGGGGGACATTGTGCTGGTTGTCTTGTATAGGTGACTTCCAAGTCAGCCATATTGCAAGGGTTGACATTGTGCGGGTTGTATTGTATAGGTGACTTCCAAGTCAGCCATATTGCATGGGGGACATTGTGCTGGTTGCCATGTTGTATAGGTGACTTCCAAGTCAGCCATATTGCTTGGGGGACATTGTGCTGGTGGCCATGTTCTATAGGTGACTTCCAAGTCAGCCATATTGCATGGGGGACATTGTGCTGGTTGCCATGTCCTATAGGTGACTTCCAAGTCAGCCATATTGCATGGGGGACATTGTGCTGGTTGTCTTGTATAGGTGACTTCCAAGTCAGCCATATTGCTTGGGGGACATTGTGCTGGTTGCCATGTTCTATAGGTGACTTCCAAGTCAGCCATATTGCTTGGGGGACATTGTGCTGGTGGCCATGTTCTATAGGTGACTTCCAAGTCAGCCATATTGCTTGGGGGACATTGTGCTGGTTGCCATGTTGTATAGGTGACTTCCAAGTCAGCCATATTGCATGGGGGACATTGTGCTGGTGGCCATGTTCTATAGGTGACTTCCAAGTCAGCCATATTGCATGGGGGACATTGTGCTGGTTGTATTGTATAGGTGACTTCCAAGTCAGCCATATTGCATGGGGGACATTGTCCTGGTTGCCATGTCCTATAGGTGACTTCCAAGTCAGCCATATTGCATGGGGGAAAATGTGCTGGTTGTCTTGTATAGGTGACTTCCAAGTCAGCCATATTGCTTGGGGGACATTGTGCTGGTTGCCATGTTCTATAGGTGACTTCCAAGTCAGCCATATTGCATGGGGGACATTGTGCTGGTGGCCATGTTCTATAGGTGACTTCCAAGTCAGCCATATTGCATTTGGGACATTGTGCTGGTTGTATTGTATAGGTGACTTCCAAGTCAGCCATATTGTATGGGGGACATTGTGCTGGTTGTATTGTATAGGTGACTTCCAAGTGAGCCATATTGCTTAGGGAACATTGTGCTGGTGGCCATGTTCTATAGGTGACTTCCAAGTCAGCCATATTGCATGGGGGACATTGTGCTGGTTGCCATGTCCTATAGGTGACTTCCAAGTCAGCCATATTGCATGGGGGACATTGTGCTGGTTGTCTTGTATAGGTGACTTCCAAGTCAGCCATATTGCTTGGGGGACATTGTGCTGGTTGCCATGTTCTATAGGTGACTTCCAAGTCAGCCATATTGCATGGGGGACATTGTGCTGGTGGCCATGTCCTATAGGTGACTTCCAAGTCAGCCATATTGCATGGGGGACATTGTGCTGGTTGTCTTGTATAGGTGACTTCCAAGTCAGCCATATTGCTTGGGGGACATTGTGCTGGTTGTATTGTATAGGTGACTTCCAAGTCAGCCATATTGCATTGAGGATATTGTGCTGGTTGCCATGTTGTATAGGTGACTTCCAAGTCAGCCATATTGCATGGGGGACATTGTGCTGGTGGCCATGTTCTATAGGTGACTTCCAATTCAGCCATATTGCATTTGGGACATTGTGCTGGTTGTATTGTATAGGTGACTTCCAAGTCAGCCATATTGCATGGGGGACATTGTGCTGGTTGTATTGTATAGGTGACTTCCAAGTGAGCCATATTGCTTGGGGGACATTGTGCTGGTGGCCATGTTCTATAGGTCACTTCCAAGTCAGCCATATTGCATGGGGGACATTGTGCTGGTTGCCATGTCCTATAGGTGACTTCCAAGTCAGCCATATTGCATGGGGGACATTGTGCTGGTTGTCTTGTATAGGTGACTTCCAAGTCAGCCATATTGCTTGGGGGACATTGTGCTGGTTGCCATGTTCTATAGGTGACTTCCAAGTCAGCCATATTGCTTGGGGGACATTGTGCTGGTGGCCATGTTCTATAGGTGTCTTCCAAGTCAGCCATATTGCTTGGGGGACATTGTGCTGGTTGTATTGTATAGGTGACTTCCAAGTCAGCCATATTGCATGGGGGACATTGTGCTGGTTGTATTGTATAGGTGACTTCCAAGTCAGCCATATTGCATGGGGGACATTGTGCTGGTGGCCATGTCCTATAGGTGACATCCAAGTCAGCCATATTGCATGGGGGACATTGTGCTGGTTGTCTTGTATAGGTGACTTCCAAGTCAGCCATATTGCTTGGGGGACATTGTGCTGGTTGTATTGTATAGATGATTTCCAAGTCAGCCATATTGCATGGGGGAAATTGTGCTGGTTGCCATGTTGTATAGTTGACTTCCAAGTCAGCCATATTGCATGGGGGACATTGTGCTGGTGGCCATGTTCTATAGATGACTTCCAAGTCAGCCATATTGCATTTGGGACATTGTGCTGGTTGTCTTGTATAGGTGACTTCAAAGTCAGCCATATTGCATGGGGGACATTGTGCTGGTTGTGTTGTTTAGGTGACTTCCAAATCAGCCATATTGCATGGGGGACATTGTGCTGGTTGTATTGTATAGTTGACTTCCAAGTCAGCCATATTGCATGGGGGACATTGTGCTGGTTGTCTTGTATAGGTGACTTCCAAGTCAGCCATATTGCTTGGGGGACATTGTGCTGGTTGTATTGTATAGGTAACTTCCAAGGCAGCCATATTGCATGGGGGACATTGTGCTGGTTGCCATGTTGTATAGGTGACTTCCAAGTCAGCCATATTGCATGGGGGACATTGTGCTGGTGGCCATGTTCTATAGGTGACTTCCAAGTCAGCCATATTGCATTTGGGACATTGTGCTGGTTGTATTGTATAGGTGACTTCCAAGTCAGCCATATTGCAAGGGTTGACATTGTGCTGGTTGTATTGTATAGGTGACTTCCAAGTCAGCCATATTGCATGGGGGACATTGTGCTGGTTGCCATGTTGTATAGGTGACTTCCAAGTCAGCCATATTGCTTGGGGGACATTGTGCTGGTGGCCATGTTCTATAGGTGACTTCCAAGTCAGCCATATTGCATGGGGGACATTGTGCTGGTTGCCATGTCCTATAGGTGACTTCCAAGTCAGCCATATTGCATGGGGGACATTGTGCTGGTTGTCTTGTATAGGTGACTTCCAAGTCAGCCATATTGCTTGGGGGACATTGTGCTGGTTGCCATGTTCTATAGGTGACTTCCAAGTCAGCCATATTGCTTGGGGGACATTGTGCTGGTGGCCATGTTCTATAGGTGACTTCCAAGTCAGCCATATTGCTTGGGGGACATTGTGCTGGTTGCCATGTTGTATAGGTGACTTCCAAGTCAGCCATATTGCATGGGGGACATTGTGCTGGTGGCCATGTTCTATAGGTGACTTCCAAGTCAGCCATATTGCATGGGGGACATTGTGCTGGTTGTATTGTATAGGTGACTTCCAAGTCAGCCATATTGCATGGGGGACATTGTCCTGGTTGCCATGTCCTATAGGTGACTTCCAAGTCAGCCATATTGCATGGGGGAAAATGTGCTGGTTGTCTTGTATAGGTGACTTCCAAGTCAGCCATATTGCTTGGGGGACATTGTGCTGGTTGCCATGTTCTATAGGTGACTTCCAAGTCAGCCATATTGCATGGGGGACATTGTGCTGGTGGCCATGTTCTATAGGTGACTTCCAAGTCAGCCATATTGCATTTAGGACATTGTGCTGGTTGTATTGTATAGGTGACTTCCAAGTCAGCCATATTGTATGGGGGACATTGTGCTGGTTGTATTGTATAGGTGACTTCCAAGTGAGCCATATTGCTTAGGGAACATTGTGCTGGTGGCCATGTTCTATAGGTGACTTCCAAGTCAGCCATATTGCATGGGGGACATTGTGCTGGTTGCCATGTCCTATAGGTGACTTCCAAGTCAGCCATATTGCATGGGGGACATTGTGCTGGTTGTCTTGTATAGGTGACTTCCAAGTCAGCCATATTGCTTGGGGGACATTGTGCTGGTTGCCATGTTCTATAGGTGACTTCCAAGTCAGCCATATTGCATGGGGGACATTGTGCTGGTGGCCATGTCCTATAGGTGACTTCCAAGTCAGCCATATTGCATGGGGGACATTGTGCTGCTTGTCTTGTATAGGTGACTTCCAAGTCAGCCATATTGCTTGGGGGACATTGTGCTGGTTGTATTGTATAGGTGACTTCCAATTCAGCCATATTGCATGGGGGACATTGTCCTGGTTGTATTGTATAGTTGACTTCCAAGTCAGCCATATTGCATGGGGGACATTGTGCTGGTTGTCTTGTATAGGTGACTTCCAAGTCAGCCATATTGCTTGGGGGACATTGTGCTGGTTGTATTGTATAGGTGACTTCCAAGTCAGCCATATTGCATGGGGGACATTGTGCTGGTTGCCATGTTGTATAGGTGACTTCCAAGTCAGCCATATTGCATGGGGGACATTGTGCTGGTGGCCATGTTCTATAGGTGACTTCCAAGTCAGCCATATTGCATTTGGGACATTGTGCTTGTTGTATTGTATAGGTGAATTCCAAGTCAGCCATATTGCAAGGGTTGACATTGTGCTGGTTGTATTGTATAGGTGACTTCCAAGTCAGCCATATTGCATGGGGGACATTGTGCTGGTTGTCTTGTATAGGTGACTTCCAAGTCAGCCATATTGCTTGGGGGACATTGTGCTGGTTGTATTGTATAGGTGACTTCCAAGTCAGCCATATTGCATGGGGGACATTGTGCTGGTTGCCATGTTGTATAGGTGACTTCCAAGTCAGCCATATTGCATGGGGGACATTGTGCTGGTGGCCATGTTCTATAGGTGACTTCCAAGTCAGCCATATTGCATTTGGGACATTGTGCTTGTTGTATTGTATAGGTGAATTCCAAGTCAGCCATATTGCAAGGGTTGACATTGTGCTGGTTGTATTGTATAGGTGACTTCCAAGTCAGCCATATTGCATGGGGGACATTGTGCTGGTTGTCATGTTGTATAGGTGACTTCCAAGTCAGCCATATAGCTTGGGGGACATTGTGCTGGTGGCCATGTTCTACAGGTGACTTCCAAGTCAGCCATATTGCATGGTGGACATTGTGCTGGTTGCCATGTCCTATAGGTGACTTCCAAGTCAGCCATATTGCATGGGGGACATTGTGCTGGTTGTCTTGTATAGGTGACTTCCAAGTCAGCCACATTGCTTGGGGGACATTGTGCTGGTTGCCATGTTCTATAAGTGACTTCCAAGTCAGCCATATTGCTTGGGGGACATTGTGCTGGTGGCCATGTTCTATAGGTGACTTCCAAGTCAGCCATATTGCTTGGGGGACATTGTGCTGGTTGCCATGTTGTATAGGTGACTTCCAAGTCAGCCATGTTGCATGGGGGACATTGTGCTGGTGGCCATGTTCTATAGGTGACTTCCAAGTCAGCCATATTGCATGGGGGACATTGTGCTGGTTGCCATGTTGTATAGGTGACTTCCAAGTCAGCCATATTGCATGGGGGACATTGTGCTGGTTGTATTGTATAGGTGACTTCCAAGTCAGCCATATTGCATGGGGGACATTGTGCTGGTTGCCATGTCCTATAGGTGACTTCCAAGTCAGCCATATTGCATGGGGGAAAATGTGCTGGTTGTCTTGTATAGGTGACTTCCAACTCAGCCATATTGCTTGGGGGACATTGTGCTGGTTGCCATGTTCTATAGGTGACTTCCAAGTCAGCCATATTGCATGGGGGACATTGTGCTGGTGGCCATGTCCTATAGGTGACTTCCAAGTCAGCCATATTGCATGGGGGACATTGTGCTGGTTGTCTTGTATAGGTGACTTCCAAGTCAGCCATATTGATTGGGGGACATTGTGCTGGTTGTATTGTATAGGTGACTTCCAAGTCAGCCATATTGCATGGGGGAAATTGTGCAGGTTGCCATGTTGTATAGGTGACTTCCAAGTCAGCCATATTGCATGGGGGACATTGTGCTGGTTGCCATGTTCTATAGGTGACTTCCAAGTCAGCCATATTGCATTTGGGACATTGTGCTGGTTGTCTTGTATAGGTGACTTCCAAGTCAGCCATATTGCATGGGGGACATTGTGCTGGTTGTGTTGTATAGGTGACTTCCAAATCAGCCATATTGCATGGGGGACATTGTGCTCGTTGTATTGTATAGGTGACTTCCAAGTCAGCCATATTGCATGGGGGACATTGTGCTGGTTGTCTTGTATAGGTGACTTCCAAGTCAGCCATATTGCTTGGGGGACATTGTGCTGGTTGTATTGTATAGGTGACTTCCAAGTCAGCCATATTGCATTGGGGACATTGTGCTGGTTGCCATGTTGTATAGGTGACTTCCAAGTCAGCCATATTGCATGGGGGACATTGTGCTGGTGGCCATGTTCTATAGGTGACTTCCAATTCAGCCATATTGCATTTGGGACATTGTGCTGGTTGTATTGTATAGGTGACTTCCAAGTCAGCCATATTGCATGGGGGACATTGTGCTGGTTGTATTGTATAGGTGACTTCCAAGTGAGCCATATTGCTTGGGGGACATTGTGCTGGTGGCCATGTTCTATAGGTCACTTCCAAGTCAGCCATATTGCATGGGGGACATTGTGCTGGTTGCCATGTCCTATAGGTGACTTCCAAGTCAGCCATATTGCATGGGGGACATTGTGCTGGTTGTCTTGTATAGGTGACTTCCAAGTCAGCCATATTGCTTGGGGGACATTGTGCTGGTTGCCATGTTCTATAGGTGACTTCCAAGTCAGCCATATTGCTTGGGGGACATTGTGCTGGTGGCCATGTTCTATAGGTGACTTCCAAGTCAGCCATATTGCTTGGGGGACATTGTGCTGGTTGTATTGTATATGTGACTTCCAAGTCAGCCATATTGCATGGGGGACATTGTGCTGGTTGTATTGTATAGGTGACTTCCAAGTCAGCCATATTGCATGGGGGACATTGTGCTGGTGGCCATGTCCTATAGGTGACTTCCAAGTCAGCCATATTGCATGGGGGACATTGTGCTGGTTGTCTTGTATAGGTGACTTCCAAGTCAGCCATATTGCTTGGGGGACATTGTGCTGGTTGTATTGTATAGATGATTTCCAAGTCAGCCATATTGCATGGGGGAAATTGTGCTGGTTGCCATGTTGTATAGTTGACTTCCAAGTCAGCCATATTGCATGGGGGACATTGTGCTGGTGGCCATGTTCTATAGATGACTTCCAAGTCAGCCATATTGCATTTGAGACATTGTGCTGGTTGTCTTGTATAGGTGACTTCCAAGTCAGCCATATTGCATGGGGGACATTGTGCTGGTTGTGTTGTTTAGGTGACTTCCAAATCAGCCATATTGCATGGGGGACATTGTGCTGGTTGTATTGTATAGTTGACTTCCAAGTCAGCCATATTGCATGGGGGACATTGTGCTGGTTGTATTGTATAGGTGACTTCCAAGTCAGCCATATTGCATGGGGGACATTGTGCTGGTTGCCATGTCCTATAGGTGACTTCCAAGTCAGCCATATTGCATGGGGGAAAATGTGCTGGTTGTCTTGTATAGGTGACTTCCAAGTCAGCCATATTGCTTGGGGGACATTGTGCTGGTTGCCATGTTCTATAGGTGACTTCCAAGTCAGCCATATTGCATGGGGGACATTGTGCTGGTGGCCATGTCCTATAGGTGACTTCCAAGTCAGCCATATTGCATGGGGGACATTGTGCTGGTTGTCTTGTATAGGTGACTTCCAAGTCAGCCATATTGATTGGGGGACATTGTGCTGGTTGTATTGTATAGGTGACTTCCAAGTCAGCCATATTGCATGGGGGAAATTGTGCAGGTTGCCATGTTGTATAGGTGACTTCCAAGTCAGCCATATTGCATGGGGGACATTGTGCTGGTGGCCATGTTCTATAGGTGACTTCCAAGTCAGCCATCTTGCATTTGGGACATTGTGCTGGTTGTCTTGTATAGGTGACTTCCAAGTCAGCCATATTGCATGGGGGACATTGTGCTGGTTGTCTTGTATAGGTGACTTCCAAGTCAGCCATATTGCTTGGGGGACATTGTGCTGGTTGCCATGTTCTATAAGTGACTTCCAAGTCAGCCATATTGCTTGGGGGACATTGTGCTGGTGGCCATGTTCTATAGGTGACTTCCAAGTCAGCCATATTGCTTGGGGGACATTGTGCTGGTTGCCATGTTGTATAGGTGACTTCCAAGTCAGCCATATTGCATGGGGGAAAATGTGCTGGTTGTCTTGTATAGGTGACTTCCAACTCAGCCATATTGCTTGGGGGACATTGTGCTGGTTGCCATGTTCTATAGGTGACTTCCAAGTCAGCCATATTGCATGGGGGACATTGTGCTGGTGGCCATGTCCTATAGGTGACTTCCAAGTCAGCCATATTGCATGGGGGACATTGTGCTGGTTGTCTTGTATAGGTGACTTCCAAGTCAGCCATATTGATTGGGGGACATTGTGCTGGTTGTATTGTATAGGTGACTTCCAAGTCAGCCATATTGCATGGGGGAAATTGTGCAGGTTGCCATGTTGTATAGGTGACTTCCAAGTCAGCCATATTGCATGGGGGACATTGTGCTGGTTGCCATGTTCTATAGGTGACTTCCAAGTCAGCCATATTGCATTTGGGACATTGTGCTGGTTGTCTTGTATAGGTGACTTCCAAGTCAGCCATATTGCATGGGGGACATTGTGCTGGTTGTGTTGTATAGGTGACTTCCAAATCAGCCATATTGCATGGGGGACATTGTGCTCGTTGTATTGTATAGGTGACTTCCAAGTCAGCCATATTGCATGGGGGACATTGTGCTGGTTGTCTTGTATAGGTGACTTCCAAGTCAGCCATATTGCTTGGGGGACATTGTGCTGGTTGTATTGTATAGGTGACTTCCAAGTCAGCCATATTGCATTGGGGACATTGTGCTGGTTGCCATGTTGTATAGGTGACTTCCAAGTCAGCCATATTGCATGGGGGACATTGTGCTGGTGGCCATGTTCTATAGGTGACTTCCAATTCAGCCATATTGCATTTGGGACATTGTGCTGGTTGTATTGTATAGGTGACTTCCAAGTCAGCCATATTGCATGGGGGACATTGTGCTGGTTGTATTGTATAGGTGACTTCCAAGTGAGCCATATTGCTTGGGGGACATTGTGCTGGTGGCCATGTTCTATAGGTCACTTCCAAGTCAGCCATATTGCATGGGGGACATTGTGCTGGTTGCCATGTCCTATAGGTGACTTCCAAGTCAGCCATATTGCATGGGGGACATTGTGCTGGTTGTCTTGTATAGGTGACTTCCAAGTCAGCCATATTGCTTGGGGGACATTGTGCTGGTTGCCATGTTCTATAGGTGACTTCCAAGTCAGCCATATTGCTTGGGGGACATTGTGCTGGTGGCCATGTTCTATAGGTGACTTCCAAGTCAGCCATATTGCTTGGGGGACATTGTGCTGGTTGTATTGTATATGTGACTTCCAAGTCAGCCATATTGCATGGGGGACATTGTGCTGGTTGTATTGTATAGGTGACTTCCAAGTCAGCCATATTGCATGGGGGACATTGTGCTGGTGGCCATGTCCTATAGGTGACTTCCAAGTCAGCCATATTGCATGGGGGACATTGTGCTGGTTGTCTTGTATAGGTGACTTCCAAGTCAGCCATATTGCTTGGGGGACATTGTGCTGGTTGTATTGTATAGATGATTTCCAAGTCAGCCATATTGCATGGGGGAAATTGTTCTGGTTGCCATGTTGTATAGTTGACTTCCAAGTCAGCCATATTGCATGGGGGACATTGTGCTGGTGGCCATGTTCTATAGATGACTTCCAAGTCAGCCATATTGCATTTGAGACATTGTGCTGGTTGTCTTGTATAGGTGACTTCCAAGTCAGCCATATTGCATGGGGGACATTGTGCTGGTTGTGTTGTTTAGGTGACTTCCAAATCAGCCATATTGCATGGGGGACATTGTGCTGGTTGTATTGTATAGTTGACTTCCAAGTCAGCCATATTGCATGGGGGACATTGTGCTGGTTGTATTGTATAGGTGACTTCCAAGTCAGCCATATTGCATGGGGGACATTGTGCTGGTTGCCATGTCCTATAGGTGACTTCCAAGTCAGCCATATTGCATGGGGGAAAATGTGCTGGTTGTCTTGTATAGGTGACTTCCAAGTCAGCCATATTGCTTGGGGGACATTGTGCTGGTTGCCATGTTCTATAGGTGACTTCCAAGTCAGCCATATTGCATGGGGGACATTGTGCTGGTGGCCATGTCCTATAGGTGACTTCCAAGTCAGCCATATTGCATGGGGGACATTGTGCTGGTTGTCTTGTATAGGTGACTTCCAAGTCAGCCATATTGATTGGGGGACATTGTGCTGGTTGTATTGTATAGGTGACTTCCAAGTCAGCCATATTGCATGGGGGAAATTGTGCAGGTTGCCATGTTGTATAGGTGACTTCCAAGTCAGCCATATTGCATGGGGGACATTGTGCTGGTGGCCATGTTCTATAGGTGACTTCCAAGTCAGCCATCTTGCATTTGGGACATTGTGCTGGTTGTCTTGTATAGGTGACTTCCAAGTCAGCCATATTGTATGGGGGACATTGTGCTGGTTGTGTTGTATAGGTGACTTCCAAATCAGCCATATTGCATGGGGGACATTGTGCTCGTTGTATTGTATAGGTTACTTCCAAGTCAGCCATATTGCATGGGGGACATTGTGCTGGTTGTCATGTATAGGTGACTTCCAAGTCAGCCATATTGCTTGGGGGACATTGTGCTGGTTGTATTGTATAGGTGATTTCCAAGTCAGCCATATTGCATTGGGGACATTGTGCTGGTTGCCATGTTGTATAGGTGACTTCCAAGTCAGCCATATTGCATGGGGGACATTGTGCTGGTGGCCATGTTCTATAGGTGACTTCCAATTCAGCCATATTGCATTTGGGACATTGTGCTGGTTGTATTGTATAGGTGACTTCCAAGTCAGCCATATTGCATGGGGGACATTGTGCTGGTTGTATTGTATAGGTGACTTCCAAGTGAGCCATATTGCTTGGGGGACATTGTGCTGGTGGCCATGTTCTATAGGTGACTTCCAAGTCAGCCATATTGCATGGGGGACATTGTGCTGGTTGTCTTGTATAGGTGACTTCCAAGTCAGCCATATTGCTTGGGGGACATTGTGCTGGTTGCCATGTTCTATAGGTGACTTCCAAATCAGCCATATTGCTTGGGGGACATTGTGCTGGTGGCCATGTTCTATAGGTGACTTCCAAGTCTGCCATATTGCTTGGGGGACATTGTGCTGGTTGTATTGTATATGTGACTTCCAAGTCAGCCATATTGCATGGGGGACATTGTGCTGGTTGTATTGTATAGGTGACTTCCAAGTCAGCCATATTGCATGGGGGACATTGTGCTGGTGGCCATGTCCTATAGGTGACTTCCAAGTCAGCCATATTGCATGGGGGACATTGTGCTGGTTGTCTTGTATAGGTGACTTCCAAGTCAGCCATATTGCTTGGGGGACATTGTGCTGGTTGTATTGTATAGATGATTTCCAAGTCAGCCATATTGCATGGGGGAAATTGTGCTGGTTGCCATGTTGTATAGTTGACTTCCAAGTCAGCCATATTGCATGGGGGACATTGTGCTGGTGGCCATGTTCTATAGATGACTTCCAAGTCAGCCATATTGCATTTGGGACATTGTGCTGGTTGTCTTGTATAGGTGACTTCCAAGTCAGCCATATTGCATGGGGGACATTGTGCTGGTTGTGTTGTTTAGGTGACTTCCAAATCAGCCATATTGCATGGGGGACATTGTGCTCGTTGTATTGTATAGGTTACTTCCAAGTCAGCCATATTGCATGGGGGACATTGTGCTGGTTGTCTTGTATAGGTGACTTCCAAGTCAGCCATATTGCTTGGGGGACATTGTGCTGGTTGTATTGTATAGGTGACTTCCAAGTCAGCCATATTGCATTGGGGACATTGTGCTGGTTGCCATGTTGTATAGGTGACTTCCAAGTCAGCCATATTGCATGGGGGACATTGTGCTGGTGGCCATGTTCTATAGGTGACTTCCAATTCAGCCATATTGCATTTGGGACATTGTGCTGGTTGTATTGTATAGGTGACTTCCAAGTCAGCCATATTGCATGGGGGACATTGTGCTGGTTGTATTGTATAGGTGACTTCCAAGTGAGCCATATTGCTTGGGGGACATTGTGCTGGTGGCCATGTTCTATAGGTGACTTCCAAGTCAGCCATATTGCATGGGGGACATTGTGCTGGTTGTCTTGTATAGGTGACTTCCAAGTCAGCCATATTGCTTGGGGGACATTGTGCTGGTTGCCATGTTCTATAGGTGACTTCCAAATCAGCCATATTGCTTGGGGGACATTGTGCTGGTGGCCATGTTCTATAGGTGACTTCCAAGTCAGCCATATTGCTTGGGGGACATTGTGCTGGTTGTATTGTATATGTGACTTCCAAGTCAGCCATATTGCATGGGGGACATTGTGCTGGTTGTATTGTATAGGTGACTTCCAAGTCAGCCATATTGCATGGGGGACATTGTGCTGGTGGCCATGTCCTATAGGTGACTTCCAAGTCAGCCATATTGCATGGGGGACATTGTGCTGGTTGTCTTGTATAGGTGACTTCCAAGTCAGCCATATTGCTTGGGGGACATTGTGCTGGTTGTATTGTATAGATGATTTCCAAGTCAGCCATATTGCATGGGGGAAATTGTGCTGGTTGCCATGTTGTATAGTTGACTTCCAAGTCAGCCATATTGCATGGGGGACATTGTGCTGGTGGCCATGTTCTATAGATGACTTCCAAGTCAGCCATATTGCATTTGGGACATTGTGCTGGTTGTCTTGTATAGGTGACTTCCAAGTCAGCCATATTGCATGGGGGACAATGTGCTGGTTGTGTTGTTTAGGTGACTTCCAAATCAGCCATATTGCATGGGGGACATTGTGCTGGTTGTATTGTATAGTTGACTTCCAAGTCAGCCATATTGCATGGGGGACATTGTGCTGGTTGTCTTGTATAGGTGACTTCCAAGTCAGCCATATTGCTTGGGGGACATTGTGCTGGTTGTATTGTATAGGTGACTTCCAAGTCAGCCATATTGCATGGGGGACATTGTGCTGGTTGCCATGTTGTATAGGTGACTTCCAAGTCAGCCATATTGCATGGGGGACATTGTGCTGGTGGCCATGTTCTATAGGTGACTTCCAAGTCAGCCATATTGCATTTGGGACATTGTGCTGGTTGTATTGTATAGGTGACTTCCAAGTCAGCCATATTGCAAGGGTTGAAATTGTGCTGGTTGTATTGTATAGGTGACTTCCAAGTCAGCCTTATAGCATGGGGGACATTGTGCTGGTTGCCATGTTGTATAGGTGACTTCCAAGTCAGCCATATTGCTTGGGGGACATTGTGCTGGTGGCCATGTTCTATAGGTGACTTCCAAGTCAGCCATATTGCATGGGGGACATTGTGCTGGTTGCCATGTCCTATAGGTGACTTCCAAGTCAGCCATATTGCATGGGGGACATTGTGCTGGTTGTCTTGTATAGGTGACTTCCAAGTCAGCCATATTGCTTGGGGGACATTGTGCTGGTTGCCATGTTCTATAGGTGACTTCCAAGTCAGCCATATTGCTTGGGGGACATTGTGCTGGTGGCCATGTTCTATAGGTGACTTCCAAGTCAGCCATATTGCTTGGGGGACATTGTGCTGGTTGCCATGTTGTATAGGTGACTTCCAAGTCAGCCATATTGCATGGGGGACATTGTGCTGGTGGCCATGTTCTATAGGTGACTTCCAAGTCAGCCATATTGCATTGGGGACATTGTGCTGGTTGTATTGTATAGGTGACTTCCAAGTCAGCCATATTGCATGGGGGACATTGTCCTGGTTGCCATGTCCTATAGGTGACTTCCAAGTCAGCCATATTGCATGGGGGAAAATGTGCTGGTTGTCTTGTATAGGTGACTTCCAAGTCAGCCATATTGCTTGGGGGACATTGTGCTGGTTGCCATGTTCTATAGGTGACTTCCAAGTCAGCCATATTGCATGGGGGACATTGTGCTGGTGGCCATGTTCTATAGGTGACTTCCAAGTCAGCCATATTGCATTTGGGACATTGTGCTGGTTGTATTGTATAGGTGACTTCCAAGTCAGCCATATTGTATGGGGGACATTGTGCTGGTTGTATTGTATAGGTGACTTCCAAGTGAGCCATATTGCTTAGAGAACATTGTGCTGGTGGCCATGTTCTATAGGTGACTTCCAAGTCAGCCATATTGCATGGGGGACATTGTGCTGGTTGCCATGTCCTATAGGTGACTTCCAAGTCAGCCATATTGCATGGGGGACATTGTGCTGGTTGTCTTGTATAGGTGACTTCCAAGTCAGCCATATTGCTTGGGGGACATTGTGCTGGTTGCCATGTTCTATAGGTGACTTCCAAGTCAGCCATATTGCATGGGGGACATTGTGCTGGTGGCCATGTCCTATAGGTGACTTCCAAGTCAGCCATATTGCATGGGGGACATTGTGCTGGTTGTCTTGTATAGGTGACTTCCAAGTCAGCCATATTGTTTGGGGGACATTGTGCTGGTTGTATTGTATAGGTGACTTCCAATTCAGCCAGATTGCATGGGGGACATTGTGCTGGTTGCCATGTTGTATAGGTGACTTCCAAGTCAGCCATATTGCATGGGGGACATTGTGCTGGTGGCCATGTTCTATAGGTGACTTCCAAGTCAGCCATATTGCATTTGGGACATTGTGCTGGTTGTCTTGTATAGGTGACTTCCAAGTCAGCCATATTGCATGGGGAACATTGTGCTGGTGGCCATGTTCTATAGGTGACTTCCAAGTCAGCCATATTGCATGGGGGACATTGTGCTGGTTGTCTTGTATAGGTGACTTCCAAGTCAGCCATATTGCATGGGGGACATTGTGCTGGTTGTGTTGTATAGGTGACTTCCAAATCAGCCATATTGCATGGGGGACATTGTGCTGGTTGTATTGTATAGGTGACTTCCAAGTCAGCCATATTGCATGGGGGACATTGTGCTGGTTGTATTGTATAGGTGACTTCCAAGTCAGCCATATTGCATGGGGGACATTGTGCTGGTGGCCATGTCCTATAGGTGACTTCCAAGTCAGCCATATTGCATGGGGGACATTGTGCTGGTTGTCTTGTATAGGTGACTTCCAAGTCAGCCATATTGCTTGGCGGACATTGTGCTGGTTGTATTGTATAGGTGACTTCCAAGTCAGCCATATTGCATGGGGGACATTGTGCTGGTTGCCATGTTGTATAGTTGACTTCCAAGTCAGCCATATTGCATGGGGGACATTGTGCTGGTGGCCATGTTCTATAGGTGACTTCCAAGTCAGAAATATTGCATTTTGGACATTGTGCTGGTTGTCTTGTATAGGTGACTTCCAAGTCAGCCATATTGCATGGGGGACATTGTGCTGGTTGTGTTGTATAGGTGACTTCCAAATCAGCCATATTGCATGGGGGACATTGTGCTGGTTGTATTGTATAGGTGACTTCCAAGTCAGCCATATTGCATGGGGGACATTGTGCTGGTTGTCTTGTATAGGTGACTTCCAAGTCAGCCATATTGCTTGGGGGACATTTTGCTGGTTGTATTGTATAGGTGACTTCCAAGTCAGCCATATTGCATGGGGGACATTGTGCTGGTTGCCATGTTCTATAGGTGACTTCCAAGTCAGCCATATTGCATGGGGGACATTGTGCTGGTGGCCATGTTCTATAGGTGACTTCCAAGTCAGCCATATTGCATTTGGGACATTGTGCTGGTTGTATTGTATAGGTGACTTCCAAGTCAGCCATATTGCATGGGGGACATTGTGCTGGTTGTATTGTATAGGTGACTTCCAAGTGAGCCATATTGCTTGGGGGACATTGTGCTGGTGGCCATGTTCTATAGGTGACTTCCAAGTCAGCCATATTGCATGGGGGACATTGTGCTGGTTGCCATGTCCTATAGGTGACTTCCAAGTCACCCATATTGCATGGGGGACATTGTGCTGGTTGTCTTGTATAGGTGACTTCCAAGTCAGCCATATTGCTTGGGGGACATTGTGCTGGTTGCCATGTTCTATAGGTGACTTCCAAGTCAGCCATATTGCTTGGGGGACATTGTGCTGGTGGCCATGTTCTATAGGTGACTTCCAAGTCAGCTATATTGCTTGGGGGACATTGTGCTGGTTGTATTGTATAGGTGACTTCCAAGTCAGCCATATTGCATGGGGGACATTGTGCTGGTTGTATTGTATAGGTGACTTCCAAGTCAGCCATATTGCATTGGGGACATTGTGCTGGTGGCCATGTCCTATAGGTGACTTCCAAGTCAGCCATATTGCATGGGGGACATTATGCTGGTTGTCTTGTATAGGTGACTTCCAAGTCAGCCATATTGCTTGGGGGACATTGTGCTGGTTGTATTGTATAGGTGACTTCCAAGTCAGCCATATTGCCTGGGGGAAATTTTGCTGGTTGCCATGTTGTATAGGTGACTTCCAAGTCAGCCATATTGCATGGGGGACATTGTGCTGGTGGCCATGTTCTATAGGTGACTTCCAAGTCAGCCATATTGCATTTGGGACATTGTGCTGGTTGTCTTGTATAGGTGACTTCCAAGTCAGCCATATTGCATGGGGGACATTGTGCTGGTTGTGTTGTATAGGTGACTTCCAAATCAGCCATATTGCATGGGGGACATTGTGCTGGTTGTATTGTATAGGTGACTTCCAAGTCAGCCATATTGCTTGGGGGACATTGTGCTGGTTGTATTGTATAGGTGACTTCCAAGTCAGCCATATTGCATGGGGGACATTGTGCTGGTTGCCATGTTGCATAGGTGACTTCCAAGTCAGCCATATTGCATGGGGGATATTGTGCTGGTGGCCATGTTCTTTAGGTGACTTCCAAGTCAGCCATATTGCATTTGGGACATTGTGCTGGTTGTATTGTATAGGTGACTTCCAAGTCAGCCATATTGCATGGGGGACATTGTGCTGGTTGTATTGTATAGGTGACTTCCAAGTCAGCCATATTGCATGGGGGACATTGTGCTGGTTGCCATGTTGTATAGGTGACTTCCAAGTCAGCCATATTGCTTGGGGGACATTGTGCTGGTGGCCATGTTCTATAGGTGACTTCCAAGTCAGCCATATTGCATGGGGGACATTGTGCTGGTTGCCATGTCCTATAGGTGACTTCCAAGTCAGCCATATTGCATGAGGGACATTGTGCTGGTTGTCTTGTATAGGTGACTTCCAAGTCAGCCATATTGCTTGGGGGACATTGTGCTGGTTGCCATGTTCTATAGGTGACTTCCAAGTCAGCCATATTGCTTGGGGGACATTGTGCTGGTGGCCATGTTCTATAGGTGACTTCCAAGTCAGCCATATTGCATGGGGGACATTGTGCTGGTGGCCATGTTCTATAGGTGACTTCCAAGTCATCCATATTGCATTTGGGACATTGTGCTGGTTGTCTTGTATAGGTGACTTCCAAGTCAGCCATATTGCATGGGGGACATTGTGCTGGTTGTGTTGTATAGGTGACTTCCAAATCAGCCATATTGCATGGGGGACATTGTGCTGGTTGTATTGTATAGGTGACTTCCAAGTCAGCCATATTGCATGGGGGACATTGTGCTGGTTGTCTTATATAGGTGACTTCCAAGTCAGCCATATTGCTTGGGGGACATTGTGCTGGTTGTATTGTATAGGTGACTTCCAAGTCAGCCATATTGCATGGGGGACATTGTGCTGGTTGCCATGTTGTATAGGTGACTTCCAAGTCAGCCATATTGCATGGGGGACATTGTGCTGGTGGCCATGTTCTAGAGGTGACTTCCAAGTCAGCCATATTGCATTTGGGACATTGTGCTGGTTGTATTGTATAGGTGACTTCCAAGTCAGCCATATTGCATGGGGGACATTGTGCTGGTTGTATTGTATAGGTGACTTCCAAGTGAGCCATATTGCTTGGGGGACATTGTGCTGGTGGCCATGTTCTATAGGTGACTTCCAAGTCAGCCATATTGCATGGGGGACATTGTGCTGGTTGCCATGTCCTATAGGTGACTTCCAAGTCAGCCATATTGCATGGGGGACATTGTGCTGGTTGTCTTGTATAGGTGACTTCCAAGTCAGCCATATTGCTTTGGGGACATTGTGCTGGTTGCCATGTTCTATAGGTGACTTCCAAGTCAGCCATATTGCTTGGGGGACATTGTGCTGGAGGCCATGTTCTATAGGTGACTTCCAAGTCAGCCATATTGCTTGGGGGACATTGTGCTGGTTGTATTGTATAGGTGACTTCCAAGTCAGCCATATTGCATGGGGGACATTGTGCTGGTTGTATTGTATAGGTGACTTCCAAGTCAGCCATATTGCATGGGGGACATTGTGCTGGTGGCCATGTCCTATAGGTGACTTCCAAGTCAGCCATATTGCATGGGGGACATTGTGCTGGTTGTCTTGTATAGGTGACTTCCAAGTCAGCCATATTGCTTGGGGGACATTGTGCTGGTTGTATTGTATAGGTGACTTCCAAGTCAGCCATATTGCCTGGGGGAAATTTTGCTGGTTGCCATGTTGTATAGGTGACTTCCAAGTCAGCCATATTGCATGGGGGACATTGTGCTGGTGGCCATGTTCTATAGGTGACTTCCAAGTCAGCCATATTGCATTTGGGACATTGTGCTGGTTGTCTTGTATAGGTGACTTCCAAGTCAGCCATATTGCATGGGGGACATTGTGCTGGTTGTGTTGTATAGGTGACTTCCAAATCAGCCATATTGCATGGGGGACATTGTGCTGGTTGTATTGTATAGTTGACTTCCAAGTCAGCGATATTGCATGGGGGACATTGTGCTGGTTGTCTTGTATAGGTGACTTCCAAGTCAGCCATATTGCTTGGGGGACATTGTGCTGGTTGTATTGTATAGGTGACTACCAAGTCAGCCATATTTCATGGGGGACATTGTGCTGGTTGCCATGTTGTATAGGTGACTTCCAAGTCAGCCATATTGCATGGGGGACATTGTGCTGGTGGCCATGTTCTATAGGTGACTTCCAAGTCAGCCATATTGCATTTGGGACATTGTGCTGGTTGTATTGTATAGGTGACTTCCAAGTCAGCCATATTGCATGGGAGACATTGTGCTGGTTGTATTGTATAGGTGACTTCCAAGTCAGCCATATTGCATGGGGGACATTGTGCTGGTTGTATTGTATAGGTGACTTCCAAGTGAGCCATATTGCTTGGGGGACATTGTGCTGGTGGCCATGTTCTATAGGTGACTTCCAAGTCAGCCATATTGCATGGGGGACATTGTGCTGGTTGCCATGTCCTATAGGTGACTTCCAAGTCAGCCATATTGCATGGGGGACATTGTGCTGGTTGTCTTGTATAGGTGACTTCCAAGTCAGCCATATTGCTTTGGGGACATTGTGCTGGTTGCCATGTTCTATAGGTGACTTCCAAGTCAGCCATATTGCTTGGGGGACATTGTGCTGGAGGCCATGTTCTATAGGTGACTTCCAAGTCAGCCATATTGCTTGGGGGACATTGTGCTGGTTGTATTGTATAGGTGACTTCCAAGTCAGCCATATTGCATGGGGGACATTGTGCTGGTTGTATTGTATAGGTGACTTCCAAGTCAGCCATATTGCATGGGGGACATTGTGCTGGTGGCCATGTCCTATAGGTGACTTCCAAGTCAGCCATATTGCATGGGGGACATTGTGCTGGTTGTCTTGTATAGGTGACTTCCAAGTCAGCCATATTGCTTGGGGGACATTGTGCTGGTTGTATTGTATAGGTGACTTCCAAGTCAGCCATATTGCCTGGGGGAAATTTTGCTGGTTGCCATGTTGTATAGGTGACTTCCAAGTCAGCCATATTGCATGGGGGACATTGTGCTGGTGGCCATGTTCTATAGGTGACTTCCAAGTCAGCCATATTGCATTTGGGACATTGTGCTGGTTGTCTTGTATAGGTGACTTCCAAGTCAGCCATATTGCATGGGGGACATTGTGCTGGTTGTGTTGTATAGGTGACTTCCAAATCAGCCATATTGCATGGGGGACATTGTGCTGGTTGTATTGTATAGTTGACTTCCAAGTCAGCGATATTGCATGGGGGACATTGTGCTGGTTGTCTTGTATAGGTGACTTCCAAGTCAGCCATATTGCTTGGGGGACATTGTGCTGGTTGTATTGTATAGGTGACTACCAAGTCAGCCATATTGCATGGGGGACATTGTGCTGGTTGCCATGTTGTATAGGTGACTTCCAAGTCAGCCATATTGCATGGGGGACATTGTGCTGGTGGCCATGTTCTATAGGTGACTTCCAAGTCAGCCATATTGCATTTGGGACATTGTGCTGGTTGTATTGTATAGGTGACTTCCAAGTCAGCCATATTGCATGGGAGACATTGTGCTGGTTGTATTGTATAGGTGACTTCCAAGTCAGCCATATTGCATGGGGGACATTGTGCTGGTTGCCATGTTGTATAGGTGACTTCCAAGTCAGCCATATTGCATGGGGGACATTGTGCTGGTTGCCATGTCCTATAGGTGACTTCCAAGTCAGCCATATTGCATGGGGGACATTGTGCTGGTTGCCATGTCCTATAGGTGACTTCCAAGTCAGCCATATTGCATGGGGGACATTGTGCTGGTGGCCATGTTCTATAGGTGACTTCCAAGTCAGCCATATTGCATGGGGGACATTGTGCTGGTTGCCATGTCCTATAGGTAACTTCCAAGTCAGCCATATTGCATGGGGGACATTGTGCTGGTTGTCTTGTATAGGTGACTTCCAAGTCAGCCATATTGCTTTGGGGACATTGTGCTGGTTGCCATGTTCTATAGGTGACTTCCAAGTCAGCCATATTGCTTGGGAGACATTGTGCTGGTGGCCATGTTCTATAGGTGACTTCCAAGTCAGCCATATTGCATGGGGGACATTGTGCTGGTGGCCATGTTCTATAGGTGACTTCCAAGTCATCCATATTGCATTTGGGACATTGTGCTGGTTGTCTTGTATAGGTGACTTCCAAGTCAGCCATATTGCATGGGGGACATTGTGCTGGTTGTGTTGTATAGGTGACTTCCAAATCAGCCATATTGCATGGGGGACATTGTGCTGGTTGTATTGTATAGGTGACTTCCAAGTCAGCCATATTGCATGGGGGACATTGTGCTGGTTGTCTTGTATAGGTGACTTCCAAGTCAGCCATATTGCTTGGGGGACATTGTGCTGGTTGTATTGTATAGGTGACTTCCAAGTCAGCCATATTGCATGGGGGACATTGTGCTGGTTGCCATGTTGTATAGGTGACTTCCAAGTCAGCCATATTGCATGGGGGACATTGTGCTGGTGGCCATGTTCTAGAGGTGACTTCCAAGTCAGCCATATTGCATTTGGGACATTGTGCTGGTTGTATTGTATAGGTGACTTCCAAGTCAGCCATATTGCATCGGGGACATTGTGCTGGTTGTATTGTATAGGTGACTTCCAAGTGAGCCATATTGCTTGGGGGACATTGTGCTGGTGGCCATGTTCTATAGGTGACTTCCAAGTCAGCCATATTGCATGGGGGACATTGTGCTGGTGGCCATGTCCTATAGGTGAATTCCAAGTCAGCCATATTGCATGGGGGACATTATGCTGGTTGTCTTGTATAGGTGACTTCCAAGTCAGCCATATTGCTTGGGGGACATTGTGCTGGTTGTATTGTATAGGTGACTTCCAAGTCAGCCATATTGCCTGGGGGAAATTTTGCTGGTTGCCATGTTGTATAGGTGACTTCCAAGTCAGCCATATTGCATGGGGGACATTGTGCTGGTGGCCATGTTCTATAGGTGACTTCCAAGTCAGCCATATTGCATTTGGGACATTGTGCTGGTTGTCTTGTATAGGTGACTTCCAAGTCAGCCATATTGCATGGGGGACATTGTGCTGGTTGTGTTGTATAGGTGAATTCCAAATCAGCCATATTGCATGGGGGACATTGTGCTGGTTGTATTGTATAGGTGACTTCCAAGTCAGCCATATTGCATGGGGGACATTGTGCTGGTTGCCATGTTGCATAGGTGACTTCCAAGTCAGCCATATTGCATGGGGGATATTGTGCTGGTGGCCATGTTCTATAGGTTACTTCCAAGTCAGCCATATTGCATTTGGGACATTGTGCTGGTTGTATTGTATAGGTGACTTCCAAGTCAGCCATATTGCATGGGGGACATTGTGCTGGTTGTATTGTATAGGTGACTTCCAAGTCAGCCATATTGCATGGGGGACATTGTGCTGGTTGCCATGTTGTATAGGTGACTTCCAAGTCAGCCATATTGCTTGGGGGACATTGTGCTGGTGGCCATGTTCTATAGGTGACTTCCAAGTCAGCCATATTGCATGGGGGACATTGTGCTGGTTGCCATGTCCTATAGGTGACGTCCAAGTCAGCCATATTGCATGGGGGACATTGTGCTGGTTGTCTTGTATAGGTGACTTCCAAGTCAGCCATATTGCTTGGGGGACATTGTGCTGGTTGCCATGTTCTATAGGTGACTTCCAAGTCAGCCATATTGCTTGGGGGACATTGTGCTGGTGGCCATGTTCTATAGGTGACTTCCAAGTCAGCCATATTGCATGGGGGACATTGTGCTGGTGGCCATGTTCTATAGGTGACTTCCAAGTCATCCATATTGCATTTGGGACATTGTGCTGGTTGTCTTGTATAGGTGACTTCCAAGTCAGCCATATTGCATGGGGGACATTGTGCTGGTTGTGTTGTATAGGTGACTTCCAAATCAGCTATATTGCATGGGGGACATTGTGCTGGTTGTATTGTATAGGTGACTTCCAAGTCAGCCATATTGCATGGGGGACATTGTGCTGGTTGTCTTGTATAGGTGACTTCCAAGTCAGCCATATTGCTTGGGGGACATTGTGCTGGTTGTATTGTATAGGTGACTTCCAAGTCAGCCATATTGCATGGGGGACATTGTGCTGGTTGCCATGTTGTATAGGTGACTTCCAAGTCAGCCATATTGCATGGGGGACATTGTGCTGGTGGCCATGTTCTAGAGGTGACTTCCAAGTCAGCCATATTGCATTTGGGACATTGTGCTGGTTGTATTGTATAGGTGACTTCCAAGTCAGCCATATTGCAAGGGGGACATTGTGCTGGTTGTATTGTATAGGTGACTTCCAAGTGAGCCATATTGCTTGGGGGACATTGTGCTGGTGGCCATGTTCTATAGGTGACTTCCAAGTCAGCCATATTGCATGGGGGACATTGTGCTGGTTGCCATGTCCTATAGGTGACTTCCAAGTCAGCCATATTGCATGGGGGACATTGTGCTGGTTGTCTTGTATAGGTGACTTCCAAGTCAGCCATATTGCTTTGGGGACATTGTGCTGGTTGCCATGTTCTATAGGTGACTTCCAAGTCAGCCATATTGCTTGGGGGACATTGTGCTGGTGGCCATGTTCTATAGGTGACTTCCAAGTCAGCCATATTGCTTGGGGGACATTGTGCTGGTTGTATTGTATAGGTGACTTCCAAGTCAGCCATATTGCATGGGGGACATTGTGCTGGTTGTATTGTATAGGTGACTTCCAAGTCAGCCATATTGCATGGGGGACATTGTGCTGGTGGCCATGTCCTATAGGTGACTTCCAAGTCAGCCATATTGCATGGGGGACATTGTGCTGGTTGTCTTGTATAGGTGACTTCCAAGTCAGCCATATTGCTTGGGGGACATTGTGCTGGTTGTATTGTATAGGTGACTTCCAAGTCAGCCATATTGCCTGGGGGAAATTTTGCTGGTTGCCATGTTGTATAGGTGACTTCCAAGTCAGCCATATTGCATGGGGGACATTGTGCTGGTGGCCATGTTCTATAGGTGACTTCCAAGTCAGCCATATTGCATTTGGGACATTGTGCTGGTTGTCTTGTATAGGTGACTTCCAAGTCAGCCATATTGCATGGGGGACATTGTGCTGGTTGTGTTGTATAGGTGACTTCCAAATCAGCCATATTGCATGGGGGACATTGTGCTGGTTGTATTGTATAGGTGACTTACAAGTCAGCGATATTGCATGGGGGACATTGTGCTGGTTGTCTTGTATAGGTGACTTCCAAGTCAGCCATATTGCTTGGGGGACATTGTGCTGGTTGTATTGTATAGGTGACTTCCAAGTCAGCCATATTGCATGGGGGACATTGTGCTGGTGGCCATGTTCTATAGGTGACTTCCAAGTCAGCCATATTGCATTTGGGACATTGTGCTGGTTGTATTGTATAGGTGACTTCCAAGTCAGCCATATTGCATGGGAGACATTGTGCTGGTTGTATTGTATAGGTGACTTCCAAGTCAGCCATATTGCATGGGGGACATTGTGCTGGTTGCCATGTTGTATAGGTGACTTCCAAGTCAGCCATATTGCATGGGGGACATTGTGCTGGTTGCCATGTCCTATAGGTGACTTCCAAGTCAGCCATATTGCATGGGGGACATTGTGCTGGTTGCCATGTCCTATAGGTGACTTCCAAGTCAGCCATATTGCATGGGGGACATTGTGCTGGTGGCCATGTTCTATAGGTGACTTCCAAGTCAGCCATATTGCATGGGGGACATTGTGCTGGTTGCCATGTCCTATAGGTAACTTCCAAGTCAGCCATATTGCATGTGGGACATTGTGCTGGTTGTCTTGTATAGGTGACTTCCAAGTCAGCCATATTGCTTGGGGGACATTGTGCTGGTTGCCATGTTCTATAGGTGACTTCCAAGTCAGCCATATTGCTTGGGAGACATTGTGCTGGTGGCCATGTTCTATAGGTGACTTCCAAGTCAGCCATATTGCATGGGGGACATTGTGCTGGTGGCCATGTTCTATAGGTGACTTCCAAGTCATCCATATTGCATTTGGGACATTGTGCTGGTTGTCTTGTATAGGTGACTTCCAAGTCAGCCATATTGCATGGGGGACATTGTGCTGGTTGTGTTGTATAGGTGACTTCCAAATCAGCCATATTGCATGGGGGACATTGTGCTGGTTGTATTGTATAGGTGACTTCCAAGTCAGCCATATTGCATGGGGGACATTGTGCTGGTTGTCTTGTATAGGTGACTTCCAAGTCAGCCATATTGCTTGGGGGACATTGTGCTGGTTGTATTGTATAGGTGACTTCCAAGTCAGCCATATTGCATGGGGGACATTGTGCTGGTTGCCATGTTGTATAGGTGACTTCCAAGTCAGCCATATTGCATGGGGGACATTGTGCTGGTGGCCATGTTCTAGAGGTGACTTCCAAGTCAGCCATATTGCATTTGGGACATTGTGCTGGTTGTATTGTATAGGTGACTTCCAAGTCAGCCATATTGCATCGGGGACATTGTGCTGGTTGTATTGTATAGGTGACTTCCAAGTGAGCCATATTGCTTGGGGGACATTGTGCTGGTGGCCATGTTCTATAGGTGACTTCCAAGTCAGCCATATTGCATGGGGGACATTGTGCTGGTTGCCATGTCCTATAGGTGATTTCCAAGTCAGCCATATTGCATGGGGGACATTGTGCTGGTTGTCTTGTATAGGTGACTTCCAAGTCAGCCATATTGCTTGGGGGACATTGTGCTGGTTGCCATGTTCTATAGGTGATTTCCAAGTCAGACATATTGCTTGGGGGACATTGTGCTGGTGGCCATGTTCTATAGGTGACTTCTTAGTCAGCCATATTGCTTGGGGGACATTGTGCTGGTTGTATTGTATAGGTGACTTCCAAGTCAGCCATATTGCATGGGGGACATTGTGCTGGTTGTATTGTATAGGTGACTTCCAAGTCAGCCATATTGCATGGGGGACATTGTGCTGGTGGCCATGTCCTATAGGTGACTTCCAAGTCAGCCATATTGCATGGGGGACATTGTGCTGGTTGTCTTGTATAGGTGACTTCCAAGTCAGCCATATTGCTTGGGGGACATTGTGCTGGTTGTATTGTATAGGTGACTTCCAAGTCAGCCATATTGCATGGGGGAAATTGTGCTGGTTGCCATGTTGTATAGGTGACTTCCAAGTCAGCCATATTGCATGGGGGACATTGTGCTGGTGGCCATGTTCTATAGGTGACTTCCAAGTCAGCCATATTGCATTTGGGACATTGTGCTGGTTGTCTTGTATAGGTGACTTCCAAGTCAGCCATATTGCTTGGGGGACATTGTGCTGGTTGTGTTGTATAGGTGACTTCCAAATCAGCCATATTGCATGGGGGACATTGTGCTGGTTGTATTGTATAGGTGACTTCCAAGTCAGCCATATTGCATGGGGGACATTGTGCTGGTTGCCATGTTGTATAGGTGACTTCCAAGTCAGCCATATTGCATGGGGGACATTGTGCTGGTGGCCATGTTCTATAGGTGACTTCCAATTCAGCCATATAGCATTTGGGACATTGTGCTGGTTGTATTGTATAGGTGACTTCCAAGTCAGCCATATTGCATGGGGGACATTGTGCTGGTTGTATTGTATAGGTGACTTCCAAGTGAGCCATATTGCTTGGGGGACATTGTGCTGGTGGCCATGTTCTATAGGTCACTTCCAAGTCAGCCATATTGCATGGGGGACATTGTGCTGGTTGCCATGTCCTATAGGTGACTTCCAAGTCAGCCATATTGCATGGGGGACATTGTGCTGGTTGTCTTGTATAGGTGATTTGCAAGTCAGCCATATTGCTTTGGGGACATTGTGCTGGTTGCCATGTTCTATAGGTGACTTCCAAGTCAGCCATATTGCTTGGGGGACATTGTGCTGGTTGCCATGTTCTATAGGTGACTTCCAAGTCAGCCATATTGCTTGGGGGACATTGTGCTGGTGGCCATGTTCTATAGGTGACTTCCAAGTCAGCCATATTGCATGGGGGACATTGTGCTGGTTGTATTGTATAGGTGACTTCCAAGTCAGCCATATTGCATGGGGGACATTGTGCTGGTGGCCATGTCCTATAGGTGACTTCCAAGTCAGCCATATTGCATGGGGGACATTGTGCTGGTTGTCTTCTATAGGTGACTTCCAAGTCAGCCATATTGCTTGGGGGACATTGAGCTGGTTGCCATGTTCTATAGGTGACTTCCAAGTCAGCCATATTGCTTGGGGGACATTGTGCTGGTGGCCATGTTCTATAGGTGACTTCCTAGTCAGCCATATTGCTTGGGGGACATTGTGCTGGTTGTATTGTATAGGTGACTTCCAAGTCAGCCATATTGCATGGGGGACATTGTGCTGGTTGTATTGTATAGGTGACTTCCAAGTCAGCCATATTGCATGGGGGACATTGTGCTGGTGGCCATGTCCTATAGGTGACTTCCAAGTCAGCCATATTGCATGGGGGACATTGTGCTGGTTGTCTTGTATAGGTGACTTCCAAGTCAGCCATATTGATTGGGGGACATTGTGCTGGTTTTATTGTATAGGTGACTTCCAAGTCAGCCATATTGCATGGGGGAAATTGTGCAGGTTGCCATGTTGTATAGGTGACTTCCAAGTCAGCCATATTGCATGGGGGACATTGTGCTGGTTGTCTTGTATAGGTGACTTGCAAGTCAGCCATATTGCTTGGGGGACATTGTGCTGGTTGCCATGTTCTATAGGTGACTTCCAAGTCAGCCATATTGCTTGGGGGACATTGTGCTGGTGGCCATGTTCTATAGGTGACTTCCAAGTCAGCCATATAGCTTGGGGGACATTGTGCTGGTTGTATTGTATAGGTGACTTCCAAGTCAGCCATATTGCATGGGGGACATTGTGCTGGTTGTATTGTATAGGTGACTTCCAAGTCAGCCATATTGCATGGGGGACATTGTGCTGGTGGCCATGTCCTATAGGTGACTTCCAAGTCAGCCATATTGCATGGGGGACATTGTGCTGGTTGTGTTGTATAGGTGACTTCCAAATCAGCCATATTGCATGGGGGACATTGTGCTCATTGTATTGTATAGGTGACTTCCAAGTCAGCCATATTGCATGGGGGACATTGTGCTGGTTGTCTTGTATAGGTGACTTCCAAGTCAGCCATATTGCTTGGGGGACATTGTGCTGGTTGTATTGTATAGGTGACTTCCAAGTCAGCCATATTGCATGGGGGACATTGTGCTGGTTGCCATGTTGTATAGGTGACTTCCAAGTCAGCCATATTGCATGGGGGACATTGTGCTGGTGGCCATGTTCTATAGCTGACTTCCAATTCAGCCATATTGCATTTGGGACATTGTGCTGGTTGTATTGTATAGGTGACTTCCAAGTCAGCCATATTGCATGGGGGACATTGTGCTGGTTGTATTGTATAGGTGACTTCCAAGTCAGCCATATTGCATGGGGGACATTGTGCTGGTTGTATTGTATAGGTGACTTCCAAGTCAGCCATATTGCATGGGGGACATTGTGCTGGTTGCCATGTTGTATAGGTGACTTCCAAGTCAGCCATATTGCATGGGGGACATTGTGCTGGTGGCCATGTTCTATAGGTGACTTCCAATTCAGCCATATAGCATTTGGGACATTGTGCTGGTTGTATTGTATAGGTGACTTCCAAGTCAGCCATATTGCATGGGGGACATTGTGCTGGTTGTATTGTATAGGTGACTTCCAAGTGAGCCATATTGCTTGGGGGACATTGTGCTGGTGGCCATGTTCTATAGGTCACTTCCAAGTCAGCCATATTGCATGGGGGACATTGTGCTGGTTGCCATGTCCTATAGGTGACTTCCAAGTCAGCCATATTGCATGGGGGACATTGTGCTGGTTGTCTTGTATAGGTGATTTGCAAGTCAGCCATATTGCTTGGGGGACATTGTGCTGGTTGCCATGTTCTATAGGTGACTTCCAAGTCAGCCATATTGCTTGGGGGACATTGTGCTGGTTGCCATGTTCTATAGGTGACTTCCAAGTCAGCCATATTGCTTGGGGGACATTGTGCTGGTGGCCATGTTCTATAGGTGACTTCCAAGTCAGCCATATTGCATGGGGGACATTGTGCTGGTTGTATTGTATAGGTGACTTCCAAGTCAGCCATATTGCATGGGGGACATTGTGCTGGTGGCCATGTCCTATAGGTGACTTCCAAGTCAGCCATATTGCATGGGGGACATTGTGCTGGTTGTCTTCTATAGGTGACTTCCAAGTCAGCCATATTGCTTGGGGGACATTGAGCTGGTTGCCATGTTCTATAGGTGACTTCCAAGTCAGCCATATTGCTTGGGGGACATTGTGCTGGTGGCCATGTTCTATAGGTGACTTCCTAGTCAGCCATATTGCTTGGGGGACATTGTGCTGGTTGTATTGTATAGGTGACTTCCAAGTCAGCCATATTGCATGGGGGACATTGTGCTGGTTGTATTGTATAGGTGACTTCCAAGTCAGCCATATTGCATGGGGGACATTGTGCTGGTGGCCATGTCCTATAGGTGACTTCCAAGTCAGCCATATTGCATGGGGGACATTGTGCTGGTTGTGTTGTATAGGTGACTTCCAAATCAGCCATATTGCATGGGGGACATTGTGCTCATTGTATTGTATAGGTGAGTTCCAAGTCAGCCATATTGCATGGGGGACATTGTGCTGGTTGTCTTGTATAGGTGACTTCCAAGTCAGCCATATTGCTTGGGGGACATTGTGCTGGTTGTATTGTATAGGTGACTTCCAAGTCAGCCATATTGCATGGGGGACATTGTGCTGGTTGCCATGTTGTATAGGTGACTTCCAAGTCAGCCATATTGCATGGGGGACATTGTGCTGGTGGCCATGTTCTATAGGTGACTTCCAATTCAGCCATATTGCATTTGGGACATTGTGCTGGTTGTATTGTATAGGTGACTTCCAAGTCAGCCATATTGCATGGGGGACATTGTGCTGGTTGTATTGTATAGGTGACTTCCAAGTCAGCCATATTGCATGGGGGACATTGTGCTGGTTGCCATGTTGTATAGGTGACTTCCAAGTCAGCCATATTGCATGGGGGACATTGTGCTGGTGGCCATGTTCTATAGGTGACTTCCAATTCAGCCATATAGCATTTGGGACATTGTGCTGGTTGTATTGTATAGGTGACTTCCAAGTCAGCCATATTGCATGGGGGACATTGTGCTGGTTGTATTGTATAGGTGACTTCCAAGTGAGCCATATTGCTTGGGGGACATTGTGCTGGTGGCCATGTTCTATAGGTCACTTCCAAGTCAGCCATATTGCATGGGGGACATTGTGCTGGTTGCCATGTCCTATAGGTGACTTCCAAGTCAGCCATATTGCATGGGGGACATTGTGCTAGTTGTCTTGTATAGGTGATTTGCAAGTCAGCCATATTGCTTGGGGGACATTGTGCTGGTTGCCATGTTCTATAGGTGACTTCCAAGTCAGCCATATTGCTTGGGGGACATTGTGCTGGTTGCCATGTTCTATAGGTGACTTCCAAGTCAGCCATATTGCATGGGGGACATTGTGCTGGTTGTATTGTATAGGTGACTTCCAAGTCAGCCATATTGCATGGGGGACATTGTGCTGGTGGCCATGTCCTATAGGTGACTTCCAAGTCAGCCATATTGCATGGGGGACATTGTGCTGGTTGTCTTCTATAGGTGACTTCCAAGTCAGCCATATTGCTTGGGGGACATTGAGCTGGTTGCCATGTTCTATAGGTGACTTCCAAGTCAGCCATATTGCTTGGGGGACATTGTGCTGGTGGCCATGTTCTATAGGTGACTTCCTAGTCAGCCATATTGCTTGGGGGACATTGTGCTGGTTGTATTGTATAGGTGACTTCCAAGTCAGCCATATTGCATGGGGGACATTGTGCTGGTTGTATTGTATAGGTGACTTCCAAGTCAGCCATATTGCATGGGGGACATTGTGCTGGTTGTCTTGTATAGGTGACTTCCAAGTCAGCCATATTGATTGGGGGACATTGTGCTGGTTGTCTTGTATAGGTGACTTCCAAGTCAGCCATATTGATTGGGGGACATTGTGCTGGTTTTATTGTATAGGTGACTTCCAAGTCAGCCATATTGCATGGGGGAAATTGAGCAGGTTGCCATGTTGTATAGGTGACTTCCAAGTCAGCCATATTGCATGGGGGACATTGTGCTGGTTGCCATGTTGTATAGGTGACTTCCAAGTCAGCCATATTGCATGGGGGACATTGTGCTGGTGGCCATGTTCTATAGGTGACTTCCAATTCAGCCATATAGCATTTGGGACATTGTGCTGGTTGTATTGTATAGGTGACTTCCAAGTCAGCCATATTGCATGGGGGACATTGTGCTGGTTGTATTGTATAGGTGACTTCCAAGTGAGCCATATTGCTTGGGGGACATTGTGCTGGTGGCCATGTTCTATAGGTCACTTCCAAGTCAGCCATATTGCATGGGGGACATTGTGCTGGTTGCCATGTCCTATAGGTGACTTCCAAGTCAGCCATATTGCATGGGGGACATTGTGCTGGTTGTCTTGTATAGGTGATTTGCAAGTCAGCCATATTGCTTGGGGGACATTGTGCTGGTTGCCATGTTCTATAGGTGACTTCCAAGTCAGCCATATTGCTTGGGGGACATTGTGCTGGTTGCCATGTTCTATAGGTGACTTCCAAGTCAGCCATATTGCTTGGGGGACATTGTGCTGGTGGCCATGTTCTATAGGTGACTTCCAAGTCAGCCATATTGCATGGGGGACATTGTGCTGGTTGTATTGTATAGGTGACTTCCAAGTCAGCCATATTGCATGGGGGACATTGTGCTGGTGGCCATGTCCTATAGGTGACTTCCAAGTCAGCCATATTGCATGGGGGACATTGTGCTGGTTGTCTTCTATAGGTGACTTCCAAGTCAGCCATATTGCTTGGGGGACATTGAGCTGGTTGCCATGTTCTATAGGTGACTTCCAAGTCAGCCATATTGCTTGGGGGACATTGTGCTGGTGGCCATGTTCTATAGGTGACTTCCTAGTCAGCCATATTGCTTGGAGGACATTGTGCTGGTTGTATTGTATAGGTGACTTCCAAGTCAGCCATATTGCATGGGGGACATTGTGCTGGTTGTATTGTATAGGTGACTTCCAAGTCAGCCATATTGCATGGGGGACATTGTGCTGGTGGCCATGTCCTATAGGTGACTTCCAAGTCAGCCATATTGCATGGGGGACATTGTGCTGGTTGTCTTGTATAGGTGACTTCCAAGTCAGCCATATTGATTGGGGGACATTGTGCTGGTTTTATTGTATAGGTGACTTCCAAGTCAGCCATATTGCATGGGGGAAATTGTGCAGGTTGCCATGTTGTATAGGTGACTTCCAAGTCAGCCATATTGCATGGGGGACATTGTGCTGGTTGTCTTGTATAGGTGACTTGCAAGTCAGCCATATTGCTTGGGGGACATTGTGCTGGTTGCCATGTTCTATAGGTGACTTCCAAGTCAGCCATATTGCTTGGGGGACATTGTGCTGGTGGCCATGTTCTATAGGTGACTTCCAAGTCAGCCATATTGCTTGGGGGACATTGTGCTGGTTGTATTGTATAGGTGACTTCCAAGTCAGCCATATTGCATGGGGGACATTGTGCTGGTTGTATTGTATAGGTGACTTCCAAGTCAGCCATATTGCATGGGGGACATTGTGCTGGTGGCCATGTCCTATAGGTGACTTCCAAGTCAGCCATATTGCATGGGGGACATTGTGCTGGTTGTGTTGTATAGGTGACTTCCAAATCAGCCATATTGCATGGGGGACATTGTGCTCATTGTATTGTATAGGTGACTTCCAAGTCAGCCATATTGCATGGGGGACATTGTGCTGGTTGTCTTGTATAGGTGACTTCCAAGTCAGCCATATTGCTTGGGGGACATTGTGCTGGTTGTATTGTATAGGTGACTTCCAAGTCAGCCATATTGCATGGGGGACATTGTGCTGGTTGCCATGTTGTATAGGTGACTTCCAAGTCAGCCATATTGCATGGGGGACATTGTGCTGGTGGCCATGTTCTATAGGTGACTTCCAATTCAGCCATATTGCATTTGGGACATTGTGCTGGTTGTATTGTATAGGTGACTTCCAAGTCAGCCATATTGCATGGGGGACATTGTGCTGGTTGTATTGTATAGGTGACTTCCAAGTGAGCCATATTGCTTGGGGGACATTGTGCTGGTGGCCATGTTCTATAGGTCACTTCCAAGTCAGCCATATTGCATGGGGGACATTGTGCTGGTTGCCATGTCCTATAGGTGACTTCCAAGTCAGCCATATTGCATGGGGGACATTGTGCTGGTTGTCTTGTATAGGTGACTTCCAAGTCAGCCATATTGCTTGGGGGACATTGTGCTGGTTGCCATGTTCTATAGGTGACTTCCAAGTCAGCCATATTGCTTGGGGGACATTGTGCTGGTGGCCATGTTCTATAGGTGACTTCCAAGTCAGCCATATTGCTTGGGGACATTGTGCTGGTTGTATTGTTTAGGTGACTTCCAAGTCAGCCATATTGCATGGGGGACATTGTGCTGGTTGTATTGTATAGGTGACTTCCAAGTCAGCCATATTGCATGGGGGACATTGTGCTGGTGGCCATGTCCTATAGGTGACTTCCAAGTCAGCCATATTGCATGGGGGACATTGTGCTGGTTGTCTTGTATAGGTGACTTCCAAGTCAGCCATATTTCTTGGGGGACATTGTGCTGGTTGTATTGTATAGGTGACTTCCAAGTCAGCCATATTGCATGGGGGAAATTGTGCTGGTTGCCATGTTGTATAGTTGACTTCCAAGTCAGCCATATTGCATGGGGGACATTGTGCTGGTGGCCATGTTCTATAGATGACTTCCAAGTCAGCCATATTGCATTTGGGACATTGTGCTGGTTGTCTTGTATAGGTGACTTCCAAGTCAGCCATATTGCATGGGGGACATTGTGCTGGTTGTGTTGTTTAGGTGACTTCCAAATCAGCCATATTGCATGGGGGACATTGTGCTGGTTGTATTGTATAGTTGACTTCCAAGTCAGCCATATTGCATGGGGGACATTGTGCTGGTTGCCATGTTGTATAGGTGACTTCCAAGTCAGCCATATTGCATGGGGGACATTGTGCTGGTGGCCATGTTCTATAGGTGACTTCCAAGTCAGCCATATTGCATTTGGGACATTGTGCTGGTTGTATTGTATAGGTGACTTCCAAGTCAGCCATATTGCATGGGGGACATTGTGCTGGTTGTATTGTATTGGTGACTTCCAAGTCAGCCATATTGCATGGGGGAAATTGTGCTGGTTGCCATGTTGTATAGGTGACTTCCAAGTCAGCCATATTGCTTGGGGGACATTGTGCTGGTGGCCATGTTCTATATGTGACTTCCAAGTCAGCCATATTGCATGGGGGACATTGTGCTGGTTGCCATGTCCTATAGGTGACTTCCAAGTCAGCCATATTGCATGGGGGACATTGTGCTGGTTGTCTTGTATAGGTGACTTCCAAGTCAGCCATATTGCTTGGGGGACATTGTGCTGGTTGCCATGTTCTATAGGTGACTTCCAAGTCAGCCATATTGCTTGGGGGACATTGTGCTGGTGGCCATGTTCTATAGGTGACTTCCAAGTCAGCCATATTGCTTGGGGGACATTGTGCTGGTTGCCATGTTGTATAGGTGACTTCCAAGTCAGCCATATTGCATGGGGGACATTGTGCTGGTGGCCATGTTCTATAGGTGACTTCCAAGTCAGCCATATTGCATGGGGGACATTGTGCTGGTTGCCATGTTGTATAGGTGACTTCCAAGTCAGCCATATTGCATGGGGGACATTGTGCTGGTTGTATTGTATAGGTGACTTCCAAGTCAGCCATATTGCATGGGGGACATTGTGCTGGTTGCCATGTCCTATAGGTGACTTCCAAGTCAGCCATATTGCATGGGGGAAAATGTGCTGGTTGTCTTGTATAGGTGACTTCCAAGTCAGCCATATTGCTTGGGGGACATTGTGCTGGTTGCCATGTTCTATAGGTGACTTCCAAGTCAGCCATATTGCATTTGGGACATTGTGCTGGTTGTATTGTATAGGTGACTTCCAAGTCAGCCATATTGCATGGGGGACATTGTGCTGGTTGTATTGTATAGGTGACTTCCAAGTGAGCCATATTGCTTGGGGAACATTGTGCTGGTGGCCATGTTCTATAGGTGACTTCCAAGTCAGCCATATTGCATGGGGGACATTGTGCTGGTTGCCATGTCCTATAGGTGACTTCCAAGTCAGCCACATTGCATGGGGGACATTGTGCTGGTTGCCATGTTGTATAGGTGACTTCCAAGTCAGCCATATTGCATGGGGGACATTGTGCTGGTGGCCATGTTCTATAGGTGACTTCCAAGTCAGCCATATTGCATGGGGGACATTGTGCTGGTTGCCATGTTGTATAGGTGACTTCCAAGTCAGCCATATTGCATGGGGGACATTGTGCTGGTTGTATTGTATAGGTGACTTCCAAGTCAGCCATATTGCATGGGGGACATTGTGCTGGTTGCCATGTCCTATAGGTGACTTCCAAGTCAGCCATATTGCATGGGGGAAAATGTGCTGGTTGTCTTGTATAGGTGACTTCCAAGTCAGCCATATTGCTTGGGGGACATTGTGCTGGTTGCCATGTTCTATAGGTGACTTCCAAGTCAGCCATATTGCATGGGGGACATTGTGCTGGTGGCCATGTTCTATAGGTGACTTCCAAGTCAGCCATATTGCATTTGGGACATTGTGCTGGTTGTATTGTATAGGTGACTTCCAAGTCAGCCATATTGCATGGGGGACATTGTGCTGGTTGTATTGTATAGGTGACTTCCAAGTGAGCCATATTGCTTGGGGAACATTGTGCTGGTGGCCATGTTCTATAGGTGACTTCCAAGTCAGCCATATTGCATGGGGGACATTGTGCTGGTTGCCATGTCCTATAGGTGACTTCCAAGTCAGCCATATTGCATGGGGGACATTGTGCTGGTTGTCTTGTATAGGTGACTTCCAAGTCAGCCATATTGCTTGGGGGACATTGTGCTGGTTGCCATGTTCTATAGGTGACTTCCAAGTCAGCAATATTGCTTGGGGGACATTGTGCTGGTGGCCATGTTCTATAGGTGACTTCGAAGTCAGCCATATTGCTTGGGGGACATTGTGCTGGTTGTATTGTATAGGTGACTTCCAAGTCAGCCATATTGCATGGGGGACATTGTGCTGGTTGTATTGTATAGGTGACTTCCAAGTCAGCCATATTGCATGGGGGACATTGTGCTGGTGGCCATGTCCTATAGGTGACTTCCAAGTCAGCCATATTGCATGGGGGACATTGTGCTGGTTGTCTTGTATAGGTGACTTCCAAGTCAGCCATATTGCTTGGGGGACATTGTGCTGGTTGTGTTGTATAGGTGACTTCCAAATCAGCCATATTGCATGGGGGACATTGTGCTGGTTGTATTGTATAGGTGACTTCCAAGTCAGCCATATTGCATGGGGGACATTGTGCTGGTTGTCTTGTATAGGTGACTTCCAAGTCAGCCATATTGCTTGGGGGACATTGTGCTGGTTGTATTGTATAGGTGACTTCCAAGTCAGCCATATTGCATGGGGGACATTGTGCTGGTTGCAATGTTGTATAGGTGACTTCCAAGTCAGCCATATTGAATGGGGGACATTGTGCTGGTGGCCATGTTCTATAGGTGACTTCCAAGTCAGCCATATTGCATGGGGGACATTGTGCTGGTTGTCTTGTATAGGTGACTTCCAAGTCAGCCATATTGCTTGGGGGACATTGTGCTGGTTGCCATGTTCTATAGGTGACTTCCAAGTCAGCAATATTGCTTGGGGGACATTGTGCTGGTGGCCATGTTCTATAGGTGACTTCCAAGTCAGCCATATTGCATGGGGGACATTGTGCTGGTTGTATTGTATAGGTGACTTCCAAGTCAGCCATATTGCATAGGGGACATTGTGCTGGTTGTCTTGTATAGGTGACTTCCAAGTCAGCCATATTGCTTGGGGGACATTGTGCTGGTTGCCATGTTCTATAGGTGACTTCCAAGTCAGCCATATTGCTTGGCGGACATTGTGCTGGTTGTATTGTATAGGTGACTTCCAAGTCAGCCATATTGCATGGGGGAAATTGTGCTGGTTGCCATGTTGTATAGGTGACTTCCAAGTCAGCCATATTGCATGGGGGACATTGTGCTGGTGGCCATGTTCTATAGGTGACTTCCAAATCAGCCATATTGCATTTGGGACATTGTGCTGGTTGTATTGTATAGGTGACTTCCAAGTCAGCCATATTGCATGGGGGACATTGTGCTGGTTGTCTTGTATAGGTGACTTCCAAGTCAGCCATATTGCTTGGGGGACATTGTGCTGGTTGTATTGTATAGGTGACTTCCAAGTCAGCCATATTGCATGGGGGACATTGTGCTGGTTGCCATGTTGTATAGGTGACTTCCAAGTCAGCCATATTGAATGGGGGACATTGTGCTGGTGGCCATGTTCTATAGGTGACTTCCAAGTCAGCCATATTGCATTTGGGACATTGTGCTGGTTGTATTGTATAGGTGACTTCCAAGTCAGCCATATTGCATGGGGGACATTGTGCTGGTTGTATTGTATAGGTGACTTCCAAGTCAGCCATATTGCATAGGGGACATTGTGCTGGTTGTCTTGTATAGGTGACTTCCAAGTCAGCCATATTGCTTGGGGGACATTGTGCTGGTTGCCATGTTCTATAGGTGACTTCCAAGTCAGCCATATTGCTTGGGGGACATTGTGCTGGTGGCCATGTTCTATAGGTGACTTCCAAGTCAGCCATATTGCTTGGGGGACATTGTGCTGGTTGCCATGTTGTATAGGTGACTTCCAAGTCAGCCATATTGCATGGGGGACATTGTGCTGGTGGCCATGTTCTATAGGTGACTTCCAAGTCAGCCATATTGCATGGGGGACATTGTGCTGGTTGCCATGTTGTATAGGCGACTTCCAAGTCAGCCATATTGCATGGGGGACATTGTGCTGGTGGCCATGTTCTATAGGTGACTTCCAAGTCAGACATATTGCATGGGGGACATTGTGCTGGTTGCCATGTCCTATAGGTGACTTCCAAGTCAGCCATATTGCATGGGGGACATTGTGCTGGTTGTCTTGTATAGGTGACTTCCAAGTCAGCCATATTGCTTGGGGGACATTGTGCTGGTTGCCATGTTCTATAGGTGACTTCCAAGTCAGCCATATTGCTTGGGGGACATTGTGCTGGTGGCCATGTTCTATAGGTGACTTCCAAGTCAGCCATATTGCTTGGGGACATTGTGCTGGTTGTATTGTATAGGTGACTTCCAAGTCAGCCATATTGCATGGGGGACATTGTGCTGGTTGTATTGTATAGGTGACTTCCAAGTCAGCCATATTGCATGGGGGACATTGTGCTGGTGGCCATGTCCTATAGGTGACTTCCAAGTCAGCCATATTGCATGGGGGACATTGTGCTGGTTGTCTTGTATAGGTGACTTCCAAGTCAGCCATATTTCTTGGGGGACATTGTGCTGGTTGTATTGTATTGGTGACTTCCAAGTCAGCCATATTGCATGGGGGAAATTGTGCTGGTTGCCATGTTGTATAGTTGACTTCCAAGTCAGCCATATTGCATGGGGGACATTGTGCTGGTGGCCATGTTCTATAGATGACTTCCAAGTCAGCCATATTGCATTTGGGACATTGTGCTGGTTGTCTTGTATAGGTGACTTCCAAGTCAGCCATATTGCATGGGGGACATTGTGCTGGTTGTCTTGTTTAGGTGACTTCCAAATCAGCCATATTGCATGGGGGACATTGTGCTGGTTGTATTGTATAGTTGACTTCCAAGTCAGCCATATTGCATGGGGGACATTGTGCTGGTTGCCATGTTGTATAGGTGACTTCCAAGTCAGCCATATTGCATGGGGGACATTGTGCTGGTGGCCATGTTCTATAGGTGACTTCCAATTCAGCCATATTGCATTTGGGACATTGTGCTGGTTGTATTGTATAGGTGACTTCCAAGTCAGCCATATTGCATGGGGGACATTGTGCTGGTTGTATTGTATTGGTGACTTCCAAGTCAGCCATATTGCATGGGGGAAATTGTGCTGGTTGCCATGTTGTATAGGTGACTTCCAAGTCAGCCATATTGCTTGGGGGACATTGTGCTGGTGGCCATGTTCTATATGTGACTTCCAAGTCAGCCATATTGCATGGGGGACATTGTGCTGGTTGCCATGTCCTATAGGTGACTTCCAAGTCAGCCATATTGCATGGGGGACATTGTGCTGGTTGTCTTGTATAGGTGACTTCCAAGTCAGCCATATTGCTTGGGGGACATTGTGCTGGTGGCCATGTTCTATAGGTGACTTCCAAGTCAGCCATATTGCTTGGGGGACATTGTGCTGGTTGCCATGTTCTATAGGTGACTTCCAAGTCAGCCATATTGCTTGGGGGACATTGTGCTGGTGGCCATGTTCTATAGGTGACTTCCAAGTCAGCCATATTGCTTGGGGACATTGTGCTGGTTGTATTGTATAGGTGACTTCCAAGTCAGCCATATTGCATGGGGGACATTGTGCTGGTTGTATTGTATAGGTGACTTCCAAGTCAGCCATATTGCATGGGGGACATTGTGCTGGTGGCCATGTCCTATAGGTGACTTCCAAGTCAGCCATATTGCATGGGGGACATTGTGCTGGTTGTCTTGTATAGGTGACTTCCAAGTCAGCCATATTTCTTGGGGGACATTGTGCTGGTTGTATTGTATAGGTGACTTCCAAGTCAGCCATATTGCATGGGGGAAATTGTGCTGGTTGCCATGTTGTATAGTTGACTTCCAAGTCAGCCATATTGCATGGGGGACATTGTGCTGGTGGCCATGTTCTATAGATGACTTCCAAGTCAGCCATATTGCATTTGGGACATTGTGCTGGTTGTCTTGTATAGGTGACTTCCAAGTCAGCCATATTGCATGGGGGACATTGTGCTGGTTGTCTTGTTTAGGTGACTTCCAAATCAGCCATATTGCATGGGGGACATTGTGCTGGTTGTATTGTATAGTTGACTTCCAAGTCAGCCATATTGCATGGGGGACATTGTGCTGGTTGCCATGTTGTATAGGTGACTTCCAAGTCAGCCATATTGCATGGGGGACATTGTGCTGGTGGCCATGTTCTATAGGTGACTTCCAAGTCAGCCATATTGCATTTGGGACATTGTGCTGGTTGTATTGTATAGGTGACTTCCAAGTCAGCCATATTGCATGGGGGACATTGTGCTGGTTGTATTGTATTGGTGACTTCCAAGTCAGCCATATTGCATGGGGGAAATTGTGCTGGTTGCCATGTTGTATAGGTGACTTCCAAGTCAGCCATATTGCTTGGGGGACATTGTGCTGGTGGCCATGTTCTATATGTGACTTCCAAGTCAGCCATATTGCATGGGGGACATTGTGCTGGTTGCCATGTCCTATAGGTGACTTCCAAGTCAGCCATATTGCATGGGGGACATTGTGCTGGTTGTCTTGTATAGGTGACTTCCAAGTCAGCCATATTGCTTGGGGGACATTGTGCTGGTTGCCATGTTCTATAGGTGACTTCCAAGTCAGCCATATTGCTTGGGGGACATTGTGCTGGTGGCCATGTTCTATAGGTGACTTCCAAGTCAGCCATATTGCTTGGGGGACATTGTGCTGGTTGCCATGTTGTATAGGTGACTTCCAAGTCAGCCATATTGCATGGGGGACATTGTGCTGGTGGCCATGTTCTATAGGTGACTTCCAAGTCAGCCATATTGCATGGGGGACATTGTGCTGGTTGCCATGTTGTATAGGTGACTTCCAAGTCAGCCATATTGCATGGGGGACATTGTGCTGGTTGTATTGTATAGGTGACTTCCAAGTCAGCCATATTGCATGGGGGACATTGTGCTGGTTGCCATGTCCTATAGGTGACTTCCAAGTCAGCCATATTGCATGGGGGAAAATGTGCTGGTTGTCTTGTATAGGTGACTTCCAAGTCAGCCATATTGCTTGGGGGACATTGTGCTGGTTGCCATGTTCTATAGGTGACTTCCAAGTCAGCCATATTGCATGGGGGACATTGTGCTGGTGGCCATGTTCTATAGGTGACTTCCAAGTCAGCCATATTGCATTTGGGACATTGTGCTGGTTGTATTGTATAGGTGACTTCCAAGTCAGCCATATTGCATGGGGGACATTGTGCTGGTTGTATTGTATAGGTGACTTCCAAGTGAGCCATATTGCTTGGGGAACATTGTGCTGGTGGCCATGTTCTATAGGTGACTTCCAAGTCAGCCATATTGCATGGGGGACATTGTGCTGGTTGCCATGTCCTATAGGTGACTTCCAAGTCAGCCATATTGCATGGGGGAAAATGTGCTGGTTGTCTTGTATAGGTGACTTCCAAGTCAGCCATATTGCTTGGGGGACATTGTGCTGGTTGCCATGTTCTATAGGTGACTTCCAAGTCAGCCATATTGCATGGGGGACATTGTGCTGGTGGCCATGTTCTATAGGTGACTTCCAAGTCAGCCATATTGCATTTGGGACATTGTGCTGGTTGTATTGTATAGGTGACTTCCAAGTCAGCCATATTGCATGGGGGACATTGTGCTGGTTGTATTGTATAGGTGACTTCCAAGTGAGCCATATTGCTTGGGGAACATTGTGCTGGTGGCCATGTTCTATAGGTGACTTCCAAGTCAGCCATATTGCATGGGGGACATTGTGCTGGTTGCCATGTCCTATAGGTGACTTCCAAGTCAGCCATATTGCATGGGGGACATTGTGCTGGTTGTCTTGTTTAGGTGACTTCCAAGTCAGCCATATTGCTTGGGGGACATTGTGCTGGTTGCCATGTTCTATAGGTGACTTCCAAGTCAGCAATATTGCTTGGGGGACATTGTGCTGGTGGCCATGTTCTATAGGTGACTTCGAAGTCAGCCATATTGCTTGGGGGACATTGTGCTGGTTGTATTGTATAGGTGACTTCCAAGTCAGCCATATTGCATGGGGGACATTGTGCTGGTTGTATTGTATAGGTGACTTCCAAGTCAGCCATATTGCATGGGGGATATTGTGCTGGTGGCCATGTCCTATAGGTGACTTCCAAGTCAGCCATATTGCATGGGGGACATTGTGCTGGTTGTCTTGTATAGGTGACTTCCAAGTCAGCCATATTGCTTGGGGGACATTGTGCTGGTTGTATTGTATAGGTGACTTCCAAGTCAGCCATATTGCATGGGGGAAATTGTGCTGGTTGCCATGTTGTATAGATGACTTCCAAGTCAGAAATATTGCATGGGGGACATTGTGCTGGTGGCCATGTTCTATAGGTGACTTCCAAGTCAGCCATATTGCATTTGGGACATTGTGCTGATTGTCTTGTATAGGTGACTTCCAAGTCAGCCATATTGCATGGGGGACATTGTGCTGGTTGTATTGTATAGGTGACTTCCAAGTCAGCCATATTGCATTGGGGACATTGTGCTGGTTGTCTTGTATAGGTGACTTCCAAGTCAGCCATATTGCTTGGGGGACATTGTGCTGGTTGTATTGTATAGGTGACTTCCAAGTCAGCCATATTGCATGGGGGACATTGTGCTGGTTGCCATGTTGTATAGGTGACTTCCAAGTCAGCCATATTGAATGGGGGACATTGTGCTGGTGGCCATGTTCTATAGGTGACTTCCAAGTCAGCCATATTGCATGGGGGACATTGTGCTGGTTGTCTTGTATAGGTGACTTCCAAGTCAGCCATATTGCTTGGGGGACATTGTGCTGGTTGCCATGTTCTATAGGTGACTTCCAAGTCAGCAATATTGCTTGGGGGACATTGTGCTGGTGGCCATGTTCTATAGGTGACTTCGAAGTCAGCCATATTGCTTGGGGGACATTGTGCTGGTTGTATTGTATAGGTGACTTCCAAGTCAGCCATATTGCATGGGGGACATTGTGCTGGTTGTATTGTATAGGTGACTTCCAAGTCAGCCATATTGCATGGGGGACATTGTGCTGGTGGCCATGTCCTATAGGTGACTTCCAAGTCAGCCATATTGCATGGGGGACATTGTGCTGGTTGTCTTGTATAGGTGACTTCCAAGTCAGCCATATTGCTTGGGGGACATTGTGCTGGTTGTATTGTATAGGTGACTTCCAAGTCAGCCATATTGCATGGGGGAAATTGTGCTGGTTGCCATGTTGTATAGGTGACTTCCAAGTCAGCCATATTGCATGGGGGACATTGTGCTGGTGGCCATGTTCTATAGGTGACTTCCAAGTCAGCCATATTGCATTTGGGACATTGTGCTGATTGTCTTGTATAGGTGACTTCCAAGTCAGCCATATTGCATGAGGGACATTGTGCTGGTTGTGTTGTATAGGTGACTTCCAAATCAGCCATATTGCATGGGGGACATTGTGCTGGTTGTATTGTATAGGTGACTTCCAAGTCAGCCATATTGCATGGGGGACATTGTGCTGGTTGTCTTGTATAGGTGACTTCCAAGTCAGCCATATTGCTTGGGGGACATTGTGCTGGTTGTATTGTATAGGTGACTTCCAAGTCAGCCATATTGCATGGGGGACATTGTGCTGGTTGCCATGTTGTATAGGTGACTTCCAAGTCAGCCATATTGAATGGGGGACATTGTGCTGGTGGCCATGTTCTATAGGTGACTTCCAAGTCAGCCATATTGCATTTGGGACATTGTGCTGGTTGTATTGTATAGGTGACTTCCAAGTCAGCCATATTGCATGGGGGACATTGTGCTGGTTGTATTGTATAGGTGACTTCCAAGTCAGCCATATTGCATAGGGGACATTGTGCTGGTTGTCTTGTATAGGTGACTTCCAAGTCAGCCATATTGCTTGGGGGACATTGTGCTGGTTGCCATGTTCTATAGGTGACTTCCAAGTCAGCCATATTGCTTGGGGGACATTGTGCTGGTGGCCATGTTCTATAGGTGACTTCCAAGTCAGCCATATTGCTTGGGGGACATTGTGCTGGTTGCCATGTTGTATAGGTGACTTCCAAGTCAGCCATATTGCATGGGGGACATTGTGCTGGTGGCCATGTTTATAGGTGACTTCCAAGTCAGCCATATTGCATGGGGGACATTGTGCTGGTTGCCATGTTGTATAGGTGACTTCCAAGTCAGCCATATTGCATGGGGGACATTGTGCTGGTGGCCATGTTCTATAGGTGACTTCCAAGTCAGACATATTGCATGGGGGACATTGTGCTGGTTGTCTTGTATAGGTGACTTCCAAGTCAGCCATATTGCATGGGGGACATTGTGCTGGTTGTCTTGTATAGGTGACTTCCAAGTCAGCCATATTGCATGGGTGACATTGTGCTGGTTGTGTTGTATAGGTGACTTCCAAATCAGCCATATTGCATGGGGGACATTGTGCTGGTTGTATTGTATAGGTGACTTCCAAGTCAGCCATATTGCATGGGGGACATTGTGCTGGTTGTCTTGTATAGGTGACTTCCAAGTCAGCCATATTGCTTGGGGGACATTGTGCTGGTTGTATTGTATAGGTGACTTCCAAGTCAGCCATATTGCATGGGGGAAATTGTGCTGGTTGCCATGTTGTATAGGTGACTTCCAAGTCAGCCATATTGCATGGGGGACATTGTGCTGGTGGCCATGTTCTATAGGTGACTTCCAAGTCAGCCATATTGCATTTGGGACATTGTGCTGATTGTCTTGTATAGGTGACTTCCAAGTCAGCCATATTGCATGGGGGACATTGTGCTGGTTGTGTTGTATAGGTGACTTCCAAATCAGCCATATTGCATGGGGGACATTGTGCTGGTTGTATTGTATAGGTGACTTCCAAGTCAGCCATATTGCATGGGGGACATTGTGCTGGTTGTCTTGTATAGGTGACTTCCAAGTCAGCCATATTGCTTGGGGGACATTGTGCTGGTTGTATTGTATAGGTGACTTCCAAGTCAGCCATATTGCATGGGGGACATTGTGCTGGTTGCCATGTTGTATAGGTGACTTCCAAGTCAGCCATATTGAATGGGGGACATTGTGCTGGTGGCCATGTTCTATAGGTGACTTCCAAGTCAGCCATATTGCATTTGGGACATTGTGCTGGTTGTATTGTATAGGTGACTTCCAAGTCAGCCATATTGCATGGGGGACATTGTGCTGGTTGTATTGTATAGGTGACTTCCAATTCAGCCATATTGCATGGGGGAAATTGTGCTGGTTGTATTGCATAGGTGACTTCCAAGTCAGCCATATTGCATGGGGGACATTGTGCTGGTTGCCATTTTGTATAGGTGACTTCCAAGTCAGCCATATTGCATGGGGGACATTGTGCTGGTGGCCATGTTCTATAGGTGACTTCCAAGTCAGCCATATTGCATTTGGGACATTGTGCTGGTTGTCTTGTATAGGTGACTTCCAAGTCAGCCATATTGCTTGGGGGACATTGTGCTGGTTGCCATGTCCTATAGGTGACTTCCAAGTCAGCCATATTGCATGGGGGACATTGTGCTGGTTGTCTTGTATAGGTGACTTCCAAGTCAGCCATATTGCATGGGGGACATTGTGCTGGTTGCAATGTTGTATAGGTGACATCCAAGTCAGCCATATTGCATGGGGGACATTGTGCTGGTGGCCATGTTCTATAGGTGACTTCCAAGTCAGCCATATTGCATTTGGGACATTGTGCTGGTTGTCTTGTATAGGTGACTTCCAAATCAGCCATATTGCATGGGGGACATTGTGCTGGTTGTATTGTATAGGTGACTTCCAAGTCAGCCATATTGCATGGGGGACATTGTGCTGGTTGTCTTGTATAGGTGACTTCCAAGTCAGCCATATTGCTTGGGGGACATTGTGCTGGTTGTATTGTATAGGTGACTTCCAAGTCAGCCATATTGCATGGGGGACATTGTGCTGGTTGCCATGTTGTATAGGTGACTTCCAAGTCAGCCATATTGAATGGGGGACATTGTGCTGGTGGCCATGTTCTATAGGTGACTTCCAAGTCAGCCATATTGCATTTGGGACATTGTGCTGGTTGTATTGTATAGGTGACTTCCAAGTCAGCCATATTGCATGGGGGACATTGTGCTGGTTGTATTGTATAGGTGACTTCCAATTCAGCCATATTGCATGGGGGAAATTGTGCTGGTTGTATTGTATAGGTGAGTTCCAAGTCAGCCATATTGCATTTGGGACATTGTGCTGGTTGTCTTGTATAGGTGACTTCCAAGTCAGCCATATTGCTTGGGGGACATTGTGCTGGTTGCCATGTCCTATAGGTGACTTCCAAGTCAGCCATATTGCATGGGGGACATTGTGCTGGTTGTCTTGTATAGGTGACTTCCAAGTCAGCCATATTGCATGGGGGACATTGTGCTGGTTGCCATGTTGTATAGGTGACATCCAAGTCAGCCATATTGCATGGGGGACATTGTGCTGGTGGCCATGTTCTATAGGTGACTTCCAAGTCAGCCATATTGCATTTGGGACATTGTGCTGGTTGTCTTGTATAGGTGACTTCCAAGTCAGCCATATTGCATGGGGGACATTGTGCTGGTTGTGTTGTATAGGTGACTTCCAAATCAGCCATATTGCATGGGGACATTGTGCTGGTTGTATTGTATAGGTGACTTCCAAGTCAGCCATATTGCATGGGGGACATTGTGCTGGTTGTCTTGTATAGGTGACTTCCAAGTCAGCCATATTGCTTGGGGGACATTGTGCTGGTTGTATTGTATAGGTGACTTCCAAGTCAGCCATATTGCATGGGGGACATTGTGCTGGTTGCCATGTTGTATTTAGGTGACTTCCAAGTCAGCCATATTGCATGGGGGACATTGTGCTGGTTGTGTTGTATAGGTGACTTCCAAGTCAGCCATATTGCATGGGGGACATTGTGCTGGTTGTATTGTATAGGTGACTTCCAAGTCAGCCATATTGCATGGGGGACATTGTGCTGGTTGTATTGTATAGGTGACTTCCAAGTCAGCCATATTGCATGGGGGACATTGTGCTGGTTGTGTTGTATAGGTGACTTCCAAGTCAGCCATATTGCATGGGGGACATTGTGCTGGTTGTATTGTATAGGTGACTTCCAAGTCAGCCATATTGCATGGGGGACATTGTGCTGGTTGTATTGTATAGGTGACTTCCAAGTCAGCCATATTGCATGGGGGACATTTTGCTGGTTGTCTTGTATAGGTGACTTCCAAGTCAGCCATATTGCTTGGGGGACATTGTGCTGGTTGCCATTTTCTATAGGTGACTTCCAATTCAGCCATATTGCATGGGGGACATTGTGCTGGATGTATTTTATAGGTGACTTCCAAGTCAGCCATATTGCATGGGGGACATTGTGCTGGTTGTATGTATAGGTGACTTCCAAGTCAGCCATATTGCATGGGGGACATTGTGCTGGTTGCCATGTCCTATAGGTGACTTCCAAGTCAGCCATATTGCTTGGGGGACATTGTGCTGGTTGTGTTGTATAGGTGTCTTCCAAGTCAGCCATATTGCTTGGGGGACATTGTGCTGGTTGTCTTGTATAGGTGACTTCCAAGTCAGTCGTGTTGCATGGGGGACATTGTGCTGGTGGCCATGTTCTATAGGTGACTTCCAAGTCAGCCATATTGCATGGGGGACATTGTGCTGGTTGCCATGTTGTATAGGTGACTTCCAAGTGAGCCATATTGCTTGGGGGACATTGTGCTGGTGGCCATGTTCTATAGGTGACTTCCAAGTCAGCCATATTGCATGGGGGACATTGTGCTGGTTGCATTGTCCTATAGGTGACTTCCAAGTCAGCCATATTGCATGGGGGACATTGTGCTGGTGGCCATGTTCTATAGTTGACTTCCAAGTCAGCCATATTGCATGGGGGACATTGTGCTGGTTGTCTTGTATAGGTGACTTCCAAGTCAGCCATATTGCATGTGGGACATTGTGCTGGTGGCCATGTTCTATAGGTGACTTCCAAGTCAGCCATATTGCTTGGGGTACATTGTGCTGGTTGTATTGTATAGGTGACTTCCAAGTCAGCCATATTGCATGGGGGACATTGTGCTGGTTGCCATGTTGTATAGGTGACTTCCAAGTCAGCCATATTGCATGGGGGACATTGTGCTGGTTGCCATGTTGTATAGGTGACTTCCAAGTGAGCCATATTGCTTGGGGGACATTGTGCTGGTTGTGTTGTATAGGTGACTTCCAAGTCAGCCATATTGCATGGGGGACATTGTGCTGGTTGTCTTGTATAGGTGACTTCCAAGTCAGCCATATTGCATGGGGGACATTGTGCTGGTTGTGTTGTATAGGTGACTTCCAAATCAGCCATATTGCATGGGGGACATTGTGCTGGTTGTATTGTATAGGTGACTTCCAAGTCAGCCATATTGCATGGGGGACATTGTGCTGGTTGTATTGTATAGGTGACTTCCAAGTCAGCCATATTGCATGGGGGACATTGTGCTGGTGGCCATGTCGTATAGGTGACTTCCAAGTCAGCCATATTGCATGGGGGACATTGTGCTGGTTGTCTTGTATAGGTGACTTCCAAGTCAGCCATATTGCTTGGGGGACGTTGTGCTGGTTGCTTTGTCCTATAGGTGACTTCCAAGTCAGCCATATTGCATGGGGGACATTGTGCTGGTGGCCATGTTCTATAGGTGACTTCCAAGTCAGCCATATTGCATGGGGGACATTGTGCTGGTTGTCTTGTATAGGTGACTTCCAAGTCAGCCATATTGCATGGGGGACATTGTGCTGGTGGCCATGTTCTATAGGTGACTTCCAAGTCAGCCATATTGCTTGGGGGACATTGTGCTGGTTGTATTGTATAGGTGACTTCCAAGTCAGCCATATTGCATGGGGGACATTGTGCTGGTTGCCATGTTGTATAGGTGACTTCCAAGTCAGCCATATTACATGGGGGACATTGTGCTGGTTGTCTTGTATAGGTGACTTCCAAGTCAGCCATATTGCATGGGGGACATTGTGCTGCTTGCCATGTTGTATAGGTGACTTCCAAGTCAGGCATATTGCATGGGGGACATTGTGCTGGTTGCCATGTTGTATAGGTGACTTCCAAGTGAGCCATATTGCTTGGGGGACATTGTGCTGGTTGTGTTGTATAGGTGTCTTCCAAGTCAGCCATATTGCTTGGGGGACATTGTGCTGGTTGTGTTGTATAGGTGACTTCCAAATCAGCCATATTGCATGGGGGACATTGTGCTGGTTGTATTGTATAGGTGACTTCCAAGTCAGCCATATTGCATGGGGGACATTGTGCTGGTTGTATTGTATAGGTGACTTCCAAGTCAGCCATATTGCATGGGGGACATTGTGCTGGTGGCCATGTCGTATAGGTGACTTCCAAGTCAGCCATATTGCATGGGGGACATTGTGCTGGTTGTCTTGTATAGGTGACTTCCAAGTCAGCCATATTGCTTGGGGGACGTTGTGCTGGTTGCTTTGTCCTATAGGTGACTTCCAAGTCAGCCATATTGCATGGGGGACATTGTGCTGGTGGCCATGTTCTATAGGTGACTTCCAAGTCAGCCATATTGCATGGGGGACATTGTGCTGGTTGTCTTGTATAGGTGACTTCCAAGTCAGCCATATTGCATGGGGGACATTGTGCTGGTGGCCATGTTCTATAGGTGACTTCCAAGTCAGCCATATTGCTTGGGGGACATTGTGCTGGTTGTATTGTATAGGTGACTTCCAAGTCAGCCATATTGCATGGGGGACATTGTGCTGGTTGCCATGTTGTATAGGTGACTTCCAAGTCAGCCATATTACATGGGGGACATTGTGCTGGTTGTCTTGTATAGGTGACTTCCAAGTCAGCCATATTGCATGGGGGACATTGTGCTGCTTGCCATGTTGTATAGGTGACTTCCAAGTCAGGCATATTGCATGGGGGACATTGTGCTGGTTGCCATGTTGTATAGGTGACTTCCAAGTGAGCCATATTGCTTGGGGGACATTGTGCTGGTTGTGTTGTATAGGTGTCTTCCAAGTCAGCCATATTGCTTGGGGGACATTGTGCTGGTTGTCTTGTATAGGTGACTTCCAAGTCAGTCGTGTTGCATGGGGGACATTGTGCTGGTGGCCATGTTCTATAGGTGACTTCCAAGTCAGCCATATTGCATGGGGGACATTGTGCTGGTTGCCATGTTGTATAGGTGACTTCCAAGTGAGCCATATTGCTTGGGGGACATTGTGCTGGTTGCCATGTTGTATAGGTGACTTCCTAGTCAGCCATATTGCATGGGGGACATTGTGCTGGTGGCCATATTCTATAGGTGACTTCCAAGTCAGCCATATTGCTTGGAGGACATTGTGCTGGTTGTCTTGTATAGGTGACTTCCAAGTCAGCCATATTGCATGGGGGACATTGTGCTGGTTGTCTTGTATAGGTGACTTCCAAGTCAGCCATATTGCTTGGCGGACATTGTGCTGGTTGTCTTGTATAGGTGACTTCCAAGTCAGCCATATTACATGGGGGAAATTGTGCTGGTTGCCATGTTGTATAGGTGACTTCCAAGTCAGCCATATTGCATGGGGGACATTGTGCTGGTTGCCATTTTGTATAGGTGACTTTCAAGTGAGCCATATTGCATGGGGGACATTGTGCTGGTTGTGTTGTATAGGTGACTTCCAAGTCAGCCATATTGCATGGGGGACATTGTGCTGGTTGTGTTGTATAGGTGACTTCCAAGTTAGCCATATTGCATGGGGGACATTGTGCTGGTTGTATTGTATAGGTGACTTCCAAGTGAACCATATTGCATGGGGGACATTGTGCTGGTGGCCATGTTCTATAGGTGACTTCCAAGTCAGCCATATTGCATGGGGGACATTTGTGCTGGTTGTGTTGTTTAGGTGACTTCCAAGTCAGCCATATTGCATGGGGGACATTGTGCTGGTTGTGTTGTATAGGTGACTTCCAAGTCAGCCATATTGCATGGGGGACATTGTGCTGGTTGTATTGTATAGGTGACTTCCAAGTCAGCCATATTGCATGGGGGACATTGTGCTGGTTGCCATTTTCTATAGGTGACTTCCAAGTCAGCCATATTGCATGGGGGACATTGTGCTGGTTGTATGTATAGGTGACTTCCAAGTCAGCCATATTGCATGGGGGACATTGTGCTGGTTGCCATGTCCTATAGGTGACTTCCAAGTCAGCCATATTGCTTGGGGGACATTGTGCTGGTTGTGTTGTATAGGTGTCTTCCAAGTCAGCCATATTGCTTGGGGGACATTGTGCTGGTTGTCTTGTATAGGTGACTTCCAAGTCAGTCGTGTTGCATGGGGGACATTGTGCTGGTGGCCATGTTCTATAGGTGACTTCCAAGTCAGCAATATTGCATGGGGGACATTGTGCTGGTTGTCATGTTGTATAGGTGACTTCCAAGTGAGCCATATTGCTTGGGGGACATTGTGCTGGTTGCCATGTTGTATAGGTGACTTCCAAGTCAGCCATATTGCATGGGGGACATTGTGCTGGTGGCCATATTCTATAGGTGACTTCCAAGTCAGCCATATTGCTTGGAGGACATTGTGCTGGTTGTCTTGTATAGGTGACTTCCAAGTCAGCCATATTGCATGGGGGACATTGTGCTGGTTGTCTTGTATAGGTGACTTCCAAGTCAGCCATATTGCTTGGCGGACATTGTGCTGGTTGTCTTGTATAGGTGACTTCCAAGTCAGCCATATTACATGGGGGAAATTGTGCTGGTTGCCATGTTGTATAGGTGACTTCCAAGTCAGCCATATTGCATGGGGGACATTGTGCTGGTTGCCATTTTGTATAGGTGACTTTCAAGTGAGCCATATTGCATGGGGGACATTGTGCTGGTTGTGTTGTATAGGTGACTTCCAAGTTAGCCATATTGCATGGGGGACATTGTGCTGGTTGTATTGTATAGGTGACTTCCAAGTCAGCCATATTGCATGGGGGACATTGTGCTGGTTGTATTGTATAGGTGACTTGCAAGTGAGCCATATTGCATGGGGGACATTGTGCTGGTGGCCATGTTCTATAGGTGACTTCCAAGTCAGCCATATTGCATGGGGGACATTTGTGCTGGTTGTGTTGTTTAGGTGACTTCCAAGTCAGCCATATTGCATGGGGGACATTGTGCTGGTTGTGTTGTATAGGTGACTTCCAAGTCAGCCATATTGCATGGGGGACATTGTGCTGGTTGTATTGTATAGGTGACTTCCAAGTCAGCCATATTGCATGGGGGACATTGTGCTGGTTGTATTGTATAGGTGACTTCCAAGTCAGCCATATTGCATGGGGGACATTTTGCTGGTTGTCTTGTATAGGTGACTTCCAAGTCAGCCATATTGCTTGGGGGACATTGTGCTGGTTGCCATTTTCTATAGGTGACTTCCAATTAGGCCAAATTGCATGGGGGACATTGTGCTGGATGTATTTTATAGGTGACTTCCAAGTCAGCCATATTGCATGGGGGACATTGTGCTGGTTGTATGTATAGGTGACTTCCAAGTCAGCCATATTGCATGGGGGACATTGTGCTGGTTGCCATGTCCTATAGGTGACTTCCAAGTCAGCCATATTGCATGGGGGACATTGTGCTGGTTGTCTTGTATAGGTGACTTCCAAGTCAGCCATATTGCTTGGGGGACATTGTGCTGGTTGCCATGTTCTATAGGTGACTTCCAAGTCAGCCATATTGCTTGGGGGACATTGTGCTGGTGGCCATGTTCTATAGGTGACTTCCAAGTCAGCCATATTGCTTGGGGGACATTGTGCTGGTTGCCATGTTGTATAGGTGACTTCCAAGTCAGCCATATTGCATGGGGGACATTGTGCTGGTGGCCATGTTCTATAGGTGACTTCCAAGTCAGCCATATTGCTTGGGGGACATTGTGCTGGTGGCCATGTTCTATAGGTGACTTCCAAGTCAGCCATATTGCATGGGGGACATTGTGCTGGTTGCCATGTTGTATAGGTGACTTACAAGTCAGCCATATTGCATGGGGGACATTGTGCTGGTTGCCATGTCCTATAGGTGACTTCCAAGTCAGCCATATTGCATGGGGGAAATTGTGCTGGTTGTCTTGTATAGGTGACTTTTAAGTCAGCCATATTGCTTGGGGGACATTGTGCTGGTTGCCATGTTCTATAGGTGACTTCCAAGTCAGCCATATTGCTTGGGGGACATTGTGCTGGTTGCCATGTTGTATAGGTGACTTCCAAGTCAGCCATATTGCTTGGAGGACATTGTGCTGGTTGCCATGTTGTATAGGTGACTTCCAAGTCAGCCATATTGCATGGGGGACATTGTGCTGGTGGCCATGTTCTATAGGTGACTTCCAAGTCAGCCATATTGCATGGGGGACATTGTGCTGGTTGTCTTGTATAGGTGACTTCCAAGTCAGCCATATTGCATGGGGGACATTGTGCTGGTTGTGTTGTATAGGTGACTTCCAAATCAGCCATATTGCATGGGGGACATTGTGCTGGTTGTATTGTATAGGTGACTTCCAAGTCAGCCATATTGCATGGGGGACATTGTGCTGGTGGCCATGTCCTCTAGGTGATTTCCAAGTGAGCCATATTGCATGGGGGACATTGTGCTGGTTGTCTTGTATAGGTGACTTCCAAGTCAGCCATTTTGCTTTCGGGACATTGTGCTGGTTGTATTGTATAGGTGACTTCCAAGTCAGCCATATTGCATGGGGGACATTGTGCTGGTTGCCATGTTGTATAGGTGACTTCCAAGTCAGCCATATTGCATGGGGGACATTGTGCTGGTGGCCATGTTCTATAGGTGACTTCCAAGTCAGCCATATTGCATGCGGGACATTGTGCTGGTTGTGTTGTATAGGTGACTTCCAAGTCAGCCATATTGCATGGGGGACATTGTGCTGGTTGTATTGTATAGGTGACTTCCAAGTCAGCCATATTGCATGGGGGACATTGTGCTGGTTGTATTGTATAGGTAACTTCCAAGTCAGCCATATTGCATGGGGGACATTGTGCTGGTTGTCTTGTATAGGTGACATCCAAGTCAGCCATATTGCTTGGGGGACATTGTGCTGGTTGCCATTTTCTATAGGTGACTTCCAATTCAGCCATATTGCATGGGGGACATTGTGCTGGTTGTATTGTATAGGTGACTTCCAAGTCAGCCATATTGCATGGGGGACATTGTGCTGGTTGTATGTATAGGTGACTTCCAAGTCAGCCATATTGCATGGGGGACATTGTGCTGGTTGCCATGTCCTATAGGTGACTTCCAAGTCAGCCATATTGCATGGGGGACATTGTGCTGGTTGTCTTGTATAGGTGAATTCCAAGTCAGCCATATTGCTTGGGGGACATTGTGCTGGTTGTGTTGTATAGGTGACTTCCAAATCAGCCATATTGCATGGGGGACATTGTGCTGGTTGTATTGTATAGGTGACTTCCAAGTCAGCCATATTGCATGGGGGACATTGTGCTGGTGGCCATGTCCTATAGGTGACTTCCAAGTGAGCCATATTGCATGGGGGACATTGTGCTGGTTGTCTTGTATAGGTGACTTCCAAGTCAGCCATATTGCTTTCGGGACATTGTGCTGGTTGTATTGTATAGGTGACTTCCAAGTCAGTCATATTGCATGGGGGACATTGTGCTGGTTGCCATGTTGTATAGGTGACTTCCAAGTCAGCCATATTGCATGGGGGACATTGTGCTGGTGGCCATGTTCTATAGGTGACTTCCAAGTCAGCCATATTGCATGGGGGACATTGTGCTGGTTGTTTTGTATAGGTGACTTCCAAGTCAGCCATATTGCATGGGGGACATTGTGCTGGTTGTATTGTATAGGTGACTTCCAAGTCAGCCATATTGCATGGGGGACATTGTGCTGGTTGTATTGTATAGGTGACTTCCAAGTCAGCCATATTGCATGGGGGACATTGTGCTGGTTGTCTTGTATAGGTGACTTCCAAGTCAGCCATATTGCTTGGTGGACATTGTGCTGGTTGCCATTTTCTATAGGTGACTTCCAATTCAGCCATATTGCATGGGGGACATTGTGCTGGTTGTATTGTATAGGTGACTTCCAAGTCAGCCATATTGCATGGGGGACATTGTGCTGGTTGTATGTATAGGTGACTTCCAAGTCAGCCATATTGCATGGGGGACATTGTGCTGGTTGCCATGTCCTATAGGTGACTTCCAAGTCAGCCATATTGCATGGGGGACATTGTGCTGGTTGTCTTGTATAGGTGACTTCCAAGTCAGCCATATTGCTTGGGGGACATTGTGCTGGTTGCCATGTTCTATAGGTGACTTCCAAGTCAGCCATATTGCTTGGGGGACATTGTGCTGGTGGCCATGTTCTATAGGTGACTTCCAAGTCAGCCATATTGCTTGGGGGACATTGTGCTGGTTGCCATGTTGTAAAGGTGACTTCCAAGTCAGCCATATTGCATGGGGGACATTGTGCTGGTGGCCATGTTCTATAGGTGACTTCCAAGTCAGCCATATTGCATGGGGGACATTGTGCTGGTTGTCTTGTATAGGTGACTTCCAAGTCAGCCATATTGCATGGGGGACATTTTGCTGGTGGCCATGTTCTATAGGTGACTTCCAAGTCAGCCATATTGCTTGGGGGACATTGTGCTGGTTGTATTGTATAGGTGACTTCCAAGTCAGCCATATTGCATGGGGGACATTGTGCTGGTTGCAATGTTGTATAGGTGACTTCCAAGTGAGCCATATTGCTTGGGGGACATTGTGCTGGTTGTGTTGTATAGGTGACTTCCAAGTCAGCCATATTGCATGGGGGACATTGTGCTGGTTGTCTTGTATAGGTGACTTCCAAGTCAGCCGTGTTGCATGGGGGACATTGTGCTGGTGGCCATGTTGTATAGGTGACTTCCAAGTCAGCCATATTGCTTGGGGGACATTGTGCTGGTTGCCATGTTGTATAGGTGACTTCCAAGTCAGCCATATTGCATGGGGGACATTGTGCTGGTGGCCATATTCTATAGGTGACTTCCAAGTCAGCCATATTGCTTGGAGGACATTGTGCTGGTTGTCTTGTATAGGTGACTTCCAAGTCAGCCATATTGCATGGGGGACATTGTGCTGGTTGTCTTGTATAGGTGACTTCCAAGTCAGCCATATTGCTTGGCGGACATTGTGCTGGTTGTCTTGTATAGGTGACTTCCAAGTCAGCCATATTACATGGGGGAAATTGTGCTGGTTGCCATGTTGTATAGGTGACTTCCAAGTCAGCCATATTGCATGGGGGACATTGTGCTGGTTGCCATTTTGTATAGGTGACTTTCAAGTGAGCCATATTGCATGGGGGACATTGTGCTGGTTGTGTTGTATAGGTGACTTCCAAGTCAGCCATATTGCATGGGGGACATTGTGCTGGTTGTGTTGTATAGGTGACTTCCAAGTTAGCCATATTGCATGGGGGACATTGTGCTGGTTGTATTGTATAGGTGACTTCCAAGTCAGCCATATTGCATGGGGGACATTGTGCTGGTTGTATTGTATAGGTGACTTCCAAGTGAGCCATATTGCATGGGGGACATTGTGCTGGTGGCCATGTTCTATAGGTGACTTCCAAGTCAGCCATATTGCATGGGGGACATTTGTGCTGGTTGTGTTGTTTAGGTGACTTCCAAGTCAGCCATATTGCATGGGGGACATTGTGCTGGTTGTGTTGTATAGGTGACTTCCAAGTCAGCCATATTGCATGGGGGACATTGTGCTGGTTGTATTGTATAGGTGACTTCCAAGTCAGCCATATTGCATGGGGGACATTGTGCTGGTTGTATTGTATAGGTGACTTCCAAGTCAGCCATATTGCATGGGGGACATTTTGCTGGTTGTCTTGTATAGGTGACTTCCAAGTCAGCCATATTGCTTGGGGGACATTGTGCTGGTTGCCATTTTCTATAGGTGACTTCCAATTCAGCCATATTGCATGGGGGACATTGTGCTGGATGTATTTTATAGGTGACTTCCAAGTCAGCCATATTGCATGGGGGACATTGTGCTGGTTGTATGTATAGGTGACTTCCAAGTCAGCCATATTGCATGGGGGACATTGTGCTGGTTGCCATGTCCTATAGGTGACTTCCAAGTCAGCCATATTGCTTGGGGGACATTGTGCTGGTTGTGTTGTATAGGTGTCTTCCAAGTCAGCCATATTGCTTGGGGGACATTGTGCTGGTTGTCTTGTATAGGTGACTTCCAAGTCAGTCGTGTTGCATGGGGGACATTGTGCTGGTGGCCATGTTCTATAGGTGACTTCCAAGTCAGCCATATTGCATGGGGGACATTGTGCTGGTTGCCATGTTGTATAGGTGACTTCCAAGTGAGCCATATTGCTTGGGGGACATTGTGCTGGTTGCCATGTTGTATAGGTGACTTCCAAGTCAGCCATATTGCATGGGGGACATTGTGCTGGTGGCCATATTCTATAGGTGACTTCCAAGTCAGCCATATTGCTTGGAGGACATTGTGCTGGTTGTCTTGTATAGGTGACTTCCAAGTAAGCCATATTGCATGGGGGACATTGTGCTGGTTGTCTTGTATAGGTGACTTCCAAGTCAGCCATATTGCTTGGCGGACATTGTGCTGGTTGTCTTGTATAGGTGACTTCCAAGTCAGCCATATTACATGGGGGAAATTGTGCTGGTTGCCATGTTGTATAGGTGACTTCCAAGTCAGCCATATTGCATGGGGGACATTGTGCTGGTTGCCATTTTGTATAGGTGACTTTCAAGTGAGCCATATTGCATGGGGGACATTTTGCTGGTGGCCATGTTCTATAGGTGACTTCCAAGTCAGCCATATTGCTTGGGGGACATTGTGCTGGTTGTATTGTATAGGTGACTTCCAAGTCAGCCATATTGCATGGGGGACATTGTGCTGGTTGCAATGTTGTATAGGTGACTTCCAAGTGAGCCATATTGCTTGGGGGACATTGTGCTGGTTGTGTTGTATAGGTGACTTCCAAGTCAGCCATATTGCATGGGGGACATTGTGCTGGTTGTCTTGTATAGGTGACTTCCAAGTCAGCCGTGTTGCATGGGGGACATTGTGCTGGTGGCCATGTTGTATAGGTGACTTCCAAGTCAGCCATATTGCTTGGGGGACATTGTGCTGGTTGCCATGTTGTATAGGTGACTTCCAAGTCAGCCATATTGCATGGGGGACATTGTGCTGGTGGCCATATTCTATAGGTGACTTCCAAGTCAGCCATATTGCTTGGAGGACATTGTGCTGGTTGTCTTGTATAGGTGACTTCCAAGTCAGCCATATTGCATGGGGGACATTGTGCTGGTTGTCTTGTATAGGTGACTTCCAAGTCAGCCATATTGCTTGGCGGACATTGTGCTGGTTGTCTTGTATAGGTGACTTCCAAGTCAGCCATATTACATGGGGGAAATTGTGCTGGTTGCCATGTTGTATAGGTGACTTCCAAGTCAGCCATATTGCATGGGGGACATTGTGCTGGTTGCCATTTTGTATAGGTGACTTTCAAGTGAGCCATATTGCATGGGGGACATTGTGCTGGTTGTGTTGTATAGGTGACTTCCAAGTCAGCCATATTGCATGGGGGACATTGTGCTGGTTGTGTTGTATAGGTGACTTCCAAGTTAGCCATATTGCATGGGGGACATTGTGCTGGTTGTATTGTATAGGTGACTTCCAAGTCAGCCATATTGCATGGGGGACATTGTGCTGGTTGTATTGTATAGGTGACTTCCAAGTGAGCCATATTGCATGGGGGACATTGTGCTGGTGGCCATGTTCTATAGGTGACTTCCAAGTCAGCCATATTGCATGGGGGACATTTGTGCTGGTTGTGTTGTTTAGGTGACTTCCAAGTCAGCCATATTGCATGGGGGACATTGTGCTGGTTGTGTTGTATAGGTGACTTCCAAGTCAGCCATATTGCATGGGGGACATTGTGCTGGTTGTATTGTATAGGTGACTTCCAAGTCAGCCATATTGCATGGGGGACATTGTGCTGGTTGTATTGTATAGGTGACTTCCAAGTCAGCCATATTGCATGGGGGACATTTTGCTGGTTGTCTTGTATAGGTGACTTCCAAGTCAGCCATATTGCTTGGGGGACATTGTGCTGGTTGCCATTTTCTATAGGTGACTTCCAATTCAGCCATATTGCATGGGGGACATTGTGCTGGATGTATTTTATAGGTGACTTCCAAGTCAGCCATATTGCATGGGGGACATTGTGCTGGTTGTATGTATAGGTGACTTCCAAGTCAGCCATATTGCATGGGGGACATTGTGCTGGTTGCCATGTCCTATAGGTGACTTCCAAGTCAGCCATATTGCTTGGGGGACATTGTGCTGGTTGTGTTGTATAGGTGTCTTCCAAGTCAGCCATTTTGCTTGGGGGACATTGTGCTGGTTGTCTTGTATAGGTGACTTCCAAGTCAGTCGTGTTGCATGGGGGACATTGTGCTGGTGGCCATGTTCTATAGGTGACTTCCAAGTCAGCCATATTGCATGGGGGACATTGTGCTGGTTGCCATGTTGTATAGGTGACTTCCAAGTGAGCCATATTGCTTGGGGGACATTGTGCTGGTTGCCATGTTGTATAGGTGACTTCCAAGTCAGCCATATTGCATGGGGGACATTGTGCTGGTGGCCATATTCTATAGGTGACTTCCAAGTCAGCCATATTGCTTGGAGGACATTGTGCTGGTTGTCTTGTATAGGTGACTTCCAAGTAAGCCATATTGCATGGGGGACATTGTGCTGGTTGTCTTGTATAGGTGACTTCCAAGTCAGCCATATTGCTTGGCGGACATTGTGCTGGTTGTCTTGTATAGGTGACTTCCAAGTCAGCCATATTACATGGGGGAAATTGTGCTGGTTGCCATGTTGTATAGGTGACTTCCAAGTCAGCCATATTGCATGGGGGACATTGTGCTGGTTGCCATTTTGTATAGGTGACTTTCAAGTGAGCCATATTGCATGGGGGACATTGTGCTGGTTGTGTTGTATAGGTGACTTCCAAGTCAGCCATATTGCATGGGGGACATTGTGCTGGTTGTGTTGTATAGGTGACTTCCAAGTTAGCCATATTGCATGGGGGACATTGTGCTGGTTGTATTGTATAGGTGACTTCCAAGTCAGCCATATTGCATGGGGGACATTGTGCTGGTTGTATTGTATAGGTGACTTCCAAGTGAGCCATATTGCATGGGGGACATTGTGCTGGTGGCCATGTTCTATAGGTGACTTCCAAGTCAGCCATATTGCATGGGGGACATTTGTGCTGGTTGTGTTGTTTAGGTGACTTCCAAGTCAGCCATATTGCATGGGGGACATTGTGCTGGTTGCCATGTTGTATAGGTGACTTCCAAGTCAGCCATATTGCATGGGGGACATTGTGCTGGTGGCCATGTTCTATAGGTGACTTCCAAGTCAGCCATATTGCATGGGGGACATTGTGCTGGTTGTCTTGTATAGGTGACTTCCAATTCAGCCATATTGCATGGGGGACATTGTGCTGGTGGCCATGTTGTATAGGTGACTTCCAAGTGAGCCATATTGCTTGGGGGACATTGTGCTGGTTGTGTTGTATAGGTGACTTCCAAGTCAGCCATATTGCATGGGGGACATTGTGCTGGTCGTCTTGTATAGGTGACTTCCAAGTCAGCCGTGTTGCATGGGGGACATTGTGCTGGTGGCCATGTTGTATAGGTGACTTCCAAGTCAGCCATATTGCTTGGGGGACATTGTGCTGGTGGCCATGTTCTATAGGTGACTTCCAAGTCAGCCATATTGCATGGGGGACATTGTGCTGGTTGCCATGTTGTATAGGTGACTTACAAGTCAGCCATATTGCATGGGGGACATTGTGCTGGTTGCCATGTCCTATAGGTGACTTCCAAGTCAGCCATATTGCATGGGGGAAATTGTGCTGGTTGTCTTGTATAGGTGACTTTTAAGTCAGCCATATTGCTTGGGGGACATTGTGCTGGTTGCCATGTTCTATAGGTGACTTCCAAGTCAGCCATATTGCTTGGGGGACATTGTGCTGGTTGCCATGTTGTATAGGTGACTTCCAAGTCAGCCATATTGCTTGGAGGACATTGTGCTGGTTGCCATGTTGTATAGGTGACTTCCAAGTCAGCCATATTGCATGGGGGACATTGTGCTGGTGGCCATGTTCTATAGGTGACTTCCAAGTCAGCCATATTGCATGGGGGACATTGTGCTGGTTGTCTTGTATAGGTGACTTCCAAGTCAGCCATATTGCATGGGGGACATTGTGCTGGTTGTGTTGTATAGGTGACTTCCAAATCAGCCATATTGCATGGGGGACATTGTGCTGGTTGTATTGTATAGGTGACTTCCAAGTCAGCCATATTGCATGGGGGACATTGTGCTGGTGGCCATGTCCTCTAGGTGATTTCCAAGTGAGCCATATTGCATGGGGGACATTGTGCTGGTTGTCTTGTATAGGTGACTTCCAAGTCAGCCATATTGCTTTCGGGAGATTGTGCTGGTTGTATTGTATAGGTGACTTCCAAGTCAGCCATATTGCATGGGGGACATTGTGCTGGTTGCCATGTTGTATAGGTGACTTCCAAGTCAGCCATATTGCATGGGGGACATTGTGCTGGTGGCCATGTTCTATAGGTGACTTTCAAGTGAGCCATATTGCATGGGGGACATTGTGCTGGTTGTGTTGTATAGGTGACTTCCAAGTTAGCCATATTGCATGGGGGACATTGTGCTGGTTGTATTGTATAGGTGACTTCCAAGTCAGCCATATTGCATGGGGGACATTGTGCTGGTTGTATTGTATAGGTGACTTGCAAGTGAGCCATATTGCATGGGGGACATTGTGCTGGTGGCCATGTTCTATAGGTGACTTCCAAGTCAGCCATATTGCATGGGGGACATTTGTGCTGGTTGTGTTGTTTAGGTGACTTCCAAGTCAGCCATATTGCATGGGGGACATTGTGCTGGTTGTGTTGTATAGGTGACTTCCAAGTCAGCCATATTGCATGGGGGACATTGTGCTGGTTGTATTGTATAGGTGACTTCCAAGTCAGCCATATTGCATGGGGGACATTGTGCTGGTTGTATTGTATAGGTGACTTCCAAGTCAGCCATATTGCATGGGGGACATTTTGCTGGTTGTCTTGTATAGGTGACTTCCAAGTCAGCCATATTGCTTGGGGGACATTGTGCTGGTTGCCATTTTCTATAGGTGACTTCCAATTAGGCCAAATTGCATGGGGGACATTGTGCTGGATGTATTTTATAGGTGACTTCCAAGTCAGCCATATTGCATGGGGGACATTGTGCTGGTTGTATGTATAGGTGACTTCCAAGTCAGCCATATTGCATGGGGGACATTGTGCTGGTTGCCATGTCCTATAGGTGACTTCCAAGTCAGCCATATTGCATGGGGGACATTGTGCTGGTTGTCTTGTATAGGTGACTTCCAAGTCAGCCATATTGCTTGGGGGACATTGTGCTGGTTGCCATGTTCTATAGGTGACTTCCAAGTCAGCCATATTGCTTGGGGGACATTGTGCTGGTGGCCATGTTCTATAGGTGACTTCCAAGTCAGCCATATTGCTTGGGGGACATTGTGCTGGTTGCCATGTTGTATAGGTGACTTCCAAGTCAGCCATATTGCATGGGGGACATTGTGCTGGTGGCCATGTTCTATAGGTGACTTCCAAGTCAGCCATATTGCTTGGGGGACATTGTGCTGGTGGCCATGTTCTATAGGTGACTTCCAAGTCAGCCATATTGCATGGGGGACATTGTGCTGGTTGCCATGTTGTATAGGTGACTTACAAGTCAGCCATATTGCATGGGGGACATTGTGCTGGTTGCCATGTCCTATAGGTGACTTCCAAGTCAGCCATATTGCATGGGGGAAATTGTGCTGGTTGTCTTGTATAGGTGACTTTTAAGTCAGCCATATTGCTTGGGGGACATTGTGCTGGTTGCCATGTTCTATAGGTGACTTCCAAGTCAGCCATATTGCTTGGGGGACATTGTGCTGGTTGCCATGTTGTATAGGTGACTTCCAAGTCAGCCATATTGCTTGGAGGACATTGTGCTGGTTGCCATGTTGTATAGGTGACTTCCAAGTCAGCCATATTGCATGGGGGACATTGTGCTGGTGGCCATGTTCTATAGGTGACTTCCAAGTCAGCCATATTGCATGGGGGACATTGTGCTGGTTGTCTTGTATAGGTGACTTCCAAGTCAGCCATATTGCATGGGGGACATTGTGCTGGTTGTGTTGTATAGGTGACTTCCAAATCAGCCATATTGCATGGGGGACATTGTGCTGGTTGTATTGTATAGGTGACTTCCAAGTCAGCCATATTGCATGGGGGACATTGTGCTGGTGGCCATGTCCTCTAGGTGATTTCCAAGTGAGCCATATTGCATGGGGGACATTGTGCTGGTTGTCTTGTATAGGTGACTTCCAAGTCAGCCATTTTGCTTTCGGGACATTGTGCTGGTTGTATTGTATAGGTGACTTCCAAGTCAGCCATATTGCATGGGGGACATTGTGCTGGTTGCCATGTTGTATAGGTGACTTCCAAGTCAGCCATATTGCATGGGGGACATTGTGCTGGTGGCCATGTTCTATAGGTGACTTCCAAGTCAGCCATATTGCATGCGGGACATTGTGCTGGTTGTGTTGTATAGGTGACTTCCAAGTCAGCCATATTGCATGGGGGACATTGTGCTGGTTGTATTGTATAGGTGACTTCCAAGTCAGCCATATTGCATGGGGGACATTGTGCTGGTTGTATTGTATAGGTAACTTCCAAGTCAGCCATATTGCATGGGGGACATTGTGCTGGTTGTCTTGTATAGGTGACATCCAAGTCAGCCATATTGCTTGGGGGACATTGTGCTGGTTGCCATTTTCTATAGGTGACTTCCAATTCAGCCATATTGCATGGGGGACATTGTGCTGGTTGTATTGTATAGGTGACTTCCAAGTCAGCCATATTGCATGGGGGACATTGTGCTGGTTGTATGTATAGGTGACTTCCAAGTCAGCCATATTGCATGGGGGACATTGTGCTGGTTGCCATGTCCTATAGGTGACTTCCAAGTCAGCCATATTGCATGGGGGACATTGTGCTGGTTGTCTTGTATAGGTGAATTCCAAGTCAGCCATATTGCTTGGGGGACATTGTGCTGGTTGTGTTGTATAGGTGACTTCCAAATCAGCCATATTGCATGGGGGACATTGTGCTGGTTGTATTGTATAGGTGACTTCCAAGTCAGCCATATTGCATGGGGGACATTGTGCTGGTGGCCATGTCCTATAGGTGACTTCCAAGTGAGCCATATTGCATGGGGGACATTGTGCTGGTTGTCTTGTATAGGTGACTTCCAAGTCAGCCATATTGCTTTCGGGACATTGTGCTGGTTGTATTGTATAGGTGACTTCCAAGTCAGTCATATTGCATGGGGGACATTGTGCTGGTTGCCATGTTGTATAGGTGACTTCCAAGTCAGCCATATTGCATGGGGGACATTGTGCTGGTGGCCATGTTCTATAGGTGACTTCCAAGTCAGCCATATTGCATGGGGGACATTGTGCTGGTTGTTTTGTATAGGTGACTTCCAAGTCAGCCATATTGCATGGGGGACATTGTGCTGGTTGTATTGTATAGGTGACTTCCAAGTCAGCCATATTGCATGGGGGACATTGTGCTGGTTGTATTGTATAGGTGACTTCCAAGTCAGCCATATTGCATGGGGGACATTGTGCTGGTTGTCTTGTATAGGTGACTTCCAAGTCAGCCATATTGCTTGGTGGACATTGTGCTGGTTGCCATTTTCTATAGGTGACTTCCAATTCAGCCATATTGCATGGGGGACATTGTGCTGGTTGTATTGTATAGGTGACTTCCAAGTCAGCCATATTGCATGGGGGACATTGTGCTGGTTGTATGTATAGGTGACTTCCAAGTCAGCCATATTGCATGGGGGACATTGTGCTGGTTGCCATGTCCTATAGGTGACTTCCAAGTCAGCCATATTGCATGGGGGACATTGTGCTGGTTGTCTTGTATAGGTGACTTCCAAGTCAGCCATATTGCTTGGGGGACATTGTGCTGGTTGCCATGTTCTATAGGTGACTTCCAAGTCAGCCATATTGCTTGGGGGACATTGTGCTGGTGGCCATGTTCTATAGGTGACTTCCAAGTCAGCCATATTGCTTGGGGGACATTGTGCTGGTTGCCATGTTGTAAAGGTGACTTCCAAGTCAGCCATATTGCATGGGGGACATTGTGCTGGTGGCCATGTTCTATAGGTGACTTCCAAGTCAGCCATATTGCATGGGGGACATTGTGCTGGTTGTCTTGTATAGGTGACTTCCAAGTCAGCCATATTGCATGGGGGACATTTTGCTGGTGGCCATGTTCTATAGGTGACTTCCAAGTCAGCCATATTGCTTGGGGGACATTGTGCTGGTTGTATTGTATAGGTGACTTCCAAGTCAGCCATATTGCATGGGGGACATTGTGCTGGTTGCAATGTTGTATAGGTGACTTCCAAGTGAGCCATATTGCTTGGGGGACATTGTGCTGGTTGTGTTGTATAGGTGACTTCCAAGTCAGCCATATTGCATGGGGGACATTGTGCTGGTTGTCTTGTATAGGTGACTTCCAAGTCAGCCGTGTTGCATGGGGGACATTGTGCTGGTGGCCATGTTGTATAGGTGACTTCCAAGTCAGCCATATTGCTTGGGGGACATTGTGCTGGTTGCCATGTTGTATAGGTGACTTCCAAGTCAGCCATATTGCATGGGGGACATTGTGCTGGTGGCCATATTCTATAGGTGACTTCCAAGTCAGCCATATTGCTTGGAGGACATTGTGCTGGTTGTCTTGTATAGGTGACTTCCAAGTCAGCCATATTGCATGGGGGACATTGTGCTGGTTGTCTTGTATAGGTGACTTCCAAGTCAGCCATATTGCTTGGCGGACATTGTGCTGGTTGTCTTGTATAGGTGACTTCCAAGTCAGCCATATTACATGGGGGAAATTGTGCTGGTTGCCATGTTGTATAGGTGACTTCCAAGTCAGCCATATTGCATGGGGGACATTGTGCTGGTTGCCATTTTGTATAGGTGACTTTCAAGTGAGCCATATTGCATGGGGGACATTGTGCTGGTTGTGTTGTATAGGTGACTTCCAAGTCAGCCATATTGCATGGGGGACATTGTGCTGGTTGTGTTGTATAGGTGACTTCCAAGTTAGCCATATTGCATGGGGGACATTGTGCTGGTTGTATTGTATAGGTGACTTCCAAGTCAGCCATATTGCATGGGGGACATTGTGCTGGTTGTATTGTATAGGTGACTTCCAAGTGAGCCATATTGCATGGGGGACATTGTGCTGGTGGCCATGTTCTATAGGTGACTTCCAAGTCAGCCATATTGCATGGGGGACATTTGTGCTGGTTGTGTTGTTTAGGTGACTTCCAAGTCAGCCATATTGCATGGGGGACATTGTGCTGGTTGTGTTGTATAGGTGACTTCCAAGTCAGCCATATTGCATGGGGGACATTGTGCTGGTTGTATTGTATAGGTGACTTCCAAGTCAGCCATATTGCATGGGGGACATTGTGCTGGTTGTATTGTATAGGTGACTTCCAAGTCAGCCATATTGCATGGGGGACATTTTGCTGGTTGTCTTGTATAGGTGACTTCCAAGTCAGCCATATTGCTTGGGGGACATTGTGCTGGTTGCCATTTTCTATAGGTGACTTCCAATTCAGCCATATTGCATGGGGGACATTGTGCTGGATGTATTTTATAGGTGACTTCCAAGTCAGCCATATTGCATGGGGGACATTGTGCTGGTTGTATGTATAGGTGACTTCCAAGTCAGCCATATTGCATGGGGGACATTGTGCTGGTTGCCATGTCCTATAGGTGACTTCCAAGTCAGCCATATTGCTTGGGGGACATTGTGCTGGTTGTGTTGTATAGGTGTCTTCCAAGTCAGCCATATTGCTTGGGGGACATTGTGCTGGTTGTCTTGTATAGGTGACTTCCAAGTCAGTCGTGTTGCATGGGGGACATTGTGCTGGTGGCCATGTTCTATAGGTGACTTCCAAGTCAGCCATATTGCATGGGGGACATTGTGCTGGTTGCCATGTTGTATAGGTGACTTCCAAGTGAGCCATATTGCTTGGGGGACATTGTGCTGGTTGCCATGTTGTATAGGTGACTTCCAAGTCAGCCATATTGCATGGGGGACATTGTGCTGGTGGCCATATTCTATAGGTGACTTCCAAGTCAGCCATATTGCTTGGAGGACATTGTGCTGGTTGTCTTGTATAGGTGACTTCCAAGTAAGCCATATTGCATGGGGGACATTGTGCTGGTTGTCTTGTATAGGTGACTTCCAAGTCAGCCATATTGCTTGGCGGACATTGTGCTGGTTGTCTTGTATAGGTGACTTCCAAGTCAGCCATATTACATGGGGGAAATTGTGCTGGTTGCCATGTTGTATAGGTGACTTCCAAGTCAGCCATATTGCATGGGGGACATTGTGCTGGTTGCCATTTTGTATAGGTGACTTTCAAGTGAGCCATATTGCATGGGGGACATTTTGCTGGTGGCCATGTTCTATAGGTGACTTCCAAGTCAGCCATATTGCTTGGGGGACATTGTGCTGGTTGTATTGTATAGGTGACTTCCAAGTCAGCCATATTGCATGGGGGACATTGTGCTGGTTGCAATGTTGTATAGGTGACTTCCAAGTGAGCCATATTGCTTGGGGGACATTGTGCTGGTTGTGTTGTATAGGTGACTTCCAAGTCAGCCATATTGCATGGGGGACATTGTGCTGGTTGTCTTGTATAGGTGACTTCCAAGTCAGCCGTGTTGCATGGGGGACATTGTGCTGGTGGCCATGTTGTATAGGTGACTTCCAAGTCAGCCATATTGCTTGGGGGACATTGTGCTGGTTGCCATGTTGTATAGGTGACTTCCAAGTCAGCCATATTGCATGGGGGACATTGTGCTGGTGGCCATATTCTATAGGTGACTTCCAAGTCAGCCATATTGCTTGGAGGACATTGTGCTGGTTGTCTTGTATAGGTGACTTCCAAGTCAGCCATATTGCATGGGGGACATTGTGCTGGTTGTCTTGTATAGGTGACTTCCAAGTCAGCCATATTGCTTGGCGGACATTGTGCTGGTTGTCTTGTATAGGTGACTTCCAAGTCAGCCATATTACATGGGGGAAATTGTGCTGGTTGCCATGTTGTATAGGTGACTTCCAAGTCAGCCATATTGCATGGGGGACATTGTGCTGGTTGCCATTTTGTATAGGTGACTTTCAAGTGAGCCATATTGCATGGGGGACATTGTGCTGGTTGTGTTGTATAGGTGACTTCCAAGTCAGCCATATTGCATGGGGGACATTGTGCTGGTTGTGTTGTATAGGTGACTTCCAAGTTAGCCATATTGCATGGGGGACATTGTGCTGGTTGTATTGTATAGGTGACTTCCAAGTCAGCCATATTGCATGGGGGACATTGTGCTGGTTGTATTGTATAGGTGACTTCCAAGTGAGCCATATTGCATGGGGGACATTGTGCTGGTGGCCATGTTCTATAGGTGACTTCCAAGTCAGCCATATTGCATGGGGGACATTTGTGCTGGTTGTGTTGTTTAGGTGACTTCCAAGTCAGCCATATTGCATGGGGGACATTGTGCTGGTTGTGTTGTATAGGTGACTTCCAAGTCAGCCATATTGCATGGGGGACATTGTGCTGGTTGTATTGTATAGGTGACTTCCAAGTCAGCCATATTGCATGGGGGACATTGTGCTGGTTGTATTGTATAGGTGACTTCCAAGTCAGCCATATTGCATGGGGGACATTTTGCTGGTTGTCTTGTATAGGTGACTTCCAAGTCAGCCATATTGCTTGGGGGACATTGTGCTGGTTGCCATTTTCTATAGGTGACTTCCAATTCAGCCATATTGCATGGGGGACATTGTGCTGGATGTATTTTATAGGTGACTTCCAAGTCAGCCATATTGCATGGGGGACATTGTGCTGGTTGTATGTATAGGTGACTTCCAAGTCAGCCATATTGCATGGGGGACATTGTGCTGGTTGCCATGTCCTATAGGTGACTTCCAAGTCAGCCATATTGCTTGGGGGACATTGTGCTGGTTGTGTTGTATAGGTGTCTTCCAAGTCAGCCATTTTGCTTGGGGGACATTGTGCTGGTTGTCTTGTATAGGTGACTTCCAAGTCAGTCGTGTTGCATGGGGGACATTGTGCTGGTGGCCATGTTCTATAGGTGACTTCCAAGTCAGCCATATTGCATGGGGGACATTGTGCTGGTTGCCATGTTGTATAGGTGACTTCCAAGTGAGCCATATTGCTTGGGGGACATTGTGCTGGTTGCCATGTTGTATAGGTGACTTCCAAGTCAGCCATATTGCATGGGGGACATTGTGCTGGTGGCCATATTCTATAGGTGACTTCCAAGTCAGCCATATTGCTTGGAGGACATTGTGCTGGTTGTCTTGTATAGGTGACTTCCAAGTAAGCCATATTGCATGGGGGACATTGTGCTGGTTGTCTTGTATAGGTGACTTCCAAGTCAGCCATATTGCTTGGCGGACATTGTGCTGGTTGTCTTGTATAGGTGACTTCCAAGTCAGCCATATTACATGGGGGAAATTGTGCTGGTTGCCATGTTGTATAGGTGACTTCCAAGTCAGCCATATTGCATGGGGGACATTGTGCTGGTTGCCATTTTGTATAGGTGACTTTCAAGTGAGCCATATTGCATGGGGGACATTGTGCTGGTTGTGTTGTATAGGTGACTTCCAAGTCAGCCATATTGCATGGGGGACATTGTGCTGGTTGTGTTGTATAGGTGACTTCCAAGTTAGCCATATTGCATGGGGGACATTGTGCTGGTTGTATTGTATAGGTGACTTCCAAGTCAGCCATATTGCATGGGGGACATTGTGCTGGTTGTATTGTATAGGTGACTTCCAAGTGAGCCATATTGCATGGGGGACATTGTGCTGGTGGCCATGTTCTATAGGTGACTTCCAAGTCAGCCATATTGCATGGGGGACATTTGTGCTGGTTGTGTTGTTTAGGTGACTTCCAAGTCAGCCATATTGCATGGGGGACATTGTGCTGGTTGCCATGTTGTATAGGTGACTTCCAAGTCAGCCATATTGCATGGGGGACATTGTGCTGGTGGCCATGTTCTATAGGTGACTTCCAAGTCAGCCATATTGCATGGGGGACATTGTGCTGGTTGTCTTGTATAGGTGACTTCCAATTCAGCCATATTGCATGGGGGACATTGTGCTGGTGGCCATGTTGTATAGGTGACTTCCAAGTGAGCCATATTGCTTGGGGGACATTGTGCTGGTTGTGTTGTATAGGTGACTTCCAAGTCAGCCATATTGCATGGGGGACATTGTGCTGGTCGTCTTGTATAGGTGACTTCCAAGTCAGCCGTGTTGCATGGGGGACATTGTGCTGGTGGCCATGTTGTATAGGTGACTTCCAAGTCAGCCATATTGCTTGGGGGACATTGTGCTGGTGGCCATGTTCTATAGGTGACTTCCAAGTCAGCCATATTGCATGGGGGACATTGTGCTGGTTGCCATGTTGTATAGGTGACTTACAAGTCAGCCATATTGCATGGGGGACATTGTGCTGGTTGCCATGTCCTATAGGTGACTTCCAAGTCAGCCATATTGCATGGGGGAAATTGTGCTGGTTGTCTTGTATAGGTGACTTTTAAGTCAGCCATATTGCTTGGGGGACATTGTGCTGGTTGCCATGTTCTATAGGTGACTTCCAAGTCAGCCATATTGCTTGGGGGACATTGTGCTGGTTGCCATGTTGTATAGGTGACTTCCAAGTCAGCCATATTGCTTGGAGGACATTGTGCTGGTTGCCATGTTGTATAGGTGACTTCCAAGTCAGCCATATTGCATGGGGGACATTGTGCTGGTGGCCATGTTCTATAGGTGACTTCCAAGTCAGCCATATTGCATGGGGGACATTGTGCTGGTTGTCTTGTATAGGTGACTTCCAAGTCAGCCATATTGCATGGGGGACATTGTGCTGGTTGTGTTGTATAGGTGACTTCCAAATCAGCCATATTGCATGGGGGACATTGTGCTGGTTGTATTGTATAGGTGACTTCCAAGTCAGCCATATTGCATGGGGGACATTGTGCTGGTGGCCATGTCCTCTAGGTGATTTCCAAGTGAGCCATATTGCATGGGGGACATTGTGCTGGTTGTCTTGTATAGGTGACTTCCAAGTCAGCCATATTGCTTTCGGGAGATTGTGCTGGTTGTATTGTATAGGTGACTTCCAAGTCAGCCATATTGCATGGGGGACATTGTGCTGGTTGCCATGTTGTATAGGTGACTTCCAAGTCAGCCATATTGCATGGGGGACATTGTGCTGGTGGCCATGTTCTATAGGTGACTTCCAAGTCAGCCATATTGCATGGGGGACATTGTGCTGGTTGTGTTGTATAGGTGACTTCCAAGTCAGCCATATTGCATGGGGGACATTGTGCTGGTTGTATTGTATAGGTGACTTCCAAGTCAGCCATATTGCATGGGGGACATTGTGCTGGTTGTATTGTATAGGTAACTTCCAAGTCAGCCATATTGCATGGGGGACATTGTGCTGGTTGTCTTGTATAGGTGACATCCAAGTCAGCCATATTGCTTGGGGGACATTGTGCTGGTTGCCATTTTCTATAGGTGACTTCCAATTCAGCCATATTGCATGGGGGACATTGTGCTGGTTGTATTGTATAGGTGACTTCCAAGTCAGCCATATTGCATGGGGGACATTGTGCTGGTTGTATGTATAGGTGACTTCCAAGTCAGCCATATTGCATGGGGGACATTGTGCTGGTTGCCATGTCCTATAGGTGACTTCCAAGTCAGCCATATTGCATGGGGGACATTGTGCTGGTTGTCTTGTATAGGTGAATTCCAAGTCAGCCATATTGCTTGGGGGACATTGTGCTGGATGTGTTGTATAGGTGACTTCCAAATCAGCCATATTGCATGGGGGACATTGTGCTGGTTGTATTGTATAGGTGACTTCCAAGTCAGCCATATTGCATGGGGGACATTGTGCTGGTGGCCATGTCCTATAGGTGACTTCCAAGTGAGCCATATTGCATGGGGGACATTGTGCTGGTTGTCTTGTATAGGTGACTTCCAAGTCAGCCATATTGCTTTCGGGACATTGTGCTGGTTGTATTGTATAGGTGACTTCCAAGTCAGTCATATTGCATGGGGGACATTGTGCTGGTTGCCATGTTGTATAGGTGACTTCCAAGTCAGCCATATTGCATGGGGGACATTGTGCTGGTGGCCATGTTCTATAGGTGACTTCCAAGTCAGCCATATTGCATGGGGGACATTGTGCTGGTTGTTTTGTATAGGTGACTTCCAAGTCAGCCATATTGCATGGGGGACATTGTGCTGGTTGTATTGTATAGGTGACTTCCAAGTCAGCCATATTGCATGGGGGACATTGTGCTGGTTGTATTGTATAGGTGACTTCCAAGTCAGCCATATTGCATGGGGGACATTGTGCTGGTTGTCTTGTATAGGTGACTTCCAAGTCAGCCATATTGCTTGGTGGACATTGTGCTGGTTGCCATTTTCTATAGGTGACTTCCAATTCAGCCATATTGCATGGGGGACATTGTGCTGGTTGTATTGTATAGGTGACTTCCAAGTCAGCCATATTGCATGGGGGACATTGTGCTGGTTGTATGTATAGGTGACTTCCAAGTCAGCCATATTGCATGGGGGACATTGTGCTGGTTGCCATGTCCTATAGGTGACTTCCAAGTCAGCCATATTGCATGGGGGACATTGTGCTGGTTGTCTTGTATAGGTGACTTCCAAGTCAGCCATATTGCTTGGGGGACATTGTGCTGGTTGCCATGTTCTATAGGTGACTTCCAAGTCAGCCATATTGCTTGGGGGACATTGTGCTGGTGGCCATGTTCTATAGGTGACTTCCAAGTCAGCCATATTGCTTGGGGGACATTGTGCTGGTTGCCATGTTGTAAAGGTGACTTCCAAGTCAGCCATATTGCATGGGGGACATTGTGCTGGTGGCCATGTTCTATAGGTGACTTCCAAGTCAGCCATATTGCATGGGGGACATTGTGCTGGTTGTCTTGTATAGGTGACTTCCAAGTCAGCCATATTGCATGGGGGACATTTTGCTGGTGGCCATGTTCTATAGGTGACTTCCAAGTCAGCCATATTGCTTGGGGGACATTGTGCTGGTTGTATTGTATAGGTGACTTCCAAGTCAGCCATATTGCATGGGGGACATTGTGCTGGTTGCAATGTTGTATAGGTGACTTCCAAGTGAGCCATATTGCTTGGGGGACATTGTGCTGGTTGTGTTGTATAGGTGACTTCCAAGTCAGCCATATTGCATGGGGGACATTGTGCTGGTTGTCTTGTATAGGTGACTTCCAAGTCAGCCGTGTTGCATGGGGGACATTGTGCTGGTGGCCATGTTGTATAGGTGACTTCCAAGTCAGCCATATTGCTTGGGGGACATTGTGCTGGTTGTATTGTATAGGTGACTTCCAAGTCAGCCATATTGCATGGGGGACATTGTGCTGGTTGTATTGTATAGGTGACTTCCAAGTCAGCCATATTGCATGGGGGACATTGTGCTGGTTGTCTTGTATAGGTGACTTCCAAGTCAGCCATATTGCTTGGTGGACATTGTGCTGGTTGCCATTTTCTATAGGTGACTTCCAATTCAGCCATATTGCATGGGGGACATTGTGCTGGTTGTATTGTATAGGTGACTTCCAAGTCAGCCATATTGCATGGGGGACATTGTGCTGGTTGTATGTATAGGTGACTTCCAAGTCAGCCATATTGCATGGGGGACATTGTGCTGGTTGCCATGTCCTATAGGTGACTTCCAAGTCAGCAATATTGCATGGGGGACATTGTGCTGGTTGTCTTGTATAGGTGACTTCCAAGTCAGCCATATTGCTTGGGGGACATTGTGCTGGTTGCCATGTTCTATAGGTGACTTCCAAGTCAGCCATATTGCTTGGGGGACATTGTGCTGGTGGCCATGTTCTATAGGTGACTTCCAAGTCAGCCATATTGCTTGGGGGACATTGTGCTGGTTGCCATGTTGTAAAGGTGACTTCCAAGTCAGCCATATTGCATGGGGGACATTGTGCTGGTGGCCATGTTCTATAGGTGACTTCCAAGTCAGCCATATTGCATGGGGGACATTGTGCTGGTTGTCTTGTATAGGTGACTTCCAAGTCAGCCATATTGCATGGGGGACATTTTGCTGGTGGCCATGTTCTATAGGTGACTTCCAAGTCAGCCATATTGCTTGGGGGACATTGTGCTGGTTGTATTGTATAGGTGACTTCCAAGTCAGCCATATTGCATGGGGGACATTGTGCTGGTTGCAATGTTGTATAGGTGACTTCCAAGTGAGCCATATTGCTTGGGGGACATTGTGCTGGTTGTGTTGTATAGGTGACTTCCAAGTCAGCCATATTGCATGGGGGACATTGTGCTGGTTGTCTTGTATAGGTGACTTCCAAGTCAGCCGTGTTGCATGGGGGACATTGTGCTGGTGGCCATGTTGTATAGGTGACTTCCAAGTCAGCCATATTGCTTGGGGGACATTGTGCTGGTTGCCATGTTGTATAGGTGACTTCCAAGTCAGCCATATTGCATGGGGGACATTGTGCTGGTGGCCATATTCTATAGGTGACTTCCAAGTCAGCCATATTGCTTGGAGGACATTGTGCTGGTTGTCTTGTATAGGTGACTTCCAAGTCAGCCATATTGCATGGGGGACATTGTGCTGGTTGTCTTGTATAGGTGACTTCCAAGTCAGCCATATTGCTTGGCGGACATTGTGCTGGTTGTCTTGTATAGGTGACTTCCAAGTCAGCCATATTACATGGGGGAAATTGTGCTGGTTGCCATGTTGTATAGGTGACTTCCAAGTCAGCCATATTGCATGGGGGACATTGTGCTGGTTGCCATTTTGTATAGGTGACTTTCAAGTGAGCCATATTGCATGGGGGACATTGTGCTGGTTGTGTTGTATAGGTGACTTCCAAGTCAGCCATATTGCATGGGGGACATTGTGCTGGTTGTGTTGTATAGGTGACTTCCAAGTTAGCCATATTGCATGGGGGACATTGTGCTGGTTGTATTGTATAGGTGACTTCCAAGTCAGCCATATTGCATGGGGGACATTGTGCTGGTTGTATTGTATAGGTGACTTCCAAGTGAGCCATATTGCATGGGGGACATTGTGCTGGTGGCCATGTTCTATAGGTGACTTCCAAGTCAGCCATATTGCATGGGGGACATTTGTGCTGGTTGTGTTGTTTAGGTGACTTCCAAGTCAGCCATATTGCATGGGGGACATTGTGCTGGTTGTGTTGTATAGGTGACTTCCAAGTCAGCCATATTGCATGGGGGACATTGTGCTGGTTGTATTGTATAGGTGACTTCCAAGTCAGCCATATTGCATGGGGGACATTGTGCTGGTTGTATTGTATAGTTGACTTCCAAGTCAGCCATATTGCATGGGGGACATTTTGCTGGTTGTCTTGTATAGGTGACTTCCAAGTCAGCCATATTGCTTGGGGGACATTGTGCTGGTTGCCATTTTCTATAGGTGACTTCCAATTCAGCCATATTGCATGGGGGACATTGTGCTGGATGTATTTTATAGGTGACTTCCAAGTCAGCCATATTGCATGGGGGACATTGTGCTGGTTGTATGTATAGGTGACTTCCAAGTCAGCCATATTGCATGGGGGACATTGTGCTGGTTGCCATGTCCTATAGGTGACTTCCAAGTCAGCCATATTGCTTGGGGGACATTGTGCTGGTTGTGTTGTATAGGTGTCTTCCAAGTCAGCCATATTGCTTGGGGGACATTGTGCTGGTTGTCTTGTATAGGTGACTTCCAAGTCAGTCGTGTTGCATGGGGGACATTGTGCTGGTGGCCATGTTCTATAGGTGACTTCCAAGTCAGCCATATTGCATGGGGGACATTGTGCTGGTTGCCATGTTGTATAGGTGACTTCCAAGTGAGCCATATTGCTTGGGGGACATTGTGCTGGTTGCCATGTTGTATAGGTGACTTCCAAGTCAGCCATATTGCATGGGGGACATTGTGCTGGTGGCCATATTCTATAGGTGACTTCCAAGTCAGCCATATTGCTTGGAGGACATTGTGCTGGTTGTCTTGTATAGGTGACTTCCAAGTAAGCCATATTGCATGGGGGACATTGTGCTGGTTGTCTTGTATAGGTGACTTCCAAGTCAGCCATATTGCTTGGCGGACATTGTGCTGGTTGTCTTGTATAGGTGACTTCCAAGTCAGCCATATTACATGGGGGAAATTGTGCTGGTTGCCATGTTGTATAGGTGACTTCCAAGTCAGCCATATTGCATGGGGGACATTGTGCTGGTTGCCATTTTGTATAGGTGACTTTCAAGTGAGCCATATTGCATGGGGGACATTGTGCTGGTTGTGTTGTATAGGTGACTTCCAAGTCAGCCATATTGCATGGGGGACATTGTGCTGGTTGTGTTGTATAGGTGACTTCCAAGTTAGCCATATTGCATGGGGGACATTGTGCTGGTTGTATTGTATAGGTGACTTCCAAGTCAGCCATATTGCATGGGGGACATTGTGCTGGTTGTATTGTATAGGTGACTTCCAAGTGAGCCATATTGCATGGGGGACATTGTGCTGGTGGCCATGTTCTATAGGTGACTTCCAAGTCAGCCATATTGCATGGGGGACATTTGTGCTGGTTGTGTTGTTTAGGTGACTTCCAAGTCAGCCATATTGCATGGGGGACATTGTGCTGGTTGCCATGTTGTATAGGTGACTTCCAAGTCAGCCATATTGCATGGGGGACATTGTGCTGGTGGCCATGTTCTATAGGTGACTTCCAAGTCAGCCATATTGCATGGGGGACATTGTGCTGGTTGTCTTGTATAGGTGACTTCCAATTCAGCCATATTGCATGGGGGACATTGTGCTGGTGGCCATGTTGTATAGGTGACTTCCAAGTGAGCCATATTGCTTGGGGGACATTGTGCTGGTTGTGTTGTATAGGTGACTTCCAAGTCAGCCATATTGCATGGGGGACATTGTGCTGGTCGTCTTGTATAGGTGACTTCCAAGTCAGCCGTGTTGCATGGGGGACATTGTGCTGGTGGCCATGTTGTATAGGTGACTTCCAAGTCAGCCATATTGCTTGGGGGACATTGTGCTGGTGGCCATGTTCTATAGGTGACTTCCAAGTCAGCCATATTGCATGGGGGACATTGTGCTGGTTGCCATGTTGTATAGGTGACTTACAAGTCAGCCATATTGCATGGGGGACATTGTGCTGGTTGCCATGTCCTATAGGTGACTTCCAAGTCAGCCATATTGCATGGGGGAAATTGTGCTGGTTGTCTTGTATAGGTGACTTTTAAGTCAGCCATATTGCTTAGGGGACATTGTGCTGGTTGCCATGTTCTATAGGTGACTTCCAAGTCAGCCATATTGCTTGGGGGACATTGTGCTGGTTGCCATGTTGTATAGGTGACTTCCAAGTCAGCCATATTGCTTGGAGGACATTGTGCTGGTTGCCATGTTGTATAGGTGACTTCCAAGTCAGCCATATTGCATGGGGGACATTGTGCTGGTGGCCATGTTCTATAGGTGACTTCCAAGTCAGCCATATTGCATGGGGGACATTGTGCTGGTTGTCTTGTATAGGTGACTTCCAAGTCAGCCATATTGCATGGGGGACATTGTGCTGGTTGTGTTGTATAGGTGACTTCCAAATCAGCCATATTGCATGGGGGACATTGTGCTGGTTGTATTGTATAGGTGACTTCCAAGTCAGCCATATTGCATGGGGGACATTGTGCTGGTGGCCATGTCCTCTAGGTGATTTCCAAGTGAGCCATATTGCATGGGGGACATTGTGCTGGTTGTCTTGTATAGGTGACTTCCAAGTCAGCCATATTGCTTTCGGGACATTGTGCTGGTTGTATTGTATAGGTGACTTCCAAGTCAGCCATATTGCATGGGGGACATTGTGCTGGTTGCCATGTTGTATAGGTGACTTCCAAGTCAGCCATATTGCATGGGGGACATTGTGCTGGTGGCCATGTTCTATAGGTGACTTCCAAGTCAGCCATATTGCATGGGGGACATTGTGCTGGTTGTGTTGTATAGGTGACTTCCAAGTCAGCCATATTGCATGGGGGACATTGTGCTGGTTGTATTGTATAGGTGACTTCCAAGTCAGCCATATTGCATGGGGGACATTGTGCTGGTTGTATTGTATAGGTAACTTCCAAGTCAGCCATATTGCATGGGGGACATTGTGCTGGTTGTCTTGTATAGGTGACATCCAAGTCAGCCATATTGCTTGGGGGACATTGTGCTGGTTGCCATTTTCTATAGGTGACTTCCAATTCAGCCATATTGCATGGGGGACATTGTGCTGGTTGTATTGTATAGGTGACTTCCAAGTCAGCCATATTGCATGGGGGACATTGTGCTGGTTGTATGTATAGGTGACTTCCAAGTCAGCCATATTGCATGGGGGACATTGTGCTGGTTGCCATGTCCTATAGGTGACTTCCAAGTCAGCCATATTGCATGGGGGACATTGTGCTGGTTGTCTTGTATAGGTGAATTCCAAGTCAGCCATATTGCTTGGGGGACATTGTGCTGGTTGTGTTGTATAGGTGACTTCCAAATCAGCCATATTGCATGGGGGACATTGTGCTGGTTGTATTGTATAGGTGACTTCCAAGTCAGCCATATTGCATGGGGGACATTGTGCTGGTGGCCATGTCCTATAGGTGACTTCCAAGTGAGCCATATTGCATGGGGGACATTGTGCTGGTTGTCTTGTATAGGTGACTTCCAAGTCAGCCATATTGCTTTCGGGACATTGTGCTGGTTGTATTGTATAGGTGACTTCCAAGTCAGTCATATTGCATTGGGGACATTGTGCTGGTTGCCATGTTGTATAGGTGACTTCCAAGTCAGCCATATTGCATGGGGGACATTGTGCTGGTGGCCATGTTCTATAGGTGACTTCCAAGTCAGCCATATTGCATGGGGGACATTGTGCTGGTTGTTTTGTATAGGTGACTTCCAAGTCAGCCATATTGCATGGGGGACATTGTGCTGGTTGTATTGTATAGGTGACTTCCAAGTCAGCCATATTGCATGGGGGACATTGTGCTGGTTGTATTGTATAGGTGACTTCCAAGTCAGCCATATTGCATGGGGGACATTGTGCTGGTTGTCTTGTATAGGTGACTTCCAAGTCAGCCATATTGCTTGGTGGACATTGTGCTGGTTGCCATTTTCTATAGGTGACTTCCAATTCAGCCATATTGCATGGGGGACATTGTGCTGGTTGTATTGTATAGGTGACTTCCAAGTCAGCCATATTGCATGGGGGACATTGTGCTGGTTGTATGTATAGGTGACTTCCAAGTCAGCCATATTGCATGGGGGACATTGTGCTGGTTGCCATGTCCTATAGGTGACTTCCAAGTCAGCCATATTGCATGGGGGACATTGTGCTGGTTGTCTTGTATAGGTGACTTCCAAGTCAGCCATATTGCTTGGGGGACATTGTGCTGGTTGCCATGTTCTATAGGTGACTTCCAAGTCAGCCATATTGCTTGGGGGACATTGTGCTGGTGGCCATGTTCTATAGGTGACTTCCAAGTCAGCCATATTGCTTGGGGGACATTGTGCTCGTTGCCATGTTGTAAAGGTGACTTCCAAGTCAGCCATATTGCATGGGGGACATTGTGCTGGTGGCCATGTTCTATAGGTGACTTCCAAGTCAGCCATATTGCATGGGGGACATTGTGCTGGTTGTCTTGTATAGGTGACTTCCAAGTCAGCCATATTGCATGGGGGACATTTTGCTGGTGGCCATGTTCTATAGGTGACTTCCAAGTCAGCCATATTGCTTGGGGGACATTGTGCTGGTTGTATTGTATAGGTGACTTCCAAGTCAGCCATATTGCATGGGGGACATTGTGCTGGTTGCAATGTTGTATAGGTGACTTCCAAGTGAGCCATATTGCTTGGGGGACATTGTGCTGGTTGTGTTGTATAGGTGACTTCCAAGTCAGCCATATTGCATGGGGGACATTGTGCTGGTTGTCTTGTATAGGTGACTTCCAAGTCAGCCGTGTTGCATGGGGGACATTGTGCTGGTGGCCATATTCTATAGGTGACTTCCAAGTCAGCCATATTGCTTGGAGGACATTGTGCTGGTTGTCTTGTATAGGTGACTTCCAAGTCAGCCATATTGCATGGGGGACATTGTGCTGGTTGTCTTGTATAGGTGACTTCCAAGTCAGCCATATTGCTTGGCGGACATTGTGCTGGTTGTCTTGTATAGGTGACTTCCAAGTCAGCCATATTACATGGGGGAAATTGTGCTGGTTGCCATGTTGTATAGGTGACTTCCAAGTCAGCCATATTGCATGGGGGACATTGTGCTGGTTGCCATTTTGTATAGGTGACTTTCAAGTGAGCCATATTGCATGGGGGACATTGTGCTGGTTGTGTTGTATAGGTGACTTCCAAGTCAGCCATATTGCATGGGGGACATTGTGCTGGTTGTGTTGTATAGGTGACTTCCAAGTTAGCCATATTGCATGGGGGACATTGTGCTGGTTGTATTGTATAGGTGACTTCCAAGTCAGCCATATTGCATGGGGGACATTGTGCTGGTTGTATTGTATAGGTGACTTCCAAGTGAGCCATATTGCATGGGGGACATTGTGCTGGTGGCCATGTTCTATAGGTGACTTCCAAGTCAGCCATATTGCATGGGGGACATTTGTGCTGGTTGTGTTGTTTAGGTGACTTCCAAGTCAGCCATATTGCATGGGGGACATTGTGCTGGTTGTGTTGTATAGGTGACTTCCAAGTCAGCCATATTGCATGGGGGACATTGTGCTGGTTGTATTGTATAGGTGACTTCCAAGTCAGCCATATTGCATGGGGGACATTGTGCTGGTTGTATTGTATAGGTGACTTCCAAGTCAGCCATATTGCATGGGGGACATTTTGCTGGTTGTCTTGTATAGGTGACTTCCAAGTCAGCCATATTGCTTGGGGGACATTGTGCTGGTTGCCATTTTCTATAGGTGACTTCCAATTCAGCCATATTGCATGGGGGACATTGTGCTGGATGTATTTTATAGGTGACTTCCAAGTCAGCCATATTGCATGGGGGACATTGTGCTGGTTGTATGTATAGGTGACTTCCAAGTCAGCCATATTGCATGGGGGACATTGTGCTGGTTGCCATGTCCTATAGGTGACTTCCAAGTCAGCCATATTGCTTGGGGGACATTGTGCTGGTTGTGTTGTATAGGTGTCTTCCAAGTCAGCCATATTGCTTGGGGGACATTGTGCTGGTTGTCTTGTATAGGTGACTTCCAAGTCAGTCGTGTTGCATGGGGGACATTGTGCTGGTGGCCATGTTCTATAGGTGACTTCCAAGTCAGCCATATTGCATGGGGGACATTGTGCTGGTTGCCATGTTGTATAGGTGACTTCCAAGTGAGCCATATTGCTTGGGGGACATTGTGCTGGTTGCCATGTTGTATAGGTGACTTCCAAGTCAGCCATATTGCATGGGGGACATTGTGCTGGTGGCCATATTCTATAGGTGACTTCCAAGTCAGCCATATTGCTTGGAGGACATTGTGCTGGTTGTCTTGTATAGGTGACTTCCAAGTAAGCCATATTGCATGGGGGACATTGTGCTGGTTGTCTTGTATAGGTGACTTCCAAGTCAGCCATATTGCTTGGCGGACATTGTGCTGGTTGTCTTGTATAGGTGACTTCCAAGTCAGCCATATTACATGGGGGAAATTGTGCTGGTTGCCATGTTGTATAGGTGACTTCCAAGTCAGCCATATTGCATGGGGGACATTGTGCTGGTTGCCATTTTGTATAGGTGACTTTCAAGTGAGCCATATTGCATGGGGGACATTGTGCTGGTTGTGTTGTATAGGTGACTTCCAAGTCAGCCATATTGCATGGGGGACATTGTGCTGGTTGTATTGTATAGGTGACTTCCAAGTTAGCCATATTGCATGGGGGACATTGTGCTGGTTGTATTGTATAGGTGACTTCCAAGTCAGCCATATTGCATGGGGGACATTGTGCTGGTTGTATTGTATAGGTGACTTCCAAGTGAGCCATATTGCATGGGGGACATTGTGCTGGTGGCCATGTTCTATAGGTGACTTCCAAGTCAGCCATATTGCATGGGGGACATTTGTGCTGGTTGTGTTGTTTAGGTGACTTCCAAGTCAGCCATATTGCATGGGGGACATTGTGCTGGTTGTGTTGTATAGGTGACTTCTAAGTCAGCCATATTGCATGGGGGACATTGTGCTGGTTGTATTGTATAGGTGACTTCCAAGTCAGCCATATTGCATGGGGGACATTGTGCTGGTTGTATTGTATAGGTGACTTCCAAGTCAGCCATATTGCATGGGGGACATTTTGCTGGTTGTCTTGTATAGGTGACTTCCAAGTCAGCCATATTGCTTGGGGGACATTGTGCTGGTTGCCATTTTCTATAGGTGACTTCCAATTCAGCCATATTGCATGGGGGACATTGTGCTGGATGTATTTTATAGGTGACTTCCAAGTCAGCCATATTGCATGGGGGACATTGTGCTGGTTGTATGTATAGGTGACTTCCAAGTCAGCCATATTGCATGGGGGACATGGTGCTGGTTGCCATGTCCTATAGGTGACTTCCAAGTCAGCCATATTGCATGGGGGACATTGTGCTGGTTGTCTTGTATAGGTGAGTTCCAAGTCAGCCATATTGCTTGGGGGACATTGTGCTGGTTGCCATGTTCTATAGGTGACTTCCAAGTCAGCCATATTGCTTGGGGGACATTGTGCTGGTGGCCATGTTCTATAGGTGACTTCCAAGTCAGCCATATTGCTTGGGGGACATTGTGCTGGTTGCCATGTTGTATAGGTGACTTCCAAGTCAGCCATATTGCATGGGGGACATTGTGCTGGTGGCCATGTTCTATAGGTGACTTCCAAGTCAGCCATATTGCATGGGGGACATTGTGCTGGTTGTCTTGTATAGGTGACTTCCAATTCAGCCATATTGCATGGGGGACATTGTGCTGGTGGCCATGTTCTATAGGTGACTTCCAAGTCAGCCATATTGCTTGGGGGACATTGTGCTGGTTGTATTGTATAGGTGACTTCCAAGTCAGCCATATTGCATGGGGGACATTGTGCTGGTTGCCATGTTGTATAGGTGACTTCCAAGTGAGCCATATTGCTTGGGGGACATTGTGCTGGTTGTGTTGTATAGGTGACTTCCAAGTCAGCCATATTGCATGGGGGACATTGTGCTGGTCGTCTTGTATAGGTGACTTCCAAGTCAGCCGTGTTGCATGGGGGACATTGTGCTGGTGGCCATGTTGTATAGGTGACTTCCAAGTCAGCCATATTGCTTGGGGGACATTGTGCTGGTGGCCATGTTCTATAGGTGACTTCCAAGTCAGCCATATTGCATGGGGGACATTGTGCTGGTTGCCATGTTGTATAGGTGACTTACAAGTCAGCCATATTGCATGGGGGACATTGTGCTGGTTGCCATGTCCTATAGGTGACTTCCAAGTCAGCCATATTGCATGGGGGAAATTGTGCTGGTTGTCTTGTATAGGTGACTTTTAAGTCAGCCATATTGCTTGGGGGACATTGTGCTGGTTGCCATGTTCTATAGGTGACTTCCAAGTCTGCCATATTGCTTGGGGGACATTGTGCTGGTTGCCATGTTGTATAGGTGACTTCCAAGTCAGCCATATTGCTTGGAGGACATTGTGCTGGTTGCCATGTTGTATAGGTGACTTCCAAGTCAGCCATATTGCATGGGGGACATTGTGCTGGTGGCCATGTTCTATAGGTGACTTCCAAGTCAGCCATATTGCATGGGGGACATTGTGCTGGTTGTCTTGTATAGGTGACTTCCAAGTCAGCCATATTGCATGGGGGACATTGTGCTGGTTGTGTTGTATAGGTGACTTCCAAATCAGCCATATTGCATGGGGGACATTGTGCTGGTTGTATTGTATAGGTGACTTCCAAGTCAGCCATATTGCATGGGGGACATTGTGCTGGTGGCCATGTCCTATAGGTGATTTCCAAGTGAGCCATATTGCATGGGGGACATTGTGCTGGTTGTCTTGTATAGGTGACTTCCAAGTCAGCCATATTGCTTTCGGGACATTGTGCTGGTTGTATTGTATAGGTGACTTCCAAGTCAGCCATATTGCATGGGGGACATTGTGCTGGTTGCCATGTTGTATAGGTGACTTCCAAGTCAGCCATATTGCATGGGGAACATTGTGCTGGTGGCCATGTTCTATAGGTGACTTCCAAGTCAGCCATATTGCATGGGGGACATTGTGCTGGTTGTGTTGTATAGGTGACTTCCAAGTCAGCCATATTGCATGGGGGACATTGTGCTGGTTGTATTGTATAGGTGACTTCCAAGTCAGCCATATTGCATGGGGGACATTGTGCTGGTTGTATTGTATAGGTAACTTCCAAGTCAGCCATATTGCATGGGGGACATTGTGCTGGTTGTCTTGTATAGGTGACATCCAAGTCAGCCATATTGCTTGGGGGACATTGTGCTGGTTGCCATTTTCTATAGGTGACTTCCAATTCAGCCATATTGCATGGGGGACATTGTGCTGGTTGTATTGTATAGGTGACTTCCAAGTCAGCCATATTGCATGGGGGACATTGTGCTGGTTGTATGTATAGGTGACTTCCAAGTCAGCCATATTGCATGGGGGACATTGTGCTGGTTGCCATGTCCTATAGGTGACTTCCAAGTCAGCCATATTGCATGGGGGACATTGTGCTGGTTGTCTTGTATAGGTGAATTCCAAGTCAGCCATATTGCTTGGGGGACATTGTGCTGGTTGTGTTGTATAGGTGACTTCCAAATCAGCCATATTGCATGGGGGACATTGTGCTGGTTGTATTGTATAGGTGACTTCCAAGTCAGCCATATTGCATGGGGGACATTGTGCTGGTGGCCATGTCCTATAGGTGACTTCCAAGTGAGCCATATTGCATGGGGGACATTGTGCTGGTTGTCTTGTATAGGTGACTTCCAAGTCAGCCATATTGCTTTCGGGACATTGTGCTGGTTGTATTGTATAGGTGACTTCCAAGTCAGCCATATTGCATGGGGGACATTGTGCTGGTTGCCATGTTGTATAGGTGACTTCCAAGTCAGCCATATTGCATGGGGGACATTGTGCTGGTGGCCATGTTCTATAGGTGACTTCCAAGTCAGCCATATTGCATGGGGGACATTGTGCTGGTTGTGTTGTATAGGTGACTTCCAAGTCAGCCATATTGCATGGGGGACATTGTGCTGGTTGTATTGTATAGGTGACTTCCAAGTCAGCCATATTGCATGGGGGACATTGTGCTGGTTGTATTGTATAGGTGACTTCCAAGTCAGCCATATTGCATGGGGGACATTGTGCTGGTTGTCTTGTATAGGTGACTTCCAAGTCAGCCATATTGCTTGGTGGACATTGTGCTGGTTGCCATTTTCTATAGGTGACTTCCAATTCAGCCATATTGCATGGGGGACATTGTGCTGGTTGTATTGTATAGGTGACTTCCAAGTCAGCCATATTGCATGGGGGACATTGTGCTGGTTGTATGTATAGGTGACTTCCAAGTCAGCCATATTGCATGGGGGACATTGTGCTGGTTGCCATGTTGTATAGGTGACATCCAAGTCAGCCATATTGCATGGGGGACATTGTGCTGGTGGCCATGTTCTATAGGTGACTTCCAAGTCAGCCATATTGCATGGGGGACATTGTGCTGGTTGTCTTGTATAGGTGACTTCCAAGTCAGCCATATTGCATGGGGGACATTGTGCTGGTTGTGTTGTATAGGTGACTTCCAAATCAGCCATATTGCATGGGGGACATTGTGCTGGTTGTATTGTATAGGTGACTTCCAAGTCAGCCATATTGCATGGGGGACATTGTGCTGGTGGCCATGTCCTATAGGTGATTTCCAAGTGAGCCATATTGCATGGGGGACATTGTGCTGGTTGTCTTGTATAGGTGACTTCCAAGTCAGCCATATTGCTTTCGGGACATTGTGCTGGTTGTATTGTATAGGTGACTTCCAAGTCAGCCATATTGCATGGGGGACATTGTGCTGGTTGCCATGTTGTATAGGTGACTTCCAAGTCAGCCATATTGCATGGGGAACATTGTGCTGGTGGCCATGTTCTATAGGTGACTTCCAAGTCAGCCATATTGCATGGGGGACATTGTGCTGGTTGTGTTGTATAGGTGACTTCCAAGTCAGCCATATTGCATGGGGGACATTGTGCTGGTTGTATTGTATAGGTGACTTCCAAGTCAGCCATATTGCATGGGGGACATTGTGCTGGTTGTATTGTATAGGTAACTTCCAAGTCAGCCATATTGCATGGGGGACATTGTGCTGGTTGTCTTGTATAGGTGACATCCAAGTCAGCCATATTGCTTGGGGGACATTGTGCTGGTTGCCATTTTCTATAGGTGACTTCCAATTCAGCCATATTGCATGGGGGACATTGTGCTGGTTGTATTGTATAGGTGACTTCCAAGTCAGCCATATTGCATGGGGGACATTGTGCTGGTTGTATGTATAGGTGACTTCCAAGTCAGCCATATTGCATGGGGGACATTGTGCTGGTTGCCATGTCCTATAGGTGACTTCCAAGTCAGCCATATTGCATGGGGGACATTGTGCTGGTTGTCTTGTATAGGTGAATTCCAAGTCAGCCATATTGCTTGGGGGACATTGTGCTGGTTGTGTTGTATAGGTGACTTCCAAATCAGCCATATTGCATGGGGGACATTGTGCTGGTTGTATTGTATAGGTGACTTCCAAGTCAGCCATATTGCATGGGGGACATTGTGCTGGTGGCCATGTCCTATAGGTGACTTCCAAGTGAGCCATATTGCATGGGGGACATTGTGCTGGTTGTCTTGTATAGGTGACTTCCAAGTCAGCCATATTGCTTTCGGGACATTGTGCTGGTTGTATTGTATAGGTGACTTCCAAGTCAGCCATATTGCATGGGGGACATTGTGCTGGTTGCCATGTTGTATAGGTGACTTCCAAGTCAGCCATATTGCATGGGGGACATTGTGCTGGTGGCCATGTTCTATAGGTGACTTCCAAGTCAGCCATATTGCATGGGGGACATTGTGCTGGTTGTGTTGTATAGGTGACTTCCAAGTCAGCCATATTGCATGGGGGACATTGTGCTGGTTGTATTGTATAGGTGACTTCCAAGTCAGCCATATTGCATGGGGGACATTGTGCTGGTTGTATTGTATAGGTGACTTCCAAGTCAGCCATATTGCTTGGGGGACATTGTGCTGGTGGCCATGTTCTATAGGTGACTTCCAAGTCAGCCATATTGCATGGGGGACATTGTGCTGGTTGTCTTGTATAGGTGACTTCCAAGTCAGCCATATTGCATGGGGGACATTTTGCTGGTGGCCATGTTCTATAGGTGACTTCCAAGTCAGCCATATTGCTTGGGGGACATTGTGCTGGTTGTATTGTATAGGTGACTTCCAAGTCAGCCATATTGCATGGGGGACATTGTGCTGGTTGCAATGTTGTATAGGTGACTTCCAAGTGAGCCATATTGCTTGGGGGACATTGTGCTGGTTGTGTTGTATAGGTGACTTCCAAGTCAGCCATATTGCATGGGGGACATTGTGCTGGTTGTCTTGTATAGGTGACTTCCAAGTCAGCCGTGTTGCATGGGGGACATTGTGCTGGTGGCCATGTTGTATAGGTGACTTCCAAGTCAGCCATATTGCTTGGGGGACATTGTGCTGGTGGCCATGTTCTATAGGTGACTTCCAAGTCAGCCATATTGCATGGGGGACATTGTGCTGGTTGCCATGTTGTATTGGTGACTTACAAGTCAGCCATATTGCATCGGGGACATTGTGCTGGTTGCCATGTCCTATAGGTGACTTCCAAGTCAGCCATATTGCATGGGGGAAATTGTGCTGGTTGTCTTGTATAGGTGACTTTTAAGTCAGCCATATTGCTTGAGGGACATTGTGCTGGTTGCCATGTTCTATAGGTGACTTCCAAGTCAGCCATATTGCTTGGGGGACATTGTGCTGGTTGCCATGTTGTATAGGTGACTTCCAAGTCAGCCATATTGCTTGGAGGACATTGTGCTGGTTGCCATGTTGTATAGGTGACTTCCAAGTCAGCCATATTGCATGGGGGACATTGTGCTGGTGGCCATGTTCTATAGGTGACTTCCAAGTCAGCCATATTGCATGGGGTACATTGTGCTGGTTGTCTTGTATAGGTGACTTCCAAGTCAGCCATATTGCATGGGGGACATTGTGCTGGTTGTGTTGTATAGGTGACTTCCAAATCAGCCATATTGCATGGGGGACATTGTGCTGGTTGTATTGTATAGGTGACTTCCAAGTCAGCCATATTGCATGGGGGACATTGTGCTGGTGGCCATGTCCTATAGGTGACTTCCAAGTGAGCCATATTGCATGGGGGACATTGTGCTGGTTGTCTTGTATAGGTGACTTCCAAGTCAGCCATATTGCATGGGGGACATTGTGCTGGTTGCCATGTTGTATAGGTGACTTCCAAGTCAGCCATATTGCATGGGGGACATTGTGCTGGTGGCCATGTTCTATAGGTGACTTCCAAGTCAGCCATATTGCATTTGGGACATTGTGCTGGTTGTCTTGTATAGGTGACTTCCAAGTCAGCCATATTGCATGGGAGATATTGTGCTGGTTGTGTTGTATAGGTGACTTCCAAGTCAGCCATATTGCATGGGGGACATTGTGCTGGTTGTATTGTATAGGTGACTTCCAAGTCAGCCATATTGCATGGGGGACATTGTGCTGGTTGTATTGTATAGGTGACTTCCAAGTCAGCCATATTGCATGGAGGACATTGTGCTGGTGGCCATGTCCTATAGGTGACTTCCAAGTCAGCCATATTGCATGGGGGACATTGTGCTGGTTGTCTTGTATAGGTGACTTCCAAGTCAGCCATATTGCTTGGGGGACATTGTGCTGGTTGTATTGTATAGGTGACTTCCAAGTCAGCCATATTGCATGGGGGACATTGTGCTGGTTGCCATGTTGTATAGGTGACTTCCAAGTCAGCCATATTGCATGGGGGACGTTGTGCTGGTGGCCATGTTCTATAGGTGACTTCCCAGTCAGCCATATTGCATTTGGGACATTGTGCTGGTTGTCTTGTATAGGTGACTTCCAAGTCAGCCATATTGCTTGGGGGACATTGTGCTGGTTGCCATGTCCTATAGGTGACTTCCAAGTCAGCCATATTGCATGGGGAACATTGTGCTGGTTGTCTTGTATAGGTGACTTCCAAGTCAGCCATATTGCATGGGGGACATTGTGCTGGTTGCCATGTTGTATAGGTGACTTCCAAGTCAGCCATATTGCATGGGGGACATTGTGCTGGTTGCCATGTTGTAGAGGTGACTTCCAAGTGAGCCATATTGCTTGGGGGACATTGTGCTGGTTGTGTTGTATAAGTGACTTACAAGTCAGCCATATTGCATGGGGGACATTGTGCTGGTTGTCTTGTATAGGTGACTTCCAAGTCAGCCGTGTTGCATGGGGGACATTGTGCTGGTGGCCATGTTCTATAGGTGACTTCCAAGTCAGCCATATTGCATGGGGGACATTGTGCTGGTTGCCATGTTGTATAGGTGACTTCCAAGTCAGCCATATTGCTTGGGGGACATTGTGCTGGTTGCCATGTCCTATAGGTGACTTGCAAGTCAGCCATATTGCATGGGGGACATTGTGCTGGTTGTGTTGTATAGGTGACTTCCAAATCAGCCATATTGCATGGGGGACATTGTGCTGGTTGTATTGTATAGGTGACTTCCAAGTCAGCCATATTGCATGGGGGACATTGTGCTGGTGGCCATGTCCTATAGGTGACTTCCAAGTGAGCCATATTGCATGGGGGACATTGTGCTGGTTGTCTTGTATAGGTTACTTCCAAGTCAGCCATATTGCTTGGGGGACTTTGTGCTGGTTGCCATGTTGTATAGGTGACTTCCAAGTCAGCCATATTGCATGGGGGACATTGTGCTGGTGGCCATGTTCTATAGGTGACTTCCAAGTCAGCCATATTGCATTTGGGACATTGTGCTGGTTGTCTTGTATAGGTGACTTCCAAGTCAGCCATATTGCATGGGGGACATTGTGCTGGTTGTGTTGTATAGGTGACTTCCAAATCAGCCATATTGCATGGGGGACATTGTGCTGGTTGTATTGTATAGGTGACTTCCAAGTCAGCCATATTGCATGGGGGATATTGTGCTGGTTGTATTGTATAGGTGACTTCCAAGTCAGCCATATTGCATGGGGGACATTGTGCTGGTGGCCATGTCCTATAGGTGACTTCCAAGTCAGCCATATTGCATGGGGGACATTGTGCTGGTTGTCTTGTATAGGTGACTTCCAAGTCAGCCATATTGCTTGGGGGACATTGTGCTGGTTGTATTGTATAGGTGACTTCCAAGTCAGCCATATTGCATGGGGGACATTGTGCTGGTTGCCATGTTGTATAGGTGACTTCCAAGTCAGCCATACTGCATGGGGGACATTGTGCTGGTGGCCATGTTCTATAGGTGACTTCCAAGTCAGCCATATTGCATTTGGGACATTGTGCTGGTTGTCTTGTATAGGTGACTTCCAAGTCAGCCATATTGCTTGGGGGACATTGTGCTGGTTGCCATGTCCTATAGGTGACTTCCAAGTCAGCCATATTGCATGGGGGACATTGTGCTGGTTGTCTTGTATAGGTGACTTCCAAGTCAGCCATATTGCATGGGGGACATTGTGCTGGTTGCCATGTTGAATAGGTGACTTCCAAGTCAGCCATATTGCATGGGGGACATTGTGCTGGTTGCCATGTGATATAGGTGACTTCCAAGTGAGCCATATTGCTTGGGGGACATTGTGCTGGTTGTGTTGTAAAGGTGACTTCCAAGTCAGCCATATTGCATTGGGGACATTGCGCTGGTTGTCTTGTATAGGTGACTTCCAAGTCAGCCGTGTTGCATGAGGGACATTGTGCTGGTGGCCATGTTCTATAGGTGACTTCCAAGTCAGCCATATTGCATGAGGGACATTGTGCTGGTTGCCATGTTGTATAGGTGACTTCCAAGTCAGCCATATTGCTTGGGGGACATTGTGCTGGTTGCCATGTTCTATAGGTGACTTCCAAGTGAGCCATATTGCTTGGGGGACATTGTGCTGGTTGCCATGTTGTATAGGTGACTTCCAAGTCAGCCATATTGCATGGGGGACATTGTGCTGGTGGCCATGTTCTATAGGTGACTTCCAAGTCAGCCATATTGCATGGGGGACATTGTGCTGGTTGTCTTGTATAGGTGACTTCCAAGTCAGCCATATTGCATGGGGGACATTGTGCTGGTTGCCATGTTGTATAGGTGACTTCCAAGTCAGCCATATTGCATGGGGGACATTGTGCTGGTTGTGTTGTATAGGTGACTTCCAAGTCAGCCATATTGCATGGGGGACATTGTGCTGGTTGTGTTGTATAGGTGACTTCCAAGTCAGCCATATTGCATGGGGGTCATTGTGCTGGTTGTATTGTATAGGTGACTTCCAAGTCAGCCATATTGCATGGGGGACATTGTGCTGGTTGTATTGTATAGGTGACTTCCAAGTGAGCCATATTGCTTGGGGGACATTGTGCTGGTGGCCATGTTCTATAGGTGACTTCTAAGTCAGCCATATTGCATGGGGGACATTTTGCTGGTTGCCATGTCCTATAGGTGACTTCCAAGTCAGCCATATTGCATGGGGGACATTGTGCTGGTGGCCATGTTGTAAAGGTGACTTCCAAGTCAGCCATATTGCATGGGGGACATTGTGCTGGTTGCCATGTTGTATAGGTGACTTCCAAGTCAGCCATATTGCATGGGGGACATTGTGCTGGTTGCCATGTTGTATAGGTGACTTACAAGTCAGCCATATTGCATGGGGGACATTGTGCTGGTTGCCATGTCCTATAGGTGACTTCCAAGTCAGCCATATTGCATGGGGGAAATTGTGCTGGTTGTCTTGTATAGGTGACTTTTAAGTCAGCAATATTGCTTGGGGGACATTGTGCTGGTTGCCATGTTCTATAGGTGACTTGCAAGTCAGCCATATTGCTTGGGGGACATTGTGCTGGTTGCCATGTTGTATAGGTGACTTCCAAGTCAGCCATATTGCTTGGGGGACATTGTGCTGGTTGCCATGTTGTATAGGTGACTTCCAAGTCAGCCATATTGCATGGGGGACATTGTGCTGGTGGCCATGTTCTATAGGTGACTTCCATGTCAGCCATATTGCATTTGGGACATTGTGCTGGTTGTCTTGTATAGGTGACTTCCAAGTCAGCCATATTGCATGGGGGACATTGTGCTGGTTGTGTTGTATAGGTGACTTCCAAATCAGCCATATTGCATGGGGGACATTGTGCTGGTTGTATTGTATAGGTGACTTCCAAGTCAGCCATATTGCATGGGGGACATTGTGCTGGTTGTATTGTATAGGTGACTTCCAAGTCAGCCATATTGCATGGGGGACATTGTGCTGTTGGCCATGTCGTATAGGTGACTTCCAAGTCAGCCATATTGCATGGGGGACATTGTGCTGGTTGTCTTGTATAGGTGACTTCCAAGTCAGCCATATTGCTTGGGGGACATTGTGCTGGTTGTATTGTATAGGTGACTTACAAGTCAGCCATATTGCATGGGGGACATTGTGCTGGTTGCCATGTTGTATAGGTGACTTCCAAGTCAGCCATATTGCATGGGGGACATTGTGCTGGTGGCCATGTTCTATAGGTGACTTCCAAGTCAGCCATATTGCATTTGGGACATTGTGCTGGTTGTATTGTATAGGTGACTTCCAAGTCAGCCATATTGCATGGGGGACATTGTGCTGGTTGTATTGTATAGATGACTTCCAAGTGAGCCATATTGCTTGGGGGACATTGTGCTGGTGGCCATGTTCTATAGGTGACTTCCAAGTCAGCCATATTGCATGGGGGACATTGTGCTGGTTGCATTGTCCTATAGGTGACTTCCAATTCAGCCATATTGCATGGGGGACATTGTGCTGGTGGCCATGTTCTATAGGTGACTTCCAAGTCAGCCATATTGCATGGGGGACATTGTGCTGGTTGTCTTGTATAGGTGACTTCCAAGTCAGCCATATTGCATGGGGGACATTGTGCTGGTGGCCATGTTCTATAGGTGACTTCCAAGTCAGCCATATTGCTTGGGGGACAATGTGCTGGTTGTATTGTATAGGTGACTTCCAATTCAGCCATATTGCATGGGGGACATTGTGCTGGTTGCCATGCTGTATAGGTGACTTCCAAGTCAGCCATATTGCATGGGGGACATTGTGCTGGTTGTCTTGTATAGGTGACTTCCAAGTCAGCCATATTGCATGGGGGACATTGTGCTGGTTGCCATGTTGTATAGGTGACTTCCAAGTCAGGCATATTGCATGGGGGACATTGTGCTGGTTGCCATGTTGTATAGGTGACTTCCAAGTGAGCCATATTGCTTGGGGGACATTGTGCTGGTTGTGTTGTATAGGTGACTTCCAAGTCAGCCATATTGCATGGGGGACATTGTGCTGGTTGTCTTGTATAGGTGACTTCCAAGTCAGCCGTGTTGCATGGGGGACATTGTGCTGGTGGCCATGTTCTATAGGTGACTTTCAAGTCAGCCATATTGCATTTGGGACATTGTGCTGGTTGTCTTGTATAGGTGACTTCCAAGTCAGCCATATTGCATGGGGGACATTGTGCTGGTTGTGTTGTATAGGTGACTTCCAAATCAGCCATATTGCATGGGGGACATTGTGCTGGTTGTATTGTATAGGTGACTTCCAAGTCAGCCATATTGCATGGGGGACATTGTGCTGTTGGCCATGTCGTATAGGTGACTTCCAAGTCAGCCATATTGCATGGGGGACATTGTGCTGGTTGTCTTGTATAGGTGACTTCCAAGTCAGCCATATTGCTTGGGGGACATTGTGCTGGTTGTATTGTATAGGTGACTTCCAAGTCAGCCATATTGCATGGGGGACATTGTGCTGGTTGCCATGTTGTATAGGTGACTTCCAAGTCAGCCATATTGCATGGGGGACATTGTGCTGGTGGCCATGTTCTATAGGTGACTTCCAAGTCAGCCATATTGCTTGGAGGACATTGTGCTGGTTGCCATGTTGTATAGGTGACTTCCAAGTCAGCCATATTGCATGGGGGACATTGTGCTGGTGGCCATGTTCTATAGGTGACTTCCAAGTCAGCCATATTGCATGGGGGACATTGTGCTGGTTGTCTTGTATAGGTGACTTCCAAGTCAGCCATATTGCATGGGGGACATTGTGCTGGTTGTGTTGTATAGGTGACTTCCAAATCAGCCATATTGCATGGGGGACATTGTGCTGGTTGTATTGTATAGGTGACTTCCAAGTCAGCCATATTGCATGGGGGACATTGTGCTGGTGGCCATGTCTTATAGGTGACTTCCAAGTGAGCCATATTGCATGGGGGACATTGTGCTGGTTGTCTTGTATAGGTGACTTCCAAGTCAGCCATATTGCTTTCGGGACATTGTGCTGGTTGTATTGTATAGGTGACTTCCAAGTCAGCCATATTGCATGGGGGACATTGTGCTGGTTGCCATGTTGTATAGGTGACTTCCAAGTCAGCCATATTGCATTGGGGACATTGTGCTGGTGGCCATGTTCTATAGGTGACTTCCAAGTCAGCCATATTGCATTTGGGACATTGTGCTGGTTGTCTTGTATAGGTGACTTCCAAGTCAGCCATTTTGCATGGGAGATATTGTGCTGGTTGTGTTGTATAGGTGACTTCCAAGTCAGCCATATTGCATGGGGGACATTGTGCTGGTTGCCATGTTGTATAGGTGACTTCCAATTCAGCCATATTGCATGGGGGACATTGTGCTGGTTGCCATGCTGTATAGGTGACTTCCAAGTCAGCCATATTGCATGGGGGACATTGTGCTGGTTGTCTTGTATAGGTGACTTCCAAGTCAGCCATATTGCATGGGGGACATTGTGCTGGTTGCCATGTTGTATAGGTGACTTCCAAGTCAGGCATATTGCATGGGGGACATTGTGCTGGTTGCCATGTTGTATAGGTGACTTCCAAGTGAGCCATATTGCTTGGGGGACATTGTGCTGGTTGTGTTGTATAGGTGACTTCCAAGTCAGCCATATTGCATGGGGGACATTGTGCTGGTTGTCTTGTATAGGTGACTTCCAAGTCAGCCGTGTTGCATGGGGGACATTGTGCTGGTGGCCATGTTCTATAGGTGACTTTCAAGTCAGCCATATTGCATTTGGGACATTGTGCTGGTTGTCTTGTATAGGTGACTTCCAAGTCAGCCATATTGCATGGGGGACATTGTGCTGGTTGTGTTGTATAGGTGACTTCCAAATCAGCCATATTGCATGGGGGACATTGTGCTGGTTGTATTGTATAGGTGACTTCCAAGTCAGCCATATTGCATGGGGGACATTGTGCTGTTGGCCATGTCGTATAGGTGACTTCCAAGTCAGCCATATTGCATGGGGGACATTGTGCTGGTTGTCTTGTATAGGTGACTTCCAAGTCAGCCATATTGCTTGGGGGACATTGTGCTGGTTGTATTGTATAGGTGACTTCCAAGTCAGCCATATTGCATGGGGGACATTGTGCTGGTTGCCATGTTGTATAGGTGACTTCCAAGTCAGCCATATTGCATGGGGGACATTGTGCTGGTGGCCATGTTCTATAGGTGACTTCCAAGTCAGCCATATTGCTTGGAGGACATTGTGCTGGTTGCCATGTTGTATAGGTGACTTCCAAGTCAGCCATATTGCATGGGGGACATTGTGCTGGTGGCCATGTTCTATAGGTGACTTCCAAGTCAGCCATATTGCATGGGGGACATTGTGCTGGTTGTCTTGTATAGGTGACTTCCAAGTCAGCCATATTGCATGGGGGACATTGTGCTGGTTGTGTTGTATAGGTGACTTCCAAATCAGCCATATTGCATGGGGGACATTGTGCTGGTTGTATTGTATAGGTGACTTCCAAGTCAGCCATATTGCATGGGGGACATTGTGCTGGTGGCCATGTCTTATAGGTGACTTCCAAGTGAGCCATATTGCATGGGGGACATTGTGCTGGTTGTCTTGTATAGGTGACTTCCAAGTCAGCCATATTGCTTTCGGGACATTGTGCTGGTTGTATTGTATAGGTGACTTCCAAGTCAGCCATATTGCATGGGGGACATTGTGCTGGTTGCCATGTTGTATAGGTGACTTCCAAGTCAGCCATATTGCATTGGGGACATTGTGCTGGTGGCCATGTTCTATAGGTGACTTCCAAGTCAGCCATATTGCATTTGGGACATTGTGCTGGTTGTCTTGTATAGGTGACTTCCAAGTCAGCCATTTTGCATGGGAGATATTGTGCTGGTTGTGTTGTATAGGTGACTTCCAAGTCAGCCATATTGCATGGGGGACATTGTGCTGGTTGTATTGTATAGGTGACTTCCAAGTCAGCCATATTGCATGGGGGACATTGTGCTGGTTGTATTGTATAGGTGACTTCCAAGTCAGCCATATTGCATGGGGGACATTGTGCTGGTGGCCATGTCCTATAGGTGACTTCCAAGTCAGCCATATTGCATGGGGGACATTGTGCTGGTTGTCTTGTATAGGTGACTTCCAAGTCAGCCATATTGCTTGGGGGACATTGTGCTGGTTGTATTGTATAGGTGACTTCCAAGTCAGCCATATTGCATGGGGGACATTGTGCTGGTTGCCATGTTGTATAGGTGACTTCCAAGTCAGCCATATTGCATGGGGGACGTTGTGCTGGTGGCCATGTTCTATAGGTGACTTCCAAGTCAGCCATATTGCATTTGGGACATTGTGCTGGTTGTTTTGTATAGGTGACTTCCAAGTCAGCCATATTGCTTGGGGGACATTGTGCTGGTTGCCATGTCCTATAGGTGACTTCCAAGTCAGCCATATTGCATGGGGAACATTGTGCTGGTTGTCTTGTATAGGTGACTTCCAAGTCAGCCATTTTGCATGGGAGATATTGTGCTGGTTGTGTTGTATAGGTGACTTCCAAGTCAGCCATATTGCATGGGGGACATTGTGCTGGTTGTATTGTATAGGTGACTTCCAAGTCAGCCATATTGCATGGGGGACATTGTGCTGGTTGTATTGTATAGGTGACTTCCAAGTCAGCCATATTGCATGGGGGACATTGTGCTGGTGGCCATGTCCTATAGGTGACTTCCAAGTCAGCCATATTGCATGGGGGACATTGTGCTGGTTGTCTTGTATAGGTGACTTCCAAGTCAGCCATATTGCTTGGGGGACATTGTGCTGGTTGTATTGTATAGGTGACTTCCAAGTCAGCCATATTGCATGGGGGACATTGTGCTGGTTGCCATGTTGTATAGGTGACTTCCAAGTCAGCCATATTGCATGGGGGACGTTGTGCTGGTGGCCATGTTCTATAGGTGACTTCCAAGTCAGCCATATTGCATTTGGGACATTGTGCTGGTTGTTTTGTATAGGTGACTTCCAAGTCAGCCATATTGCTTGGGGGACATTGTGCTGGTTGCCATGTCCTATAGGTGACTTCCAAGTCAGCCATATTGCATGGGGAACATTGTGCTGGTTGTCTTGTATAGGTGACTTCCAAGTCAGCCATATTGCATGGGGGACATTGTGCTGGTTGCCATGTTGTATAGGTGACTTCCAAGTCAGCCATATTGCATGGGGGACATTGTGCTGGTTGCCATGTTGTAGAGGTGACTTCCAAGTGAGCCATATTGCTTGGGGGACATTGTGCTGGTTGTGTTGTATAAGTGACTTACAAGTCAGCCATATTGCATGGGGGACATTGTGCTGGTTGTCTTGTATAGGTGACTTCCAAGTCAGCCGTGTTGCATGGGGGACATTGTGCTGGTGGCCATGTTCTATAGGTGACTTCCAAGTCAGCCATATTGCATGGGGGACATTGTGCTGGTTGCCATGTTGTATAGGTGACTTCCAAGTCAGCCATATTGCTTGGGGGACATTGTGCTGGTTGCCATGTCCTATAGGTGACTTGCAAGTCAGCCATATTGCATGGGGGACATTGTGCTGGTTGTGTTGTATAGGTGACTTCCAAATCAGCCATATTGCATGGGGGACATTGTGCTGGTTGTATTGTATAGGTGACTTCCAAGTCAGCCATATTGCATGGGGGACATTGTGCTGGTGGCCATGTCCTATAGGTGACTTCCAAGTGAGCCATATTGCATGGGGGACATTGTGCTGGTTGTCTTGTATAGGTTACTTCCAAGTCAGCCATATTGCTTGGGGGACTTTGTGCTGGTTGCCATGTTGTATAGGTGACTTCCAAGTCAGCCATATTGCATGGGGGACATTGTGCTGGTGGCCATGTTCTATAGGTGACTTCCAAGTCAGCCATATTGCATTTGGGACATTGTGCTGGTTGTCTTGTATAGGTGACTTCCAAGTCAGCCATATTGCATGGGGGACATTGTGCTGGTTGTGTTGTATAGGTGACTTCCAAATCAGCCATATTGCATGGGGGACATTGTGCTGGTTGTCTTGTATAGGTGACTTCCAAGTCAGCCGTGTTGCATGGGGGACATTGTGCTGGTGGCCATGTTGTATAGGTGACTTCCAAGTCAGCCATATTGCTTGGGGGACATTGTGCTGGTGGCCATGTTCTATAGGTGACTTCCAAGTCAGCCATATTGCATGGGGGACATTGTGCTGGTTGCCATGTTGTATTGGTGACTTACAAGTCAGCCATATTGCATCGGGGACATTGTGCTGGTTGCCATGTCCTATAGGTGACTTCCAAGTCAGCCATATTGCATGGGGGAAATTGTGCTGGTTGTCTTGTATAGGTGACTTTTAAGTCAGCCATATTGCTTGGGGGACATTGTGCTGGTTGCCATGTTCTATAGGTGACTTCCAAGTCAGCCATATTGCTTGGGGGACATTGTGCTGGTTGCCATGTTGTATAGGTGACTTCCAAGTCAGCCATATTGCTTGGAGGACATTGTGCTGGTTGCCATGTTGTATAGGTGACTTCCAAGTCAGCCATATTGCATGGGGGACATTGTGCTGGTGGCCATGTTCTATAGGTGACTTCCAAGTCAGCCATATTGCATGGGGGACATTCTGCTGGTTGTCTTGTATAGGTGACTTCCAAGTCAGCCATATTGCATGGGGGACATTGTGCTGGTTGTGTTGTATAGGTGACTTCCAAATCAGCCATATTGCATGGGGGACATTGTGCTGGTTGTATTGTATAGGTGACTTCCAAGTCAGCCATATTGCATGGGGGACATTGTGCTGGTGGCCATGTCCTATAGGTGACTTCCAAGTGAGCCATATTGCATGGGGGACATTGTGCTGGTTGTCTTGTATAGGTGACTTCCAAGTCAGCCATATTGCTTTCGGGACATTGTGCTGGTTGTATTGTATAGGTGACTTCCAAGTCAGCCATATTGCATGGGGGACATTGTGCTGGTGGCCATGTTCTATAGGTGACTTCCAAGTCAGCCATATTGCATTTGGGACATTGTGCTGGTTGTCTTGTATAGGTGACTTCCAAGTCAGCCATATTGCATGGGAGATATTGTGCTGGTTGTGTTGTATAGGTGACTTCCAAGTCAGCCATATTGCATGGGGGACATTGTGCTGGTTGTATTGTATAGGTGACTTCCAAGTCAGCCATATTGCATGGGGGACATTGTGCTGGTTGTATTGTATAGGTGACTTCCAAGTCAGCCATATTGCATGGGGGACATTGTGCTGGTGGCCATGTCCTATAGGTGACTTCCAAGTCAGCCATATTGCATGGGGGACATTGTGCTGGTTGTCTTGTATAGGTGACTTCCAAGTCAGCCATATTGCTTGGGGGACATTGTGCTGGTTGTATTGTATAGGTGACTTCCAAGTCAGCCATATTGCATGGGGGACATTGTGCTGGTTGCCATGTTGTATAGGTGACTTCCAAGTCAGCCATATTGCATGGGGGACGTTGTGCTGGTGGCCATGTTCTATAGGTGACTTCCAAGTCAGCCATATTGCATTTGGGACATTGTGCTGGTTGTCTTGTATAGGTGACTTCCAAGTCAGCCATATTGCTTGGGGGACATTGTGCTGGTTGCCATATCCTATAGGTGACTTCCAAGTCAGCCATATTGCATGGGGAACATTGTGCTGGTTGTCTTGTATAGGTGACTTCCAAGTCAGCCATATTGCATGGGGGACATTGTGCTGGTTGCCATGTTGTATAGGTGACTTCCAAGTCAGCCATATTGCATGGGGGACATTGTGCTGGTTGCCATGTTGTAGAGGTGACTTCCAAGTGAGCCATATTGCTTGGGGGACATTGTGCTGGTTGTGTTGTATAAGTGACTTACAAGTCAGCCATATTGCATGGGGGACATTGTGCTGGTTGTCTTGTATAGGTGACTTCCAAGTCAGCCGTGTTGCATGGGGGACATTGTGCTGGTGGCCATGTTCTATAGGTGACTTCCAAGTCAGCCATATTGCATGGGGGACATTGTGCTGGTTGCCATGTTGTATAGGTGACTTCCAAGTCAGCCATATTGCTTGGGGGACATTGTGCTGGTTGCCATGTCCTATAGGTGACTTGCAAGTCAGCCATATTGCATGGGGGACATTGTGCTGGTTGTGTTGTATAGGTGACTTCCAAATCAGCCATATTGCATGGGGGACATTGTGCTGGTTGTATTGTATAGGTGACTTCCAAGTCAGCCATATTGCATGGGGGACATTGTGCTGGTGGCCATGTCCTATAGGTGACTTCCAAGTGAGCCATATTGCATGGGGGACATTGTGCTGGTTGTCTTGTATAGGTTACTTCCAAGTCAGCCATATTGCTTGGGGGACTTTGTGCTGGTTGCCATGTTGTATAGGTGACTTCCAAGTCAGCCATATTGCATGGGGGACATTGTGCTGGTGGCCATGTTCTATAGGTGACTTCCAAGTCAGCCATATTGCATTTGGGACATTGTGCTGGTTGTCTTGTATAGGTGACTTCCAAGTCAGCCATATTGCATGGGGGACATTGTGCTGGTTGTGTTGTATAGGTGACTTCCAAATCAGCCATATTGCATGGGGGACATTGTGCTGGTTGTATTGTATAGGTGACTTCCAAGTCAGCCATATTGCATGGGGGATATTGTGCTGGTTGTATTGTATAGGTGACTTCCAAGTCAGCCATATTGCATGGGGGACATTGTGCTGGTGGCCATGTCCTATAGGTGACTTCCAAGTCAGCCATATTGCATGGGGGACATTGTGCTGGTTGTCTTGTATAGGTGACTTCCAAGTCAGCCATATTGCTTGGGGGACATTGTGCTGGTTGTATTGTATAGGTGACTTCCAAGTCAGCCATATTGCATGGGGGACATTGTGCTGGTTGCCATGTTGTATAGGTGACTTCCAAGTCAGCCATACTGCATGGGGGACATTGTGCTGGTGGCCATGTTCTATAGGTGACTTCCAAGTCAGCCATATTGCATTTGGGACATTGTGCTGGTTGTCTTGTATAGGTGACTTCCAAGTCAGCCATATTGCTTGGGGGACATTGTGCTGGTTGCCATGTCCTATAGGTGACTTCCAAGTCAGCCATATTGCATGGGGGACATTGTGCTGGTTGTCTTGTATAGGTGACTTCCAAGTCAGCCATATTGCATGGGGGACATTGTGCTGGTTGCCATGTTGAATAGGTGACTTCCAAGTCAGCCATATTGCATGGGGGACATTGTGCTGGTTGCCATGTGATATAGGTGACTTCCAAGTGAGCCATATTGCTTGGGGGACATTGTGCTGGTTGTGTTGTAAAGGTGACTTCCAAGTCAGCCATATTGCATTGGGGACATTGCGCTGGTTGTCTTGTATAGGTGACTTCCAAGTCAGCCGTGTTGCATGAGGGACATTGTGCTGGTGGCCATGTTCTATAGGTGACTTCCAAGTCAGCCATATTGCATGGGGAACATTGTGCTGGTTGTCTTGTATAGGTGACTTCCAAGTCAGCCATATTGCATGGGGGACATTGTGCTGGTTGCCATGTCCTATAGGTGACTTCCAAGTCAGCCATATTGCATGGGGAACATTGTGCTGGTTGTCTTGTATAGGTGACTTCCAAGTCAGCCATATTGCATGGGGGACATTGTGCTGGTTGCCATGTTGTATAGGTGACTTCCAAGTCAGCCATATTGCATGGGGGACATTGTGCTGGTTGCCATGTTGTAGAGGTGACTTCCAAGTGAGCCATATTGCTTGGCGGACATTGTGCTGGTTGTGTTGTATAAGTGACTTACAAGTCAGCCATATTGCATGGGGGACATTGTGCTGGTTGTCTTGTATAGGTGACTTCCAAGTCAGCCGTGTTGCATGGGGGACATTGTGCTGGTGGCCATGTTCTATAGGTGACTTCCAAGTCAGCCATATTGCATGGGGGACATTGTGCTGGTTGCCATGTTGTATAGGTGACTTCCAAGTCAGCCATATTGCTTGGGGGACATTGTGCTGGTTGCCATGTCCTATAGGTGACTTGCAAGTCAGCCATATTGCATGGGGGACATTGTGCTGGTTGTGTTGTATAGGTGACTTCCAAATCAGCCATATTGCATGGGGGACATTGTGCTGGTTGTATTGTATAGGTGACTTCCAAGTCAGCCATATTGCATGGGGGACATTGTGCTGGTGGCCATGTCCTATAGGTGACTTCCAAGTGAGCCATATTGCATGGGGGACATTGTGCTGGTTGTCTTGTATAGGTTACTTCCAAGTCAGCCATATTGCTTGGGGGACTTTGTGCTGGTTGCCATGTTGTATAGGTGACTTCCAAGTCAGCCATATTGCATGGGGGACATTGTGCTGGTGGCCATGTTCTATAGGTGACTTCCAAGTCAGCCATATTGCATTTGGGACATTGTGCTGGTTGTCTTGTATAGGTGACTTCCAAGTCAGCCATATTGCATGGGGGACATTGTGCTGGTTGTGTTGTATAGGTGACTTCCAAATCAGCCATATTGCATGGGGGACATTGTGCTGGTTGTATTGTATAGGTGACTTCCAAGTCAGCCATATTGCATGGGGGATATTGTGCTGGTTGTATTGTATAGGTGACTTCCAAGTCAGCCATATTGCATGGGGGACATTGTGCTGGTGGCCATGTCCTATAGGTGACTTCCAAGTCAGCCATATTGCTTGGGGGACATTGTGCTGGTTGTCTTGTATAGGTGACTTCCAAGTCAGCCATATTGCTTGGGGGACATTGTGCTGGTTGTATTGTATAGGTGACTTCCAAGTCAGCCATATTGCATGGGGGACATTGTGCTGGTTGCCATGTTGTATAGGTGACTTCCAAGTCAGCCATACTGCATGGGGGACATTGTGCTGGTGGCCATGTTCTATAGGTGACTTCCAAGTCAGCCATATTGCATTTGGGACATTGTGCTGGTTGTCTTGTATAGGTGACTTCCAAGTCAGCCATATTGCTTGGGGGACATTGTGCTGGTTGCCATGTCCTATAGGTGACTTCCAAGTCAGCCATATTGCATGGGGGACATTGTGCTGGTTGTCTTGTATATGTGACTTCCAAGTCAGCCATATTGCATGGGGGACATTGTGCTGGTTGCCATGTTGAATAGGTGACTTCCAAGTCAGCCATATTGCATGGGGGACATTGTGCTGGTTGCCATGTGATATAGGTGACTTCCAAGTGAGCCATATTGCTTGGGGGACATTGTGCTGGTTGTGTTGTAAAGGTGACTTCCAAGTCAGCCATATTGCATTGGGGACATTGCGCTGGTTGTCTTGTATAGGTGACTTCCAAGTCAGCCGTGTTGCATGAGGGACATTGTGCTGGTGGCCATGTTCTATAGGTGACTTCCAAGTCAGCCATATTGCATGAGGGACATTGTGCTGGTTGCCATGTTGTATAGGTGACTTCCAAGTCAGCCATATTGCTTGGGGGACATTGTGCTGGTTGCCATGTTCTATAGGTGACTTCCAAGCGAGCCATATTGCTTGGGGGACATTGTGCTGGTTGCCATGTTGTATAGGTGACTTCCAAGTCAGCCATATTGCATGGGGGACATTGTGCTGGTGGCCATGTTCTATAGGTGACTTCCAAGTCAGCCATATTGCATGGGGGACATTGTGCTGGTTGTCTTGTATAGGTGACTTCCAAGTCAGCCATATTGCATGGGGGACATTGTGCTGGTTGCCATGTTGTATAGGTGACTTCCAAGTCAGCCATATTGCATGGGGGACATTGTGCTGGTTGTGTTGTATAGGTGACTTCCAAGTCAGCCATATTGCATGGGGGACATTGTGCTGGTTGTGTTGTATAGGTGACTTCCAAGTCAGCCATATTGCATGGGGGTCATTGTGCTGGTTGTATTGTATAGGTGACTTCCAAGTCAGCCATATTGCATGGGGGACATTGTGCTGGTTGTATTGTATAGGTGACTTCCAAGTGAGCCATATTGCTTGGGGGACATTGTGCTGGTGGCCATGTTCTATAGGTGACTTCTAAGTCAGCCATATTGCATGGGGGACATTTTGCTGGTTGCCATGTCCTATAGGTGACTTCCAAGTCAGCCATATTGCATGGGGGACATTGTGCTGGTGGCCATGTTGTAAAGGTGACTTCCAAGTCAGCCATATTGCATGGGGGACATTGTGCTGGTTGCCATGTTGTATAGGTGACTTCCAAGTCAGCCATATTGCATGGGGGACATTGTGCTGGTTGCCATGTTGTATAGGTGACTTACAAGTCAGCCATATTGCATGGGGGACATTGTGCTGGTTGCCATGTCCTATAGGTGACTTCCAAGTCAGCCATATTGCATGGGGGAAATTGTGCTGGTTGTCTTGTATAGGTGACTTTTAAGTCAGCAATATTGCTTGGGGGACATTGTGCTGGTTTCCATGTTCTATAGGTGACTTGCAAGTCAGCCATATTGCTTGGGGGACATTGTGCTGGTTGCCATGTTGTATAGGTGACTTCCAAGTCAGCCATATTGCTTGGGGGACATTGTGCTGGTTGCCATGTTGTATAGGTGACTTCCAAGTCAGCCATATTGCATGGGGGACATTGTGCTGGTGGCCATGTTCTATAGGTGACTTCCATGTCAGCCATATTGCATTTGGGACATTGTGCTGGTTGTCTTGTATAGGTGACTTCCAAGTCAGCCATATTGCATGGGGGACATTGTGCTGGTTGTGTTGTATAGGTGACTTCCAAATCAGCCATATTGCATGGGGGACATTGTGCTGGTTGTATTGTATAGGTGACTTCCAAGTCAGCCATATTGCATGGGGGACATTGTGCTGGTTGTATTGTATAGGTGACTTCCAAGTCAGCCATATTGCATGGGGGACATTGTGCTGTTGGCCATGTCGTATAGGTGACTTCCAAGTCAGCCATATTGCATGGGGGACATTGTGCTGGTGGCCATGTTCTATAGGTGACTTCCATGTCAGCCATATTGCTTGGGGGACATTGTGCTGGTTGTATTGTATAGGTGACTTCCAAGTCAGCCATATTGCATGGGGGACATTGTGCTGGTTGTGTTGTATAGGTGACTTCCAAGTCAGCCATACTGCATGGGGGACATTGTGCTGGTGGCCATGTTCTATAGGTGACTTCCAAGTCAGCCATATTGCATTTGGGACATTGTGCTGGTTGTCTTGTATAGGTGACTTCCAAGTCAGCCATATTGCTTGGGGGACATTGTGCTGGTTGCCATGTCCTATAGGTGACTTCCAAGTCAGCCATATTGCATGGGGGACATTGTGCTGGTTGTCTTGTATAGGTGACTTCCAAGTCAGCCATATTGCATGGGGGACATTGTGCTGGTTGCCATGTTGAATAGGTGACTTCCAAGTCAGCCATATTGCATGGGGGACATTGTGCTGGTTGCCATGTGATATAGGTGACTTCCAAGTGAGCCATATTGCTTGGGGGACATTGTGCTGGTTGTGTTGTAAAGGTGACTTCCAAGTCAGCCATATTGCATTGGGGACATTGCGCTGGTTGTCTTGTATAGGTGACTTCCAAGTCAGCCGTGTTGCATGAGGGACATTGTGCTGGTGGCCATGTTCTATAGGTGACTTCCAAGTCAGCCATATTGCATGAGGGACATTGTGCTTGTTGCCATGTTGTATAGGTGACTTCCAAGTCAGCCATATTGCTTGGGGGACATTGTGCTGGTTGCCATGTTCTATAGGTGACTTCCAAGCGAGCCATATTGCTTGGGGGACATTGTGCTGGTTGCCATGTTGTATAGGTGACTTCCAAGTCAGCCATATTGCATGGGGGACATTGTGCTGGTGGCCATGTTCTATAGGTGACTTCCAAGTCAGCCATATTGCATGGGGGACATTGTGCTGGTTGTCTTGTATAGGTGACTTCCAAGTCAGCCATATTGCATGGGGGACATTGTGCTGGTTGCCATGTTGTATAGGTGACTTCCAAGTCAGCCATATTGCATGGGGGACATTGTGCTGGTTGTGTTGTATAGGTGACTTCCAAGTCAGCCATATTGCATGGGGGACATTGTGCTGGTTGTGTTGTATAGGTGACTTCCAAGTCAGCCATATTGCATGGGGGTCATTGTGCTGGTTGTATTGTATAGGTGACTTCCAAGTCAGCCATATTGCATGGGGGACATTGTGCTGGTTGTATTGTATAGGTGACTTCCAAGTGAGCCATATTGCTTGGGGGACATTGTGCTGGTGGCCATGTTCTATAGGTGACTTCTAAGTCAGCCATATTGCATGGGGGACATTTTGCTGGTTGCCATGTCCTATAGGTGACTTCCAAGTCAGCCATATTGCATGGGGGACATTGTGCTGGTGGCCATGTTGTAAAGGTGACTTCCAAGTCAGCCATATTGCATGGGGGACATTGTGCTGGTTGCCATGTTGTATAGGTGACTTCCAAGTCAGCCATATTGCATGGGGGACATTGTGCTGGTTGCCATGTTGTATAGGTGACTTACAAGTCAGCCATATTGCATGGGGGACATTGTGCTGGTTGCCATGTCCTATAGGTGACTTCCAAGTCAGCCATATTGCATGGGGGAAATTGTGCTGGTTGTCTTGTATAGGTGACTTTTAAGTCAGCAATATTGCTTGGGGGACATTGTGCTGGTTGCCATGTTCTATAGGTGACTTGCAAGTCAGCCATATTGCTTGGGGGACATTGTGCTGGTTGCCATGTTGTATAGGTGACTTCCAAGTCAGCCATATTGCTTGGGGGACATTGTGCTGGTTGCCATGTTGTATAGGTGACTTCCAAGTCAGCCATATTGCATGGGGGACATTGTGCTGGTGGCCATGTTCTATAGGTGACTTCCATGTCAGCCATATTGCATTTGGGACATTGTGCTGGTTGTCTTGTATAGGTGACTTCCAAGTCAGCCATATTGCATGGGGGACATTGTGCTGGTTGTGTTGTATAGGTGACTTCCAAATCAGCCATATTGCATGGGGGACATTGTGCTGGTTGTATTGTATAGGTGACTTCCAAGTCAGCCATATTGCATGGGGGACATTGTGCTGGTTGTATTGTATAGGTGACTTCCAAGTCAGCCATATTGCATGGGGGACATTGTGCTGTTGGCCATGTCGTATAGGTGACTTCCAAGTCAGCCATATTGCATGGGGGACATTGTGCTGGTTGTCTTGTATAGGTGACTTCCAAGTCAGCCATATTGCTTGGGGGACATTGTGCTGGTTGTATTGTATAGGTGACTTACAAGTCAGCCATATTGCATGGGGGACATTGTGCTGGTTGCCATGTTGTATAGGTGACTTCCAAGTCAGCCATATTGCATGGGGGACATTGTGCTGGTGGCCATGTTCTATAGGTGACTTCCAAGTCAGCCATATTGCATTTGGGACATTGTGCTGGTTGTATTGTATAGGTGACTTCCAAGTCAGCCATATTGCATGGGGGACATTGTGCTGGTTGTATTGTATAGATGACTTCCAAGTGAGCCATATTGCTTGGGGGACATTGTGCTGGTGGCCATGTTCTATAGGTGACTTCCAAGTCAGCCATATTGCATGGGGGACATTGTGCTGGTTGCATTGTCCTATAGGTGACTTCCAAGTCAGCCATATTGCATGGGGGACATTGTGCTGGTGGCCATGTTCTATAGGTGACTTCCAAGTCAGCCATATTGCATGGGGGACATTGTGCTGGTTGTCTTGTATAGGTGACTTCCAAGTCAGCCATATTGCATGGGGGACATTGTGCTGGTGGCCATGTTCTATAGGTGACTTCCAAGTCAGCCATATTGCTTGGGGGACAATGTGCTGGTTGTATTGTATAGGTGACTTCCAATTCAGCCATATTGCATGGGGGACATTGTGCTGGTTGCCATGCTGTATAGGTGACTTCCAAGTCAGCCATATTGCATGGGGGACATTGTGCTGGTTGTCTTGTATAGGTGACTTCCAAGTCAGCCATATTGCATGGGGGACATTGTGCTGGTTGCCATGTTGTATAGGTGACTTCCAAGTCAGGCATATTGCATGGGGGACATTGTGCTGGTTGCCATGTTGTATAGGTGACTTCCAAGTGAGCCATATTGCTTGGGGGACATTGTGCTGGTTGTGTTGTATAGGTGACTTCCAAGTCAGCCATATTGCATGGGGGACATTGTGCTGGTTGTCTTGAATAGGTGACTTCCAAGTCAGCCGTGTTGCATGGGGGACATTGTGCTGGTGGCCATGTTCTATAGGTGACTTCCAAGTCAGCCATATTGCATTTGGGACATTGTGCTGGTTGTCTTGTATAGGTGACTTCCAAGTCAGCCATATTGCATGGGGGACATTGTGCTGGTTGTGTTGTATAGGTGACTTCCAAATCAGCCATATTGCATGGGGGACATTGTGCTGGTTGTATTGTATAGGTGACTTCCAAGTCAGCCATATTGCATGGGGGACATTGTGCTGTTGGCCATGTCGTATAGGTGACTTCCAAGTCAGCCATATTGCATGGGGGACATTGTGCTGGTTGTCTTGTATAGGTGACTTCCAAGTCAGCCATATTGCTTGGGGGACATTGTGCTGGTTGTATTGTATAGGTGACTTCCAAGTCAGCCATATTGCATGGGGGACATTGTGCTGGTTGCCATGTTGTATAGGTGACTTCCAAGTCAGCCATATTGCATGGGGGACATTGTGCTGGTGGCCATGTTCTATAGGTGACTTCCAAGTCAGCCATATTGCTTGGAGGACATTGTGCTGGTTGCCATGTTGTATAGGTGACTTCCAAGTCAGCCATATTGCATGGGGGACATTGTGCTGGTGGCCATGTTCTATAGGTGACTTCCAAGTCAGCCATATTGCATGGGGGACATTGTGCTGGTTGTCTTGTATAGGTGACTTCCAAGTCAGCCATATTGCATGGGGGACATTGTGCTGGTTGTGTTGTATAGGTGACTTCCAAATCAGCCATATTGCATGGGGGACATTGTGCTGGTTGTATTGTATAGGTGACTTCCAAGTCAGCCATATTGCATGGGGGACATTGTGCTGGTGGCCATGTCCTATAGGTGACTTCCAAGTGAGCCATATTGCATGGGGGACATTGTGCTGGTTGTCTTGTATAGGTGACTTCCAAGTCAGCCATATTGCTTTCGGGACATTGTGCTGGTTGTATTGTATAGGTGACTTCCAAGTCAGCCATATTGCATGGGGGACATTGTGCTGGTTGCCATGTTGTATAGGTGACTTCCAAGTCAGCCATATTGCATGGGGGACATTGTGCTGGTGGCCATGTTCTATAGGTGACTTCCAAGTCAGCCATATTGCATTTGGGACATTGTGCTGGTTGTCTTGTATAGGTGACTTCCAAGTCAGCCATATTGCATGGGAGATATTGTGCTGGTTGTGTTGTATAGGTGACTTCCAAGTCAGCCATATTGCATGGGGGACATTGTGCTGGTTGTATTGTATAGGTGACTTCCAAGTCAGCCATATTGCATGGGGGACATTGTGCTGGTTGTATTGTATAGGTGACTTCCAAGTCAGCCATATTGCATGGGGGGCATTGTGCTGGTGGCCATGTCCTATAGGTGACTTCCAAGTCAGCCATATTGCATGGGGGACATTGTGCTGGTTGTCTTGTATAGGTGACTTCCAAGTCAGCCATATTGCTTGGGGGACATTGTGCTGGTTGTATTGTATAGGTGACTTCCAAGTCAGCCATATTGCATGGGGGACATTGTGCTGGTTGCCATGTTGTATAGGTGACTTCCAAGTCAGCCATATTGCATGGGGGACGTTGTGCTGGTGGCCATGTTCTATAGGTGACTTCCAAGTCAGCCATATTGCATTTGGGACATTGTGCTGGTTGTCTTGTATAGGTGACTTCCAAGTCAGCCATATTGCTTGGGGGACATTGTGCTGGTTGCCATGTCCTATAGGTGACTTCCAAGTCAGCCATATTGCATGGGGAACATTGTGCTGGTTGTCTTGTATAGGTGACTTCCAAGTCAGCCATATTGCATGGGGGACATTGTGCTGGTTGCCATGTTGTATAGGTGACTTCCAAGTCAGCCATATTGCATGGGGGACATTGTGCTGGTTGCCATGTTGTAGAGGTGACTTCCAAGTGAGCCATATTGCTTGGGGGACATTGTGCTGGTTGTGTTGTATAAGTGACTTACAAGTCAGCCATATTGCATGGGGGACATTGTGCTGGTTGTCTTGTATAGGTGACTTCCAAGTCAGCCGTGTTGCATGGGGGACATTGTGCTGGTGGCCATGTTCTATAGGTGACTTCCAAGTCAGCCATATTGCATGGGGGACATTGTGCTGGTTGCCATGTTGTATAGGTGACTTCCAAGTCAGCCATATTGCTTGGGGGACATTGTGCTGGTTGCCATGTCCTATAGGTGACTTGCAAGTCAGCCATATTGCATGGGGGACATTGTGCTGGTTGTGTTGTATAGGTGACTTCCAAATCAGCCATATTGCATGGGGGACATTGTGCTGGTTGTATTGTATAGGTGACTTCCAAGTCAGCCATATTGCATGGGGGACATTGTGCTGGTGGCCATGTCCTATAGGTGACTTCCAAGTGAGCCATATTGCATGGGGGACATTGTGCTGGTTGTCTTGTATAGGTTACTTCCAAGTCAGCCATATTGCTTGGGGGACTTTGTGCTGGTTTGCATGTTGTATAGGTGACTTCCAAGTCAGCCATATTGCATGGGGGACATTGTGCTGGTGGCCATGTTCTATAGGTGACTTCCAAGTCAGCCATATTGCATTTGGGACATTGTGCTGGTTTTCTTGTATAGGTGACTTCCAAGTCAGCCATATTGCATGGGGGACATTGTGCTGGTTGTGTTGTATAGGTGACTTCCAAATCAGCCATATTGCATGGGGGACATTGTGCTGGTTGTATTGTATAGGTGACTTCCAAGTCAGCCATATTGCATGGGGGATATTGTGCTGGTTGTATTGTATAGGTGACTTCCAAGTCAGCCATATTGCATGGGGGACATTGTGCTGGTGGCCATGTCCTATAGGTGACTTCCAAGTCAGCCATATTGCATGGGGGACATTGTGCTGGTTGTCTTGTATAGGTGACTTCCAAGTCAGCCATATTGCTTGGGGGACATTGTGCTGGTTGTATTGTATAGGTGACTTCCAAGTCAGCCATATTGCATGGGGGACATTGTGCTGGTTGCCATGTTGTATAGGTGACTTCCAAGTCAGCCATACTGCATGGGGGACATTGTGCTGGTGGCCATGTTCTATAGGTGACTTCCAAGTCAGCCATATTGCATTTGGGACATTGTGCTGGTTGTCTTGTATAGGTGACTTCCAAGTCAGCCATATTGCTTGGGGGACATTGTGCTGGTTGCCATGTCCTATAGGTGACTTCCAAGTCAGCCATATTGCATGGGGGACATTGTGCTGGTTGTCTTGTATAGGTGACTTCCAAGTCAGCCATATTGCATGGGGGACATTGTGCTGGTTGCCATGTTGAATAGGTGACTTCCAAGTCAACCATATTGCATGGGGGACATTGTGCTGGTTGCCATGTGATATAGGTGACTTCCAAGTGAGCCATATTGCTTGGGGGACATTGTGCTGGTTGTGTTGTAAAGGTGACTTCCAAGTCAGCCATATTGCATTGGGGACATTGCGCTGGTTGTCTTGTATAGGTGACTTCCAAGTCAGCCGTGTTGCATGAGGGACATTGTGCTGGTGGCCATGTTATATAGGTGACTTCCAAGTCAGCCATATTGCATGAGGGACATTGTGCTGGTTGCCATGTTGTATAGGTGACTTCCAAGTCAGCCATATTGCTTGGGGGACATTGTGCTGGTTGCCATGTTCTATAGGTGACTTCCAAGTGAGCCATATTGCTTGGGGGACATTGTGCTGGTTGCCATGTTGTATAGGTGACTTCCAAGTCAGCCATATTGCATGGGGGACATTGTGCTGGTGGCCATGTTCTATAGGTGACTTCCAAGTCAGCCATATTGCATGGGGGACATTGTGCTGGTTGTCTTGTATAGGTGACTTCCAAGTCAGCCATATTGCATGGGGGACATTGTGCTGGTGGCCATGTTCTATAGGTGACTTCCAAGTCAGCCATATTGCATGGGGGACATTGTGCTGGTTGCCATGTTGTATAGGTGACTTCCAAGTCAGCCATATTGCTTGGGGGACATTGTGCTGGTTGCCATGTCCTATAAGTGACTTGCAAGTCAGCCATATTGCATGGGGGACATTGTGCTGGTTGTGTTGTATAGGTGACTTCCAAATCAGCCATATTGCATGGGGGACATTGTGCTGGTTGTATTGTATAGGTGACTTCCAAGTCAGCCATATTGCATGGGGGACATTGTGCTGGTGGCCATGTCCTATAGGTGACTTCCAAGTGAGCCATATTGCATGGGGGACATTGTGCTGGTTGTCTTGTATAGGTTACTTCCAAGTCAGCCATATTGCTTGGGGGAATTTGTGCTGGTTGCCATGTTGTATAGGTGACTTCCAAGTCAGCCATATTGCATGGGGGACATTGTGCTGGTGGCCATGTTCTATAGGTGACTTCCAAGTCAGCCATATTGCATTTGGGACATTGTGCTGGTTGTCTTGTATAGGTGACTTCCAAGTGAGCCATATTGCATGGGGGACATTGTGCTGGTTGTCTTGTATAGGTTACTTCCAAGTCAGCCATATTGCTTGGGGGACTTTGTGCTGGTTGCCATGTTGTATAGGTGACTTCCAAGTCAGCCATATTGCATGGGGGACATTGTGCTGGTGGCCATGTTCTATAGGTGACTTCCAAGTCAGCCATATTGCATTTGGGACATTGTGCTGGTTGTCTTGTATAGGTGACTTCCAAGTCAGCCATATTGCATGGGGGACATTGTGCTGGTTGTGTTGTATAGGTGACTTCCAAATCAGCCATATTGCATGGGGGACATTGTGCTGGTTGTATTGTATAGGTGACTTCCAAGTCAGCCATATTGCATGGGGGATATTGTGCTGGTTGTATTGTATAGGTGACTTCCAAGTCAGCCATATTGCATGGGGGACATTGTGCTGGTGGCCATGTCCTATAGGTGACTTCCAAGTCAGCCATATTGCATGGGGGACATTGTGCTGGTTGTCTTGTATAGGTGACTTCCAAGTCAGCCATATTGCTTGGGGGACATTGTGCTGGTTGTATTGTATAGGTGACTTCCAAGTCAGCCATATTGCATGGGGGACATTGTGCTGGTTGCCATGTTGTATAGGTGACTTCCAAGTCAGCCATACTGCATGGGGGACATTGTGCTGGTGGCCATGTTCTATAGGTGACTTCCAAGTCAGCCATATTGCATTTGGGACATTGTGCTGGTTGTCTTGTATAGGTGACTTCCAAGTCAGCCATATTGCTTGGGGGACATTGTGCTGGTTGCCATGTCCTATAGGTGACTTCCAAGTCAGCCATATTGCATGGGGGACATTGTGCTGGTTGTCTTGTATAGGTGACTTCCAAGTCAGCCATATTGCATGGGGGACATTGTGCTGGTTGCCATGTTGAATAGGTGACTTCCAATCAGCCATATTGCATGGGGGACATTGTGCTGGTTGCCATGTGATATAGGTGACTTCCAAGTGAGCCATATTGCTTGGGGGACATTGTGCTGGTTGTGTTGTAAAGGTGACTTCCAAGTCAGCCATATTGCATTGGGGACATTGCGCTGGTTGTCTTGTATAGGTGACTTCCAAGTCAGCCGTGTTGCATGAGGGACATTGTGCTGGTGGCCATGTTCTATAGGTGACTTCCAAGTCAGCCATATTGCATGAGGGACATTGTGCTGGTTGCCATGTTGTATAGGTGACTTCCAAGTCAGCCATATTGCTTGGGGGACATTGTGCTGGTTGCCATGTTCTATAGGTGACTTCCAAGTGAGCCATATTGCTTGGGGGACATTGTGCTGGTTGCCATGTTGTATAGGTGACTTCCAAGTCAGCCATATTGCATGGGGGACATTGTGCTGGTGGCCATGTTCTATAGGTGACTTCCAAGTCAGCCATATTGCATGGGGGACATTGTGCTGGTTGTGTTGTATAGGTGACTTCCAAGTCAGCCATGTTGCATGGGGGACATTGTGCTGGTTGCCATGTTGTATAGGTGACTTCCAAGTCAGCCATATTGCATGGGGGACATTGTGCTGGTTGTGTTGTATAGGTGACTTCCAAGTCAGCCATATTGCATGGGGGACATTGTGCTGGTTGTGTTGTATAGGTGACTTCCAAGTCAGCCATATTGCATGGGGGTCATTGTGCTGGTTGTATTGTATAGGTGACTTCCAAGTGAGCCATATTGCTTGGGGGACATTGTGCTGGTGGCCATGTTCTATAGGTGACTTCTAAGTCAGCCATATTGCATGGGGGACATTTTGCTGGTTGCCATGTCCTATAGGTGACTTCCAAGTCAGCCATATTGCATGGGGGACATTGTGCTGGTGGCCATGTTGTAAAGGTGACTTCCAAGTCAGCCATATTGCATGGGGGACATTGTGCTGGTTGCCATGTTGTATAGGTGACTTCCAAGTCAGCCATATTGCATGGGGGACATTGTGCTGGTTGCCATGTTGTATAGGTGACTTACAAGTCAGCCATATTGCATGGTGGACATTGTGCTGGTTGCCATGTCCTATAGGCGACTTCCAAGTCAGCCATATTGCATGGGGGAAATTGTGCTGGTTGTCTTGTATAGGTGACTTTTAAGTCAGCAATATTGCTTGGGGGACATTGTGCTGGTTGCCATGTTCTATAGGTGACTTGCAAGTCAGCCATATTGCTTGGGGGACATTGTGCTGGTTGCCATGTTGTATAGGTGACTTCCAAGTCAGCCATATTGCTTGGGGGACATTGTGCTGGTTGCCATGTTGTATAGGTGACTTCCAAGTCAGCCATATTGCATGGGGGACATTGTGCTGGTTGCCATGTTCTATAGGTGACTTCCATGTCAGCCATATTGCATTTGGGACATTGTGCTGGTTGTCTTGTATAGGTGACTTCCAAGTCAGCCATATTGCATGGGGGACATTGTGCTGGTTGTGTTGTATAGGTGACTTCCAAATCAGCCATATTGCATGGGGGACATTGTGCTGGTTGTATTGTATAGGTGACTTCCAAGTCAGCCATATTGCATGGGGGACATTGTGCTGGTTGTATTGTATAGGTGACTTCCAAGTCAGCCATATTGCATGGGGGACATTGTGCTGTTGGCCATGTCGTATAGGTGACTTCCAAGTCAGCCATATTGCATGGGGGACATTGTGCTGGTTGTCTTGTATAGGTGACTTCCAAGTCAGCCATATTGCTTGGGGGACATTGTGCTGGTTGTATTGTATAGGTGACTTACAAGTCAGCCATATTGCATGGGGGACATTGTGCTGGTTGCCATGTTGTATAGGTGACTTCCAAGTCAGCCATATTGCATGGGGGACATTGTGCTGGTGGCCATGTTCTATAGGTGACTTCCAAGTCAGCCATATTGCATTTGGGACATTGTGCTGGTTGTATTGTATAGGTGACTTCCAAGTCAGCCATATTGCATGGGGGACATTGTGCTGGTTGTATTGTATAGATGACTTCCAAGTGAGCCATATTGCTTGGGGGACATTGTGCTGGTGGCCATGTTCTATAGGTGACTTCCAAGTCAGCCATATTGCATGGGGGACATTGTGCTGGTTGCATTGTCCTATAGGTGACTTCCAAGTCAGCCATATTGCATGGGGGACATTGTGCTGGTGGCCATGTTCTATAGGTGACTTCCAAGTCAGCCATATTGCATGGGGGACATTGTGCTGGTTGTCTTGTATAGGTGACTTCCAAGTCAGCCATATTGCATGGGGGACATTGTGCTGGTGGCCATGTTCTATAGGTGACTTCCAAGTCAGCCATATTGCTTGGGGGACAATGTGCTGGTTGTATTGTATAGGTGACTTCCAATTCAGCCATATTGCATGGGGGACATTGTGCTGGTTGCCATGCTGTATAGGTGACTTCCAAGTCAGCCATATTGCATGGGGGACATTGTGCTGGTTGTCTTGTATAGGTGACTTCCAAGTCAGCCATATTGCATTTGGAACATTGTGCTGGTTGTCTTGTATAGGTGACTTCCAAGTCAGCCATATTGCATGGGGGACATTGTGCTGGTTGTGTTGTATAGGTGACTTCCAAATCAGCCATATTGCATGGGGGACATTGTGCTGGTTGTATTGTATAGGTGACTTCCAAGTCAGCCATATTGCATGGGGGACATTGTGCTGTTGGCCATGTCGTATAGGTGACTTCCAAGTCAGCCATATTGCATGGGGGACATTGTGCTGGTTGTCTTGTATAGGTGACTTCCAAGTCAGCCATATTGCTTGGGGGACATTGTGCTGGTTGTATTGTATAGGTGACTTCCAAGTCAGCCATATTGCATGGGGGACATTGTGCTGGTTGCCATGTTGTATAGGTGACTTCCAATTCAGCCATATTGCATGGGGGACATTGTGCTGGTGGCCATGTTCTATAGGTGACTTCCAAGTCAGCCATATTGCATTTGGGACATTGTGCTGGTTGTATTTGTATAGGTGACTTCCAAGTCAGCCATATTGCATGGGGGACATTGTGCTGGTTGTATTGTATAAGTGACTTCCAAGTGAGCCATATTGCTTGGGGGACATTGTGCTGGTGGCCATGTTCTATAGGTGACTTCCAAGTCAGCCATATTGCATGGGGGACATTGTGCTGGTTGCATTGTCCTATAGGTGACTTCCAAGTCAGCCATATTGCATGGGGGACATTGTGCTGGTTGTCTTGTATAGGTGACTTCCAAGTCAGCCATATTGCATGGGGGACATTGTGCTGGTGGCCATGTTCTATAGGTGACTTCCAAGTCAGCCATATTGCTTGGGGGACATTGTGCTGGTTGTATTGTATAGGTGACTTCCAAGTCAGCCATATTGCATGGGGGACATTGTGCTGGTTGCCATGCTGTATAGGTGACTTCCAAGTCAGCCATATTGCATGGGGGACATTGTGCTGGTTGTCTTGTATAGGTGACTTCCAAGTCAGCCATATTGCATGGGGGACATTGTGCTGGTTGCCATGTTGTATAGGTGACTTCCAAGTCAGGCATATTGCATGGGGGACATTGTGCTGGTTGCCATGTTGTATAGGTGACTTCCAAGTGAGCCATATTGCTTGGGGGACATTGTGCTGGTTGTGTTGTATAGGTGACTTCCAAGTCAGCCATATTGCATGGGGGACATTGTGCTGGTTGTCTTGTATAGGTGACTTCCAAGTCAGCCGTGTTGCATGGGGGACATTGTGCTGGTGGCCATGTTCTATAGGTGACTTCCAAGTCAGCCATATTGCATTTGGGACATTGTGCTGGTTGTCTTGTATAGGTGACTTCCAAGTCAGCCATATTGCATGGGGGACATTGTGCTGGTTGTGTTGTATAGGTGACTTCCAAATCAGCCATATTGCATGGGGGACATTGTGCTGGTTGTATTGTATAGGTGACTTCCAAGTCAGCCATATTGCATGGGGGACATTGTGCTGGTTGTATTGTATAGGTGACTTCCAAGTCAGCCATATTGCATGGGGGACATTGTGCTGGTGGCCATGTCGTATAGGTGACTTCCAAGTCAGCCATATTGCATGGGGGACATTGTGCTGGTGGCCATGTGCTATAGGTGACTTCCAAGTCAGCCATATTGCATTTGGGACATTGTGCTGGTTGTATTGTATAGGTGACTTCCAAGTCAGCCATATTGCATGGGGGACATTGTGCTGGTTGTATTGTATAGGTGACTTCCAAGTGAGCCATATTGCTTGGGGGACATTGTGCTGGTGGCCATGTTCTATAGGTGACTTCCAAGTCAGCCATATTGCATGGGGGACATTGTGCTGGTTGCATTGTCCTATAGGTGACTTCCAAGTCAGCCATATTGCATGGGGGACATTGTGCTGGTGGCCATGTTGTATAGGTGACTTCCAAGTCAGCCATATTGCATGGGGGACATTGTGCTGGTGGCCATGTTCTATAGGTGACTTCCAAGTCAGCCATATTGCATTTGGGACATTGTGCTGGTGGCCATGTTCTATAGGTGACTTCCAAGTCAGCCATATTGCTTGGGGGACAATGTGCTGGTTGTATTGTATAGGTGACTTCCAAGTCAGCCATATTGCATGGGGGACATTGTGCTGGTTGCCATGCTGTATAGGTGACTTCCAAGTCAGCCATATTGCATGGGGGACATTGTGCTGGTTGTCTTGTATAGGTGACTTCCAAGTCAGCCATATTGCATGGGGGACATTGTGCTGGTTGCCATGTTGTATAGGTGACTTCCAAGTCAGGCATATTGCATGGGGGACATTGTGCTGGTTGCCATGTTGTATAGGTGACTTCCAAGTGAGCCATATTGCTTGGGGGACATTGTGCTGGTTGTGTTGTATAGGTGACTTCCAAGTCAGCCATATTGCATGGGGGACATTGTGCTGGTTGTCTTGTATAGGTGACTTCCAAGTCAGCCGTGTTGCATGGGGGACATTGTGCTGGTGGCCATGTTCTATAGGTGACGTCCAAGTCAGCCATATTGCATTTGGGACATTGTGCTGGTTGTCTTGTATAGGTGACTTCCAAGTCAGCCATATTGCATGGGGGACATTGTGCTGGTTGTGTTGTATAGGTGACTTCCAAATCAGCCATATTGCATGGGGGACATTGTGCTGGTTGTATTGTATAGGTGACTTCCAAGTCAGCCATATTGCATGGGGGACATTGTGCTGTTGGCCATGTCGTATAGGTGACTTCCAAGTCAGCCATATTGCATGGGGGACATTGTGCTGGTTGTCTTGTATAGGTGACTTCCAAGTCAGCCATATTGCTTGGGGGACATTGTGCTGGTTGTATTGTATAGGTGACTTCCAAGTCAGCCATATTGCATGGGGGACATTGTGCTGGTGGCCATGTTGTATAGGTGACTTCCAAGTCAGCCATATTGCATGGGGGACATTGTGCTGGTGGCCATGTTCTATAGGTGACTTCCAAGTCAGCCATATTGCATTTGGGACATTGTGCTGGTTGTATTGTATAGGTGACTTCCAAGTCAGCCATATTGCATGGGGGACATTGTGCTGGTTGTATTGTATAGGTGACTTCCAAGTCAGCCATATTGCATGGGGGACATTGTGCTGTTGGCCATGTCGTATAGGTGACTTCCAAGTCAGCCATATTGCATGGGGGACATTGTGCTGGTTGTCTTGTATAGGTGACTTCCAAGTCAGCCATATTGCTTGGGGGACATTGTGCTGGTTGTATTGTATAGGTGACTTCCAAGTCAGCCATATTGCATGGGGGACATTGTGCTGGTTGCCATGTTGTATAGGTGACTTCCAAGTCAGCCATATTGCATGGGGGACATTGTGCTGGTGGCCATGTTCTATAGGTGACTTCCAAGTCAGCCATATTGCATTTGGGACATTGTGCTGGTTGTATTGTATAGGTGACTTCCAAGTCAGCCATATTGCATGGGGGACATTGTGCTGGTTGTATTGTATAGGTGACTTCCAAGTGAGCCATATTGCTTGGGGGACATTGTGCTGGTGGCCATGTTCTATAGGTGACTTCCAAGTCAGCCATATTGCATGGGGGACATTGTGCTGGTTGCATTGTCCTATAGGTGACTTCCAAGTCAGCCATATTGCATGGGGGACATTGTGCTAGTGGCCATGTTCTATAGGTGACTTCCAAGTCAGCCATATTGCATGGGGGACATTGTGCTGGTTGTCTTGTATAGGTGACTTCCAAGTCAGCCATATTGCATGGGGGACATTGTGCTGGTGGCCATGTTCTATAGGTGACTTCCAAGTCAGCCATATTGCTTGGGGGACATTCTGCTGGTTGTATTGTATAGGTGACTTCCAAGTCAGCCATATTGCATGGGGGACATTGTGCTGGTTGCCATGCTGTATAGGTGACTTCCAAGTCAGCCATATTGCATGGGGGACATTGTGCTGGTTGTCTTGTATAGGTGACTTCCAAGTCAGCCATATTGCATGGGGGACATTGTGCTGGTTGCCATGTTGTATAGGTGACTTCCAAGTCAGGCATATTGCATGGGGGACATTGTGCTGGTTGCCATGTTGTATAGGTGACTTCCAAGTGAGCCATATTGCTTGGGGGACATTGTGCTGGTTGTGTTGTATAGGTGACTTCCAAGTCAGCCATATTGCATGGGGGACATTGTGCTGGTTGTCTTGTATAGGTGACTTCCAAGTCAGCCGTGTTGCATGGGGGACATTGTGCTGGTGGCCATGTTCTATAGGTGACTTCCAAGTCAGCCATATTGCATTTGGGACATTGTGCTGGTTGTCTTGTATAGGTGACTTCCAAGTCAGCCATATTGCATGGGGGACATTGTGCTGGTTGTGTTGTATAGGTGACTTCCAAATCAGCCATATTGCATGGGGGACATTGTGCTGGTTGTATTGTATAGGTGACTTCCAAGTCAGCCATATTGCATGGGGGACATTGTGCTGGTGGCCATGTCGTATAGGTGACTTCCAAGTCAGCCATATTGCATGGGGGACATTGTGCTGGTTGTCTTGTATAGGTGACTTCCAAGTCAGCCATATTGCTTGGGGGACATTGTGCTGGTTGTATTGTATAGGTGACTTCCAAGTCAGCCATATTGCATGGGGGACATTGTTCTGGTTGCCATGTTGTATAGGTGACTTCCAAGTCAGCCATATTGCATGGGGGACATTGTGCTGGTGGCCATGTGCTATAGGTGACTTCCAAGTCAGCCATATTGCATTTTGGACATTGTGCTGGTTGTATTGTATAGGTGACTTCCAAGTCAGCCATATTGCATGGGGGACATTGTGCTGGTTGTATTGTATAGGTGACTTCCAAGTGATCCATATTGCTTGGGGGACATTGTGCTGGTGGCCATGTTCTATAGGTGACTTCCAAGTCAGCCATATTGCATGGGGGACATTGTGCTGGTTGCATTGTCCTATAGGTGACTTCCAAGTCAGCCATATTGCATGGGGGACATTGTGCTGGTGGCCATGTTGTATAGGTGACTTCCAAGTCAGCCATATTGCATGGGGGACATTGTGCTGGTGGCCATGTTCTATAGGTGACTTCCAAGTCAGCCATATTGCATTTGGGACATTGTGCTGGTTGTATTGTATAGGTGACTTCCAAGTCAGCCATATTGCATGGGGGACATTGTGCTGGTTGTATTGTATAGGTGACTTCCAAGTGAGCCATATTGCTTGGGGGACATTGTGCTGGTGGCCATGTTCTATAGGTGACTTCCAAGTCAGCCATATTGCATGGGGGACATTGTGCTGGTTGCATTGTCCTATAGGTGACTTCCAAGTCAGCCATATTGCATGGGGGACATTGTGCTGGTGGCCATGTTCTATAGGTGACTTCCAAGTCAGCCATATTGCATGGGGGACATTGTGCTGGTTGTCTTGTATAGGTGACTTCCAAGTCAGCCATATTGCATGGGGGACATTGTGCTGGTGGCCATGTTCTCTAGGTGACTTCCAAGTCAGCCATATTGCTTGGGGGACAATGTGCTGGTTGTGTTGTATAGGTGACTTCCAAATCAGCCATATTGCATGGAGGACATTGTGCTGGTTGTATTGTATAGGTGACTTCCAAGTCAGCCATATTGCATGGGGGACATTGTGCTGGTTGTATTGTATAGGTGACTTCCAAGTCAGCCATATTGCATGGGGGACATTGTGCTGTTGGCCATGTCGTATAGGTGACTTCCAAGTCAGCCATATTGTATGGGGGACATTGTGCTGGTTGTCTTGTATAGGTGACTTCCAAGTCAGCCATATTGCTTGGGGGACATTGTGCTGGTTGTATTGTATAGGTGACTTCCAAGTCAGCCATATTGCATGGGGGACATTGTGCTGGTTGCCATGTTGTATAGGTGACTTCCAAGTCAGCCATATTGCATGGGGGACATTGTGCTGGTGGCCATGTTCTATAGGTGACTTCCAAGTCAGCCATATTGCATTTGGGACATTGTGCTGGTTGTATTGTATAGGTGACTTCCAAGTCACCCATATTGCATGGGGGACATTGTGCTGGTTGTATTGTATAGGTGACTTCCAAGTGAGCCATATTGCTTGGGGGACATTGTGCTGGTGGCCATGTTCTATAGGTGACTTCCAAGTCAGCCATATTGCATGGGGGACATTGTGCTGGTTGCATTGTCCTATAGGTGACTTCCAAGTCAGCCATATTGCATGGGGGACATTGTGCTAGTGGCCATGTTCTATAGGTGACTTCCAAGTCAGCCATATTGCATGGGGGACATTGTGCTGGTTGTCTTGTATAGGTGACTTCCAAGTCAGCCATATTGCATGGGGGACATTGTGCTGGTGGCCATGTTCTATAGGTGACTTCCAAGTCAGCCATATTGCTTGGGGGACATTCTGCTGGTTGTATTGTATAGGTGACTTCCAAGTCAGCCATATTGCATGGGGGACATTGTGCTGGTTGCCATGCTGTATAGGTGACTTCCAAGTCAGCCATATTGCATGGGGGACATTGTGCTGGTTGTCTTGTATAGGTGACTTCCAAGTCAGCCATATTGCATGGGGGACATTGTGCTGGTTGCCATGTTGTATAGGTGACTTCCAAGTCAGGCATATTGCATGGGGGACATTGTGCTGGTTGCCATGTTGTATAGGTGACTTCCAAGTGAGCCATATTGCTTGGGGGACATTGTGCTGGTTGTGTTGTATAGGTGACTTCCAAGTCAGCCATATTGCATGGGGGACATTGTGCTGGTTGTCTTGTATAGGTGACTTCCAAGTCAGCCGTGTTGCATGGGGGACATTGTGCTGGTGGCCATGTTCTATAGGTGACTTCCAAGTCAGCCATATTGCATGGGGGACATTGTGCTGGTGGCCATGTCGTATAGGTGACTTCCAAGTCAGCCATATTGCATGGGGGACATTGTGCTGGTTGTATTGTATAGGTGACTTCCAAGTCAGCCATATTGCATGGGGGACATTGTGCTGGTTGTATTGTATAGGTGACTTCCAAGTCAGCCATATTGCATGGGGGACATTGTGCTGGTGGCCATGTCGTATAGGTGACTTCCAAGTCAGCCATATTGCATGGGGGACATTGTGCTGGTTGTCTTGTATAGGTGACTTCCAAGTCAGCCATATTGCTTGGGGGACATTGTGCTGGTTGTATTGTATAGGTGACTTCCAAGTCAGCCATATTGCATGGGGGACATTGTGCTGGTTGCCATGTTGTATAGGTGACTTCCAAGTCAGCCATATTGCATGGGGGACATTGTGCTGGTGGCCATGTGCTATAGGTGACTTCCAAGTCAGCCATATTGCATTTTGGACATTGTGCTGGTTGTATTGTATAGGTGACTTCCAAGTCAGCCATATTGCATGGGGGACATTGTGCTGGTTGTATTGTATAGGTGACTTCCAAGTGAGCCATATTGCTTGGGGGACATTGTGCTGGTGGCCATGTTCTATAGGTGACTTCCAAGTCAGCCATATTGCATGGGGGACATTGTGCTGGTTGCATTGTCCTATAGGTGACTTCCAAGTCAGCCATATTGCATGGGGGACATTGTGCTGGTGGCCATGTTGTATAGGTGACTTCCAAGTCAACCATATTGCATGGGGGACATTGTGCTGGTGGCCATGTTCTATAGGTGACTTCCAAGTCAGCCATATTGCATTTGGGACATTGTGCTGGTTGTATTGTATAGGTGACTTCCAAGTCAGCCATATTGCATGGGGGACATTGTGCTGGTTGTATTGTATAGGTGACTTCCAAGTGAGCCATATTGCTTGGGGGACATTGTGCTGGTGGCCATGTTCAATAGGTGACTTCCAAGTCAGCCATATTGCATGGGGGACATTGTGCTGGTTGCATTGTCCTATAGGTGACTTCCAAGTCAGCCATATTGCATGGGGGACATTGTGCTGGTGGCCATGTTCTATAGGTGACTTCCAAGTCAGCCATATTGCATGGGGGACATTGTGCTGGTTGTCTTGTATAGGTGACTTCCAAGTCAGCCATATTGCATGGGGGACATTGTGCTGGTGGCCATGTTCTATAGGTGACTTCCAAGTCAGCCATATTGCTTGGGGGACAATGTGCTGGTTGTATTGTATAGGTGACTTCCAAGTCAGCCATATTGCATGGGGGACATTGTGCTGGTTGCCATGCTGTATAGGTGACTTCCAAGTCAGCCATATTGCATGGGGGACATTGTGCTGGTTGTCTTGTATAGGTGACTTCCAAGTCAGCCATATTGCATGGGGGACATTGTGCTGGTTGCCATGTTGTATAGGTGACTTCCAAGTCAGGCATATTGCATGGGGGACATTGTGCTGGTTGCCATGTTGTATAGGTGACTTCCAAGTGAGCCATATTGCTTGGGGGACATTGTGCTGGTTGTGTTGTATAGGTGACTTCCAAGTCAGCCATATTGCATGGGGGACATTGTGCTGGTTGTCTTGTATAGGTGACTTCCAAGTCAGCCGTGTTGCATGGGGGACATTGTGCTGGTTGTGTTGTATAGGTGACTTCCAAATCAGCCATATTGCATGGGGGACATTGTGCTGGTTGTATTGTATAGGTGACTTCCAAGTCAGCCATATTGCATGGGGGACATTGTGCTGTTGGCCATGTCGTATAGGTGACTTCCAAGTCAGCCATATTGCATGGGGGACATTGTGCTGGTTGTCTTGTATAGGTGACTTCCAAGTCAGCCATATTGCTTGGGGGACATTGTGCTGGTTGTATTGTATAGGTGACTTCCAAGTCAGCCATATTGCATGGGGGACATTGTGCTGGTTGCCATGTTGTATAGGTGACTTCCAAGTCAGCCATATTGCATGGGGGACATTGTGCTGGTGGCCATGTTCTATAGGTGACTTCCAAGTGAGCCATATTGCTTGGGGGACATTGTGCTGGTGGCCATGTTCTATAGGTGACTTCCAAGTCAGCCATATTGCATGGGGGACATTGTGCTGGTTGCATTGTCCTATAGGTGACTTCCAAGTCAGCCATATTGCATGGGGGACATTGTGCTGGTGGCCATGTTCTATAGGTGACTTCCAAGTCAGCCATATTGCATGGGGGACATTGTGCTGGTTGTCTTGTATAGGTGACTTCCAAGTCAGCCATATTGCATGGGGGACATTGTGCTGGTGGCCATGTTCTATAGGTGACTTCCAAGTCAGCCATATTGCTTGGGGGACAATGTGCTGGTTGTATTGTATAGGTGACTTCCAAGTCAGCCATATTGCATGGGGGACATTGTGCTGGTTGCCATGCTGTATAGGTGACTTCCAAGTCAGCCATATTGCATGGGGGACATTGTGCTGGTTGTCTTGTATAGGTGACTTCCAAGTCAGCCATATTGCATGGGGGACATTGTGCTGGTTGCCATGTTGTATAGGTGACTTCCAAGTCAGGCATATTGCATGGGGGACATTGTGCTGGTTGCCATGTTGTATAGGTGACTTCCAAGTGAGCCATATTGCTTGGGGGACATTGTGCTGGTTGTGTTGTATAGGTGACTTCCAAGTCAGCCATATTGCATGGGGGACATTGTGCTGGTTGTCTTGTATAGGTGACTTCCAAGTCAGCCGTGTTGCATGGGGGACATTGTGCTGGTGGCCATGTTCTATAGGTGACTTCCAAGTCAGCCATATTGCATTTGGGACATTGTGCTGGTTGTCTTGTATAGGTGACTTCAAGTCAGCCATATTGCATGGGGGACATTGTGCTGGTTGTGTTGTATAGGTGACTTCCAAATCAGCCATATTGCATGGGGGACATTGTGCTGGTTGTATTGTATAGGTGACTTCCAAGTCAGCCATATTGCATGGGGGACATTGTGCTGTTGGCCATGTCGTATAGGTGACTTCCAAGTCAGCCATATTGCATGGGGGACATTGTGCTGGTTGTCTTGTATAGGTGACTTCCAAGTCAGCCATATTGCTTGGGGGACATTGTGCTGGTTGTATTGTATAGGTGACTTCCAAGTCAGCCATATTGCATGGGGGACATTGTGCTGGTTGCCATGTTGTATAGGTGACTTCCAAGTCAGCCATATTGCATGGGGGACATTGTGCTGGTGGCCATGTTCTATAGGTGACTTCCAAGTCAGCCATATTGCATTTGGGACATTGTGCTGGTTGTATTGTATAGGTGACTTCCAAGTCAGCCATATTGCATGGGGGACATTGTGCTGGTTGTATTGTATAGGTGACTTCCAAGTGAGCCATATTGCTTGGGGGACATTGTGCTGGTGGCCATGTTCTATAGGTGACTTCCAAGTCAGCCATATTGCATGGGGGACATTGTGCTGGTTGCATTGTCCTATAGGTGACTTCCAAGTCAGCCATATTGCATGGGGGACATTGTGCTGGTGGCCATGTTCTATAGGTGACTTCCAAGTCAGCCATATTGCATGGGGGACATTGTGCTGGTTGTCTTGTATAGGTGACTTCCAAGTCAGCCATATTGCATGGGGGACATTGTGCTGGTGGCCATGTTCTATAGGTGACTTCCAAGTCAGCCATATTGCTTGGGGGACATTGTGCTGGTTGTATTGTATAGGTGACTTCCAAGTCAGCCATATTGCATGCGGGACATTGTGCTGGTTGCCATGCTGTATAGGTGACTTCCAAGTCAGCCATATTGCATGGGGGACATTGTGCTGGTTGTCTTGTATAGGTGACTTCCAAGTCAGCCATATTGCATGGGGGACATTGTGCTGGTTGCCATGTTGTATAGGTGACTTCCAAGTCAGGCATATTGCATGGGGGACATTGTGCTGGTTGCCATGTTGTATAGGTGACTTCCAAGTGAGCCATATTGCTTGGGGGACATTGTGCTGGTTGTGTTGTATAGGTGACTTCCAAGTCAGCCATATTGCATGGGGGACATTGTGCTGGTTGTCTTGTATAGGTGACTTCCAAGTCAGCCGTGTTGCATGGGGGACATTGTGCTGGTGGCCATGTTCTATAGGTGACTTCCAAGTCAGCCATATTGCATTTGGGACATTGTGCTGGTTGTCTTGTATAGGTGACTTCCAAGTCAGCCATATTGCATGGGGGACATTGTGCTGGTTGTGTTGTATAGGTGACTTCCAAATCAGCCATATTGCATGGGGGACATTGTGCTGGTTGTATTGTATAGGTGACTTCCAAGTCAGCCATATTGCATGGGGGACATTGTGCTGGTTGTATTGTATAGGTGACTTCCAAGTCAGCCATATTGCATGGGGGACATTGTGCTGGTGGCCATGTCGTATAGGTGACTTCCAAGTCAGCCATATTGCATGGGGGACATTGTGCTGGTTGTCTTGTATAGGTGACTTCCAAGTCAGCCATATTGCTTGGGGGACATTGTGCTGGTTGTATTGTATAGGTGACTTCCAAGTCAGCCATATTGCATGGGGGACATTGTGCTGGTTGCCATGTTGTATAGGTGACTTCCAAGTCAGCCATATTGCATGGGGGACATTGTGCTGGTGGCCATGTGCTATAGGTGACTTCCAAGTCAGCCATATTGCATTTGGGACATTGTGCTGGTTGTATTGTATAGGTGACTTCCAAGTCAGCCATATTGCATGGGGGACATTGTGCTGGTTGTATTGTATAGGTGACTTCCAAGTGAGCCATATTGCTTGGGGGACATTGTGCTGGTGGCCATGTTCTATAGGTGACTTCCAAGTCAGCCATATTGCATGGGGGACATTGTGCTGGTTGCATTGTCCTATAGGTGACTTCCAAGTCAGCCATATTGCATGGCGGACATTGTGCTGGTGGCCATGTTCTATAGGTGACTTCCAAGTCAGCCATATTGCATGGGGGACATTGTGCTGGTTGTCTTGTATAGGTGACTTCCAAGTCAGCCATATTGCATGGGGGACATTGTGCTGGTGGCCATGTTCTATAGGTGAATTCCAAGTCAGCCATATTGCTTGGGGGACATTGTGCTGGTTGTATTGTCTAGGTGACTTCCAAGTCAGCCATATTGCATGGGGGACATTGTGCTGGTTGCCATGTTGTATAGGTGACTTCCAAGTCAGCCATATTGCATGGGGGACATTGTGCTGGTTGTCTTGTATAGGTGACTTCCAAGTCAGCCATATTGCATGGGGGACATTGTGCTGCTTGCCATGTTGTATAGGTGACTTCCAAGTCAGGCATATTGCATGGGGGACATTGTGCTGGTTGCCATGTTGTATAGGTGACTTCCAAGTGAGCCATATTGCTTGGGGGACATTGTGCTGGTTGTGTTGTATAGGTGTCTTCCAAGTCAGCCATATTGCATAGGGGACATTGTGCTGGTTGTCTTGTATAGGTGACTTCCAAGTCAGTCGTTTTGCATGGGGGACATTGTGCTGGTGGCCATGTTCTATAGGTGACTTCCAAGTCAGCCATATTGCATGGAGGACATTGTGCTGGTTGTCTTGTATAGGTGACTTCCAAGTCAGACATATTGCTTGGCGGACATTGTGCTGGTTGTCTTGTATAGGTGACTTCCAAGTCAGCCATATTACATGGGGGAAATTGTGCTGGTTGCCATGTTGTATAGGTGACTTCCAAGTCAGCCATATTGCATGGGGGACATTGTGCTGGTTGCCATGTTGTATAGGTGACTTCCAAGTCAGCCATATTGCATGGGGGACATTGTGCTGGTGGCCATGTCCTATAGGTGACTTCCAAGTCAGCCATATTGCATGGGGGACATTGTGCTGGTTGTCTTGTATAGGTGACTTCCAAGTCAGCCATATTGCTTGGGGGACATTGTGCTGGTTGTATTGTATAGGTGACTTCCAAGTCAGCCATATTGCATGGGGGACATTGTGCTGGTTGCCATGTTCTATAGGTGACTTCCAAGTCATCCATATTGCATGGGGGACATTGTGCTGGTGGCCATGTTCTATACGTGACTTCCAAGTCAGCCATATTGCATTTGGGACATTGTGCTGGTTGTCTTGTATAGGTGACTTCCAAGTCAGCCATATTGCATGGGGGACATTGTGCTGGTTGTGTTGTATAGGTGACTTCCAAATCAGCCATATTGCATGGAGGACATTGTGCTGGTTGTATTGTATAGGTGACTTCCAAGTCAGCCATATTGCATGGGGGACATTGTGCTGGTTGTCTTGTATAGGTGACTTCCAAGTCAGCCATATTGCTTGGGGGACATTGTGCTGGTTGTATTGTATAGGTGACTTCCAAGTCAGCCATATTGCATGGGGGACATTGTGCTGGTTGCCATGTTGTATAGGTGACTTCCAAGTCAGCCATATTGCATGGGGGACATTGTGCTGGTGGCCATGTTCTATAGGTGACTTCTAAGTCAGCCATATTGCATTTGGGACATTGTGCTGGTTGTATTGTATAGGTGACTTCCAAGTCAGCCATATTGCATGGGGGACATTGTGCTGGTTGTCTTGTATAGGTGACTTCCAAGTCAGCCATATTGCTTGGGGGACATTGTGCTGGTTGCCATGTTCTATAGGTGACTTCCAAGTCAGCCATATTGCTTGGGGGACATTGTGCTGGTGGCCATGTTCTATAGGTGACTTCCAAGTCAGCCATATTGCATGAGGGACATTGTGCTGGTTGTCTTGTATAGGTGACTTCCAAGTCAGCCGTGTTGCATGGGGGACATTGTGCTGGTTGTATTGTATAGGTGACTTCCAAGTCAGCCATATTGCATGGGGGACATTGTGCTGGTGGCCATGTCCTATAGGTGACTTCCAAGTCAGCCATATTGCATGGGGGACATTGTGCTGGTTGTCTTGTATAGGTGACTTCCAAGTCAGCCATATTGCTTGGGGGACATTGTGCTGGTTGTATTGTATAGGTGACTTCCAAGTCAGCCATATTGCATGGGGGACATTGTGCTGGTTGCCATGTTCTATAGGTGACTTCCAAGTCATCCATATTGCATGGGGGACATTGTGCTGGTGGCCATGTTCTATACGTGACTTCCAAGTCAGCCATATTGCATTTGGGACATTGTGCTAGTTGTCTTGTATAGGTGACTTCCAAGTCAGCCATATTGCATGGGGGACATTGTGCTGGTTGTGTTGTATAGGTGACTTCCAAATCAGCCATATTGCATGGGGGACATTGTGCTGGTTGTATTGTATAGGTGACTTCCAAGTCAGCCATATTGCATGGGGGACATTGTGCTGGTTGTCTTGTATAGGTGACTTCCAAGTCAGCCATATTGCTTGGGGGACATTGTGCTGGTTGTATTGTATAGGTGACTTCCAAGTCAGCCATATTGCATGGGGGACATTGTGCTGGTTGCCATGTTGTATAGGTGACTTCCAAGTCAGCCATATTGCATGGGGGACATTGTGCTGGTGGCCATGTTCTATAGGTGACGTGTAAGTCAGCCATATTGCATTTGGGACATTGTGCTGGTTGTAGTGTATAGGTGACTTCCAAGTCAGCCATATTGCATGGGGGACATTGTGCTGGTTGTCTTGTATAGGTGACTTCCAAGTCAGCCATATTGCCTGGGGGACATTGTGCTGGTTGCCATGTTCTATAGGTGACTTCCAAGTCAGCCATATTGCTTGGGGGACATTGTGCTGGTGGCCATGTTCTATAGGTGACTTCCAAGTCAGCCATATTGCATGGGGGACATTGTGCTGGTTGTCTTGTATAGGTGACTTCCAAGTCAGCCGTGTTGCATGGGGGACATTGTGCTGGTTGTATTGTATAGGTGACTTCCAAGTCAGCCATATTGCATGGGGGACATTGTGCTGGTTGCCATGTTGTAAAGGTGACTTCCAAGTCAGCCATATTGCATGGGGGACATTGTGCTGGTTGTCTTGTATAGGTGACTTCCAAGTCAGCCATATTGCTTGGGGGACATTGTGCTGGTTGTATTGTATAGGTGACTTCCAAGTCAGCCATATTGCATGGGGGACATTGTGCTGGTTGCCATGTTGTATAGGTGACTTCCAAGTCAGCCATATTGCATGGGGGACATTGTGCTGGTGGCCATGTTCTATAGGTGACTTCTAAGTCAGCCATATTGCATTTGGGACATTGTGCTGGTTGTATTGTATAGGTGACTTCCAAGTCAGCCATATTGCATGGGGGACATTGTGCTGGTTGTCTTGTATAGGTGACTTCCAAGTCAGCCATATTGCTTGGGGGACATTGTGCTGGTTGCCATGTTCTATAGGTGACTTCCAAGTCAGCCATATTGCTTGGGGGACATTGTGCTGGTGGCCATGTTCTATAGGTGACTTCCAAGTCAGCCATATTGCATGAGGGACATTGTGCTGGTTGTCTTGTATAGGTGACTTCCAAGTCAGCCGTGTTGCATGGGGGACATTGTGCTGGTTGTATTGTATAGGTGACTTCCAAGTCAGCCATATTGCATGGGGGACATTGTGCTGGTGGCCATGTCCTATAGGTGACTTCCAAGTCAGCCATATTGCATGGGGGACATTGTGCTGGTTGTCTTGTATAGGTGACTTCCAAGTCAGCCATATTGCTTGGGGGACATTGTGCTGGTTGTATTGTATAGGTGACTTCCAAGTCAGCCATATTGCATGGGGGACATTGTGCTGGTTGCCATGTTCTATAGGTGACTTCCAAGTCATCCATATTGCATGGGGGACATTGTGCTGGTGGCCATGTTCTATACGTGACTTCCAAGTCAGCCATATTGCATTTGGGACATTGTGCTAGTTGTCTTGTATAGGTGACTTCCAAGTCAGCCATATTGCATGGGGGACATTGTGCTGGTTGTGTTGTATAGGTGACTTCCAAATCAGCCATATTGCATGGGGGACATTGTGCTGGTTGTATTGTATAGGTGACTTCCAAGTCAGCCATATTGCATGGGGGACATTGTGCTGGTTGTCTTGTATAGGTGACTTCCAAGTCAGCCATATTGCTTGGGGGACATTGTGCTGGTTGTATTGTATAGGTGACTTCCAAGTCAGCCATATTGCATGGGGGACATTGTGCTGGTTGCCATGTTGTATAGGTGACTTCCAAGTCAGCCATATTGCATGGGGGACATTGTGCTGGTGGCCATGTTCTATAGGTGACGTGTAAGTCAGCCATATTGCATTTGGGACATTGTGCTGGTTGTAGTGTATAGGTGACTTCCAAGTCAGCCATATTGCATGGGGGACATTGTGCTGGTTGTCTTGTATAGGTGACTTCCAAGTCAGCCATATTGCCTGGGGGACATTGTGCTGGTTGCCATGTTCTATAGGTGACTTCCAAGTCAGCCATATTGCTTGGGGGACATTGTGCTGGTGGCCATGTTCTATAGGTGACTTCCAAGTCAGCCATATTGCATGGGGGACATTGTGCTGGTTGTCTTGTATAGGTGACTTCCAAGTCAGCCGTGTTGCATGGGGGACATTGTGCTGGTTGTATTGTATAGGTGACTTCCAAGTCAGCCATATTGCATGGGGGACATTGTGCTGGTTGCCATGTTGTAAAGGTGACTTCCAAGTCAGCCATATTGCATGGGGGACATTGTGCTGGTTGTCTTGTATAGGTGACTTCCAAGTCAGCCATATTGCTTGGGGGACATTGTGCTGGTTGTATTGTATAGGTGACTTCCAAGTCAGCCATATTGCATGGGGGACATTGTGCTGGTTGCCATGTTCTATAGGTGACTTCCAAGTCATCCATATTGCATGGGGACATTGTGCTGGTGGCCATGTTCTATACGTGACTTCCAAGTCAGCCATATTGCATTTGGGACATTGTGCTGGTTGTCTTGTATAGGTGACTTCCAAGTCAGCCATATTGCATGGGGGACATTGTGCTGGTTGTGTTGTATAGGTGACTTCCAAATCAGCCATATTGCATGGGGGACATTGTGCTGGTTGTATTGTATAGGTGAATTCCATGTCAGCCATATTGCATGGGGGACATTGTGCTGGTTGTCTTGTATAGTTGACTTCCAAGTCAGCCATATTGCATGGGGGACATTGTGCTGGTTGCCATGTTGTATAGGTGACTTCCAAGTCAGCCATATTGCATGGGGTACATTGTGCTGGTGGCCATGTTCTATAGGTGACTTCTAAGTCAGCCATATTGCATTTGGGACATTGTGCTGGTTGTATTGTATAGGTGACTTCCAAGTCAGCCATATTGCATGGGGGACATTGTGCTGGTTGTCTTGTATAGGTGACTTCCAAGTCAGCCATATTGCTTGGGGGACATTGTGCTGGTTGCCATGTTCTATAGGTGACTTCCAAGTCAGCCATATTGCTTGGGGGACATTGTGCTGGTGGCCATGTTCTATAGGTGACTTCCAAGTCAGCCATATTGCATGGGGGACATTGTGCTGGTTGTCTTGTATAGGTGACTTCCAAGTCAGCCGTGTTGCATGGGGGACATTGTGCTGGTTGTATTGTATAGGTGACTTCCAAGTCAGCCATATTGCATGGGGGACATTGTGCTGGTTGCCATGTTGTAAAGGTGACTTCCAAGTCAGCCATATTGCATGGGGGACATTGTGCTGGTTGTCTTGTATAGGTGACTTCCAAGTCAGCCATATTGCTTGGGGGACATTGTGCTGGTTGTATTGTATAGGTGACTTCCAAGTCAGCCATATTGCTTGGGGGACATTGTGCTGGTTGTATTGTATAGGTGACTTCCAAGTCAGCCATATTGCATGGGGGACATTGTGCTGGTTGCCATGTTCTATAGGTGACTTCCAAGTCATCCATATTGCATGGGGGACATTGTGCTGGTGGCCATGTTCCATAGGTGACTTCTAAGTCAGCCATATTGCATTTGGGACATTGTGCTGGTTGTATTGTATAGGTGACTTCCAAGTCAGCCATATTGCATGGGGGACATTGTGCTGGTTGTCTTGTATAGGTGACTTCCAAGTCAGCCATATTGCTTGGGGGACATTGTGCTGGTTGCCATGTTCTATAGGTGACTTCCAAGTCAGCCATATTGCTTGGGGGACATTGTGCTGGTGGCCATGTTCTATAGGTGACTTCCAAGTCAGCCATATTGCATGGGGGACATTGTGCTGGTTGTCTTGTATAGGTGACTTCCAAGTCAGCCGTGTTGCATGGGGGACATTGTGCTGGTTGTATTGTATAGGTGACTTCCAAGTCAGCCGTGTTGCATGGGGGACATTGTGCTGGTTGTATTGTATAGGTGACTTCCAAGTCAGCCATATTGCATGGGGGACATTGTGCTGGTTGCCATGTTGTATAGGTGATTTCCAAGTCAGCCATATTGCATGGGGGACATTGTGCTGGTTGCGATGTCCTATAGGTGACTTCCAAGTCAGCCATATTGCATGGGGGAAATTGTGCTGGTTGTCTTGTATAGGTGACTTTTAAGTCAGCCATATTGCTTGGGGGACATTGTGCTAGTTGCCATGTTCTATAGGTGACTTCCAAGTCAGACATATTGCTTGGGGGACATTGTGCTGGTTGCCATGTTGTATAGGTGACTTCCAAGTCAGCCATATTGCTTGGGGGACATTGTGCTGGTTGCCATGTTGTATAGGTGACTTCCAAGTCTGCCATATTGCATGGGGGACATTGTGCTGGTGGCCATGTTCTATAGGTGACTTCCAAGTCAGCCATATTGCATGGGGGACATTGTGCTGGTTGTCTTGTATAGGTGACGTCCAAATCAGCCATATTGCATGGGGGACATTGTGCTGGTTGTCTTGTATAGGTGACTTCCAAGTCAGCCATATTGCATGGGGGACATTGTGCTGGTTGTGTTGTATAGGTGACTTCCAAATCAGCCATATTGCATGGGGGACATTGTGCTGGTTGTATTGTATAGGTGACTTCCAAGTCAGCCATATTGCATGGGGGACATTGTGCTGGTTGTATTGTATAGGTGACTTCCAAGTCAGCCATATTGCATGGGGGACATTGTGCTGTTGGCCATGTCGTATAGGTGACTTCCAAGTCAGCCATATTGCATGGGGGACATTGTGCTGGTTGTCTTGTATAGGTGACTTCCAAGTCAGCCATATTGCTTGGGGGACATTGTGCTGGTTGTATTGTATAGGTGACTTCCAAGTCAGCCATATTGCATGGGGGACGTTGTGCTGGTTGTGTTGTATAGGTGACTTCCAAATCAGCCATATTGCATGGGGGACATTGTGCTGGTTGTATTGTATAGGTGACTTCCAAGTCAGCCATATTGCATGGGGGACATTGTGCTGGTTGTCTTGTATAGGTGACTTCCAAGTCAGCCATATTGCTTGGGGGACATTGTGCTGGTTGTATTGTATAGGTGACTTCCAAGTCAGCCATATTGCATGGGGGACATTGTGCTGGTTGCCATGTTGTATAGGTGACTTCCAAGTCAGCCATATTGCATGGGGGACATTGTGCTGGTGGCCATGTTCTATAGGTGACGTCTAAGTCAGCCATATTGCATTTGGGACATTGTGCTGGTTGTAGTGTATAGGTGACTTCCAAGTCAGCCATATTGCATGGGGGACATTGTGCTGGTTGTCTTGTATAGGTGACTTCCAAGTCAGCCATATTGCCTGGGGGACATTGTGCTGGTTGCCATGTTCTATAGGTGACTTCCAAGTCAGCCATATTGCTTGGGGGACATTGTGCTGGTGGCCATGTTCTATAGGTGACTTCCAAGTCAGCCATATTGCATGGGGGACATTGTGCTGGTTGTCTTGTATAGGTGACTTCCAAGTCAGCCGTGTTGCATGGGGGACATTGTGCTGGTTGTATTGTATAGGTGACTTCCAAGTCAGCCATATTGCATGGGGGACATTGTGCTGGTTGCCATGTTGTAAAGGTGACTTCCAAGTCAGCCATATTGCATGGGGGACATTGTGCTGGTTGTCTTGTATAGGTGACTTCCAAGTCAGCCATATTGCTTGGGGGACATTGTGCTGGTTGTATTGTATAGGTGACTTCCAAGTCAGCCATATTGCATGGGGGACATTGTGCTGGTTGCCATGTTCTATAGGTGACTTCCAAGTCATCCATATTGCATGGGGGACATTGTGCTGGTGGCCATGTTCTATACGTGACTTCCAAGTCAGCCATATTGCATTTGGGACATTGTGCTGGTTGTCTTGTATAGGTGACTTCCAAGTCAGCCATATTGCATGGGGGACATTGTGCTGGTTGTGTTGTATAGGTGACTTCCAAATCAGACATATTGCATGGGGGACATTGTGCTGGTTGTATTGTATAGGTGAATTCCATGTCAGCCATATTGCATGGGGGACATTGTGCTGGTTGTCTTGTATAGGTGACTTCCAAGTCAGCCATATTGCATGGGGGACATTGTGCTGGTTGCCATGTTGTATAGGTGACTTCCAAGTCAGCCATATTGCATGGGGGACATTGTGCTGGTGGCCATGTTCTATAGGTGACTTCTAAGTCAGCCATATTGCATTTGGGACATTGTGCTGGTTGTATTGTATAGGTGACTTCCAAGTCAGCCATATTGCATGGGGGACATTGTGCTGGTTGTCTTGTATAGGTGACTTCCAAGTCAGCCATATTGCTTGGGGGACATTGTGCTGGTTGCCATGTTCTATAGGTGACTTCCAAGTCAGCCATATTGCTTGGGGGACATTGTGCTGGTGGCCATGTTCCATAGGTGACTTCTAAGTCAGCCATATTGCATTTGGGACATTGTGCTGGTTGTATTGTATAGGTGACTTCCAAGTCAGCCATATTGCATGGGGGACATTGTGCTGGTTGTCTTGTATAGGTGACTTCCAAGTCAGCCATATTGCTTGGGGGACATTGTGCTGGTTGCCATGTTCTATAGGTGACTTCCAAGTCAGCCATATTGCTTGGGGGACATTGTGCTGGTGGCCATGTTCTATAGGTGACTTCCAAGTCAGCCATATTGCATGGGGGACATTGTGCTGGTTGTCTTGTATAGGTGACTTCCAAGTCAGCCGTGTTGCATGGGGGACATTGTGCTGGTTGTATTGTATAGGTGACTTCCAAGTCAGCCGTGTTGCATGGGGGACATTGTGCTGGTTGTATTGTATAGGTGACTTCCAAGTCAGCCATATTGCATGGGGGACATTGTGCTGGTTGCCATGTTGTATAGGTGATTTCCAAGTCAGCCATATTGCATGGGGGACATTGTGCTGGTTGCGATGTCCTATAGGTGACTTCCAAGTCAGCCATATTGCATGGGGGAAATTGTGCTGGTTGTCTTGTATAGGTGACTTTTAAGTCAGCCATATTGCTTGGGGGACATTGTGCTAGTTGCCATGTTCTATAGGTGACTTCCAAGTCAGACATATTGCTTGGGGGACATTGTGCTGGTTGCCATGTTGTATAGGTGACTTCCAAGTCAGCCATATTGCTTGGGGGACATTGTGCTGGTTGCCATGTTGTATAGGTGACTTCCAAGTCTGCCATATTGCATGGGGGACATTGTGCTGGTGGCCATGTTCTATAGGTGACTTCCAAGTCAGCCATATTGCATGGGGGACATTGTGCTGGTTGTCTTGTATAGGTGACGTCCAAATCAGCCATATTGCATGGGGGACATTGTGCTGGTTGTCTTGTATAGGTGACTTCCAAGTCAGCCATATTGCATGGGGGACATTGTGCTGGTTGTGTTGTATAGGTGACTTCCAAATCAGCCATATTGCATGGGGGACATTGTGCTGGTTGTATTGTATAGGTGACTTCCAAGTCAGCCATATTGCATGGGGGACATTGTGCTGGTTGTATTGTATAGGTGACTTCCAAGTCAGCCATATTGCATGGGGGACATTGTGCTGTTGGCCATGTCGTATAGGTGACTTCCAAGTCAGCCATATTGCATGGGGGACATTGTGCTGGTTGTCTTGTATAGGTGACTTCCAAGTCAGCCATATTGCTTGGGGGACATTGTGCTGGTTGTATTGTATAGGTGACTTCCAAGTCAGCCATATTGCATGGGGGACGTTGTGCTGGTTGTGTTGTATAGGTGACTTCCAAATCAGCCATATTGCATGGGGGACATTGTGCTGGTTGTATTGTATAGGTGACTTCCAAGTCAGCCATATTGCATGGGGGACATTGTGCTGGTTGTCTTGTATAGGTGACTTCCAAGTCAGCCATATTGCTTGGGGGACATTGTGCTGGTTGTATTGTATAGGTGACTTCCAAGTCAGCCATATTGCATGGGGGACATTGTGCTGGTTGCCATGTTGTATAGGTGACTTCCAAGTCAGCCATATTGCATGGGGGACATTGTGCTGGTGGCCATGTTCTATAGGTGACGTCTAAGTCAGCCATATTGCATTTGGGACATTGTGCTGGTTGTAGTGTATAGGTGACTTCCAAGTCAGCCATATTGCATGGGGGACATTGTGCTGGTTGTCTTGTATAGGTGACTTCCAAGTCAGCCATATTGCCTGGGGGACATTGTGCTGGTTGCCATGTTCTATAGGTGACTTCCAAGTCAGCCATATTGCTTGGGGGACATTGTGCTGGTGGCCATGTTCTATAGGTGACTTCCAAGTCAGCCATATTGCATGGGGGACATTGTGCTGGTTGTCTTGTATAGGTGACTTCCAAGTCAGCCGTGTTGCATGGGGGACATTGTGCTGGTTGTATTGTATAGGTGACTTCCAAGTCAGCCATATTGCATGGGGGACATTGTGCTGGTTGCCATGTTGTAAAGGTGACTTCCAAGTCAGCCATATTGCATGGGGGACATTGTGCTGGTTGTCTTGTATAGGTGACTTCCAAGTCAGCCATATTGCTTGGGGGACATTGTGCTGGTTGTATTGTATAGGTGACTTCCAAGTCAGCCATATTGCATGGGGGACATTGTGCTGGTTGCCATGTTCTATAGGTGACTTCCAAGTCATCCATATTGCATGGGGGACATTGTGCTGGTGGCCATGTTCTATACGTGACTTCCAAGTCAGCCATATTGCATTTGGGACATTGTGCTGGTTGTCTTGTATAGGTGACTTCCAAGTCAGCCATATTGCATGGGGGACATTGTGCTGGTTGTGTTGTATAGGTGACTTCCAAATCAGACATATTGCATGGGGGACATTGTGCTGGTTGTATTGTATAGGTGAATTCCATGTCAGCCATATTGCATGGGGGACATTGTGCTGGTTGTCTTGTATAGGTGACTTCCAAGTCAGCCATATTGCATGGGGGACATTGTGCTGGTTGCCATGTTGTATAGGTGACTTCCAAGTCAGCCATATTGCATGGGGGACATTGTGCTGGTGGCCATGTTCTATAGGTGACTTCTAAGTCAGCCATATTGCATTTGGGACATTGTGCTGGTTGTATTGTATAGGTGACTTCCAAGTCAGCCATATTGCATGGGGGACATTGTGCTGGTTGTCTTGTATAGGTGACTTCCAAGTCAGCCATATTGCTTGGGGGACATTGTGCTGGTTGCCATGTTCTATAGGTGACTTCCAAGTCAGCCATATTGCTTGGGGGACATTGTGCTGGTGGCCATGTTCTATAGGTGACTTCCAAGTCAGCCATATTGCATGGGGGACATTGTGCTGGTTGTCTTGTATAGGTGACTTCCAAGTCAGCCATATTGCATGGGGGACATTGTGCTGGTTGCCATGTTGTAAAGGTGACTTCCAAGTCAGCCATATTGCATGGGGGACATTGTGCTGGTTGTCTTGTATAGGTGACTTCCAAGTCAGCCATATTGCTTGGGGGACATTGTGCTGGTTGTATTGTATAGGTGACTTCCAAGTCAGCCATATTGCATGGGGGACATTGTGCTGGTTGCCATGTTCTATAGGTGACTTCCAAGTCATCCATATTGCATGGGGGACATTGTGCTGGTGGCCATGTTCTATACGTGACTTCCAAGTCAGCCATATTGCATTTGGGACATTGTGCTGGTTGTCTTGTATAGGTGACTTCCAAGTCAGCCATATTGCATGGGGGACATTGTGCTGGTTGTGTTGTATAGGTGACTTCCAAATCAGCCATATTGCATGGGGGACTTTGTGCTGGTTGTATTGTATAGGTGACTTCCAAGTCAGCCATTTTGCATGGGGGACATTGTGCTGGTTGTCTTGTATAGGTGACTTCCAAGTCAGCCATATTGCTTGGGGGACATTGTGCTGGTTGTATTGTATAGGTGACTTCCAAGTCAGCCATATTGCATGGGGGACATTGTGCTGGTTGCCATGTTGTATATGTGACTTCCAAGTCAGCCATATTGCATGGGGGACATTGTGCTGGTGGCCATGTTCCATAGGTGACTTCTAAGTCAGCCATATTGCATTTGGGACATTGTGCTGGTTGTATTGTATAGGTGACTTCCAAGTCAGCCATATTGCATGGGGGACATTGTGCTGGTTGTCTTGTATAGGTGACTTCCAAGTCAGCCATATTGCTTGGGGGACATTGTGCTGGTTGCCATGTTCTATAGGTGACTTCCAAGTCAGCCATATTGCTTGGGGGACATTGTGCTGGTGGCCATGTTCTATAGGTGACTTCCAAGTCAGCCATATTGCATGGGGGACATTGTGCTGGTTGTCTTGTATAGGTGACTTCCAAGTCAGCCGTGTTGCATGGGGGACATTGTGCTGGTTGTATTGTATAGGTGACTTCCAAGTCAGCCGTGTTGCATGGGGGACATTGTGCTGGTTGTATTGTATAGGTGACTTCCAAGTCAGCCATATTGCATGGGGGACATTGTGCTGGTTGCCATGTTGTATAGGTGACTTCCAAGTCAGCCATATTGCATGGGGGACATTGTGCTGGTTGCGATGTCCTATAGGTGACTTCCAAGTCAGCCATATTGCATGGGGGAAATTGTGCTGGTTGTCTTGTATAGGTGACTTTTAAGTCAGCCATATTGCTTGGGGGACATTGTGCTAGTTGCCATGTTCTATAGGTGACTTCCAAGTCAGCCATATTGCTTGGGGGACATTGTGCTGGTTGCCATGTTGTATAGGTGACTTCCAAGTCAGCCATATTGCTTGGGGGACATTGTGCTGGTTGCCATGTTGTATAGGTGACTTCCAAGTCTGCCATATTGCATGGGGGACATTGTGCTGGTGGCCATGTTCTATAGGTGACTTCCAAGTCAGCCATATTGCATGGGGGACATTGTGCTGGTTGTCTTGTATAGGTGACTTCCAAATCAGCCATATTGCATGGGGGACATTGTGCTGGTTGTCTTGTATAGGTGACTTCCAAGTCAGCCATATTGCATGGGGGACATTGTGCTGGTTGTGTTGTATAGGTGACTTCCAAATCAGCCATATTGCATGGGGGACATTGTGCTGGTTGTATTGTATAGGTGACTTCCAAGTCAGCCATATTGCATGGGGGACATTGTGCTGGTTGTATTGTATAGGTGACTTCCAAGTCAGCCATATTGCATGGGGGACATTGTGCTGTTGGCCATGTCGTATAGGTGACTTCCAAGTCAGCCATATTGCATGGGGGACATTGTGCTGGTTGTCTTGTATAGGTGACTTCCAAGTCAGCCATATTGCTTGGGGGACATTGTGCTGGTTGTATTGTATAGGTGACTTCCAAGTCAGCCATATTGCATGGGGGACGTTGTGCTGGTTGCCATGTTGTATAGGTGACTTCCAAGTCAGCCATATTGCATGGGGGACATTGTGCTGGTGGCCATGTTCTATAGGTGACTTCCAAGTCAGCCATATTGCATTTGGGACATTGTGCTGGTTGTATTGTATAGGTGACTTCCAAGTCAGCCATATTGCATGGGGGACATTGTGCTGGTTGTATTGTATAGGTGACTTCCAAGTGAGCCATATTGCTTGGGGGACATTGTGCTGGTGGCCATGTTCTATAGGTGACTTCCAAGTCAGCCATATTGCATGGGGGACATTGTGCTGGTTGCATTGTCCTATAGGTGACTTCCAAGTCAGCCATATTGCATGGGGGACATTGTGCTGGTGGCCATGTTCTATAGGTGACTTCCAAGTCAGCCATATTGCTTGGGGGACATTGTGCTGGTTGTATTGTATAGGTGACTTCCAAGTCAGCCATATTGCATGGGGGACATTGTGCTGGTTGCCATGCTGTATAGGTGACTTCCAAGTCAGCCATATTGCATGGGGGACATTGTGCTGGTTGTCTTGTATAGGTGACTTCCAAGTCAGCCATATTGCATGGGGGACATTGTGCTGGTTGCCATGTTGTATAGGTGACTTCCAAGTCAGGCATATTGCATGGGGGACATTGTGCTGGTTGCCATGTTGTATAGGTGACTTCCAAGTGAGCCATATTGCTTGGTGGACATTGTGCTGGTTGTGTTGTATAGGTGACTTCCAAGTCAGCCATATTGCATGGGGGACATTGTGCTGGTTGTCTTGTATAGGTGACTTCCAAGTCAGCCGTGTTGCATGGGGGACATTGTGCTGGTGTCCATGTTCTATAGGTGACTTCCAAGTCAGCCATATTGCATTTGGGACATTGTGCTGGTTGTCTTGTATAGGTGACTTCCAAGTCAGCCATATTGTATGGGGGACATTGTGCTGGTTGTATTGTATAGGTGACTTCCAAGTCAGCCATATTGCATGGGGGACATTGTGCTGGTTGTATTGTATAGGTGACTTCCAAGTCAGCCATATTGCATGGGGGACATTGTGCTGGTGGCCATGTCGTATAGGTGACTTCCAAGTCAGCCATATTGCATGGGGGACATTGTGCTGGTTGTCTTGTATAGGTGACTTCCAAGTCAGCCATATTGCATGGGGGACATTGTGCTGGTTGCCATGTTGTATAGGTGACTTCCAAGTCAGCCATATTGCATGGGGGACATTGTGCTGGTGGCCATGTGCTATAGGTGACTTCCAAGTCAGCCATATTGCATTTGGGACATTGTGCTGGTTGTATTGTATAGGTGACTTCCAAGTCAGCCATATTGCATGGGGGACATTGTGCTGGTTGTATTGTATAGGTGACTTCCAAGTGAGCCATATTGCTTGGGGGACATTGTGCTGGTGGCCATGTTCTATAGGTGACTTCCAAGTCAGCCATATTGCATGGGGGACATTGTGCTGGTTGCATTGTCCTATAGGTGACTTCCAAGTCAGCCATATTGCATGGGGGACATTGTGCTGGTGGCCATGTTCAATAGGTGACTTCCAAGTCAGCCATATTGCATGGGGGACATTGTGCTGGTTGTCTTGTATAGGTGACTTCCAAGTCAGCCATATTGCATGGGGGACATTGTGCTGGTGGCCATGTTCTATAGGTGACTTCCAAGTCAGCCATATTGCTTGGGGGACATTGTGCTGGTTGTATTGTATAGGTGACTTCCAAGTCAGCCATATTGCATGGGGGACATTGTGCTGGTTGCCATGTTGTATAGGTGACTTCCAAGTCAGCCATATTGCATGGGGGACATTGTGCTGGTTGTCTTGTATAGGTGACTTCCAAGTCAGCCATATTGCATGGGGGACATTGTGCTGCTTGCCATGTTGTATAGGTGACTTCCAAGTCAGGCATATTGCATGGGGGACATTGTGCTGGTTGCCATGTTGTATAGGTGACTTCCAAGTGAGCCATATTGCTTGGGGGACATTGTGCTGGTTGTGTTGTATAGGTGTCTTCCAAGGCAGCCATATTGCATAGGGGACATTGTGCTGGTTGTCTTGTATAGGTGACTTCCAAGTCAGTCGTGTTGCATGGGGGACATTGTGCAGGTGGCCATGTTCTATAGGTGACTTCCAAGTCAGCCATATTGCATGGGGGACATTGTGCTGGTTGCCATGTTGTATAGGTGACTTCCAAGTGAGCCATATTGCTTGGGGGACATTGTGCTGGTGGCCATGTTCTATAGGTGACTTCCAAGTCAGCCATATTGCTTGGAGGACATTGTGCTGGTTGTCTTGTATAGGTGACTTCCAAGTCAGCCATATTGCATGGAGGACATTGTGCTGGTTGTCTTGTATAGGTGACTTCCAAGTCAGCCATATTGCTTGGCGGACATTGTGCTGGTTGTCTTGTATAGGTGACTTCCAAGTCAGCCATATTACATGGGGGAAATTGTGCTGGTTGCCATGTTGTATAGGTGACTTCCAAGTCAGCCATATTGCATGGGGGACATTGTGCTGGTTGCCATGTTGTATAGGTGACTTCCAAGTGAGCCATATTGCTTGGGGGACATTGTGCTGGTTGTGTTGTATAGGTGTCTTCCAAGTCAGCCATATTGCATAGGGGACATTGTGCTGGTTGTCTTGTATAGGTGACTTCCAAGTCAGTCGTGTTGCATGGGGGACATTGTGCAGGTGGCCATGTTCTATAGGTGACTTCCAAGTCAGCCATATTGCATGGGGGACATTGTGCTGGTTGCCATGTTGTATAGGTGACTTCCAAGTGAGCCATATTGCTTGGGGGACATTGTGCTGGTGGCCATGTTCTATAGGTGACTTCCAAGTCAGCCATATTACTTGGAGGACATTGTGCTGGTTGTCTTGTATAGGTGACTTCCAAGTCAGCCATATTGCATGGAGGACATTGTGCTGGTTGTCTTGTATAGGTGACTTCCAAGTCAGCCATATTGCTTGGCGGACATTGTGCTGGTTGTCTTGTATAGGTGACTTCCAAGTCAGCCATATTACATGGGGGAAATTGTGCTGGTTGCCATGTTGTATAGGTGACTTCCAAGTCAGCCATATTGCATGGGGGACATTGTGCTGGTTGCCATGTTGTATAGGTGACTTCCAAGTCAGCCATATTGCATGGGGGACATTGTGCTGGTTGCCATGTTGTATAGGTGACTTTCAAGTGAGCCATATTGCATGGGGGACATTGTGCTGGTAGTGTTGTATAGGTGACTTCCAAGTCAGCCATATTGCATGGGGGACATTGTGCTGGTTGTGTTGTATAGGTGACTTCCAAGTCAGCCATATTGCATGGGGGACATTGTGCTGGTTGTATTGTATAGGTGACTTCCAAGTCAGCCATATTGCATGGGGGACATTGTGCTGGTTGTATTGTATAGGTGATTTCCAAGTGAGCCATATTGCATGGGGGACATTGTGCTGGTTGCCATGTTGTATAGGTGACTTTCAAGTGAGCCATATTGCATGGGGGACATTGTGCTGGTTGTGTTGTATAGGTGACTTCCAAGTCAGCCATATTGTATGGGGGACATTGTGCTGGTTGTGTTGTATAGGTGACTTCCAAGTCAGCCATATTGCATGGGGGACATTGTGCTGGTTGTATTGTATAGGTGACTTCCAAGTCAGCCATATTGCATGGGGGACATTGTGCTGGTTGTATTGTATAGGTGACTTCCAAGTGAGCCATATTGCATGGGGGACATTGTGCTGGTGGCCATGTTCTATAGATGACTTCCAAGTCAGCCATATTGCATGGGGGACATTGTGCTGGTTGTGTTCTTTAGGTGACTTCCAAGTCAGCCATATTGCATGGGGGACATTGTGCTGGTTGTGTTGTATAGGTGACTTCCAAGTCAGCCATATTGCATGGGGGACATTGTGCTGGTTGTATTGTATAGGTGACTTCCAAGTCAGCCATATTGCATGGGGGACATTGTGCTGGTTGTATTGTATAGGTGACTTCCAAGTCAGCCATATTGCATGGGGGACATTGTGCTGGTTGTCTTGTATAGGTGACTTCCAAGTCAGCCATATTGCTTGGGGGACATTGTGCTGGTTGCCATTTTCTATAGGTGACTTCCAATTCAGCCATATTGCATGGGGGACAATGTGCTGGTTGTATTGTATAGGTGACTTCCAAGTCAGCCATATTGCATGGGGGACATTGTGCTGGTTGTATGTATAGGTGACTTCCAAGTCAGCCATATTGCATGGGGGACATTGTGCTGGTTGCCATGTCCTATAGGTGACTTCCAAGTCAGCCATATTGCATGGGGGACATTGTGCTGGTTGTCTTGTATAGGTGACTTCCAAGTCAGCCATATTGCTTGGGGGACATTGTGCTGGTTGCCATGTTCTATAGGTGACTTCCAAGTCAGCCATATTGCTTGGGGGACATTGTGCTGGTGGCCATGTTCTATAGGTGACTTCCAAGTCAGCCATATTGCTTGGGGGACATTGTGCTGGTTGCCATGTTGTATAGGTGATTTCCAAGTCAGCCATATTGCATGGGGGACATTGTGCTGGTGGCCATGTTCTATAGGTGACTTCCAAGTCAGCCATATTGCATGGGGGACATTGTGCTGTTTGTCTTGTATAGGTGACTTCCAAGTCAGCCATATTGCATGGGGGACATTGTGCTGGTGGCCATGTTCTATAGGTGACTTCCAAGTCAGCCATATTTCTTGGGGGACATTGTGCTGGTTGTCTTGTATAGGTGACTTCCAAGTCAGCCATATTGCATGGGGGACATTGTGCTGGTTGCCATGTTGTATAGGTGACTTCCAAGTGAGCCATATTGCTTGGGGGACATTGTGCTGGTTGTGTTGTATAGGTGACTTCCAAGTCAGCCATATTGCATGGGGGACATTGTGCTGGTTGTCTTGTATAGGTGACTTCCAAGTCAGCCGTGTTGCATGGGGGACATTGTGCTGGTGGCCATGTTGTATAGGTAACTTCCAAGTCAGCCATATTGCTTGGGGGACATTGTGCTGGTGGCCATGTTCTATAGGTGACTTCCAAGTCAGCCATATTGCATGGGGGGCATTGTGCTGGTGGCCATGTTTTATAGGTGACTTCCAAGTCAGCCATATTGCATTTGGGACATTGTGCTGGTTGTATTGTATAGGTGACTTCCAAGTCAGCCATATTGCATGGGGGACATTGTGCTGGTTGTATTGTATAGGTGACTTCCAAGTGAGCCATATTGCTTGGGGGACATTGTGCTGGTGGCCACGTTCTATAGGTGACTTCCAAGTCAGCCATATTGCATGGGGGACATTGTGCTGGTTGCATTGTCCTATAGGTGACTTCCAAGTCAGCCATATTGCATGGGGGACATTGTGCTGGTGGCCATGTTCTATAGTTGACTTCCAAGTCAGCCATATTGCATGGGGGACATTGTGCTGGTTGTCTTGTATAGGTGACTTCCAAGTCAGCCATATTGCATGTGGGACATTGTGCTGGTGGCCATGTTCTATAGGTGACTTCCAAGTCAGCCATATTGCTTGGGGGACATTGTGCTGGTTGTATTGTATAGGTGACTTCCAAGTCAGCCATATTGCATGGGGGACATTGTGCTGGTTGCCATGTTGTATAGGTGACTTCCAAGTCAGGCATATTGCATGGGGGACATTGTGCTGGTTGCCATGTTGTATAGGTGACTTCCAAGTGAGCCATATTGCTTGGGGGACATTGTGCTGGTTGTGTTGTATAGGTGACTTCCAAGTCAGCCATATTGCATGGGGGACATTGTGCTGGTTGTCTTGTATAGGTGACTTCCAAGTCAGCCATATTGCATGGGGGACATTGTGCTGGTTGTGTTGTATAGGTGACTTCCAAATCAGCCATATTGCATGAGGGACATTGTGCTGGTTGTATTGTATAGGTGACTTCCAAGTCAGCCATATTGCATGGGGGACATTGTGCTTGTTGTATTGTATAGGTGACTTCCAAGTCAGCCATATTGCATGGGGGACATTGTGCTGGTGGCCATGTCGTATAGGTGACTTCCAAGTCAGCCATATCGCATGGGGGACATTGTGCTGGTTGTCTTGTATAGGTGACTTCCAAGTCAGCCATATTGCTTGGGGGACGTTGTGCTGGTTGTATTGTATAGGTGACTTCCAAGTGAGCCATATTGCTTGGGGGACATTGTGCTGGTGGCCATGTTCTATAGGTGACTTCCAAGTCAGCCATATTGCATGGGGGACATTGTGCTGGTTGCATTGTCCTATTGGTGACTTCCAAGTCAGCCATATTGCATGGGGGACATTGTGCTGGTGGCCATGTTCTATAGGTGACTTCCAAGTCAGCCATATTGCATGGGGGACATTGTGCTGGTTGTCTTGTATAGGTGACTTCCAAGTCAGCCATATTGCATGGGGGACATTGTGCTGGTGGCCATGTTCTATAGGTGACTTCCAAGTCAGCCATATTGCTTGGGGGACATTGTGCTGGTTGTATTGTATAGGTGACTTCCAAGTCAGCCATATTGCATGGGGGACATTGTGCTGGTTGCCATGTTGTATAGGTGACTTCCAAGTCAGCCATATTGCATGGGGGACATTGTGCTGGTTGTCTTGTATAGGTGACTTCCAAGTCAGCCATATTGCATGGGGGACATTGTGCTGCTTGCCATGTTGTATAGGTGACTTCCAAGTCAGGCATATTGCATGGGGGACATTGTGCTGGTTGCCATGTTGTATAGGTGACTTCCAAGTGAGCCATATTGCTTGGGGGACATTGTGCTGGTTGTGTTGTATAGGTGTCTTCCAAGTCAGCCATATTGCATGGGGGACATTGTGCTGGTTGTCTTGTATAGGTGACTTCCAAGTCAGTCGTGTTGCATGGGGGACATTGTGCTGGTGGCCATGTTCTATAGGTGACTTCCAAGTCAGCCATATTGCATGTGGGACATTGTGCTGGTGGCCATGTTCTATAGGTGACTTCCAAGTCAGCCATATTGCTTGGGGGACATTGTGCTGGTTGTATTGTATAGGTGACTTCCAAGTCAGCCATATTGCATGGGGGACATTGTGCTGGTTGCCATGTTGTATAGGTGACTTCCAAGTCAGGCATATTGCATGGGGGACATTGTGCTGGTTGCCATGTTGTATAGGTGACTTCCAAGTGAGCCATATTGCTTGGGGGACATTGTGCTGGTTGTGTTGTATAGGTGACTTCCAAGTCAGCCATATTGCATGGGGGACATTGTGCTGGTTGTCTTGTATAGGTGACTTCCAAGTCAGCCATATTGCATGGGGGACATTGTGCTGGTTGTGTTGTATAGGTGACTTCCAAATCAGCCATATTGCATGAGGGACATTGTGCTGGTTGTATTGTATAGGTGACTTCCAAGTCAGCCATATTGCATGGGGGACATTGTGCTTGTTGTATTGTATAGGTGACTTCCAAGTCAGCCATATTGCATGGGGGACATTGTGCTGGTGGCCATGTCGTATAGGTGACTTCCAAGTCAGCCATATTGCATGGGGGACATTGTGCTGGTTGTCTTGTATAGGTGACTTCCAAGTCAGCCATATTGCTTGGGGGACGTTGTGCTGGTTGTATTGTATAGGTGACTTCCAAGTGAGCCATATTGCTTGGGGGACATTGTGCTGGTGGCCATGTTCTATAGGTGACTTCCAAGTCAGCCATATTGCATGGGGGACATTGTGCTGGTTGCATTGTCCTATAGGTGACTTCCAAGTCAGCCATATTGCATGGGGGACATTGTGCTGGTGGCCATGTTCTATAGGTGACTTCCAAGTCAGCCATATTGCATGGGGGACATTGTGCTGGTTGTCTTGTATAGGTGACTTCCAAGTCAGCCATATTGCATGGGGGACATTGTGCTGGTGGCCATGTTCTATAGGTGACTTCCAAGTCAGCCATATTGCTTGGGGGACATTGTGCTGGTTGTATTGTATAGGTGACTTCCAAGTCAGCCATATTGCATGGGGGACATTGTGCTGGTTGCCATGTTGTATAGGTGACTTCCAAGTCAGCCATATTGCATGGGGGACATTGTGCTGGTTGTCTTGTATAGGTGACTTCCAAGTCAGCCATATTGCATGGGGGACATTGTGCTGCTTGCCATGTTGTATAGGTGACTTCCAAGTCAGGCATATTGCATGGGGGACATTGTGCTGGTTGCCATGTTGTATAGGTGACTTCCAAGTGAGCCATATTGCTTGGGGGACATTGTGCTGGTTGTGTTGTATAGGTGTCTTCCAAGTCAGCCATATTGCATGGGGGACATTGTGCTGGTTGTCTTGTATAGGTGACTTCCAAGTCAGTCGTGTTGCATGGGGGACATTGTGCTGGTGGCCATGTTCTATAGGTGACTTCCAAGTCAACCATATTGCATGGGGGACATTGTGCTGGTTTCCATGTTGTATAGGTGACTTCCAAGTGAGCCATATTGCTTGGGGGACATTGTGCTGGTTGCCATGTTGTATAGGTGACTTCCAAGTCAGCCATATTGCATGGGGGACATTGTGCTGGTGGCCATGTTCTATAGGTGACTTCCAAGTCAGCCATATTGCATTTGGGACATTGTGCTGGTTGTATTGTATAGGTGACTTCCAAGTCAGCCATATTGCATGGGGGACATTGTGCTGGTTGTATTGTATAGGTGACTTCCAAGTGAGCCATATTGCTTGGGGGACATTGTGCTGGTGGCCATGTTCTATAGGTGACTTCCAAGTCAGCCATATTGCATGGGGGACATTGTGCTGGTTGCATTGTCCTATAGGTGACTTCCAAGTCAGCCATATTGCATGGGGGACATTGTGCTGGTGGCCATGTTCTATAGTTGACTTCCAAGTCAGCCATATTGCATGGGGGACATTGTGCTGGTTGTCTTGTATAGGTGACTTCCAAGTCAGCCATATTGCATGTGGGACATTGTGCTGGTGGCCATGTTCTATAGGTGACTTCCAAGTCAGCCATATTGCTTGGGGGACATTGTGCTGGTTGCCATGTTGTATAGGTGACTTCCAAGTCAGGCATATTGCATAGGGGACATGGTGCTGGTTGCCATGTTGTATAGGTGACTTCCAAGTCAGGCATATTGCATGGGGGACATGGTGCTGGTTGCCATGTTGTATAGGTGACTTCCAAGTGAGCCATATTGCTTGGGGGACATTGTGCTGGTTGTGTTGTATAGGTGACTTCCAAGTCAGCCATATTGCATGGGGGACATTGTGCTGGTTGCCATGTTGTATAGGTGACTTCCAAGTCAGGCATATTGCATGGGGGACATGGTGCTGGTTGCCATGTTGTATAGGTGACTTCCAAGTGAGCCATATTGCTTGGGGGACATTGTGCTGGTTGCCATGTTGTATAGGTGACTTCCAAGTCAGCCATATTGCATGGGGGACATTGTGCTGGTGGCCATGTTCTATAGGTGACTTCCAAGTCAGCCATATTGCATTTGGGACATTGTGCTGGTTGTATTGTATAGGTGACTTCCAAGTCAGCCATATTGCATGGGGGACATTGTGCTGGTTGTATTGTATAGGTGACTTCCAAGTGAGCCATATTGCTTGGGGGACATTGTGCTGGTGGCCATGTTCTATAGGTGACTTCCAAGTCAGCCATATTGCATGGGGGACATTGTGCTGGTTGCATTGTCCTATAGGTGACTTCCAAGTCAGCCATATTGCATGGGGGACATTGTGCTGGTGGCCATGTTCTATAGTTGACTTCCAAGTCAGCCATATTGCATGGGGGACATTGTGCTGGTTGTCTTGTATAGGTGACTTCCAAGTCAGCCATATTGCATGTGGGACATTGTGCTGGTGGCCATGTTCTATAGGTGACTTCCAAGTCAGCCATATTGCTTGGGGGACATTGTGCTGGTTGCCATGTTGTATAGGTGACTTCCAAGTCAGGCATATTGCATGGGGGACATGGTGCTGGTTGCCATGTTGTATAGGTGACTTCCAAGTCAGGAATATTGCATGGGGGACATGGTGCTGGTTGCCATGTTGTATAGGTGACTTCCAAGTGAGCCATATTGCTTGGGGGACATTGTGCTGGTTGTGTTGTATAGGTGACTTCCAAGTCAGCCATATTGCATGGGGGACATTGTGCTGGTTGCCATGTTGTATAGGTGACTTCCAAGTCAGGCATATTGCATGGGGGACATGGTGCTGGTTGCCATGTTGTATAGGTGACTTCCAAGTGAGCCATATTGCTTGGGGGACATTGTGCTGGTTGTGTTGTATAGGTGACTTCCAAGTCAGCCATATTGCATGGGGGACATTGTGCTGGTTGTCTTGTATAGGTGACTTCCAAGTCAGCCATATTGCATGGGGGACATTGTGCTGGTTGTGTTGTATAGGTGACTTCCAAGTCAGCCATATTGCATGGGGGACATTGTGCTTGTTGTATTGTATAGGTGACTTCCAAGTCAGCCATATTGCATGGGGGACATTGTGCTGGTGGCCATGTCGTATAGGTGACTTCCAAGTCAGCCATATTGCATGGCGGACATTGTGCTGGTTGTCTTGTATAGGTGACTTCCAAGTCAGCCATATTGCTTGGGGGACGTTGTGCTGGTTGTATTGTATAGGTGACTTCCAAGTCAGCCATATTGCATGGGGGACATTGTGCTTGTTGTATTGTATAGGTGACTTCCAAGTCAGCCATATTGCATGGGGGACATTGTGCTGGTGGCCATGTCGTATAGGTGACTTCCAAGTCAGCCATATTGCATGGGGGACATTGTGCTGGTTGTCTTGTATAGGTGACTTCCAAGTCAGCCATATTGCTTGGGGGACGTTGTGCTGGTTGTATTGTATAGGTGACTTCCAAGTGAGCCATATTGCTTGGGGGACATTGTGCTGGTGGCCATGTTCTATAGGTGACTTCCAAGTCAGCCATATTGCATGGGGGACATTGTGCTGGTTGCATTGTCCTATAGGTGACTTCCAAGTCAGCCATATTGCATGGGGGACATTGTGCTGGTGGCCATGTTCTATAGGTGACTTCCAAGTCAGCCATATTGCATGGGGGACATTGTGCTGGTTGTCTTGTATAGGTGACTTCCAAGTCAGCCATATTGCATGGGGGACATTGTGCTGGTGGCCATGTTCTATAGGTGACTTCCAAGTCAGCCATATTGCTTGGGGGACATTGTGCTGGTTGTATTGTATAGGTGACTTCCAAGTCAGCCATATTGCATGGGGGACATTGTGCTGGTTGCCATGTTGTATAGGTGACTTCCAAGTCAGCCATATTGCATGGGGGACATTGTGCTGGTTGTCTTGTATAGGTGACTTCCAAGTCAGCCATATTGCATGGGGGACATTGTGCTGCTTGCCATGTTGTATAGGTGACTTCCAAGTCAGGCATATTGCATGGGGGACATTGTGCTGGTTGCCATGTTGTATAGGTGACTTCCAAGTGAGCCATATTGCTTGGGGGACATTGTGCTGGTTGTGTTGTATAGGTGTCTTCCAAGTCAGCCATATTGCATGGGGGACATTGTGCTGGTTGTCTTGTATAGGTGACTTCCAAGTCAGTCGTGTTGCATGGGGGACATTGTGCTGGTGGCCATGTTCTATAGGTGACTTCCAAGTCAACCATATTGCATGGGGGACATTGTGCTGGTTGCCATGTTGTATAGGTGACTTCCAAGTGAGCCATATTGCTTGGGGGACATTGTGCTGGTTGCCATGTTGTATAGGTGACTTCCAAGTCAGCCATATTGCATGGGGGACATTGTGCTGGTGGCCATGTTCTATAGGTGACTTCCAAGTCAGCCATATTGCATTTGGGACATTGTGCTGGTTGTATTGTATAGGTGACTTCCAAGTCAGCCATATTGCATGGGGGACATTGTGCTGGTTGTATTGTATAGGTGACTTCCAAGTGAGCCATATTGCTTGGGGGACATTGTGCTGGTGGCCATGTTCTATAGGTGACTTCCAAGTCAGCCATATTGCATGGGGGACATTGTGCTGGTTGCATTGTCCTATAGGTGACTTCCAAGTCAGCCATATTGCATGGGGGACATTGTGCTGGTGGCCATGTTCTATAGTTGACTTCCAAGTCAGCCATATTGCATGGGGGACATTGTGCTGGTTGTCTTGTATAGGTGACTTCCAAGTCAGCCATATTGCATGTGGGACATTGTGCTGGTGGCCATGTTCTATAGGTGACTTCCAAGTCAGCCATATTGCTTGGGGGACATTGTGCTGGTTGCCATGTTGTATAGGTGACTTCCAAGTCAGGCATATTGCATAGGGGACATGGTGCTGGTTGCCATGTTGTATAGGTGACTTCCAAGTCAGGCATATTGCATGGGGGACATGGTGCTGGTTGCCATGTTGTATAGGTGACTTCCAAGTGAGCCATATTGCTTGGGGGACATTGTGCTGGTTGTGTTGTATAGGTGACTTCCAAGTCAGCCATATTGCATGGGGGACATTGTGCTGGTTGCCATGTTGTATAGGTGACTTCCAAGTCAGGCATATTGCATGGGGGACATGGTGCTGGTTGCCATGTTGTATAGGTGACTTCCAAGTGAGCCATATTGCTTGGGGGACATTGTGCTGGTGGCCATGTTCTATAGGTGACTTCCAAGTCAGCCATATTGCATGGGGGACATTGTGCTGGTTGCATTGTCCTATAGGTGACTTCCAAGTCAGCCATATTGCATGGGGGACATTGTGCTGGTGGCCATGTTCTATAGGTGACTTCCAAGTCAGCCATATTGCATGGGGGACATTGTGCTGGTTGTCTTGTATAGGTGACTTCCAAGTCAGCCATATTGCATGGGGGACATTGTGCTGGTGGCCATGTTCTATAGGTGACTTCCAAGTCAGCCATATTGCTTGGGGGACATTGTGCTGGTTGTATTGTATAGGTGACTTCCAAGTCAGCCATATTGCATGGGGGACATTGTGCTGGTTGCCATGTTGTATAGGTGACTTCCAAGTCAGCCATATTGCATGGGGGACATTGTGCTGGTTGTCTTGTATAGGTGACTTCCAAGTCAGCCATATTGCATGGGGGACATTGTGCTGCTTGCCATGTTGTATAGGTGACTTCCAAGTCAGGCATATTGCATGGGGGACATTGTGCTGGTTGCCATGTTGTATAGGTGACTTCCAAGTGAGCCATATTGCTTGGGGGACATTGTGCTGGTTGTGTTGTATAGGTGTCTTCCAAGTCAGCCATATTGCATGGGGGACATTGTGCTGGTTGTCTTGTATAGGTGACTTCCAAGTCAGTCGTGTTGCATGGGGGACATTGTGCTGGTGGCCATGTTCTATAGGTGACTTCCAAGTCAACCATATTGCATGGGGGACATAGTGCTGGTTGCCATGTTGTATAGGTGACTTCCAAGTGAGCCATATTGCTTGGGGGACATTGTGCTGGTTGCCATGTTGTATAGGTGACTTCCAAGTCAGCCATATTGCATGGGGGACATTGTGCTGGTGGCCATGTTCTATAGGTGACTTCCAAGTCAGCCATATTGCATTTGGGACATTGTGCTGGTTGTATTGTATAGGTGACTTCCAAGTCAGCCATATTGCATGGGGGACATTGTGCTAGTTGTATTGTATAGGTGACTTCCAAGTGAGCCATATTGCTTGGGGGACATTGTGCTGGTGGCCATGTTCTATAGGTGACTTCCAAGTCAGCCATATTGCATGGGGGACATTGTGCTGGTTGCATTGTCCTATAGGTGACTTCCAAGTCAGCCATATTGCATGGGGGACATTGTGCTGGTGGCCATGTTCTATAGTTGACTTCCAAGTCAGCCATATTGCATGGGGGACATTGTGCTGGTTGTCTTGTATAGGTGACTTCCAAGTCAGCCATATTGCATGTGGGACATTGTGCTGGTGGCCATGTTCTCTAGGTGACTTCCAAGTCAGCCATATTGCTTGGGGGACATTGTGCTGGTTGCCATGTTGTATAGGTGACTTCCAAGTCAGGCATATTGCATAGGGGACATGGTGCTGGTTGCCATGTTGTATAGGTGACTTCCAAGTCAGGCATATTGCATGGGGTACATGGTGCTGGTTGCCATGTTGTATAGGTGACTTCCAAGTGAGCCATATTGCTTGGGGGACATTGTGCTGGTTGTGTTGTATAGGTGACTTCCAAGTCAGCCATATTGCATGGGGGACATTGTGCTGGTTGCCATGTTGTATAGGTGACTTCCAAGTCAGGCATATTGCATGGGGGACATGGTGCTGGTTGCCATGTTGTATAGGTGACTTCCAAGTGAGCCATATTGCTTGGGGGACATTGTGCTGGTTGCCATGTTGTATAGGTGACTTCCAAGTCAGCCATATTGCATGGGGGACATTGTGCTGGTGGCCATGTTCTATAGGTGACTTCCAAGTCAGCCATATTGCATTTGGGACATTGTGCTGGTTGTATTGTATAGGTGACTTCCAAGTCAGCCATATTGCATGGGGGACATTGTGCTGGTTGTATTGTATAGGTGACTTCCAAGTGAGCCATATTGCTTGGGGGACATTGTGCTGGTGGCCATGTTCTATAGGTGACTTCCAAGTCAGCCATATTGCATGGGGGACATTGTGCTGGTTGCATTGTCCTATAGGTGACTTCCAAGTCAGCCATATTGCATGGGGGACATTGTGCTGGTGGCCATGTTCTATAGTTGACTTCCAAGTCAGCCATATTGCATGGGGGACATTGTGCTGGTTGTCTTGTATAGGTGACTTCCAAGTCAGCCATATTGCATGTGGGACATTGTGCTGGTGGCCATGTTCTATAGGTGACTTCCAAGTCAGCCATATTGCTTGGGGGACATTGTGCTGGTTGCCATGTTGTATAGGTGACTTCCAAGTCAGGCATATTGCATGGGGGACATGGTGCTGGTTGCCATGTTGTATAGGTGACTTCCAAGTCAGGCATATTGCATGGGGGACATGGTGCTGGTTGCCATGTTGTATAGGTGACTTCCAAGTGAGCCATATTGCTTGGGGGACATTGTGCTGGTTGTGTTGTATAGGTGACTTCCAAGTCAGCCATATTGCATGGGGGACATTGTGCTGGTTGCCATGTTGTATAGGTGACTTCCAAGTCAGGCATATTGCATGGGGGACATGGTGCTGGTTGCCATGTTGTATAGGTGACTTCCAAGTGAGCCATATTGCTTGGGGGACATTGTGCTGGTTGTGTTGTATAGGTGACTTCCAAGTCAGCCATATTGCATGGGGGACATTGTGCTGGTTGTCTTGTATAGGTGACTTCCAAGTCAGCCATATTGCATGGGGGACATTGTGCTGGTTGTGTTGTATAGGTGACTTCCAAGTCAGCCATATTGCATGGGGGACATTGTGCTTGTTGTATTGTATAGGTGACTTCCAAGTCAGCCATATTGCATGGGGGACATTGTGCTGGTGGCCATGTCGTATAGGTGACTTCCAAGTCAGCCATATTGCATGGCGGACATTGTGCTGGTTGTCTTGTATAGGTGACTTCCAAGTCAGCCATATTGCTTGGGGGACGTTGTGCTGGTTGTATTGTATAGGTGACTTCCAAGTGAGCCATATTGCTTGGGGGACATTGTGCTGGTGGCCATGTTCTATAGGTGACTTCCAAGTCAGCCATATTGCATGGGGGACATTGTGCTGGTTGCATTGTCCTATAGGTGACTTCCAAGTCAGCCATATTGCATGGGGGACATTGTGCTGGTGGCCATGTTCTATAGGTGACTTCCAAGTCAGCCATATTGCATGGGGGACATTGTGCTGGTTGTCTTGTATAGGTGACTTCCAAGTCAGCCATATTGCATGGGGGACATTGTGCTGGTGGCCATGTTCTATAGGTGACTTCCAAGTCAGCCATATTGCTTGGGGGACATTGTGCTGGTTGTATTGTATAGGTGACTTCCAAGTCAGCCATATTGCATGGGGGACATTGTGCTGGTTGCCATGTTGTATAGGTGACTTCCAAGTCAGCCATATTGCATGGGGGACATTGTGCTGGTTGTCTTGTATAGGTGACTTCCAAGTCAGCCATATTGCATGGGGGACATTGTGCTGCTTGCCATGTTGTATAGGTGACTTCCAAGTCAGGCATATTGCATGGGGGACATTGTGCTGGTTGCCATGTTGTATAGGTGACTTCCAAGTGAGCCATATTGCTTGGGGGACATTGTGCTGGTTGTGTTGTATAGGTGTCTTCCAAGTCAGCCATATTGCATGGGGGACATTGTGCTGGTTGTCTTGTATAGGTGACTTCCAAGTCAGTCGTGTTGCATGGGGGACATTGTGCTGGTGGCCATGTTCTATAGGTGACTTCCAAGTCAACCATTTTGCATGGGGGACATTGTGCTGGTTGCCATGTTGTATAGGTGACTTCCAAGTGAGCCATATTGCTTGGGGGACATTGTGCTGGTTGCCATGTTGTATAGGTGACTTCCAAGTCAGCCATATTGCATGGGGGACATTGTGCTGGTGGCCATATTCTATAGGTGACTTCCAAGTCAGCCATATTGCTTGGAGGACATTGTGCTGGTTGTCTTGTATAGGTGACTTCCAAGTCAGCCATATTGCATGGGGGACATTGTGCTGGTTGTCTTGTATAGGTGACTTCCAAGTCAGCCATATTGCTTGGCGGACATTGTGCTGGTTGTCTTGTATAGGTGACTTCCAAGTCAGCCATATTACATGGGGGAAATTGTGCTGGTTGCCATGTTGTATAGGTGACTTCCAAGTCAGCCATATTGCATGGGGGACATTGTGCTGGTTGCCATTTTGTATAGGTGACTTTCAAGTGAGCCATATTGCATGGGGGACATTGTGCTGGTTGTGTTGTATAGGTGACTTCCAAGTCAGCCATATTGCATGGGGGACATTGTGCTGGTTGTGTTGTATAGGTGACTTCCAAGTTAGCCATATTGCATGGGGGACATTGTGCTGGTTGTATTGTATAGGTGACTTCCAAGTCAGCCATATTGCATGGGGGACATTGTGCTGGTTGTATTGTATAGGTGACTTCCAAGTGAGCCATATTGCATGGGGGACATTGTGCTGGTGGCCATGTTCTATAGGTGACTTCCAAGTCAGCCATATTGCATGGGGGACATTTGTGCTGGTTGTGTTGTTTAGGTGACTTCCAAGTCAGCCATATTGCATGGGGGACATTGTGCTGGTTGTGTTGTATAGGTGACTTCCAAGTCAGCCATATTGCATGGGGGACATTGTGCTGGTTGTATTGTATAGGTGACTTCCAAGTCAGCCATATTGCATGGGGGACATTGTGCTGGTTGTATTGTATAGGTGACTTCCAAGTCAGCCATATTGCATGGGGGACATTTTGCTGGTTGTCTTGTATAGGTGACTTCCAAGTCAGCCATATTGCTTGGGGGACATTGTGCTGGTTGCCATTTTCTATAGGTGACTTCCAATTCAGCCATATTGCATGGGGGACATTGTGCTGGTGGCCATGTTCTATAGGTGACTTCCAAGTCAGCCATATTGCATTTGGGACATTGTGCTGGTTGTATTGTATAGGTGACTTCCAAGTCAGCCATATTGCATGGGGGACATTGTGCTGGTTGTATTGTATAGGTGACTTCCAAGTCAGCCATATTGCATGGGGGACATTGTGCTGCTTGCCATGTTGTATAGGTGACTTCCAAGTCAGGCATATTGCATGGGGGACATTGTGCTGGTTGCCATGTTGTATAGGTGACTTCCAAGTGAGCCATATTGCTTGGGGGACATTGTGCTGGTTGTGTTGTATAGGTGTCTTCCAAGTCAGCCATATTGCATGGGGGACATTGTGCTGGTTGTCTTGTATAGGTGACTTCCAAGTCAGTCGTGTTGCATGGGGGACATTGTGCTGGTGGCCATGTTCTATAGGTGACTTCCAAGTCAACCATATTGCATGGGGGACATTGTGCTGGTTGCCGTGTTGTATAGGTGACTTCCAAGTGAGCCATATTGCTTGGGGGACATTGTGCTGGTTGCCATGTTGTATAGGTGACTTCCAAGTCAGCCATATTGCATGGGGGGCATTGTGCTGGTGGCCATGTTCTATAGGTGACTTCCAAGTCAGCCATATTGCATTTGGGACATTGTGCTGGTTGTATTGTATAGGTGACTTCCAAGTCAGCCATATTGCATGGGGGACATTGTGCTGGTTGTATTGTATAGGTGACTTCCAAGTGAGCCATATTGCTTGGGGGACATTGTGCTGGTGGCCATGTTCTATAGGTGACTTCCAAGTCAGCCATATTGCATGGGGGACATTGTGCTGGTTGCATTGTCCTATAGGTGACTTCCAAGTCAGCCATATTGCATGGGGGACATTGTGCTGGTGGCCATGTTCTATAGTTGACTTCCAAGTCAGCCATATTGCATGGGGGACATTGTGCTGGTTGTCTTGTATAGGTGACTTCCAAGTCAGCCATATTGCATGTGGGACATTGTGCTGGTGGCCATGTTCTATAGGTGACTTCCAAGTCAGCCATATTGCTTGGGGGACATTGTGCTGGTTGCCATGTTGTATAGGTGACTTCCAAGTCAGGCATATTGCATGGGGGACATGGTGCTGGTTGCCATGTTGTATAGGTGACTTCCAAGTCAGGCATATTGCATGGGGGACATGGTGCTGGTTGCCATGTTGTATAGGTGACTTCCAAGTGAGCCATATTGCTTGGGGGACATTGTGCTGGTTGTGTTGTATAGGTGACTTCCAAGTCAGCCATATTGCATGGGGTACATTGTGCTGGTTGCCATGTTGTATAGGTGACTTCCAAGTCAGGCATATTGCATGGGGGACATGGTGCTGGTTGCCATGTTGTATAGGTGACTTCCAAGTGAGCCATATTGCTTGGGGGACATTGTGCTGGTTGTGTTGTATAGGTGACTTCCAAGTCAGCCATATTGCATGGGGGACATTGTGCTGGTTGCCATGTTGTATAGGTGACTTCCAAGTCAGGCATATTGCATGGGGGACATGGTGCTGGTTGCCATGTTGTATAGGTGACTTCCAAGTGAGCCATATTGCTTGGGGGACATTGTGCTGGTTGTGTTGTATAGGTGACTTCCAAGTCAGCCATATTGCATGGGGGACATTGTGCTGGTTGTCTTGTATAGGTGACTTCCAAGTCAGCCATATTGCATGGGGGACATTGTGCTGGTTGTGTTGTATAGGTGACTTCCAAATCAGCCATATTGCATGAGGGACATTGTGCTGGTTGTATTGTATAGGTGACTTCCAAGTCAGCCATATTGCATGGGGGACATTGTGCTTGTTGTATTGTATAGGTGACTTCCAAGTCAGCCATATTGCATGGGGGACATTGTGCTGGTGGCCATGTCGTATAGGTGACTTCCAAGTCAGCCATATTGCATGGGGGACATTGTGCTGGTTGTCTTGTATAGGTGACTTCCAAGTCAGCCATATTGCTTGGGGGACGTTGTGCTGGTTGTATTGTATAGGTGACTTCCAAGTGAGCCATATTGCTTGGGGGACATTGTGCTGGTGGCCATGTTCTATAGGTGACTTCCAAGTCAGCCATATTGCATGGGGGACATTGTGCTGGTTGCATTGTCCTATAGGTGACTTCCAAGTCAGCCATATTGCATGGGGGACATTGTGCTGGTGGCCATGTTCTATAGGTGACTTCCAAGTCAGCCATATTGCATGGGGGACATTGTGCTGGTTGTCTTGTATAGGTGACTTCCAAGTCAGCCATATTGCATGGGGGACATTGTGCTGGTGGCCATGTTCTATAGGTGACTTCCAAGTCAGCCATATTGCTTGGGGGACATTGTGCTGGTTGTATTGTATAGGTGACTTCCAAGTCAGCCATATTGCATGGGGGACATTGTGCTGGTTGCCATGTTGTATAGGTGACTTCCAAGTCAGCCATATTGCATGGGGGACATTGTGCTGGTTGTCTTGTATAGGTGACTTCCAAGTCAGCCATATTGCATGGGGGACATTGTGCTGCTTGCCATGTTGTATAGGTGACTTCCAAGTCAGGCATATTGCATGGGGGACATTGTGCTGGTTGCCATGTTGTATAGGTGACTTCCAAGTGAGCCATATTGCTTGGGGGACATTGTGCTGGTTGTGTTGTATAGGTGTCTTCCAAGTCAGCCATATTGCATGGGGGACATTGTGCTGGTTGTCTTGTATAGGTGACTTCCAAGTCAGTCGTGTTGCATGGGGGACATTGTGCTGGTGGCCATGTTCTATAGGTGACTTCCAAGTCAACCATTTTGCATGGGGGACATTGTGCTGGTTGCCATGTTGTATAGGTGACTTCCAAGTGAGCCATATTGCTTGGGGGACATTGTGCTGGTTGCCATGTTGTATAGGTGACTTCCAAGTCAGCCATATTGCATGGGGGACATTGTGCTGGTGGCCATATTCTATAGGTGACTTCCAAGTCAGCCATATTGCTTGGAGGACATTGTGCTGGTTGTCTTGTATAGGTGACTTCCAATTCAGCCATATTGCATGGGGGACATTGTGCTGGTTGTCTTGTATAGGTGACTTCCAAGTCAGCCATATTGCTTGGCGGACATTGTGCTGGTTGTCTTGTATAGGTGACTTCCAAGTCAGCCATATTACATGGGGGAAATTGTGCTGGTTGCCATGTTGTATAGGTGACTTCCAAGTCAGCCATATTGCATGGGGGACATTGTGCTGGTTGCCATTTTGTATAGGTGACTTTCAAGTGAGCCATATTGCATGGGGGACATTGTGCTGGTTGTGTTGTATAGGTGACTTCCAAGTCAGCCATATTGCATGGGGGACATTGTGCTGGTTGTGTTGTATAGGTGACTTCCAAGTTAGCCATATTGCATGGGGGACATTGTGCTGGTTGTATTGTATAGGTGACTTCCAAGTCAGCCATATTGCATGGGGGACATTGTGCTGGTTGTATTGTATAGGTGACTTCCAAGTGAGCCATATTGCATGGGGGACATTGTGCTGGTGGCCATGTTCTATAGGTGACTTCCAAGTCAGCCATATTGCATGGGGGACATTTGTGCTGGTTGTGTTGTTTAGGTGACTTCCAAGTCAGCCATATTGCATGGGGGACATTGTGCTGGTTGTGTTGTATAGGTGACTTCCAAGTCAGCCATATTGCATGGGGGACATTGTGCTGGTTGTATTGTATAGGTGACTTCCAAGTCAGCCATATTGCATGGGGGACATTGTGCTGGTTGTATTGTATAGGTGACTTCCAAGTCAGCCATATTGCATGGGGGACATTTTGCTGGTTGTCTTGTATAGGTGACTTCCAAGTCAGCCATATTGCTTGGGGGACATTGTGCTGGTTGCCATTTTCTATAGGTGACTTCCAATTCAGCCATATTGCATGGGGGACATTGTGCTGGTGGCCATGTTCTATAGGTGACTTCCAAGTCAGCCATATTGCATTTGGGACATTGTGCTGGTTGTATTGTATAGGTGACTTCCAAGTCAGCCATATTGCATGGGGGACATTGTGCTGGTTGTATTGTATAGGTGACTTCCAAGTGAGCCATATTGCTTGGGGGACATTGTGCTGGTGGCCATGTTCTATAGGTGACTTCCAAGTCAGCCATATTGCATGGGGGACATTGTGCTGGTTGCATTGTCCTATAGGTGACTTCCAAGTCAGCCATATTGCATGGGGGACATTGTGCTGGTGGCCATGTTCTATAGTTGACTTCCAAGTCAGCCATATTGCATGGGGGACATTGTGCTGGTTGTCTTGTATAGGTGACTTCCAAGTCAGCCATATTGCATGTGGGACATTGTGCTGGTGGCCATGTTCTATAGGTGACTTCCAAGTCAGCCATATTGCTTGGGGGACATTGTGCTGGTTGTATTGTATAGGTGACTTCCAAGTCAGCCATATTGCATGGGGGACATTGTGCTGGTTGCCATGTTGTATAGGTGACTTCCAAGTCAGGCATATTGCATGGGGGACATTGTGCTGGTTGCCATGTTGTATAGGTGACTTCCAAGTGAGCCATATTGCTTGGGGGACATTGTGCTGGTTGTGTTGTATAGGTGACTTCCAAGTCAGCCATATTGCATGGGGGACATTGTGCTGGTTGTCTTGTATAGGTGACTTCCAAGTCAGCCATATTGCATGGGGGACATTGTGCTGGTTGTGTTGTATAGGTGACTTCCAAATCAGCCATATTGCATGAGGGACATTGTGCTGGTTGTATTGTATAGGTGACTTCCAAGTCAGCCATATTGCATGGGGGACATTGTGCTTGTTGTATTGTATAGGTGACTTCCAAGTCAGCCATATTGCATGGGGGACATTGTGCTGGTGGCCATGTCGTATAGGTGACTTCCAAGTCAGCCATATTGCATGGGGGACATTGTGCTGGTTGTCTTGTATAGGTGACTTCCAAGTCAGCCATATTGCTTGGGGGACGTTGTGCTGGTTGTATTGTATAGGTGACTTCCAAGTGAGCCATATTGCTTGGGGGACATTGTGCTGGTGGCCATGTTCTATAGGTGACTTCCAAGTCAGCCATATTGCATGGGGGACATTGTGCTGGTTGCATTGTCCTATAGGTGACTTCCAAGTCAGCCATATTGCATGGGGGACATTGTGCTGGTGGCCATGTTCTATAGGTGACTTCCAAGTCAGCCATATTGCATGGGGGACATTGTGCTGGTTGTCTTGTATAGGTGACTTCCAAGTCAGCCATATTGCATGGGGGACATTGTGCTGGTGGCCATGTTCTATAGGTGACTTCCAAGTCAGCCATATTGCTTGGGGGACATTGTGCTGGTTGTATTGTATAGGTGACTTCCAAGTCAGCCATATTGCATGGGGGACATTGTGCTGGTTGCCATGTTGTATAGGTGACTTCCAAGTCAGCCATATTGCATGGGGGACATTGTGCTGGTTGTCTTGTATAGGTGACTTCCAAGTCAGCCAAATTGCATGGGGGACATTGTGCTGCTTGCCATGTTGTATAGGTGACTTCCAAGTCAGGCATATTGCATGGGGGACATTGTGCTGGTTGCCATGTTGTATAGGTGACTTCCAAGTGAGCCATATTGCTTGGGGGACATTGTGCTGGTTGTGTTGTATAGGTGTCTTCCAAGTCAGCCATATTGCATGGGGGACATTGTGCTGGTTGTCTTGTATAGGTGACTTCCAAGTCAGTCGTGTTGCATGGGGGACATTGTGCTGGTGGCCATGTTCTATAGGTGACTTCCAAGTCAACCATATTGCATGGGGGACATTGTGCTGGTTGCCATGTTGTATAGGTGACTTCCAAGTGAGCCATATTGCTTGGGGGACATTGTGCTGGTTGCCATGTTGTATAGGTGACTTCCAAGTCAGCCATATTGCATGGGGGACATTGTGCTGGTGGCCATATTCTATAGGTGACTTCCAAGTCAGCCAAATTGCTTGGAGGACATTGTGCTGGTTGTCTTGTATAGGTGACTTCCAAGTCAGCCATATTGCATGGGGGACATTGTGCTGGTTGTCTTATATAGGTGACTTCCAAGTCAGCCATATTGCTTGGCGGACATTGTGCTGGTTGTCTTGTATAGGTGACTTCCAAGTCAGCCATATTACATGGGGGAAATTGTGCTGGTTGCCATGTTGTATAGGTGACTTCCAAGTCAGCCATATTGCATGGGGGACATTGTGCTGGTTGCCATTTTGTATAGGTGACTTTCAAGTGAGCCATATTGCATGGGGGACATTGTGCTGGTTGTGTTGTATAGGTGACTTCCAAGTCAGCCATATTGCATGGGGGACATTGTGCTGGTTGTGTTGTATAGGTGACTTCCAAGTTAGCCATATTGCATGGGGGACATTGTGCTGGTTGTATTGTATAGGTGACTTCCAAGTCAGCCATATTGCATGGGGGACATTGTGCTGGTTGTATTGTATAGGTGACTTCCAAGTGAGCCATATTGCATGGGGGACATTGTGCTGGTGGCCATGTCGTATAGGTGACTTCCAAGTCAGCCATATTGCATGGGGGACATTGTGCTGGTTGTCTTGTATAGGTGACTTCCAAGTCAGCCATATTGCTTGGGGGACGTTGTGCTGGTTGTATTGTATAGGTGACTTCCAAGTGAGCCATATTGCTTGGGGGACATTGTGCTGGTGGCCATGTTCTATAGTTGACTTCCAAGTCAGCCATATTGCATGGGGGACATTGTGCTGGTTGCATTGTCCTATAGGTGACTTCCAAGTCAGCCATATTGCATGGGGGACATTGTGCTGGTGGCCATGTTCTATAGGTGACTTCCAAGTCAGCCATATTGCATGGGGGACATTGTGCTGGTTGTCTTGTATAGGTGACTTCCAAGTCAGCCATATTGCATGGGGGACATTGTGCTGGTGGCCATGTTCTATAGGTGACTTCCAAGTCAGCCATATTGCTTGGGGGACATTGTGCTGGTTGTATTGTATAGGTGACTTCCAAGTCAGCCATATTGCATGGGGGACATTGTGCTGGTTGCCATGTTGTATAGGTGACTTCCAAGTCAGCCATATTGCATGGGGGACATTATGCTGGTTGTCTTGTATAGGTGACTTCCAAGTCAGCCATATTGCATGGGGGACATTGTGCTGCTTGCCATGTTGTATAGGTGACTTCCAAGTCAGGCATATTGCATGGGGGACATTGTGCTGGTTGCCATGTTGTATAGGTGACTTCCAAGTGAGCCATATTGCTTGGGGGACATTGTGCTGGTTGTGTTGTATAGGTGTCTTCCAAGTCAGCCATATTGCATGGGGGACATTGTGCTGGTTGTCTTGTATAGGTGACTTCCAAGTCAGTCGTGTTGCATGGGGGACATTGTGCTGGTGGCCATGTTCTATAGGTGACTTCCAAGTCAACCATATTGCATGGGGGACATTGTGCTGGTTGCCATGTTGTATAGGTGACTTCCAAGTGAGCCATATTGCTTGGGGGACATTGTGCTGGTTGCCATGTTGTATAGGTGACTTCCAAGTCAGCCATATTGCATGGGGGACATTGTGCTGGTGGCCATATTCTATAGGTGACTTCCAAGTCAGCCATATTGCTTGGAGGACATTGTGCTGGTTGTCTTGTATAGGTGACTTCCAAGTCAGCCATATTGCATGGGGGACATTGTGCTGGTTGTCTTGTATAGGTGACTTCCAAGTCAGCCATATTGCTTGGCGGACATTGTGCTGGTTGTCTTGTATAGGTGACTTCCAAGTCAGCCATATTACATGGGGGAAATTGTGCTGGTTGCCATGTTGTATAGGTGACTTCCAAGTCAGCCATATTGCATGGGGGACATTGTGCTGGTTGCCATTTTGTATAGGTGACTTTCAAGTGAGCCATATTGCATGGGGGACATTGTGCTGGTTGTGTTGTATAGGTGACTTCCAAGTCAGCCATATTGCATGGGGGACATTGTGCTGGTTGTGTTGTATAGGTGACTTCCAAGTTAGCCATATTGCATGGGGGACATTGTGCTGGTTGTATTGTATAGGTGACTTCCAAGTCAGCCATATTGCATGGGGGACATTGTGCTGGTTGTATTGTATAGGTGACTTCCAAGTGAGCCATATTGCATGGGGGACATTGTGCTGGTGGCCATGTTCTATAGGTGACTTCCAAGTCAGCCATATTGCATGGGGGACATTTGTGCTGGTTGTGTTGTTTAGGTGACTTCCAAGTCAGCCATATTGCATGGGGGACATTGTGCTGGTTGTGTTGTATAGGTGACTTCCAAGTCAGCCATATTGCATGGGGGACATTGTGCTGGTTGTTTTGTATAGGTGACTTCCAAGTCAGCCATATTGCATGGGGGACATTGTGCTGGTTGTATTGTATAGGTGACTTCCAAGTCAGCCATATTGCATGGGGGACATTTTGCTGGTTGTCTTGTATAGGTGACTTCCAAGTCAGCCATATTGCTTGGGGGACATTGTGCTGGTTGCCATTTTCTATAGGTGACTTCCAATTCAGCCATATTGCATGGGGGACATTGTGCTGGATGTATTTTATAGGTGACTTCCAAGTCAGCCATATTGCATGGGGGACATTGTGCTGGTTGTATGTATAGGTGACTTCCAAGTCAGCCATATTGCATGGGGGACATTGTGCTGGTTGTCTTGTATAGGTGACTTCCAAGTCAGCCATATTGCTTGGGGGACATTGTGCTGGTTGCCATGTTCTATAGGTGACTTCCAAGTCAGCCATATTGCTTGGGGGACATTGTGCTGGTGGCCATGTTCTATAGGTGACTTCCAAGTCAGCCATATTGCTTGGGGGACATTGTGCTGGTTGCCATGTTGTATAGGTGACTTCCAAGTCAGCCATATTGCATGGGGGACATTGTGCTGGTGGCCATGTTCTATAGGTGACTTCCAAGTCAGCCATATTGCATGGGGGACATTGTGCTGGTTGTCTTGTATAGGTGACTTCCAAGTCAGCCATATTGCATGGGGGACATTGTGCTGGTGGCCATGTTCTATAGGTGACTTCCAAGTCAGCCATATTGCTTGGGGGACATTGTGCTGGTTGCCATGTTGTATAGGTGACTTCCAAGTGAGCCATATTGCTTGGGGGACATTGTGCTGGTTGTGTTGTATAGGTGACTTCCAAGTCAGCCATATTGCATGGGGGACATTGTGCTGGTCGTCTTGTATAGGTGACTTCCAAGTCAGCCGTGTTGCATCGGGGACATTGTGCTGGTTGCCATGTTCTATAGGTGACTTCCAAGTCAGCCATATTGCTTGGGGGACATTGTGCTGGTTGCCATGTTGTATAGGTGACTTCCAAGTCAGCCATATTGCTTGGAGGACATTGTGCTGGTTGCATGTTGTATAGGTGACTTCCAAGTCAGCCATATTGCATGGGGGACATTGTGCTGGTGGCCATGTTCTATAGGTGACTTCCAAGTCAGCCATATTGCATGGGGGACATTGTGCTGGTTGTCTTGTATAGGTGACTTCCAAGTCAGCCATATTGCATGGGGGACATTGTGCTGGTTGTGTTGTATAGGTGACTTCCAAATCAACCATATTGCATGGGGGACATTGTGCTGGTTGTATTGTATAGGTGACTTCCAAGTCAGCCATATTGCATGGGGGACATTGTGCTGGTGGCCATGTCCTATAGGTGACTTCCTAGTGAGCCATATTGCATGGGGGACATTGTGCTGGTTGTCTTGTATAGGTGACTTCCAAGTCAGCCATATTGCTTTCGGGACATTGTGCTGGTTGTATTGTATAGGTGACTTCCAAGTCAGCCATATTGCATGGGGGACATTGTGCTGGTTGCCATGTTGTATAGGTGACTTCCAAGTCAGCCATATTGCATGGGGGACATTGTGCTGGTTGTATTGTATAGGTGACTTCCAAGTCAGCCATATTGCATGGGGGACATTGTGCTGGTTGTATTGTATAGGTGACTTCCAAGTCAGCCATATTGCATGGGGGACATTTTGCTGGTTGTCTTGTATAGGTGACTTCCAAGTCAGCCATATTGCTTGGGGGACATTGTGCTGGTTGCCATTTTCTATAGGTGACTTCCAATTCAGCCATATTGCATGGGGGACATTGTGCTGGATGTATTTTATAGGTGACTTCCAAGTCAGCCATATTGCATGGGGGACATTGTGCTGGTTGTATGTATAGGTGACTTCCAAGTCAGCCATATTGCATGGGGGACATTGTGCTGGTTGTCTTGTATAGGTGACTTCCAAGTCAGCCATATTGCTTGGGGGACATTGTGCTGGTTGCCATGTTCTATAGGTGACTTCCAAGTCAGCCATATTGCTTGGGGGACATTGTGCTGGTGGCCATGTTCTATAGGTGACTTCCAAGTCAGCCATATTGCTTGGGGGACATTGTGCTGGTTGCCATGTTGTATAGGTGACTTCCAAGTCAGCCATATTGCATGGGGGACATTGTGCTGGTGGCCATGTTCTATAGGTGACTTCCAAGTCAGCCATATTGCATGGGGGACATTGTGCTGGTTGTCTTGTATAGGTGACTTCCAAGTCAGCCATATTGCATGGGGGACATTGTGCTGGTGGCCATGTTCTATAGGTGACTTCCAAGTCAGCCATATTGCTTGGGGGACATTGTGCTGGTTGCCATGTTGTATAGGTGACTTCCAAGTGAGCCATATTGCTTGGGGGACATTGTGCTGGTTGTGTTGTATAGGTGACTTCCAAGTCAGCCATATTGCATGGGGGACATTGTGCTGGTCGTCTTGTATAGGTGACTTCCAAGTCAGCCGTGTTGCATCGGGGACATTGTGCTGGTTGCCATGTTCTATAGGTGACTTCCAAGTCAGCCATATTGCTTGGGGGACATTGTGCTGGTTGCCATGTTGTATAGGTGACTTCCAAGTCAGCCATATTGCTTGGAGGACATTGTGCTGGTTGCATGTTGTATAGGTGACTTCCAAGTCAGCCATATTGCATGGGGGACATTGTGCTGGTGGCCATGTTCTATAGGTGACTTCCAAGTCAGCCATATTGCATGGGGGACATTGTGCTGGTTGTCTTGTATAGGTGACTTCCAAGTCAGCCATATTGCATGGGGGACATTGTGCTGGTTGTGTTGTATAGGTGACTTCCAAATCAGCCATATTGCATGGGGGACATTGTGCTGGTTGTATTGTATAGGTGACTTCCAAGTCAGCCATATTGCATGGGGGACATTGTGCTGGTGGCCATGTCCTATAGGTGACTTCCTAGTGAGCCATATTGCATGGGGGACATTGTGCTGGTTGTCTTGTATAGGTGACTTCCAAGTCAGCCATATTGCTTTCGGGACATTGTGCTGGTTGTATTGTATAGGTGACTTCCAAGTCAGCCATATTGCATGGGGGACATTGTGCTGGTTGCCATGTTGTATAGGTGACTTCCAAGTCAGCCATATTGCATGGGGGACATTGTGCTGGTGGCCATGTTCTATAGGTGACTTCCAAGTCAGCCATATTGCATGGGGGACATTGTGCTGGTTGTGTTGTATAGGTGACTTCCAAGTCAGCCATATTGCATGGGGGACATTGTGCTGGTTGTATTGTATAGGTGACTTCCAAGTCAGCCATATTGCATGGGGGACATTGTGCTGGTGGCCATGTTCTATAGGTGACTTCCAAGTCAGCCATATTGCATGGGGGACATTGTGCTGGTTGTCTTGTATAGGTGACTTCCAAGTCAGCCATATTGCATGGGGGACATTGTGCTGGTGGCCATGTTCTATAGGTGACTTCCAAGTCAGCCATATTGCTTGGGGGACATTGTGCTGGTTGCCATGTTGTATAGGTGACTTCCAAGTGAGCCATATTGCTTGGGGGACATTGTGCTGGTTGTGTTGTATAGGTGACTTCCAAGTCAGCCATATTGCATGGGGGACATTGTGCTGGTCGTCTTGTATAGGTGACTTCCAAGTCAGCCGTGTTGCATCGGGGACATTGTGCTGGTTGCCATGTTCTATAGGTGACTTCCAAGTCAGCCATATTGCTTGGGGGACATTGTGCTGGTTGCCATGTTGTAGAGGTGACTTCCAAGTCAGCCATATTGCTTGGAGGACATTGTGCTGGTTGCATGTTGTATAGGTGACTTCCAAGTCAGCCATATTGCATGGGGGACATTGTGCTGGTGGCCATGTTCTATAGGTGACTTCCAAGTCAGCCATATTGCATGGGGGACATTGTGCTGGTTGTCTTGTATAGGTGACTTCCAAGTCAGCCATATTGCATGGGGGACATTGTGCTGGTTGTGTTGTATAGGTGACTTCCAAATCAGCCATATTGCATGGGGGACATTGTGCTGGTTGTATTGTATAGGTGACTTCCAAGTCAGCCATATTGCATGGGGGACATTGTGCTGGTGGCCATGTCCTATAGGTGACTTCCAAGTGAGCCATATTGCATGGGGGACATTGTGCTGGTTGTCTTGTATAGGTGACTTCCAAGTCAGCCATATTGCTTTCGGGACATTGTGCTGGTTGTATTGTATAGGTGACTTCCAAGTCAGCCATATTGCATGGGGGACATTGTGCTGGTTGCCATGTTGTATAGGTGACTTCCAAGTCAGCCATATTGCATGGGGGACATTGTGCTGGTGGCCATGTTCTATAGGTGACTTCCAAGTCAGCCATATTGCATGGGGGACATTGTGCTGGTTGTGTTGTATAGGTGACTTCCAAGTCAGCCATATTGCATGGGGGACATTGTGCTGGTTGTATTGTATAGGTGACTTCCAAGTCAGCCATATTGCATGGGGGACATTGTGCTGGTTGTATTGTATAGGTAACTTCCAAGTCAGCCATATTGCATGGGGGACATTGTGCTGGTTGTCTTGTATAGGTGACATCCAAGTCAGCCATATTGCTTGGGGGACATTGTGCTGGTTGCCATTTTCTATAGGTGACTTCCAATTCAGCCATATTGCATGGGGGACATTGTGCTGGTTGTATTGTATAGGTGACTTCCAAGTCAGCCATATTGCATGGGGGACATTGTGCTGGTTGTATGTATAGGTGACTTCCAAGTCAGCCATATTGCATGGGGGACATTGTGCTGGTTGCCATGTCCTATAGGTGACTTCCAAGTCAGCCATATTGCATGGGGGACATTGTGCTGGTTGTCTTGTATAGGTGAATTCCAAGTCAGCCATATTGCTTGGGGGACATTGTGCTGGTTGTGTTGTATAGGTGACTTCCAAATCAGCCATATTGCATGGGGGACATTGTGCTGGTTGTATTGTATAGGTGACTTCCAAGTCAGCCATATTGCATGGGGGACATTGTGCTGGTGGCCATGTCCTATAGGTGACTTCCAAGTGAGCCATATTGCATGGGGGACATTGTGCTGGTTGTCTTGTATAGGTGACTTCCAAGTCAGCCATATTGCTTTCGGGACATTGTGCTGGTTGTATTGTATAGGTGACTTCCAAGTCAGCCATATTGCATGGGGGACATTGTGCTGGTTGCCATGTTGTATAGGTGACTTCCAAGTCAGCCATATTGCATGGGGGACATTGTGCTGGTGGCCATGTTCTATAGGTGACTTCCAAGTCAGCCATATTGCATGGGGGACATTGTGCTGGTTGTGTTGTATAGGTGACTTCCAAGTCAGCCATATTGCATGGGGGACATTGTGCTGGTTGTATTGTATATGTGACTTCCAAGTCAGCCATATTGCATGGGGGACATTGTGCTGGTTGTATTGTATAGGTGACTTCCAAGTCAGCCATATTGCATGGGGGACATTGTGCTGGTTGTCTTGTATAGGTGACTTCCAAGTCAGCCATATTGCTTGGTGGACATTGTGCTGGTTGCCATTTTCTATAGGTGACTTCCAATTCAGCCATATTGCATGGGGGACATTGTGCTGGTTGTATTGTATAGGTGACTTCCAAGTCAGCCATATTGCATGGGGGACATTGTGCTGGTTGTATGTATAGGTGACTTCCAAGTCAGCCATATTGCATGGGGGACATTGTGCTGGTTGCCATGTCCTATAGGTGACTTCCAAGTGAGCCATATTGCATGGGGGACATTGTGCTGGTTGTCTTGTATAGGTGACTTCCAAGTCAGCCATATTGCTTTCGGGACATTGTGCTGGTTGTATTGTATAGGTGACTTCCAAGTCAGCCATATTGCATGGGGGACATTGTGCTGGTTGCCATGTTGTATAGGTGACTTCCAAGTCAGCCATATTGCATGGGGGACATTGTGCTGGTGGCCATGTTCTATAGGTGACTTCCAAGTCAGCCATATTGCATGGGGGACATTGTGCTGGTTGTGTTGTATAGGTGACTTCCAAGTCAGCCATATTGCATGGGGGACATTGTGCTGGTTGTATTGTATAGGTGACTTCCAAGTCAGCCATATTGCATGGGGGACATTGTGCTGGTTGTATTGTATAGGTGACTTCCAAGTCAGCCATATTGCATGGGGGACATTGTGCTGGTTGTCTTGTATAGGTGACTTCCAAGTCAGCCATATTGCTTGGTGGACATTGTGCTGGTTGCCATTTTCTATAGGTGACTTCCAATTCAGCCATATTGCATGGGGGACATTGTGCTGGTTGTATTGTATAGGTGACTTCCAAGTCAGCCATATTGCATGGGGGACATTGTGCTGGTTGTATGTATAGGTGACTTCCAAGTCAGCCATATTGCATGGGGGACATTGTGCTGGTTGCCATGTCCTATAGGTGACTTCCAAGTCAGCCATATTGCATGGGGGACATTGTGCTGGTTGTCTTGTATAGGTGACTTCCAAGTCAGCCATATTGCTTGGGGGACATTGTGCTGGTGGCCATGTTCTATAGGTGACTTCCAAGTCAGCCATATTGCTTGGGGGACATTGTGCTGGTTGCCATGTTGTAAAGGTGACTTCCAAGTCAGCCATATTGCATGGGGGACATTGTGCTGGTGGCCATGTTCTATAGGTGACATCCAAGTCAGCCATATTGCATGGGGGACATTGTGCTGGTTGTCTTGTATAGGTGACTTCCAAGTCAGCCATATTGCATGGGGGACATTGTGCTGGTGGCCATGTTCTATAGGTGACTTCCAAGTCAGCCATATTGCTTGGGGGACATTGTGCTGGTTGTATTGTATAGGTGACTTCCAAGTCAGCCATATTGCATGGGGGACATTGTGCTGGTTGCAATGTTGTATAGGTGACTTCCAAGTGAGCCATATTGCTTGGGGGACATTGTGCTGGTTGTGTTGTATAGGTGACTTCCAAGTCAGCCATATTGCATGGGGGACATTGTGCTGGTTGTCTTGTATAGGTGACTTCCAAGTCAGCCGTGTTGCATGGGGGACATTGTGCTGGTGGCCATGTTGTATAGGTGACTTCCAAGTCAGCCATATTGCTTGGGGGACATTGTGCTGGTGGCCATGTTCTATAGGTGACTTCCAAGTCAGCCATATTGCATGGGGGACATTGTGCTGGTTGCCATGTTGTATTGGTGACTTATAAGTCAGCCATATTGCATCGGGGACATTGTGCTGGTTGCCATGTCCTATAGGTGACTTCCAAGTCAGCCATATTGCATGGGGGAAATTGTGCTGGTTGTCTTGTATAGGTGACTTTTAAGTCAGCCATATTGCTTGGGGGACATTGTGCTGGTTGCCATGTTCTATAGGTGACTTCCAAGTCAGCCATATTGCATTTGGGACATTGTGCTGGTTGTCTTGTATAGGTGACTTCCAAGTCAGCCATATTGCATGGGGGACATTGTGCTGGTTGTGTTTGTATAGGTGACTTCCAAATCAGCCATATTGCATCGGGGACATTGTGCTGGTTGTATTGTATAGGTGACTTCCAAGTCAGCCATATTGGATGGGGGACATTGTGCTGGTTGTCTTGTATAGGTGACTTCCAAGTCAGCCATATTGCTTGGGGGACATTGTGCTGGTTGTATTGTATAGGTGACTTCCAAGTCAGCCATATTGCATGGGGGACATTGTGCTGGTTGCCATGTTGTATAGGTGACTTCCAAGTCAGCCATATTGCATGGGGGACATTGTGCTGGTGGCCATGTTCTATAGGTGACTTCCAAGTCAGCCATATTGCATTCGGGACATTGTGCTGGTTGCCATGTCCTATAGGTGACTTCCAAGTCAGCCATATTGCATGGGGGACATTGTGCTGGTTGTCTTGTATAGGTGACTTCCAAGTCAGCCATATTGCTTGGGGGACATTGTGCTGGTTGCCATGTTCTATAGGTGACTTCCAAGTCAGCCATATTGCTTGGGGGACATTGTGCTGGTGGCCATGTTCTATAGGTGACTTCCAAGTCAGCCATATTGCTTGGGGGACATTGTGCTGGTTGCCATGTTGTATAGGTGACTTCCAAGTCAGCCATATTGCATGGGGGACATTGTGCTGGTGGCCATGTTCTATAGGTGACTTCCAAGTCAGCCATATTGCATGGGGACATTGTGCTGGTTGCCATGTTGTATAGGAGACTTCCAAGTCAGCCATATTGCATGGGGGACATTGTGCTGGTTGTATTGTATAGGTGACTTCCAAGTCAGCCATATTGCATGGGGGACATTGTGCTGGTTGTATTGTATAGGTGACTTCCAAGTGAGCCATATTGCTTGGCGGACATTGTGCTGGTGGCCATGTTCTATAGGTGACTTCCAAGTCAGCCATATTGCATTCGGGACATTGTGCTGTTTGCCATGTCCTATAGGTGACTTCCAAGTCAGCCATATTGCATGGGGGACATTGTGCTGGTTGTCTTGTATAGGTGACTTCCAAGTCAGCCATATTGCTTGGGGGACATTGTGCTGGTTGCCATGTTCTATAGGTGACTTCCAAGTCAGCCATATTGCTTGGGGGACATTGTGCTGGTGTCCATGTTCTATAGGTGACTTCCAAGTCAGCCATATTGCTTGGGGGACATTGTGCTGGTTGCCATGTTGTATAGGTGACTTCCAAGTCAGCCATATTGCATGGGGGACATTGTGCTGGTGGCCATGTTCTATAGGTGACTTCCAAGTCAGCCATATTGCATGGGGGACATTGTGCTGGTTGCCATGTTGTATAGGTGACTTCCAAGTCAGCCATATTGCATGGGGGACATTGTGCTGGTTGTATTGTATAGGTGACTTCCAAGTCATCCATATTGCATGGGGGACATTGTGCTGGTTGCCTTGTCCTATAGGTGACTTCCAAGTCAGCCATATTGCTTGGGGGACATTGTGCTGGTTGCCATGTTCTATAGGTGACTTCCAAGTCAGCCATATTGCATGGGGGACATTGTGCTGGTGGCCATGTTCTATAGGTGACTTCCAAGTCAGCCATATTGCATGGGGGACATTGTGCTGGTTGTCTTGTATAGGTGACTTCCAAGTCAGCCATATTGCATGGGGGACATTGTGCTGGTGGCCATGTTCTATAGGTGACTTCCAAGTCAGCCATATTGCTTGGGGGACATTGTGCTGGTTGTATTGTATAGGTGACTTCCAAGTCAGCCATATTGCATGGGGGACATTGTGCTGGTTGCCATGTTGTATAGGTGACTTCCAAGTGAGCCATATTGCTTGGGGGACATTGTGCTGGTTGTGTTGTATAGGTGACTTCCAAGTCAGCCATATTGCATGGGGGACATTGTGCTGGTTGTCTTGTATAGGTGACTTCCAAGTCAGCCGTGTTGCATGGGGGACATTGTGCTGGTTGTCTTGTATTGGTGACTTCCAAGTCAGCCATATTGCTTGGGGGACATTGTGCTCGTTGCCATGTTCTGTAGGTGACTTCCAAGTCAGCCATATTGCTTGGGGGACATTGTGCTGGTGGCCATGTTCTATAGGTGACTTCCAAGTCAGCCATATTGCTTGGGGGACATTGTGCTGGTTGCCATGTTGTATAGGTGACTTCCAAGTCAGCCATATTGCATGGGGGACATTGTGCTGGTGGCCATGTTCTATAGGTGACTTCCAAGTCAGCCATATTGCTTGGGGGACATTGTGCTGGTTGCCATGTTGTATAGGTGACTTCCAAGTCAGCCATATTGCATGGGGGACATTGTGCTGGTGGCCATGTTCTATAGGTGACTTCCAAGTCAGCCATATTGCATGGGGACATTGTGCTGGTTGCCATGTTGTATAGGAGACTTCCAAGTCAGCCATATTGCATGGGGGACATTGTGCTGGTTGTATTGTATAGGTGACTTCCAAGTCAGCCATATTGCATGGGGGACATTGTGCTGGTTGTATTGTATAGGTGACTTCCAAGTGAGCCATATTGCTTGGCGGACATTGTGCTGGTGGCCATGTTCTATAGGTGACTTCCAAGTCAGCCATATTGCATTCGGGACATTGTGCTGTTTGCCATGTCCTATAGGTGACTTCCAAGTCAGCCATATTGCATGGGGGACATTGTGCTGGTTGTCTTGTATAGGTGACTTCCAAGTCAGCCATATTGCTTGGGGGACATTGTGCTGGTTGCCATGTTCTATAGGTGACTTCCAAGTCAGCCATATTGCTTGGGGGACATTGTGCTGGTGTCCATGTTCTATAGGTGACTTCCAAGTCAGCCATATTGCTTGGGGGACATTGTGCTGGTTGCCATGTTGTATAGGTGACTTCCAAGTCAGCCATATTGCATGGGGGACATTGTGCTGGTGGCCATGTTCTATAGGTGACTTCCAAGTCAGCCATATTGCATGGGGGACATTGTGCTGGTTGCCATGTTGTATAGGTGACTTCCAAGTCAGCCATATTGCATGGGGGACATTGTGCTGGTTGTATTGTATAGGTGACTTCCAAGTCATCCATATTGCATGGGGGACATTGTGCTGGTTGCCTTGTCCTATAGGTGACTTCCAAGTCAGCCATATTGCTTGGGGGACATTGTGCTGGTTGCCATGTTCTATAGGTGACTTCCAAGTCAGCCATATTGCATGGGGGACATTGTGCTGGTGGCCATGTTCTATAGGTGACTTCCAAGTCAGCCATATTGCATGGGGGACATTGTGCTGGTTGTCTTGTATAGGTGACTTCCAAGTCAGCCATATTGCATGGGGGACATTGTGCTGGTGGCCATGTTCTATAGGTGACTTCCAAGTCAGCCATATTGCTTGGGGGACATTGTGCTGGTTGTATTGTATAGGTGACTTCCAAGTCAGCCATATTGCATGGGGGACATTGTGCTGGTTGCCATGTTGTATAGGTGACTTCCAAGTGAGCCATATTGCTTGGGGGACATTGTGCTGGTTGTGTTGTATAGGTGACTTCCAAGTCAGCCATATTGCATGGGGGACATTGTGCTGGTTGTCTTGTATAGGTGACTTCCAAGTCAGCCGTGTTGCATGGGGGACATTGTGCTGGTTGTCTTGTATAGGTGACTTCCAAGTCAGCCATATTGCTTGGGGGACATTGTGCTCGTTGCCATGTTCTGTAGGTGACTTCCAAGTCAGCCATATTGCTTGGGGGACATTGTGCTGGTGGCCATGTTCTATAGGTGACTTCCAAGTCAGCCATATTGCTTGGGGGACATTGTGCTGGTTGCCATGTTGTATAGGTGACTTCCAAGTCAGCCATATTGCATGGGGGACATTGTGCTGGTGGCCATGTTCTATAGGTGACTTCCAAGTCAGCCATATTGCATTTGGGACATTGTGCTGGTTGTCTTGTATAGGTGACTTCCAAGTCAGCCATATTGCATGGGGGACATTGTGCTGGTTGTGTTTGTATAGGTGACTTCCAAATCAGCCATATTGCATCGGGGACATTGTGCTGGTTGTATTGTATAGGTGACTTCCAAGTCAGCCATATTGCATGGGGGACATTGTGCTGGTTGTCTTGTATAGGTGACTTCCAAGTCAGCCATATTGCTTGGGGGACATTGTGCTGCTTGTATTGTATAGGTGACTTCCAAGTCAGCCATATTGCATGGGGGACATTGTGCTGGTTGCAATGTTGTATAGGTGACTTCCAAGTCAGCCATATTGCATGGGGGACATTGTGCTGGTGGCCATGTTCTATAGGTGACTTCCAAGTCAGCCATATTGCATTTGGGACATTGTGCTGGTTGTATTGTATAGGTGACTTCCAAGTCAGCCATATTGCATGGGGGACATTGTGCTGGTTGTATTGTATAGGTGACTTCCAAGTGAGCCATATTGCTTGGCGGACATTGTGCTGGTGGCCATGTTCTATAGGTGACTTCCAAGTCAGCCATATTGCATTCGGGACATTGTGCTGGTTGCCATGTCCTATAGGTGACTTCCAAGTCAGCCATATTGCATGGGGGACATTGTGCTGGTTGTCTTGTATAGGTGACTTCCAAGTCAGCCATATTGCTTGGGGGACATTGTGCTGGTTGCCATGTTCTATAGGTGACTTCCAAGTCAGCCATATTGCTTGGGGGACATTGTGCTGGTGGCCATGTTCTATAGGTGACTTCCAAGTCAGCCATATTGCTTGGGGGACATTGTGCTGGTTGCCATGTTGTATAGGTGACTTCCAAGTCAGCCATATTGCATGGGGGACATTGTGCTGGTGGCCATGTTCTATAGGTGACTTCCAAGTCAGCCATATTGCATGGGGACATTGTGCTGGTTGCCATGTTGTATAGGTGACTTCCAAGTCAGCCATATTGCATGGGGGACATTGTGCTGGTTGTATTGTATAGGTGACTTCCAAGTCAGCCATATTGCATGGGGGACATTGTGCTGGTTGTATTGTATAGGTGACTTCCAAGTGAGCCATATTGCTTGGCGGACATTGTGCTGGTGGCCATGTTCTATAGGTGACTTCCAAGTCAGCAATATTGCATTCGGGACATTGTGCTGGTTGCCATGTCCTATAGGTGACATCCAAGTCAGCCATATTGCATGGGGGACATTGTGCTGGTTGTCTTGTATAGGTGACTTCCAAGTCAGCCATATTGCTTGGGGGACATTGTGCTGGTTGCCATGTTCTATAGGTGACTTCCAAGTCAGCCATATTGCTTGGGGGACATTGTGCTGGTGGCCATGTTCTATAGGTGACTTCCAAGTCAGCCATATTGCTTGGGGGACATTGTGCTGGTTGCCATGTTGTATAGGTGACTTCCAAGTCAGCCATATTGCATGGGGGACATTGTGCTGGTGGCCATGTTCTATAGGTGACTTCCAAGTCAGCCATATTGCATGGGGGACATTGTGCTGGTTGCCATGTTGTATAGGTGACTTCCAAGTCAGCCATATTGCATGGGGGACATTGTGCTGGTTGTATTGTATAGGTGACTTCCAAGTCATCCATATTGCATGGGGGACATTGTGCTGGTTGCCTTGTCCTATAGGTGACTTCCAAGTCAGCCATATTGCATGGGGGAAATTGTGCTGGTTGTCTTGTATAGGTGACTTCCAAGTCAGCCATATTGCATGGGGGACATTGTGCTGGTGGCCATGTTCTATAGGTGACTTCCAAGTCAGCCATATTGCATGGGGGACATTGTGCTGGTTGTCTTGTATAGGTGACTTCCAAGTCAGCCATATTGCATGGGGGACATTGTGCTGGTGGCCATGTTCTATAGGTGACTTCCAAGTCAGCCATATTGCTTGGGGGACATTGTGCTGGTTGTATTGTATAGGTGACTTCCAAGTCAGCCATATTGCATGGGGGACATTGTGCTGGTTGCCATGTTGTATAGGTGACTTCCAAGTGAGCCATATTGCTTGGGGGACATTGTGCTGGTTGTGTTGTATAGGTGACTTCCAAGTCAGCCATATTGCATGGGGGACATTGTGCTGGTTGTCTCGTATAGGTGACTTCCAAGTCAGCCGTGTTGCATGGGGGACATTGTGCTGGTTGTCTTGTATAGGTGACTTCCAAGTCAGCCATATTGCTTGGGGGACATTGTGCTCGTTGCCATGTTCTGTAGGTGACTTCCAAGTCAGCCATATTGCTTGGGGGACATTGTGCTGGTGTCCATGTTCTATAGGTGACTTCCAAGTCAGCCATATTGCTTGGGGGACATTGTGCTGGTTGCCATGTTGTATAGGTGACTTCCAAGTCAGCCATATTGCATGGGGGACATTGTGCTGGTGGCCATGTTCTATAGGTGACTTCCAAGTCAGCCATATTGCATGGGGGACATTGTGCTGGTTGCCATGTTGTATAGGTGACTTCCAAGTCAGCCATATTGCATGGGGGACATTGTGCTGGTTGTATTGTATAGGTGACTTCCAAGTCATCCATATTGCATGGGGGACATTGTGCTGGTTGCCTTGTCCTATAGGTGACGTCCAAGTCAGCCATATTGCTTGGGGGACATTGTGCTGGTTGCCATGTTCTATAGGTGACTTCCAAGTCAGCCATATTGCATGGGGGACATTGTGCTGGTGGCCATGTTCTATAGGTGACTTCCAAGTCAGCCATATTGCATGGGGGACATTGTGCTGGTTGTCTTGTATAGGTGACTTCCAAGTCAGCCATATTGCATGGGGGACATTGTGCTGGTGGCCATGTTCTATAGGTGACTTCCAAGTCAGCCATATTGCTTGGGGGACATTGTGCTGGTTGTATTGTATAGGTGACTTCCAAGTCAGCCATATTGCATGGGGGACATTGTGCTGGTTGCCATGTTGTATAGGTGACTTCCAAGTGAGCCATATTGCTTGGGGGACATTGTGCTGGTTGTGTTGTATAGGTGACTTCCAAGTCAGCCATATTGCATGGGGGACATTGTGCTGGTTGTCTTGTATAGGTGACTTCCAAGTCAGCCGTGTTGCATGGGGGACATTGTGCTGGTTGTCTTGTATAGGTGACTTCCAAGTCAGCCATATTGCTTGGGGGACATTGTGCTCGTTGCCATGTTCTGTAGGTGACTTCCAAGTCAGCCATATTGCTTGGGGGACATTGTGCTGGTGGCCATGTTCTATAGGTGACTTCCAAGTCAGCAATATTGCATTCGGGACATTGTGCTGGTTGCCATGTCCTATAGGTGACTTCCAAGTCAGCCATATTGCATGGGGGACATTGTGCTGGTTGTCTTGTATAGGTGACTTCCAAGTCAGCCATATTGCTTGGGGGACATTGTGCTGGTTGCCATGTTCTATAGGTGACTTCCAAGTCAGCCATATTGCTTGGGGGACATTGTGCTGGTGGCCATGTTCTATAGGTGACTTCCAAGTCAGCCATATTGCTTGGGGGACATTGTGCTGGTTGCCATGTTGTATAGGTGACTTCCAAGTCAGCCATATTGCATGGGGGACATTGTGCTGGTGGCCATGTTCTATAGGTGACTTCCAAGTCAGCCATATTGCATGGGGACATTGTGCTGGTTGCCATGTTGTATAGGTGACTTCCAAGTCAGCCATATTGCATGGGGGACATTGTGCTGGTTGTATTGTATAGGTGACTTCCAAGTCAGCCATATTGCATGGGGGACATTGTGCTGGTTGTATTGTATAGGTGACTTCCAAGTGAGCCATATTGCTTGGCGGACATTGTGCTGGTGGCCATGTTCTATAGGTGACTTCCAAGTCAGCAATATTGCATTCGGGACATTGTGCTGGTTGCCATGTCCTATAGGTGACATCCAAGTCAGCCATATTGCATGGGGGACATTGTGCTGGTTGTCTTGTATAGGTGACTTCCAAGTCAGCCATATTGCTTGGGGGACATTGTGCTGGTTGCCATGTTCTATAGGTGACTTCCAAGTCAGCCATATTGCTTGGGGGACATTGTGCTGGTGGCCATGTTCTATAGGTGACTTCCAAGTCAGCCATATTGCTTGGGGGACATTGTGCTGGTTGCCATGTTGTATAGGTGACTTCCAAGTCAGCCATATTGCATGGGGGACATTGTGCTGGTGGCCATGTTCTATAGGTGACTTCCAAGTCAGCCATATTGCATGGGGGACATTGTGCTGGTTGCCATGTTGTATAGGTGACTTCCAAGTCAGCCATATTGCATGGGGGACATTGTGCTGGTTGTATTGTATAGGTGACTTCCAAGTCATCCATATTGCATGGGGGACATTGTGCTGGTTGCCTTGTCCTATAGGTGACTTCCAAGTCAGCCATATTGCATGGGGGAAATTGTGCTGGTTGTCTTGTATAGGTGACTTCCAAGTCAGCCATATTGCATGGGGGACATTGTGCTGGTGGCCATGTTCTATAGGTGACTTCCAAGTCAGCCATATTGCATGGGGGACATTGTGCTGGTTGTCTTGTATAGGTGACTTCCAAGTCAGCCATATTGCATGGGGGACATTGTGCTGGTGGCCATGTTCTATAGGTGACTTCCAAGTCAGCCATATTGCTTGGGGGACATTGTGCTGGTTGTATTGTATAGGTGACTTCCAAGTCAGCCATATTGCATGGGGGACATTGTGCTGGTTGCCATGTTGTATAGGTGACTTCCAAGTGAGCCATATTGCTTGGGGGACATTGTGCTGGTTGTGTTGTATAGGTGACTTCCAAGTCAGCCATATTGCATGGGGGACATTGTGCTGGTTGTCTCGTATAGGTGACTTCCAAGTCAGCCGTGTTGCATGGGGGACATTGTGCTGGTTGTCTTGTATAGGTGACTTCCAAGTCAGCCATATTGCTTGGGGGACATTGTGCTCGTTGCCATGTTCTGTAGGTGACTTCCAAGTCAGCCATATTGCTTGGGGGACATTGTGCTGGTGTCCATGTTCTATAGGTGACTTCCAAGTCAGCCATATTGCTTGGGGGACATTGTGCTGGTTGCCATGTTGTATAGGTGACTTCCAAGTCAGCCATATTGCATGGGGGACATTGTGCTGGTGGCCATGTTCTATAGGTGACTTCCAAGTCAGCCATATTGCATGGGGGACATTGTGCTGGTTGCCATGTTGTATAGGTGACTTCCAAGTCAGCCATATTGCATGGGGGACATTGTGCTGGTTGTATTGTATAGGTGACTTCCAAGTCATCCATATTGCATGGGGGACATTGTGCTGGTTGCCTTGTCCTATAGGTGACGTCCAAGTCAGCCATATTGCTTGGGGGACATTGTGCTGGTTGCCATGTTCTATAGGTGACTTCCAAGTCAGCCATATTGCATGGGGGACATTGTGCTGGTGGCCATGTTCTATAGGTGACTTCCAAGTCAGCCATATTGCATGGGGGACATTGTGCTGGTTGTCTTGTATAGGTGACTTCCAAGTCAGCCATATTGCATGGGGGACATTGTGCTGGTGGCCATGTTCTATAGGTGACTTCCAAGTCAGCCATATTGCTTGGGGGACATTGTGCTGGTTGTATTGTATAGGTGACTTCCAAGTCAGCCATATTGCATGGGGGACATTGTGCTGGTTGCCATGTTGTATAGGTGACTTCCAAGTGAGCCATATTGCTTGGGGGACATTGTGCTGGTTGTGTTGTATAGGTGACTTCCAAGTCAGCCATATTGCATGGGGGACATTGTGCTGGTTGTCTTGTATAGGTGACTTCCAAGTCAGCCGTGTTGCATGGGGGACATTGTGCTGGTTGTCTTGTATAGGTGACTTCCAAGTCAGCCATATTGCTTGGGGGACATTGTGCTCGTTGCCATGTTCTGTAGGTGACTTCCAAGTCAGCCATATTGCTTGGGGGACATTGTGCTGGTGGCCATGTTCTATAGGTGACTTCCAAGTCAGCCATATTGCTTGGGGGACATTGTGCTGGTTGCCATGTTGTATAGGTGACTTCCAAGTCAGCCATATTGCATGGGGGACATTGTGCTGGTGGCCATGTTCTATAGGTGACTTCCAAGTCAGCCATATTGCTTGGGGGACATTGTGCTGGTTGCCATGTTGTATAGGTGACTTCCAAGTCAGCCATATTGCATGGGGGACATTGTGCTGGTGGCCATGTTCTATAGGTGACTTCCAAGTCAGCCATATTGCATGGGGACATTGTGCTGGTTGCCATGTTGTATAGGAGACTTCCAAGTCAGCCATATTGCATGGGGGACATTGTGCTGGTTGTATTGTATAGGTGACTTCCAAGTCAGCCATATTGCATGGGGGACATTGTGCTGGTTGTATTGTATAGGTGACTTCCAAGTGAGCCATATTGCTTGGCGGACATTGTGCTGGTGGCCATGTTCTATAGGTGACTTCCAAGTCAGCCATATTGCATTCGGGACATTGTGCTGTTTGCCATGTCCTATAGGTGACTTCCAAGTCAGCCATATTGCATGGGGGACATTGTGCTGGTTGTCTTGTATAGGTGACTTCCAAGTCAGCCATATTGCTTGGGGGACATTGTGCTGGTTGCCATGTTCTATAGGTGACTTCCAAGTCAGCCATATTGCTTGGGGGACATTGTGCTGGTGTCCATGTTCTATAGGTGACTTCCAAGTCAGCCATATTGCTTGGGGGACATTGTGCTGGTTGCCATGTTGTATAGGTGACTTCCAAGTCAGCCATATTGCATGGGGGACATTGTGCTGGTGGCCATGTTCTATAGGTGACTTCCAAGTCAGCCATATTGCATGGGGGACATTGTGCTGGTTGCCATGTTGTATAGGTGACTTCCAAGTCAGCCATATTGCATGGGGGACATTGTGCTGGTTGTATTGTATAGGTGACTTCCAAGTCATCCATATTGCATGGGGGACATTGTGCTGGTTGCCTTGTCCTATAGGTGACTTCCAAGTCAGCCATATTGCTTGGGGGACATTGTGCTGGTTGCCATGTTCTATAGGTGACTTCCAAGTCAGCCATATTGCATGGGGGACATTGTGCTGGTGGCCATGTTCTATAGGTGACTTCCAAGTCAGCCATATTGCATGGGGGACATTGTGCTGGTTGTCTTGTATAGGTGACTTCCAAGTCAGCCATATTGCATGGGGGACATTGTGCTGGTGGCCATGTTCTATAGGTGACTTCCAAGTCAGCCATATTGCTTGGGGGACATTGTGCTGGTTGTATTGTATAGGTGACTTCCAAGTCAGCCATATTGCATGGGGGACATTGTGCTGGTTGCCATGTTGTATAGGTGACTTCCAAGTGAGCCATATTGCTTGGGGGACATTGTGCTGGTTGTGTTGTATAGGTGACTTCCAAGTCAGCCATATTGCATGGGGGACATTGTGCTGGTTGTCTTGTATAGGTGACTTCCAAGTCAGCCGTGTTGCATGGGGGACATTGTGCTGGTTGTCTTGTATAGGTGACTTCCAAGTCAGCCATATTGCTTGGGGGACATTGTGCTCGTTGCCATGTTCTGTAGGTGACTTCCAAGTCAGCCATATTGCTTGGGGGACATTGTGCTGGTGGCCATGTTCTATAGGTGACTTCCAAGTCAGCCATATTGCTTGGGGGACATTGTGCTGGTTGCCATGTTGTATAGGTGACTTCCAAGTCAGCCATATTGCATGGGGGACATTGTGCTGGTGGCCATGTTCTATAGGTGACTTCCAAGTCAGCCATATTGCATTTGGGACATTGTGCTGGTTGTCTTGTATAGGTGACTTCCAAGTCAGCCATATTGCATGGGGGACATTGTGCTGGTTGTGTTTGTATAGGTGACTTCCAAATCAGCCATATTGCATCGGGGACATTGTGCTGGTTGTATTGTATAGGTGACTTCCAAGTCAGCCATATTGCATGGGGGACATTGTGCTGGTTGTCTTGTATAGGTGACTTCCAAGTCAGCCATATTGCTTGGGGGACATTGTGCTGCTTGTATTGTATAGGTGACTTCCAAGTCAGCCATATTGCATGGGGGACATTGTGCTGGTTGCAATGTTGTATAGGTGACTTCCAAGTCAGCCATATTGCATGGGGGACATTGTGCTGGTGGCCATGTTCTATAGGTGACTTCCAAGTCAGCCATATTGCATTTGGGACATTGTGCTGGTTGTATTGTATAGGTGACTTCCAAGTCAGCCATATTGCATGGGGGACATTGTGCTGGTTGTATTGTATAGGTGACTTCCAAGTGAGCCATATTGCTTGGCGGACATTGTGCTGGTGGCCATGTTCTATAGGTGACTTCCAAGTCAGCCATATTGCATTCGGGACATTGTGCTGGTTGCCATGTCCTATAGGTGACTTCCAAGTCAGCCATATTGCATGGGGGACATTGTGCTGGTTGTCTTGTATAGGTGACTTCCAAGTCAGCCATATTGCTTGGGGGACATTGTGCTGGTTGCCATGTTCTATAGGTGACTTCCAAGTCAGCCATATTGCTTGGGGGACATTGTGCTGGTGGCCATGTTCTATAGGTGACTTCCAAGTCAGCCATATTGCTTGGGGGACATTGTGCTGGTTGCCATGTTGTATAGGTGACTTCCAAGTCAGCCATATTGCATGGGGGACATTGTGCTGGTGGCCATGTTCTATAGGTGACTTCCAAGTCAGCCATATTGCATGGGGACATTGTGCTGGTTGCCATGTTGTATAGGTGACTTCCAAGTCAGCCATATTGCATGGGGGACATTGTGCTGGTTGTATTGTATAGGTGACTTCCAAGTCAGCCATATTGCATGGGGGACATTGTGCTGGTTGTATTGTATAGGTGACTTCCAAGTGAGCCATATTGCTTGGCGGACATTGTGCTGGTGGCCATGTTCTATAGGTGACTTCCAAGTCAGCAATATTGCATTCGGGACATTGTGCTGGTTGCCATGTCCTATAGGTGACATCCAAGTCAGCCATATTGCATGGGGGACATTGTGCTGGTTGTCTTGTATAGGTGACTTCCAAGTCAGCCATATTGCTTGGGGGACATTGTGCTGGTTGCCATGTTCTATAGGTGACTTCCAAGTCAGCCATATTGCTTGGGGGACATTGTGCTGGTGGCCATGTTCTATAGGTGACTTCCAAGTCAGCCATATTGCTTGGGGGACATTGTGCTGGTTGCCATGTTGTATAGGTGACTTCCAAGTCAGCCATATTGCATGGGGGACATTGTGCTGGTTTCCATGTTCTATAGGTGACTTCCAAGTCAGCCATATTGCATGGGGGACATTGTGCTGGTTGCCATGTTGTATAGGTGACTTCCAAGTCAGCCATATTGCATGGGGGACATTGTGCTGGTTGTATTGTATAGGTGACTTCCAAGTCATCCATATTGCATGGGGGACATTGTGCTGGTTGCCTTGTCCTATAGGTGACTTCCAAGTCAGCCATATTGCATGGGGGAAATTGTGCTGGTTGTCTTGTATAGGTGACTTCCAAGTCAGCCATATTGCATGGGGGACATTGTGCTGGTGGCCATGTTCTATAGGTGACTTCCAAGTCAGCCATATTGCATGGGGGACATTGTGCTGGTTGTCTTGTATAGGTGACTTCCAAGTCAGCCATATTGCATGGGGGACATTGTGCTGGTGGCCATGTTCTATAGGTGACTTCCAAGTCAGCCATATTGCTTGGGGGACATTGTGCTGGTTGTATTGTATAGGTGACTTCCAAGTCAGCCATATTGCATGGGGGACATTGTGCTGGTTGCCATGTTGTATAGGTGACTTCCAAGTGAGCCATATTGCTTGGGGGACATTGTGCTGGTTGTGTTGTATAGGTGACTTCCAAGTCAGCCATATTGCATGGGGGACATTGTGCTGGTTGTCTTGTATAGGTGACTTCCAAGTCAGCCGTGTTGCATGGGGGACATTGTGCTGGTTGTCTTGTATAGGTGACTTCCAAGTCAGCCATATTGCTTGGGGGACATTGTGCTCGTTGCCATGTTCTGTAGGTGACTTCCAAGTCAGCCATATTGCTTGGGGGACATTGTGCTGGTGGCCATGTTCTATAGGTGACTTCCAAGTCAGCCATATTGCTTGGGGGACATTGTGCTGGTTGCCATGTTGTACAGGTGACTTCCAACTCAGCCATATTGCATGGGGGACATTGTGCTGGTGGCCATTTTCTATAGGTGACTTCCAAGTCAGCCATATTGCATTTGGGGCATTGTGCTGGTTGTCTTGTATAGGTGACTTCCAAGTCAGCCATATTGCTTGGGGGACATTGTGCTGGTTGCCATGTCCTATAGGTGACTTCCAAGTCAGCCATATTGCATGGTGGACATTGTGCTGGTTGTCTTGTATAGGTGTCTTCCAAGTCAGCCATATTGCATGGGGGACATTGTGCTGGTGGCCATGTTGTATAGGTGACTTCCAAGTCAGCCATATTGCATGGGGGACATTGTGCTGGTTGCCATGTTGTATAAGTGACTTCCAAGTCAGCCATATTGCATGGGGGACATTGTGCTGGTTGCCATGTTGTATAGGTGACTTCCAAGTCAGCCATATTGCATGGGGGACATTGTGCTGGTTGCCATGTTGTATAGGTGACTTCCAAGTCAGCCATATTGCTTGGGGGACATTGTGCTGGTTGCCATGTTGTATAGGTGACTTCCAAGTCAGCCATATTGCCTGGGGGACATTGTGCTGGTTGTATTGTATAGGTGACTTCCAAGTCAGCCATATTGCATGGGGGACATTTTGCTGGTGGCCATGTTCTATAGGTGACTTCCAAGTCAGCCATATTGCATGGGGGACATTGTGCTGGTTGCCATGTTGTATAGGTGACTTCCAAGTCAGCCATATTGCATGGGGGACATTGTGCTGGTTGTATTGTATAGGTGACTTCCAAGTCATCCATATTGCATGGGGGACATTGTGCTGGTTGCCTTGTCCTATAGGTGACTTCCAAGTCAGCCATATTGCATGGGGGAAATTGTGCTGGTTGTCTTGTATAGGTGACTTCCAAGTCAGCCATATTGCATGGGGGACATTGTGCTGGTGGCCATGTTCTATAGGTGACTTCCAAGTCAGCCATATTGCATGGGGGACATTGTGCTGGTTGTCTTGTATAGGTGACTTCCAAGTCAGCCATATTGCATGGGGGACATTGTGCTGGTGGCCATGTTCTATAGGTGACTTCCAAGTCAGCCATATTGCTTGGGGGACATTGTGCTGGTTGTATTGTATAGGTGACTTCCAAGTCAGCCATATTGCATGGGGGACATTGTGCTGGTTGCCATGTTGTATAGGTGACTTCCAAGTGAGCCATATTGCTTGGGGGACATTGTGCTGGTTGTGTTGTATAGGTGACTTCCAAGTCAGCCATATTGCATGGGGGACATTGTGCTGGTTGTCTTGTATAGGTGACTTCCAAGTCAGCCGTGTTGCATGGGGGACATTGTGCTGGTTGTCTTGTATAGGTGACTTCCAAGTCAGCCATATTGCTTGGGGGACATTGTGCTCGTTGCCATGTTCTGTAGGTGACTTCCAAGTCAGCCATGTTGCTTGGGGGACATTGTGCTGGTGGCCATGTTCTATAGGTGACTTCTAAGTCAGCCATATTGCTTGGGGGACATTGTGCTGGTTGCCATGTTGTACAGGTGACTTCCAACTCAGCCATATTGCATGGGGGACATTGTGCTGGTGGCCATGTTCTATAGGTGACTTCCAAGTCAGCCATATTGCATTTGGGGCATTGTGCTGGTTGTCTTGTATAGGTGACTTCCAAGTCAGCCATATTGCTTGGGGGACATTGTGCTGGTTGCCATGTCCTATAGGTGACTTCCAAGTCAGCCATATTGCATGGTGGACATTGTGCTGGTTGTCTTGTATAGGTGTCTTCCAAGTCAGCCATATTGCATGGGGGACATTGTGCTGGTGGCCATGTTGTATAGGTGACTTCCAAGTCAGCCATATTGCATGGGGGACATTGTGCTGGTTGCCATGTTGTATAAGTGACTTCCAAGTCAGCCATATTGCATGGGGGACATTGTGCTGGTTGCCATGTTGTATAGGTGACTTCCAAGTCAGCCATATTGCATGGGGGACATTGTGCTGGTTGCCATGTTGTATAGGTGACTTCCAAGTCAGCCATATTGCTTGGGGGACATTGTGCTGGTTGCCATGTTGTATAGGTGACTTCCAAGTCAGCCATATTGCCTGGGGGACATTGTGCTGCTTGTATTGTATAGGTGACTTCCAAGTCAGCCATATTGCATTGGGGACATTGTGCTGGTTGCCATGTTGTATAGGTGACTTCCAAGTCAGCCATATTGCATGGGGGACATTGTGCTGGTTGCCATGTTGTATAGGTGACTTCCAAGTCAGCCATATTGCCTGGGGGACATTGTGCTGGTTGTATTGTATAGGTGACTTCCAAGTCAGCCATATTGCATGGGGGACATTGTGCTGGTTGCCATGTTGTATAGGTGACTTCCAAGTCAGCCATATTGCATGGGGGACATTGTGCTGGTTGCCATGTTGTATAGGTGACGTCCAAGTGAGCCATATTGCTTGGGGGACATTGTGCTGGTTGTGCTGTATAGGTGACTTCCAAGTCAGCCATATTGCATCGGGGACATTGTGCTGGTTGTCTTGTATAGGTGACTTCCAAGTCAGCCGTGTTGCATGGGGGACATTGTGCTGGTGGCCATGTTCTATAGGTGACTTCCAAGTCAGCCATATTGCATGGGGGACATTGTGCTGGTTGCCATGTTGTATAGGTGACTTCCAAGTCAGCCATATTGCATGGGGGACATTGTGCTGGTTGTGTTGTATAGGTGACTTCCAAGTCAGCCATATTGCATGGGGGACATTGTGCTGGTTGTATTGTATAGGTGACTTCCAAGTCAGCCATATTGCATGGGGGACATTGTGCTGGTTGTATTGTATAGGTGACTTCCAAGTGAGCCATATTGCTTGGGGGACATTCTGCTGGTGGCCATGTTGTATAGGTGACTTCCAAGTCAGCCATATTGCTTGGGGGACATTGTGCTGGTTGCCATGTTCTATAGGTGACTTCCAAGTCAGCCATATTGCATGGGGGACATTGTGCTGGTTGTGTTGTATAGGTGACTTCCAAGTCAGCCATATTGCATGGGGGACATTGTGCTTGTTGTGTTGTATAGGTGACTTCCAAGTCAGCCATATTGCATGGGGGACATTGTGCTGGTTGTATTGCATAGGTGACTTCCAAGTCAGCCATATTGCATGGGGGACATTGTGCTGGTTGCCATGTTGTATAGGTGACTTCCAAGTCAGCCATATTGCATGGGGGACATTGTGCTGGTGGCCATGTTCTATAGGTGACTTCCAAGTCAGCCATATTGCATTTGGGACATTGTGCTGGTTGTCTTGTATAGGTGACTTCCAAGTCAGCCATATTGCATGGGGGACATTGTGCTGGTTGTGTTGTATACGTGACTTCCAAATCAGCCATATTGCATGGGGGACATTGTGCTGGTTGTATTGTATAGGTGACTTCCAAGTCAGCCATATTGCATGGGGGACATTGTGCTGGTTGTATTGTATAGGTGACTTCCAAGTCAGCCATATTGCATGGGGGACATTGTGCTGGTGGCCATGTCCTATAGGTGACTTCCAAGTCAGCCATATTGCATGGGGGACATTGTGCTGGTTGTCTTGTATAGGTGACTTCCAAATCAGCCATATTGCTTGGGGGACATTGTGCTGGTGGTATTGTATAGGTGACTTCCAAGTCAGCCATATTGCATGGGGGACATTGTGCTGGTTGCCATGTTGTATAGGTGACTTCCAAGTCAGCAATATTGCATGGGGGACATTGTGCTGTTGGCCATGTTTTATAGGTGCCTTCCAAGTCAGCCATATTGCATTTGGGACATTGTGCTGGTTGTCTTGTATAGGTGACTTCCAAGTCAGCCATATTGCATGGGTGACATTGTGCTGGTTGCCATGTTGTATAGGTGACTTCCAAGTGAGCCATATTGCTTGGGGGACATTGTGCTGGTTGTGTTGTATAGGTGACTTCCAAGTCAGCCATATTGCATGGGGGACATTGTGCTGGTTGTCTTGTATAGGTGACTTCCAAGTCAGCCGTGTTGCATGGGGGACATTGTGCTGGTGGCCATGTTCTATAGGTGACTTCCAAGTGAGCCATATTGCATGGGGGACATTGTGCTGGTTGCCATGTTGTATAGGTGACTTCCAAGTCAGCCATATTGCTTGGGGGACATTGTGCTGGTTGCCATGTTCTATAGGTGACTTCCAAGTGAGCCATATTGCTTGGGGGACATTGTGCTGGTTGCCATGTTGTATAGGTGACTTCCAAGTGAGCCATATTGCATGGGGGACATTGTGCTGGTGGCCATGTTCTATAGGTGACTTCCAAGTCAGCCACATTGCATGGGGGACATTGTGCTGGTTTCTTGTATAGGTGACTTCCAAGTCAGCCATATTGCATGGGGGACATTGTGCTGGTTGCCATGTTGTATAGGTGACTTCCAAGTCAGCCATATTGCATGGGGGACATTGTGCTGGTTGCCATGTTGTATAGGTGACTTCCAAGTCAGCCATATTGCATGGGGGACATTGTGCTGGATGCCATGTTGTATAGGTGACTTCCAAATCAGCCATATTGCATGGGGGACATTGTGCTGGTTGTATTGTATAGGTGACTTCCAAGTCAGCCGTGTTGCATGGGGGACATTGTGCTGGTGGCCATGTTCTATAGGTGACTTCCAAGTGAGCCATATTGCATGGGGGACATTGTGCTGGTTGCCATGTTGTATAGGTGACTTCCAAGTCAGCCATATTGCTTGGGGGACATTGTGCTGGTTGCCATGTTCTATAGGTGACTTCCAAGTGAGCCATATTGCTTGGGGGACATTGTGCTGGTTGCCATGTTGTATAGGTGACTTCCAAGTCAGCCATATTGCATGGGGGACATTGTGCTGGTGGCCATGTTCTATAGGTGACTTCCAAGTCAGCCACATTGCATGGGGGACATTGTGCTGGTTTCTTGTATAGGTGACTTCCAAGTCAGCCATATTGCATGGGGGACATTGTGCTGGTTGCCATGTTGTATAGGTGACTTCCAAGTCAGCCATATTGCATGGGGGACATTGTGCTGGTTGCCATGTTGTATAGGTGACTTCCAAGTCAGCCATATTGCATGGGGGACATTGTGCTGGATGCCATGTTGTATAGGTGACTTCCAAGTGAGCCATATTGCATGGGGGACATTGTGCTGGTTGTGTTGTATAGGTGACTTCCAAGTCAGCCATATTGCATGGGGGACATTGTGCTGGTTGTGTTGTATAGGTGACTTCCAAGTCAGCCATATTGCATGGGGGACATTGTGCTGGTTGTATTGTATAGGTGACTTCCAAGTCAGCCATATTGCATGGGGGACATTGTGCTGGTTGTATTGTATAGGTGACTTCCAAGTAAGCCATATTGCTTGGGGGACATTGTGCTGGTGGCCATGTTCTATAGGTGACTTCCAAGTCAGCCATATTGCATGGGGGACATTGTGCTGGTTGCCATGTCCTATAGGTGACTTCCAAGTCAGCCATATTGCATGGGGGACATTGTGCTGGTTGCCATGTTGTATAGGTGACTTCCAAGTGAGCCATATTGCTTGGGGGACATTGTGCTGGTTGTGTTGTATAGGTGACTTCCAAGTCAGCCATATTGCATGGGGGACATTGTGCTGGTTGTCTTGAATAGGTGACTTCCAAGTCAGCCGTGTTGCATGGGGGACATTGTGCTGGTGGCCATGTTGTAAAGGTGACTTCCAAGTCAGCCATATTGCATGGGGGACATTGTGCTGGTTGCCATGTTGTATAGGTGACTTCCAAGTGAGCCATATTGCTTGGGGGACATTGTGCTGGTTGTGTTGTATAGGTGACTTCCAAGTCAGCCATATTGCATGGGGGACATTGTGCTGGTTGTCTTGAATAGGTGACTTCCAAGTCAGCCGTGTTGCATGGGGGACATTGTGCTGGTGGCCATGTTGTAAAGGTGACTTCCAAGTCAGCCATATTGCATGGGGGACATTGTGCTGGTTGCCATGTTGTATAGGTGACTTCCAAGTGAGCCATATTGCTTGGGGGACATTGTGCTGGTTGTGTTGTATAGGTGACTTCCAAGTCAGCCATATTGCATGGGGGACATTGCGCTGGTTGTCTTGTATAGGTGACTTCCAAGTCAGCCGTGTTGCATGGGGGACATTGTGCTGGTGGCCATGTTGTAAAGGTGACTTCCAAGTCAGCCATATTGCATGGGGGACATTGTGCTGGTTGCCATGTTGTATAGGTGACTTCCAAGTCAGCCATATTGCATGGGGGACATTGTGCTGGTTGCCATGTTGTATAGGTGACTTACAAGTCAGCCATATTGCATGGGGGACATTGTGCTGGTTGCCATGTCCTATAGGTGACTTCCAAGTCAGCCATATTGCATGGGGGAAATTGTGCTGGTTGTCTTGTATAGGTGACTTTTAAGTCAGCCATATTGCTTGGGGGACATTGTGCTGGTTGCCATGTTCTATAGGTGACTTCCAAGTCAGCCATATTGCTTGGGGGACATTGTGCTGGTTGCCATGTTGTATAGGTGACTTCCAAGTCAGCCATATTGCTTGGTGGACATTGTGCTGGTTGCCATGTTCTATAGGTGACTTACAAGTCAGCCATATTGCATGGGGGACGTTGTGCTGGTTGTCTTGTATAGGTGACATCCAAGTCAGCCATATTGCATGGGGGACATTGTGCTGGTTGTATTGTATAGGTGACTTCCAAGTGAGCCATATTGCATGGGGGACATTGTGCTGGTGGCCATGTCCTATAGGTGACTTCCAAGTCAGCCATATTGCATGGGGGACATTGTGCTGGTTGTCTTGTATAGGTGACTTCCAAGTCAGCCATATTGCTTGGGGGACATTGTGCTGGTTGTATTGTATAGGTGACTTCCAAGTCAGCCATATTGCATGGGGGACATTGTGCTGGTTGCCATGTTGTATAGGTGACTTCCAAGTCAGCCATATTGCATGGGGGACATTGTGCTGGTGGCCATGTTCTATAGGTGACTTCCAAGTCAGCCATATTGCATTTGGGACATTGTGCTGGTTGTCTTGTATAGGTGACTTCCAAGTCAGCCATATTGCATGGGGGACATTGTGCTGGTTGTGTTGTATAGGTGACTTCCAAATCAGCCATATTGCATGGGGGACATTGTGCTGGTTGTATTGTATAGGTGACTTCGAAGTCAGCCATATTGCATGGGGGACATTGTGCTGGTTGTCTTGTATAGGTGACTTCCAAGTCAGCCGTATTGCATGGGGGACATTGTGCTGGTTGTATTGTATAGGTGACTTCCAAGTCAGCCATATTGCATGGTTGACATTGTGCTGGTGGCCATGTTCTATAGGTGACTTCCAAGTCAGCCACATTGCATGGGGGACATTGTGCTGGTTTCTTGTATAGGTGACTTCCAAGTCAGCCATATTGCATGGGGGACATTGTGCTGGTTGCTATGTTGTATAGGTGACTTCCAAGTCAGCCATATTGCATGGGGGACATTGTGCTGGTTGCCATGTTGTATAGGTGACTTCCAAGTCAGCCATATTGCATGGGGGACATTGTGCTGGATGCCATGTTGTATAGGTGACTTCCAAGTGAGCCATATTGCATGGGGGATATTGTGCTGGTTGTGCTGTATAGGTGACTTCCAAGTCAGCCATATTGCATGGGGGACATTGTGCTGGTTGTGTTGTATAGGTGACTTCCAAGTCAGCCATATTGCATGGGGGACATTGTGCTGGTTGTATTGTATAGGTGACTTCCAAGTCAGCCATATTGCATGGGGGACATTGTGCTGGTTGTATTGTATAGGTGACTTCCACGTGAGCCATATTGCTTGGGGGACATTGTGCTGGTGGCCATGTTCTATAGGTGACTTCCAAGTCAGCCATATTGCATGGGGGACATTGTGCTGGTTGCCATGTCCTATAGGTGACTTCCAAGTCAGCCATATTGCATGGGGGACATTGTGCTGGTTGCCATGTTGTATAGGTGACTTCCAAGTGAGCCATATTGCTTGGGGGACATTGTGCTGGTTGTGTTGTATAGGTGACTTCCAAGTCAGCCATATTGCATGGGGGACATTGTGCTGGTTGTCTTGTATAGGTGACTTCCAAGTCAGCCGTGTTGCATGGGGGACATTGTGCTGGTGGCCATGTTGTAAAGGTGACTTCCAAGTCAGCCATATTGCATGGGGGACATTGTGCTGGTTGCCATGTTGTATAGGTGACTTCCAAGTCAGCCATATTGCATGGGGGACATTGTGCTGGTTGCCATGTTGTATAGGTGACTTACAAGTCAGCCATATTGCATAGGGGACATTGTGCTGGTTGCCATGTCCTATAGGTGACTTCCAAGTCAGCCATATTGCATGGGGGAAATTGTGCTGGTTGTCTTGTATAGGTGACTTTTAAGTCAGCCATATTGCTTGGGGGACATTGTGCTGGTTGCCATGTTCTATAGGTGACTTCCAAGTCAGCCATATTGCTTGGGGGACATTGTGCTGGTTGCCATGTTGTATAGGTGACTTCCAAGTCAGCCATAATGCTTGGGGGACATTGTGCTGGTTGCCATGTTGTATAGGTGACTTCCAAGTCAGCCATATTGCATGGGGGACATTGTGCTGGTGGCCATGTTCTATAGGTGACTTCCAAGTCAGCCATATTGCATGGGGGACGTTGTGCTGGTTGTCTTGTATAGGTGACTTCCAAGTCAGCCATATTGCATGGGGGACATTGTGCTGGTTGTGTTGTATAGGTGACTTCCAAATCAGCCATATTGCATGGGGGACATTGTGCTGGTTGTATTGTATAGGTGACTTCCAAGTCAGCGATATTGCATGGGGGACATTGTGCTGGTTGTATTGTATAGGTGACTTCCAAGTCAGCCATATTGCATGGGGGACATTGTGCTGGTGGCCATGTCCTATAGGTGACTTCCAAGTCAGCCATATTGCATGGGGGACATTGTGCTGGTGGCCATGTTCTATAGGTGACTTCCAAGTCAGCCATATTCCATTTGGGACATTGTGCTGGTTGTCTTGTATAGGTGACTTCCAAGTCAGCCATATTGCATGGGGGACATTGTGCTGGTTGTGTTGTATAGGTGACTTCCAAATCAGCCATATTGCATGGGGGACATTGTGCTGGTTGTATTGTATAGGTGACTTCCAAGTCAGCCATATTGCATGGGGGACATTGTGCTGGTTGTCTTGTATAGGTGACTTCCAAGTCAGCCATATTGCATGGGGGACATTGTGCTGGTTGTATTGTATAGGTGACTTCCAAGTCAGCCATATTGCATGGGGGACATTGTGCTGGTTGCCATGTTGTATAGGTGACTTCCAAGTCAGCCATATTGCATGGGGGACATTGTGCTGGTGGCCATGTTCTATAGGTGACTTCCAAGTCAGCCATATTGCATGGGGGACATTGTGCTGGTTGCCATGTTGTATAGGTGACTTCCAAGTGAGCCATATTGCTTGGGGGACATTGTGCTGGTTGTGTTGTATAGGTGACTTCCAAGTCAGCCATATTGCATGGGGGACATTGTGCTGGTTGTCTTGTATAGGTGACTTCCAAGTCAGCCGTGTTGCATGGGGGACATTGTGCTGGTGGCCATGTTGTAAAGGTGACTTCCAAGTCAGCCATATTGCATGGGGGACATTGTGCTGGTTGCCATGTTGTATAGGTGACTTCCAAGTCAGCCATATTGCATGGGGGACATTGTGCTGGTTGCCATGTTGTATAGGTGACTTACAAGTCAGCCATATTGCATGGGGGACATTGTGCTGGTTGCCATGTCCTATAGGTGACTTCCAAGTCAGCCATATTGCATGGGGGAAATTGTGCTGGTTGTCTTGTATAGGTGACTTTTAAGTCAGCCATATTGCTTGGGGGACATTGTGCTGGTTGCCATGTTCTATAGGTGACTTCCAAGTCAGCCATATTGCTTGGGGGACATTGTGCTGGTTGCCATGTTGTATAGGTGACTTCCAAGTCAGCCATATTGCTTGGGGGACATTGTGCTGGTTGCCATGTTGTATAGGTGACTTCCAAGTCAGCCATATTGCATGGGGGACATTGTGCTGGTGGCCATGTTCTATAGGTGACTTCCAAGTCAGCCATATTGCATGGGGGACGTTGTGCTGGTTGTCTTGTATAGGTGACTTCCAAGTCAGCCATATTGCATGGGGGACATTGTGCTGGTTGTGTTGTATAGGTGACTTCCAAATCAGCCATATTGCATGGGGGACATTGTGCTGGTTGTATTGTATAGGTGACTTCCAAGTCAGCGATATTGCATGGGGGACATTGTGCTGGTTGTATTGTATAGGTGACTTCCAAGTCAGCCATATTGCATGGGGGACATTGTGCTGGTGGCCATGTCCTATAGGTGACTTCCAAGTCAGCCATATTGCATGGGGGACATTGTGCTGGTGGCCATGTTCTATAGGTGACTTCCAAGTCAGCCATATTCCATTTGGGACATTGTGCTGGTTGTCTTGTATAGGTGACTTCCAAGTCAGCCATATTGCATGGGGGACATTGTGCTGGTTGTGTTGTATAGGTGACTTCCAAATCAGCCATATTGCATGGGGGACATTGTGCTGGTTGTATTGTATAGGTGACTTCCAAGTCAGCCATATTGCATGGGGGACATTGTGCTGGTTGTCTTGTATAGGTGACTTCCAAGTCAGCCATATTGCATGGGGGACATTGTGCTGGTTGTATTGTATAGGTGACTTCCAAGTCAGCCATATTGCATGGGGGACATTGTGCTGGTTGCCATGTTGTATAGGTGACTTCCAAGTCAGCCATATTGCATGGGGGACATTGTGCTGGTGGCCATGTTCTATAGGTGACTTCCAAGTCAGCCTTATTGCATTTGGGACATTGTGCTGGTTGTATTGTATAGGTGACTTCCAAGTCAGCCATATTGCATGGGGGACATTGTGCTGGTTGTATTGTATAGGTGACTTCCAAGTGAGCCATATTGCTTGGGGGACATTGTGCTGGTGGCCATGTTCTATAGGTGACTTCCAAGTCAGCCATATTGCATGGGGGACATTGTGCTGGTTGCCATGTCCTATAGGTGACTTCCAAGTCAGCCATATTGCAAGGGGGACATTGTGCTGGTTGTCTTGTATAGGTGACTTCCAAGTCAGCCATATTGCTTGGGGGACATTGTGCTGGTTGCCATGTTCTATAGGTGACTTCCAAGTCAGCCATATTGCTTGGGGGACATTGTGCTGGTGGCCATGTTCTATAGGTGACTTCCAAGTCAGCCATATTGCTTGGGGGACATTGTGCTGGTTGCCATGTTGTATAGGTGACTTCCAAGTCAGCCATATTGCATGGGGGACATTGTGCTGGTGGCCATGTTCTATAGGTGACTTCCAAGTCAGCCAAATTGCATGGGGGACATTGTGCTGGTTGCCATGTTGTATAGGTGACTTCCAAGTCAGCCATATTGTATGGGGGACATTGTGCTGGTGGCCATGTTCTATAGGTGACTTCCAAGTCAGCCATATTGCATTTGGGACATTGTGCTGGTTGTCTTGTATAGGTGACTTCCAAGTCAGCCATATTGCATGGGGGACATTGTGCTGGTTGTGTTGTATAGGTGACTTCCAAATCAGCCATATTGCATGGGGGACATTGTGCTGGTTGTATTGTATAGGTGACTTCCAAGTCAGCCATATTGCATGGGGGACATTGTGCTGGTTGTGTTGTATAGGTGACTTCCAAATCAGCCATATTGCATGGGGGACATTGTGCTGGTTGTATTGTATAGGTGACTTCCAAGTCAGCCATATTGCATGGGGGACATTGTGCTGGTTGTCTTGTATAGGTGACTTCCAAGTCAGCCATATTGCATGGGGGACATTGTGCTGGTTGTATTGTATAGGTGACTTCCAAGTCAGCCATATTGCATGGGGGACATTGTGCTGGTTGCCATGTTGTATAGGTGACTTCCAAGTCAGCCATATTGCATGGGGGACATTGTGCTGATGGCCATGTTCTATAGGTGACTTCCAAGTCAGCCATATTGCATTTGGGACATTGTGCTGGTTGTATTGTATAGGTGACTTCCAAGTCAGCCATATTGCATGGGGGACATTGTGCTGGTTGTATTGTATAGGTGACTTCCAAGTGAGCCATATTGCTTGGGGGACATTGTGCTGGTGGCCATGTTCTATAGGTGACTTCCAAGTCAGCCATATTGCATGGGGGACATTGTGCTGGTTGCCATGTCCTATAGGTGACTTCCAAGTCAGCCATATTGCAAGGGGGACATTGTGCTGGTTGTCTTGTATAGGTGACTTCCAATTCAGCCATATTGCTTGGGGGACATTGTGCTGGTTGCCATGTTCTATAGGTGACTTCCAAGTCAGCCATATTGCTTGGTGGACATTGTGCTGGTGGCCATGTTCTATAGGTGACTTCCAAGTCAGCCATATTGCTTGGGGGACATTGTGCTGGTTGCCATGTTGTATAGGTGACTTCCAAGTCAGCCATTTTGCATGGGGGACATTGTGCTGGTGGCCATGTTCTATAGGTGACTTCCAAGTCAGCCATATTGCATGGGGGACATTGTGCTGGTTGCCATGTTGTATAGGTGACTTCCAAGTCAGCCATATTGCATGGGGGACATTGTGCTGGTGGCCATGTTCTATAGGTGACTTCCAAGTCAGCCATATTGCATTTGGGACATTGTGCTGGTTGTATTGTATAGGTGACTTCCAAGTCAGCCATATTGCATGGGGGACATTGTGCTGGTTGTATTGCATAGGTGACTTCCAAGTGAGCCATATTGCTTGGGGGACATTGTGCTGGTGGCCATGTTCTATAGGTGACTTCCAAGTCAGCCATATTGCATGGGGGACATTGTGCTGGTTGCCATGTCCTATAGGTGACTTCCAAGTCAGCCATATTGCAAGGGGGACATTGTGCTGGTTGTCTTGTATAGGTGACTTCCAAGTCAGCCATATTGCTTGGGGGACATTGTGCTGGTTGCCATGTTCTATAGGTGACTTCCAAGTCAGCCATATTGCTTGGGGGACATTGTGCTGGTGGCCATGTTCTATAGGTGACTTCCAAGTCAGCCATATTGCTTGGGGGACATTGTGCTGGTTGCCATGTTGTATAGGTGACTTCCAAGTCAGCCATATTGCATGGGGGACATTGTGCTGGTGGCCATGTTCTATAGGTGACTTCCAAGTCAGCCATATTGCATGGGGGACATTGTGCTGGTTGCCATGTTGTATAGGTGACTTCCAAGTCAGCCATATTGCATGGGGGACATTGTGCTGGTGGCCATGTTCTATAGGTGACTTCCAAGTCAGCCATATTGCATTTGGGACATTGTGCTGGTTGTCTTGTATAGGTGACTTCCAAGTCAGCCATATTGCATGGGGGACATTGTGCTGGTTGTGTTGTATAGGTGACTTCCAAATCAGCCATATTGCATGGGGGACATTGTGCTGGTTGTATTGTATAGGTGACTTCCAATTCAGCCATATTGCATGGGGGACGTTGTGCTTGTTGTCTTGTATAGGTGACTTCCAAGTCAGCCATATTGCATGGGGGACATTGTGCTGGTTGTATTGTATAGGTGACTTCCAAGTCAGCCATATTGCATGGGGGACATTGTGCTGGTTGCCATGTTGTATAGGTGACTTCCAAGTCAGCCATATTGCATGGGGGACATTGTGCTGGTGGCCATGTTCTATAGGTGACTTCCAAGTCAGCCATATTGCATTTGGGACATTGTGCTGGTTGTGTTGTATAGGTGACTTCCAAGTCAGCCATATTGCATGGTGGACATTGTGCTGGTTGTATTGTATAGGTGACTTCCAAGTGAGCCACATTGCTTGGGGGACATTGTGCTGGTGGCCATGTTCTATAGGTGACTTCCAAGTCAGCCATATTGCATGGGGGACATTGTGCTGGTTGCCATGTCCTATAGGTGACTTCTAAGTCAGCCATATTGCAAGGGGGACATTGTGCTGGTTGTCTTGTATAGGTGACTTCCAAGTCAGCCATATTGCTTGGGGGACATTGTGCTGGTTGCCATGTTCTATAGGTGACTTCCAAGTCAGCCATATTGCTTGGTGGACATTGTGCTGGTGGGCATGTTCTATAGGTGACTTCCAAGTCAGCCATATTGCTTGGGGGACATTGTGCTGGTTGCCATGTTGTATAGGTGACTTCCAAGTCAGCCATATTGCATGGGGGACATTGTGCTGGTGGCCATGTTCTATAGGTGACTTCCAGGTCAGCCATATTGCATGGGGGACATTGTGCTGGTTGCCATGTTGTATAGGTGACTTCCAAGTCAGCCATATTGCATGGGTGACATTGTGCTGGTGGCCATGTTCTATAGGTGACTTCCAAGTCAGCCATATTGCATGGGGGACATTGTGCTGGTTGTCTTGTATAGGTGACTTCCAAGTCAGCCATATTGCTTGGGGGACATTGTGCTGGTTGTATTGTATAGGTGACTTCCAAGTCAGCCATATTGCATGGGGGACATTGTGCTGGTTGCCATGTTGTATAGGTGACTTCCAAGTCAGCCATATTGCATGGGGGACATTGTGCTGGTGGCCATGTTCTATAGGTGACTTCCAAGTCAGCCACATTGCATGGGGGACATTGTGCTGGTTTCTTGTATAGGTGACTTCCAAGTCAGCCATATTGCATGGGGGACATTGTGCTGGTTGCCATGTTGTATAGGTGACTTCCAAGTCAGCCATATTGCATGGGGGACATTGTGCTGGTTGCCATGTTGTATATGTGACTTCCAAGTCAGCCATATTGCATGGGGGACATTGTGCTGGATGCCATGTTGTATAGGTGACTTCCAAGTGAGCCATATTGCATGGGGGACATTGTGCTGGTTGTGTTGTATAGGTGACTTCCAAGTTAGCCATATTGCATGGGGGACATTGTGCTGGTTGTGTTGTATAGGTTACTTCCAAGTCAGCCATATTGCATGGGGGACATTATGCTGGTTGTATTGTATAGGTGACTTCCAAGTCAACCATATTGCATGGGGGACATTGTGCTGGTTGTATTGTATAGGTGACTTCCAAGTGAGCCATATTGTTTGGGGGACATTGTGCTGGTGGCCATGTTCTATAGGTGACTTCCAAGTCAGCCATATTGCATGGGGGACATTGTGCTGGTTGCCATGTCCTATAGGTGACTTCCAAGTCAGCCATATTGCATGGGGGACATTGTGCTGGTTGCCATGTTGTATAGGTGACTTCCAAGTGAGCCATATTGCTTGGGGGACATTGTGCTGGTTGTGTTGTATAGGTGACTTCCAAGTCAGCCATATTGCATGGGGGACATTGTGCTGGTTGCCATGTTGTATAGGTGACTTCCAAGTCAGCCATTTTGCATGGGGGACATTGTGCTGGTGGCCATGTTCTATAGGTGACTTCCAAGTCAGCCATATTGCAAGGGGGACATTGCGCTGGTTGCCATGTTGTATAGGTGACTTCCAAGTCAGCCATATTGCATGGGGGACATTGTGCTGGTGGCCATGTTCTATAGGTGACTTCCAAGTCAGCAATATTGCATGGGGGACATTGTGCTGGTTGTATTGCATAGGTGACTTCCAAGTGAGCCATATTGCTTGGGGGACATTGTGCTGGTGGCCATGTTCTATAGGTGACTTCCAAGTCAGCCATATTGCTTGGGGGACATTGTGCTGGTTGCCATGTTGTATAGGTGACTTCCAAGTCAGCCATATTGCATGGGGGACATTGTGCTGTTGGCCATGTTCTATAGGTGACTTCCAAGTCAGCCATATTGCATGGGGAACATTGTGCTGGTTGCCATGTTGTATAGGTGACTTCCAAGTCAGCCATATTGCATGGGGGACATTGTGCTGGTGGCCATGTTCTATAGGTGACTTCCAAGTCAGCCATATTGCATTTTGGACATTGTGCTGGTTGTCTTGTATAGGTGACTTCCAAGTCAGCCATATTGCATGGGGGACATTGTGCTGGTTGTGTTGTATAGGTGACTTCCAAATCAGCCATATTGCATGGGGGACATTGTGCTGGTTGTATTGTATAGGTGACTTCCAAGTCAGCCATATTGCATGGGGGACATTGTGCTGGTTGTCTTGTATAGGTGACATCCAAGTCAGCCATATTGCATGGGGGACATTGTGCTGGTTGTATTGTATAGGTGACTTCCAAGTCAGCCATATTGCATGGGGGACATTGTGCTGGTGGCCATGTTCTATAGGTGACTTCCAAGTCAGCCATATTGCATTTGGGACATTGTGCTGGTTGTATTGTATAGGTGACTTCCAAGTCAGCCATATTGCATGTGGGACATTGTGCTGGTTGTATTGTATAGGTGACTTCCAAGTGAGCCATATTGCTTGGGTGACATTGTGCTGGTGGCCATGTTCTATAGGTGACTTCCAAGTCAGCCATATTGCATGGGGGACATTGTGCTGGTTGCCATGTCCTATAGGTGACTTCCAAGTCAGCCATATTGCAAGGGGGACATTGTGCTGGTTGTCTTGTATAGGTGACTTCCAAGTCAGCCATATTGCTTGGGGGACATTGTGCTGGTTGCCATGTTCTATAGGTGACTTCCAAGTCAGCCATATTGCTTGGTGGACATTGTGCTGGTGGCCATGTTCTATAGGTGACTTCCAAGTCAGCCATATTGCTTGGGGGACATTGTGCTGGTTGCCATGTTGTATAGGTGACTTCCAAGTCAGCCATATTGCATGGGGGACATTGTGCTGGTGGCCATGTTCTATAGGTGACTTCCAGGTCAGCCATATTGCATGGGGGACATTGTGCTGGTTGCCATGTTGTATAGGTGACTTCCAAGTCAGCCATATTGCATGGGGGACATTGTGCTGGTGGCCATGTTCTATAGGTGACTTCCAAGTCAGCCATATTGCATGGGGGACATTGTGCTGGTTGTCTTGTATAGGTGACTTCCAAGTCAGCCATATTGCTTGGGGGACATTGTGCTGGTTGTATTGTATAGGTGACTTCCAAGTCAGCCATATTGCATGGGGGACATTGTGCTGGTTGCCATGTTGTATAGGTGACTTCCAAGTCAGCCATATTGCATGGCGGACATTGTGCTGGTGGCCATGTTCTATAGGTGACTTCCAAGTCAGCCACATTGCATGGGGGACATTGTGCTGGTTTCTTGTATAGGTGACTTCTAAGTCAGCCATATTGCATGGGGGACATTGTGCTGGTTGCCATGTTGTATAGGTGACTTCCAAGTCAGCCATATTGCATGGGGGACATTGTTCTGGTTGCCATGTTGTATAGGTGACTTCCAAGTCAGCCATATTGCATGGGGGACATTGTGCTGGATGCCATGTTGTATAGGTGACTTCCAAGTGAGCCATATTGCATGGGGGACATTGTGCTGGTTGTGTTGTATAGGTGACTTCCAAGTCAGCCATATTGCATGGGGGACATTGTGCTGGTTGTGTTGTATAGGTGACTTCCAAGTCAGCCATATTGCATGGGGGACATTGTGCTGGTTGTATTGTATAGGTGACTTCCAAGTCATCCATATTGCATTGGGGACATTGTGCTGGTTGTATTGTATAGGTGACTTCCAAGTGAGCCATATTGTTTGGGGGACATTGTGCTGGTGGCCATGTTCTATAGGTGACTTCCAAGTCAGCCATATTGCATGGGGGACATTGTGCTGGTTGCCATGTCCTATAGGTGACTTCCAAGTCAGCCATATTGCATGGGGGACATTGTGCTGGTTGCCATGTTGTATAGGTGACTTCCAAGTGAGCCATATTGCTTGGGGGACATTGTGCTGGTTGTGTTGTATAGGTGACTTCCAAGTCAGCCATATTGCATGGGGGACATTGTGCTGGTTGTCTTGTATAGGTGACTTCCAAGTCAGCCGTGTTGCATGGGGGACATTGTGCTGGTTGTGTTGTATAGGTGACTTCCAAGTCAGCCATATTGCATGGGGGACATTGTGCTGGTGGCCATGTTGTAAAGGTGACTTCCAAGTCAGCCATATTGCATGGGGGACATTGTGCGGGTTGCCATGTTGTATAGGTGACTTCCAAGTCAGCCATATTGCATGGGGGACATTGTGCTGGTTGCCATGTTGTATAGGTGACTTCCAAGTCAGCCATATTGCATGGGGGACATTGTGCTGGTTGCCATGTTGTATAGGTGACTTCCAAGTCAGCCATATTGCATGGGGACATTGTGCTGGTTGCCATGTTGTATAGGTGACTTACAAGTCAGCCATATTGCATGGGGGAAATTGTGCTGGTTGTCTTGTATAGGTGACTTTTAAGTCAGCCATATTGCTTGGGGGACATTGTGCTGGTTGCCAGGTTCTAAAGGTGACTTCCAAGTCAGCCATATTGCATTGGGGACATTGTGCTGGTTGTCTTGTATAGGTGACTTCCAAGTCAGCCATATTGCTTGGGGGACATTGTGCTGGTTGTATTGTATAGGTGACTTCCAAGTCAGCCATATTGCATGGGGGACATTGTGCTGGTTGCCATGTTGTATAGGTGACTTCCAAGTCAGCCATATTGCATGGGGGACATTGTGCTGGTGGCCATGTTCTATAGGTGACTTCCAAGTCAGCCATATTGCATTTGGGACATTGTGCTGGTTGTCTTGTATAGGTGACTTCCAAGTCAGCCATATTGCATGGGGGACATTGTGCTGGTTGTGTTGTATAGGTGACTTACAAATCAGCCATATTGCATGGGGGACATTGTGCTGGTTGTATTGTATAGGTGACTTCCAAGTCAGCCATATTGCATGGGGGACATTGTGCTGGTTGTATTGTATAGGTGACTTCCAAGTGAGCCATATTGCTTGGGGGACATTGTGCTGGTTGTCTTGTATAGGTGACTTCCAAGTCAGCCATATTGCTTGGGGGACATTGTGCTGGTTGCCATGTTCTATAGGTGACTTCCAAGTCAGCCATATTGCTTGGGGGACATTGTGCTGGTGGCCATGTTCTATAGGTGACTTCCAAGTCAGCCATATTGCTTGGGGGACATTGTGCTGGTTGCCATGTTGTATAGGTGACTTCCAAGTCAGCCATATTGCATGGGGGACATTGTGCTGGTGGCCATGTTCTATAGGTGACTTCCAAGTCAGCCAAATTGCATGGGGGACATTGTGCTGGTTGCCATGTTGTATAGGTGACTTCCAAGTCAGCCATATTGTATGGGGGACATTGTGCTGGTGGCCATGTTCTATAGGTGACTTCCAAGTCAGCCATATTGCATTTGGGACATTGTGCTGGTTGTCTTGTATAGGTGACTTCCAAGTCAGCCATATTGCATGGGGGACATTGTGCTGGTTGTGTTGTATAGGTGACTTCCAAATCAGCCATATTGCATGGGGGACATTGTGCTGGTTGTATTGTATAGGTGACTTCCAAGTCAGCCATATTGCATGGGGGACATTGTGCTGGTTGTGTTGTATAGGTGACTTCCAAATCAGCCATATTGCATGGGGGACATTGTGCTGGTTGTATTGTATAGGTGACTTCCAAGTCAGCCATATTGCATGGGGGACATTGTGCTGGTTGTCTTGTATAGGTGACTTCCAAGTCAGCCATATTGCATGGGGGACATTGTGCTGGTTGTATTGTATAGGTGACTTCCAAGTCAGCCATATTGCATGGGGGACATTGTGCTGGTTGCCATGTTGTATAGGTGACTTCCAAGTCAGCCATATTGCATGGGGGACATTGTGCTGATGGCCATGTTCTATAGGTGACTTCCAAGTCAGCCATATTGCATTTGGGACATTGTGCTGGTTGTATTGTATAGGTGACTTCCAAGTCAGCCATATTGCAAGGGGGACATTGTGCTGGTTGTCTTGTATAGGTGACTTCCAATTCAGCCATATTGCTTGGGGGACATTGTGCTGGTTGCCATGTTCTATAGGTGACTTCCAAGTCAGCCATATTGCTTGGTGGACATTGTGCTGGTGGCCATGTTCTATAGGTGACTTCCAAGTCAGCCATATTGCTTGGGGGACATTGTGCTGGTTGCCATGTTGTATAGGTGACTTGCAAGTCAGCCATTTTGCATGGGGGACATTGTGCTGGTGGCCATGTTCTATAGGTGACTTCCAAGTCAGCCATATTGCATGGGGGACATTGTGCTGGTTGCCATGTTGTATAGGTGACTTCCAAGTCAGCCATATTGCATGGGGGACATTGTGCTGGTGGCCATGTTCTATAGGTGACTTCCAAGTCAGCCATATTGCATTTGGGACATTGTGCTGGTTGTATTGTATAGGTGACTTCCAAGTCAGCCATATTGCATGGGGGACATTGTGCTGGTTGTATTGCATAGGTGACTTCCAAGTGAGCCATATTGCTTGGGGGACATTGTGCTGGTGGCCATGTTCTATAGGTGACTTCCAAGTCAGCCATATTGCATGGGGGACATTGTGCTGGTTGCCATGTCCTATAGGTGACTTCCAAGTCAGCCATATTGCAAGGGGGACATTGTGCTGGTTGTCTTGTATAGGTGACTTCCAAGTCAGCCATATTGCTTGGGGGACATTGTGCTGGTTGCCATGTTCTTTAGGTGACGTCCAAGTCAGCCATATTGCTTGGGGGACATTGTGCTGGTGGCCATGTTCTATAGGTGACTTCCAAGTCAGCCATATTGCTTGGGGGACATTGTGCTGGTTGCCATGTTGTATAGGTGACTTCCAAGTCAGCCATATTGCATGGGGGACATTGTGCTGGTGGCCATGTTCTATAGGTGACTTCCAAGTCAGCCATATTGCATGGGGGACATTGTGCTGGTTGCCATGTTGTATAGGTGACTTCCAAGTCAGCCATATTGCATGGGGGACATTGTGCTGGTGGCCATGTTCTATAGGTGACTTCCAAGTCAGCCATATTGCATTTGGGACATTGTGCTGGTTGTCTTGTATAGGTGACTTCCAAGTCAGCCATATTGCATGGGGGACATTGTGCTGGTTGTGTTGTATAGGTGACTTCCAAATCAGCCATATTGCATGGGGGACATTGTGCTGGTTGTATTGTATAGGTGACTTCCAATTCAGCCATATTGCATGGGGGACGTTGTGCTTGTTGTCTTGTATAGGTGACTTCCAAGTCAGCCATATTGCATGGGGGACATTGTGCTGGTTGTATTGTATAGGTGACTTCCAAGTCAGCCATATTGCATGGGGGACATTGTGCTGGTTGCCATGTTGTATAGGTGACTTCCAAGTCAGCCATATTGCATGGGGGACATTGTGCTGGTGGCCATGTTCTATAGGTGACTTCCAAGTCAGCCATATTGCATTTGGGACATTGTGCTGGTTGTGTTGTATAGGTGACTTCCAAGTCAGCCATATTGCATGGTGGACATTGTGCTGGTTGTATTGTATAGGTGACTTCCAAGTGAGCCACATTGCTTGGGGGACATTGTGCTGGTGGCCATGTTCTATAGGTGACTTCCAAGTCAGCCATATTGCATGGGGGACATTGTGCTGGTTGCCATGTCCTATAGGTGACTTCTAAGTCAGCCATATTGCAAGGGGGACATTGTGCTGGTTGTCTTGTATAGGTGACTTCCAAGTCAGCCATATTGCTTGGGGGACATTGTGCTGGTTGCCATGTTCTATAGGTGACTTCCAAGTCAGCCATATTGCTTGGTGGACATTGTGCTGGTGGGCATGTTCTATAGGTGACTTCCAAGTCAGCCATATTGCTTGGGGGACATTGTGCTGGTTGCCATGTTGTATAGGTGACTTCCAAGTCAGCCATATTGCATGGGGGACATTGTGCTGGTGGCCATGTTCTATAGGTGACTTCCAGGTCAGCCATATTGCATGGGGGACATTGTGCTGGTTGCCATGTTGTATAGGTGACTTCCAAGTCAGCCATATTGCATGGGTGACATTGTGCTGGTGGCCATGTTCTATAGGTGACTTCCAAGTCAGCCATATTGCATGGGGGACATTGTGCTGGTTGTCTTGTATAGGTGACTTCCAAGTCAGCCATATTGCTTGGGGGACATTGTGCTGGTTGTATTGTATAGGTGACTTCCAAGTCAGCCATATTGCATGGGGGACATTGTGCTGGTTGCCATGTTGTATAGGTGACTTCCAAGTCAGCCATATTGCATGGGGGACATTGTGCTGGTGGCCATGTTCTATAGGTGACTTCCAAGTCAGCCACATTGCATGGGGGACATTGTGCTGGTTTCTTGTATAGGTGACTTCCAAGTCAGCCATATTGCATGGGGGACATTGTGCTGGTTGCCATGTTGTATAGGTGACTTCCAAGTCAGCCATATTGCATGGGGGACATTGTGCTGGTTGCCATGTTGTATATGTGACTTCCAAGTCAGCCATATTGCATGGGGGACATTGTGCTGGATGCCATGTTGTATAGGTGACTTCCAAGTGAGCCATATTGCATGGGGGACATTGTGCTGGTTGTGTTGTATAGGTGACTTCCAAGTTAGCCATATTGCATGGGGGACATTGTGCTGGTTGTGTTGTATAGGTTACTTCGAAGTCAGCCATATTGCATGGGGGACATTATGCTGGTTGTATTGTATAGGTGACTTCCAAGTCAACCATATTGCATGGGGGACATTGTGCTGGTTGTATTGTATAGGTAACTTCCAAGTGAGCCATATTGTTTGGGGGACATTGTGCTGGTGGCCATGTTCTATAGGTGACTTCCAAGTCAGCCATATTGCATGGGGGACATTGTGCTGGTTGCCATGTCCTATAGGTGACTTCCAAGTCAGCCATATTGCATGGGGGACATTGTGCTGGTTGCCATGTTGTATAGGTGACTTCCAAGTCAGCCATATTGCATGGGGGACATTGTGCTGGTGGCCATGTTCTATAGGTGACTTCCAAGTCAGCCTCATTGCATGGGGGACATTGTGCTGGTTTCTTGTATAGGTGACTTCCAAGTCAGCCATATTGCATGGGGGACATTGTGCTGGTTGCCATGTTGTATAGGTGACTTCCAAGTCAGCCATATTGCATGGGGGACATTGTGCTGGTTGCCATGTTGTATATGTGACTTCCAAGTCAGCCATATTGCATGGGGGACATTGTGCTGGATGCCATGTTGTATAGGTGACTTCCAAGTGAGCCATATTGCATGGGGGACATTGTGCTGGTTGTGTTGTATAGGTGACTTCCAAGTTAGCCATATTGCATGGGGGACATTGTGCTGGTTGTGTTGTATAGGTTACTTCGAAGTCAGCCATATTGCATGGGGGACATTATGCTGGTTGTATTGTATAGGTGACTTCCAAGTCAACCATATTGCATGGGGGACATTGTGCTGGTTGTATTGTATAGGTAACTTCCAAGTGAGCCATATTGTTTGGGGGACATTGTGCTGGTGGCCATGTTCTATAGGTGACTTCCAAGTCAGCCATATTGCATGGGGGACATTGTGCTGGTTGCCATGTCCTATAGGTGACTTCCAAGTCAGCCATATTGCATGGGGGACATTGTGCTGGTTGCCATGTTGTATAGGTGACTTCCAAGTGAGCCATATTGCTTGGGGGACATTGTGCTGGTTGTGTTGTATAGGTGACTTCCAAGTCAGCCATATTGCATGGGGGACATTGTGCTGGTTGCCATGTTGTATAGGTGACTTCCAAGTCAGCCATTTTGCATGGGGGACATTGTGCTGGTGGCCATGTTCTATAGGTGACTTCCAAGTCAGCCATATTGCAAGGGGGACATTGCGCTGGTTGCCATGTTGTATAGGTGACTTCCAAGTCAGCCATATTGCATGGGGGACATTGTGCTGGTGGCCATGTTCTATAGGTGACTTCCAAGTCAGCAATATTGCATGGGGGACATTGTGCTGGTTGTATTGCATAGGTGACTTCCAAGTGAGCCATATTGCTTGGGGGACATTGTGCTGGTGGCCATGTTCTATAGGTGACTTCCAAGTCAGCCATATTGCTTGGGGGACATTGTGCTGGTTGCCAAGTTGTATAGGTGACTTCCAAGTCAGCCATATTGCATGGGGGACATTGTGCTGTTGGCCATGTTCTATAGGTGACTTCCAAGTCAGCCATATTGCATGGGGAACATTGTGCTGGTTGCCATGTTGTATAGGTGACTTCCAAGTCAGCCATATTGCATGGGGGACATTGTGCTGGTGGCCATGTTCTATAGGTGACTTCCAAGTCAGCCATATTGCATTTTGGACATTGTGCTGGTTGTCTTGTATAGGTGACTTCCAAGTCAGCCATATTGCATGGGGGACATTGTGCTGGTTGTGTTGTATAGGTGACTTCCAAATCAGCCATATTGCATGGGGGACATTGTGCTGGTTGTATTGTATAGGTGACTTCCAAGTCAGCCATATTGCATGGGGGACATTGTGCTGGTTGTCTTGTATAGGTGACATCCAAGTCAGCCATATTGCATGGGGGACATTGTGCTGGTTGTATTGTATAGGTGACTTCCAAGTCAGCCATATTGCATGGGGGACATTGTGCTGGTGGCCATGTTCTATAGGTGACTTCCAAGTCAGCCATATTGCATTTGGGACATTGTGCTGGTTGTATTGTATAGGTGACTTCCAAGTCAGCCATATTGCATGTGGGACATTGTGCTGGTTGTATTGTATAGGTGACTTCCAAGTGAGCCATATTGCTTGGGTGACATTGTGCTGGTGGCCATGTTCTATAGGTGACTTCCAAGTCAGCCATATTGCATGGGGGACATTGTGCTGGTTGCCATGTCCTATAGGTGACTTCCAAGTCAGCCATATTGCAAGGGGGACATTGTGCTGGTTGTCTTGTATAGGTGACTTCCAAGTCAGCCATATTGCTTGGGGGACATTGTGCTGGTTGCCATGTTCTATAGGTGACTTCCAAGTCAGCCATATTGCTTGGTGGACATTGTGCTGGTGGCCATGTTCTATAGGTGACTTCCAAGTCAGCCATATTGCTTGGGGGACATTGTGCTGGTTGCCATGTTGTATAGGTGACTTCCAAGTCAGCCATATTGCATGGGGGACATTGTGCTGGTGGCCATGTTCTATAGGTGACTTCCAGGTCAGCCATATTGCATGGGGGACATTGTGCTGGTTGCCATGTTGTATAGGTGACTTCCAAGTCAGCCATATTGCATGGGGGACATTGTGCTGGTGGCCATGTTCTATAGGTGACTTCCAAGTCAGCCATATTGCATGGGGGACATTGTGCTGGTTGTCTTGTATAGGTGACTTCCAAGTCAGCCATATTGCTTGGGGGACATTGTGCTGGTTGTATTGTATAGGTGACTTCCAAGTCAGCCATATTGCATGGGGGACATTGTGCTGGTTGCCATGTTGTATAGGTGACTTCCAAGTCAGCCATATTGCATGGCGGACATTGTGCTGGTGGCCATGTTCTATAGGTGACTTCCAAGTCAGCCACATTGCATGGGGGACATTGTGCTGGTTTCTTGTATAGGTGACTTCTAAGTCAGCCATATTGCATGGGGGACATTGTGCTGGTTGCCATGTTGTATAGGTGACTTCCAAGTCAGCCATATTGCATGGGGGACATTGTTCTGGTTGCCATGTTGTATAGGTGACTTCCAAGTCAGCCATATTGCATGGGGGACATTGTGCTGGATGCCATGTTGTATAGGTGACTTCCAAGTGAGCCATATTGCATGGGGGACATTGTGCTGGTTGTGTTGTATAGGTGACTTCCAAGTCAGCCATATTGCATGGGGGACATTGTGCTGGTTGTGTTGTATAGGTGACTTCCAAGTCAGCCATATTGCATGGGGGACATTGTGCTGGTTGTATTGTATAGGTGACTTCCAAGTCATCCATATTGCATTGGGGACATTGTGCTGGTTGTATTGTATAGGTGACTTCCAAGTGAGCCATATTGTTTGGGGGACATTGTGCTGGTGGCCATGTTCTATAGGTGACTTCCAAGTCAGCCATATTGCATGGGGGACATTGTGCTGGTTGCCATGTCCTATAGGTGACTTCCAAGTCAGCCATATTGCATGGGGGACATTGTGCTGGTTGCCATGTTGTATAGGTGACTTCCAAGTGAGCCATATTGCTTGGGGGACATTGTGCTGGTTGTGTTGTATAGGTGACTTCCAAGTCAGCCATATTGCATGGGGGACATTGTGCTGGTTGTCTTGTATAGGTGACTTCCAAGTCAGCCGTGTTGCATGGGGGACATTGTGCTGGTTGTGTTGTATAGGTGACTTCCAAGTCAGCCATATTGCATGGGGGACATTGTGCTGGTTGTCTTGTATAGGTGACTTCCAAGTCAGCCGTGTTGCATGGGGGACATTGTGCTGGTTGTGTTGTATAGGTGACTTCCAAGTCAGCCATATTGCATGGGGGACATTGTGCTGGTGGCCATGTTGTAAAGGTGACTTCCAAGTCAGCCATATTGCATGGGGGACATTGTGCGGGTTGCCATGTTGTATAGGTGACTTCCAAGTCAGCCATATTGCATGGGGGACATTGTGCTGGTTGCCATGTTGTATAGGTGACTTCCAAGTCAGCCATATTGCATGGGGGACATTGTGCTGGTTGCCATGTTGTATAGGTGACTTCCAAGTCAGCCATATTGCATGGGGACATTGTGCTGGTTGCCATGTTGTATAGGTGACTTACAAGTCAGCCATATTGCATGGGGGAAATTGTGCTGGTTGTCTTGTATAGGTGACTTTTAAGTCAGCCATATTGCTTGGGGGACATTGTGCTGGTTGCCAGGTTCTAAAGGTGACTTCCAAGTCAGCCATATTGCATTGGGGACATTGTGCTGGTTGTCTTGTATAGGTGACTTCCAAGTCAGCCATATTGCTTGGGGGACATTGTGCTGGTTGTATTGTATAGGTGACTTCCAAGTCAGCCATATTGCATGGGGGACATTGTGCTGGTTGCCATGTTGTATAGGTGACTTCCAAGTCAGCCATATTGCATGGGGGACATTGTGCTGGTGGCCATGTTCTATAGGTGACTTCCAAGTCAGCCATATTGCATTTGGGACATTGTGCTGGTTGTCTTGTATAGGTGACTTCCAAGTCAGCCATATTGCATGGGGGACATTGTGCTGGTTGTGTTGTATAGGTGACTTACAAATCAGCCATATTGCATGGGGGACATTGTGCTGGTTGTATTGTATAGGTGACTTCCAAGTCAGCCATATTGCATGGGGGACATTGTGCTGGTTGTATTGTATAGGTGACTTCCAAGTGAGCCATATTGCTTGGGGGACATTGTGCTGGTGGCCATGTTCTCTAGGTGACTTCCATGTCAGCCATATTGCATGGGGGACATTGTGCTGGTTGCCATGTCCTATAGGTGACTTCCAAGTCAGCCATATTGCATGGGGGACATTGTGCTGGTTTTCTTGTATAGGTGACTTCCAATTTAGCCATATTGCTTGGGGGACATTGTGCTGGTTGCCATGTTCTATAGGTGACTTCCAAGTCAGCCATATTGCTTGGGGGACATTGTGCTGGTGGCCATGTTCTATAGGTGACTTCCAAGTCAGCCATATTGCTTGGGGGACATTGTGCTGGTTGCCATGTTGTATAGGTGACTTCCAAGTCAGCCATATTGCATGGGGGACATTGTGCTGGTGGCCATGTTCTATAGGTGACTTCCAAGTAAGCCATATTGCATGGGGGACATTGTGCTGGTTGCCATGTTGTATAGGTGACTTCCAAGTCAGCCATATTGCATGGGGGACATTGTGCTGGTGGCCATGTTCTATAGGTGACTTCCAAGTCAGCCATATTGCATGGGGGACATTGTGCTGGTTGTCTTGTATAGGTGACTTCCAAGTCAGCCATATTGCATGGGGGACATTGTGCTGGTTGTGTTGTATAGGTGACTTCCAAGTCAGCCATATTGCATGGGGGACATTGTGCTGGTGGCCATGTTCTATAGGTGACTTCCAAGTCAGCCATATTGCATAGGGGACATTGTGCTGGTTGTCTTGTATAGGTGACTTCCAAGTCAGCCATATTGCATGGGGGACATTGTGCTGGTTGTGTTGTATAGGTGACTTCCAAATCAGCCATATTGCATGGGGGGCATTGTGCTGGTTGTATTGTATAGGTGACTTCAAGTCAGCCATATTGCATGGGGGACATTGTGCTGGTTGTATTGTATAGGTGACTTCCAAGTCAGCCATATTGCATGGGGGACATTGTGCTGGTGGCCATGTCCTATAGGTGACTTCCAAGTCAGCCATATTGCATGGGGGACATTGTGCTGGTTGTCTTGTATAGGTGACGTCCAAGTCAGCCATATTGCTTGGGGGACATTGTGCTGGTTGTATTGTATAGGTGACTTCCAAGTCAGCCATATTGCATGGGGGACATTGTGCTGGTTGCCATGTTGTATAGGTGACTTCCAAGTCAGCCATATTGCATGGGGGACATTGTGCTGGTGGCCATGTTCTATAGGTGACTTCCAAGTCAGCCATATTGCATTTGGGACATTGTGCTGGTTGTCTTGTATAGGTGACTTCCAAGTCAGCCATATTGCATGGGGGACATTGTGCTGGTTGTGTTGTATAGGTGACTTCCAAATCAGCCATATTGCATGGGGGACATTGTGCTGGTTGTATTGTATAGGTGACTTCCAAGTGAGCCATATTGCATGGGGGACATTGTGCTGGTTGTCTTGTATAGGTGACTTCCAAGTCAGCCATATTGCTTGGGGGACATTGTGCTGGTTGTATTGTATAGGTGACTTCCAAGTCAGCCCTATTGCATGGGGGACATTGTGCTGGTTGCCATGTTGTATAGGTGACTTCCAAGTCAGCCATATTGCATGGGGGACATTGTGCTGGTGGCTATGTTCTATAGGTGACTTCCAAGTCAGCCATATTGCATTTGGGACATTGTGCTGGTTGTATTGTATAGGTGACTTCCAAGTCAGCCATATTGCATGGGGGACATTGTGCTGGTTGTATTGTATAGGTGACTTCCAAGTGAGCCATATTGCTTGGGGGACATTGTGCGGGTGGCCATGTTCTATAGGTGACTTCCAAGTCAGCCATATTGCATGGGGGACATTGTGCTGGTTGCCATGTCCTATAGGTGACTTCCAAGTCAGCCATATTGCATGGGGGACATTGTGCTGGTTGTCTTGTATAGGTGACTTCCAAGTCAGCCATATTGCTTGGGGGACATTGTGCTGGTTGCCATGTTCTATAGGTGACTTCCAAGTCAGCCATATTGCTTGGGGGACATTGTGCTGGTGGCCATGTTCTATAGGTGACTTCCAAGTCAGCCATATTGCTTGGGGGACATTGTGCTGGTTGCCATGTTGTATAGGTGACTTCCAAGTCAGCCATATTGCATGGGGGACATTGTGCTGGTGGCCATGTTCTATAGGTGACTTCCAAGTCAGCCATATTGCATGGGGGACATTGTGCTGGTTGCCATGTTGTATAGGTGACTTCCAAGTCAGCCATATTGCATGGGGGACATTGTGCTGGTTGTATTGTATAGGTGACTTCCAAGTCAGCCATATTGCATGGGGGACATTGTGCTGGTTGCCATGTCCTATAGGTGACTTCCAAGTCAGCCATATTGCAAGGGGGACATTGTGCTGGTTGTCTTGTATAGGTGACTTCCAAGTCAGCCATATTGCATGGGGGACATTGTGCTGGTTGTGTTGTATAGGTGACTTCCAAATCAGCCATATTGCATGGGGGACATTGTGCTGGTTGTATTGTATAGGTGACTTCCAAGTGAGCCATATTGCATGGGGGACATTGTGCTGGTTGTCTTGTATAGGTGACTTCGAAGTCAGCCATATTGCTTGGGGGACATTGTGCTGGTTGTATTGTATAGGTGACTTCCAAGTCAGCCCTATTGCATGGGGGACATTGTGCTGGTTGCCATGTTGTATAGGTGACTTCCAAGTCAGCCATATTGCATGGGGGACATTGTGCTGGTGGCTATGTTCTATAGGTGACTTCCAAGTCAGCCATATTGCATTTGGGACATTGTGCTGGTTGTATTGTATAGGTGACTTCCAAGTCAGCCATATTGCATGGGGGACATTGTGCTGGTTGTATTGTATAGGTGACTTCCAAGTGAGCCATATTGCTTGGGGGACATTGTGCGGGTGGCCATGTTCTATAGGTGACTTCCAAGTCAGCCATATTGCATGGGGGACATTGTGCTGGTTGCCATGTCCTATAGGTGACTTCCAAGTCAGCCATATTGCATGGGGGACATTGTGCTGGTTGTCTTGTATAGGTGACTTCCAAGTCAGCCATATTGCTTGGGGGACATTGTGCTGGTTGCCATGTTCTATAGGTGACTTCCAAGTCAGCCATATTGCTTGGGGGACATTGTGCTGGTGGCCATGTTCTATAGGTGACTTCCAAGTCAGCCATATTGCTTGGGGGACATTGTGCTGGTTGCCATGTTGTATAGGTGACTTCCAAGTCAGCCATATTGCATGGGGGACATTGTGCTGGTGGCCATGTTCTATAGGTGACTTCCAAGTCAGCCATATTGCATGGGGGACATTGTGCTGGTTGCCATGTTGTATAGGTGACTTCCAAGTCAGCCATATTGCATGGGGGACATTGTGCTGGTTGTATTGTATAGGTGACTTCCAAGTCAGCCATATTGCATGGGGGACATTGTGCTGGTTGCCATGTCCTATAGGTGACTTCCAAGTCAGCCATATTGCAAGGGGGACATTGTGCTGGTTGTCTTGTATAGGTGACTTCCAAGTCAGCCATATTGCTTGGGGGACATTGTGCTGGTTGCCATGTTCTATAGGTGACTTCCAAGTCAGCCATATTACTTGGGGGACATTGTGCTGGTGGCCATGTTCTATAGGTGACTTCCAAGTCAGCCATATTGCTTGGGGGACATTGTGCTGGTTGCCATGTTGTATAGGTGACTTCCAAGTCAGCCATATTGCATGGGGGACATTGTGCTGGTGGCCATGTTCTATAGGTGACTTCCAAGTCAGCCATATTGCATGGGGAACATTGTGCTGGTTGCCATGTTGTATAGGTGACTTCCAAGTCAGCCATATTGCATGGGGGACATTGTGCTGGTGGCCATGTTCTATAGGTGACTTCCAAGTCAGCCATATTGCATTTTGGACATTGTGCTGGTTGTCTTGTATAGATGACTTCCAAGTCAGCCATATTGCATGGGGGACATTGTTCTGGTTGTGTTGTATAGGTGACTTCCAAATCAGCCATATTGCATGGGGGACATTGTGCTGGTTGTATTGTATAGGTGACTTCCAAGTCAGCCATATTGCATGGGGGACATTGTGCTGGTTGTCTTGTATAGGTGACTTCCAAGTCAGCCATATTGCATGGGGGACATTGTGCTGGTTGTATTGTATAGGTGACTTCCAAGTCAGCCATATTGCATTGGGGACATTGTGCTGGTTGCCATGTTGTATAGGTGACTTCCAAGGCAGCCATATTGCATGGGGGACATTGTGCTGGTGGCCATGTTCTATAGGTGACTTCCAAGTCAGCCATATTGCATTTGGGACATTGTGCTGGTTGTATTGTATAGGTGACTTCTAAGTCAGCCATATTGCATGGGGGACATTGTGCTGGTTGTATTGTATAGGTGACTTCCAAGTGAGCCATATTGCTTGGGGGACATTGTGCTGGTGGCCATGTTCTATAGGTGACTTCCAAGTCAGCCATATTGCATGGGGGACATTGTGCTGGTTGCCATGTCCTATAGGTGACTTCCAAGTCAGCCATATTGCAAGGGGGACATTGTGCTGGTTGTCTTGTATAGGTGACTTCCAAGTCAGCCATATTGCATGGGTGACATTGTGCTGGTTGCCATGTTGTATAGGTGACTTCCAAGTCAGCCATATTGCATGGGGGACATTGTGCTGGTGGCCATGTTCTATAGGTGACTTCCAAGTCAGCCATATTGCATGGGGGACATTGTGCTGGTTGTCTTGTATAGGTGACTTCCAAGTCAGCCATATTGCTTGGGGGACATTGTGCTGGTTGTATTGTATAGGTGACTTCCAAGTCAGCCATATTGCATGGGGGACATTGTGCTGGTTGCCATGTTGTATAGGTGACTTCCAAGTCAGCCATATTGCATGGGGGACATTGCGCTGGTGGCCATGTTCTATAGGTGACTTCCAAGTCAGCCACATTGCATGGGGGACATTGTGCTGGTTTCTTGTATAGGTGACTTCCAAGTCAGCCATATTGCATGGGGGACATTGTGCTGGTTGCCATGTTGTATAGGTGACTTCCAAGTCAGCCATATTGCATGGGGGACATTGTTCTGGTTGCCATGTTGTATAGGTGACTTCCAAGTCAGCCATATTGCATGGGGGACATTGTGCTGGATGCCATGTTGTATAGGTGACTTCCAAGTGAGCCATATTGCATGGGGGACATTGTGCTGGTTGTGTTGTATAGGTGACTTCCAAGTCAGCCATATTGCATGGGGGACATTGTGCTGGTTGTGTTGTATAGGTGACATCCAAGTCAGCCATATTGCATGGGGGACATTGTGCTGGTTGTATTGTATAGGTGACTTCCAAGTCAGCCATATTGCATGGGGGACATTGTGCTGGTTGTATTGTATAGGTGACTTCCAAGTGAGCCATATTGTTTGGGGGACATTGTGCTGGTGGCCATGTTCTATAGGTGACTTCCAAGTCAGCCATATTGCATGGGGGACATTGTGCTGGTTGCCATGTCCTATAGGTGACTTCCAAGTCAGCCATATTGCATGGGGGACATTGTGCTGGTTGCCATGTTGTATAGGTGACTTCCAAGTGAGCCATATTGCTTGGGGGACATTGTGCTGGTTGTGTTGTATAGGTGACTTCCAAGTCAGCCATATTGCATGGGGGACATTGTGCTGGTTGTCTTGTATAGGTGACTTCCAAGTCAGCCGTGTTGCATGGGGGACATTGTGCTGGTTGTGTTGTATAGGTGACTTCCAAGTCAGCCATATTGCATGGGGGACATTGTGCTGGTGGCCATGTTGTAAAGGTGACTTCCAAGTCAGCCATATTGCATGGGGGACATTGTGCTGGTTGCCATGTTGTATAGGTGACTTCCAAGTCAGCCATATTGCATGGGGGACATTGTGCTGGTTGCCATGTTGTATAGGTGACTTCCAAGTCAGCCATATTGCATGGGGGACATTGTGCTGGTTGCCATGTTGTATAGGTGACTTCCAAGTCAGCCATATTGCATGGGGGACATTGTGCTGGTTGCCATGTTGTATAGGTGACTTACAAGTCAGCCATATTGCATGGGGGAAATTGTGCTGGTTGTCTTGTATAGGTGACTTTTAAGTCAGCCATATTGCTTGGGGGACATTGTGCTGGTTGCCATGTTCTATAGGTGACTTCCAAGTCAGCCATATTGCTTGGGGGACATTGTGCTGGTTGCCATGTTGTACAGTTGACTTCCAAGTCAGCCATATTGCTTGGGGGACATTGTGCTGGTTGCCATGTTGTATTGGTGACTTCTAAGTCAGCCATATTGCATGGGGACATTGTGCTGGTGGCCATGTTCTATAGGTGACTTCCAAGTCAGCCATATTGCATGGGGGACATTGTGCTGGTTGTCTTGTATAGGTGACTTCCAAGTCAGCCATATTGCATGGGGGACATTGTGCTGGTTGTGTTGTATAGGTGACTTCCAAATCAGCCATATTGCATGGGGGACATTGTGCTGGTTGTATTGTATAGGTGACTTCCAAGTCAGCCATATTGCATGGGGGACATTGTGCTGGTTGTATTGTATAGGTGACTTCCAAGTCAGCCATATTGCATGGGGGACATTGTACTGGTGGCCATGTCCTATAGGTGACTTCCAAGTCAGCCATATTGCATGGGGGACATTGTGCTGGTTGTCTTGTATAGGTGACTTCCAAGTCAGCCATATTGCTTGGGGGACATTGTGCTGGTTGTATTGTATAGGTGACTTCCAAGTCAGCCATATTGCATGGGGGACATTGTGCTGGTTGCCATGTTGTATAGGTGACTTCCAAGTCAGCCATATTGCATGGGGGACATTGTGCTGGTGGCCATGTTCTATAGGTGACTTCCAAGTCAGCCATATTGCATTTGGGACATTGTGCTGGTTGTCTTGTATAGGTGACTTCCAAGTCAGCCATATTGCATGGGGGACATTGTGCTGGTTGTGTTGTATAGGTGACTTACAAATCAGCCATATTGCATGGGGGACATTGTGCTGGTTGTATTGTATAGGTGACTTCCAAGTCAGCCATATTGCATGGGGGACATTGTGCTGGTTGTATTGTATAGGTGACTTCCAAGTGAGCCATATTGCTTGGGGGACATTGTGCTGGTGGCCATGTTCTATAGGTGACTTCCATGTCAGCCATATTGCATGGGGGACAATGTGCTGGTTGCCATGTCCTATAGGTGACTTCCAAGTCAGCCATATTGCATGGGGGACATTGTGCTGGTTTTCTTGTATAGGTGACTTCCAATTTAGCCATATTGCTTGGGGGACATTGTGCTGGTTGCCATGTTCTATAGGTGACTTCCAAGTCAGCCATATTGCTTGGGGGACATTGTGCTGGTGGCCATGTTCTATAGGTGACTTCCAAGTCAGCCATATTGCTTGGGGGACATTGTGCTGGTTGCCATGTTGTATAGGTGACTTCCAAGTCAGCCATATTGCATGGGGGACATTGTGCTGGTGGCCATGTTCTATAGGTGACTTCCAAGTCAGCCATATTGCATGGGGGACATTGTGCTGGTTGCCATGTTGTATAGGTGACTTCCAAGTCAGCCATATTGCATGGGGGACATTGTGCTGGTGGCCATGTTCTATAGGTGACTTCCAAGTCAGCCATATTGCATGGGGGACATTGTGCTGGTTGTCTTGTATAGGTGACTTCCAAGTCAGCCATATTGCATGGGGGACATTGTCCTGGTTGTGTTGTATAGGTGACTTCCAAGTCAGCCATATTGCATGGGGGACATTGTGCTGGTGGCCATGTTCTATAGGTGACTTCCAAGTCAGCCATATTGCATGGGGGACATTGTGCTGGTTGTCTTGTATAGGTGACTTCCAAGTCAGCCATATTGCATGGGGGACATTGTGCTGGTTGTCTTGTATAGGTGACGTCCAAGTCAGCCATATTGCATGGGGGACATTGTGCTGGTGGCCATGTCCTATAGGTGACTTCCAAGTCAGCCATATTGCATGGGGGACATTGTGCTGGTTGTCTTGTATAGGTGACGTCCAAGTCAGCCATATTGCTTGGGGGACATTGTGCTGGTTGTATTGTATAGGTGACTTCCAAGTCAGCCATATTGCATGGGGGACATTGTGCTGGTTGCCATGTTGTATAGGTGACTTCCAAGTCAGCCATATTGCCTGGGGGACATTGTGCTGGTGGCCATGTTCTATAGGTGACTTCCAAGTCAGCCATATTGCATTTGGGACATTGTGCTGGTTGTCTTGTATAGGTGACTTCCAAGTCAGCCATATTGCATGGGGGACATTGTGCTGGTTGTGTTGTATAGGTGACTTCCAAATCAGCCATATTGCATGGGGGACATTGTGCTGGTTGTATTGTATAGGTGACTTCCAAGTGAGCCATATTGCATGGGGGACATTGTGCTAGTTGTCTTGTATAGGTGACTTCCAAGTCAGCCATATTGCTTGGGGGACATTGTGCTGGTTGTATTGTATAGGTGACTTCCAAGTCAGCCATATTGCATGGGGGACATTGTGCTGGTTGCCATGTTGTATAGGTGACTTCCAAGTCAGCCATATTGCATGGGGGACATTGTGCTGGTGGCTATGTTCTATAGGTGACTTCCAAGTCAGCCATATTGCATTTGGGACATTGTGCTGGTTGTATTGTATAGGTGACTTCCAAGTCAGCCATATTGCATGGGGGACATTGTGCTGGTTGTATTGTATAGGTGACTTCCAAGTGAGCCATATTGCTTGGGAGACATTGTGCGGGTGGCCATGTTCTATAGGTGACTTCCAAGTCAGCCATATTGCATGGGGGACATTGTGCTGGTTGCCATGTCCTATAGGTGACTTCCAAGTCAGCCATATTGCATGGGGGACATTGTGCTGGTTGTCTTGTATAGGTGACTTCCAAGTCAGCCATATTGCTTGGGGGACATTGTGCTGGTTGCCATGTTCTATAGGTGACTTCCAAGTCAGCCATATTGCTTGGGGGACATTGTGCTGGTGGCCATGTTCTATAGGTGACTTCCAAGTCAGCCATATTGCTTGGGGGACATTGTGCTGGTTGCCATGTTATATAGGTGACTTCCAAGTCAGCCATATTGCATGGGGGACATTGTGCTGGTGGCCATGTTCTATAGGTGACTTCCAAGTCAGCCATATTGCATGGGGGACATTGTGCTGGTTGCCATGTTGTATAGGTGACTTCCAAGTCAGCCATATTGCATGGGGGACATTGTGCTGGTTGCCATGTTCTATAGGTGACTTCCAAGTCAGTCATATTGCATTTGGGACATTGTGCTGGTTGTCTTGTATAGGTGACTTCCAAGTCAGCCATATTACATGGGGGACATTGTGCTGGTTGTGTTGTATAGGTGACTTACAAATCAGCCATATTGCATGGGGGACATTGTGCTGGTTGTATTGTATAGGTGACTTCCAAGTCAGCCATATTGCATGGGGGACATTGTGCTGGTTGTATTGTATAGGTGACTTCCAAGTGAGCCATATTGCTTGGGGGACATTGTGCTGGTGGCCATGTTCTATAGGTGACTTCCATGTCAGCCATATTGCATGGGGGACATTGTGCTGGTTGCCATGTCCTATAGGTGACTTCCAAGTCAGCCATATTGCATGGGGGACATTGTGCTGGTTTTCTTGTATAGGTGACTTCCAATTTAGCCATATTGCTTGGGGGACATTGTGCTGGTTGCCATGTTCTATAGGTGACTTCCAAGTCAGCCATATTGCTTGGGGGACATTGTGCTGGTGGCCATGTTCTATAGGTGACTTCCAAGTCAGCCATATTGCTTGGGGGACATTGTGCTGGTTGCCATGTTGTATAGGTGACTTCCAAGTCAGCCATATTGCATGGGGGACATTGTGCTGGTGGCCATGTTCTATAGGTGACTTCCAAGTCAGCCATATTGCATGGGGGACATTGTGCTGGTTGCCATGTTGTATAGGTGACTTCCAAGTCAGCCATATTGCATGGGGGACATTGTGCTGGTGGCCATGTTCTAAAGGTGACTTCCAAGTCAGCCATATTGCATGGGGGACATTGTGCTGGTTGTCTTGTATAGGTGACTTCCAAGTCAGCCATATTGCATGGGGGACATTGTGCTGGTTGTGTTGTATAGGTGACTTCCAAGTCAGCCATATTGCATGGGGGACATTGTGCTGGTGGCCATGTTCTATAGGTGACTTCCAAGTCAGCCATATTGCATGGGGGACATTGTGCTGGTTGTCTTGTATAGGTGACTTCCAAGTCAGCCATATTGCATGGGGGACATTGTGCTGGTTGTGTTGTATAGGTGACTTCCAAATCAGCCATATTGCATGGGGGACATTGTTCTGGTTGTATTGTATAGGTGACTTCCAAGTCAGCCATATTGCATGGGGGACATTGTGCTGGTTGTATTGTATAGGTGACTTCCAAGTCAGCCATATTGCATGGGGGACATTGTGCTGGTGGCCATGTCCTATAGGTGACTTCCAAGTCAGCCATATTGCATGGGGGACATTGTGCTGGTTGTCTTGTATAGGTGACGTCCAAGTCAGCCATATTGCTTGGGGGACATTGTGCTGGTTGTATTGTATAGGTGACTTCCAAGTGAGCCATATTGCATGGGGGACATTGTGCTGGTTGTCTTGTATAGGTGACTTCCAAGTCAGCCATATTGCTTGGGGGACATTGTGCTGGTTGTATTGTATAGGTGACTTCCAAGTCAGCCATATTGCATGGGGGACATTGTGCTGGTTGTCATGTTGTATAGGTGACTTCCAAGTCAGCCATATTGCATGGGGGACATTGTGCTGGTGGCTATGTTCTATACGTGACTTCCAAGTCAGCCATATTGCATTTGGGACATTGTGCTGGTTGTATTGTATAGGTGACTTCCAAGTCAGCCATATTGCATGGGGGACATTGTGCTGGTTGTATTGTATAGGTGACTTCCAAGTGAGCCATATTGCTTGGGGGACATTGTGCGGGTGGCCATGTTCTATAGGTGACTTCCAAGTCAGCCATATTGCATGGGGGACATTGTGCTGGTTGCCATGTCCTATAGGTGACTTCCAAGTCAGCCATATTGCATGGGGGACATTGTGCTGGTTGTCTTGTATAGGTGACTTCCAAGTCAGCCATATTGCTTGGGGGACATTGTGCTGGTTGCCATGTTCTATAGGTGACTTCCAAGTCAGCCATATTGCTTGGGGGACATTGTGCTGGTGGCCATGTTCTATAGGTGACTTCCAAGTCAGCCATATTGCTTGGGGGACATTGTGCTGGTTGCCATGTTGTATAGGTGACTTCCAAGTCAGCCATATTGCATGGGGGACATTGTGCTGGTGGCCATGTTCTATAGGTGACTTCCAAGTCAGCCATATTGCATGGGGGACATTGTGCTGGTTGCCATGTTGTATAGGTGACTTCCAAGTCAGCCATATTGCATGGGGGACATTGTGCTGGTTGTATTGTATAGGTGACTTCCAAGTCAGCCATATTGCATGGGGGACATTGTGCTGGTTGCCATGTCCTATAGGCGACTTCCAAGTCAGCCATATTGCATGGGGGAAATTGTGCTGGTTGTCTTGTATAGGTGACTTCCAAGTCAGCCATATTGCTTGGGGGACATTGTGCTGGTTGCCATGTTCTATAGGTGACTTCCAAGTCAGCCATATTGCATGGGGGACATTGTGCTGGTGGCCATGTTCTATAGGTGACTTCCAAGTCAGCCATATTGCATGGGGGACATTGTGCTGGTTGTCTTGTATAGGTGACTTCCAAGTCAGCCATATTGCATGGGGGACATTGTGCTGGTGGCCATGTTCTATAGGTGACTTCCAAGTCAGCCATATTGCTTGGGGGACATTGTGCTGGTTGTATTGTAAAGGTGACTTCCAATTCAGCCATATTGCATGGGGGACATTGTGCTGGTTGCCATGTCCTATAGGGGACTTCCAAGTCAGCCATATTGCATGGGGGAAATTGTGCTGGTTGTCTTGTATAGGTGACTTCCAAGTCAGCCATATTGCTTGGGGGACATTGTGCTGGTTGCCATGTTCTATAGGTGACTTCCAAGTCAGCCATATTGCATGGGGGACATTGTGCTGGTGGCCATGTTCTATAGGTGACTTCCAAGTCAGCCATATTGCATGGGGGACATTGTGCTGGTTGTCTTGTATAGGTGACTTCCAAGTCAGCCATATTGCATGGGGGACATTGTGCTGGTTGCCATGTCCTATAGGTGACTTCCAAGTCAGCCATATTGCATGGGGGACATTGTGCTGGTTGTCTTGTATAGGTGACTTCCAAGTCAGCCATATTGCTTGGGGGACATTGTGCTGGTTGCCATGTTCTATAGGTGACTTCCAAGTCAGCCATATTGCTTGGGGGACATTGTGCTGGTGGCCATGTTCTATAGGTGACTTCCAAGTCAGCCATATTGCTTGGGGGACATTGTGCTGGTTGCCATGTTGTATAGGTGACTTCCAAGTCAGCCATATTGCATGGGGGACATTGTGCTGGTGGCCATGTTCTATAGGTGACTTCCAAGTCAGCCATATTGCATGGGGGACATTGTGCTGGTTGCCATGTTGTATAGGTGACTTCCAAGTCAGCCATATTGCATGGGGGACATTGTGCTGGTTGTATTGTATAGGTGACTTCCAAGTCAGCCATATTGCATGGGGGACATTGTGCTGGTTGCCATGTCCTATAGGCGACTTCCAAGTCAGCCATATTGCATGGGGGAAATTGTGCTGGTTGTCTTGTATAGGTGACTTCCAAGTCAGCCATATTGCTTGGGGGACATTGTGCTGGTTGCCATGTTCTATAGGTGACTTCCAAGTCAGCCATATTGCATGGGGGACATTGTGCTGGTGGCCATGTTCTATAGGTGACTTCCAAGTCAGCCATATTGCATGGGGGACATTGTGCTGGTTGTCTTGTATAGGTGACTTCCAAGTCAGCCATATTGCATGGGGGACATTGTGCTGGTGGCCATGTTCTATAGGTGACTTCCAAGTCAGCCATATTGCTTGGGGGACATTGTGCTGGTTGTATTGTAAAGGTGACTTCCAATTCAGCCATATTGCATGGGGGACATTGTGCTGGTTGCCATGTCCTATAGGGGACTTCCAAGTCAGCCATATTGCATGGGGGAAATTGTGCTGGTTGTCTTGTATAGGTGACTTCCAAGTCAGCCATATTGCTTGGGGGACATTGTGCTGGTTGCCATGTTCTATAGGTGACTTCCAAGTCAGCCATATTGCATGGGGGACATTGTGCTGGTGGCCATGTTCTATAGGTGACTTCCAAGTCAGCCATATTGCATGGGGGACATTGTGCTGGTTGTCTTGTATAGGTGACTTCCAAGTCAGCCATATTGCATGGGGGACATTGTGCTGGTGGCCATGTTCTATAGGTGACTTCCAAGTCAGCCATATTGCTTGGGGGACATTGTGCTGGTTGTATTGTAAAGGTGACTTCCAATTCAGCCATATTGCATGGGGGACATTGTGCTGGTTGCCATGTTGTATAGGTGACTTCCAAGTGTGCCATATTGCTTGGGGGACATTGTGCTGGTTGCCATGTTCTGTAGGTGACTTCCAAGTCAGCCATATTGCTTGGGGGACATTGTGCTGGTGGCCATGTTCTATAGGTGACTTCCAAGTCAGCCATATTGCTTGGGGGACATTGTGCTGGTTGCCATGTTGTATAGGTGACTTCCAAGTCAGCCATATTGCATGGGGGACATTGTGCTGGTGGCCATGTTCTATAGGTGACTTCCAAGTCAGCCATATTGCATTTGGGACATTGTGCTGGTTGTCTTGTATAGGTGACTTCCAAGTCAGCCATATTGCTTGGGGGACATTGTGCTGGTTGCCATGTCCTATAGGTGACTTCCAAGTCAGCCATATTGCTTGGGGGACATTGTGCTGGTGGCCATGTTCTATAGGTGACTTCCAAGTCAGCCATATTGCTTGGGGGACATTGTGCTGGTTGCCATGTTATATAGGTGACTTCCAAGTCAGCCATATTGCATGGGGGACATTGTGCTGGTGGCCATGTTCTATAGGTGACTTCCAAGTCAGCCATATTGCATGGGGGACATTGTGCTGGTTGCCATGTTGTATAGGTGACTTCCAAGTCAGCCATATTGCATGGGGGACATTGTGCTGGTTGCCATGTTCTATAGGTGACTTCCAAGTCAGTCATATTGCATTTGGGACATTGTGCTGGTTGTCTTGTATAGGTGACTTCCAAGTCAGCCATATTACATGGGGGACATTGTGCTGGTTGTGTTGTATAGGTGACTTACAAATCAGCCATATTGCATGGGGGACATTGTGCTGGTTGTATTGTATAGGTGACTTCCAAGTCAGCCATATTGCATGGGGGACATTGTGCTGGTTGTATTGTATAGGTGACTTCCAAGTGAGCCATATTGCTTGGGGGACATTGTGCTGGTGGCCATGTTCTATAGGTGACTTCCATGTCAGCCATATTGCATGGGGGACATTGTGCTGGTTGCCATGTCCTATAGGTGACTTCCAAGTCAGCCATATTGCATGGGGGACATTGTGCTGGTTTTCTTGTATAGGTGACTTCCAATTTAGCCATATTGCTTGGGGGACATTGTGCTGGTTGCCATGTTCTATAGGTGACTTCCAAGTCAGCCATATTGCTTGGGGGACATTGTGCTGGTGGCCATGTTCTATAGGTGACTTCCAAGTCAGCCATATTGCTTGGGGGACATTGTGCTGGTTGCCATGTTGTATAGGTGACTTCCAAGTCAGCCATATTGCATGGGGGACATTGTGCTGGTGGCCATGTTCTATAGGTGACTTCCAAGTCAGCCATATTGCATGGGGGACATTGTGCTGGTTGCCATGTTGTATAGGTGACTTCCAAGTCAGCCATATTGCATGGGGGACATTGTGCTGGTGGCCATGTTCTATAGGTGACTTCCAAGTCAGCCATATTGCATGGGGGACATTGTGCTGGTTGTCTTGTATAGGTGACTTCCAAGTCAGCCATATTGCATGGGGGACATTGTGCTGGTTGTGTTGTATAGGTGACTTCCAAGTCAGCCATATTGCATGGGGGACATTGTGCTGGTGGCCATGTTCTATAGGTGACTTCCAAGTCAGCCATATTGCATGGGGGACATTGTGCTGGTTGTGTTGTATAGGTGACTTACAAATCAGCCATATTGCATGGGGGACATTGTTCTGGTTGTATTGTATAGGTGACTTCCAAGTCAGCCATATTGCATGGGGGACATTGTGCTGGTTGTATTGTATAGGTGACTTCCAAGTCAGCCATATTGCATGGGGGACATTGTGCTGGTTGTCTTGTATAGGTGACGTCCAAGTCAGCCATATTGCTTGGGGGACATTGTGCTGGTTGTATTGTATAGGTGACTTCCAAGTGAGCCATATTGCATGGGGGACATTGTGCTGGTTGTCTTGTATAGGTGACTTCCAAGTCAGCCATATTGCTTGGGGGACATTGTGCTGGTTGTATTGTATAGGTGACTTCCAAGTCAGCCATATTGCATGGGGGACATTGTGCTGGTTGTCATGTTGTATAGGTGACTTCCAAGTCAGCCATATTGCATGGGGGACATTGTGCTGGTGGCTATGTTCTATACGTGACTTCCAAGTCAGCCATATTGCATTTGGGACATTGTGCTGGTTGTATTGTATAGGTGACTTCCAAGTCAGCCATATTGCATGGGGGACATTGTGCTGGTTGTATTGTATAGGTGACTTCCAAGTGAGCCATATTGCTTGGGGGACATTGTGCGGGTGGCCATGTTCTATAGGTGACTTCCAAGTCAGCCATATTGCATGGGGGACATTGTGCTGGTTGCCATGTCCTATAGGTGACTTCCAAGTCAGCCATATTGCATGGGGGAAATTGTGCTGGTTGTCTTGTATAGGTGACTTCCAAGTCAGCCATATTGCATGGGGGACATTGTGCTGGTGGCCATGTTCTATAGGTGACTTCCAAGTCAGCCATATTGCTTGGGGGACATTGTGCTGGTTGTATTGTAAAGGTGACTTCCAATTCAGCCATATTGCATGGGGGACATTGTGCTGGTTGCCATGTTGTATAGGTGACTTCCAAGTGTGCCATATTGCTTGGGGGACATTGTGCTGGTTGCCATGTTCTGTAGGTGACTTCCAAGTCAGCCATATTGCTTGGGGGACATTGTGCTGGTGGCCATGTTCTATAGGTGACTTCCAAGTCAGCCATATTGCTTGGGGGACATTGTGCTGGTTGCCATGTTGTATAGGTGACTTCCAAGTCAGCCATATTGCATGGGGGACATTGTGCTGGTGGCCATGTTCTATAGGTGACTTCCAAGTCAGCCATATTGCATTTGGGACATTGTGCTGGTTGTCTTGTATAGGTGACTTCCAAGTCAGCCATATTGCTTGGGGGACATTGTGCTGGTTGCCATGTCCTATAGGTGACTTCCAAGTCAGCCATATTGCATGGGGGACATTGTGCTGGTTGTCTTGTATAGGTGACTTCCACGTCAGCCATATTGCATGGGGGACATTGTGCTGGTGGCCATGTTGTATAGGTGACTTCCAAGTCAGCCATATTGCATGGGGGATATTGTGCTGGTTGCCATGTTGTATAGGTGACTTCCAAGTCAGCCATATTGCATGGGGGACATTGTGCTGGTTGCCATGTTGTATAGGTGACTTCCAAGTCAGCCATATTGCATGGGGGACATTGTGCTGGTTGCCATGTTGTATAGGTGACTTCCAAGTCAGCCATATTGCATGGGGGACATTGTGCTGGTTGTATTGTATAGGTGACTTCCAAGTGAGCCATATTGCTTGGGGGACATTGTGCGGGTGGCCATGTTCTATAGGTGACTTCCAAGTCAGCCATATTGCATGGGGGACATTGTGCTGGTTGCCATGTCCTATAGGTGACTTCCAAGTCAGCCATATTGCATGGGGGACATTGTGCTGGTTGTCTTGTATAGGTGACTTCCAAGTCAGCCATATTGCTTGGGGGACATTGTGCTGGTTGCCATGTTCTATAGGTGACTTCCAAGTCAGCCATATTGCTTGGGGGACATTGTGCTGGTGGCCATGTTCTATAGGTGACTTCCAAGTCAGCCATATTGCTTGGGGGACATTGTGCTGGTTGCCATGTTGTATAGGTGACTTCCAAGTCAGCCATATTGCATGGGGGACATTGTGCTGGTGGCCATGTTCTATAGGTGACTTCCAAGTCAGCCATATTGCATGGGGGACATTGTGCTGGTTGCCATGTTGTATAGGTGACTTCCAAGTCAGCCATATTGCATGGGGGACATTGTGCTGGTTGTATTGTATAGGTGACTTGCAAGTCAGCCATATTGCATGGGGGACATTGTGCTGGTTGCCATGTCCTATAGGTGACTTCCAAGTCAGCCATATTGCATGGGGGAAATTGTGCTGGTTGTCTTGTATAGGTGACTTCCAAGTCAGCCATATTGCTTGGGGGACATTGTGCTGGTTGCCATGTTCTATAGGTGACTTCCAAGTCAGCCATATTGCATGGGGGACATTGTGCTGGTGGCCATGTTCTATAGGTGACTTCCAAGTCAGCCATATTGCATGGGGGACATTGTGCTGGTTGTCTTGTATAGGTGACTTCCAAGTCAGCCATATTGCATGGGGGACATTGTGCTGGTGGCCATGTTCTATAGGTGACTTCCAAGTCAGCCATATTGCTTGGGGGACATTGTGCTGGTTGTATTGTAAAGGTGACTTCCAATTCAGCCATATTGCATGGGGGACATTGTGCTGGTTGCCATGTTGTATAGGTGACTTCCAAGTGTGCCATATTGCTTGGGGGACATTGTGCTGGTTGCCATGTTCTGTAGGTGACTTCCAAGTCAGCCATATTGCTTGGGGGACATTGTGCTGGTGGCCATGTTCTATAGGTGACTTCCAAGTCAGCCATATTGCTTGGGGGACATTGTGCTGGTTGCCATGTTGTATAGGTGACTTCCAAGTCAGCCATATTGCATGGGGGACATTGTGCTGGTGGCCATGTTCTATAGGTGACTTCCAAGTCAGCCATATTGCATTTGGGACATTGTGCTGGTTGTCTTGTATAGGTGACTTCCAAGTCAGCCATATTGCTTGGGGGACATTGTGCTGGTTGCCATGTCCTATAGGTGACTTCCAAGTCAGCCATATTGCATGGGGGACATTGTGCTGGTGGCCATGTTCTATAGGTGACTTCCAAGTCAGCCATATTGCATGGGGGACATTGTGCTGGTTGTCTTGTATAGGTGACTTCCAAGTCAGCCATATTGCATGGGGGACATTGTGCTGGTGGCCATGTTCTATAGGTGACTTCCAAGTCAGCCATATTGCTTGGGGGACATTGTGCTGGTTGTATTGTAAAGGTGACTTCCAATTCAGCCATATTGCATGGGGGACATTGTGCTGGTTGCCATGTTGTATAGGTGACTTCCAAGTGTGCCATATTGCTTGGGGGACATTGTGCTGGTTGCCATGTTCTGTAGGTGACTTCCAAGTCAGCCATATTGCTTGGGGGACATTGTGCTGGTGGCCATGTTCTATAGGTGACTTCCAAGTCAGCCATATTGCTTGGGGGACATTGTGCTGGTTGCCATGTTGTATAGGTGACTTCCAAGTCAGCCATATTGCATGGGGGACATTGTGCTGGTGGCCATGTTCTATAGGTGACTTCCAAGTCAGCCATATTGCATTTGGGACATTGTGCTGGTTGTCTTGTATAGGTGACTTCCAAGTCAGCCATATTGCTTGGGGGACATTGTGCTGGTTGCCATGTCCTATAGGTGACTTCCAAGTCAGCCATATTGCATGGGGGACATTGTGCTGGTTGTCTTGTATAGGTGACTTCCACGTCAGCCATATTGCATGGGGGACATTGTGCTGGTGGCCATGTTGTATAGGTGACTTCCAAGTCAGCCATATTGCATGGGGGATATTGTGCTGGTTGCCATGTTGTATAGGTGACTTCCAAGTCAGCCATATTGCATGGGGGACATTGTGCTGGTTGCCATGTTGTATAGGTGACTTCCAAGTCAGCCATATTGCATGGGGGACATTGTGCTGGTTGCCATGTTGTATAGGTGACTTCCAAGTCAGCCATATTGCATGGGGGACATTGTGCTGGTTGTATTGTATAGGTGACTTCCAAGTGAGCCATATTGCTTGGGGGACATTGTGCGGGTGGCCATGTTCTATAGGTGACTTCCAAGTCAGCCATATTGCATGGGGGACATTGTGCTGGTTGCCATGTCCTATAGGTGACTTCCAAGTCAGCCATATTGCATGGGGGACATTGTGCTGGTTGTCTTGTATAGGTGACTTCCAAGTCAGCCATATTGCTTGGGGGACATTGTGCTGGTTGCCATGTTCTATAGGTGACTTCCAAGTCAGCCATATTGCTTGGGGGACATTGTGCTGGTGGCCATGTTCTATAGGTGACTTCCAAGTCAGCCATATTGCTTGGGGGACATTGTGCTGGTTGCCATGTTGTATAGGTGACTTCCAAGTCAGCCATATTGCATGGGGGACATTGTGCTGGTGGCCATGTTCTATAGGTGACTTCCAAGTCAGCCATATTGCATGGGGGACATTGTGCTGGTTGCCATGTTGTATAGGTGACTTCCAAGTCAGCCATATTGCATGGGGGACATTGTGCTGGTTGTATTGTATAGGTGACTTGCAAGTCAGCCATATTGCATGGGGGACATTGTGCTGGTTGCCATGTCCTATAGGTGACTTCCAAGTCAGCCATATTGCATGGGGGAAATTGTGCTGGTTGTCTTGTATAGGTGACTTCCAAGTCAGCCATATTGCTTGGCGGACATTGTGCTGGTTGCCATGTTCTATAGGTGACTTCCAAGTCAGCCATATTGCATGGGGGACATTGTGCTGGTGGCCATGTTCTATAGGTGACTTCCAAGTCAGCCATATTGCATGGGGGACATTGTGCTGGTTGTCTTGTATAGGTGACTTCCAAGTCAGCCATATTGCATGGGGGACATTGTGCTGGTGGCCATGTTCTATAGGTGACTTCCAAGTCAGCCATATTGCTTGGGGGACATTGTGCTGGTTGTATTGTAAAGGTGACTTCCAATTCAGCCATATTGCATGGGGGACATTGTGCTGGTTGCCATGTTGTATAGGTGACTTCCAAGTGTGCCATATTGCTTGGGGGACATTGTGCTGGTTGCCATGTTCTGTAGGTGACTTCCAAGTCAGCCATATTGCTTGGGGGACATTGTGCTGGTGGCCATGTTCTATAGGTGACTTCCAAGTCAGCCATATTGCTTGGGGGACATTGTGCTGGTTGCCATGTTATATAGGTGACTTCCAAGTCAGCCATATTGCATGGGGGACATTGTGCTGGTGGCCATGTTCTATAGGTGACTTCCAAGTCAGCCATATTGCATGGGGGACATTGTGCTGGTTGCCATGTTGTATAGGTGACTTCCAAGTCAGCCATATTGCATGGGGGACATTGTGCTGGTTGCCATGTTCTATAGGTGACTTCCAAGTCAGTCATATTGCATTTGGGATATTGTGCTGGTTGTCTTGTATAGGTGACTTCCAAGTCAGCCATATTACATGGGGGACATTGTGCTGGTTGTGTTGTATAGGTGACTTACAAATCAGCCATATTGCATGGGGGACATTGTGCTGGTTGTATTGTATAGGTGACTTCCAAGTCAGCCATATTGCATGGGGGACATTGTGCTGGTTGTATTGTATTGGTGACTTCCAAGTGAGCCATATTGCTTGGGGGACATTGTGCTGGTGGCCATGTTCTATAGGTGACTTCCATGTCAGCCATATTGCATGGGGGACATTGTGCTGGTTGCCATGTCCTATAGGTGACTTCCAAGTCAGCCATATTGCATGGGGGACATTGTGCTGGTTTTCTTGTATAGGTGACTTCCAATTTAGCCATATTGCTTGGGGGACATTGTGCTGGTTGCCATGTTCTATAGGTGACTTCCAAGTCAGCCATATTGCTTGGGGGACATTGTGCTGGTGGCCATGTTCTATAGGTGACTTCCAAGTCAGCCATATTGCTTGGGGGACATTGTGCTGGTTGCCATGTTGTATAGGTGACTTCCAAGTCAGCCATATTGCATGGGGGACATTGTGCTGGTGGCCATGTTCTATAGGTGACTTCCAAGTCAGCCATATTGCATGGGGGACATTGTGCTGGTTGCCATGTTGTATAGGTGACTTCCAAGTCAGCCATATTGCATGGGGGACATTGTGCTGGTGGCCATGTTCTATAGGTGACTTCCAAGTCAGCCATATTGCATGGGGGACATTGTGCTGGTTGTCTTGTATAGGTGACTTCCAAGTCAGCCATATTGCATGGGGGACATTGTGCTGGTTGTGTTGTATAGGTGACTTCCAAGTCAGCCATATTGCATGGGGGACATTGTGCTGGTGGCCATGTTCTATAGGTGACTTCCAAGTCAGCCATATTGCATGGGGGACATTGTGCTGGTTGTCTTGTATAGGTGACTTCCAAGTCAGCCATATTGCATGGGGGACATTGTGCTGGTTGTGTTGTATAGGTGACTTCCAAATCAGCCATATTGCATGGGGGACATTGTTCTGGTTGTATTGTATAGGTGACTTCCAAGTCAGCCATATTGCATGGGGGACATTGTGCTGGTTGTATTGTATAGGTGACTTCCAAGTCAGCCATATTGCATGGGGGACATTGTGCTGGTTGTCTTGTATAGGTGACGTCCAAGTCAGCCATATTGCTTGGGGGACATTGTGCTGGTTGTATTGTATAGGTGACTTCCAAGTGAGCCATATTGCATGGGGGACATTGTGCTGGTTGTCTTGTATAGGTGACTTCCAAGTCAGCCATATTGCTTGGGGGACATTGTGCTGGTTGTATTGTATAGGTGACTTCCAAGTCAGCCATATTGCATGGGGGACATTGTGCTGGTTGTCATGTTGTATAGGTGACTTCCAAGTCAGCCATATTGCATGGGGGACATTGTGCTGGTGGCTATGTTCTATACGTGACTTCCAAGTCAGCCATATTGCATTTGGGACATTGTGCTGGTTGTATTGTATAGGTGACTTCCAAGTCAGCCATATTGCATGGGGGACATTGTGCTGGTTGTATTGTATAGGTGACTTCCAAGTGAGCCATATTGCTTGGGGGACATTGTGCGGGTGGCCATGTTCTATAGGTGACTTCCAAGTCAGCCATATTGCATGGGGGACATTGTGCTGGTTGCCATGTCCTATAGGTGACTTCCAAGTCAGCCATATTGCATGGGGGACATTGTGCTGGTTGTCTTGTATAGGTGACTTCCAAGTCAGCCATATTGCTTGGGGGACATTGTGCTGGTTGCCATGTTCTATAGGTGACTTCCAAGTCAGCCATATTGCTTGGGGGACATTGTGCTGGTGGCCATGTTCTATAGGTGACTTCCAAGTCAGCCATATTGCTTGGGGGACATTGTGCTGGTTGCCATGTTGTATAGGTGACTTCCAAGTCAGCCATATTGCATGGGGGACATTGTGCTGGTGGCCATGTTCTATAGGTGACTTCCAAGTCAGCCATATTGCATGGGGGACATTGTGCTGGTTGCCATGTTGTATAGGTGACTTCCAAGTCAGCCATATTGCATGGGGGACATTGTGCTGGTTGTATTGTATAGGTGACTTCCAAGTCAGCCATATTGCATGGGGGACATTGTGCTGGTTGCCATGTCCTATAGGTGACTTCCAAGTCAGCCATATTGCATGGGGGAAATTGTGCTGGTTGTCTTGTATAGGTGACTTCCAAGTCAGCCATATTGCTTGGGGGACATTGTGCTGGTTGCCATGTTCTATAGGTGACTTCCAAGTCAGCCATATTGCATGGGGGACATTGTGCTGGTGGCCATGTTCTATAGGTGACTTCCAAGTCAGCCATATTGCATGGGGGACATTGTGCTGGTTGTCTTGTATAGGTGACTTCCAAGTCAGCCATATTGCATGGGGGACATTGTGCTGGTGGCCATGTTCTATAGGTGACTTCCAAGTCAGCCATATTGCTTGGGGGACATTGTGCTGGTTGTATTGTAAAGGTGACTTCCAATTCAGCCATATTGCATGGGGGACATTGTGCTGGTTGCCATGTTGTATAGGTGACTTCCAAGTGTGCCATATTGCTTGGGGGACATTGTGCTGGTTGCCATGTTCTGTAGGTGACTTCCAAGTCAGCCATATTGCTTGGGGGACATTGTGCTGGTGGCCATGTTCTATAGGTGACTTCCAAGTCAGCCATATTGCTTGGGGGACATTGTGCTGGTTGCCATGTTGTATAGGTGACTTCCAAGTCAGCCATATTGCATGGGGGACATTGTGCTGGTGGCCATGTTCTATAGGTGACTTCCAAGTCAGCCATATTGCATTTGGGACATTGTGCTGGTTGTCTTGTATAGGTGACTTCCAAGTCAGCCATATTGCTTGGGGGACATTGTGCTGGTTGCCATGTCCTATAGGTGACTTCCAAGTCAGCCATATTGCATGGGGGACATTGTGCTGGTTGTCTTGTATAGGTGACTTCCACGTCAGCCATATTGCATGGGGGACATTGTGCTGGTGGCCATGTTGTATAGGTGACTTCCAAGTCAGCCATATTGCATGGGGGATATTGTGCTGGTTGCCATGTTGTATAGGTGACTTCCAAGTCAGCCATATTGCATGGGGGACATTGTGCTGGTTGCCATGTTGTATAGGTGACTTCCAAGTCAGCCATATTGCATGGGGGACATTGTGCTGGTTGCCATGTTGTATAGGTGACTTCCAAGTCAGCCATATTGCATGGGGGACATTGTGCTGGTTGTATTGTATAGGTGACTTCCAAGTGAGCCATATTGCTTGGGGGACATTGTGCGGGTGGCCATGTTCTATAGGTGACTTCCAAGTCAGCCATATTGCATGGGGGACATTGTGCTGGTTGCCATGTCCTATAGGTGACTTCCAAGTCAGCCATATTGCATGGGGGACATTGTGCTGGTTGTCTTGTATAGGTGACTTCCAAGTCAGCCATATTGCTTGGGGGACATTGTGCTGGTTGCCATGTTCTATAGGTGACTTCCAAGTCAGCCATATTGCTTGGGGGACATTGTGCTGGTGGCCATGTTCTATAGGTGACTTCCAAGTCAGCCATATTGCTTGGGGGACATTGTGCTGGTTGCCATGTTGTATAGGTGACTTCCAAGTCAGCCATATTGCATGGGGGACATTGTGCTGGTGGCCATGTTCTATAGGTGACTTCCAAGTCAGCCATATTGCATGGGGGACATTGTGCTGGTTGCCATGTTGTATAGGTGACTTCCAAGTCAGCCATATTGCATGGGGGACATTGTGCTGGTTGTATTGTATAGGTGACTTGCAAGTCAGCCATATTGCATGGGGGACATTGTGCTGGTTGCCATGTCCTATAGGTGACTTCCAAGTCAGCCATATTGCATGGGGGAAATTGTGCTGGTTGTCTTGTATAGGTGACTTCCAAGTCAGCCATATTGCTTGGGGGACATTGTGCTGGTTGCCATGTTCTATAGGTGACTTCCAAGTCAGCCATATTGCATGGGGGACATTGTGCTGGTGGCCATGTTCTATAGGTGACTTCCAAGTCAGCCATATTGCATGGGGGACATTGTGCTGGTTGTCTTGTATAGGTGACTTCCAAGTCAGCCATATTGCATGGGGGACATTGTGCTGGTGGCCATGTTCTATAGGTGACTTCCAAGTCAGCCATATTGCTTGGGGGACATTGTGCTGGTTGTATTGTAAAGGTGACTTCCAATTCAGCCATATTGCATGGGGGACATTGTGCTGGTTGCCATGTTGTATAGGTGACTTCCAAGTGTGCCATATTGCTTGGGGGACATTGTGCTGGTTGCCATGTTCTGTAGGTGACTTCCAAGTCAGCCATATTGCTTGGGGGACATTGTGCTGGTGGCCATGTTCTATAGGTGACTTCCAAGTCAGCCATATTGCTTGGGGGACATTGTGCTGGTTGCCATGTTGTATAGGTGACTTCCAAGTCAGCCATATTGCATGGGGGACATTGTGCTGGTGGCCATGTTCTATAGGTGACTTCCAAGTCAGCCATATTGCATTTGGGACATTGTGCTGGTTGTCTTGTATAGGTGACTTCCAAGTCAGCCATATTGCTTGGGGGACATTGTGCTGGTTGCCATGTCCTATAGGTGACTTCCAAGTCAGCCATATTGCATGGGGGACATTGTGCTGGTGGCCATGTTCTATAGGTGACTTCCAAGTCAGCCATATTGCATGGGGGACATTGTGCTGGTTGTCTTGTATAGGTGACTTCCAAGTCAGCCATATTGCATGGGGGACATTGTGCTGGTGGCCATGTTCTATAGGTGACTTCCAAGTCAGCCATATTGCTTGGGGGACATTGTGCTGGTTGTATTGTAAAGGTGACTTCCAATTCAGCCATATTGCATGGGGGACATTGTGCTGGTTGCCATGTTGTATAGGTGACTTCCAAGTGTGCCATATTGCTTGGGGGACATTGTGCTGGTTGCCATGTTCTGTAGGTGACTTCCAAGTCAGCCATATTGCTTGGGGGACATTGTGCTGGTGGCCATGTTCTATAGGTGACTTCCAAGTCAGCCATATTGCTTGGGGGACATTGTGCTGGTTGCCATGTTGTATAGGTGACTTCCAAGTCAGCCATATTGCATGGGGGACATTGTGCTGGTGGCCATGTTCTATAGGTGACTTCCAAGTCAGCCATATTGCATTTGGGACATTGTGCTGGTTGTCTTGTATAGGTGACTTCCAAGTCAGCCATATTGCTTGGGGGACATTGTGCTGGTTGCCATGTCCTATAGGTGACTTCCAAGTCAGCCATATTGCATGGGGGACATTGTGCTGGTTGTCTTGTATAGGTGACTTCCACGTCAGCCATATTGCATGGGGGACATTGTGCTGGTGGCCATGTTGTATAGGTGACTTCCAAGTCAGCCATATTGCATGGGGGATATTGTGCTGGTTGCCATGTTGTATAGGTGACTTCCAAGTCAGCCATATTGCATGGGGGACATTGTGCTGGTTGCCATGTTGTATAGGTGACTTCCAAGTCAGCCATATTGCATGGGGGACATTGTGCTGGTTGCCATGTTGTATAGGTGACTTCCAAGTCAGCCATATTGCATGGGGGACATTGTGCTGGTTGTATTGTATAGGTGACTTCCAAGTGAGCCATATTGCTTGGGGGACATTGTGCGGGTGGCCATGTTCTATAGGTGACTTCCAAGTCAGCCATATTGCATGGGGGACATTGTGCTGGTTGCCATGTCCTATAGGTGACTTCCAAGTCAGCCATATTGCATGGGGGACATTGTGCTGGTTGTCTTGTATAGGTGACTTCCAAGTCAGCCATATTGCTTGGGGGACATTGTGCTGGTTGCCATGTTCTATAGGTGACTTCCAAGTCAGCCATATTGCTTGGGGGACATTGTGCTGGTGGCCATGTTCTATAGGTGACTTCCAAGTCAGCCATATTGCTTGGGGGACATTGTGCTGGTTGCCATGTTGTATAGGTGACTTCCAAGTCAGCCATATTGCATGGGGGACATTGTGCTGGTGGCCATGTTCTATAGGTGACTTCCAAGTCAGCCATATTGCATGGGGGACATTGTGCTGGTTGCCATGTTGTATAGGTGACTTCCAAGTCAGCCATATTGCATGGGGGACATTGTGCTGGTTGTATTGTATAGGTGACTTGCAAGTCAGCCATATTGCATGGGGGACATTGTGCTGGTTGCCATGTCCTATAGGTGACTTCCAAGTCAGCCATATTGCATGGGGGAAATTGTGCTGGTTGTCTTGTATAGGTGACTTCCAAGTCAGCCATATTGCTTGGCGGACATTGTGCTGGTTGCCATGTTCTATAGGTGACTTCCAAGTCAGCCATATTGCATGGGGGACATTGTGCTGGTGGCCATGTTCTATAGGTGACTTCCAAGTCAGCCATATTGCATGGGGGACATTGTGCTGGTTGTCTTGTATAGGTGACTTCCAAGTCAGCCATATTGCATGGGGGACATTGTGCTGGTGGCCATGTTCTATAGGTGACTTCCAAGTCAGCCATATTGCTTGGGGGACATTGTGCTGGTTGTATTGTAAAGGTGACTTCCAATTCAGCCATATTGCATGGGGGACATTGTGCTGGTTGCCATGTTGTATAGGTGACTTCCAAGTGTGCCATATTGCTTGGGGGACATTGTGCTGGTTGCCATGTTCTGTAGGTGACTTCCAAGTCAGCCATATTGCTTGGGGGACATTGTGCTGGTGGCCATGTTCTATAGGTGACTTCCAAGTCAGCCATATTGCTTGGGGGACATTGTGCTGGTTGCCATGTTGTATAGGTGACTTCCAAGTCAGCCATATTGCATGGGGGACATTGTGCTGGTGGCCATGTTCTATAGGTGACTTCCAAGTCAGCCATATTGCATTTGGGACATTGTGCTGGTTGTCTTGTATAGGTGACTTCCAAGTCAGCCATATTGCTTGGGGGACATTGTGCTGGTTGCCATGTCCTATAGGTGACTTCCAAGTCAGCCATATTGCATGGGGGACATTGTGCTGGTTGTCTTGTATAGGTGACTTCCACGTCAGCCATATTGCATGGGGGACATTGTGCTGGTGGCCATGTTGTATAGGTGACTTCCAAGTCAGCCATATTGCATGGGGGATATTGTGCTGGTTGCCATGTTGTATAGGTGACTTCCAAGTCAGCCATATTGCATGGGGGACATTGTGCTGGTTGCCATGTTGTATAGGTGACTTCCAAGTCAGCCATATTGCATGGGGGACATTGTGCTGGTTGCCATGTTGTATAGGTGACTTCCAAGTCAGCCATATTGCTTGGGGGACATTGTGCTGGTTGCCATGTTGTATAGGTGACTTCCAAGTCAGCCATATTGCCTGGGGGACATTGTGCTGGTTGTATTGTATAGGTGACTTCCAAGTCAGCCATATTGCATGGGGGACATTGTGCTGGTTGCCATGTTGTATAGGTGACTTCCAAGTCAGCCATATTGCATGGGGGACATTGTGCTGGATGTCTTGTAAAGGTGACTTCCAAGTCAGCCATATTGCATGGGGGACATTGTGCTGGTTGCCATGTTGTATAGGTGACTTCCAAGTCAGCCATATTGCATGGGGGACATTGTGCTGGTTGTATTGTATAGGTGACTTCCAAGTCAGCCATATTGCATGGGGGACATTGTGCTGGTTGCCATGTCCTATAGGTGACTTCCAAGTCAGCCATATTGCATGGGGGAAATTGTGCTGGTTGTCTTGTATAGGTGACTTCCAAGTCAGCCATATTGCTTGGGGGACATTGTGCTGGTTGCCATGTTCTATAGGTGACTTCCAAGTCAGCCATATTGCATGGGGGACATTGTGCTGGTGGCCATGTTCTATAGGTGACTTCCAAGTCAGCCATATTGCATGGGGGACATTGTGCTGGTTGTCTTGTATAGGTGACTTCCAAGTCAGCCATATTGCATGGGGGACATTGTGCTGGTGGCCATGTTCTATAGGTGACTTCCAAGTCAGCCATATTGCTTGGGGGACATTGTGCTGGTTGTATTGTATAGGTGACTTCCAATTCAGCCATATTGCATGGGGGACATTGTGCTGGTTGCCATGTTGTATAGGTGACTTCCAAGTCAGCCATATTGCATGGGGGACATTGTGCTGGTGGCCATGTTCTATAGGTGACTTCCAAGTCAGCCATATTGCATGGGGGACATTGTGCTGGTTGCCATGTTGTATAGGTGACTTCCAAGTCAGCCATATTGCATGGGGGACATTGTGCTGGTTGTATTGTATAGGTGACTTCCAAGTCAGCCATATTGCATAGGGGACATTGTGCTGGTTGCCATGTCCTATAGGTGACTTCCAAGTCAGCCATATTGCATGGGGGAAATTGTGCTGGTTGTCTTGTATAGGTGACTTCCAAGTCAGCCATATTGCTTGGGGGACATTGTGCTGGTTGCCATGTTCTATAGGTGACTTCCAAGTCAGCCATATTGCATGGGGGACATTGTGCTGGTGGCCATGTTCTATAGGTGACTTCCAAGTCAGCCATATTGCATGGGGGACATTGTGCTGGTTGTCTTGTATAGGTGACTTCCAAGTCAGCCATATTGCATGGGGGACATTGTGCTGGTGGCCATGTTCTATAGGTGCCTTCCAAGTCAGCCATATTGCTTGGGGGACATTGTGCTGGTTGTATTGTATAGGTGACTTCCAATTCAGCCATATTTCATGGGGGACATTGTGCTGGTTGCCATGTTGTATAGGTGACTTCCAAGTGTGCCATATTGCTTGGGGGACATTGTGCTGGTTGTGTTGTATAGGTGACTTCCAAGTCAGCCATATTGCATGGGGGACATTGTGCTGGTTGTCTTGTATAGGTGACTTCCAAGTCAGCCGTGTTGCATGGGGGACATTGTGCTGGTTGTCTTGTATAGGTGACTTCCAAGTCAGCCATATTGCTTGGGGGACATTGTGCTGGTTGCCATGTTCTGTAGGTGACTTCCAAGTCAGCCATATTGCATGGGGGACATTGTGCTGGTTGCCATGTTGTATAGGTGACTTCCAAGTCAGCCATATTGCATGGGGGACATTGTGCTGGTTGTCTTGTATAGGTGACTTCCAAGTCAGCCATATTGCATGGGGGACATTGTGCTGGTTGCCATGTTGTATAGGTGACTTCCAAGTCAGCCATATTGCATGGGGGACATTGTGCTGGTTGTATTGTATAGGTGACTTCCAAGTCAGCCATATTGCATGGGGGACATTGTGCTGGTTGCCATGTCCTATAGGTGACTTCCAAGTCAGCCATATTGCATGGGGGAAATTGTGCTGGTTGTCTTGTATAGGTGACTTCCAAGTCAGCCATATTGCTTGGGGGACATTGTGCTGGTTGCCATGTTCTATAGGTGACTTCCAAGTCAGCCATATTGCATGGGGGACATTGTGCTGGTGGCCATGTTCTATAGGTGACTTCCAAGTCAGCCATATTGCATGGGGGACATTGTGCTGGTTGTCTTGTATAGGTGACTTCCAAGTCAGCCATATTGCATGGGGGACATTGTGCTGGTGGCCATGTTCTATAGGTGACTTCCAAGTCAGCCATATTGCTTGGGGGACATTGTGCTGGTTGTATTGTATAGGTGACTTCCAATTCAGCCATATTGCATGGGGGACATTGTGCTGGTTGCCATGTTGTATAGGTGACTTCCAAGTCAGCCATATTGCATGGGGGACATTGTGCTGGTGGCCATGTTCTATAGGTGACTTCCAAGTCAGCCATATTGCATGGGGGACATTGTGCTGGTTGCCATGTTGTATAGGTGACTTCCAAGTCAGCCATATTGCATGGGGGACATTGTGCTGGTTGTATTGTATAGGTGACTTCCAAGTCAGCCATATTGCATAGGGGACATTGTGCTGGTTGCCATGTCCTATAGGTGACTTCCAAGTCAGCCATATTGCATGTGGGAAATTGTGCTGGTTGTCTTGTATAGGTGACTTCCAAGTCAGCCATATTGCTTGGGGGACATTGTGCTGGTTGCCATGTTCTATAGGTGACTTCCAAGTCAGCCATATTGCATGGGGGACATTGTGCTGGTGGCCATGTTCTATAGGTGACTTCCAAGTCAGCCATATTGCATGGGGGACATTGTGCTGGTTGTCTTGTATAGGTGACTTCCAAGTCAGCCATATTGCATGGGGGACATTGTGCTGGTGGCCATGTTCTATAGGTGCCTTCCAAGTCAGCCATATTGCTTGGGGGACATTGTGCTGGTTGTATTGTATAGGTGACTTCCAATTCAGCCATATTGCATGGGGGACATTGTGCTGGTTGCCATGTTGTATAGGTGACTTCCAAGTGTGCCATATTGCTTGGGGGACATTGTGCTGGTTGTGTTGTATAGGTGACTTCCAAGTCAGCCATATTGCATGGGGGACATTGTGCTGGTTGTCTTGTATAGGTGACTTCCAAGTCAGCCGTGTTGCATGGGGGACATTGTGCTGGTTGTCTTGTATAGGTGACTTCCAAGTCAGCCATATTGCTTGGGGGACATTGTGCTGGTTGCCATGTTCTGTAGGTGACTTCCAAGTCAGCCATATTGCTTGGGGGACATTGTGCTGGTGGCCATGTTCTATAGGTGACTTCCAAGTCAGCCATATTGCTTGGGGGACATTGTGCTGGTTGCCATGTTGTATAGGTGACTTCCAAGTCAGCCATATTGCATGGGGGACATTGTGCTGGTGGCCATGTTCTATAGGTGACTTTCAAGTCAGCCATATTGCATTTGGGACATTGTGCTGGTTGTCTTGTATAGGTGACTTCCAAGTCAGCCATATTGCTTGGGGGACATTGTGCTGGTTGCCATGTCCTATAGGTGACTTCCAAGTCAGCCATATTGCATGGGGGACATTGTGCTGGTTGTCTTGTATAGGTGACTTCCACGTCAGCCATATTGCATGGGGGACATTGTGCTGGTGGCCATGTTGTATAGGTGACTTCCAAGTCAGCCATATTGCATGGGGGATATTGTGCTGGTTGCCATGTTCTATAGGTGACTTCCAAGTCAGCCATATTGCTTGGGGGACATTGTGCTGGTTGCCATGTCCTATAGGTGACTTCCAAGTCAGCCATATTGCATGGGGGACATTGTGCTGGTTGTATTGTATAGGTGACTTCCAAGTCAGCCATATTGCATAGGGGACATTGTGCTGGTTGCCATGTCCTATAGGTGACTTCCAAGTCAGCCATATTGCATGGGGGAAATTGTGCTGGTTGTCTTGTATAGGTGACTTCCAAGTCAGCCATATTGCTTGGGGGACATTGTGCTGGTTGCCATGTTCTATAGGTGACTTCCAAGTCAGCCATATTGCATGGGGGACATTGTGCTGGTGGCCATGTTCTATAGGTGACTTCCAAGTCAGCCATATTGCATGGGGGACATTGTGCTGGTTGTCTTGTATAGGTGACTTCCAAGTCAGCCATATTGCATGGGGGACATTGTGCTGGTGGCCATGTTCTATAGGTGCCTTCCAAGTCAGCCATATTGCTTGGGGGACATTGTGCTGGTTGTATTGTATAGGTGACTTCCAATTCAGCCATATTGCATGGGGGACATTGTGCTGGTTGCCATGTTGTATAGGTGACTTCCAAGTGTGCCATATTGCTTGGGGGACATTGTGCTGGTTGTGTTGTATAGGTGACTTCCAAGTCAGCCATATTGCATGGGGGACATTGTGCTGGTTGTCTTGTATAGGTGACTTCCAAGTCAGCCGTGTTGCATGGGGGACATTGTGCTGGTTGTCTTGTATAGGTGACTTCCAAGTCAGCCATATTGCTTGGGGGACATTGTGCTGGTTGCCATGTTCTGTAGGTGACTTCCAAGTCAGCCATATTGCTTGGGGGACATTGTGCTGGTGGCCATGTTCTATAGGTGACTTCCAAGTCAGCCATATTGCTTGGGGGACATTGTGCTGGTTGCCATGTTGTATAGGTGACTTCCAAGTCAGCCATATTGCATGGGGGACATTGTGCTGGTGGCCATGTTCTATAGGTGACTTTCAAGTCAGCCATATTGCATTTGGGACATTGTGCTGGTTGTCTTGTATAGGTGACTTCCAAGTCAGCCATATTGCTTGGGGGACATTGTGCTGGTTGCCATGTCCTATAGGTGACTTCCAAGTCAGCCATATTGCATGGGGGACATTGTGCTGGTTGTCTTGTATAGGTGACTTCCACGTCAGCCATATTGCATGGGGGACATTGTGCTGGTGGCCATGTTGTATAGGTGACTTCCAAGTCAGCCATATTGCATGGGGGATATTGTGCTGGTTGCCATGTTCTATAGGTGACTTCCAAGTCAGCCATATTGCTTGGGGGACATTGTGCTGGTTGCCATGTCCTATAGGTGACTTCCAAGTCAGCCATATTGCATGGGGGACATTGTGCTGGTTGTCTTGTATAGGTGACTTCCACGTCAGCCATATTGCATGGGGGACATTGTGCTGGTGGCCATGTTGTATAGGTGACTTCCAAGTCAGCCATATTGCATGGGGGATATTGTGCTGGTTGCCATGTTGTATAGGTGACTTCCAAGTCAGCCATATTGCATGGGGGACATTGTGCTGGTTGCCATGTTGTATAGGTGACTTCCAAGTCAGCCATATTGCATGGGGGACATTGTGCTGGTTGCCATGTTGTATAGGTGACTTCCAAGTCAGCCATATTGCTTGGGGGACATTGTGCTGGTTGCCATGTTGTATAGGTGACTTCCAAGTCAGCCATATTGCCTGGGGGACATTGTGCTGGTTGTATTGTAAAGGTGACTTCCAAGTCAGCCATATTGCATGGGGGACATTGTGCTGGTTGCCATGTTGTATAGGTGACTTCCAAGTGTGCCATATTGCTTGGGGGACATTGTGCTGGTTGCCATGTTCTGTAGGTGACTTCCAAGTCAGCCATATTGCTTGGGGGACATTGTGCTGGTGGCCATGTTCTATAGGTGACTTCCAAGTCAGCCATATTGCTTGGGGGACATTGTGCTGGTTGCCATGTTGTATAGGTGACTTCCAAGTCAGCCATATTGCATGGGGGACATTGTGCTGGTGGCCATGTTCTATAGGTGACTTCCAAGTCAGCCATATTGCATTTGGGACATTGTGCTGGTTGTCTTGTATAGGTGACTTCCAAGTCAGCCATATTGCTTGGGGGACATTGTGCTGGTTGCCATGTCCTATAGGTGACTTCCAAGTCAGCCATATTGCATGGGGGACATTGTGCTGGTTGTCTTGTATAGGTGACTTCCACGTCAGCCATATTGCATGGGGGACATTGTGCTGGTGGCCATGTTGTATAGGTGACTTCCAAGTCAGCCATATTGCATGGGGGATATTGTGCTGGTTGCCATGTTGTATAGGTGACTTCCAAGTCAGCCATATTGCATGGGGGACATTGTGCTGGTTGCCATGTTGTATAGGTGACTTCCAAGTCAGCCATATTGCATGGGGGACATTGTGCTGGTTGCCATGTTGTATAGGTGACTTCCAAGTCAGCCATATTGCTTGGGGGACATTGTGCTGGTTGCCATGTTGTATAGGTGACTTCCAAGTCAGCCATATTGCCTGGGGGACATTGTGCTGGTTGTATTGTATAGGTGACTTCCAAGTCAGCCATATTGCATGGGGGACATTGTGCTGGTTGCCATGTTGTATAGGTGACTTCCAAGTCAGCCATATTGCATGGGGGACATTGTGCTGGTTGTCTTGTATAGGTGACTTCCAAGTCAGCCATATTGCATGGGGGACATTGTGCTGGTTGCCATGTTGTATAGGTGACTTCCAAGTCAGCCATATTGCATGGGGGACATTGTGCTGGTTGTATTGTATAGGTGACTTCCAAGTCAGCCATATTGCATGGGGGACATTGTGCTGGTTGCCATGTTCTATAGGTGACTTCCAAGTCAGCCATATTGCATGGGGGACATTGTGCTGGTGGCCATGTTCTATAGGTGACTTCCAAGTCAGCCATATTGCATGGGGGACATTGTGCTGGTTGTCTTGTATAGGTGACTTCCAAGTCAGCCATATTGCATGGGGGACATTGTGCTGGTGGCCATGTTCTATAGGTGCCTTCCAAGTCAGCCATATTGCTTGGGGGACATTGTGCTGGTTGTATTGTATAGGTGACTTCCAATTCAGCCATATTGCATGGGGGACATTGTGCTGGTTGCCATGTTGTATAGGTGACTTCCAAGTGTGCCATATTGCTTGGGGGACATTGTGCTGGTTGTGTTGTATAGGTGACTTCCAAGTCAGCCATATTGCATGGGGGACATTGTGCTGGTTGTCTTGTATAGGTGACTTCCAAGTCAGCCGTGTTGCATGGGGGACATTGTGCTGGTTGTCTTGTATAGGTGACTTCCAAGTCAGCCATATTGCTTGGGGGACATTGTGCTGGTTGCCATGTTCTGTAGGTGACTTCCAAGTCAGCCATATTGCTTGGGGGACATTGTGCTGGTGGCCATGTTCTATAGGTGACTTCCAAGTCAGCCATATTGCTTGGGGGACATTGTGCTGGTTGCCATGTTGTATAGGTGACTTCCAAGTCAGCCATATTGCATGGGGGACATTGTGCTGGTGGCCATGTTCTATAGGTGACTTTCAAGTCAGCCATATTGCATTTGAGACATTGTGCTGGTTGTCTTGTATAGGTGACTTCCAAGTCAGCCATATTGCTTGGGGGACATTGTGCTGGTTGCCATGTCCTATAGGTGACTTCCAAGTCAGCCATATTGCATGGGGGACATTGTGCTGGTTGTCTTGTATAGGTGACTTCCACGTCAGCCATATTGCATGGGGGACATTGTGCTGGTGGCCATGTTGTATAGGTGACTTCCAAGTCAGCCATATTGCATGGGGGATATTGTGCTGGTTGCCATGTTCTATAGGTGACTTCCAAGTCAGCCATATTGCTTGGGGGACATTGTGCTGGTTGCCATGTCCTATAGGTGACTTCCAAGTCAGCCATATTGCATGGGGGACATTGTGCTGGTTGTCTTGTATAGGTGACTTCCACGTCAGCCATATTGCATGGGGGACATTGTGCTGGTGGCCATGTTGTATAGGTGACTTCCAAGTCAGCCATATTGCATGGGGGATATTGTGCTGGTTGCCATGTTGTATAGGTGACTTCCAAGTCAGCCATATTGCATGGGGGACATTGTGCTGGTTGCCATGTTGTATAGGTGACTTCCAAGTCAGCCATATTGCATGGGGGACATTGTGCTGGTTGCCATGTTGTATAGGTGACTTCCAAGTCAGCCATATTGCTTGGGGGACATTGTGCTGGTTGCCATGTTGTATAGGTGACTTCCAAGTCAGCCATATTGCCTGGGGGACATTGTGCTGGTTGTATTGTAAAGGTGACTTCCAAGTCAGCCATATTGCATGGGGGACATTGTGCTGGTTGCCATGTTGTATAGGTGACTTCCAAGTGTGCCATATTGCTTGGGGGACATTGTGCTGGTTGCCATGTTCTGTAGGTGACTTCCAAGTCAGCCATATTGCTTGGGGGACATTGTGCTGGTGGCCATGTTCTATAGGTGACTTCCAAGTCAGCCATATTGCTTGGGGGACATTGTGCTGGTTGCCATGTTGTATAGGTGACTTCCAAGTCAGCCATATTGCATGGGGGACATTGTGCTGGTGGCCATGTTCTATAGGTGACTTCCAAGTCAGCCATATTGCATTTGGGACATTGTGCTGGTTGTCTTGTATAGGTGACTTCCAAGTCAGCCATATTGCTTGGGGGACATTGTGCTGGTTGCCATGTCCTATAGGTGACTTCCAAGTCAGCCATATTGCATGGGGGACATTGTGCTGGTTGTCTTGTATAGGTGACTTCCACGTCAGCCATATTGCATGGGGGACATTGTGCTGGTGGCCATGTTGTATAGGTGACTTCCAAGTCAGCCATATTGCATGGGGGATATTGTGCTGGTTGCCATGTTGTATAGGTGACTTCCAAGTCAGCCATATTGCATGGGGGACATTGTGCTGGTTGCCATGTTGTATAGGTGACTTCCAAGTCAGCCATATTGCATGGGGGACATTGTGCTGGTTGCCATGTTGTATAGGTGACTTCCAAGTCAGCCATATTGCTTGGGGGACATTGTGCTGGTTGCCATGTTGTATAGGTGACTTCCAAGTCAGCCATATTGCCTGGGGGACATTGTGCTGGTTGTATTGTATAGGTGACTTCCAAGTCAGCCATATTGCATGGGGGACATTGTGCTGGTTGCCATGTTGTATAGGTGACTTCCAAGTCAGCCATATTGCATGGGGGACATTGTGCTGGTTGTCTTGTATAGGTGACTTCCAAGTCAGCCATATTGCATGGGGGACATTGTGCTGGTTGCCATGTTGTATAGGTGACTTCCAAGTCAGCCATATTGCATGGGGGACATTGTGCTGGTCGTATTGTATAGGTGACTTCCAAGTCAGCCATATTGCATGGGGGACATTGTGCTGGTTGCCATGTCCTATAGGTGACTTCCAAGTCAGCCATATTGCATGGGGGACATTGTGCTGGTTGTCTTGTATAGGTGACTTCCAAGTCAGCCATATTGCATGGGGGACATTGTGCTGGTGGCCATGTTCTATAGGTGACTTCCAAGTCAGCCATATTGCTTGGGGGACATTGTGCTGGTTGTATTGTATAGGTGACTTCCAATTCAGCCATATTGCATGGGGGACATTGTGCTGGTTGCCATGTTGTATAGGTGACTTCCAAGTCAGCCATATTGCATGGGGGACATTGTGCTGGTGGCCATGTCCTATAGGTGACTTCCAAGTCAGCCATATTGCATGGGGGACATTGTGCTGGTTGCCATGTTGTATAGGTGACTTCCAAGTCAGCCATATTGCATGGGGGACATTGTGCTGGTTGTATTGTATAGGTGACTTCCAAGTCAGCCATATTGCATAGGGGACATTGTGCTGGTTGCCATGTCCTATAGGTGACTTCCAAGTCAGCCATATTGCATGGGGGAAATTGTGCTGGTTGTCTTGTATAGGTGACTTCCAAGTCAGCCATATTGCTTGGGGGACATTGTGCTGGTTGCCATGTTCTATAGGTGACTTCCAAGTCAGCCATATTGCATGGGGGACATTGTGCTGGTGGCCATGTTCTATAGGTGACTTCCAAGTCAGCCATATTGCATGGGGGACATTGTGCTGGTTGTCTTGTATAGGTGACTTCCAAGTCAGCCATATTGCATGGGGGACATTGTGCTGGTGGCCATGTTCTATAGGTGCCTTCCAAGTCAGCCATATTGCTTGGGGGACATTGTGCTGGTTGTATTGTATAGGTGACTTCCAATTCAGCCATATTGCATGGGGGACATTGTGCTGGTTGCCATGTTGTATAGGTGACTTCCAAGTGTGCCATATTGCTTGGGGGACATTGTGCTGGTTGTGTTGTATAGGTGACTTCCAAGTCAGCCATATTGCATGGGGGACATTGTGCTGGTTGTCTTGTATAGGTGACTTCCAAGTCAGCCGTGTTGCATGGGGGACATTGTGCTGGTTGTCTTGTATAGGTGACTTCCAAGTCAGCCATATTGCTTGGGGGACATTGTGCTGGTTGCCATGTTCTGTAGGTGACTTCCAAGTCAGCCATATTGCATGGGGGACATTGTGCTGGTTGCCATGTTGTATAGGTGACTTCCAAGTCAGCCATATTGCATGGGGGACATTGTGCTGGTTGTCTTGTATAGGTGACTTCCAAGTCAGCCATATTGCATGGGGGACATTGTGCTGGTTGCCATGTTGTATAGGTGACTTCCAAGTCAGCCATATTGCATGGGGGACATTGTGCTGGTTGTATTGTATAGGTGACTTCCAAGTCAGCCATATTGCATGGGGGACATTGTGCTGGTTGCCATGTCCTATAGGTGACTTCCAAGTCAGCCATATTGCATGGGGGAAATTGTGCTGGTTGTCTTGTATAGGTGACTTCCAAGTCAGCCATATTGCTTGGGGGACATTGTGCTGGTTGCCATGTTCTATAGGTGACTTCCAAGTCAGCCATATTGCATGGGGGACATTGTGCTGGTGGCCATGTTCTATAGGTGACTTCCAAGTCAGCCATATTGCATGGGGGACATTGTGCTGGTTGTCTTGTATAGGTGACTTCCAAGTCAGCCATATTGCATGGGGGACATTGTGCTGGTGGCCATGTTCTATAGGTGACTTCCAAGTCAGCCATATTGCTTGGGGGACATTGTGCTGGTTGTATTGTATAGGTGACTTCCAATTCAGCCATATTGCATGGGGGACATTGTGCTGGTTGCCATGTTGTATAGGTGACTTCCAAGTCAGCCATATTGCATGGGGGACATTGTGCTGGTGGCCATGTTCTATAGGTGACTTCCAAGTCAGCCATATTGCATGGGGGACATTGTGCTGTTTGCCATGTTGTATAGGTGACTTCCAAGTCAGCCATATTGCATGGGGGACATTGTGCTGGTTGTATTGTATAGGTGACTTCCAAGTCAGCCATATTGCATAGGGGACATTGTGCTGGTTGCCATGTCCTATAGGTGACTTCCAAGTCAGCCATATTGCATGGGGGAAATTGTGCTGGTTGTCTTGTATAGGTGACTTCCAAGTCAGCCATATTGCTTGGGGGACATTGTGCTGGTTGCCATGTTCTATAGGTGACTTCCAAGTCAGCCATATTGCATGGGGGACATTGTGCTGGTGGCCATGTTCTATAGGTGACTTCCAAGTCAGCCATATTGCATGGGGGACATTGTGCTGGTTGTCTTGTATAGGTGACTTCCAAGTCAGCCATATTGCATGGGGGACATTGTGCTGGTGGCCATGTTCTATAGGTGCCTTCCAAGTCAGCCATATTGCTTGGGGGACATTGTGCTGGTTGTATTGTATAGGTGACTTCCAATTCAGCCATATTGCATGGGGGACATTGTGCTGGTTGCCATGTTGTATAGGTGACTTCCAAGTGTGCCATATTGCTTGGGGGACATTGTGCTGGTTGTGTTGTATAGGTGACTTCCAAGTCAGCCATATTGCATGGGGGACATTGTGCTGGTTGTCTTGTATAGGTGACTTCCAAGTCAGCCGTGTTGCATGGGGGACATTGTGCTGGTTGTCTTGTATAGGTGACTTCCAAGTCAGCCATATTGCTTGGGGGACATTGTGCTGGTTGCCATGTTCTGTAGGTGACTTCCAAGTCAGCCATATTGCTTGGGGGACATTGTGCTGGTGGCCATGTTCTATAGGTGACTTCCAAGTCAGCCATATTGCTTGGGGGACATTGTGCTGGTTGCCATGTTGTATAGGTGACTTCCAAGTCAGCCATATTGCATGGGGGACATTGTGCTGGTGGCCATGTTCTATAGGTGACTTTCAAGTCAGCCATATTGCATTTGGGACATTGTGCTGGTTGTCTTGTATAGGTGACTTCCAAGTCAGCCATATTGCTTGTGGGACATTGTGCTGGTTGCCATGTCCTATAGGTGACTTCCAAGTCAGCCATATTGCATGGGGGACATTGTGCTGGTTGTCTTGTATAGGTGACTTCCACGTCAGCCATATTGCATGGGGGACATTGTGCTGGTGGCCATGTTGTATAGGTGACTTCCAAGTCAGCCATATTGCATGGGGGATATTGTGCTGGTTGCCATGTTCTATAGGTGACTTCCAAGTCAGCCATATTGCTTGGGGGACATTGTGCTGGTTGCCATGTCCTATAGGTGACTTCCAAGTCAGCCATATTGCATGGGGGACATTGTGCTGGTTGTCTTGTATAGGTGACTTCCACGTCAGCCATATTGCATGGGGGACATTGTGCTGGTGGCCATGTTGTATAGGTGACTTCCAAGTCAGCCATATTGCATGGGGGATATTGTGCTGGTTGCCATGTTGTATAGGTGACTTCCAAGTCAGCCATATTGCATGGGGGACATTGTGCTGGTTGCCATGTTGTATAGGTGACTTCCAAGTCAGCCATATTGCATGGGGGACATTGTGCTGGTTGCCATGTTGTATAGGTGACTTCCAAGTCAGCCATATTGCTTGGGGGACATTGTGCTGGTTGCCATGTTGTATAGGTGACTTCCAAGTCAGCCATATTGCCTGGGGGACATTGTGCTGGTTGTATTGTAAAGGTGACTTCCAAGTCAGCCATATTGCATGGGGGACATTGTGCTGGTTGCCATGTTGTATAGGTGACTTCCAAGTCAGCCATATTGCATGGGGGACATTGTGCTTTTTGCCATGTTGTATAGGTGACTTCCAAGTGAGCCATATTGCTTGGGGGACATTGTGCTGGTTGTGTTGTATAGGTGACTTCCAAGTCAGCCATATTGCATGGGGGACATTGTGCTGGTTGTCTTGTATAGGTGACTTTCAAGTCAGCCGTGTTGCATGGGGGACATTGTGCTGGTGGCCATGTACTATAGGTGACTTCCAAGTCAGCCATATTGCATGGGGGACATTGTGCTGGTTGCCATGTTGTATAGGTGACTTCCAAGTGAGCCATATTGCATGGGGGACATTGTGCTTGCGGCCATGTTCTATAGGTGACTTCCAAGTCAGCCATATTGCTTGGGGGACATTGTGCTGGTTGCCATGTTGTATAGGTGACTTCCAAGTCAGCCATATTGCATGGGGGACATTGTGCTTGTGGCCATGTTCTATAGGTGACTTCCAAGTCAGCCATATTGCATGGGGACATTGTGCTGGTTGTCTTGTATAGGTGACTTCCAAGTCAGCCATATTGCATGGGGGACATTGTGCTTGTGGCCATGTTCTATAGGTGACTTCCAAGTCAGCCATATTGCATGGGGACATTGTGCTGGTTGTCTTGTATAGGTGACTTCCAAGTCAGCCATATTGCATGGGGGACATTGTGCTGGTTGCCATGTTGTATAGGTGACTTCCAAGTGAGCCATATTGCTTGGGGGACATTGTGCTGGTTGCCATGTTGTATAGGTGACTTCCAAGTCAGCCATATTGCATGGGGGACATTGTGCTGGTGGCCATGTTCTATAGGTGACTTCCAAGTCAGCCATATTGCATGGGGACATTGTGCTGGTTGTCTTGTATAGGTGACTTCCAAGTCAGCCATATTGCATGGGGGACATTGTGCTGGTTGCCATGTTGTATAGGTGACTTCCAAGTCAGCCATATTGCATGGGGGACATTGTGCTGGTTGCCATGTTGTATAGGTGACTTCCAAGTCAGCCATATTGCATGGGGGACATTGTGCTGGTTGTGTTGTATAGGTGACTTCCAAGTCAGCCATATTGCTTGGGGGACATTGTGCTGGTGGCCATGTTGTATAGGTGACTTCCAAGTCAGCCATATTGCTTGGGGGACATTGTGCTGGTTGCCATGTTCTATAGGTGACTTCCAAGTCAGCCATATTGCATGGGGGACATTGTGCTGGTTGTGTTGTATAGGTGACTTCCAAGTCAGCCATATTGCATGGGGGACATTGTGCTGGTTGTGTTGTATAGGTGACTTCCAAGTCAGCCATATTGCATGGGGGACATTGTGCTGGTTGTATTGCATAGGTGACTTCCAAGTCAGCCATATTGCATGGGGGACATTGTGCTGGTTGCCATGTTGTATAGGTGACTTCCAAGTGAGCCATATTGCTTGGGGGACATTGTGCTGGTTGCCATGTTGTATAGGTGATTTCCAAGTCAGCCATATTGTATGGGGACATTGTGCTGGTTGTCTTGTATAGGTGACTTCCAAGTCAGCCATATTGCTTGGGGGACATTGTGCTGGTGGCCATGTTGTATAGGTGACTTCCAAGTCAGCCATATTGCTTGGGGGACATTGTGCTGGTTGCCATGTTCTATAGGTGACTTCCAAGTCAGCCATATTGCATGGGGGACATTGTGCCGGTTGTGTTGTATAGGTGACTTCCAAGTCAGCCATATTGCATGGGGGACATTGTGCTGGTTGTGTTGTATAGGTGACTTCCAAGTCAGCCATATTGCATGGGGGACATTGTGCTGGTTGTATTGCATAGGTGACTTCCAAGTCAGCCATATTGCATGGGGGACATTGTGCTGGTTGCCATGTTGTATAGGTGACTTCCAAGTCAGCCATATTGCATGGGGGATATTGTGCTGGTTGCCATGTTGTATAGGTGACTTCCAAGTCAGCCATATTGCATGGGGGACATTGTGCTGGTGGCCATGTTCTATAGGTGACTTCCAAGTCAGCCATATTGCATGGGGGACATTGTGCTGGTTGCCATGTTGTATAGGTGACTTCCAAGTCAGCCATATTGCTTGGGGGACATTGTGCTGGTTGCCATGTTGTATAGGTGACTTCCAAGTCAGCCATATTGCCTGGGGGACATTGTGCTGGTTGTATTGTATAGGTGACTTCCAAGTCAGCCATATTGCATGGGGGACATTGTGCTGGTTGCCATGTTGTATAGGTGACTTCCAAGTCAGCCATATTGCATGGGGGACATTGTGCTGGTTGCCATTTTGTATAGGTGACTTCCAAGTGAGCCATATTGCTTGGGGGACATTGTGCTGGTTGTGTTGTATAGGTGACTTCCAAGTCAGCCATATTGCATGGGGGACATTGTGCTGGTTGTCTTGTATAGGTGACTTTCAAGTCAGCCGTGTTGCATGGGGGACATTGTGCTGGTGGCCATGTACTATAGGTGACTTCCAAGTCAGCCATATTGCATGGGGGACATTGTGCTGGTTGCCATGTTGTATAGGTGACTTCCAAGTGAGCCATATTGCTTGGGGGACATTGTGCTGGTTGGCATGTTGTATAGGTGACTTCCAAGTCAGCCATATTGCATGGGGACATTGTGCTGGTTGTCTTGTATAGGTGACTTCCAAGTCAGCCATATTGCTTGGGGGACATTGTGCTGGTGGCCATGTTGTATAGGTGACTTCCAAGTCAGCCATATTGCTTGGGGGACATTGTGCTGGTTGCCATGTTCTATAGGTGACTTCCAAGTCAGCCATATTGCATGGGGGACATTGTGCTGGTTGTGTTGTATAGGTGACTTCCAAGTCAGCCATATTGCATGGGGGACATTGTGCTGGTTGTGTTGTATAGGTGACTTCCAAGTCAGCCATATTGCATGGGGGACATTGTGCTGGTTGTATTGCATAGGTGACTTACAAGTCAGCCATATTGCATGGGGGACATTGTGCTGGTTGCCATGTTGTATAGGTGACTTCCAAGTCAGCCATATTGCATGGGGGACATTGTGCTGGTTGCCATGTTCTATAGGTGACTTCCAAGTCAGCCATATTGCATGGGGGACATTGTGCTGGTTGTGTTGTATAGGTGACTTCCAAGTCAGCCATATTGCATGGGGGACATTGTGCTGGTTGTGTTGTATAGGTGACTTCCAAGTCAGCCATATTGCATGGGGGACATTGTGCTGGTTGTATTGCATAGGTGACTTCCAAGTCAGCCATATTGCATGGGGGACATTGTGCTGGTTGCCATGTTGTATAGGTGACTTCCAAGTCAGCCATATTGCATGGGGGACATTGTGCTGGTGGCCATGTTCTATAGGTGACTTCCAAGTCAGCCATATTGCATGGGGGACATTGTGCTGGTTGCCATGTTGCATAGGTGACTTCCAAGTCAGCCATATTGCTTGGGGGACATTGTGCTGGTTGCCATGTTGTATAGGTGACTTCCAAGTCAGCCATATTGCCTGGGGGACATTGTGCTGGTTGTATTGTATAGGTGACTTCCAAGTCAGCCATATTGCATGGGGGACATTGTGTTGGTTGCCATGTTGTATAGGTGACTTCCAAGTCAGCCATATTGCATGGGGGACATTGTGCTGGTTGCCATGTTGTATAGGTGACTTCCAAGTGAGCCATATTGCTTGGGGGACATTGTGCTGGTTGTGTTGTATAGGTGACTTCCAAGTCAGCCATATTGCATGGGGGACATTGTGCTGGTTGTCTTGTATAGGTGACTTTCAAGTCAGCCGTGTTGCATGGGGGACATTGTGCTGGTGGCCATGTACTATAGGTGACTTCCAAGTCAGCCATATTGCATGGGGGACATTGTGCTTTTTGCCATGTTGTATAGGTGACTTCCAAGTGAGCCATATTGCTTGGGGGACATTGTGCTGGTTGTGTTGTATAGGTGACTTCCAAGTCAGCCATATTGCATGGGGGACATTGTGCTGGTTGTCTTGTATAGGTGACTTTCAAGTCAGCCGTGTTGCATGGGGGACATTGTGCTGGTGGCCATGTACTATAGGTGACTTCCAAGTCAGCCATATTGCATGGGGGACATTGTGCTGGTTGCCATGTTGTATAGGTGACTTCCAAGTGAGCCATATTGCATGGGGGACATTGTGCTTGTGGCCATGTTCTATAGGTGACTTCCAAGTCAGCCATATTGCTTGGGGGACATTGTGCTGGTTGCCATGTTGTATAGGTGACTTCCAAGTCAGCCATATTGCATGGGGGACATTGTGCTTGTGGCCATGTTCTATAGGTGACTTCCAAGTCAGCCATATTGCATGGGGACATTGTGCTGGTTGTCTTGTATAGGTGACTTCCAAGTCAGCCATATTGCATGGGGGACATTGTGCTTGTGGCCATGTTCTATAGGTGACTTCCAAGTCAGCCATATTGCATGGGGACATTGTGCTGGTTGTCTTGTATAGGTGACTTCCAAGTCAGCCATATTGCATGGGGGACATTGTGCTGGTTGCCATGTTGTATAGGTGACTTCCAAGTGAGCCATATTGCTTGGGGGACATTGTGCTGGTTGCCATGTTGTATAGGTGACTTCCAAGTCAGCCATATTGCATGGGGGACATTGTGCTGGTGGCCATGTTCTATAGGTGACTTCCAAGTCAGCCATATTGCATGGGGACATTGTGCTGGTTGTCTTGTATAGGTGACTTCCAAGTCAGCCATATTGCATGGGGGACATTGTGCTGGTTGCCATGTTGTATAGGTGACTTCCAAGTCAGCCATATTGCATGGGGGACATTGTGCTGGTTGCCATGTTGTATAGGTGACTTCCAAGTCAGCCATATTGCATGGGGGACATTGTGCTGGTTGTGTTGTATAGGTGACTTCCAAGTCAGCCATATTGCATGGGGGACATTGTGCTGGTTGTGTTGTATAGGTGACTTCCAAGTCAGCCATATTGCATGGGGGACATTGTGCTGGTTGTGTTGTATAGGTGACTTCCAAGTCAGCCATATTGCATGGGGGACATTGTGCTGGTTGTATTGCATAGGTGACTTCCAAGTCAGCCATATTGCATGGGGGACATTGTGCTGGTTGCCATGTTGTATAGGTGACTTCCAAGTCAGCCATATTGCATGGGGGACATTGTGCTGGTTGCCATGTTGTATAGGTGACTTCCAAGTCAGCCATATTGCATGGGGGACATTGTGCTGGTGGCCATGTTCTATAGGTGACTTCCAAGTCAGCCATATTGCATGGGGGACATTGTGCTGGTTGCCATGTTGTATAGGTGACTTCCAAGTCAGCCATATTGCTTGGGGGACATTGTGCTGGTTGCCATGTTGTATAGGTGACTTCCAAGTCAGCCATATTGCCTGGGGGACATTGTGCTGGTTGTATTGTATAGGTGACTTCCAAGTCAGCCATATTGCATGGGGGACATTGTGCTGGTTGCCATGTTGTATAGGTGACTTCCAAGTCAGCCATATTGCATGGGGGACATTGTGCTGGTTGCCATGTTGTATAGGTGACTTCCAAGTGAGCCATATTGCTTGGGGGACATTGTGCTGGTTGTGTTGTATAGGTGACTTCCAAGTCAGCCATATTGCATGGGGGACATTGTGCTGGTTGTCTTGTATAGGTGACTTTCAAGTCAGCCGTGTTGCATGGGGGACATTGTGCTGGTGGCCATGTACTATAGGTGACTTCCAAGTCAGCCATATTGCATGGGGGACATTGTGCTGGTTGCCATGTTGTATAGGTGACTACCAAGTGAGCCATATTGCTTGGGGGACATTGTGCTGGTTGCCATGTTGTATAGGTGATTTCCAAGTCAGCCATATTGCATGGGGACATTGTGCTGGTTGTCTTGTATAGGTGACTTCCAAGTCAGCCATATTGCTTGGGGGACATTGTGCTGGTGGCCATGTTGTATAGGTGACTTCCAAGTCAGCCATATTGCTTGGGGGACATTGTGCTGGTTGCCATGTTCTATAGGTGACTTCCAAGTCAGCCATATTGCATGGGGGACATTGTGCTGGTTGTGTTGTATAGGTGACTTCCAAGTCAGCCATATTGCATGGGGGACATTGTGCTGGTTGTGTTGTATAGGTGACTTCCAAGTCAGCCATATTGCATGGGGGACATTGTGCTGGTTGTATTGCATAGGTGACTTCCAAGTCAGCCATATTGCATGGGGGACATTGTGCTGGTTGCCATGTTGTATAGGTGACTTCCAAGTCAGCCATATTGCATGGGGGACATTGTGCTGGTTGCCATGTTGTATAGGTGACTTCCAAGTCAGCCATATTGCATGGGGGACATTGTGCTGGTGGCCATGTTCTATAGGTGACTTCCAAGTCAGCCATATTGCATGGGGGACATTGTGCTGGTTGCCATGTTGTATAGGTGACTTCCAAGTCAGCCATATTGCTTGGGGGACATTGTGCTGGTTGCCATGTTGTATAGGTGACTTCCAAGTCAGCCATATTGCCTGGGGGACATTGTGCTGGTTGTATTGTATAGGTGACTTCCAAGTCAGCCATATTGCATGGGGGACATTGTGCTGGTTGCCATGTTGTATAGGTGACTTCCAAGTCAGCCATATTGCATGGGGGACATTGTGCTGGTTGCCATTTTGTATAGGTGACTTCCAAGTGAGCCATATTGCTTGGGGGACATTGTGCTGGTTGTGTTGTATAGGTGACTTCCAAGTCAGCCATATTGCATGGGGGACATTGTGCTGGTTGTCTTGTATAGGTGACTTTCAAGTCAGCCGTGTTGCATGGGGGACATTGTGCTGGTGGCCATGTACTATAGGTGACTTCCAAGTCAGCCATATTGCATGGGGGACATTGTGCTGGTTGCCATGTTGTATAGGTGACTTCCAAGTGAGCCATATTGCTTGGGGGACATTGTGCTGGTTGGCATGTTGTATAGGTGACTTCCAAGTCAGCCATATTGCATGGGGACATTGTGCTGGTTGTCTTGTATAGGTGACTTCCAAGTCAGCCATATTGCTTGGGGGACATTGTGCTGGTGGCCATGTTGTATAGGTGACTTCCAAGTCAGCCATATTGCTTGGGGGACATTGTGCTGGTTGCCATGTTCTATAGGTGACTTCCAAGTCAGCCATATTGCATGGGGGACATTGTGCTGGTTGTGTTGTATAGGTGACTTCCAAGTCAGCCATATTGCATGGGGGACATTGTGCTGGTTGTGTTGTATAGGTGACTTCCAAGTCAGCCATATTGCATGGGGGACATTGTGCTGGTTGTATTGCATAGGTGACTTCCAAGTCAGCCATATTGCATGGGGGACATTGTGCTGGTTGCCATGTTGTATAGGTGACTTCCAAGTCAGCCATATTGCATGGGGGACATTGTGCTGGTTGCCATGTTGTATAGGTGACTTCCAAGTCAGCCATATTGCATGGGGGACATTGTGCTGGTGGCCATGTTCTATAGGTGACTTCCAAGTCAGCCATATTGCATGGGGGACATTGTGCTGGTTGCCATGTTGCATAGGTGACTTCCAAGTCAGCCATATTGCTTGGGGGACATTGTGCTGGTTGCCATGTTGTATAGGTGACTTCCAAGTCAGCCATATTGCCTGGGGGACATTGTGCTGGTTGTATTGTATAGGTGACTTCCAAGTCAGCCATATTGCATGGGGGACATTGTGTTGGTTGCCATGTTGTATAGGTGACTTCCAAGTCAGCCATATTGCATGGGGGACATTGTGCTGGTTGCCATGTTGTATAGGTGACTTCCAAGTGAGCCATATTGCTTGGGGGACATTGTGCTGGTTGTGTTGTATAGGTGACTTCCAAGTCAGCCATATTGCATGGGGGACATTGTGCTGGTTGTCTTGTATAGGTGACTTTCAAGTCAGCCGTGTTGCATGGGGGACATTGTGCTGGTGGCCATGTACTATAGGTGACTTCCAAGTCAGCCATATTGCATGGGGGACATTGTGCTGGTTGCCATGTTGTATAGGTGACTTCCAAGTGAGCCATATTGCTTGGGGGACATTGTGCTGGTTGCCATGTTGTATAGGTGACTTCCAAGTCAGCCATATTGCATGGGGACATTGTGCTGGTTGTCTTGTATAGGTGACTTCCAAGTCAGCCATATTGCTTGGGGGACATTGTGCTGGTGGCCATGTTGTATAGGTGACTTCCAAGTCAGCCATATTGCTTGGGGGACATTGTGCTGGTTGCCATGTTCTATAGGTGACTTCCAAGTCAGCCATATTGCATGGGGGACATTGTGCTGGTTGTGTTGTATAGGTGAGTTCCAAGTCAGCCATATTGCATGGGGGACATTGTGCTGGTTGTGTTGTATAGGTGACTTCCAAGTCAGCCATATTGCATGGGGGACATTGTGCTGGTTGCTATGTTGTATAGGTGACTTCCAAGTGAGCCATATTGCTTGGGGGACATTGTGCTGGTTTGCCATGTTGTATAGGTGACTTCCAAGTCAGCCATATTGCATGGGGGACATTGTGCTGGTGGCCATGTTCTATAGGTGACTTCCAAGTCAGCCATATTGCATGGGGACATTGTGCTGGTTGTCTTGTATAGGTGACTTCCAAGTCAGCCATATTGCATGGGGGACATTGTGCTGGTTGCCATGTTGTATAGGTGACTTCCAAGTGAGCCATATTGCTTGGGGGACATTGTGCTGGTTGCCATGTTGTATAGGTGACTTCCAAGTCAGCCATATTGCATGGGGGACATTGTGCTGGTGGCCATGTTCTATAGGTGACTTCCAAGTCAGCCATATTGCATGGGGACATTGTGCTGGTTGTCTTGTATAGGTGACTTCCAAGTCAGCCATATTGCATGGGGGACATTGTGCTGGTTGCCATGTTGTATAGGTGACTTCCAAGTCAGCCATATTGCATGGGGGACATTGTGCTGGTTGCCATGTTGTATAGGTGACTTCCAAGTCAGCCATATTGCATGGGGGACATTGTGCTGGTTGTGTTGTATAGGTGACTTCCAAGTCAGCCATATTGCTTGGGGGACATTGTGCTGGTGGCCATGTTGTATAGGTGACTTCCAAGTCAGCCATATTGCTTGGGGGACATTGTGCTGGTTGCCATGTTCTATAGGTGACTTCCAAGTCAGCCATATTGCATGGGGGACATTGTGCTGGTTGTGTTGTATAGGTGAGTTCCAAGTCAGCCATATTGCATGGGGGACATTGTGCTGGTTGTGTTGTATAGGTGACTTCCAAGTCAGCCATATTGCATGGGGGACATTGTGCTGGTTGCCATGTTGTATAGGTGACTTCCAAGTGAGCCATATTGCTTGGGGGACATTGTGCTGGTTGCCATGTTGTATAGGTGACTTCCAAGTCAGCCATATTGCATGGGGGACATTGTGCTGGTGGCCATGTTCTATAGGTGACTTCCAAGTCAGCCATATTGCATGGGGACATTGTGCTGGTTGTCTTGTATAGGTGACTTCCAAGTCAGCCATATTGCATGGGGGACATTGTGCTGGTTGCCATGTTGTATAGGTGACTTCCAAGTCAGCCATATTGCATGGGGGACATTGTGCTGGTTGTGTTGTATAGGTGTCTTCCAAGTCAGCCATATTGCTTGGGGGACATTGTGCTGGTGGCCATGTCGTATAGGTGACTTCCAAGTCAGCCATATTGCTTGGGGGACATTGTGCTGGTTGCCATGTTCTATAGGTGACTTCCAAGTCAGCCATATTGCATGGGGGGCATTGTGCTGGTTGTGTTGTATAGGTGACTTCCAAGTCAGCCATATTGCTTGAGGGACATTGTGCTGGTGGCCATGTTGTATAGGTGACTTCCAAGTCAGCCATATTGCTTGGGGGACATTGTGCTGGTTGCCATGTTCTATAGGTGACTTCCAAGTCAGCCATATTGCATGGGGGACATTGTGCTGGTTGTGTTGTATAGGTGACTTCCAAGTCAGCCATATTGCATGGGGGACATTGTGCTGGTTGTGTTGTATAGGTGACTTCCAAGTCAGCCATATTGCATGGGGGACATTGTGCTGGTTGTATTGCATAGGTGACTTCCAAGTCAGCCATATTGCATGGGGGACATTGTGCTGGTTGCCATGTTGTATAGGTGACTTCCAAGTCAGCCATATTGCATGGGGGACATTGTGCTGGTTGTGTTGTATAGGTGACTTCCAAATCAGCCATATTGCATGGGGAACATTGTGCTGGTTGTATTGTATAGGTGACTTCCAAGTCAGCCATATTGCATGGGGGACATTGTGCTGGTTGTCTTGTATAGGTGACTTCCAAGTCAGCCATATTGCTTGGGGGACATTGTGCTGGTTGTATTGTATAGGTGACTTCCAAGTCAGCCATATTGCATGGGGGACATTGTGCTGGTTGCCATGTTGTATAGGTGACTTCCAAGTCAGCCATATTGCATGGGGGACATTGTGCTGGTGGCCATGTTCTATAGGTGACTTCCAAGTCAGCCATATTGCATGGGGGACATTGTGCTGGTTGCCATGTTGTATAGGTGACTTCCAAGTCAGCCATATTGCTTGGGGGACATTGTGCTGGTTGCCATGTTGTATAGGTGACTTCCAAGTCAGCCATATTGCCTGGGGGACATTGTGCTGGTTGTATTGTATAGGTGACTTCCAAGTCAGCCATATTGCATGGGGGACATTGTGCTGGTTGCCATGTTGTATAGGTGACTTCCAAGTCAGCCATATTGCATGGGGGACATTGTGCTGGTTGCCATGTTGTATAGGTGACTTCCAAGTGAGCCATATTGCTTGGGGGACATTGTGCTGGTTGTGTTGTATAGGTGACTTCCAAGTCAGCCATATTGCATGGGGGACATTGTGCTGGTTGTCTTGTATAGGTGACTTTCAAGTCAGCCGTGTTGCATGGGGGACATTGTGCTGGTGGCCATGTTCTATAGGTGACTTCCAAGTCAGCCATATTGCATGGGGACATTGTGCTGGTTGTCTTGTATAGGTGACTTCCAAGTCAGCCATATTGCATGGGGGACATTGTGCTGGTTGCCATGTTGTATAGGTGACTTCCAAGTCAGCCATATTGCATGGGGGACATTGTGCTGGTTGTGTTGTATGGGTGACTTCCAAGTCAGCCATATTGCATGGGGGACATTGTGCTGGTTGCCATGTTGTATAGGTGACTTCCAAGTGAGCCATATTGCTTGGGGGACATTGTGCTGGTTGCCATGTTCTATAGGTGACTTCCAAGTCAGCCATATTGCATGGGGGACATTGTGCTGGTGGCCATGTTCTATAGGTGACTTCCAAGTCAGCCATATTGCATGGGGACATTGTGCTGGTTGTCTTGTATAGGTGACTTTCAAGTCAGCCGTGTTGCATGGGGGACATTGTGCTGGTGGCCATGTACTATAGGTGACTTCCAAGTCAGCCATATTGCATGGGGGACATTGTGCTGGTTGCCATGTTGTATAGGTGACTTCCAAGTGAGCCATATTGCTCGGGGGACATTGTGCTGGTTGCCATGTTGTATAGGTGACTTCCAAGTCAGCCATATTGCATGGGGACATTGTGCTGGTTGTCTTGTATAGGTGACTTCCAAGTCAGCCATATTGCTTGGGGGACATTGTGCTGGTGGCCATGTTGTATAGGTGACTTCCAAGTCAGCCATATTGCTTGGGGGACATTGTGCTGGTTGCCATGTTCTATAGGTGACTTCCAAGTCAGCCATATTGCATGGGGGACATTGTGCTGGTTGTGTTGTATAGGTGACTTCCAAGTCAGCCATATTGCATGGGGGACATTGTGCTGGTTGTGTTGTATAGGTGACTTCCAAGTCAGCCATATTGCATGGGGGACATTGTGCTGGTTGTATTGCATAGGTGACTTCCAAGTCAGCCATATTGCATGGGGGACATTGTGCTGGTTGCCATGTTGTATAGGTGACTTCCAAGTCAGCCATATTGCATGGGGGACATTGTGCTGGTTGCCATGTTGTATAGGTGACTTCCAAGTCAGCCATATTGCATGGGGGACATTGTGCTGGTGGCCATGTTCTATAGGTGACTTCCAAGTCAGCCATATTGCATGGGGGACATTGTGCTGGTTGCCATGTTGCATAGGTGACTTCCAAGTCAGCCATATTGCTTGGGGGACATTGTGCTGGTTGCCATGTTGTATAGGTGACTTCCAAGTCAGCCATATTGCCTGGGGGACATTGTGCTGGTTGTATTGTATAGGTGACTTCCAAGTCAGCCATATTGCATGGGGGACATTGTGCTGGTTGCCATGTTGTATAGGTGACTTCCAAGTCAGCCATATTGCATGGGGGACATTGTGCTGGTTGCCATGTTGTATAGGTGACTTCCAAGTGAGCCATATTGCTTGGGGGACATTGTGCTGGTTGTGTTGTATAGGTGACTTCCAAGTCAGCCATATTGCATGGGGGACATTGTGCTGGTTGTCTTGTATAGGTGACTTTCAAGTCAGCCGTGTTGCATGGGGGACATTGTGCTGGTGGCCATGTACTATAGGTGACTTCCAAGTCAGCCATATTGCATGGGGGACATTGTGCTGGTTGCCATGTTGTATAGGTGACTTCCAAGTGAGCCATATTGCTTGGGGGACATTGTGCTGGTTGCCATGTTGTATAGGTGACTTCCAAGTCAGCCATATTGCATGGGGACATTGTGCTGGTTGTCTTGTATAGGTGACTTCCAAGTCAGCCATATTGCTTGGGGGACATTGTGCTGGTGGCCATGTTGTATAGGTGACTTCCAAGTCAGCCATATTGCTTGGGGGACATTGTGCTGGTTGCCATGTTCTATAGGTGACTTCCAAGTCAGCCATATTGCATGGGGGACATTGTGCTGGTTGTGTTGTATAGGTGAGTTCCAAGTCAGCCATATTGCATGGTGGACATTGTGCTGGTTGTATTGCATAGGTGACTTCCAAGTCAGCCATATTGCATGGGGGACATTGTGCTGGTTGCCATGTTGTATAGGTGACTTCCAAGTCAGCCATATTGCATGGGGGACATTGTGCTGGTTGCCATGTTGTATAGGTGACTTCCAAGTCAGCCATATTGCATGGGGGACATTGTGCTGGTGGCCATGTTCTATAGGTGACTTCCAAGTCAGCCATATTGCATGGGGGACATTGTGCTGGTTGCCATGTTGCATAGGTGACTTCCAAGTCAGCCATATTGCTTGGGGGACATTGTGCTGGTTGCCATGTTGTATAGGTGACTTCCAAGTCAGCCATATTGCCTGGGGGACATTGTGCTGGTTGCCATGTTGTATAGGTGACTTCCAAGTCAGCCATATTGCATGGGGGACATTGTGCTGGTTGCCATGTTGTATAGGTGACTTCCAAGTCAGCCATATTGCATGGGGGACATTGTGCTGGTTGCCATGTATAGGTGACTTCCAAGTGAGCCATATTGCTTGGGGGACATTGTGCTGGTTGTGTTGTATAGGTGACTTCCAAGTCAGCCATATTGCATGGGGGACATTGTGCTGGTTGTCTTGTATAGGTGACTTTCAAGTCAGCCGTGTTGCATGGGGGACATTGTGCTGGTGGCCATGTACTATAGGTGACTTCCAAGTCAGCCATATTGCATGGGGGACATTGTGCTGGTTGCCATGTTGTATAGGTGACTTCCAAGTGAGCCATATTGCTTGGGGGACATTGTGCTGGTTGCCATGTTGTATAGGTGACTTCCAAGTCAGCCATATTGCATGGGGACATTGTGCTGGTTGTCTTGTATAGGTGACTTCCAAGTCAGCCATATTGCTTGGGGGACATTGTGCTGGTGGCCATGTTGTATAGGTGACTTCCAAGTCAGCCATATTGCTTGGGGGACATTGTGCTGGTTGCCATGTTCTATAGGTGACTTCCAAGTCAGCCATATTGCATGGGGGACATTGTGCTGGTTGTGTTGTATAGGTGAGTTCCAAGTCAGCCATATTGCATGGGGGACATTGTGCTGGTTGTGTTGTATAGGTGACTTCCAAGTCAGCCATATTGCATGGGGGACATTGTGCTGGTTGCCATGTTGTATAGGTGACTTCCAAGTGAGCCATATTGCTTGGGGGACATTGTGCTGGTTTGCCATGTTGTATAGGTGACTTCCAAGTCAGCCATATTGCATGGGGGACATTGTGCTGGTGGCCATGTTCTATAGGTGACTTCCAAGTCAGCCATATTGCATGGGGACATTGTGCTGGTTGTCTTGTATAGGTGACTTCCAAGTCAGCCATATTGCATGGGGGACATTGTGCTGGTTGCCATGTTGTATAGGTGACTTCCAAGTGAGCCATATTGCTTGGGGGACATTGTGCTGGTTGCCATGTTGTATAGGTGACTTCCAAGTCAGCCATATTGCATGGGGGACATTGTGCTGGTGGCCATGTTCTATAGGTGACTTCCAAGTCAGCCATATTGCATGGGGACATTGTGCTGGTTGTCTTTTATAGGTGACTTCCAAGTCAGCCATATTGCATGGGGGACATTGTGCTGGTTGCCATGTTGTATAGGTGACTTCCAAGTCAGCCATATTGCATGGGGGACATTGTGCTGGTTGCCATGTTGTATAGGTGACTTCCAAGTCAGCCATATTGCATGGGGGACATTGTGCTGGTTGTGTTGTATAGGTGACTTCCAAGTCAGCCATATTGCTTGGGGGACATTGTGCTGGTGGCCATGTTGTATAGGTGACTTGCAAGTCAGCCATATTGCTTGGGGGACATTGTGCTGGTTGCCATGTTCTATAGGTGACTTCCAAGTCAGCCATATTGCATGGGGGACATTGTGCTGGTTGTGTTGTATAGGTGAGTTCCAAGTCAGCCATATTGCATGGGGGACATTGTGCTGGTTGTGTTGTATAGGTGACTTCCAAGTCAGCCATATTGCATGGGGGACATTGTGCTGGTTGCCATGTTGTATAGGTGACTTCCAAGTGAGCCATATTGCTTGGGGGACATTGTGCTGGTTGCCATGTTGTATAGGTGACTTCCAAGTCAGCCATATTGCATGGGGGACACTGTGCTGGTGGCCATGTTCTATAGGTGACTTCCAAGTCAGCCATATTGCATGGGGACTTTGTGCTGGTTGTCTTGTATAGGTGACTTCCAAGTCAGCCATATTGCATGGGGGACATTGTGCTGGTTGCCATGTTGTATAGGTGACTTCCAAGTCAGCCATATTGCATGGGGGACATTGTGCTGGTTGTGTTGTATAGGTGTCTTCCAAGTCAGCCATATTGCTTGGGGGACATTGTGCTGGTGGCCATGTTGTATAGGTGACTTCCAAGTCAGCCATATTGCTTGGGGGACATTGTGCTGGTTGCCATGTTCTATAGGTGACTTCCAAGTCAGCCATATTGCATGGGGGACATTGTGCTGGTTGTGTTGTATAGGTGACTTCCAAGTCAGCCATATTGCTTGAGGGACATTGTGCTGGTGGCCATGTTGTATAGGTGACTTCCAAGTCAGCCATATTGCTTGGGGGACATTGTGCTGGTTGCCATGTTCTATAGGTGACTTCCAAGTCAGCCATATTGCATGGGGGACATTGTGCTGGTTGTGTTGTATAGGTGACTTCTAAGTCAGCCATATTGCATGGGGGACATTGTGCTGGTTGTGTTGTATAGGTGACTTCCAAGTCAGCCATATTGCATGGGGGACATTGTGCTGGTTGTATTGCATAGGTGACTTCCAAGTCAGCCATATTGCATGGGGGACATTGTGCTGGTTGCCATGTTGTATAGGTGACTTCCAAGTCAGCCATATTGCATGGGGGACATTGTGCTGGTTGTGTTGTATAGGTGACTTCCAAATCAGCCATATTGCATGGGGAACATTGTGCTGGTTGTATTGTATAGGTGACTTCCAAGTCAGCCTTATTGCATGGGGGACATTGTGCTGGTTGTCTTGTATAGGTGACTTCCAAGTCAGCCATATTGCTTGGGGGACATTGTGCTGGTTGTATTGTATAGGTGACTTCCAAGTCAGCCATATTGCATGGGGGACATTGTGCTGGTTGCCATGTTGTATAGGTGACTTCCAAGTCAGCCATATTGCATGGGGGACATTGTGCTGGTGGCCATGTTCTATAGGTGACTTCCAAGTCAGCCATATTGCATGGGGGACATTGTGCTGGTTGCCATGTTGTATAGGTGACTTCCAAGTCAGCCATATTGCTTGGGGGACATTGTGCTGGTTGCCATGTTGTATAGGTGACTTCCAAGTCAGCCATATTGCCTGGGGGACATTGTGCTGGTTGTATTGTATAGGTGACTTCCAAGTGAGCCATATTGCTTGGGGGACATTGTGCTGGTTGTGTTGTATAGGTGACTTCCAAGTCAGCCATATTGCATGGGGGACATTGTGCTGGTTGTCTTGTATAGGTGACTTTCAAGTCAGCCGTGTTGCATGGGGGACATTGTGCTGGTGGCCATGTACTATAGGTGACTTCCAAGTCAGCCATATTGCATGGGGGACATTGTGCTGGTTGCCATGTTGTATAGGTGACTTCCAAGTGAGCCATATTGCTTGGGGGACATTGTGCTGGTTGTGTTGTATAGGTGAGTTCCAAGTCAGCCATATTGCATGGGGGACATTGTGCTGGTTGTGTTGTATAGGTGACTTCCAAGTCAGCCATATTGCATGGGGGACATTGTGCTGGTTGCCATGTTGTATAGGTGACTTCCAAGTGAGCCATATTGCTTGGGGGACATTGTGCTGGTTGCCATGTTGTATAGGTGACTTCCAAGTCAGCCATATTGCATGGGGGACACTGTGCTGGTGGCCATGTTCTATAGGTGACTTCCAAGTCAGCCATATTGCATGGGGACTTTGTGCTGGTTGTCTTGTATAGGTGACTTCCAAGTCAGCCATATTGCATGGGGGACATTGTGCTGTTTGCCATGTTGTATAGGTGACTTCCAAGTCAGCCATATTGCATGGGGGACATTGTGCTGGTTGTGTTGTATAGGTGACTTCCAAGTCAGCCATATTGCTTGGGGGACATTGTGCTGGTGGCCATGTTGTATAGGTGACTTCCAAGTCAGCCATATTGCTTGGGGGACATTGTGCTGGTTGCCATGTTCTATAGGTGACTTCCAAGTCAGCCATATTGCATGGGGGACATTGTGCTGGTTGTGTTGTATAGGTGAGTTCCAAGTCAGCCATATTGCATGGGGGACATTGTGCTGGTTGTGTTGTATAGGTGACTTCCAAGTCAGCCATATTGCATGGGGGACATTGTGCTGGTGGCCATGTTCTATAGGTGACTTCCAAGTCAGCCATATTGCATGGGGGACATTGTGCTGGTTGCCATGTTGCATAGGTGACTTCCAAGTCAGCCATATTGCTTGGGGGACATTGCGCTGGTTGCCATGTTGTATAGGTGACTTCCAAGTCAGCCATATTGCCTGGGGGACATTGTGCTGGTTGTATTGTATAGGTGACTTCCAAGTCAGCCATATTGCATGGGGGACATTGTGCTGGTTGCCATGTTGTATAGGTGACTTCCAAGTCAGCCATATTGCATGGGGGACATTGTGCTGGTTGCCATGTTGTATAGGTGACTTCCAAGTGAGCCATATTGCTTGGGGGACATTGTGCTGGTTGTGTTGTATAGGTGACTTCCAAGTCAGCCATATTGCATGGGGGACATTGTGCTGGTTGTCTTGTATAGGTGACTTTCAAGTCAGCCGTGTTGCATGGGGGACATTGTGCTGGTGGCCATGTACTATAGGTGACTTCCAAGTCAGCCATATTGCATGGGGGACATTGTGCTGGTTGCCATGTTGTATAGGTGACTTCCAAGTGAGCCATATTGCTTGGGGGACATTGTGCTGGTTGCCATGTTGTATAGGTGACTTCCAAGTCAGCCATATTGCATGGGGACATTGTGCTGGTTGTCTTGTATAGGTGACTTCCAAGTCAGCCATATTGCTTGGGGGACATTGTGCTGGTGGCCATGTTGTATAGGTGACTTCCAAGTCAGCCATATTGCTTGGGGGACATTGTGCTGGTTGCCATGTTCTATAGGTGACTTCCAAGTCAGCCATATTGCATGGGGGACATTGTGCTGGTTGTGTTGTATAGGTGAGTTCCAAGTCAGCCATATTGCATGGGGGACATTGTGCTGGTTGTATTGCATAGGTGACTTCCAAGTCAGCCATATTGCATGGGGGACATTGTGCTGGTTGCCATGTTGTATAGGTGACTTCCAAGTCAGCCATATTGCATGGGGGACATTGTGCTGGTTGCCATGTTGTATAGGTGACTTCCAAGTCAGCCATATTGCATGGGGGACATTGTGCTGGTGGCCATGTTCTATAGGTGACTTCCAAGTCAGCCATATTGCATGGGGGACATTGTGCTGGTTGCCATGTTGCATAGGTGACTTCCAAGTCAGCCATATTGCTTGGGGGACATTGTGCTGGTTGCCATGTTGTATAGGTGACTTCCAAGTCAGCCATATTGCCTGGGGGACATTGTGCTGGTTGCCATGTTGTATAGGTGACTTCCAAGTCAGCCATATTGCATGGGGGACATTGTGCTGGTTGCCATGTTGTATAGGTGACTTCCAAGTCAGCCATATTGCATGGGGGACATTGTGCTGGTTGCCATGTATAGGTGACTTCCAAGTGAGCCATATTGCTTGGGGGACATTGTGCTGGTTGTGTTGTATAGGTGACTTCCAAGTCAGCCATATTGCATGGGGGACATTGTGCTGGTTGTCTTGTATAGGTGACTTTCAAGTCAGCCGTGTTGCATGGGGGACATTGTGCTGGTGGCCATGTACTATAGGTGACTTCCAAGTCAGCCATATTGCATGGGGGACATTGTGCTGGTTGCCATGTTGTATAGGTGACTTCCAAGTGAGCCATATTGCTTGGGGGACATTGTGCTGGTTGCCATGTTGTATAGGTGACTTCCAAGTCAGCCATATTGCATGGGGACATTGTGCTGGTTGTCTTGTATAGGTGAATTCCAAGTCAGCCATATTGCTTGGGGGACATTGTGCTGGTGGCCATGTTGTATAGGTGACTTCCAAGTCAGCCATATTGCTTGGGGGACATTGTGCTGGTTGCCATGTTCTATAGGTGACTTCCAAGTCAGCCATATTGCATGGGGGACATTGTGCTGGTTGTGTTGTATAGGTGAGTTCCAAGTCAGCCATATTGCATGGGGGACATTGTGCTGGTTGTGTTGTATAGGTGACTTCCAAGTCAGCCATATTGCATGGGGGACATTGTGCTGGTTGCCATGTTGTATAAGTGACTTCCAAGTGAGCCATATTGCTTGGGGGACATTGTGCTGGTTTGCCATGTTGTATAGGTGACTTCCAAGTCAGCCATATTGCATGGGGGACATTGTGCTGGTGGCCATGTTCTATAGGTGACTTCCAAGTCAGCCATATTGCATGGGGACATTGTGCTGGTTGTCTTGTATAGGTGACTTCCAAGTCAGCCATATTGCATGGGGGACATTGTGCTGGTTGCCATGTTGTATAGGTGACTTCCAAGTGAGCCATATTGCTTGGGGGACATTGTGCTGGTTGCCATGTTGTATAGGTGACTTCCAAGTCAGCCATATTGCATGGGGGACATTGTGCTGGTGGCCATGTTCTATAGGTGACTTCCAAGTCAGCCATATTGCATGGGGACATTGTGCTGGTTGTCTTGTATAGGTGACTTCCAAGTCAGCCATATTGCATGGGGGACATTGTGCTGGTTGCCATGTTGTATAGGTGACTTCCAAGTCAGCCATATTGCATGGGGGACATTGTGCTGGTTGCCATGTTGTATAGGTGACTTCCAAGTCAGCCATATTGCATGGGGGACATTGTGCTGGTTGTGTTGTATAGGTGACTTCCAAGTCAGCCATATTGCTTGGGGGACATTGTGCTGGTGGCCATGTTGTATAGGTGACTTCCAAGTCAGCCATATTGCTTGGGGGACATTGTGCTGGTTGCCATGTTCTATAGGTGACTTCCAAGTCAGCCATATTGCATGGGGGACATTGTGCTGGTTGTGTTGTATAGGTGAGTTCCAAGTCAGCCATATTGCATGGGGGACATTGTGCTGGTTGTGTTGTATAGGTGACTTCCAAGTCAGCCATATTGCATGGGGGACATTGTGCTGGTTGCCATGTTGTATAGGTGACTTCCAAGTGAGCCATATTGCTTGGGGGACATTGTGCTGGTTGCCATGTTGTATAGGTGACTTCCAAGTCAGCCATATTGCATGGGGGACACTATGCTGGTGGCCATGTTCTATAGGTGACTTCCAAGTCAGCCATATTGCATGGGGACTTTGTGCTGGTTGTCTTGTATAGGTGACTTCCAAGTCAGCCATATTGCATGGGGGACATTGTGCTGGTTGCCATGTTGTATAGGTGACTTCCAAGTCAGCCATATTGCATGGGGGACATTGTGCTGGTTGTGTTGTATAGGTGTCTTCCAAGTCAGCCATATTGCTTGGGGGACATTGTGCTGGTGGCCATGTTGTATAGGTGACTTCCAAGTCAGCCATATTGCTTGGGGGACATTGTGCTGGTTGCCATGTTCTATAGGTGACTTCCAAGTCAGCCATATTGCATGGGGGACATTGTGCTGGTTGTGTTGTATAGGTGACTTCCAAGTCAGCCATATTGCTTGAGGGACATTGTGCTGGTGGCCATGTTGTATAGGTGACTTCCAAGTCAGCCATATTGCTTGGGGGACATTGTGCTGGTTGCCATGTTCTATAGGTGACTTCCAAGTCAGCCATATTGCATGGGGGACATTGTGCTGGTTGTGTTGTATAGGTGACTTCTAAGTCAGCCATATTGCATGGGGGACATTGTGCTGGTTGTGTTGTATAGGTGACTTCCAAGTCAGCCATATTGCATGGGGGACATTGTGCTGGTTGTATTGCATAGGTGACTTCCAAGTCAGCCATATTGCATGGGGGACATTGTGCTGGTTGCCATGTTGTATAGGTGACTTCCAAGTCAGCCATATTGCATGGGGGACATTGTGCTGGTTGTGTTGTATAGGTGACTTCCAAATCAGCCATATTGCATGGGGAACATTGTGCTGGTTGTATTGTATAGGTGACTTCCAAGTCAGCCTTATTGCATGGGGGACATTGTGCTGGTTGTCTTGTATAGGTGACTTCCAAGTCAGCCATATTGCTTGGGGGACATTGTGCTGGTTGTATTGTATAGGTGACTTCCAAGTCAGCCATATTGCATGGGGGACATTGTGCTGGTTGCCATGTTGTATAGGTGACTTCCAAGTCAGCCATATTGCATGGGGGACATTGTGCTGGTGGCCATGTTCTATAGGTGACTTCCAAGTCAGCCATATTGCATGGGGGACATTGTGCTGGTTGCCATGTTGTATAGGTGACTTCCAAGTCAGCCATATTGCTTGGGGGACATTGTGCTGGTTGCCATGTTGTATAGGTGACTTCCAAGTCAGCCATATTGCCTGGGGGACATTGTGCTGGTTGTATTGTATAGGTGACTTCCAAGTCAGCCATATTGCATGGGGGACATTGTGCTGGTTGCCATGTTGTATAGGTGACTTCCAAGTCAGCCATATTGCATGGGGGACATTGTGCTGGTTGCCATGTTGTATAGGTGACTTCCAAGTGAGCCATATTGCTTGGGGGACATTGTGCTGGTTGTGTTGTATAGGTGACTTCCAAGTCAGCCATATTGCATGGGGGACATTGTGCTGGTTGTCTTGTATAGGTGACTTTCAAGTCAGCCGTGTTGCATGGGGGACATTGTGCTGGTGGCCATGTACTATAGGTGACTTCCAAGTCAGCCATATTGCATGGGGGACATTGTGCTGGTTGCCATGTTGTATAGGTGACTTCCAAGTGAGCCATATTGCTTGGGGGACATTGTGCTGGTTGCCATGTTGTATAGGTGACTTCCAAGTCAGCCATATTGCATGGGGGACATTGTGCTGGTGGCCATGTTCTATAGGTGACTTCCAAGTCAGCAATATTGCATGGGGACATTGTGCTGGTTGTCTTGTATAGGTGACTTCCAAGTCAGCCATATTGCATGGGGGACATTGTGCTGGTTGCCATGTTGTATAGGTGACTTCCAAGTCAGCCATATTGCATGGGGGACATTGTGCTGTTTGCCATGTTGTATAGGTGACTTCCAAGTCAGCCATATTGCATGGGGGACATTGTGCTGGTTGTGTTGTATAGGTGACTTCCAAGTCAGCCATATTGCTTGGGGGACATTGTGCTGGTGGCCATGTTGTATAGGTGACTTCCAAGTCAGCCATATTGCTTGGGGGACATTGTGCTGGTTGCCATGTTCTATAGGTGACTTCCAAGTCAGCCATATTGCATGGGGGACATTGTGCTGGTTGTGTTGTATAGGTGAGTTCCAAGTCAGCCATATTGCATGGGGGACATTGTGCTGGTTGTGTTGTATAGGTGACTTCCAAGTCAGCCATATTGCATGGGTGGACATTGTGCTGGTTGCCATGTTGTATAGGTGACTTCCAAGTGAGCCATATTGCTTGGGGGACATTGTGCTGGTTGCCATGTTGTATAGGTGACTTCCAAGTCAGCCATATTGCATGGGGGACATTGTGCTGGTGGCCATGTTCTATAGGTGACTTCCAAGTCAGCCATATTGCATGGGGACATTGTGCTGGTTGTCTTGTATAGGTGACTTCCAAGTCAGCCATATTGCATGGGGGACATTGTGCTGGTTGCCATGTTGTATAGGTGACTTCCAAGTCAGCCATATTGCATGGGGGACATTGTGCTGGTTGCCATGTTGTATAGGTGACTTCCAAGTCAGCCATATTGCATGGGGGACATTGTGCTGGTTGTGTTGTATAGGTGACTTCCAAGTCAGCCATATTGCTTGGGGGACATTGTGCTGGTGGCCATGTTGTATAGGTGACTTCCAAGTCAGCCATATTGCTTGGGGGACATTGTGCTGGTTGCCATGTTCTATAGGTGACTTCCAAGTCAGCCATATTGCATGGGGGACATTGTGCTGGTTGTGTTGTATAGGTGACTTCCAAGTCAGCCATATTGCATGGGGGACATTGTGCTGGTTGTGTTGTATAGGTGACTTCCAAGTCAGCCATATTGCATGGGGGATATTGTGCTGGTTGTATTGCATAGGTGACTTCCAAGTCGGCCATATTGCATGGGGGACATTGTGCTGGTTGCCATGTTGTATAGGTGACTTCCAAGTCAGCCATATTGCATGGGGGACATTGTGCTGGTTGTGTTGTATAGGTGACTTCCAAATCAGCCATATTGCATGGGGAACATTGTGCTGGTTGTATTGTATAGGTGACTTCCAAGTCAGCCATATTGCATGGGGGACATTGTGCTGGTGGCCATGTTCTATAGGTGACTTCCAAGTTAGCCATATTGCATGGGGACATTGTGCTGGTTGTCTTGTATAGGTGACTTCCAAGTCAGCCATATTGCATGGGGGACATTGTGCTGGTTGCCATGTTGTATAGGTGACTTCCAAGTCAGCCATATTGCATGGGGGACATTGTGCTGGTTGCCATGTTGTATAGGTGACTTCCAAGTCAGCCATATTGCATGGGGGACATTGTGCTGGTTGTGTTGTATAGGTGACTTCCAAGTCAGCCATATTGGTTGGGGGACATTGTGCTGGTGACCATGTTGTATAGGTGACTTCCAAGTCAGCCATATTGCTTGGGGGACATTGTGCTGGTTGCCATGTTCTATAGGTGACTTCCAAGTCAGCCATATTGCATGGGGGACATTGTGCTGGTTGTGTTGTATAGGTGAGTTCCAAGTCAGCCATATTGCATGGGGGACAATGTGCTGGTTGTGTTGTATAGGTGACTTCCAAGTCAGCCATATTGCATGGGGGACATTGTGCTGGTTGCCATGTTGTATAGGTGACTTCCAAGTTAGCCATATTGCTTGGGGGACATTGTGCTGGTTGCCATGTTGTATAGGTGACTTCCAAGTCAGCCATATTGCATGGGGGACATTGTGCTGGTGGCCATGTTCTATAGGTGACTTCCAAGTCAGCCATATTGCATGGGGACATTGTGCTGGTTGTCTTGTATAGGTGACTTCCAAGTCAGCCATATTGCATGGGGGACATTGTGCTGGTTGCCATGTTGTATAGGTGACTTCCAAGTCAGCCATATTGCATGGGGGACATTGTGCTGGTTGCCATGTTGTATAGGTGACTTCCAAGTCAGCCATATTGCATGGGGGACATTGTGCTGGTTGTGTTGTATAGGTGACTTCCAAGTCAGCCATATTGCTTGGGGGACATTGTGCTGGTGGCCATGTTGTATAGGTGACTTCCAAGTCAGCCATATTGCTTGGGCGACATTGTGCTGGTTGCCATGTTCTATAGGTGACTTCCAAGTCAGCCATATTGCATGGGGGACATTGTGCTGGTTGTGTTGTATAGGTGACTTCCAAGTCAGCCATATTGCATGGGGGACATTGTGCTGGTTGTGTTGTATAGGTGACTTCCAAGTCAGCCATATTGCATGGGGGACATTGTGCTGGTTGTATTGCATAGGTGACTTCCAAGTCAGCCATATTGCATGGGGGACATTGTGCTGGTTGCCATGTTGTATAGGTGACTTCCAAGTCAGCCATATTGCATGGGGGACATTGTGCTGGTTGTGTTGTATAGGTTACTTCCAAATCAGCCATATTGCATGGGGAACATTGTGCTGGTTGTATTGTATAGGTGACTTCCAAGTCAGCCATATTGCATGGGGGACATTGTGCTGGTTGTCTTGTATAGGTGACTTCCAAGTCAGCCATATTGCTTGGGGGACATTGTGCTGGTTGTATTGTATAGGTGACTTCCAAGTCAGCCATATTGCATGGGGGACATTGTGCTGGTTGCCATGTTGTATAGGTGACTTCCAAGTCAGCCATATTGCATGGGAGACATTGTGCTGGTGGCCATGTTCTATAGGTGACTTCCAAGTCAGCCATATTGCATGGGGGACATTGTGCTGGTTGCCATGTTGTATAGGTGACTTCCAAGTCAGCCATATTGCTTGGGGGACATTGTGCTGGTTGCCATGTTGTATAGGTGACTTCCAAGTCAGCCATATTGCCTGGGGGACATTGTGCTGGTTGCATTGTATAGGTGACTTCCAAGTCAGCCATATTGCATGGGGGACATTGTGCTGGTTGCCATGTTGTATAGGTGACTTCCAAGTCAGCCATATTGCATGGGGGACATTGTGCTGGTTGCCATGTTGTATAGGTGACTTCCAAGTGAGCCATATTGCTTGGGGGACATTGTGCTGGTTGTGTTGTATAGGTGACTTCCAAGTCAGCCATATTGCATGGGGGACATTGTGCTGGTTGTCTTGTATAGGTGACTTTCAAGTCAGCCGTGTTGCATGGGGGACATTGTGCTGGTGGCCATGTACTATAGGTGACTTCCAAGTCAGCCATATTGCATGGGGGACATTGTGCTGGTTGCCATGTTGTATAGGTGACTTCCAAGTCAGCCATATTGCATGGGGGACATTGTGCTGGTTGTGTTGTATAGGTGACTTCCAAGTCAGCCATATTGCTTGGGGGACATTGTGCTGGTGGCCATGTTGTATAGGTGACTTCCAAGTCAGCCATATTGCTTGGGGGACATTGTGCTGGTTGCCATGTTCTATAGGTGACTTCCAAGTCAGCCATATTGCATGGGGGACATTGTGCTGGTTGTGTTGTATAGGTGACTTCCAAGTCAGCCATATTGCATGGGGGACATTGTGCTGGTTGTGTTGTATAGGTGACTTCCAAGTCAGCCATATTGCATGTGGGACATTGTGCTGGTTGTATTGCATAGGTGACTTCCAAGTCGGCCATATTGCATGGGGGACATTGTGCTGGTTGCCATGTTGTATAGGTGACTTCCAAGTCAGCCATATTGCATGGGGGACATTGTGCTGGTTGTGTTGTATAGGTGACTTCCAAATCAGCCATATTGCATGGGGAACATTGTGATGGTTGTATTGTATAGGTGACTTCCAAGTCAGCCATATTGCATGGGGGACATTGTGCTGGTGGCCATGTTCTATAGGTGACTTCCAAGTTAGCCATATTGCATGGTGACATTGTGCTGGTTGTCTTGTATAGGTGACTTCCAAGTCAGCCATATTGCATGGGGGACATTGTGCTGGTTGCCATGTTGTATAGGTGACTTCCAAGTCAGCCATATTGCATGGGGGACATTGTGCTGGTTGCCATGTTGTATAGGTGACTTCCAAGTCAGCCATATTGCATGGGGGACATTGTGCTGGTTGTGTTGTATAGGTGACTTCCAAGTCAGCCATATTGCTTGGGGGACATTGTGCTGGTGGCCATGTTGTATAGGTGACTTCCAAGTCAGCCATATTGCTTGGGGGACATTGTGCTGGTTGCCATGTTCTATAGGTGACTTCCAAGTCAGCCATATTGCATGGGGGACATTGTGCTGGTTGTGTTGTATAGGTGAGTTCCAAGTCAGCCATATTGCATGGGGGACATTGTGCTGGTTGTGTTGTATAGGTGACTTCCAAGTCAGCCATATTGCATGGGGGACATTGTGCTGGTTGCCATGTTGTATAGGTGACTTCCAAGTGAGCCATATTGCTTGGGGGACATTGTGCTGGTTGCCATGTTGTATAGGTGACTTCCAAGTCAGCCATATTGCATGGGGGACATTGTGCTGGTGGCCATGTTCTATAGGTGACTTCCAAGTCAGCCATATTGCATGGGGACATTGTGCTGGTTGTCTTGTATAGGTGACTTCCAAGTCAGCCATATTGCATGGGGGACATTGTGCTGGTTGCCATGTTGTATAGGTGACTTCCAAGTCAGCCATATTGCATGGGGGACATTGTGCTGGTTGCCATGTTGTATAGGTGACTTCCAAGTCAGCCATATTGCATGGGGGACATTGTGCTGGTTGTGTTGTATAGGTGACTTCCAAGTCAGCCATATTGCTTGGGGGACATTGTGCTGGTGGCCATGTTGTATAGGTGACTTCCAAGTCAGCCATATTGCTTGGGCGACATTGTGCTGGTTGCCATGTTCTATAGGTGACTTCCAAGTCAGCCATATTGCATGGGGGACATTGTGCTGGTTGTGTTGTATAGGTGACTTCCAAGTCAGCCATATTGCATGGGGGACATTGTGCTGGTTGTGTTGTATAGGTGACTTCCAAGTCAGCCATATTGCATGGGGGACATTGTGCTGGTTGTATTGCATAGGTGACTTCCAAGTCAGCTATATTGCATGGGGGACATTGTGCTGGTTGCCATGTTGTATAGGTGACTTCCAAGTCAGCCATATTGCATGGGGGACATTGTGCTGGTTGTGTTGTATAGGTTACTTCCAAATCAGCCATATTGCATGGGGAACATTGTGCTGGTTGTATTGTATAGGTGACTTCCAAGTCAGCCATATTGCATGGGGGACATTGTGCTGGTTGTCTTGTATAGGTGACTTCCAAGTCAGCCATATTGCTTGGGGGACATTGTGCTGGTTGTATTGTATAGGTGACTTCCAAGTCAGCCATATTGCATGGGAGACATTGTGCTGGTGGCCATGTTCTATAGGTGACTTCCAAGTCAGCCATATTGCATGGGGGACATTGTGCTGGTTGCCATGTTGTATAGGTGACTTCCAAGTCAGCCATATTGCTTGGGGGACATTGTGCTGGTTGCCATGTTGTATAGGTGACTTCCAAGTCAGCCATATTGCCTGGGGGACATTGTGCTGGTTGTATTGTATAGGTGACTTCCAAGTCAGCCATATTGCATGAGGGACATTGTGCTGGTTGCCATGTTGTATAGGTGACTTCCAAGTCAGCCATATTGCATGGGGGACATTGTGCTGGTTGCCATGTTGTATAGGTGACTTCCAAGTCAGCCATATTGCTTGGGGGACATTGTGCTGGTTGCCATGTTGTATAGGTGACTTCCAAGTCAGCCATATTGCCTGGGGGACATTGTGCTGGTTGTATTGTATAGGTGACTTCCAAGTCAGCCATATTGCATGGGGGACATTGTGCTGGTTGCCATGTTGTATAGGTGACTTCCAAGTCAGCCATATTGCATGGGGGACATTGTACTGGTTGCCATGTTGTATAGGTGACTTCCAAGTGAGCCATATTGCTTGGGGGACATTGTGCTGGTTGTGTTGTATAGGTGACTTCCAAGTCAGCCATATTGCATGGGGGACATTGTGCTGGTTGTCTTGTATAGGTGACTTTCAAGTCAGCCGTGTTGCATGGGGGACATTGTGCTGGTGGCCATGTACTATAGGTGACTTCCAAGTCAGCCATATTGCATGGGGGACATTGTGCTGGTGGCCATGTTGTATAGGTGACTTCCAAGTGAGCCATATTGCTTGGGGGACATTGTGCTGGTTGCCATGTTGTATAGGTGACTTCCAAGTCAGCCATATTGCATGGGGGACATTGTGCTGGTGGCCATGTACTATAGGTGACTTCCAAGTCAGCCATATTGCATGGGGGACATTGTGCTGGTTGCCATGTTGTATAGGTGACTTCCAAGTCAGCCATATTGCATGGGGGACATTGTGCTGGTTGTGTTGTATAGGTGACTTCCAAGTCAGCCATATTGCTTGGGGGACATTGTGCTGGTGGCCATGTTGTATAGGTGACTTCCAAGTCAGCCATATTGCTTGGGGGACATTGTGCTGGTTGCCATGTTCTATAGGTGACTTCCAAGTCAGCCATATTGCATGGGGGACATTGTGCTGGTTGTGTTGTATAGGTGACTTCCAAGTCAGCCATATTGCATGGGGGACATTGTGCTGGTTGTGTTGTATAGGTGACTTCCAAGTCAGCCATATTGCATGGGGGACATTGTGCTGGTTGTATTGCATAGGTGACTTCCAAGTCGGCCATATTGCATGGGGGACATTGTGCTGGTTGCCATGTTGTATAGGTGACTTCCAAGTCAGCCATATTGCATGGGGGACATTGTGCTGGTTGTGTTGTATAGGTGACTTCCAAATCAGCCATATTGCATGGGGAACATTGTGCTGGTTGTATTGTATAGGTGACTTCCAAGTCAGCCATATTGCATGGGGGACATTGTGCTGGTGGCCATGTTCTATAGGTGACTTCCAAGTTAGCCATATTGCATGGGGACATTGTGCTGGTTGTCTTGTATAGGTGACTTCCAAGTCAGCCATATTGCATGGGGGACATTGTGCTGGTTGCCATGTTGTATAGGTGACTTCCAAGTCAGCCATATTGCATGGGGGACATTGTGCTGGTTGCCATGTTGTATAGGTGACTTCCAAGTCAGCCATATTGCATGGGGGACATTGTGCTGGTTGTGTTGTATAGGTGACTTCCAAGTCAGCCATATTGCTTGGGGGACATTGTGCTGGTGGCCATGTTGTATAGGTGACTTCCAAGTCAGCCATATTGCTTGGGGGACATTGTGCTGGTTGCCATGTTCTATAGGTGACTTCCAAGTCAGCCATATTGCATGGGGGACATTGTGCTGGTTGTGTTGTATAGGTGAGTTCCAAGTCAGCCATATTGCATGGGGGACATTGTGCTGGTTGTGTTGTATAGGTGACTTCCAAGTCAGCCATATTGCATGGGGGACATTGTGCTGGTTGCCATGTTGTATAGGTGACTTCCAAGTGAGCCATATTGCTTGGGGGACATTGTGCTGGTTGCCATGTTGTATAGGTGACTTCCAAGTCAGCCATATCGCATGGGGGACATTGTGCTGGTGGCCATGTTCTATAGGTGACTTCCAAGTCAGCCATATTGCATGGGGACATTGTGCTGGTTGTCTTGTATAGGTGACTTCCAAGTCAGCCATATTGCATGGGGGACATTGTGCTGGTTGCCATGTTGTATAGGTGACTTCCAAGTCAGCCATATTGCATGGGGGACATTGTGCTGGTTGCCATGTTGTATAGGTGACTTCCAAGTCAGCCATATTGCATGGGGGACATTGTGCTGGTTGTGTTGTATAGGTGACTTCCAAGTCAGCCATATTGCTTGGGGGACATTGTGCTGGTGGCCATGTTGTATTGGTGACTTCCAAGTCAGCCATATTGCTTGGGCGACATTGTGCTGGTTGCCATGTTCTATAGGTGACTTCCAAGTCAGCCATATTGCATGGGGGACATTGTGCTGGTTGTGTTGTATAGGTGACTTCCAAGTCAGCCATATTGCATGGGGGACATTGTGCTGGTTGTGTTGTATAGGTGACTTCCAAGTCAGCCATATTGCATGGGGGACATTGTGCTGGTTGTATTGCATAGGTGACTTCCAAGTCAGCCATATTGCATGGGGGACATTGTGCTGGTTGCCATGTTGTATAGGTGACTTCCAAGTCAGCCATATTGCATGGGGGACATTGTGCTGGTTGTGTTGTATAGGTTACTTCCAAATCAGCCATATTGCATGGGGAACACTGTGCTGGTTGTATTGTATAGGTGACTTCCAAGTCAGCCATATTGCATGGGGGACATTGTGCTGGTTGTCTTGTATAGGTGACTTCCAAGTCAGCCATATTGCTTGGGGGACATTGTGCTGGTTGTATTGTATAGGTGACTTCCAAGTCAGCCATATTGCATGGGGGACATTTTTCTGGTTGCCATGTTGTATAGGTGACTTCCAAGTCAGCCATATTGCATGGGAGACATTGTGCTGGTGGCCATGTTCTATAGGTGACTTCCAAGTCAGCCATATTGCATGGGGGACATTGTGCTGGTTGCCATGTTGTATAGGTGACTTCCAAGTCAGCCATATTGCTTGGGGGACATTGTGCTGGTTGCCATGTTGTATAGGTGACTTCCAAGTCAGCCATATTGCCTGGGGGACATTGTGCTGGTTGTATTGTATAGGTGACTTCCAAGTCAGCCATATTGCATGGGGGACATTGTGCTGGTTGCCATGTTGTATAGGTGACTTCCAAGTCAGCCATATTGCATGGGGGACATTGTGCTGGTTGCCATGTTGTATAGGTGACTTCCAAGTGAGCCATATTGCTTGGGGGACATTGTGCTGGTTGTGTTGTATAGGTGACTTCCAAGTCAGCCATATTGCATGGGGGACATTGTGCTGGTTGTCTTGTATAGGTGACTTTCAAGTCAGCCGTGTTGCATGGGGGACATTGTGCTGGTGGCCATGTACTATAGGTGACTTCCAAGTCAGCCATATTGCATGGGGGACATTGTGCTGGTTGCCATGTTGTATAGGTGACTTCCAAGTGAGCCATATTGCTTGGGGGACATTGTGCTGGTTGCCATGTTGTATAGGTGACTTCCAAGTCAGCCATATTGCATGGGGGACATTGTGCTGGTGGCCATGTTCTATAGGTGACTTCCAAGTCATCCATATTGCATGGGGACATTGTGCTGGTTGTTTTGTATAGGTGACTTCCAAGTCAGCCATATTGCATGGGGGACATTGTGCTGGTTGCCATGTTGTATAGGTGACTTCCAAGTCAGCCATATTGCATGGGGGACATTGTGCTGGTTGCCATGTTGTATAGGTGACTTCCAAGTCAGCCATATTGCATGGGGGACATTGTGCTGGTTGTGTTGTATAGGTGACTTCCAAGTCAGCCATATTGCTTGGGGGACATTGTGCTGGTGGCCATGTTGTATAGGTGACTTCCAAGTCAGCCATATTGCTTGGGGGACATTGTGCTGGTTGCCATGTTCTATAGGTTACTTCCAAGTCAGCCATATTGCATGGGGGACATTGTGCTGGTTGTGTTGTATAGGTGAGTTCCAAGTCAGCCATATTGCATGGGGGACATTGTGCTGGTTGTGTTGTATAGGTGACTTCCAAGTCAGCCATATTGCATGGGGGACATTGTGCTGGTTGTATTGCATAGGTGACTTCCAAGTCAGCCATATTGCATGGGGGACATTGTGCTGGTTGCCATGTTGTATAGGTGACTTCCAAGTCAGCCATATTGCATGGGGGACATTGTGCTGGTTGTGTTGTATAGGTGACTTCCAAATCAGCCATATTGCATGGGGAACATTGTGCTGGTTATATTGTATAGGTGACTTCCAAGTCAGCCATATTGCATGGGGGACATTGTGCTGGTTGTCTTGTATAGGTGACTTCCAAGTCAGCCATATTGCTTGGGGGACATTGTGCTGGTTGTATTGTATAGGTGACTTCCAAGTCAGCCATATTGCATGGGGGACATTGTGCTGGTTGCCATGTTGTATAGGTGACTTCCAAGTCAGCCATATTGCATGGGGGACATTGTGCTGGTGGCCATTTTCTATAGGTGACTTCCAAGTCAGCCATATTGCATTTGGGACATTGTGCTGGTTGTCTTATATAGGTGACTTCCAAGTCAGCCATATTGCTTGGGGGACATTGTGCTGGTTGCCATGTCCTATAGGTGACTTCCAAGTCAGCCATATTGCATGGGGGACATTGTGCTGGTTGTCTTGTATAGGTGACTTCCAAGTCAGCCATATTGCATGGGGGACATTGTGCTGGTTGCCATGTTGTATAGGTGACTTCCAAGTCAGCCATATTGCATGGGGGACATTGTGCTGGTTGCAATGTTGTATAGGTGACTTCCAAGTGAGACATATTGCTTGGGGGACATTGTGCTGGTTGTGTTGTATAGGTGACTTCCAAGTCAGCCATATTGCATGGGGGACATTGTGCTGGTTGTCTTGTATCGGTGACTTCCAAGTCAGCCGTGTTGCATGGGGGACATTGTGCTGGTGGCCATGTTCTATAGGTGACTTCCAAGTCAGCCATATTGCATGGGGGACATTGTGCTGGTTGCCATGTTGTATAGGTGACTTCCAAGTCAGCCATATTGCTTGGGGGACATTGTGCTGGTTGCCATGTTCTATAGGTGACTTCCAAGTCAGCCATATTGCATGGGGGACATTGTGCTGGTTGTGTTGTATAGGTGACTTCCAAGTCAGCCATATTGCATGGGGGACATTGTGCTGGTTGTGTTGTATAGGTGACTTCCAAGTCAGCCATATTGCATGGGGGACATTGTGCTGGTTGTATTGCATAGGTGACTTCCAAGTCAGCCAGATTGCATGGGGGACATTGTGCTGGTTGCCATGTTGTATAGGTGACTTCCAAGTCAGCCATATTGCATGGGGGACATTGTGCTGGTTGTGTTGTATAGGTGACTTCCAAATCAGCCATATTGCATGGGGAACATTGTGCTGGTTGTATTGTATAGGTGACTTCCAAGTCAGCCATATTGCATGGGGGACATTGTGCTGGTTGTCTTGTATAGGTGACTTCCAAGTCAGCCATATTGCTTGGGGGACATTGTGCTGGTTGTATTGTATAGGTGACTTCCAAGTCAGCCATATTGCATGGGGGACATTGTGCTGGTTGCCATGTTGTATAGGTGACTTCCAAGTCAGCCATATTGCATGGGGGACATTGTGCTGGTGGCCATGTTCTATAGGTGACTTCCAAGTCAGCCATATTGCATTTGGGACATTGTGCTGGTTGTCTTGTATAGGTGACTTCCAAGTCAGCCATATTGCTTGGGGGACATTGTGCTGGTTGCCATGTCCTATAGGTGACTTCCAAGTCAGCCATATTGCATGGGGGACATTGTGCTGGTTGTCTTGTATAGGTGACTTCCAAGTCAGCCATATTGCATGGGGGACATTGTGCTGGTTGCCATGTTGTATAGGTGACTTCCAAGTCAGCCATATTGCATGGGGGACATTGTGCTGTTTGCCATGTTGTATAGGTGACTTCCAAGTGAGCCATATTGCTTGGGGGACATTGTGCTGGTTGTGTTGTATAGGTGACTTCCAAGTCAGCCATATTGCATGGGGGACATTGTGCTGGTTGTCTTGTATAGGTGACTTCCAAGTCAGCCGTGTTGCATGGGGGACATTGTGCTGGTGGCCATGTTCTATAGGTGACTTCCAAGTCAGCCATATTGCATGGGGGACATTGTGCTGGTTGCCATGTTGTATAGGTGACTTCCAAGTCAGCCATATTGCTTGGGGGACATTGTGCTGGTTGCCATGTGCTATAGGTGACTTCCAAGTGAGCCATATTGCTTGGGTGACATTGTGCTGGTTGCCATGTTATATAGGTGACTTCCAAGTCAGCCATATTGCATGGGGAACATTGTGCTGGTGGCCATGTTCTATAGGTGACTTCCAAGTCAGCCACATTGCATGGGGGACATTGTGCTGGTTTCTTGTATAGGTGACTTCCAAGTCAACCATATTGCATTAGGGACATTGTGCTGGTTGCCATGTTGTATAGGTGACTTCCAAGTCAACCATATTGCATGGGGGACATTGTGCTGGTTGCCATGTTGTATAGGTGACTTCCAAGTCAGCCATATTGCATGGGGGACATTGTGCTGGTTGTGTTGTATAGGTGACTTCCAAGTGAGCCATATTGCATGGGGGACATTGTGCTGGTTGTGTTGTATAGGTGACTTCCAAGTCAACCATATTGCATGGGGGACATTGTGCTGGTTGTATTGTATAGGTGACTTCCAATTCAGCCATATTGCATGGGGGACATTGTGCTGGTTGTATTGTATAGGTGACTTCCAAGTGAGCCATATTGCTTGGGGGACATTGTGCTGGTGGCCATGTTCTATAGGTGACTTCCAAGCCAGACATATTGCATGGGGGACATTGTGCTGGTTGCCATGTCCTATAGGTGACTTCCAAGTCAGCCATATTGCATGGGGGACATTGTGCTGGTTGCCTTGTTGTATAGGTGACTTCCAAGTGAGCCATATTGCTTGGGGGACATTGTGCTGGTTGTGTTGTATAGGTGACTTCCAAGTCAGCCATATTGCATGGGGGACATTGTGCTGGTTGTCTTGTATAGGTGACTTCCAAGTCAGCCGTGTTGCATGGGGGACATTGTGCTGGTTGTATTGTATAGGTGACTTCCAAGTCAGCCATATTGCATGGGGGACATTGTGCTGGTGGCCATGTTGTAAAGGTGACTTCCAAGTCAGCCATATTGCATGGGGGACATTGTGCTCTTTGCCATGTTGTATAGGTGACTTCCAAGTCAGCCATATTGCATGGGGGACATTGTGCTGGTTGCCATGTTGTATAGGTGACTTACAAGTCAGCCATATTGCATGGGGGACATTGTGCTGGTTGCCATGTCCTATAGGTGACTTCCAAGTCAGCCATATTGCATGGGGGAAATTGTGCTGGTTGTCTTGTATAGGTGACTTTTAAGTCAGCCACATTGCTTGGGGGACATTGTGCTGGTTGCCATGTTCTATAGGTGACTTCCAAGTCAGCCATATTGCTTGGTAGACATTGCGCTGGTTGCCATGTTGTATAGGTGACTTCCAAGTCAGCCATATTGCTTGGGGGACATTGTGCTGGTTGCCATGTTGTATAGGTGACTTCCAAGTCAGCCATATTGCATGGGGGACATTGTGCTGGTGCCATGTTCTATAGGTGACTTCCAAGTCAGCCATATTGCATGGGGGACATTGTGCTGGTTGTCTTGTATAGGTGACTTCCAAGTCAGCCATATTGCATGGGGGACATTGTGCTGGTTGTGTTGTATAGGTGACTTCCAAATCAGCCATATTGCATGGGGGACATTGTGCTGGTTGTATTGTATAGGTGACTTCCAAGTCAGCCATATTGCATGGGGGACATTGTGCTGGTTGTATTGTATAGGTGACTTCCAAGTCAGCCATATTGCATGGGGGACATTGTGCTGGTGGCCATGTCCTATAGGTGACTTCCAAGTCAGCCATATTGCATGGGGGACATTGTGCTGGTTGTCTTGTATAGGTGACTTCCAAGTCAGCCATATTGCTTGGGGGACATTGTGCTGGTTGCCATGTCCTATAGGTGACTTCCAAGTCAGCCATATTGCATGGGGGACATTGTGCTGGTTGTCTTGTATAGGTGACTTCCAAGTCAGCCATATTGCATGGGGGACATTGTGCTGGTTGCCATGTTGTATAGGTGACTTCCAAGTCAGCCATATTGCATGGGGGACATTGTGCTGTTTGCCATGTTGTATAGGTGACTTCCAAGTGAGCCATATTGCTTGGGGGACATTGTGCTGGTTGTGTTGTATAGGTGACTTCCAAGTCAGCCATATTGCATGGGGGACATTGTGCTGGTTGTCTTGTATAGGTGACTTCCAAGTCAGCCGTGTTGCATGGGGGACATTGTGCTGGTGGCCATGTTCTATAGGTGACTTCCAAGTCAGCCATATTGCATGGGGGACATTGTGCTGGTTGCCATGTTGTATAGGTGACTTCCAAGTCAGCCATATTGCTTGGGGGACATTGTGCTGGTTGCCATGTGCTATAGGTGACTTCCAAGTGAGCCATATTGCTTGGGTGACATTGTGCTGGTTGCCATGTTATATAGGTGACTTCCAAGTCAGCCATATTGCATGGGGAACATTGTGCTGGTGGCCATGTTCTATAGGTGACTTCCAAGTCAGCCACATTGCATGGGGGACATTGTGCTGGTTTCTTGTATAGGTGACTTCCAAGTCAACCATATTGCATTAGGGACATTGTGCTGGTTGCCATGTTGTATAGGTGACTTCCAAGTCAACCATATTGCATGGGGGACATTGTGCTGGTTGCCATGTTGTATAGGTGACTTCCAAGTCAGCCATATTGCATGGGGGACATTGTGCTGGATGCCATGTTGTATAGGTGACTTCCAAGTGAGCCATATTGCATGGGGGACATTGTGCTGGTTGTGTTGTATAGGTGACTTCCAAGTCAACCATATTGCATGGGGGACATTGTGCTGGTTGTATTGTATAGGTGACTTCCAATTCAGCCATATTGCATGGGGGACATTGTGCTGGTTGTATTGTATAGGTGACTTCCAAGTGAGCCATATTGCTTGTGGGACATTGTGCTGGTGGCCATGTTCTATAGGTGACTTCCAAGCCAGACATATTGCATGGGGGACATTGTGCTGGTTGCCATGTCCTATAGGTGACTTCCAAGTCAGCCATATTGCATGGGGGACATTGTGCTGGTTGCCTTGTTGTATAGGTGACTTCCAAGTGAGCCATATTGCTTGGGGGACATTGTGCTGGTTGTGTTGTATAGGTGACTTCCAAGTCAGCCATATTGCATGGGGGACATTGTGCTGGTTGTCTTGTATAGGTGACTTCCAAGTCAGCCGTGTTGCATGGGGGACATTGTGCTGGTTGTATTGTATAGGTGACTTCCAAGTCAGCCATATTGCATGGGGGACATTGTGCTGGTGGCCATGTTGTAAAGGTGACTTCCAAGTCAGCCATATTGCATGGGGGACATTGTGCTCTTTGCCATGTTGTATAGGTGACTTCCAAGTCAGCCATATTGCATGGGGGACATTGTGCTGGTTGCCATGTTGTATAGGTGACTTACAAGTCAGCCATATTGCATGGGGGACATTGTGCTAGTTGCCATGTCCTATAGGTGACTTCCAAGTCAGCCATATTGCATGGGGGAAATTGTGCTGGTTGTCTTGTATAGGTGACTTTTAAGTCAGCCACATTGCTTGGGGGACATTGTGCTGGTTGCCATGTTCTATAGGTGACTTCCAAGTCAGCCATATTGCTTGGTAGACATTGCGCTGGTTGCCATGTTGTATAGGTGACTTCCAAGTCAGCCATATTGCTTGGGGGACATTGTGCTGGTTGCCATGTTGTATAGGTGACTTCCAAGTCAGCCATATTGCATGGGGGACATTGTGCTGGTGCCATGTTCTATAGGTGACTTCCAAGTCAGCCACATTGCATGGGGGACATTGTGCTGGTTTCTTGTATAGGTGACTTCCAAGTCAACCATATTGCATTAGGGACATTGTGCTGGTTGCCATGTTGTATAGGTGACTTCCAAGTCAACCATATTGCATGGGGGACATTGTGCTGGTTGCCATGTTGTATAGGTGACTTCCAAGTCAGCCATATTGCATGGGGGACATTGTGCTGGATGCCATGTTGTATAGGTGACTTCCAAGTGAGCCATATTGCATGGGGGACATTGTGCTGGTTGTGTTGTATAGGTGACTTCCAAGTGAGCCATATTGCATGGGGGACATTGTGCTGGTTGTGTTGTATAGGTGACTTCCAAGTCAACCATATTGCATGGGGGACATTGTGCTGGTTGTATTGTATAGGTGACTTCCAATTCAGCCATATTGCATGGGGGACATTGTGCTGGTTGTATTGTATAGGTGACTTCCAAGTGAGCCATATTGCTTGTGGGACATTGTGCTGGTGGCCATGTTCTATAGGTGACTTCCAAGCCAGACATATTGCATGGGGGACATTGTGCTGGTTGCCATGTCCTATAGGTGACTTCCAAGTCAGCCATATTGCATGGGGGACATTGTGCTGGTTGCCTTGTTGTATAGGTGACTTCCAAGTGAGCCATATTGCTTGAGGGACATTGTGCTGGTTGTGTTGTATAGGTGACTTCCAAGTCAGCCATATTGCATGGGGGACATTGTGCTGGTTGTCTTGTATAGGTGACTTCCAAGTCAGCCGTGTTGCATGGGGGACATTGTGCTGGTTGTATTGTATAGGTGACTTCCAAGTCAGCCATATTGCATGGGGGACATTGTGCTGGTGGCCATGTTGTAAAGGTGACTTCCAAGTCAGCCATATTGCATGGGGGACATTGTGCTCTTTGCCATGTTGTATAGGTGACTTCCAAGTCAGCCATATTGCATGGGGGACATTGTGCTGGTTGCCATGTTGTATAGGTGACTTACAAGTCAGCCATATTGCATGGGGGACATTGTGCTGGTTGCCATGTCCTATAGGTGACTTCCAAGTCAGCCATATTGCATGGGGGAAATTGTGCTGGTTGTCTTGTATAGGTGACTTTTAAGTCAGCCACATTGCTTGGGGGACATTGTGCTGGTTGCCATGTTCTATAGGTGACTTCCAAGTCAGCCATATTGCTTGGTAGACATTGCGCTGGTTGCCATGTTGTATAGGTGACTTCCAAGTCAGCCATATTGCTTGGGGGACATTGTGCTGGTTGCCATGTTGTATAGGTGACTTCCAAGTCAGCCATATTGCATGGGGGACATTGTGCTGGTGCCATGTTCTATAGGTGACTTCCAAGTCAGCCATATTGCATGGGGGACATTGTGCTGGTTGTCTTGTATAGGTGACTTCCAAATCAGCCATATTGCATGGGGGACATTGTGCTGGTTGTATTGTATAGGTGACTTCCAAGTCAGCCATATTGCATGGGGGACATTGTGCTGGTTGTATTGTATAGGTGACTTCCAAGTCAGCCATATTGCATGGGGGACATTGTGCTGGTGGCCATGTCCTATAGGTGACTTCCAAGTCAGCCATATTGCATGGGGGACATTGTGCTGGTTGTCTTGTATAGGTGACTTCCAAGTCAGCCATATTGCTTGGGGGACATTGTGCTGGTTGCCATGTCCTATAGGTGACTTCCAAGTCAGCCATATTGCATGGGGGACATTGTGCTGGTTGTCTTGTATAGGTGACTTCCAAGTCAGCCATATTGCATGGGGGACATTGTGCTGGTTGCCATGTTGTATAGGTGACTTCCAAGTCAGCCATATTGCATGGGGGACATTGTGCTGGTTGTATTGTATAGGTGACTTCCAAGTCAGCCGTGTTGCATGGGGGACATTGTGCTGGTTGTATTGTATAGGTGACTTCCAAGTCAGCCATATTGCATGGGGGACATTGTGCTGGTGGCTATGTTGTAAAGGTGACTTCCAAGTCAGCCATATTGCATGGGGGACATTGTGCTCTTTGCCATGTTGTATAGGTGACTTCCAAGTCAGCCATATTGCATGGGGGACATTGTGCTGGTTGCCATGTTGTATAGGTGACTTACAAGTCAGCCATATTGCATGGGGGACATTGTGCTGGTTGCCATGTCCTATAGGTGACTTCCAAGTCAGCCATATTGCATGGGGGAAATTGTGCTGGTTGTCTTGTATAGGTGACTTTTAAGTCAGCCACATTGCTTGGGGGACATTGTGCTGGTTGCCATGTTGTATAGGTGACTTCCAAGTGAGCCATATTGCTTGGGGGACATTGTGCTGGTTGTGTTGTATAGGTGACTTCCAAGTCAGCCATATTGCATGGGGGACATTGTGCTGGTTGTCTTGTATAGGTGACTTCCAAGTCAGCCGTGTTGCATGGGGGACATTGTGCTGGTGGCCATGTTCTATAGGTGACTTCCAAGTCAGCCATATTGCATGGGGGACATTGTGCTGGTTGCCATGTTGTATAGGTGACTTCCAAGTCAGCCATATTGCATGGGGGACATTGTGCTGGTTGCCATGTTGTATAGGTGACTTCCAAGTCAGCCATATTGCTTGGGGGACATTGTGCTGGTTGCCATGTGCTATAGGTGACTTCCAAGTGAGCCATATTGCTTGGGTGACATTGTGCTGGTTGCCATGTTATATAGGTGACTTCCAAGTCAGCCATATTGCATGGGGAACATTGTGCTGGTGGCCATGTTCTATAGGTGACTTCCAAGTCAGCCACATTGCATGGGGGACATTGTGCTGGTTTCTTGTATAGGTGACTTCCAAGTCAACCATATTGCATTAGGGACATTGTGCTGGTTGCCATGTTGTATAGGTGACTTCCAAGTCAGCCATATTGCATGGGGGACATTGTGCTGGTTGCCATGTTGTATAGGTGACTTCCAAGTCAGCCATATTGCATGGGGGACATTGTGCTGGTTGCCATGTTGTATAGGTGACTTCCAAGTCAGCCATATTGCATGGGGGACATTGTGCTGGTTGCCATGTTGTATAGGTGACTTCCAAGTGAGCCATATTGCTTGGGGGACATTGTGCTGGTTGTGTTGTATAGGTGACTTCCAAGTCAGCCATATTGCATGGGGGACATTGTGCTGGTTGTCTTGTATAGTTGACTTCCAAGTCAGCCGTGTTGCATGGGGGACATTGTGCTGGTGGCCATGTTCTATAGGTGACTTCCAAGTCAGCCATATTGCATGGGGGACATTGTGCTGGTTGCCATGTTGTATAGGTGACTTCCAAGTCAGCCATATTGCTTGGGGGACATTGTGCTGGTTGCCATGTTCTATAGGTGACTTCCAAGTCAGCCATATTGCATGGGGGACATTGTGCTGGTTGTGTTGTATAGGTGACTTCCAAGTCAGCCATATTGCATGGGGGACATTGTGCTGGTTGTGTTGTATAGGTGACTTCCAAGTCAGCCATATTGCATGGGGGACATTGTGCTGGTTGTATTGCATAGGTGACTTCCAAGTCAGCCATATTGCATGGGGGACATTGTGCTGGTTGCCATGTTGTATAGGTGACTTCCAAGTCAGCCATATTGCATGGGGGACATTGTGCTGGTTGTGTTGTATAGGTGACTTCCAAATCAGCCATATTGCATGGGGAACATTGTGCTGGTTGTATTGTATAGGTGACTTCCAAGTCAGCCATATTGCATGGGGGACATTGTGCTGGTTGTCTTGTATAGGTGACTTCCAAGTCAGCCATATTGCTTGGGGGACATTGTGCTGGTTGTATTGTATAGGTGACTTCCAAGTCAGCCATATTGCATGGGGGACATTGTGCTGGTGGCCATGTTCTATAGGTGACTTCCAAGTCAGCCATATTGCATTTGGGACATTGTGCTGGTTGTCTTGTATAGGTGACTTCCAAGTCAGCCATATTGCTTGGGGGACATTGTGCTGGTTGCCATGTCCTATAGGTGACTTCCAAGTCAGCCATATTGCATTGGGGACATTGTGCTGGTTGTCTTGTATAGGTGACTTCCAAGTCAGCCATATTGCATGGGGGACATTGTGCTGGTTGCCATGTTGTATAGGTGACTTCCAAGTCAGCCATATTGCATGGGGGACATTGTGCTGGTTGCCATGTTGTATAGGTGACTTCCAAGTGAGCCATATTGCTTGGGGGACATTGTGCTGGTTGTGTTGTATAGGTGACTTTCAAGTCAGCCATATTGCATGGGGGACATTGTGCTGGTTGTCTTGTATAGGTGACTTCCAAGTCAGCCGTGTTGCATGGGGGACATTGTGCTGGTGGCCATGTTCTATAGGTGACTTCCAAGTCAGCCATATTGCATGGGGGACATTGTGCTGGTTGCCATGTTGTATAGGTGACTTCCAAGTCAGCCATATTGCTTGGGGGACATTGTGCTGGTTGCCATGTGCTATAGGTGACGTCCAAGTGAGCCATATTGCTTGGGGGACATTGTGCTGGTTGCCATGTTATATAGGTGACTTCCAAGTCAGCCATATTGCATGGGGAACATTGTGCTGGTGGCCATGTTCTATAGGTGACTTCCAAGTCAGCCACATTGCATGGGGGACATTGTGCTGGTTTCTTGTATAGGTGACTTCCAAGTCAACCATATTGCATTAGGGACATTGTGCTGGTTGCCATGTTGTATAGGTGACTTCCAAGTCAACCATATTGCATGGGGGACATTGTGCTGGTTGCCATGTTGTATAGGTGACTTCCAAGTCAGCCATATTGCATGGGGGACATTGTGCTGGATGCCATGTTGTATAGGTGACTTCCAAGTGAGCCATATTGCATGGGGGACATTGTGCTGGTTGTGTTGTATAGGTGACTTCCAAGTGAGCCATATTGCATGGGGGACATTGTGCTGGTTGTGTTGTATAGGTGACTTCCAAGTCAGCCATATTGCATGGGGGACATTGTGCTGGTTGTATTGTATAGGTGACTTCCAATTCAGCCATATTGCATGGGGGACATTGTGCTGGTTGTATTGTATAGGTGACTTCCAAGTGAGCCATATTGCTTGGGGGACATTGTGCTGGTGGCCATGTTCTATAGGTGACTTCCAAGCCAGCCATATTGCATGGTGGACATTGTGCTGGTTGCCATGTCCTATAGGTGACTTCCAAGTCAGCCATATTGCATGGGGGACATTGTGCTTGGTGCCTTGTTGTATAGGTGACTTCCAAGTGAGCCATATTGCTTGGGGGACATTGTGCTGGTTGTGTTGTATAGGTGACTTCCAAGTCAGCCATATTGCATGGGGGACATTGTGCTGGTTGTCTTGTATAGGTGACTTCCAAGTCAGCCGTGTTGCATGGGGGACATTGTGCTGGTTGTATTGTATAGGTGACTTCCAAGTCAGCCATATTGCATGGGGGACATTGTGCTGGTGGCCATGTTGTAAAGGTGACTTCCAAGTCAGCCATATTGCATGGGGGACATTGTGCTCTTTGCCATGTTGTATAGGTGACTTCCAAGTCAGCCATATTGCATGGGGGACATTGTGCTGGTTGCCATGTTGTATAGGTGACTTACAAGTCAGCCATATTGCATGGGGGACATTGTGCTGGTTGCCATGTCCTATAGGTGACTTCCAAGTCAGCCATATTGCATGGGGGAAATTGTGCTGGTTGTCTTGTATAGGTGACTTTTAAGTCAGCCACATTGCCCTGGGGGACATTGTGCTGGTTGCCATGTTCTATAGGTGACTTCCAAGTCAGCCATATTGCTTGGTAGACATTGCGCTGGTTGCCATGTTGTATAGGTGACTTCCAAGTCAGCCATATTGCTTGGGGGACATTGTGCTGGTTGCCATGTTGTATAGGTGACTTCCAAGTCAGCCATATTGCATGGGGGATATTGTGCTGGTGCCATGTTCTATAGGTGACATCCAAGTCAGCCATATTGCATGGGGGACATTGTGCTGGTTGTCTTGTATAGGTGACTTCCAAGTCAGCCATATTGCATGGGGGACATTGTGCTGGTTGTGTTGTATAGGTGACTTCCAAATCAGCCATATTGCATGGCGGACATTGTGCTGGTTGTATTGTATAGGTGACTTCCAAGTCAGCCATATTGCATGGGGGACATTGTGCTGGTTGTATTGTATAGGTGACTTCCAAGTCAGCCATATTGCATGGGGGACATTGTGCTGGTGGCCATGTCCTATAGGTGACTTCCAAGTCAGCCATATTGCATGGGGGACATTGTGCTGGTTGTCTTGTATAGGTGACTTCCAAGTCAGCCATATTGCTTGGGGGACATTGTGCTGGTTGTATTGTATAGGTGACTTCCAAGTCAGCCATATTGCATGGGGGACATTGTGCTGGTTGCCATGTTGTATAGGTGACTTCCAAGTCAGCCATATTGCATGGGGGACATTGTGCTGGTGGCCATGTTCTATAGGTGACTTCCAAGTCAGCCATATTGCATTTGGGACATTGTGCTGGTTGTCTTGTATAGGTGACGTCCAAGTCAGCCATATTGCATGGGGGACATTGTGCTGGTTGTGTTGTATAGGTGACTTCCAAATCAGCCATATTGCATGGGGGACATTGTGCTGGTTGTATTGTATAGGTGACTTCCAAGTCAGCCATATTGCATGGGGGACATTGTGCTGGTTGTCTTGTATAGGTGACTTCCAAGTCAGCCATATTGGATGGGGGACATTGTGCTGGTTGTATTGTATAGGTGACTTCCAAGTCAGCCATATTGCATGGGGGACATTGTGCTGGTTGCCATGTTGTATAGGTGACTTCCAAGTCAGCCATATTGCATGGGGGACATTGTGCTGGTGGCCATTTTCTATAGGTGACTTCCAAGTCAGCCATATTGCATTTGGGACATTGTGCTGGTTGTATTGTATAGGTGACTTCCAAGTCAGCCATACTGCATGGGGGACATTGTGCTGGTTGTATTGTATAGGTGACTTCCAAGTGAGCCATTTTGCTTGGGGGACATTGTGCTGGTGGCCATGTTCTATAGGTGACTTCCAAGTCAGCCATATTGCATGGGGGACATTGTGCTGGTTGCCATGTCCTATAGGTGACTTCCAAGTCGGCCATATTGCAAGGGGGACATTGTGCTGGTTGTCTTGTATAGGTGACTTCCAAGTCAGCCATATTGCTTGGGGGACATTGTGCTGGTTGCCATGTTCTATAGGTGACTTCCAAGTCAGCCATATTGCTTGGTGGACATTGTGCTGGTGGCCATGTTCTATAGGTGACTTCCAAGTCAGCCATATTGCTTGGGGGACATTGTGCTGGTTGCCAGGTTGTATAGGTGACTTTCAAGTCAGCCATATTGCATGGGGGACATTGTGCTGGTTGCCATGTTGTATAGGTGACTTCCAAGTCAGCCATATTGCATGGGGGACATTGTGCTGGTGGCCATGTTCTATAGGTGACTTCCAAGTCAGCCATATTGCATGGGGGACATTGTGCTGGTTGCCATGTTGTATAGGTGACTTCCAAGTCAGCCATATTGCATGGGGGACATTGTGCTGGTGGCCATGTTCTATAGGTGACTTCCATGTCAGCCATATTGCATGGGGGACATTGTGCTGGTTGTCTTGTATAGGTGACTTCCAAGTCAGCCATATTGCTTGGGGGACATTGTGCTGGTTGTATTGTATAGGTGACTTCCAATTCAGCCATATTGCATGGGGGACATTGTGCTGGTTGCCATGTTGTATAGGTGACTTCCAAGTCAGCCATATTGCATGGGGGACATTGTGCTGGTGGCCATGTTCTATAGGTGACTTCCAAGTCAGCCACATTGCATGGGGGACATTGTGCTGGTTTCTTGTATAGGTGACTTCCAAGTCAGCCATATTGCATGGGGGACATTGTGCTGGTTGCCATGTTGTATAGATGACTTCAAAGTCAGCCATATTGCATGGGGGACATTGTGCTGGTTGCCATGTTGTATAGGTGACTTCCAAGTCAGCCATATTGCATGGAGGACATTGTGCTGGATGCCATGTTGTATAGGTGACTTCCAAGTGAGCCATATTGCATGGGGGACATTGTGCTGGTTGTGTTGTATAGGTGACTTCCAAGTCAGCCATATTGCATGGGGGACATTGTGCTGGTTGTGTTGTATAGGTGACTTCCAAGTCAGCCATATTGCATGGGGGACATTGTGTTGGTTGTATTGTATAGGTGACTTCCAAGTCAGCCATATTGCATGGGGGACATTGTGCTGGTTGTATTGTATAGGTGACTTCCAAGTGAGCCATATTGTTTGGGGGACATTGTGCTGGTGGCCATGTTCTATAGGTGACTTCCAAGTCAGCCATATTGCATGGGGGACATTGTGCTGGTTGCCATGTCCTATAGGTGACTTCCAAGTCAGCCATATTGCTTGGGGGACATTGTGCTGGTTGCCATGTTGTATAGGTGACTTCCAAGTCAGCCATATTGCATGGGGGACATTGTGCTGGTTGTCTTGTATAGGTGACTTCCAAGTGAGCCATATTGCATGGGGGACATTGTGCTGGTTGCCATGTTCTATAGGTGACTTCCAAGTCAGCCATATTGCATGGGGGACATTGTGCTGGTTGTCTTGTATAGGTGACTTCCAAGTCAGCCATATTGCATGGGGGACATTGTGCTGGTTGTATTGTATAGGTGACTTCCAAGTCAGCCATATTGCATGGGGGACATTGTGCTGGTTGTGTTGTATAGGTGACTTCCAAGTCAGCCATATTGCATGGGGGCCATTGTGCTGGTTGTATTGTATAGGTGACTTCCAAGTCAGCCATATTGCATGGGGGACATTGTGCTGGTTGTATTGTATAGGTGACTTCCAAGTGAGCCATATTGTTTGGGGGACATTGTGCTGGTGGCCATGTTCTATACGTGACTTCCAAGTCAGCCATATTGCATGGGGGACATTGTGCTGGTTGCCATGTTCTATAGGTGATTTCTAAGTCAGCCATATTGCTTGGGGGACATTGTGCTGGTTGCCATGTTGTATAGGTGACTTCCAAGTCAGCCATATTGCATGAGGGACATTGTGCTGGTGGCCATGTTCTATAGGTGACTTCCAAGTCAGCCATATTGCATGGGGGACATTGTGCTGGTTGTGTTGTATAGGTGACTTCCAAATCAGCCATATTGCATGGGGGACATTGTGCTGGTTGTATTGTATAGGTGACTTCCAAGTCAGCCATATTGCATGGGGGACATTGTGCTGGTTGTGTTGTATAGGTGACTTCCAAATCAGCCATATTGCATGTGGGACATTGTGCTGGTGGCCATGTCCTATAGGTGACTTCCAAGTCAGCCATATTGCATGGGGGACATTGTGCTGGTTGTCTTGTATAGGTGACTTCCAAGTCAGCCATATTGGATGGGGGACATTGTGCTGGTTGTATTGTATAGGTGACTTCCAAGTCAGCCATATTGCATGGGGGACATTGTGCTGGTTGCCATGTTGTATAGGTGACTTCCAAGTCAGCCATATTGCATGGGGGACATTGTGCTGGTGGCCATGTTCTATAGGTGACTTCCAAGTCAGCCATATTGCATTTGGGACATTGTGCTGGTTGTATTGTATAGGTGACTTCCAAGTCAGCCATATTGCATGGGGGACATTGTGCTGGTTGTATTGTATAGGTGACTTCCAAGTGAGCCATGTTGCTTGGGGGACATTGTGCTGGTGGCCATGTTCTATAGGTGACTTCCAAGTCAGCCATATTGCATGGGGGACATTGTGCTGGTTGCCATGTCCTATAGGTGACTTCCAAGTCGGCCATATTGCAAGCGGGACATTGTGCTGGTTGTCTTGTATAGGTGACTTCCAAGTCAGCCATATTGCTTGGGGGACATTGTGCTGGTTGCCATGTTCTATAGGTGACTTCCAAGTCAGCCATATTGCTTGGTTGACATTGTGCTGGTGGCCATGTTCTATAGGTGACTTCCAAGTCAGCCATATTGCTTGGGGGACATTGTGCTGGTTGCCATGTTGTAAAGGTGACTTTCAAGTCAGCCATATTGCATGGGGGACATTGTGCTGGTGGCCATGTTCTATAGGTGACTTCCAAGTCAGCCATATTGCATGGGGGACATTGTGCTGGTTGCCATGTTGTATAGGTGACTTCCAAGTCAGCCATATTGCATGGGGGACATTGTGCTGGTGGCCATGTTCTATAGGTGACTTCCAAGTCAGCCATATTGCATGGGGGACATTGTGCTGGTTGTCTTGTATAGGTGACTTCCAAGTCAGCCATATTGCTTGGGGGACATTGTGCTGGTTGTATTGTATAGGTGACTTCCAAGTCAGCCATATTGCATGGGGAACATTGTGCTGGTTGCCATGTTGTATAGGTGACTTCCAAGTCAGCCATATTGCATGGGGGACATTGTGCTGGTGGCCATGTTCTATAGGTGACTTCCAAGTCAGCCACATTGCATGGGGGACATTGTGCTGGTTTCTTGTATAGGTGACTTCCAAGTCAGCCATATTGCATGGGGGACATTGTGCTGGTTGCCATGTTGTATAGGTGACTTCCAAGTCAGCCATATTGCATGGGGGATATTGTGCTGGTTGCCATGTTGTATAGGTGACTTCCAAGTCAGCCATATTGCATGGGTGACATTGTGCTGGATGCCATGTTGTATAGGTGACTTCCAAGTGAGCCATATTGCATGGGGGACATTGTGCTGGTTGTGTTGTATAGGTGACTTCCAAGTCAGCCATATTGCATGGGGGACATTGTGCTGGTTGTGTTGTATAGGTGACTTCCAAGTCAGCCATATTGCATGGGGGACATTGTGCTGGTTGTATTGTATAGGTGACTTCCAAGTCAGCCATATTGCATGGGCGACATTGTGCTGGTTGTATTGTATAGGTGACTTCCAAGTGAGCCATATTGTTTGGGGGACATTGTGCTGGTGGCCATGTTCTATAGGTGACTTCCAAGTCAGCCATATTGCATGGGGGACATTGTGCTGGTTGCCATGTCCTATAGGTGACTTCCAAGTCAGCCATATTGCATGGGGGACATTGTGCTGGTTGCCATGTTGTATAGGTGACTTCCAAGTGAGCCATATTGCTTGGGGGACATTGTGCTGGTTGTGTTGTATAGGTGACTTCCAAGTCAGCCATATTGCATGGGGGACATTGTGCTGGTTGTCTTGTATAGGTGACTTCCAAGTCAGCCGTGTTGCATGGGGGACATTGTGCTGGTTGTGTTGTATAGGTGACTTCCAAGTCAGCCATATTGCATGGGGGACATTGTGCTGGCGGCCATGTTGTAAAGGTGACTTCCAAGTCAGCCATATTGCATGGGGGACATTGTGCTGGTTGCCATGTTGTATAGGTGACTTCCAAGTCAGCCACATTGCATGGGGGACATTGTGCTGGTTGCCATGTTGTATAGGTGACTTACAAGTCAGCCATATTGCATGGGGGACATTGTGCTGCTTGCCATGTCCTATAGGTGACTTCCAAGTCAGCCATATTGCTTGGGGGACATTGTGCTGGTTGCCATGTTCTATAGGTGACTTCCAAGTCAGCCAAATTGCTTGGGGGACATTGTGCTGGTTGCCATGTTGTATAGGTGACTTCCAAGTCAGCCATATTGCTTGGGGGACATTGTGCTGTTTGCCATGTTGTATTGGTGACTTCCAAGTCAGCCATATTGCATGGGGGACATTGTGCTGGTGGCCATGTTCTATAGGTGACTTCCAAGTCAGCCATATTGCATGGGGGACATTGTGCTGGTTGCCATGTTGTATAGGTGACTTCCAAGTCAGCCATATTGCATGGGGGACATTGTGCTGGTGGCCTTGTTCTATAGGTGACTTCGAAGTCAGCCATATTGCATGGGGGACATTGTGCTGGTTGTCTTGTATAGGTGACTTCCAAGTCAGCCATATTGCTTGGGGGACATTGTGCTGGTTGTATTGTATAGGTGACTTCCAAGTCAGCCATATTGCATGGGGAACATTGTGCTGGTTGCCATGTTGTATAGGTGACTTCCAAGTCAGCCATATTGCATGGGGGACATTGTGCTGGTGGCCATGTTCTATAGGTGACTTCCAAGTCAGCCACATTGCATGGGGGACATTGTGCTGGTTTCTTGTATAGGTGACTTCCAAGTCAGCCATATTGCATGGGGGACATTGTGCTGGTTGCCATGTTGTATAGGTGACTTCCAAGTCAGCCATATTGCATGGGGGACATTGTGCTGGTTGCCATGTTGTATAGGTGACTTCCAAGTCAGCCATATTGCATGGGTGACATTGTGCTGGATGCCATGTTGTATAGGTGACTTCCAAGTGAGCCATATTGCATGGGGGACATTGTGCTGGTTGTGTTGTATAGGTGACTTCCAAGTCAGCCATATTGCATGGGGGACATTGTGCTGGTTGTGTTGTATAGGTGACTTCCAAGTCAGCCATATTGCATGGGGGACATTGTGCTGGTTGTATTGTATAGGTGACTTCCAAGTCAGCCATATTGCATGGGCGACATTGTGCTGGTTGTATTGTATAGGTGACTTCCAAGTGAGCCATATTGTTTGGGGGACATTGTGCTGGTGGCCATGTTCTATAGGTGACTTCCAAGTCAGCCATATTGCATGGGGGACATTGTGCTGGTTGCCATGTCCTATAGGTGACTTCCAAGTCAGCCATATTGCATGGGGGACATTGTGCTGGTTGCCATGTTGTATAGGTGACTTCCAAGTGAGCCATATTGCTTGGGGGACATTGTGCTGGTTGTGTTGTATAGGTGACTTCCAAGTCAGCCATATTGCATGGGGGACATTGTGCTGGTTGTCTTGTATAGGTGACTTCCAAGTCAGCCGTGTTGCATGGGGGACATTGTGCTGGTTGTGTTGTATAGGTGACTTCCAAGTCAGCCATATTGCATGGGGGACATTGTGCTGGCGGCCATGTTGTAAAGGTGACTTCCAAGTCAGCCATATTGCATGGGGGACATTGTGCTGGTTGCCATGTTGTATAGGTGACTTCCAAGTCAGCCACATTGCATGGGGGACATTGTGCTGGTTGCCATGTTGTATAGGTGACTTACAAGTCAGCCATATTGCATGGGGGACATTGTGCTGCTTGCCATGTCCTATAGGTGACTTCCAAGTCAGCCATATTGCATGGGGGAAATTGTGCTGGTTGTCTTGTATAGGTGACTTTTAAGTCAGCCATATTGCTTGGGGGACATTGTGCTGGTTGCCATGTTCTATAGGTGACTTCCAAGTCAGCCAAATTGCTTGGGGGACATTGTGCTGGTTGCCATGTTGTATAGGTGACTTCCAAGTCAGCCATATTGCTTGGGGGACATTGTGCTGTTTGCCATGTTGTATTGGTGACTTCCAAGTCAGCCATATTGCATGGGGGACATTGTGCTGGTGGCCATGTTCTATAGGTGACTTCCAAGTCAGCCATATTGCATGGGGGACATTGTGCTGGTTGCCATGTTGTATAGGTGACTTCCAAGTCAGCCATATTGCATGGGGGACATTGTGCTGGTGGCCTTGTTCTATAGGTGACTTCGAAGTCAGCCATATTGCATGGGGGACATTGTGCTGGTTGTCTTGTATAGGTGACTTCCAAGTCAGCCATATTGCTTGGGGGACATTGTGCTGGTTGTATTGTATAGGTGACTTCCAAGTCAGCCATATTGCATGGGGAACATTGTGCTGGTTGCCATGTTGTATAGGTGACTTCCAAGTCAGCCATATTGCATGGGGGACATTGTGCTGGTGGCCATGTTCTATAGGTGACTTCCAAGTCAGCCACATTGCATGGGGGACATTGTGCTGGTTTCTTGTATAGGTGACTTCCAAGTCAGCCATATTGCATGGGGGACATTGTGCTGGTTGCCATGTTGTATAGGTGACTTCCAAGTCAGCCATATTGCATGGGGGACATTGTGCTGGTTGCCATGTTGTATAGGTGACTTCCAAGTCAGCCATATTGCATGGGTGACATTGTGCTGGATGCCATGTTGTATAGGTGACTTCCAAGTGAGCCATATTGCATGGGGGACATTGTGCTGGTTGTGTTGTATAGGTGACTTCCAAGTCAGCCATATTGCATGGGGGACATTGTGCTGGTTGTGTTGTATAGGTGACTTCCAAGTCAGCCATATTGCATGGGGGACATTGTGCTGGTTGTATTGTATAGGTGACTTCCAAGTCAGCCATATTGCATGGGGGACATTGTGCTGGTTGTATTGTATAGGTGACTTCCAAGTGAGCCATATTGTTTGGGGGACATTGTGCTGGTGGCCATGTTCTATAGGTGACTTCCAAGTCAGCCATATTGCATGGGGGACATTGTGCTTTTTGCCATGTCCTATAGGTGACTTCCAAGTCAGCCATATTGCATGGGGGACATTGTGCTGGTTGCCATGTTGTATAGGTGACTTCCAAGTGAGCCATATTGCTTGGGGGACATTGTGCTGGTTGTGTTGTATAGGTGACTTCCAAGTCAGCCATATTGCATGGGGGACATTGTGCTGGTTGCCAAGTTGTATAGGTGACTTACAAGTCAGCCATATTGCATGGGGGACATTGTGCTGCTTGCCATGTCCTATAGGTGACTTCCAAGTCAGCCATATTGCATGGGGGAAATTGTGCTGGTTGTCTTGTATAGGTGACTTTTAAGTCAGCCATATTGCTTGGGGGACATTGTGCTGGTTGCCATGTTCTATAGGTGACTTCCAAGTCAGCCAAATTGCTTGGGGGACATTGTGCTGGTTGCCATGTTGTATAGGTGACTTCCAAGTCAGCCATATTGCTTGGGGGACATTGTGCTGGTTGCCATGTTGTATTGGTGACTTCCAAGTCAGCCATATTGCATGGGGGACATTGTGCTGGTGGCCATGTTCTATAGGTGACTTCCAAGTCAGCCATATTGCATGGGGGACATTGTGCTGGTTGTCTTGTATAGGTGACTTCCAAGTCAGCCATATTGCATGGGGGACATTGTGCTGGTTGTGTTGTATAGGTGACTTCCAAATCAGCCATATTGCATGGGGGACATTGTGCTGGTTGTATTGTATAGGTGACTTCCAAGTCAGCCATATTGCATGCGGGACATTGTGCTGGTTGTATTGTATAGGTGACTTCCAAGTCAGCCATATTGCATGGGGGACATTGTACTGGTGGCCATGTCCTATAGGTGACTTCCAAGTCAGCCATATTGCATGGGGGACATTGTGCTGGTTGTCTTGTATAGGTGACTTCCAAGTCAGCCATATTGCTTGGGGGACATTGTGCTGGTTGTATTATATAGGTGACTTCCAAGTCAGCCATATTGCATGGGGGACATTGTGCTGGTTGCCATGTTGTATAGGTGACTTCCAAGTCAGCCATATTGCATGGGGGACATTGTGCTGGTGGCCATGTTCTATAGGTGACTTCCAAGTCAGCCATATTGCATTTGGGACATTGTGCTGGTTGTCTTGTATAGGTGACTTCCAAGTCAGCCATATTGCATGGGGGACATTGTGCTGGTTGTGTTGTATAGGTGACTTCCAAATCAGCCATATTGGATGGGGGACATTGTGCTGGTTGTATTGTATAGGTGACTTCCAAGTCAGCCATATTGCATGGGGGACATTGTGCTGGTTGTATTGTATAGGTGACTTCCAAGTGAGCCATATTGCTTGGGGGACATTGTGCTGGTGGCCATGTTCTATAGGTGAATTCCAAGTCAGCCATATTGCATGGGGGACATTGTGCTGGTTGCCATGTCCTATAGGTGACTACCAAGTCAGCCATATTGCATGGGGGACATTGTGCTGGTTGTCTTGTATAGGTGCCTTCCAAGTCAGCCATATTGCATGGGGGACATTGTGCTGGTTGCCATGTTCTATAGGTAACTTCCAAGTCAGCCATATTGCATGGGGGACATTGTGCTGGTGGCCATGTTGTATAGGTGACTTCCAAGTCAGCCATATTGCATGGGGGACATTGTGCTGGTGGCCATGTTCTATAGGTGACTTCCAAGTCAGCCATATTGCATGGGGGACATTGTGCTGGTTGTCTTGTATAGGTGACTTCCAAGTCAGCCATATTGCATGGGGGACATTGTGCTGGTGGCCATGTCCTATAGGTGACTTCCAAGTCAGCCATATTGCATGGGGGACATTGTGCTGGTTGTCTTGTATAGGTGACTTCCAAGTCAGCCATATTGCTTGGGGGACATTGTGCTGGTTGTATTGTATAGGTGACTTCCAAGTCAGCCATATTGCATGGGGGACATTGTGCTGGTTGCCATGTTGTATAGGTGACTTCCAAGTCAGCCATATTGCATGGGGGACATTGTGCTGGTGGCCATGTTCTATAGGTGACTTCCAAGTCAGCCATATTGCATTTGGGACATTGTGCTGGTTGTCTTGTATAGGTGACTTCCAAGTCAGCCATATTGCATGGGGACATTGTGCTGGTTGTGTTGTATAGGTGACTTCCAAATCAGCCATATTGCATGGGGGACATTGTGCTGGTTGTATTGTATAGGTGACTTCCAAGTCAGCCATATTGCATGGGGGACATTGTGCTGGTTGTCTTGTATAGCTGACTTCCAAGTCAGCCATATTGCTTGGGGGACATTGTGCTGGTTGTATTGTATAGGTGACTTCCAAGACAGCCATATTGCATGGGGGACATTGTGCTGGTTGCCATGTTGTATAGGTGACTTCCAAGTCAGCCATATTGCATGGGGGACATTGTGCTGCTTGCCATGTCCTATAGGTGACTTCCAAGTCAGCCATATTGCATGGGGGAAATTGTGCTGGTTGTCTTGTATAGGTGACTTTTAAGTCAGCCATATTGCTTGGGGGACATTGTGCTGGTTGCCATGTTCTATAGGTGACTTCCAAGTCAGCCAAATTGTTTGGGGGACATTGTGCTGGTTGCCATGTTGTATAGGTGACTTCCAAGTCAGCCATATTGCTTGGGGGACATTGTGCTGGTTGCCATGTTGTATTGGTGACTTCCAAGTCAGCCATATTGCATGGGGGACATTGTGCTGGTGGCCATGTTCTATAGGTGACTTCCAAGTCAGCCATATTGCATGGGGGACATTGTGCTGGTTGTCTTGTATAGGTGACTTCCAAGTCAGCCATATTGCATGGGGGACATTGTGCTGGTTGTGTTGTATAGGTGACTTCCAAATCAGCCATATTGCATGGGGGACATTGTGCTGGTTGTATTGTATAGGTGACTTCCAAGTCAGCCATATTGCATGCGGGACATTGTGCTGGTTGTATTGTATAGGTGACTTCCAAGTCAGCCATATTGCATGGGGGACATTGTACTGGTGGCCATGTCCTATAGGTGACTTCCAAGTCAGCCATATTGCATGGGGGACATTGTGCTGGTTGTCTTGTATAGGTGACTTCCAAGTCAGCCATATTGCTTGGGGGACATTGTGCTGGTTGTATTATATAGGTGACTTCCAAGTCAGCCATATTGCATGGGGGACATTGTGCTGGTTGCCATGTTGTATAGGTGACTTCCAAGTCAGCCATATTGCATGGGGGACATTGTGCTGGTGGCCATGTTCTATAGGTGACTTCCAAGTCAGCCATATTGCATTTGGGACATTGTGCTGGTTGTCTTGTATAGGTGACTTCCAAGTCAGCCATATTGCATGGGGGACATTGTGCTGGTTGTGTTGTATAGGTGACTTCCAAATCAGCCATATTGGATGGGGGACATTGTGCTGGTTGTATTGTATAGGTGACTTCCAAGTCAGCCATATTGCATGGGGGACATTGTGCTGGTTGTATTGTATAGGTGACTTCCAAGTGAGCCATATTGCTTGGGGGACATTGTGCTGGTGGCCATGTTCTATAGGTGAATTCCAAGTCAGCCATATTGCATGGGGGACATTGTGCTGGTTGCCATGTCCTATAGGTGACTACCAAGTCAGCCATATTGCATGGGGGACATTGTGCTGGTTGTCTTGTATAGGTGCCTTCCAAGTCAGCCATATTGCATGGGGGACATTGTGCTGGTTGCCATGTTCTATAGGTAACTTCCAAGTCAGCCATATTGCATGGGGGACATTGTGCTGGTGGCCATGTTGTATAGGTGACTTCCAAGTCAGCCATATTGCATGGGGGACATTGTGCTGGTGGCCATGTTCTATAGGTGACTTCCAAGTCAGCCATATTGCATGGGGGACATTGTGCTGGTTGTCTTGTATAGGTGACTTCCAAGTCAGCCATATTGCATGGGGGACATTGTGCTGGTGGCCATGTCCTATAGGTGACTTCCAAGTCAGCCATATTGCATGGGGGACATTGTGCTGGTTGTCTTGTATAGGTGACTTCCAAGTCAGCCATATTGCTTGGGGGACATTGTGCTGGTTGTATTGTATAGGTGACTTCCAAGTCAGCCATATTGCATGGGGGACATTGTGCTGGTTGCCATGTTGTATAGGTGACTTCCAAGTCAGCCATATTGCATGGGGGACATTGTGCTGGTGGCCATGTTCTATAGGTGACTTCCAAGTCAGCCATATTGCATTTGGGACATTGTGCTGGTTGTCTTGTATAGGTGACTTCCAAGTCAGCCATATTGCATGGGGACATTGTGCTGGTTGTGTTGTATAGGTGACTTCCAAATCAGCCATATTGCATGGGGGACATTGTGCTGGTTGTATTGTATAGGTGACTTCCAAGTCAGCCATATTGCATGGGGGACATTGTGCTGGTTGTCTTGTATAGCTGACTTCCAAGTCAGCCATATTGCTTGGGGGACATTGTGCTGGTTGTATTGTATAGGTGACTTCCAAGACAGCCATATTGCATGGGGGACATTGTGCTGGTTGCCATGTTGTATAGGTGACTTCCAAGTCAGCCATATTGCATGGGGGACATTGTGCTGGTGGCCATGTTCTATAGGTGACTTCCAAGTCAGCCATATTGCATTTGGGACATTGTGCTGGTTGTATTGTATAGGTGACTTCCAAGTCAGCCATATTGCATGGGGGACATTGTGCTGGTTGTATTGTATAGGTGACTTCCAAGTGAGCCATATTGCTTGGGGGACATTGTGCGGGTGGCCATGTTCTATAGGTGACTTCCAAGTCAGCCATATTGCATGGGGGACATTGTGCTGGTTGCCATGTCCTATAGGTGACTTCCAAGTCAGCCATATTGCATGGGGGACATTATGCTGGTTGTCTTGTATAGGTGACTTCCAAGTCAGCCATATTGCTTGGGGACATTGTGCTGGTTGCCATGTTCTATAGGTGACTTCCAAGTCAGCCATATTGCTTGGGGGACATTGTGCTGGTGGCCATGTTCTCTAGGTGACTTCCAAGTCAGCCATATTGCTTGGTGGACATTGTGCTGGTTGCCATGTTGTATAGGTGACTTCCAAGTCAGCCATATTGCATGGGGGACATTGTGCTGGTGGCCATGTTCTATAGGTGACTTCCAAGTCAGCCATATTGCATTGGGGACATTGTGCTGGTTGCCATGTTGTATAGGTGACTTCCAAGTCAGCCATATTGCATGGGGGACATTGTGCTGGTTGTTTTGTATAGGTGACTTCCAAGTCAGCCATATTGCATGGGGGACATTGTGCTGGTTGTCATGTCCTATAGGTGACTTCCAAGTCAGCCATATTGCATGGGGGAAATTGTGCTGGTTGTCTTGTATAGGTGACTTCCAAGTCAGCCATATTGCTTGGGGGACATTGTGCTGGTTGCCATGTTCTAAAGGTGACTTCCAAGTCAGCCATATTGCATGGGGGACATTGTGCTGGTGGCCATGTTCTATAGGTGACTTCCAAGTCAGCCATATTGCATGGGGGACATTGTGCTGGTTGTCTTGTATAGGTGACTTCCAAGTTAGCCATATTGCATGGGGGACATTGTGCTGGTGGCCATGTTCTATAGGTGACTTCCAAGTCAGCCATATTGCTTGGGGGACATTGTGCTGGTTGTATTGTATAGGTGACTTCCAATTCAGCCATATTGCATGGGGGACATTGTGCTGGTTGCCATGTTGTATAGGTGACTTCCAAGTGAGCCATATTGCTTGGGGGACATTGTGCTGGTTGTGTTGTATAGGTGACTTCCAAGTCAGCCATATTGCATTTGGGACATTGTGCTGGTTGTCTTGTATAGGTGACTTCCAAGTCAGCCATATTGCATGGGGGACATTGTGCTGGTTGTGTTGTATAGGTGACTTCCAAATCAGCCATATTGCATGGGGGACATTGTGCTGGTTGTATTGTATAGGTGACTTCCAAGTCAGCCATATTGCATGGGGGACATTGTGCTGGTTGTCTTGTATAGGTGACTTCCAAGTCAGCCATATTGCTTGGGGGACATTGTGCTGGTTGTATTGTATAGGTGACTTCCAAGACAGCCATATTGCATGGGGGACATTGTGCTGGTTGTATTGTATAGGTGACTTCCAAGTGAGCCATATTGCTTGGGGGACATTGTGCGGGTGGCCATGTTCTATAGGTGACTTCCAAGTCAGCCATATTGCATGGGGGACATTGTGCTGGTTGCCATGTCCTATAGGTGACTTCCAAGTCAGCCATATTGCATGGGGGACATTATGCTGGTTGTCTTGTATAGGTGACTTCCAAGTCAGCCATATTGCTTGGGGGACATTGTGCTGGTTGCCATGTTCTATAGGTGACTTCCAAGTCAGCCATATTGCTTGGGGGACATTGTGCTGGTGGCCATGTTCTATAGGTGACTTCCAAGTCAGCCATATTGCTTGGGGGACATTGTGCTGGTTGCCATGTTGTATAGGTGACTTCCAAGTCAGCCATATTGCATGGGGGACATTGTGCTGGTGGCCATGTTCTATAGGTGACTTCCAAGTCAGCCATATTGCATTGGGGACATTGTGCTGGTTGCCATGTTGTATAGGTGACTTCCAAGTCAGCCATATTGCATGGGGGACATTGTGCTGGTTGTATTGTATAGGTGACTTCCAAGTCAGCCATATTGCATGGGGGACATTGTGCTGGTTGCCATGTCCTATAGGTGACTTCCAAGTCAGCCATATTGCATGGGGGAAATTGTGCTGGTTGTCTTGTATAGGTGACTTCCAAGTCAGCCATATTGCATGGGGGACATTGTGCTGGTGGCCATGTTCTATAGGTAACTTCCAAGTCAGCCATATTGCATGGGGGACATTGTGATGGTTGTCTTGTATAGGTGACTTCCAAGTCAGCCATATTGCATGGGGGACATTGTGCTGGTGGCCATGTTCTATAGGTGACTTCCAAGTCAGCCATATTGCTTGGGGGACATTGTGCTGGTTGTATTGTATAGGTGACTTCCAATTCAGCCATATTGCATGGGGGACATTGTGCTGGTTGCCATGTTGTATAGGTGACTTCCAAGTGAGCCATATTGCTTGGGGGACATTGTGCTGGTTGTGTTGTATAGGTGACTTCCAAGTCAGCCATATTGCATGGGGGACATTGTGCTGGTTGTCTTGTATAGGTGACTTCCAAGTCAGCCGTTTTGCATGGGGGACATTGTGCTGGTTGTCTTGTATAGGTGACTTCCAAGTCAGCCATATTGCTTGGGGGACATTGTGCTGGTTGCCATGTTCTGTAGGTGACTTCCAAGTCAGCCATATTGCTTGGGGGACATTGTGCTGGTGGCCATGTTCTATAGGTGACTTCCAAGTCAGCCATATTGCTTGGGGGACATTGTGCTGGTTGCCATGTTGTATAGGTGACTTCCAAGTAAGCCATATTGCATGGGGGACATTGTGCTGGTGGCCATGTTCTATAGGTGACTTCCAAGTCAGCCATATTGCATTTGGGACATTGTGCTGGTTGTCTTGTATAGGTGACTTCCAAGTCAGCCATATTGCTTGGGGGACATTGTGCTGGTTGCCATGTCCTATAGGTGACTTCCAAGTCAGCCATATTGCATGGGGGACATTGTGCTGGTTGTCTTGTATAGGTGACTTCCACGTCAGCCATATTGCATGGGGGACATTGTGCTGGTGGCCATGTTGTATAGGTGACTTCCAAGTCAGCCATATTGCATGGGGGACATTGTGCTGGTTGCCATGTTGTATAGGTGACTTCCAAGTCAGCCATATTGCATGGGGGACATTGTGCTGGTTGCCATGTTGTATAGGTGACTTCCAAGTCAGCCATATTGCATGGGGGACATTGTGCTGGTTGCCATGTTGTATAGGTGACTTCCAAGTCAGCCATATTGCTTGGGGGACATTGTGCTGGTGGCCATGTTCTCTAGGTGACTTCCAAGTCAGCCATATTGCTTGGGGGACATTGTGCTGGTTGCCATGTTGTATAGGTGACTTCCAAGTCAGCCATATTGCATGGGGGACATTGTGCTGGTGGCCATGTTCTATAGGTGACTTCCAAGTCAGCCATATTGCATTGGGGACATTGTGCTGGTTGCCATGTTGTATAGGTGACTTCCAAGTCAGCCATATTGCATGGGGGACATTGTGCTGGTTGTTTTGTATAGGTGACTTCCAAGTCAGCCATATTGCATGGGGGACATTGTGCTGGTTGTCATGTCCTATAGGTGACTTCCAAGTCAGCCATATTGCATGGGGGAAATTGTGCTGGTTGTCTTGTATAGGTGACTTCCAAGTCAGCCATATTGCTTGGGGGACATTGTGCTGGTTGCCATGTTCTAAAGGTGACTTCCAAGTCAGCCATATTGCATGGGGGACATTGTGCTGGTGGCCATGTTCTATAGGTGACTTCCAAGTCAGCCATATTGCATGGGGGACATTGTGCTGGTTGTCTTGTATAGGTGACTTCCAAGTTAGCCATATTGCATGGGGGACATTGTGCTGGTGGCCATGTTCTATAGGTGACTTCCAAGTCAGCCATATTGCTTGGGGGACATTGTGCTGGTTGTATTGTATAGGTGACTTCCAATTCAGCCATATTGCATGGGGGACATTGTGCTGGTTGCCATGTTGTATAGGTGACTTCCAAGTGAGCCATATTGCTTGGGGGACATTGTGCTGGTTGTGTTGTATAGGTGACTTCCAAGTCAGCCATATTGCATTTGGGACATTGTGCTGGTTGTCTTGTATAGGTGACTTCCAAGTCAGCCATATTGCATGGGGGACATTGTGCTGGTTGTGTTGTATAGGTGACTTCCAAATCAGCCATATTGCATGGGGGACATTGTGCTGGTTGTATTGTATAGGTGACTTCCAAGTCAGCCATATTGCATGGGGGACATTGTGCTGGTTGTCTTGTATAGGTGACTTCCAAGTCAGCCATATTGCTTGGGGGACATTGTGCTGGTTGTATTGTATAGGTGACTTCCAAGACAGCCATATTGCATGGGGGACATTGTGCTGGTTGTATTGTATAGGTGACTTCCAAGTGAGCCATATTGCTTGGGGGACATTGTGCGGGTGGCCATGTTCTATAGGTGACTTCCAAGTCAGCCATATTGCATGGGGGACATTGTGCTGGTTGCCATGTCCTATAGGTGACTTCCAAGTCAGCCATATTGCATGGGGGACATTATGCTGGTTGTCTTGTATAGGTGACTTCCAAGTCAGCCATATTGCTTGGGGGACATTGTGCTGGTTGCCATGTTCTATAGGTGACTTCCAAGTCAGCCATATTGCTTGGGGGACATTGTGCTGGTGGCCATGTTCTATAGGTGACTTCCAAGTCAGCCATATTGCTTGGGGGACATTGTGCTGGTTGCCATGTTGTATAGGTGACTTCCAAGTCAGCCATATTGCATGGGGGACATTGTGCTGGTGGCCATGTTCTATAGGTGACTTCCAAGTCAGCCATATTGCATTGGGGACATTGTGCTGGTTGCCATGTTGTATAGGTGACTTCCAAGTCAGCCATATTGCATGGGGGACATTGTGCTGGTTGTATTGTATAGGTGACTTCCAAGTCAGCCATATTGCATGGGGGACATTGTGCTGGTTGCCATGTCCTATAGGTGACTTCCAAGTCAGCCATATTGCATGGGGGAAATTGTGCTGGTTGTCTTGTATAGGTGACTTCCAAGTCAGCCATATTGCATGGGGGACATTGTGCTGGTGGCCATGTTCTATAGGTAACTTCCAAGTCAGCCATATTGCATGGGGGACATTGTGATGGTTGTCTTGTATAGGTGACTTCCAAGTCAGCCATATTGCATGGGGGACATTGTGCTGGTGGCCATGTTCTATAGGTGACTTCCAAGTCAGCCATATTGCTTGGGGGACATTGTGCTGGTTGTATTGTATAGGTGACTTCCAATTCAGCCATATTGCATGGGGGACATTGTGCTGGTTGCCATGTTGTATAGGTGACTTCCAAGTGAGCCATATTGCTTGGGGGACATTGTGCTGGTTGTGTTGTATAGGTGACTTCCAAGTCAGCCATATTGCATGGGGGACATTGTGCTGGTTGTCTTGTATAGGTGACTTCCAAGTCAGCCGTTTTGCATGGGGGACATTGTGCTGGTTGTCTTGTATAGGTGACTTCCAAGTCAGCCATATTGCTTGGGGGACATTGTGCTGGTTGCCATGTTCTGTAGGTGACTTCCAAGTCAGCCATATTGCTTGGGGGACATTGTGCTGGTGGCCATGTTCTATAGGTGACTTCCAAGTCAGCCATATTGCTTGGGGGACATTGTGCTGGTTGCCATGTTGTATAGGTGACTTCCAAGTAAGCCATATTGCATGGGGGACATTGTGCTGGTGGCCATGTTCTATAGGTGACTTCCAAGTCAGCCATATTGCATTTGGGACATTGTGCTGGTTGTCTTGTATAGGTGACTTCCAAGTCAGCCATATTGCTTGGGGGACATTGTGCTGGTTGCCATGTCCTATAGGTGACTTCCAAGTCAGCCATATTGCATGGGGGACATTGTGCTGGTTGTCTTGTATAGGTGACTTCCACGTCAGCCATATTGCATGGGGGACATTGTGCTGGTGGCCATGTTGTATAGGTGACTTCCAAGTCAGCCATATTGCATGGGGGACATTGTGCTGGTTGCCATGTTGTATAGGTGACTTCCAAGTCAGCCATATTGCATGGGGGACATTGTGCTGGTTGCCATGTTGTATAGGTGACTTCCAAGTCAGCCATATTGCATGGGGGACATTGTGCTGGTTGCCATGTTGTATAGGTGACTTCCAAGTCAGCCATATTGCTTGGGGGACATTGTGCTGGTTGCCATGTTGTATAGGTGACTTCCAAGTCAGCCATATTGCCTGGGGGACATTGTGCTGGTTGTATTGTATAGGTGACTTCCAAGTCAGCCATATTGCATGGGGGACATTGTGCTGGTTGCCATGTTGTATAGGTGACTTCCAAGTCAGCCATATTGCATGGGGGACATTGTGCTGGTTGCCATGTTGTATAGGTGACTTCCAAGTGAGCCATATAGCTTGGGGGACATTGTGCTGGTTGTGTTGTATAGGTGACTTCCAAGTCAGCCATATTGCATGGGGGACATTGTGCTGGTTGTCTTGTATAGGTGACTTTCAAGTCAGCCGTGTTGCATGGGGGACATTGTACTGGTGGCCATGTACTATAGGTGACTTCCAAGTCAGCCATATTGCATGGGGGACATTGTGCTGGTTGCCATGTTGTATAGGTGACTTCCAAGTGAGCCATATTGCTTGTGGGACATTGTGCTGGTTGCCATGTTGTATAGGTGACTTCCAAGTCAGCCATATTGCATGGGGGACATTGTGCTGGTGGCCATGTTCTATAGGTGACTTCCAAGTCAGCCATATTGCATGGGGACATTGTGCTGGTTGTCTTGTATAGGTGACTTCCAAGTCAGCCATATTGCATGGGGGACATTGTGCTGGTTGCCATGTTGTATAGGTGACTTCCAAGTCAGCCATATTGCATGGGGGACATTGTGCTGGTTGCCATGTTGTATAGGTGACTTCCAAGTCAGCCATATTGCATGGGGGACATTGTGCTGGTTGTGTTGTATAGGTGACTTCCAAGTCAGCCATATTGCTTGGGGGACATTGTGCTGGTGGCCATGTTCTATAGGTGACTTCCAAGTCAGCCATATTGCATGGGGGACATTGTGCTGGTGGCCATGTTCTATAGGTGACTTCCAAGTCAGCCATATTGCATTTGGGACATTGTGCTGGTTGTCTTGTATAGGTGACTTCCAAGTCAGCCATATTGCTTGGGGGACATTGTGCTGGTTGCCATGTCCTATAGGTGACTTCCAAGTCAGCCATATTGCATGGGGGACATTGTGCTGGTTGTCTTGTATAGGTGACTTCCACGTCAGCCATATTGCATGGGGGACATTGTGCTGGTGGCCATGTTGTATAGGTGACTTCCAAGTCAGCCATATTGCATGGGGGACATTGTGCTGGTTGCCATGTTGTATAGGTGACTTCCAAGTCAGCCATATTGCATCGGGGACATTGTGCTGGTTGCCATGTTGTATAGGTGACTTCCAAGTCAGCCATATTGCATGGGGGACATTGTGCTGGTTGCCATGTTGTATAGGTGACTTCCAAGTCAGCCATATTGCTTGGGGGACATTGTGCTGGTTACCATGTTGTATAGGTGACTTCCAAGTCAGCCATATTGCCTGGGGGACATTGTGCTGGTTGTATTGTATAGGTGACTTCCAAGTCAGCCATATTGCATGGGGGACATTGTGCTGGTTGCCATGTTGTATAGGTGACTTCCAAGTCAGCCATATTGCATGGGGGACATTGTGCTGGTTGCCATGTTGTATAGGTGACTTCCAAGTGAGCCATATTGCTTGGGGGACATTGTGCTGGTTGTGTTGTATAGGTGACTTCCAAGTCAGCCATATTGCATGGGGGACATTGTGCTGGTTGTCTTGTATAGGTGACTTTCAAGTCAGCCGTGTTGCATGGGGGACATTGTACTGGTGGCCATGTACTATAGGTGACTTCCAAGTCAGCCATATTGCATGGGGGAAATTGTGCTGGTTGCCATGTTGTATAGGTGACTTCCAAGTGAGCCATATTGCTTGGGGGACATTGTGCTGGTTGCCATGTTGTATAGGTGACTTCCAAGTCAGCCATATTGCATGGGGGACATTGTGCTGGTGGCCATGTTCTATAGGTGACTTCCAAGTCAGCCATATTGCATGGGGACATTGTGCTGGTTGTCTTGTATAGGTGACTTCCAAGTCAGCCATATTGCATGGGGGACATTGTGCTGGTTGCCATGTTGTATAGGTGACTTCCAAGTCAGCCATATTGCATGGGGGACATTGTGCTGGTTGCCATGTTGTATAGGTGACTTCCAAGTCAGCCATATTGCATGGGGGACATTGTGCTGGTTGTGTTGTATAGGTGACTTCCAAGTCAGCCATATTGCTTGGGGGACATTGTGCTGGTGGCCATGTTGTATAGGTGACTTCCAAGTCAGCCATATTGCTTGGGGGACATTGTGCTGGTTGCCATGTTCTATAGGTGACTTCCAAGTCAGCCATATTGCATGGGGGACATTGTGCTGGTTGTGTTGTATAGGTGACTTCCAAGTCAGCCATATTGCATGGGGGACATTGTGCTGGTTGCCATGTTGTATAGTTGACTTCCAAGTCAGCCATATTGCATGGGGGACATTGTGCTGGTTGCCATGTTGTATAGGTGACTTCCAAGTGAGCCATATTGCTTGGGGGACATTGTGCTGGTTGTGTTGTATAGGTGACTTCCAAGTCAGCCATATTGCATGGGGGACATTGTGCTGGTTGTCTTGTATAGGTGACTTTCAAGTCAGCCGTGTTGCATGGGGGACATTGTACTGGTGGCCATGTACTATAGGTGACTTCCAAGTCAGCCATATTGCATGGGGGAAATTGTGCTGGTTGCCATGTTGTATAGGTGACTTCCAAGTGAGCCATATTGCTTGGGGGACATTGTGCTGGTTGCCCTGTTGTATAGGTGACTTCCAAGTCAGCCATATTGCATGGGGGACATTGTGCTGGTGGCCATGTTCTATAGGTGACTTCCAAGTCAGCCATATTGCATGGGGACATTGTGCTGGTTGTCTTGTATAGGTGACTTCCAAGTCAGCCATATTGCATGGGGGACATTGTGCTGGTTGCCATGTTGTATAGGTGACTTCCAAGTCAGCCATATTGCATGGGGGACATTGTGCTGGTTGCCATGTTGTATAGGTGACTTCCAAGTCAGCCATATTGCATGGGGGACATTGTGCTGGTTGTGTTGTATAGGTGACTTCCAAGTCAGCCATATTGCTTGGGGGACATTGTGCTGGTGGCCATGTTGTATAGGTGACTTCCAAGTCAGCCATATTGCTTGGGGGACATTGTGCTGGTTGCCATGTTCTATAGGTGACTTCCAAGTCAGCCATATTGCATGGGGGACATTGTGCTGGTTGTGTTGTATAGGTGACTTCCAAGTCAGCCATATTGCATGGGGGACATTGTGCTGGTTGTGTTGTATAGGTGACTTCCAAGTCAGCCATATTGCATGGGGGACATTGTGCTGGTTGTATTGCATAGGTGACTTCCAAGTCAGCCATATTGCATAGGGGACATTGTGCTGGTTGCCATGTTGTATAGGTGACTTCCAAGTCAGCCATATTGCATGGGGGACATTGTGCTGGTGGCCATGTTCTATAGGTGACTTCCAAGTCAGCCATATTGCATTTGGGACATTGTGCTGGTTGTCTTGTATAGGTGACTTCCAAGTCAGCCATATTGCATGGGGGACATTGTGCTGGTTGTGTTGTATAGGTGACTTCCAAATCAGCCATATTGCATGGGGGACATTGTGCTGGTTGTCTTGTATAGGTGACTTCCAAGTCAGCCATATTGCATGGGGGACATTGTGCTGGTTGTGTTGTATAGGTGACTTCCAAATCAGCCATATTGCATGGGGGACATTGTGCTGGTTGTATTGTATAGGTGACTTCCAAGTCAGCCATATTGCATGGGGGACATTGTGCTGGTTGTCTTGTATAGGTGACTTCCAAGTCAGCCATATTGCTTGGGGGACATTGTGCTGGTTGTATTGTATAGGTGACTTCCAAGTCAGCCATATTGCATGGGGGACATTGTGCTGGTTGCCATGTTGTATAGGTGACTTCCAAGTCAGCCATATTGCATGGGGGACATTGTGCTGGTGGCCATGTTCTATAGGTGACTTCCAAGTCAGCCATATTGCATTTGGGACATTGTGCTGGTTGTCTTGTATAGGTGACTTCCAAGTCAGCCATATTGCTTGGGGGACATTGTGCTGGTTGCCATGTTGTATAGGTGACTTCCAAGTGAGCCATATTGCTTGGGGGACATTGTGCTGGTTGTGTTGTATAGGTGACTTCCAAGTCAGCCATATTGCATTTGGGACATTGTGCTGGTTGTCTTGTATAGGTGACTTCCAAGTCAGCCATATTGCATGGGGGACATTGTGCTGGTTGTGTTGTATAGGTGACTTCCAAATCAGCCATATTGCATGGTGGACATTGTGCTGTGTGTATTGTATAGGTGACTTCCAAGTCAGCCATATTGCATGGGGGACATTGTGCTGGTTGTCTTGTATAGGTGACTTCCAAGTCAGCCATATTGCTTGGGGGACATTGTGCTGGTTGTATTGTATAGGTGACTTCCAAGACAGCCATATTGCATGGGGGACATTGTGCTGGTTGCCATGTTGTATAGGTGACTTCCAAGTCAGCCATATTGCATGGGGGACATTGTGCTGGTGGCCATGTTCTATAGGTGACTTCCAAGTCAGCCATATTGCATTTGGGACATTGTGCTGGTTGTATTGTATAGGTGACTTCCAAGTCAGCCATATTGCATGGGGGACATTGTGCTGGTTGTATTGTATAGGTGACTTCCAAGTGAGCCATATTGCTTGGGGGACATTGTGCGGGTGGCCATGTTCTATAGGTGACTTCCAAGTCAGCCATATTGCATGGGGGACATTGTGCTGGTTGCCATGTCCTATAGGTGACTTCCAAGTCAGCCATATTGCATGGGGGACATTATGCTGGTTGTCTTGTATAGGTGACTTCCAAGTCAGCCATATTGCATGGGGGACATTGTGCTGGTTGTATTGTATAGGTGACTTCCAAGTCAGCCATATTGCATGGGGGACATTGTGCTTGTTGCCATGTCCTATAGGTGACTTCCAAGTCAGCCATATTGCATGGGGGAAATTGTGCTGGTTGTCTTGTATAGGTGACTTCCAAGTCAGCCATATTGCTTGGGGGACATTGTGCTGGTTGCCATGTTCTATAGGTGACTTCCAAGTCAGCCATATTGCATGGGGGACATTGTGCTGGTGGCCATGTTCTATAGGTGACTTCCAAGTCAGCCATATTGCATGGGGGACATTGTGCTGGTTGTCTTGTATAGGTGACTTCCAAGTCAGCCATATTGCATGGGGGACATTGTGCTGGTGGCCATGTTCTATAGGTGACTTCCAAGTCAGCCATATTGCTTGGGGGACATTGTGCTGGTTGTATTGTATAGGTGACTTCCAATTCAGCCATATTGCATGGGGGACATTGTGCTGGTTGCCATGCTGTATAGGTGACTTCCAAGTGAGCCATATTGCTTGGGGGACAATGTGCTGGTTGTGTTGTATAGGTGACTTCCAAGTCAGCCATATTGCATGGGGGACATTGTGCTGGTTTTCTTGTATAGGTGACTTCCAAGTCAGCCGTTTTGCATGGGGGACATTGTGCTGGTTGTCTTGTATAGGTGACTTCCAAGTCAGCCATATTGCTTGGGGGACATTGTGCTGGTTGCCATGTTCTGTAGGTGACTTCCAAGTCAGCCATATTGCTTGGGGGACATTGTGCTGGTGGCCATGTTCTATAGGTGACTTCCAAGTCAGCCATATTGCTTGCGGGACATTGTGCTGGTTGCCATGTTGTATAGGTGACTTCCAAGTAAGCCATATTGCATGGGGGACATTGTGCTGGTGGCCATGTTCTATAGGTGACTTCCAAGTCAGCCATATTGCATTTGGGACATTGTGCTGGTTGTCTTGTATAGGTGACTTCCAAGTCAGCCATATTGCTTGGGGGACATTGTGCTGGTTGCCATGTCCTATAGGTGACTTCCAAGTCAGCCATATTGCATGGGGGACATTGTGCTGGTTGTCTTGTATAGGTGACTTCCACGTCAGCCATATTGCTTGGGGGACATTGTGCTGGTGGCCATGTTCTATAGGTGACTTCCAAGTCAGCCATATTGCTTAGGGGACATTGTGCTGGTTGCCATGTTGTTTAGGTGACTTCCAAGTAAGCCATATTGCATTTGGGACATTGTGCTGGTTGTCTTGTATAGGTGACTTCCAAGTCAGCCATATTGCTTGGGGGACATTGTGCTGGTTGCCATGTCCTATAGGTGACTTCCAAGTCAGCCATATTGCATGGGGGACATTGTGCTGGTTGTCTTGTATAGGTGACTTCCACGTCAGCCATATTGCATGGGGGACATTGTGCTGGTGGCCATGTTCTATAGGTGACTTCCAAGTCAGCCATATTGCATTTGGGACATTGTGCTGGTTGTCTTGTATAGGTGACTTCCAAGTCAGCCATATTGCTTGGGGGACATTGTGCTGGTTGCCATGTTGTATAGGTGACTTCCAAGTGAGCCATATTGCTTGGGGGACATTGTGCTGGTTGTGTTGTATAGGTGACTTCCAAGTCAGCCATATTGCATTTGGGACATTGTGCTGGTTGTCTTGTATAGGTGACTTCCAAGTCAGCCATATTGCATGGGGGACATTGTGCTGGTTGTGTTGTATAGGTGACTTCCAAATCAGCCATATTGCATGGTGGACATTGTGCTGTGTGTATTGTATAGGTGACTTCCAAGTCAGCCATATTGCATGGGGGACATTGTGCTGGTTGTCTTGTATAGGTGACTTCCAAGTCAGCCATATTGCTTGGGGGACATTGTGCTGGTTGTATTGTATAGGTGACTTCCAAGACAGCCATATTGCATGGGGGACATTGTGCTGGTTGCCATGTTGTATAGGTGACTTCCAAGTCAGCCATATTGCATGGGGGACATTGTGCTGGTGGCCATGTTCTATAGGTGACTTCCAAGTCAGCCATATTGCATTTGGGACATTGTGCTGGTTGTATTGTATAGGTGACTTCCAAGTCAGCCATATTGCATGGGGGACATTGTGCTGGTTGTATTGTATAGGTGACTTCCAAGTGAGCCATATTGCTTGGGGGACATTGTGCGGGTGGCCATGTTCTATAGGTGACTTCCAAGTCAGCCATATTGCATGGGGGACATTGTGCTGGTTGCCATGTCCTATAGGTGACTTCCAAGTCAGCCATATTGCATGGGGGACATTATGCTGGTTGTCTTGTATAGGTGACTTCCAAGTCAGCCATATTGCATGGGGGACATTGTGCTGGTTGTATTGTATAGGTGACTTCCAAGTCAGCCATATTGCATGGGGGACATTGTGCTTGTTGCCATGTCCTATAGGTGACTTCCAAGTCAGCCATATTGCATGGGGGAAATTGTGCTGGTTGTCTTGTATAGGTGACTTCCAAGTCAGCCATATTGCTTGGGGGACATTGTGCTGGTTGCCATGTTCTATAGGTGACTTCCAAGTCAGCCATATTGCATGGGGGACATTGTGCTGGTGGCCATGTTCTATAGGTGACTTCCAAGTCAGCCATATTGCATGGGGGACATTGTGCTGGTTGTCTTGTATAGGTGACTTCCAAGTCAGCCATATTGCATGGGGGACATTGTGCTGGTGGCCATGTTCTATAGGTGACTTCCAAGTCAGCCATATTGCTTGGGGGACATTGTGCTGGTTGTATTGTATAGGTGACTTCCAATTCAGCCATATTGCATGGGGGACATTGTGCTGGTTGCCATGCTGTATAGGTGACTTCCAAGTGAGCCATATTGCTTGGGGGACAATGTGCTGGTTGTGTTGTATAGGTGACTTCCAAGTCAGCCATATTGCATGGGGGACATTGTGCTGGTTTTCTTGTATAGGTGACTTCCAAGTCAGCCGTTTTGCATGGGGGACATTGTGCTGGTTGTCTTGTATAGGTGACTTCCAAGTCAGCCATATTGCTTGGGGGACATTGTGCTGGTTGCCATGTTCTGTAGGTGACTTCCAAGTCAGCCATATTGCTTGGGGGACATTGTGCTGGTGGCCATGTTCTATAGGTGACTTCCAAGTCAGCCATATTGCTTGCGGGACATTGTGCTGGTTGCCATGTTGTATAGGTGACTTCCAAGTAAGCCATATTGCATGGGGGACATTGTGCTGGTGGCCATGTTCTATAGGTGACTTCCAAGTCAGCCATATTGCATTTGGGACATTGTGCTGGTTGTCTTGTATAGGTGACTTCCAAGTCAGCCATATTGCTTGGGGGACATTGTGCTGGTTGCCATGTCCTATAGGTGACTTCCAAGTCAGCCATATTGCATGGGGGACATTGTGCTGGTTGTCTTGTATAGGTGACTTCCACGTCAGCCATATTGCTTGGGGGACATTGTGCTGGTGGCCATGTTCTATAGGTGACTTCCAAGTCAGCCATATTGCTTAGGGGACATTGTGCTGGTTGCCATGTTGTTTAGGTGACTTCCAAGTAAGCCATATTGCATTTGGGACATTGTGCTGGTTGTCTTGTATAGGTGACTTCCAAGTCAGCCATATTGCTTGGGGGACATTGTGCTGGTTGCCATGTCCTATAGGTGACTTCCAAGTCAGCCATATTGCATGGGGGACATTGTGCTGGTTGTCTTGTATAGGTGACTTCCACGTCAGCCATATTGCATGGGGGACATTGTGCTGGTGGCCATGTTGTATAGGTGACTTCCAAGTCAGCCATATTGCATGGGGGACATTGTGCTGGTTGCCATGTTGTATAGGTGACTTCCAAGTCAGCCATATTGCATGGGGGACATTGTGCTGGTTGCCATGTTGTATAGGTGACTTCCAAGTCAGCCATATTGCATGGGGGACATTGTGCTGGTTGCCATGTTGTATAGTGGACTTCCAAGTCAGCCATATTGCTTGGGGGACATTGTGCTGGTGGCCATGTTGTATAGGTGACTTCCAAGTCAGCCATATTGCATGGGGGACATTGTGCTGGTTGCCATGTTGTATAGGTGACTTCCAAGTCAGCCATATTGCATGGGGGACATTGTGCTGGTTGTATTGTATAGGTGACTTCCAAGTCAGCCATATTGCTTGGGGGACATTGTGCTGGTTGCCATGTTGTATAGGTGACTTCCAAGTCAGCCATATTGCCTGGGGGACATTGTGCTGGTTGTATTGTATAGGTGACTTCCAAGTCAGCCATATTGCATGGGGGACATTGTGCTGGTTGCCATGTTGTATAGGTGACTTCCAAGTCAGCCATATTGCATGGGGGACATTGTGCTGGTTGCCATGTTGTATAGGTGACTTCCAAGTGAGCCATATTGCTTGGGGGACATTGTGCTGGTTGTGTTGTATAGGTGACTTCCAAGTCAGCCATATTGCATGGGGGACATTGTGCTGGTGGCCATGTTCTATAGGTGACTTCCAAGTCAGCCATATTGCTTGGGGGACATTGTGCTGGTTGTATTGTATAGGTGACTTCCAATTCAGCCATATTGCATGGGGGACATTGTGCTGGTTGCCATGCTGTATAGGTGACTTCCAAGTGAGCCATATTGCTTGGGGGACAATGTGCTGGTTGTGTTGTATAGGTGACTTCCAAGTCAGCCATATTGCATGGGGGACATTGTGCTGGTTTTCTTGTATAGGTGACTTCCAAGTCAGCCGTTTTGCATGGGGGACATTGTGCTGGTTGTCTTGTATAGGTGACTTCCAAGTCAGCCATATTGCTTGGGGGACATTGTGCTGGTTGCCATGTTCTGTAGGTGACTTCCAAGTCAGCCATATTGCTTGGGGGACATTGTGCTGGTGGCCATGTTCTATAGGTGACTTCCAAGTCAGCCATATTGCTTGCGGGACATTGTGCTGGTTGCCATGTTGTATAGGTGACTTCCAAGTAAGCCATATTGCATGGGGGACATTGTGCTGGTGGCCATGTTCTATAGGTGACTTCCAAGTCAGCCATATTGCATTTGGGACATTGTGCTGGTTGTCTTGTATAGGTGACTTCCAAGTCAGCCATATTGCTTGGGGGACATTGTGCTGGTTGCCATGTCCTATAGGTGACTTCCAAGTCAGCCATATTGCATGGGGGACATTGTGCTGGTTGTCTTGTATAGGTGACTTCCACGTCAGCCATATTGCTTGGGGGACATTGTGCTGGTGGCCATGTTCTATAGGTGACTTCCAAGTCAGCCATATTGCTTAGGGGACATTGTGCTGGTTGCCATGTTGTTTAGGTGACTTCCAAGTAAGCCATATTGCATTTGGGACATTGTGCTGGTTGTCTTGTATAGGTGACTTCCAAGTCAGCCATATTGCTTGGGGGACATTGTGCTGGTTGCCATGTCCTATAGGTGACTTCCAAGTCAGCCATATTGCATGGGGGACATTGTGCTGGTTGTCTTGTATAGGTGACTTCCACGTCAGCCATATTGCATGGGGGACATTGTGCTGGTGGCCATGTTGTATAGGTGACTTCCAAGTCAGCCATATTGCATGGGGGACATTGTGCTGGTTGCCATGTTGTATAGGTGACTTCCAAGTCAGCCATATTGCATGGGGGACATTGTGCTGGTTGCCATGTTGTATAGGTGACTTCCAAGTCAGCCATATTGCATGGGGGACATTGTGCTGGTTGCCATGTTGTATAGGTGACTTCCAAGTCAGCCATATTGCTTGGGGGACATTGTGCTGGTGGCCATGTTGTATAGGTGACTTCCAAGTCAGCCATATTGCATGGGGGACATTGTGCTGGTTGCCATGTTGTATAGGTGACTTCCAAGTCAGCCATATTGCATGGGGGACATTGTGCTGGTTGTATTGTATAGGTGACTTCCAAGTCAGCCATATTGCTTGGGGGACATTGTGCTGGTTGCCATGTTGTATAGGTGACTTCCAAGTCAGCCATATTGCCTGGGGGACATTGTGCTGGTTGTATTGTATAGGTGACTTCCAAGTCAGCCATATTGCATGGGGGACATTGTGCTGGTTGCCATGTTGTATAGGTGACTTCCAAGTCAGCCATATTGCATGGGGGACATTGTGCTGGTTGCCATGTTGTATAGGTGACTTCCAAGTGAGCCATATTGCTTGGGGGACATTGTGCTGGTTGTGTTGTATAGGTGACTTCCAAGTCAGCCATATTGCATGGGGGACATTGTGCTGGTTGTCTTGTATAGGTGACTTTCAAGTCAGCCGTGTTGCATGGGGGACATTGTACTGGTGGCCATGTACTATAGGTGACTTCCAAGTCAGCCATATTGCATGGGGGACATTGTGCTGGTTGCCATGTTGTATAGGTGACTTCCAAGTCAGCCATATTGCATGGGGACATTGTGCTGGTTGTCTTGTATAGGTGACTTCCAAGTCAGCCATATTGCATGGGGGACATTGTGCTGGTTGTGTTGTATAGGTGACTTCCAAATCAGCCATATTGCATGGGGGACATTGTGCTGGTTGTCTTGTATAGGTGACTTCCAAGTCAGCCATATTGCATGGGGGACATTGTGCTGGTTGTGTTGTATAGGTGACTTCCAAATCAGCCATATTGCATGGGGGACATTGTGCTGGTTGTATTGTATAGGTGACTTCCAAGTCAGCCATATTGCATGGGGGACATTGTGCTGGGTGTCTTGTATAGGTGACTTCCAAGTCAGCCATATTGCTTGGGGGACATTGTGCTGGTTGTATTGTATAGGTGACTTCCAAGTCAGCCATATTGCATGGGGGACATTGTGCTGGTTGCCATGTTGTATAGGTGACTTCCAAGTCAGCCATATTGCATGGGGGACATTGTGCTGGTGGCCATGTTCTATAGGTGACTTCCAAGTCAGCCATATTGCATTTGGGACATTGTGCTGGTTGTCTTGTATAGGTGACTTCCAAGTCAGCCATATTGCTTGGGGGACATTGTGCTGGTTGCCATGTTGTATAGGTGACTTCCAAGTGAGCCATATTGCTTGGGGGACATTGTGCTGGTTGTGTTGTATAGTTGACTTCCAAGTCAGCCATATTGCATTTGGGACATTGTGCTGGTTGTCTTGTATAGGTGACTTCCAAGTCAGCCATATTGCATGGGGGACATTGTGCTGGTTGTGTTGTATAGGTGACTTCCAAATCAGCCATATTGCATGGTGGACATTGTGCTGTTTGTATTGTATAGGTGACTTCCAAGTCAGCCATATTGCATGGGGGACATTGTGCTGGTTGTCTTGTATAGGTGACTTCCAAGTCAGCCATATTGCTTGGGGGACATTGTGCTGGTTGTATTGTATAGGTGACTTCCAAGACAGCCATATTGCATGGGGGACATTGTGCTGGTTGCCATGTTGTATAGGTGACTTCCAAGTCAGCCATATTGCATGGGGGACATTGTGCTGGTGGCCATGTTCTATAGGTGACTTCCAAGTCAGCCATATTGCATTTGGGACATTGTGCTGGTTGTATTGTATAGGTGACTTCCAAGTCAGCCATATTGCATGGGGGACATTGTGCTGGTTGTATTGTATAGGTGACTTCCAAGTGAGCCATATTGCTTGGGGGACATTGTGCGGGTGGCCATGTTCTATAGGTGACTTCCAAGTCAGCCATATTGCATGGGGGACATTGTGCTGGTTGCCATGTCCTATAGGTGACTTCCAAGTCAGCCATATTGCATGGGGGACATTATGCTGGTTGTGTTGTATAGGTGACTTCCAAGTCAGCCATATTGCATGGGGGACATTGTGCTGGTTGTATTGTATAGGTGACTTCCAAGTCAGCCATATTGCATGGGGGACATTGTGCTTGTTGCCATGTCCTATAGGTGACTTCCAAGTCAGCCATATTGCATGGGGGAAATTGTGCTGGTTGTCTTGTATAGGTGACTTCCAAGTCAGCCATATTGCTTGGGGGACATTGTGCTGGTTGCCATGTTCTATAGGTGACTTCCAAGTCAGCCATATTGCATGGGGGACATTGTGCTGGTGGCCATGTTCTATAGGTGACTTCCAAGTCAGCCATATTGCATGGGGGACATTGTGCTGGTTGTCTTGTATAGGTGACTTCCAAGTCAGCCATATTGCATGGGGGACATTGTGCTGGTGGCCATGTTCTATAGGTGACTTCCAAGTCAGCCATATTGCTTGGGGGACATTGTGCTGGTTGTATTGTATAGGTGACTTCCAATTCAGCCATATTGCATGGGGGACATTGTGCTGGTTGCCATGTTGTATACGTGACTTCCAAGTGAGCCATATTGCTTGGGGGACAATGTGCTGGTTGTGTTGTATAGGTGACTTCCAAGTCAGCCATATTGCATGGGGGACATTGTGCTGGTTTTCTTGTATAGGTGACTTCCAAGTCAGCCGTTTTGCATGGGGGACATTGTGCTGGTTGTCATGTATAGGTGACTTCCAAGTCAGCCATATTGCTTGGGGGACATTGTGCTGGTTGTATTGTATAGGTGACTTCCAAGTGAGCCATATTGCTTGGGGGACATTGTGCGGGTGGCCATGTTCTATAGGTGACTTCCAAGTCAGCCATATTGCATGGGGGACATTGTGCTGGTTGCCATGTCCTATAGGTGACTTCCAAGTCAGCCATATTGCATGGGGGACATTATGCTGGTTGTCTTGTATAGGTGACTTCCAAGTCAGCCATATTGCATGGGGGACATTGTGCTGGTTGTATTGTATAGGTGACTTCCAAGTCAGCCATATTGCATGGGGGACATTGTGCTTGTTGCCATGTCCTATAGGTGACTTCCAAGTCAGCCATATTGCATGGGGGAAATTGTGCTGGTTGTCTTGTATAGGTGACTTCCAAGTCAGCCATATTGCTTGGGGGACATTGTGCTGGTTGCCATGTTCTATAGGTGACTTCCAAGTCAGCCATATTGCATGGGGGACATTGTGCTGGTGGCCATGTTCTATAGGTGACTTCCAAGTCAGCCATATTGCATGGGGGACATTGTGCTGGTTGTCTTGTATAGGTGACTTCCAAGTCAGCCATATTGCATGGGGGACATTGTGCTGGTGGCCATGTTCTATAGGTGACTTCCAAGTCAGCCATATTGCTTGGGGGACATTGTCCTGGTTGTATTGTATAGGTGACTTCCAATTCAGCCATATTGCATGGGGGACATTGTGCTGGTTGCCATGTTGTATAGGTGACTTCCAAGTGAGCCATATTGCTTGGGGGACAATGTGCTGGTTGTGTTGTATAGGTGACTTCCAAGTCAGCCATATTGCATGGGGGACATTGTGCTGGTTTTCTTGTATAGGTGACTTCCAAGTCAGCCGTTTTGCATGGGGGACATTGTGCTGGTTGTCTTGTATAGGTGACTTCCAAGTCAGCCATATTGCTTGGGGGACATTGTGCTGGTTGCCATGTTCTGTAGGTGACTTCCAAGTCAGCCATATTGCTTGGGGGACATTGTGCTGGTGGCCATGTTCTATAGGTGACTTCCAAGTCAGCCATATTGCTTGGGGGACATTGTGCTGGTTGCCATGTTGTATAGGTGACTTCCAAGTAAGCCATATTGCATGGGGGACATTGTGCTGGTGGCCATGTTCTATAGGTGACTTCCAAGTCAGCCATATTGCATTTGGGACATTGTGCTGGTTGTCTTGTATAGGTGACTTCCAAGTCAGCCATATTGCTTGGGGGACATTGTGCTGGTTGCCATGTCCTATAGGTGACTTCCAAGTCAGCCATATTGCATGGGGGACCTTGTGCTGGTTGTCTTGTATAGGTGACTTCCACGTCAGCCATATTGCTTGGGGGACATTGTGCTGGTGGCCATGTTCTATAGGTGACTTCCAAGTCAGCCATATTGCTTAGGGGATATTGTGCTGGTTGCCATGTTGTTTAGGTGACTTCCAAGTAAGCCATATTGCATGGGGGACATTGTGCTGGTAGCCATGTTCTATAGGTGACTTCCAAGTCAGCCATATTGCATTTGGGACATTGTGCTGGTTGTCTTGTATAGGTGACTTCCAAGTCAGCCATATTGCTTGGGGGACATTGTGCTGGTTGCCATGTCCTATAGGTGACTTCCAAGTCAGCCATATTGCATGGGGGACATTGTGCTGGTTGTCTTGTATAGGTGACTTCCACGTCAGCCATATTGCATGGGGGACATTGTGCTGGTGGCCATGTTGTATAGGTGACTTCCAAGTCAGCCATATTGCATGGGGGACATTGTGCTGGTTGCCATGTTGTATAGGTGACTTCCAAGTCAGCCATATTGCATGGGGGACATTGTGCTGGTTGCCATGTTGTATAGGTGACTTCCAAGTCAGCCATATTGCATGGGGGACATTGTGCTGGTTGCCATGTTGTATAGGTGACTTCCAAGTCAGCCATATTGCTTGGGGGACATTGTGCTGGTTGCCATGTTGTATAGGTGACTTCCAAGTCAGCCATATTGCCTGGGGGACATTGTGCTGGTTGTATTGTATAGGTGACTTCCAAGTCAGCCATATTGCATGGGGGACATTGTGCTGGTTGCCATGTTGTATAGGTGACTTCCAAGTCAGCCATATTGCATGGGGGACATTGTGCTGGTTGCCATGTTGTATAGGTGACTTCCAAGTGAGCCATATTGCTTGGGGGACATTGTGCTGGTTGTGTTGTATAGGTGACTTCCAAGTCAGCCATATTGCATGGGGGACATTGTGCTGGTTGTCTTGTATAGGTGACTTTCAAGTCAGCCGTGTTGCATGGGGGACATTGCACTGGTGGCCATGTACTATAGGTGACTTCCAAGTCAGCCATATTGCATGGGGGACATTGTGCTGGTTGCCATGTTGTATAGGTGACTTCCAAGTCAGCCATATTGCATGGGGACATTGTGCTGGTTGTCTTGTATAGGTGACTTCCAAGTCAGCCATATTGCATGGGGGACATTGTGCTGGTTGCCATGTTGTATAGGTGACTTCCAAGTCAGCCATATTGCTTGGGGGACATTGTGCTGGTTGCCATGTTCTATAGGTGACTTCCAAGTCAGCCATATTGCATGGGGGACATTGTGCTGATTGTGTTGTATAGGTGACTTCCAAGTCAGCCATATTGCATGGGGGACATTGTGCTGGTTGCCATGTTGTATAGGTGACTTCCAAGTCAGCCATATTGCATGGGGGACATTGTGCTAGTTGCCATGTTGTATAGGTGACTTCCAAGTGAGCCATATTGCTTGGGGGACATTGTGCTGGTTGTGTTGTATAGGTGACTTCCAAGTCAGCCATATTGCATGGGGGACATTGTGCTGGTTGTCTTGTATAGGTGACTTTCAAGTCAGCCGTGTTGCATGGGGGACATTGTACTGGTGGGCATGTACTATAGGTGACTTCCAAGTCAGCCATATTGCATGGGGGAAATTGTGCTGGTTGCCATGTTGTATAGGTGACTTCCAAGTGAGCCATATTGCTTGGGGGACATTGTGCTGGTTGCCATGTTGTATAGGTGACTTCCAAGTCAGCCATATTGCATGGGGGACATTGTGCTGGTGGCCATGTTCTATAGGTGACTTCCAAGTCAGCCATATTGCATGGGGACATTGTGCTGGTTGTCTTGTATAGGTGACTTCCAAGTCAGCCATATTGCATGGGGGACATTGTGCTGGTTGCCATGTTGTATAGGTGACTTCCAAGTCAGCCATATTGCATGGGGGACATTGTGCTGGTTGCCATGTTGTATAGGTGACTTCCAAGTCAGCCATATTGCATGGGGGACATTGTGCTGGTTGTGTTGTATAGGTGACTTCCAAGTCAGCCATATTGCTTGGGGGACATTGTGCTGGTGGCCATGTTGTATAGGTGACTTCCAAGTCAGCCATATTGCTTGGGGGACATTGTGCTGGTTGCGATGTTCTATAGGTGACTTCCAAGTCAGCCATATTGCATGGGGGACATTGTGCTGGTTGTGTTGTATAGGTGACTTCCAAGTCAGCCATATTGCATGGGGGACATTGTGCTGGTTGTGTTGTATAGGTGACTTCCAAGTCAGCCATATTGCATGGGGGACATTGTGCTGGTTTTATTGCATAGGTGACTTCCAAGTCAGCCATATTGCATAGGGGACATTGTGCTGGTTGCCATGTTGTATAGGTGACTTCCAAGTCAGCCATATTGCATGGGGGACATTGTGCTGGTGGCCATGTTCTATAGGTGACTTCCAAGTCAGCCATATTGCATTTGGGACATTGTGCTGGTTGTCTTGTATAGGTGACTTCCAAGTCAGCCATATTGCATGGGGGACATTGTGCTGGTTGTGTTGTATAGGTGACTTCCAAATCAGCCATATTGCATGGGGGACATTGTGCTGGTTGTCTTGTATAGGTGACTTCCAAGTCAGCCATATTGCATGGGGGACATTGTGCTGGTTGTGTTGTATAGGTGACTTCCAAATCAGCCATATTGCATGGGGGACATTGTGCTGGTTGTATTGTATAGGTGACTTCCAAGTCAGCCATATTGCATGGGGGACATTGTGCTGGTTGTCTTGTATAGGTGACTTCCAAGTCAGCCATATTGCTTGGGGGACATTGTGCTGGTTGTATTGTATAGGTGACTTCCAAGTCAGCCATATTGCATGGGGGACATTGTGCTGGTTGCCATGTTGTATAGGTGACTTCCAAGTCAGCCATATTGCATGGGGGACATTGTGCTGGTGGCCATGTTCTATAGGTGACTTCCAAGTCAGCCATATTGCATTTGGGACATTGTGCTGGTTGTCTTGTATAGGTGACTTCCAAGTCAGCCATATTGCTTGGGGGACATTGTGCTGGTTGCCATGTTGTATAGGTGACTTCCAAGTGAGCCATATTGCTTGGGGGACATTGTGCTGGTTGTGTTGTATAGGTGACTTCCAAGTCAGCCATATTGCATTTGGGACATTGTGCTGGTTGTCTTGTATAGGTGACTTCCAAGTCAGCCATATTGCATGGGGGACATTGTGCTGGTTGTGTTGTATAGGTGACTTCCAAATCAGCCATATTGCATGGTGGACATTGTGCTGTTTGTATTGTATAGGTGACTTCCAAGTCAGCCATATTGCATGGGGGACATTGTGCTGGTTGTCTTGTATAGGTGACTTCCAAGTCAGCCATATTGCTTGGGGGACATTGTGCTGGTTGTATTGTATAGGTGACTTCCAAGACAGCCATATTGCATGGGGGACATTGTGCTGGTTGCCATGTTGTATAGGTGACTTCCAAGTCAGCCATATTGCATGGGGGACATTGTGCTGGTGGCCATGTTCTATAGGTGACTTCCAAGTCAGCCATATTGCATTTGGGACATTGTGCTGGTTGTATTGTATAGGTGACTTCCAAGTCAGCCATATTGCATGGGGGACATTGTGCTGGTTGTATTGTATAGGTGACTTCCAAGTGAGCCATATTGCTTGGGGGACATTGTGCGGGTGGCCATGTTCTATAGGTGACTTCCAAGTCAGCCATATTGCATGGGGGACATTGTGCTGGTTGCCATGTCCTATAGGTGACTTCCAAGTCAGCCATATTGCATGGGGGACATTATGCTGGTTGTCTTGTATAGGTGACTTCCAAGTCAGCCATATTGCATGGGGGACATTGTGCTGGTTGTATTGTATAGGTGACTTCCAAGTCAGCCATATTGCTTGGGGGACATTGTGCTGGTTGCCATGTTCTATAGGTGACTTCCAAGTCAGCCATATTGCATGGGGGACATTGTGCTGGTGGCCATGTTCTATAGGTGACTTCCAAGTCAGCCATATTGCATGGGGGACATTGTGCTGGTTGTCTTGTATAGGTGACTTCCAAGTCAGCCATATTGCATGGGGGACATTGTGCTGGTGGCCATGTTCTATAGGTGACTTCCATGTCAGCCATATTGCTTGGGGGACATTGTGCTGGTTGTATTGTATAGGTGACTTCCAATTCAGCCATATTGCATGGGGGACATTGTGCTGGTTGCCATGTTGTATAGGTGACTTCCAAGTGAGCCATATTGCTTGGGGGACAATGTGCTGGTTGTGTTGTATAGGTGACTTCCAAGTCAGCCATATTGCATGGGGGACATTGTGCTGGTTTTCTTGTATAGGTGACTTCCAAGTCAGCCGTTTTGCATGGGGGACATTGTGCTGGTTGTCTTGTATAGGTGACTTCTAAGTCAGCCATATTGCTTGGGGGACATTGTGCCGGTTGCCATGTTCTGTAGGTGACTTCCAAGTCAGCCATATTGCTTGGGGGACATTGTGCTGGTGGCCATGTTCTATAGGTGACTTCCAAGTCAGCCATATTGCTTGGGGGACATTGTGCTGGTTGCCATGTTGTATAGGTGACTTCCAAGTAAGCCATATTGCATGGGGGACATTGTGCTGGTGGCCATGTTCTATAGGTGACTTCCAAGTCAGCCATATTGCATTTGGGACATTGTGCTGGTTGTCTTGTATAGGTGACTTCCAAGTCAGCCATATTGCTTGGGGGACATTGTGCTGGTTGCCATGTCCTATAGGTGACTTCCAAGTCAGCCATATTGCATGGGGGACATTGTGCTGGTTGTCTTGTATAGGTGACTTCCACGTCAGCCATATTGCTTGGGGGACATTGTGCTGGTGGCCATGTTCTATAGGTGACTTCCAAGTCAGCCATATTGCTTAGGGGACATTGTGCTGGTTGCCATGTTGTTTAGGTGACTTCCAAGTAAGCCATATTGCATGGGGGACATTGTGCTGGTGGCCATGTTCTATAGGTGACTTCCAAGTCAGCCATATTGCATTTGGGACATTGTGCTGGTTGTCTTGTATAGGTGACTTCCAAGTCAGCCATATTGCTTGGGGGACATTGTGCTGGTTGCCATGTCCTATAGGTGACTTCCAAGTCAGCCATATTGCATGGGGGACATTGTGCTGGTTGTCTTGTATAGGTGACTTCCACGTCAGCCATATTGCATGGGGGACATTGTGCTGGTGGCCATGTTGTATAGGTGACTTCCAAGTCAGCCATATTGCATGGGGGACATTGTGCTGGTTGCCATGTTGTATAGGTGACTTCCAAGTCAGCCATATTGCATGGGGGACATTCTGCTGGTTGCCATGTTGTATAGGTGACTTCCAAGTCAGCCATATTGCATGGGGGACATTGTGCTGGTTGCCATGTTGTATAGGTGACTTCCAAGTCAGCCATATTGCTTGGGGGACATTGTGCTGGTTGCCATGTTGTATAGGTGACTTCCAAGTCAGCCATATTGCCTGGGGGACATTGTGCTGGTTGTATTGTATAGGTGACTTCCAAGTCAGCCATATTGCATGGGGGACATTGTGCTGGTTGCCATGTTGTATAGGTGACTTCCAAGTCAGCCATATTGCATGGGGGACATTGTGCTGGTTGCCATGTTGTATAGGTGACTTCCAAGTGAGCCATATTGCTTGGGGGACATTGTGCTGGTTGTGTTGTATAGGTGACTTCCAAGTCAGCCATATTGCATGGGGGACATTGTGCTGGTTGTCTTGTATAGGTGACTTTCAAGTCAGCCGTGTTGCATGGGGGACATTGTACTGGTGGCCATGTACTATAGGTGACTTCCAAGTCAGCCATATTGCATGGGGGACATTGTGCTGGTTGCCATGTTGTATAGGTGACTTCCAAGTCAGCCATATTGCATGGGGGACATTGTGCTGGTTGTGTTGTATAGGTGACTTCCAAGTCAGCCATATTGCTTGGGGGACATTGTGCTGGTGGCCATGTTGTATAGGTGACTTCCAAGTCAGCCATATTGCTTGGGGGACATTGTGCTGGTTGCCATGTTCTATAGGTGACTTCCAAGTCAGCCATATTGCATGGGGGACATTGTGCTGGTTGTGTTGTATAGGTGACTTCCAAGTCAGCCATATTGCATGGGGGACATTGTGCTGGTTGTGTTGTATAGGTGACTTCCAAGTCAGCCATATTGCATGGGGGACATTGTGCTGGTTGTATTGCATAGGTGACTTCCAAGTCAGCCATATTGCATGGGGGACATTGTGCTGGTTGCCATGTTGTATAGGTGACTTCCAAGTCAGCCATATTGCATGGGGGACATTGTGCTGGTGGCCATGTTCTATAGGTGACTTCCAAGTCAGCCATATTGCATTTGGGACATTGTGCTGGTTGTCTTGTATAGGTGACTTCCAAGTCAGCCATATTGCTTGGGGGACATTGTGCTGGTTGCCATGTCCTATAGGTGACTTCTAAGTCAGCCATATTGCATGGGGGACATTGTGCTGGTTGTCTTGTATAGGTGACTTCCAAGTCAGCCATATTGCATGGGGGCCATTGTGCTGGTTGCCATGTTGTATAGGTGACTTCCAAGTCAGCCATATTGCATGGGGGACATTATGCTGGTTGTCTTGTATAGGTGACTTCCAAGTCAGCCATATTGCATGGGGGACATTGTGCTGGTTGTATTGTATAGGTGACTTCCAAGTCAGCCATATTGCATGGGGGACATTGTGCTTGTTGCCATGTCCTATAGGTGACTTCCAAGTCAGCCATATTGCATGGGGGAAATTGTGCTGGTTGTCTTGTATAGGTGACTTCCAAGTCAGCCATATTGCTTGGGGGACATTGTGCTGGTTGCCATGTTCTATAGGTGACTTCCAAGTCAGCCATATTGCATGGGGGACATTGTGCTGATGGCCATGTTCTATAGGTGACTTCCAAGTCAGCCATATTGCATGGGGGACATTGTGCTGGTTGTCTTGTATAGGTGACTTCCAAGTCAGCCATATTGCATGGGGGACATTGTGCTGGTGGCCATGTTCTATAGGTGACTTCCAAGTCAGCCATATTGCTTGGGGGACATTGTGCTGGTTGTATTGTATAGGTGACTTCCAATTCAGCCATATTGCATGGGGGACATTGTGCTGGTTGCCATGTTGTATAGGTGACTTCCAAGTGAGCCATATTGCTTGGGGGACAATGTGCTGGTTGTGTTGTATAGGTGACTTCCAAGTCAGCCATATTGCATGGGGGACATTGTGCTGGTTTTCTTGTATAGGTGACTTCCAAGTCAGCCGTTTTGCATGGGGGACATTGTGCTGGTTGTCTTGTATAGGTGACTTCCAAGTCAGCCATATTGCTTGGGGGACATTGTGCTGGTTGCCATGTTCTGTAGGTGACTTCCAAGTCAGCCATATTGCTTGGGGGACATTGTGCTGGTGGCCATGTTCTATAGGTGACTTCCAAGTCAGCCATATTGCTTGGGGGACATTGTGCTGGTTGCCATGTTGTATAGGTGACTTCCAAGTAAGCCATATTGCATGGGGGACATTGTGCTGGTGGCCATGTTCTATAGGTGACTTCCAAGTCAGCCATATTGCATTTGGGACATTGTGCTGGTTGTCTTGTATAGGTGACTTCCAAGTCAGCCATATTGCTTGGGGGACATTGTGCTGGTTGCCATGTCCTATAGGTGACTTCCAAGTCAGCCATATTGCATGGGGGACATTGTGCTGGTTGTCTTGTATAGGTGACTTCCACGTCAGCCATATTGCTTGGGGGACATTGTGCTGGTGGCCATGTTCTATAGGTGACTTCCAAGTCAGCCATATTGCTTAGGGGACATTGTGCTGGTTGCCATGTTGTTTAGGTGACTTCCAAGTAAGCCATATTGCATGGGGGACATTGTGCTGGTGGCCATGTTCTATAGGTGACTTCCAAGTCAGCCATATTGCATTTGGGACATTGTGCTGGTTGTCTTGTATAGGTGACTTCCAAGTCAGCCATATTGCTTGGGGGACATTGTGCTGGTTGCCATGTCCTATAGGTGACTTCCAAGTCAGCCATATTGCATGGGGGACATTGTGCTGGTTGTCTTGTATAGGTGACTTCCACGTCAGCCATATTGCATGGGGGACATTGTGCTGGTGGCCATGTTGTATAGGTGACTTCCAAGTCAGCCATATTGCATGGGGGACATTGTGCTGGTTGCCATGTTGTATAGGTGACTTCCAAGTCAGCCATATTGCATGGGGGACATTGTGCTGGTTGCCATGTTGTATAGGTGACTTCCAAGTCAGCCATATTGCATGGGGGACATTGTGCTGGTTGCCATGTTGTATAGGTGACTTCCAAGTCAGCCATATTGCTTGGGGGACATTGTGCTGGTTGCCATGTTGTATAGGTGACTTCCAAGTCAGCCATATTGCCTGGGGGACATTGTGCTGGTTGTATTGTATAGGTGACTTCCAAGTCAGCCATATTGCATGGGGGACATTGTGCTGGTTGCCATGTTGTATAGGTGACTTCCAAGTCAGCCATATTGCATGGGGGACATTGTGCTGGTTGCCATGTTGTATAGGTGACTTCCAAGTGAGCCATATTGCTTGGGGGACATTGTGCTGGTTGTGTTGTATAGGTGACTTCCAAGTCAGCCATATTGCATGGGGGACATTGTGCTGGTTGTCTTGTATAGGTGACTTTCAAGTCAGCCGTGTTGCATGGGGGACATTGTACTGGTGGCCATGTACTATAGGTGACTTCCAAGTCAGCCATATTGCATGGGGGACATTGTGCTGGTTGCCATGTTGTATAGGTGACTTCCAAGTCAGCCATATTGCATGGGGGACATTGTGCTGGTTGTGTTGTATAGGTGACTTCCAAGTCAGCCATATTGCTTGGGGGACATTGTGCTGGTGGCCATGTTGTATAGGTGACTTCCAAGTCAGCCATATTGCTTGGGGGACATTGTGCTGGTTGCCATGTTCTATAGGTGACTTCCAAGTCAGCCATATTGCATGGGGGACATTGTGCTGGTTGTGTTGTATAGGTGACTTCCAAGTCAGCCATATTGCATGGGGGACATTGTGCTGGTTGTGTTGTATAGGTGACTTCCAAGTCAGCCATATTGCATGGGGGACATTGTGCTGGTTGTATTGCATAGGTGACTTCCAAGTCAGCCATATTGCATGGGGGACATTGTGCTGGTTGCCATGTTGTATAGGTGACTTCCAAGTCAGCCATATTGCATGGGGGACATTGTGCTGGTGGCCATGTTCTATAGGTGACTTCCAAGTCAGCCATATTGCATTTGGGACATTGTGCTGGTTGTCTTGTATAGGTGACTTCCAAGTCAGCCATATTGCTTGGGAGACATTGTGCTGGTTGCCATGTCCTATAGGTGACTTCTAAGTCAGCCATATTGCATGGGGGACATTGTGCTGGTTGTCTTGTATAGGTGACTTCCAATTCAGCCATATTGCATGGGGGCCATTGTGCTGGTTGCCATGTTGTATAGGTGACTTCCAAGTCAGCCATATTGCATGGGGGACATTGTGCTGGTTGCCATGTTGTATAGGTGACTTCCAAGTGAGCCATATTGCTTGGGGGACATTGTGCTGGTTGTGTTGTATAGGTGACTTCCAAGTCAGCCATATTGCATGGGGGACATTGTGCTGGTTGTCTTGTATAGGTGACTTCCAAGTCAGCCGTGTTGCATGGGGGACATTGTGCTGGTGGCCATGTTCTATAGGTGACTTCCAAGTCAGCCATATTGCATGGGGGACATTGTGCTGGTTTGCCATGTTGTATAGGTGACTTCCAAGTCAGCCATATTGCTTGGGGGACATTGTGCTGGTTGCCATGTTCTATAGGTGACTTCCAAGTCAGCCGTTTTGCATGGGGGACATTGTGCTGGTTGTCTTGTATAGGTGACTTCCAAGTCAGCCATATTGCTTGGGGGACATTGTGCTGGTTGCCATGTTCTGTAGGTGACTTCCAAGTCAGCCATATTGCTTGGGGGACATTGTGCTGGTGGCCATGTTCTATAGGTGACTTCCAAGTCAGCCATATTGCTTGGGGGACATTGTGCTGGTTGCCATGTTGTATAGGTGACTTCCAAGTAAGCCATATTGCATGGGGGACATTGTGCTGGTGGCCATGTTCTATAGGTGACTTCCAAGTCAGCCATATTGCATTTGGGACATTGTGCTGGTTGTCTTGTATAGGTGACTTCCAAGTCAGCCATATTGCTTGGGGGACATTGTGCTGGTTGCCATGTCCTATAGGTGACTTCCAAGTCAGCCATATTGCATGGGGGACATTGTGCTGGTTGTCTTGTATAGGTGACTTCCACGTCAGCCATATTGCTTGGGGGACATTGTGCTGGTGGCCATGTTCTATAGGTGACTTCCAAGTCAGCCATATTGCTTAGGGGACATTGTGCTGGTTGCCATGTTGTTTAGGTGACTTCCAAGTAAGCCATATTGCATGGGGGACATTGTGCTGGTGGCCATGTTCTATAGGTGACTTCCAAGTCAGCCATATTGCATTTGGGACATTGTGCTGGTTGTCTTGTATAGGTGACTTCCAAGTCAGCCATATTGCTTGGGGGACATTGTGCTGGTTGCCATGTCCTATAGGTGACTTCCAAGTCAGCCATATTGCATGGGGGACATTGTGCTGGTTGTCTTGTATAGGTGACTTCCACGTCAGCCATATTGCATGGGGGACATTGTGCTGGTGGCCATGTTGTATAGGTGACTTCCAAGTCAGCCATATTGCATGGGGGACATTGTGCTGGTTGCCATGTTGTATAGGTGACTTCCAAGTCAGCCATATTGCATGGGGGACATTGTGCTGGTTGCCATGTTGTATAGGTGACTTCCAAGTCAGCCATATTGCATGGGGGACATTGTGCTGGTTGCCATGTTGTATAGGTGACTTCCAAGTCAGCCATATTGCTTGGGGGACATTGTGCTGGTTGCCATGTTGTATAGGTGACTTCCAAGTCAGCCATATTGCCTGGGGGACATTGTGCTGGTTGTATTGTATAGGTGACTTCCAAGTCAGCCATATTGCATGGGGGACATTGTGCTGGTTGCCATGTTGTATAGGTGACTTCCAAGTCAGCCATATTGCATGGGGGACATTGTGCTGGTTGCCATGTTGTATAGGTGACTTCCAAGTGAGCCATATTGCTTGGGGGACATTGTGCTGGTTGTGTTGTATAGGTGACTTCCAAGTCAGCCATATTGCATGGGGGACATTGTGCTGGTTGTCTTGTATAGGTGACTTTCAAGTCAGCCGTGTTGCATGGGGGACATTGTACTGGTGGCCATGTACTATAGGTGACTTCCAAGTCAGCCATATTGCATGGGGGACATTGTGCTGGTTGCCATGTTGTATAGGTGACTTCCAAGTCAGCCATATTGCATGGGGGACATTGTGCTGGTTGTGTTGTATAGGTGACTTCCAAGTCAGCCATATTGCTTGGGGGACATTGTGCTGGTGGCCATGTTGTATAGGTGACTTCCAAGTCAGCCATATTGCTTGGGGGACATTGTGCTGGTTGCCATGTTCTATAGGTGACTTCCAAGTCAGCCATATTGCATGGGGGACATTGTGCTGGTTGTGTTGTATAGGTGACTTCCAAGTCAGCCATATTGCATGGGGGACATTGTGCTGGTTGTGTTGTATAGGTGACTTCCAAGTCAGCCATATTGCATGGGGGACATTGTGCTGGTTGTATTGCATAGGTGACTTCCAAGTCAGCCATATTGCATGGGGGACATTGTGCTGGTTGCCATGTTGTATAGGTGACTTCCAAGTCAGCCATATTGCATGGGGGACATTGTGCTGGTGGCCATGTTCTATAGGTGACTTCCAAGTCAGCCATATTGCATTTGGGACATTGTGCTGGTTGTCTTGTATAGGTGACTTCCAAGTCAGCCATATTGCTTGGGAGACATTGTGCTGGTTGCCATGTCCTATAGGTGACTTCTAAGTCAGCCATATTGCATGGGGGACATTGTGCTGGTTGTCTTGTATAGGTGACTTCCAAGTCAGCCATATTGCATGGGGGCCATTGTGCTGGTTGCCATGTTGTATAGGTGACTTCCAAGTCAGCCATATTGCATGGGGGACATTGTGCTGGTTGCCATGTTGTATAGGTGACTTCCAAGTGAGCCATATTGCTTGGGGGACATTGTGCTGGTTGTGTTGTATAGGTGACTTCCAAGTCAGCCATATTGCATGGGGGACATTGTGCTGGTTGTCTTGTATAGGTGACTTCCAAGTCAGCCGTGTTACATGGGGGACATTGTGCTGGTGGCCATGTTCTATAGGTGACTTCCAAGTCAGCCATATTGCATGGGGGACATTGTGCTGGTTTGCCATGTTGTATAGGTGACTTCCAAGTCAGCCATATTGCTTGGGGGACATTGTGCTGGTTGCCATGTTCTATAGGTGACTTCCAAGTGAGCCATATTGCTTGGGGGACATTGTGCTGGTTGCCATGTTGTATAGGTGACTTCCAAGTCAGCCATATTGCATGGTGAACATTGTGCTGTTGGCCATGTTCTATGGGTGACTTCCAAGTCAGCCACATTGCATGGGGGACATTGTGCTGGTTTCTTGTATAGGTGACTTCCAAGTCAACCATATTGCATTAGGGACATTGTGCTGGTTGCCCTGTTGTATAGGTGACTTCCAAGTCAACCATATTGCATGGGGGACATTGTGCTGGTTGCCATGTTGTATAGGTGACTTCCAAGTCAGCCATATTGCATGGGGGACATTGTGCTGGATGCCATGTTGTATAGGTGACTTCCAAGTGAGCCATATTGCATGGGGGACATTGTGCTGGTTGTGTTGTATAGTTGACTTCCAAGTCAGCCATATTGCATGGGGGACATTGTGCTGGTTGTGTTGTATAGGTGACTTCCAAGTCAGCCATATTGCATGGGGGACATTGTGCTGGTTGTATTGTATAGGTGACTTCCAAGTCAGCCATATTGCATGGGGGACATTGTGCTGGTTGTATTGTATAGGTGACTTCCAAGTGAGCCATATTGCTTGGGGGACATTGTGCTGGTGGCCATGTTCTATAGGTGACTTCCAAGTCAGCCATATTGCATGGGGGACATTGTGCTGGTTGCCATGTCCTATAGGTGACTTCCAAGTCAGCCATATTGCATGGGGGACATTGCGCTGGTTGCCATGTTGTATAGGTGACTTCCAAGTGAGCCATATTGCTTGGGGGACATTGTGCTGGTTGTGTTGTATAGTTGACTTCCAAGTCAGCCATATTGCATGGGGGACATTGTGCTGGTTGTCTTGTATAGGTGACTTCCAAGTCAGCCGTGTTGCATGGGGGACATTGTGCTGGTGGCCATGTTCTATAGGTGACTTCCAAGTCAGCCATATTGCATGGGGGACATTGTGCTGGTTTGCCATGTTGTATAGGTGACTTCCAAGTCAGCCATATTGCTTGGGGGACATTGTGCTGGTTGCCATGTTCTATAGGTGACTTCCAAGTGAGCCATTTTGCTTGGGGGACATTGTGCTGGTTGCCATGTTGTATAGGTGACTTCCAATTCAGCCATATTGCATGGTGGACATTGTGCTGGTGGCCATGTTCTATGGGTGACTTCCAAGTCAGCCACATTGCATGGGGGACATTGTGCTGGTTTCTTGTATAGGTGACTTCCAAGTCAACCATATTGCATTAGGGACATTGTGCTGGTTGCCCTGTTGTATAGGTGACTTCCAAGTCAACCATATTGCATGGGGGACATTGTGCTGGTTGCCATGTTGTATAGGTGACTTCCAAGTCAGCCATATTGCATGGGGGACATTGTGCTGGATGCCATGTTGTATAGGTGACTTCCAAGTGAGCCATATTGCATGGGGGACATTGTGCTGGTTGTGTTGTATAGTTGACTTCCAAGTCAGCCATATTGCATGGGGGACATTGTGCTGGTTGTGTTGTATAGGTGACTTCCAAGTCAGCCATATTGCTTGGGGGACATTGTGCTGGTTGCCATGTTGTATAGGTGACTTCCAAGTAAGCCATATTGCATGGGGGACATTGTGCTGGTGGCCATGTTCTATAGGTGACTTCCAAGTCAGCCATATTGCATTTGGGACATTGTGCTGGTTGTCTTGTATAGGTGACTTCCAAGTCAGCCATATTGCTTGGGGGACATTGTGCTGGTTGCCATGTCCTATAGGTGACTTCCAAGTCAGCCATATTGCATGGGGGACATTGTGCTGGTTGTCTTGTATAGGTGACTTCCACGTCAGCCATATTGCTTGGGGGGCATTGTGCTGGTGGCCATGTTCTATAGGTGACTTCCAAGTCAGCCATATTGCTTAGGGGACATTGTGCTGGTTGCCATGTTGTTTAGGTGACTTCCAAGTAAGCCATATTGCATGGGGGACATTGTGCTGGTGGCCATGTTCTATAGGTGACTTCCAAGTCAGCCATATTGCATTTGGGACATTGTGCTGGTTGTCTTGTATAGGTGACTTCCAAGTCAGCCATATTGCTTGGGGGACATTGTGCTGGTTGCCATGTCCTATAGGTGACTTCCAAGTCAGCCATATTGCATGGGGGACATTGTGCTGGTTGTCTTGTATAGGTGACTTCCACGTCAGCCATATTGCATGGGGGACATTGTGCTGGTGGCCATGTTGTATAGGTGACTTCCAAGTCAGCCATATTGCATGGGGGACATTGTGCTGGTTGCCATGTTGTATAGGTGACTTCCAAGTCAGCCATATTGCCTGGGGGACATTGTGCTGGTTGTATTGTATAGGTGACTTCCAAGTCAGCCATATTGCATGGGGGACATTGTGCTGGTTGCCATGTTGTATAGGTGAGTTCCAAGTCAGCCATATTGCATGGTGGCCATTGTGCTGGTTGCCATGTTGTATAGGTGACTTCCAAGTGAGCCATATTGCTTGGGGGACATTGTGCTGGTTGTGTTGTATAGGTGACTTCCAAGTCAGCCATATTGCATGGGGGACATTGTGCTGGTTGTCTTGTATAGGTGACTTTCAAGTCAGCCGTGTTGCATGGGGGACATTGTACTGGTGGCCATGTACTATAGGTGACTTCCAAGTCAGCCATATTGCATGGGGGACATTGTGCTGGTTGCCATGTTGTATAGGTGACTTCCAAGTCAGCCATATTGCATGGGGGACATTGTGCTGGTTGTGTTGTATAGGTGACTTCCAAGTCAGCCATATTGCTTGGGGGACATTGTGCTGGTGGCCATGTTGTATAGGTGACTTCCAAGTCAGCCATATTGCTTGGGGGACATTGTGCTGGTTGCCATGTTCTATAGGTGACTTCCAAGTCAGCCATATTGCATGGGGGACATTGTGCTGGTTGTGTTGTATAGGTGACTTCCAAGTCAGCCATATTGCATGGGGGACATTGTGCTGGTTGTGTTGTATAGGTGACTTCCAAGTCAGCCATATTGCATGGGGGACATTGTGCTGGTTGTATTGCATAGGTGACTTCCAAGTCAGCCATATTGCATGGGGGACATTGTGCTGGTTGCCATGTTGTATAGGTGACTTCCAAGTCAGCCATATTGCATGGGGGACATTGTGCTGGTGGCCATGTTCTATAGGTGACTTCCAAGTCAGCCATATTGCATTTGGGACATTGTGCTGGTTGTCTTGTATAGGTGACTTCCAAGTCAGCCATATTGCTTGGGGGACATTGTGCTGGTTGCCATGTCCTATAGGTGACTTCTAAGTCAGCCATATTGCATGGGGGACATTGTGCTGGTTGTCTTGTATAGGTGACTTCCAAGTCAGCCATATTGCATGGGGGCCATTGTGCTGGTTGCCATGTTGTATAGGTGACTTCCAAGTCAGCCATATTGCATGGGGGACATTGTGCTGGTGGCCATGTTGTATAGGTGACTTCCAAGTGAGCCATATTGCTTGGGGGACATTGTGCTGGTTGTGTTGTATAGGTGACTTCCAAGTCAGCCATATTGCATGGGGGACATTGTGCTGGTTGTCTTGTATAGGTGACTTCCAAGTCAGCCGTGTTGCATGGGGGACATTGTGCTCTTGGCCATGTTCTATAGGTGACTTCCAAGTCAGCCATATTGCATGGGGGACATTGTGCTGGTTTGCCATGTTGTATAGGTGACTTCCAAGTCAGCCATATTGCTTGGGGACATTGTGCTGGTTGCCATGTTCTATAGGTGACTTCCAAGTGAGCCATATTGCTTGGGGGACATTGTGCTGGTTGCCATGTTGTATAGGTGACTTCCAAGTCAGCCATATTGCATGGTGGACATTGTGCTGGTGGCCATGTTCTATGGGTGACTTCCAAGTCAGCCACATTGCATGGGGGACATTGTGCTGGTTTCTTGTATAGGTGACTTCCAAGTCAACCATATTGCATTAGGGACATTGTTCTGGTTGCCCTGTTGTATAGGTGACTTCCAAGTCAACCATATTGCATGGGGGACATTGTGCTGGTTGTGTTGTATAGGTGACTTCCAAGTCAGCCATATTGCATGGGGGACATTGTGCTGGTTGTATTGTATAGGTGACTTCCAAGTCAGCCATATTGCATGGGGGACATTGTGCTGGTTGTATTGTATAGGTTACTTCCAAGTGAGCCATATTGCTTGGGGGACATTGTGCTGGTGGCCATGTTCTATAGGTGACTTCCAAGTCAGCCATATTGCATGGGGGACATTGTGCTGGTTGCCATGTCCTATAGGTGACTTCCAAGTCAGCCATATTGCATGGGGGACATTGCGCTGGTTGCCATGTTGTATAGGTGACTTCCAAGTGAGCCATAATGCTTGGGGGACATTGTGCTGGTTGTGTTGTATAGTTGACTTCCAAGTCAGCCATATTGCATGGGGGACATTGTGCTGGTTGTCTTGTATAGGTGACTTCCAAGTCAGCCGTGTTGCATGGGGGACATTGTGCTGGTGGCCATGTTCTATAGGTGACTTCCAAGTCAGCCATATTGCATGGGGGACATTGTGCTGGTTTGCCATGTTGTATAGGTGACTTCCAAGTCAGCCATATTGCTTGGGGGACATTGTGCTGGTTGCCATGTTCTATAGGTGACTTCCAAGTGAGCCATATTGCTTGGGGGACATTGTGCTGGTTGCCATGTTGTATAGGTGACTTCCAATTCAGCCATATTGCATGGTGGACATTGTGCTGGTGGCCATGTTCTATGGGTGACTTCCAAGTCAGCCACATTGCATGGGGGACTTTGTGCTGGTTTCTTGTATAGGTGACTTCCAAGTCAACCATATTGCATTAGGGACATTGTGCTGGTTGCCCTGTTGTATAGGTGACTTCCAAGTCAACCATATTGCATGGGGGACATTGTGCTGGTTGCCATGTTGTATAGGTGACTTCCAAGTCAGCCATATTGCATGGGGGACATTGTGCTGGATGCCATGTTGTATAGGTGACTTCCAAGTGAGCCATATTGCATGGGGGACATTGTGCTGGTTGTGTTGTATAGTTGACTTCCAAGTCAGCCATATTGCATGGGGGACATTGTGCTGGTTGTGTTGTATAGGTGACTTCCAAGTCAGCCATATTGCATGGGGGACATTGTGCTGGTTGTATTGTATAGGTGACTTCCAAGTCAGCCATATTGCATGGGGGACATTGTGCTGGTTGTATTGTATAGGTGACTTCCAAGTGAGCCATATTGCTTGGGGGACATTGTGCTGGTGGCCATGTTCTATAGGTGACTTCCAAGTCAGCCATATTGCATGGGGGACATTGTGCTGGTTGCCATTTCCTATAGGTGACTTCCAAGTCAGCCATATTGCATGGGGGACATTGTGCTGGTTGCCATGTTGTATAGGTGACTTCCAAGTGAGCCATATTGCTTGGGGGACATTGTGCTGGTTGTGTTGTATAGGTGACTTCCAAGTCAGCCATATTGCATGGGGGACATTGTGCTGGTTGTCTTGTATAGGTGACTTCCAAGTCAGCCGTGTTGCATGGGGGACATTGTGCTGGTTGTATTGTATAGGTGACTTCCAAGTCAGCCATATTGCATGGGGGACATTGTGCTGGTGGCCATGTTGTAAAGGTGACTTCCAAGTCAGCCATATTGCATGGGGGACATTGTGCTGGTTGCCATGTTGTATAGGTGACTTCCAAGTCAGCCATATTGCATGGGGGACATTGTGCTGGTTGCCATGTTGTATAGGTGACTTACAAGTCAGCCATATTGCATGGGGGACATTGTGCTGGTTGCCATGTTGTATAGGTGACTTCCAAGTGAGCCATATTGCTTGGGTGACATTGTGCTGGTTGTGTTGTATAGGTGACTTCCAAGTCAGCCATATTGCATGGGGGACATTGTGCTGGTTGTCTTGTATAGGTGACTTTCAAGTCAGCCGTGTTGCATGGGGGACATTGTACTGGTGGCCATGTACTATAGGTGAATTCCAAGTCAGCCATATTGCATGGGGGACATTGTGCAGGTTGCCATGTTGTATAGGTGACTTCCAAGTGAGCCATATTGCTTGGGGGACATTGTGCTGGTTGCCATGTTGTATAGGTGACTTCCAAGTGAGCCATATTGCTTGGGGGATATTGTGCTGGTTGCCATGTTGTATAGGTGACTTCCAAGTCTGCCATATTGCATGGGGGACATTGTGCTGGTGGCCATGTTCTATAGGTGACTTCCAAGTCAGCCATATTGCATGGGGACATTGTGCTGGTTGTCTTGTATAGGTGACTTCCAAGTCAGCCATATTGCATGGGGGACATTGTGCTGGTTGCCATGTTGTATAGGTGACTTCCAAGTCAGCCATATTGCATGGGGGACATTGTGCTGGTTGCCATGTTGTATAGGTGACTTCCAAGTCAGCCATATTGCATGGGGGACATTGTGCTGGTTGTGTTGTATAGGTGACTTCCAAGTCAGCCATATTGCTTGGGGGACATTGTGCTGGTGGCCATGTTGTATAGGTGACTTCCAAGTCAGCCATATTGCTTGGGGGACATTGTGCTGGTTGCCATGTTCTATAGGTGACTTCCAAGTCAGCCATATTGCATGGGGGACATTGTGCTGGTTGTGTTGTATAGGTGACTTCCAAGTCAGCCATATTGCATGGGGGACATTGTGCTGGTTGTGTTGTATAGGTGACTTCCAAGTCAGCCATATTGCATGGGGGACATTGTGCTGGTTGTATTGCATAGGTGACTTCCAAGTCAGCCATATTGCATGGGGGACATTGTGCTGGTTGCCATGTTGTATAGGTGACTTCCAAGTCAGCAATATTGCATGGGGGACATTGTCCTGGTGGCCATGTTCTATAGGTGACTTCCGAGTCAGCCATATTGCATTTGGGACATTGTGTTGGTTGTCTTGTATAGGTGACTTCCAAGTCAGCCATATTGCATGGGGGACATTGTGCTGGTTGTGTTGTATAGGTGACTTCCAAATCAGCCATATTGCATGGGGGACATTGTGCTGGTTGTATTGTATAGGTGACTTCCAAGTCAGCCATATTGCATGGGGGACATTGTGCTGGTTGTCTTGTATAGGTGACTTCTAAGTCAGCCATATTGCTTGGGGGACATTGTGCTGGTTGTATTGTATAGGTGACTTCCAAGTCAGCCATATTGCATGGGGGACATTGTGCTGGTTGCCATTTTGTATAGGTGACTTCCAAGTCAGCCATATTGCATGGGGGACATTGTGCTGGTGGCCATGTTCTATAGGTGACTTCCAAGTCAGCCATATTGCATTTGGGACATTGTGCTGGTTGTCTTGTATAGGTGACTTCCAAGTCAGCCATATTGAATGGGGGACATTGTGCTGGTTGCCATGTCCTATAGGTGACTTCTAAGTCAGCCATATTGCATGGGGGACATTGTGCTGGTTGTCTTGTATTGGTGACTTCCAAGTCAGCCATATTGCATGGGGGCCATTGTGCTGGTTGCCATGTTGTATAGGTGACTTCCAAGTCAGCCATATTGCATGGGGGACATTGTGCTGTTTGCCATGTTGTATAGGTGACTTCCAAGTGAGCCATATTGCTTGGGGGACATTGTGCTGGTTGTGTTGTATAGGTGACTTCCAAGTCAGCCATATTGCATGGGGGACATTGTGCTGGTTGTCTTGTATAGGTGACTTCCAAGTCAGCCGTGTTGCATGGGGGACATTGTGCTGGTGGCCATGTTCTATAGGTGACTTCCAAGTCAGCCATATTGCATGGGGGAAATTGTGCTGGTTTGCCATGTTGTATAGGTGACTTCCAAGTCAGCCATATTGCTTGTGGGACATTCTGCTGGTTGCCATGTTCTATAGGTAACTTCCAAGTGAGCCATATTGCTTGGGGGACATTGTGCTGGTTGCCATGTTGTATAGGTGACTTCCAAGTCAGCCATATTGCATGGTGGACATTGTGCTGGTGGCCATGTTCTATGGGTGACTTCCAAGTCAGCCACATTGCATGGGGGACATTGTGCTGGTTTCTTGTATAGGTGACTTCCAAGTCAACCATATTGCATTAGGGACATTGTGCTGGTTGCCCTGTTGTATAGGTGACTTCCAAGTCAACCATATTGCATGGGGGACATTGTGCTGGTTGCCATGTTGTATAGGTGACTTCCAAGTCAGCCATATTGCATGGGGGACATTGTGCTGGATGCCATGTTGTATAGGTGACTTCCAAGTGAGCCATATTGCATGGGGGACATTGTGCTGGTTGTGTTGTATAGGTGACTTCCAAGTCAGCCATATTGCATGGGGGACATTGTGCTGGTTGTGTTGTATAGGTGACTTCCAAGTCAGCCATATTGCATGGGGGACATTGTGCTGGTTGTATTGTATAGGTGACTTCCAAGTCAGCCATATTGCATGGGGGACATTGTGCTGGTTGTATTGTATAGGTGACTTCCAAGTGAGCCATATTGCTTGGGGGACATTGTGCTGGTGGCCATGTTCTATAGGTGACTTCCAAGTCAGCCATATTGCATGGGGGACATTGTGCTGGTTGCCATGTCCTATAGGTGACTTCCAAGTCAGCCATATTGCATGGGGGACATTGTGCTGGTTGCCATGTTGTATAGGTGACTTCCAAGTGAGCCATATTGCTTGGGGGACATTGTGCTGGTTGTGTTGTATAGGTGACTTCCAAGTCAGCCATATTGCATGGGGGACATTGTGCTGGTTGTCTTGTATAGGTGACTTCCAAGTCAGCCATATTGCATGGGGGACATTGTGCTGGTGGCCATGTTGTAAAGGTGACTTCCAAGTCAGCCATATTGCATGGGGGACATTGTGCTGGTTGCCATGTTGTATAGGTGACTTCCAAGTCAGCCATATTGCATGGGGGACATTGTGCTGGTTGCCATGTTGTATAGGTGACTTACAAGTCAGCCATATTGCATGGGGGACATTGTGCTGGTTGCCATGTTGTATAGGTGACTTCCAAGTGAGCCATATTGCTTGGGGGACATTGTGCTGGTTGTGTTGTATAGGTGACTTCCAAGTCAGCCATATTGCATGGGGGACATTGTGCTGGTTGTCTTGTATAGGTGACTTCCAAGTCAGCCGTGTTGCATGGGGGACATTGTGCTGGTTGTATTGTATAGGTGACTTCCAAGTCAGCCATATTGCATGGGGGACATTGTGCTGGTGGCCATGTTGTAAAGGTGACTTCCAAGTCAGCCATATTGCATGGGGGACATTGTGCTGGTTGCCATGTTGTATAGGTGACTTCCAAGTCAGCCATATTGCATGGGGGACATTGTGCTGGTTGCCATGTTGTATAGGTGACTTACAAGTCAGCCATATTGCATGGGGGACATTGTGCTGGTTGCCATGTCCTATAGGTGACTTCCAAGTCAGCCACATTGCTTGGGGGACATTGTGCTGGTTGCCATGTTCTATAGGTGACTTCCAAGTCAGCCATATTGCTTGGTAGACATTGCGCTGGTTGCCATGTTGTATAGGTGACTTCCAAGTCAGCCATATTGCTTGGGGGACATTGTGCTGGTTGCCATGTTGTATAGGTGAATTCCAAGTCAGCCATATTGCATGGGGACATTGTGCTAATGGCCATGTTCTATAGGTGACTTCCAAGTCAGCCATATTGCATGGGGGACATTGTGCTGGTTGTCTTGTATAGGTGACTTCCAAGTCAGCCATATTGCATGGGGGACATTGTGCTGGTTGTGTTGTATAGGTGACTTCCAAATCAGCCATATTGCATGGGGGACATTGTGCTGGTTGTATTGTATAGGTGACTTCCAAGTCAGCCATATTGCATGGGGGACATTGTGCTGGTTGTATTGTATAGGTGACTTCCAAGTCAGCCATATTGCATGGGGGACATTGTGCTGGTGGCCATGTCCTATAGGTGACTTCCAAGTCAGCCATATTGCATGGGGGACATTGTGCTGGTTGTCTTGTATAGGTGACTTCCAAGTCAGCCATATTGCTTGGGGGACATTGTGCTGGTTGTATTGTATAGGTGACTTCCAAGTCAGCCATATTGCATGGGGGACATTGTGCTGGTTGCCATGTTGTATAGGTGACTTCCAAGTCAGCCATATTGCATGGGGGACATTGTGCTGGTGGCCATGTTCTATAGGTGACTTCCAAGTCAGCCATATTGCATTTGGGACATTGTGCTGGTTGTCTTGTATAGGTGACTTCCAAGTCAGCCATATTGCATGGGGGAAATTGTTCTGGTTGTGTTGTATAGGTGACTTCCAAATCAGCCATATTGCATGGGGGACATTGTGCTGGTTGTATTGTATAGGTGACTTCCAAGTCAGCCATATTGCATGGGGGACATTGTGCTGGTTGTCTTGTATAGGTGACTTCCAAGTCAGCCATATTGCTTGGGGGACATTGTGCTGGTTGTATTGTATAGGTGACTTCCAAGTCAGCCATATTGCATGGGGGACATTGTGCTGGTGGCCATGTTGTAAAGGTGACTTCCAAGTCAGCCATATTGCATGGGGGACATTGTGCTGGTTGCCATGTTGTATAGGTGACTTCCAAGTCAGCCATATTGCATGGGGGACATTGTGATGGTTGCCATGTTGTATAGGTGACTTACAAGTCAGCCATATTGCATGGGGGACATTGTGCTGGTTGCCATGTCCTATAGGTGACTTCCAAGTCAGCCATATTGCATGGGGGAAATTGTGCTGGTTGTCTTGTATAGTTGAATTTTAAGTCAGCCACATTGCTTGGGGGACATTGTGCTGGTTGCCATGTTGTATAGGTGACTTCCAAGTCAGCCATGTTGCTTGGTAGACATTGCGCTGGTTGCCATGTTGTATAGGTGACTTCCAAGTCAGCCATATTGCTTGGGGGACATTGTGCTGGTTGCCATGTTGTATAGGTGACTTCCAAGTCAGCCATATTGCATGGGGGACATTGTGCTGGTTGCCATGTTGTATAGGTGACTTCCAAGTGAGCCATATTGCTTGGGGGACATTGTGCTGGTTGTGTTGTATAGGTGACTTCCAAGTCAGCCATATTGCATGGGGGACATTGTGCTGGTTGTCTTGTATAGGTGACTTCCAAGTCAGCCATATTGCATGGGGGACATTGTGCTGGTGGCCATGTTGTAAAGGTGACTTCCAAGTCAGCCATATTGCATGGGGGACATTGTGCTGGTTGCCATGTTGTATAGGTGACTTCCAAGTCAGCCATATTGCATGGGGGACATTGTGCTGGTTGCCATGTTGTATAGGTGACTTACAAGTCAGCCATATTGCATGGGGGACATTGTGCTGGTTGCCATGTTGTATAGGTGACTTCCAAGTGAGCCATATTGCTTGGGGGACATTGTGCTGGTTGTGTTGTATAGGTGACTTCCAAGTCAGCCATATTGCATGGGGGACATTGTGCTGGTTGTCTTGTATAGGTGACTTCCAAGTCAGCCGTGTTGCATGGGGGACATTGTGCTGGTTGTATTGTATAGGTGACTTCCAAGTCAGCCATATTGCATGGGGGACATTGTGCTGGTGGCCATGTTGTAAAGGTGACTTCCAAGTCAGCCATATTGCATGGGGGACATTGTGCTGGTTGCCATGTTGTATAGGTGACTTCCAAGTCAGCCATATTGCATGGGGGACATTGTGCTGGTTGCCATGTTGTATAGGTGACTTACAAGTCAGCCATATTGCATGGGGGACATTGTGCTGGTTGCCATGTCCTATAGGTGACTTCCAAGTCAGCCACATTGCTTGGGGGACATTGTGCTGGTTGCCATGTTCTATAGGTGACTTCCAAGTCAGCCATATTGCATGGGGGACATTGTGCTGGTTGCCATGTCCTATAGGTGACTTCCAAGTCAGCCATATTGCATGGGGGACATTGTGCTGGTTGCCATGTTGTATAGGTGACTTCCAAGTGAGCCATATTGCTTGGGGGACATTGTGCTGGTTGTGTTGTATAGGTGACTTCCAAGTCAGCCATATTGCATGGGGGACATTGTGCTGGTTGTCTTGTATAGGTGACTTCCAAGTCAGCCATATTGCATGGGGGACATTGTGCTGGTGGCCATGTTGTAAAGGTGACTTCCAAGTCAGCCATATTGCATGGGGGACATTGTGCTGGTTGCCATGTTGTATAGGTGACTTCCAAGTCAGCCATATTGCATGGGGGACATTGTGCTGGTTGCCATGTTGTATAGGTGACTTACAAGTCAGCCATATTGCATGGGGGACATTGTGCTGGTTGCCATGTTGTATAGGTGACTTCCAAGTGAGCCATATTGCTTGGGGGACATTGTGCTGGTTGTGTTGTATAGGTGACTTCCAAGTCAGCCATATTGCATGGGGGACATTGTGCTGGTTGTCTTGTATAGGTGACTTCCAAGTCAGCCGTGTTGCATGGGGGACATTGTGCTGGTTGTATTGTATAGGTGACTTCCAAGTCAGCCATATTGCATGGGGGACATTGTGCTGGTGGCCATGTTGTAAAGGTGACTTCCAAGTCAGCCATATTGCATGGGGGACATTGTGCTGGTTGCCATGTTGTATAGGTGACTTCCAAGTCAGCCATATTGCATGGGGGACATTGTGCTGGTTGCCATGTTGTATAGGTGACTTACAAGTCAGCCATATTGCATGGGGGACATTGTGCTGGTTGCCATGTCCTATAGGTGACTTCCAAGTCAGCCACATTGCTTGGGGGACATTGTGCTGGTTGCCATGTTCTATAGGTGACTTCCAAGTCAGCCATATTGCTTGGTAGACATTGCGCTGGTTGCCATGTTGTATAGGTGACTTCCAAGTCAGCCATATTGCTTGGGGGACATTGTGCTGGTTGCCATGTTGTATAGGTGAATTCCAAGTCAGCCATATTGCATGGGGACATTGTGCTAATGGCCATGTTCTATAGGTGACTTCCAAGTCAGCCATATTGCATGGGGGACATTGTGCTGGTTGTCTTGTATAGGTGACTTCCAAGTCAGCCATATTGCATGGGGGACATTGTGCTGGTTGTGTTGTATAGGTGACTTCCAAATCAGCCATATTGCATGGGGGACATTGTGCTGGTTGTATTGTATAGGTGACTTCCAAGTCAGCCATATTGCATGGGGGACATTGTGCTGGTTGTATTGTATAGGTGACTTCCAAGTCAGCCATATTGCATGGGGGACATTGTGCTGGTGGCCATGTCCTATAGGTGACTTCCAAGTCAGCCATATTGCATGGGGGACATTGTGCTGGTTGTCTTGTATAGGTGACTTCCAAGTCAGCCATATTGCTTGGGGGACATTGTGCTGGTTGTATTGTATAGGTGACTTCCAAGTCAGCCATATTGCATGGGGGACATTGTGCTGGTTGCCATGTTGTATAGGTGACTTCCAAGTCAGCCATATTGCATGGGGGACATTGTGCTGGTGGCCATGTTCTATAGGTGACTTCCAAGTCAGCCATATTGCATTTGGGACATTGTGCTGGTTGTCTTGTATAGGTGACTTCCAAGTCAGCCATATTGCATGGGGGAAATTGTTCTGGTTGTGTTGTATAGGTGACTTCCAAATCAGCCATATTGCATGGGGGACATTGTGCTGGTTGTATTGTATAGGTGACTTCCAAGTCAGCCATATTGCATGGGGGACATTGTGCTGGTTGTCTTGTATAGGTGACTTCCAAGTCAGCCATATTGCTTGGGGGACATTGTGCTGGTTGTATTGTATAGGTGACTTCCAAGTCAGCCATATTGCATGGGGGACATTGTGCTGGTGGCCATGTTGTAAAGGTGACTTCCAAGTCAGCCATATTGCATGGGGGACATTGTGCTGGTTGCCATGTTGTATAGGTGACTTCCAAGTCAGCCATATTGCATGGGGGACATTGTGATGGTTGCCATGTTGTATAGGTGACTTACAAGTCAGCCATATTGCATGGGGGACATTGTGCTGGTTGCCATGTCCTATAGGTGACTTCCAAGTCAGCCATATTGCATGGGGGAAATTGTGCTGGTTGTCTTGTATAGTTGAATTTTAAGTCAGCCACATTGCTTGGGGGACATTGTGCTGGTTGCCATGTTGTATAGGTGACTTCCAAGTCAGCCATGTTGCTTGGTAGACATTGCGCTGGTTGCCATGTTGTATAGGTGACTTCCAAGTCAGCCATATTGCTTGGGGGACATTGTGCTGGTTGCCATGTTGTATAGGTGACTTCCAAGTCAGCCATATTGCATGGGGGACATTGTGCTGGTTGCCATGTTGTATAGGTGACTTCCAAGTGAGCCATATTGCTTGGGGGACATTGTGCTGGTTGTGTTGTATAGGTGACTTCCAAGTCAGCCATATTGCATGGGGGACATTGTGCTGGTTGTCTTGTATAGGTGACTTCCAAGTCAGCCATATTGCATGGGGGACATTGTGCTGGTGGCCATGTTGTAAAGGTGACTTCCAAGTCAGCCATATTGCATGGGGGACATTGTGCTGGTTGCCATGTTGTATAGGTGACTTCCAAGTCAGCCATATTGCATGGGGGACATTGTGCTGGTTGCCATGTTGTATAGGTGACTTACAAGTCAGCCATATTGCATGGGGGACATTGTGCTGGTTGCCATGTTGTATAGGTGACTTCCAAGTGAGCCATATTGCTTGGGGGACATTGTGCTGGTTGTGTTGTATAGGTGACTTCCAAGTCAGCCATATTGCATGGGGGACATTGTGCTGGTTGTCTTGTATAGGTGACTTCCAAGTCAGCCGTGTTGCATGGGGGACATTGTGCTGGTTGTATTGTATAGGTGACTTCCAAGTCAGCCATATTGCATGGGGGACATTGTGCTGGTGGCCATGTTGTAAAGGTGACTTCCAAGTCAGCCATATTGCATGGGGGACATTGTGCTGGTTGCCATGTTGTATAGGTGACTTCCAAGTCAGCCATATTGCATGGGGGACATTGTGCTGGTTGCCATGTTGTATAGGTGACTTACAAGTCAGCCATATTGCATGGGGGACATTGTGCTGGTTGCCATGTCCTATAGGTGACTTCCAAGTCAGCCACATTGCTTGGGGGACATTGTGCTGGTTGCCATGTTCTATAGGTGACTTCCAAGTCAGCCATATTGCTTGGTAGACATTGCGCTGGTTGCCATGTTGTATAGGTGACTTCCAAGTCAGCCATATTGCTTGGGGGACATTGTGCTGGTTGCCATGTTGTATAGGTGAATTCCAAGTCAGCCATATTGCATGGGGACATTGTGCTAATGGCCATGTTCTATAGGTGACTTCCAAGTCAGCCATATTGCATGGGGGACATTGTGCTGGTTGTCTTGTATAGGTGACTTCCAAGTCAGCCATATTGCATGGGGGACATTGTGCTGGTTGTGTTGTATAGGTGACTTCCAAATCAGCCATATTGCATGGGGGACATTGTGCTGGTTGTATTGTATAGGTGACTTCCAAGTCAGCCATATTGCATGGGGGACATTGTGCTGGTTGTATTGTATAGGTGACTTCCAAGTCAGCCATATTGCATGGGGGACATTGTGCTGGTGGCCATGTCCTATAGGTGACTTCCAAGTCAGCCATATTGCATGGGGGACATTGTGCTGGTTGTCTTGTATAGGTGACTTCCAAGTCAGCCATATTGCTTGGGGGACATTGTGCTGGTTGTATTGTATAGGTGACTTCCAAGTCAGCCATATTGCATGGGGGACATTGTGCTGGTTGCCATGTTGTATAGGTGACTTCCAAGTCAGCCATATTGCATGGGGGACATTGTGCTGGTGGCCATGTTCTATAGGTGACTTCCAAGTCAGCCATATTGCATTTGGGACATTGTGCTGGTTGTCTTGTATAGGTGACTTCCAAGTCAGCCATATTGCATGGGGGAAATTGTTCTGGTTGTGTTGTATAGGTGACTTCCAAATCAGCCATATTGCATGGGGGACATTGTGCTGGTTGTATTGTATAGGTGACTTCCAAGTCAGCCATATTGCATGGGGGACATTGTGCTGGTTGTCTTGTATAGGTGACTTCCAAGTCAGCCATATTGCTTGGGGGACATTGTGCTGGTTGTATTGTATAGGTGACTTCCAAGTCAGCCATATTGCATGGGGGACATTGTGCTGGTGGCCATGTTGTAAAGGTGACTTCCAAGTCAGCCATATTGCATGGGGGACATTGTGCTGGTTGCCATGTTGTATAGGTGACTTCCAAGTCAGCCATATTGCATGGGGGACATTGTGATGGTTGCCATGTTGTATAGGTGACTTACAAGTCAGCCATATTGCATGGGGGACATTGTGCTGGTTGCCATGTCCTATAGGTGACTTCCAAGTCAGCCATATTGCATGGGGGAAATTGTGCTGGTTGTCTTGTATAGTTGAATTTTAAGTCAGCCACATTGCTTGGGGGACATTGTGCTGGTTGCCATGTTGTATAGGTGACTTCCAAGTCAGCCATGTTGCTTGGTAGACATTGCGCTGGTTGCCATGTTGTATAGGTGACTTCCAAGTCAGCCATATTGCTTGGGGGACATTGTGCTGGTTGCCATGTTGTATAGGTGACTTCCAAGTCAGCCATATTGCATGGGGGACATTGTGCTGGTGGCCATGTTCTATAGGTGACTTCCAAGTCAGCCATATTGCATGGGGGACATTGTGCTGGTTGTCTTGTATAGGTGACTTCCAAGTCAGCCATATTGCATGGGGGACATTGTGCTGGTTGCCATGTCCTATAGGTGACTTCTAAGTCAGCCATATTGCATGGGGGACATTGTGCTGGTTGTCTTGTATTGGTGACTTCCAAGTCAGCCATATTGCATGGGGGCCATTGTGCTGGTTGCCATGTTGTATAGGTGACTTCCAAGTCAGCCATATTGCATGGGGGACATTGTGCTGGTTGCCATGTTGTATAGGTGACTTCCAAGTGAGCCATATTGCTTGGGGGACATTGTGCTGGTTGTGTTGTATAGGTGACTTCCAAGTCAGCCATATTGCATGGGGGACATTGTGCTGGTTGTCTTGTATAGGTGACTTCCAAGTCAGCCGTGTTGCATGGGGGACATTGTGCTGGTGGCCATGTTCTATAGGTGACTTCCAAGTCAGCCATATTGCATGGGGGAAATTGTGCTGGTTTGCCATGTTGTATAGGTGACTTCCAAGTCAGCCATATTGCTTGGGGGACATTGTGCTGGTTGCCATGTTGTATAGGTGACTTCCAAGTCAGCCATATTGCATGGTGGACATTGTGCTGGTGGCCATGTTCTATGGGTGACTTCCAAGTCAGCCACATTGCATGGGGGACATTGTGCTGGTTTCTTGTATAGGTGACTTCCAAGTCAACCATATTGCATTAGGGACATTGTGCTGGTTGCCCTGTTGTATAGGTGACTTCCAAGTCAACCATATTGCATGGGGGACATTGTGCTGGTTGCCATGTTGTATAGGTGACTTCCAAGTCAGCCATATTGCATGGGGGACATTGTGCTGGATGCCATGTTGTATAGGTGACTTCCAAGTGAGCCATATTGCATGGGGGACATTGTGCTGGTTGTGTTGTATAGGTGACTTCCAAGTCAGCCATATTGCATGGGGGACATTGTGCTGGTTGTGTTGTATAGGTGACTTCCAAGTCAGCCATATTGCATGGGGGACATTGTGCTGGTTGTATTGTATAGGTGACTTCCAAGTCAGCCATATTGCATGGGGGACATTGTGCTGGTTGTATTGTATAGGTGACTTCCAAGTGAGCCATATTGCATGGGGGACATTGTGCTGTTTGTATTGTATAGGTGACTTCCAAGTCAGCCATATTGCATGGGGGACATTGTGCTGGTGGCCATGTCCTATAGGTGACTTCCAAGTCAGCCATATTGCATGGGGGACATTGTGCTGGTTGTCTTGTATTGGTGACTTCCAAGTCAGCCATATTGCATGGGGGACATTGTGCTGGTTGCCATGTTGTATAGGTGACTTCCAAGTGAGCCATATTGCTTGGGGGACATTGTGCTGGTTGTGTTGTATAGGTGACTTCCAAGTCAGCCATATTGCATGGGGGACATTGTGCTGGTTGTCTTGTATAGGTGACTTCCAAGTCAGCCGTGTTGCATGGGGGACATTGTGCTGGTGGCCATGTTCTATAGGTGACTTCCAAGTCAGCCATATTGCATGGGGGAAATTGTGCTGGTTTGCCATGTTGTATAGGTGACTTCCAAGTGAGCCATATTGCTTGGGGGACATTGTGCTGGTTGCCATGTTGTATAGGTGACTTCCAAGTCAGCCATATTGCATGGTGGACATTGTGCTGGTGGCCATGTTCTATAGGTGACTTCCAAGTCAGCCACATTGCATGGGGGACATTGTGCTGGTTTCTTGTATAGGTGACTTCCAAGTCAACCATATTGCATTAGGGACATTGTGCTGGTTGCCCTGTTGTATAGGTGACTTCCAAGTCAACCATATTGCATGGGGGACATTGTGCTGGTTGCCATGTTGTATAGGTGACTTCCAAGTCAGCCATATTGCATGGGGGACATTGTGCTGGATGCCATGTTGTATAGGTGACTTCCAAGTGAGCCATATTGCATGGGGGACATTGTGCTGGTTGTGTTGTATAGGTGACTTCCAAGTCAGCCATATTGCATGGGGGACATTGTGCTGGTTGTGTTGTATAGGTGACTTCCAAGTCAGCCATATTGCATGGGGGACATTGTGCTGGTTGTATTGTATAGGTGACTTCCAAGTCAGCCATATTGCATGGGGGACATTGTGCTGGTTGTATTGTATAGGTGACTTCCAAGTGAGCAATATTGCTTGGGGGACATTGTGCTGGTGGCCATGTTCTATAGGTGACTTCCAAGTCAGCCATATTGCATGGGGGACATTGTGCTGGTTGCCATGTCCTATAGGTGACTTCCAAGTCAGCCATATTGCATGGGGGACATTGTGCTGGTTGCCATGTTGTATAGGTGACTTCCAAGTGAGCCATATTGCTTGGGGGACATTGTGCTGGTTGTGTTGTATAGGTGACTTCCAAGTCAGCCATATTGCATGGGGGACATTGTGCTGGTTGTCTTGTATAGGTGACTTCCAAGTCAGCCATATTGCATGGGGGACATTGTGCTGGTGGCCATGTTGTAAAGGTGACTTCCAAGTCAGCCATATTGCATGGGGGACATTGTGCTGGTTGCCATGTTGTATAGGTGACTTCCAAGTCAGCCATATTGCATGGGGGACATTGTGCTGGTTGCCATGTTGTATAGGTGACTTACAAGTCAGCCATATTGCATGGGGGACATTGTGCTGGTTGCCATGTTGTATAGGTGACTTCCAAGTGAGCCATATTGCTTGGGGGACATTGTGCTGGTTGTGTTGTATAGGTGACTTCCAAGTCAGCCATATTGCATGGGGGACATTGTGCTGGTTGTCTTGTATAGGTGACTTCCAAGTCAGCCGTGTTGCATGGGGGACATTGTGCTGGTTGTATTGTATAGGTGACTTCCAAGTCAGCCATATTGCATGGGGGACATTGTGCTGGTGGCCATGTTGTAAAGGTGACTTCCAAGTCAGCCATATTGCATGGGGGACATTGTGCTGGTTGCCATGTTGTATAGGTGACTTCCAAGTCAGCCATATTGCATGGGGGACATTGTGCTGGTTGCCATGTTGTATAGGTGACTTACAAGTCAGCCATATTGCATGGGGGACATTGTGCTGGTTGCCATGTCCTATAGGTGACTTCCAAGTCAGCCACATTGCTTGGGGGACATTGTGCTGGTTGCCATGTTCTATAGGTGACTTCCAAGTCAGCCATATTGCTTGGTAGACATTGCGCTGGTTGCCATGTTGTATAGGTGACTTCCAAGTCAGCCATATTGCTTGGGGGACATTGTGCTGGTTGCCATGTTGTATAGGTGAATTCCAAGTCAGCCATATTGCATGGGGACATTGTGCTAATGGCCATGTTCTATAGGTGACTTCCAAGTCAGCCATATTGCATGGGGGACATTGTGCTGGTTGTCTTGTATAGGTGACTTCCAAGTCAGCCATATTGCATGGGGGACATTGTGCTGGTTGTGTTGTATAGGTGACTTCCAAATCAGCCATATTGCATGGGGGACATTGTGCTGGTTGTATTGTATAGGTGACTTCCAAGTCAGCCATATTGCATGGGGGACATTGTGCTGGTTGTATTGTATAGGTGACTTCCAAGTCAGCCATATTGCATGGGGGACATTGTGCTGGTGGCCATGTCCTATAGGTGACTTCCAAGTCAGCCATATTGCATGGGGGACATTGTGCTGGTTGTCTTGTATAGGTGACTTCCAAGTCAGCCATATTGCTTGGGGGACATTGTGCTGGTTGTATTGTATAGGTGACTTCCAAGTCAGCCATATTGCATGGGGGACATTGTGCTGGTTGCCATGTTGTATAGGTGACTTCCAAGTCAGCCATATTGCATGGGGGACATTGTGCTGGTGGCCATGTTCTATAGGTGACTTCCAAGTCAGCCATATTGCATTTGGGACATTGTGCTGGTTGTCTTGTATAGGTGACTTCCAAGTCAGCCATATTGCATGGGGGACATTGTTCTGGTTGTGTTGTATAGGTGACTTCCAAATCAGCCATATTGCATGGGGGACATTGTGCTGGTTGTATTGTATAGGTGACTTCCAAGTCAGCCATATTGCATGGGGGACATTGTGCTGATTGTCTTGTATAGGTGACTTCCAAGTCAGCCATATTGCTTGGGGGACATTGTGCTGGTTGTATTGTATAGGTGACTTCCAAGTCAGCCATATTGCATGGGGGACATTGTGCTGGTGGCCATGTTGTAAAGGTGACTTCCAAGTCAGCCATATTGCATGGGGGACATTGTGCTGGTTGCCATGTTGTATAGGTGACTTCCAAGTCAGCCATATTGCATGGGGGACATTGTGCTGGTTGCCATGTTGTATAGGTGACTTACAAGTCAGCCATATTGCATGGGGGACATTGTGCTGGTTGCCATGTCCTATAGGTGACTTCCAAGTCAGCCATATTGCATGGGGGAAATTGTGCTGGTTGTCTTGTATAGGTGAATTTTAAGTCAGCCACATTGCTTGGGGGACATTGTGCTGGTTGCCATGTTCTATAGGTGACTTCCAAGTCAGCCATGTTGCTTGGTAGACATTGCGCTGGTTGCCATGTTGTATAGGTGACTTCCAAGTCAGCCATATTGCTTGGGGGACATTGTGCTGGTTGCCATGTTGTATAGGTGACTTCCAAGTCAGCCATATTGCATGGGGGACATTGTGCTGGTGGCCATGTTCTATAGGTGACTTCCAAGTCAGCCATATTGCATGGGGGACATTGTGCTGGTTGTCTTGTATAGGTGACTTCCAAGTCAGCCATATTGCATGGGGGACATTGTGCTGGTTGTGTTGTATAGGTGGCTTCCAAATCAGCCATATTGCATGGGGGACATTGTGCTGGTTGTATTGTATAGGTGACTTCCAAGTCAGCCAGATTGCATGGGGGACATTGTGCTGTTTGTATTGTATAGGTGACTTCCAAGTCAGCCATATTGCATGGGGGACATTGTGCTGGTGGCCATGTCCTATAGGTGACTTCCAAGTCAGCCATATTGCATGGGGGACATTGTGCTGGTTGTCTTGTATAGGTGACTTCCAAGTCAGCCATATTGCATGGGGGACATTGTGCTGGTTGCCATGTTGTATAGGTGACTTACAAGTCAGCCATATTGCATGGGGGACATTGTGCTGGTTGCCATGTCCTATAGGTGACTTCCAAGTCAGCCATATTGCATGGGGGAAATTGTGCTGGTTGTCTTGTATAGGTGACTTTTAAGTCAGCCACATTGCTTAGGGGACATTGTGCTGGTTGCCATGTTCTATAGGTGACTTCCAAGTCAGCCATATTGCATTTTGGACATTGTGCTGGTTGTCTTGTATAGGTGACTTCCAAGTCAGCCATATTGCATGGGGGACATTGTTCTGGTTGTGTTGTATAGGTGACTTCCAAATCAGCCATATTGCATGGGGGACATTGTGCTGGTTGTATTGTATAGGTGACTTCCAAGTCAGCCATATTGCATGGGGGACATTGTGCTGGTTGTCTTGTATAGGTGACTTCCAAGTCAGCCATATTGCTTGGGGGACATTGTGCTGGTTGTATTGTATAGGTGACTTCCAAGTCAGCCATATTGCATGGGGGACATTGTGCTGGTGGCCATGTTGTAAAGGTGACTTCCAAGTCAGCCATATTGCATGGGGGACATTGTGCTGGTTGCCATGTTGTATAGGTGACTTCCAAGTCAGCCATATTGCATGGGGGACATTGTGCTGGTTGCCATGTTGTATAGGTGACTTACAAGTCAGCCATATTGCATGGGGGACATTGTGCTGGTTGCCATGTCCTATAGGTGACTTCCAAGTCAGCCACATTGCTTGGGGGACATTGTGCTGGTTGCCATGTTCTATAGGTGACTTCCAAGTCAGCCATATTGCTTGGTAGACATTGCGCTGGTTGCCATGTTGTATAGGTGACTTCCAAGTCAGCCATATTGCTTGGAGGACATTGTGCTGGTTGCCATGTTGTATAGGTGAATTCCAAGTCAGCCATATTGCATGGGGACATTGTGCTAGTGGCCATGTTCTATAGGTGACTTCCAAGTCAGCCATATTGCATGGGGGACATTGTGCTGGTTGTCTTGTATAGGTGACTTCCAAGTCAGCCATATTGCATGGGGGACATTGTGCTGGTTGTGTTGTATAGGTGACTTCCAAATCAGCCATATTGCATGGGGGACATTGTGCTGGTTGTATTGTATAGGTGACTTCCAAGTCAGCCATATTGCATGGGGGACATTGTGCTGGTTGTATTGTATAGGTGACTTCCAAGTCAGCCATATTGCATGGGGGACATTGTGCTGGTGGCCATGTCCTATAGGTGACTTCCAAGTCAGCCATATTGCATGGGGGACATTGTGCTGGTTGTCTTGTATAGGTGACTTCCAAGTCAGCCATATTGCTTGGGGGACATTGTGCTGGTTGTATTGTATAGGTGACTTCCAAGTCAGCCATATTGCATGGGGGACATTGTGTTGGTTGCCATGTTGTATAGGTGACTTCCAAGTCAGCCATATTGCATGGGGGACATTGTGCTGGTGGCCATGTTCTATAGGTGACTTCCAAGTCAGCCATATTGCATTTGGGACATTGTGCTGGTTGTCTTGTATAGGTGACTTCCAAGTCAGCCATATTGCATGGGGGACATTGTTCTGGTTGTGTTGTATAGGTGACTTCCAAATCAGCCATATTGCATGGGGGACATTGTGCTGGTTGTATTGTATAGGTGACTTCCAAGTCAGCCATATTGCATGGGGGACATTGTTCTGGTTGTCTTGTATAGGTGACTTCCAAGTCAGCCATATTGCTTGGGGGACATTGTGCTGGTTGTATTGTATAGGTGACTTCCAAGTCAGCCATATTGCATGGGGGACATTGTGCTGGTGGCCATGTTGTAAAGGTGACTTCCAAGTCAGCCATATTGCATGGGGGACATTGTGCTGGTTGCCATGTTGTATAGGTGACTTCCAAGTCAGCCATATTGCATGGGGGACATTGTGCTGGTTGCCATGTTGTATAGGTGACTTACAAGTCAGCCATATTGCATGGGGGACATTGTGCTGGTTGCCATGTCCTATAGGTGACTTCCAAGTCAGCCATATTGCATGGGGGAAATTGTGCTGGTTGTCTTGTATAGGTGACTTTTAAGTCAGCCACATTGCTTGGGGGACATTGTGCTGGTTGCCATGTTCTATAGGTGACTTCCAAGTCAGCCATGTTGCTTGGTAGACATTGCGCTGGTTGCCATGTTGTATAGGTGACTTCCAAGTCAGCCATATTGCTTGGGGGACATTGTGCTGGTTGCCATGTTGTATAGGTGACTTCCAAGTCAGCCATATTGCATGGGGGACATTGTGCTGGTGGCCATGTTCTATAGGTGACTTCCAAGTCAGCCATATTGCATGGGGGACATTGTGCTGGTTGTCTTGTATAGGTGACTTCCAAGTCAGCCATATTGCATGGGGGACATTGTGCTGGTTGTGTTGTATAGGTGGCTTCCAAATCAGCCATATTGCATGGGGGACATTGTGCTGGTTGTATTGTATAGGTGACTTCCAAGTCAGCCAGATTGCATGGGGGACATTGTGCTGTTTGTATTGTATAGGTGACTTCCAAGTCAGCCATATTGCATGGGGGACATTGTGCTGGTGGCCATGTCCTATAGGTGACTTCCAAGTCAGCCATATTGCATGGGGGACATTGTGCTGGTTGTCTTGTATAGGTGACTTCCAAGTCAGCCATATTGCATGGGGGACATTGTGCTGGTTGCCATGTTGTATAGGTGACTTACAAGTCAGCCATATTGCATGGGGGACATTGTGCTGGTTGCCATGTCCTATAGGTGACTTCCAAGTCAGCCATATTGCATGGGGGAAATTGTGCTGGTTGTCTTGTATAGGTGACTTTTAAGTCAGCCACATTGCTTGGGGGACATTGTGCTGGTTGCCATGTTCTATAGGTGACTTCCAAGTCAGCCATATTGCTTGGTAGACATTGCGCTGGTTGCCATGTTGTATAGGTGACTTCCAAGTCAGCCATATTGCTTGGGGGACATTGTGCTGGTTGCCATGTTGTATAGGTGACTTCCAAGTCAGCCATATTGCATGGGGGACATTGTGCTGGTGGCCATGTTCTATAGGTGACTTCCAAGTCAGCCATATTGCATGGGGGACATTGTGCTGGTTGTCTTGTATAGGTGACTTCCAAGTCAGCCATATTGCATGGGGGACATTGTGCTGGTTGTGTTGTATAGGTGGCTTCCAAATCAGCCATATTGCATGGGGGACATTGTGCTGGTTGTATTGTATAGGTGACTTCCAAGTCAGCCAGATTGCATGGGGGACATTTTGCTGTTTGTATTGTATAGGTGACTTCCAAGTCAGCCATATTGCATGGGGGACATTGTGCTGGTGGCCATGTCCTATAGGTGACTTCCAAGTCAGCCATATTGCATGGGGGACATTGTGCTGGTTGTCTTGTATAGGTGACTTCCAAGTCAGCCATATTGCTTGGGGGACATTGTGCTGGTTGTATTGTATAGGTGACTTCCAAGTCATCCATATTGCATGGGGGACATTGTGCTGGTTGCCATGTTGTATAGGTGACTTCCAAGTCAGCCATATTGCATGGGGGACATTGTGCTGGTGGCCATGTTCTATAGGTGACTTCCAAGTCAGCCATGTTGCATTTGGGACATTGTGCTGGTTGTCTTGTATAGGTGACTTCCAAGTCAGCCATATTGCATAGGGGACATTGTTCTGGTTGTGTTGTATAGGTGACTTCCAAATCAGCCATATTGCATGGGGGACATTGTGCTGGTTGTATTGTATAGGTGACTTCCAAGTCAGCCATATTGCATGGGGGACATTGTGCTGGTTGTCTTGTATAGGTGACTTCCAAGTCAGCCATATTGCTTGGGGGACATTGTGCTGGTTGTATTGTATAGGTGACTTCCAAGTCAGCCATATTGCATGGGGGACATTGTGCTGGTTGCCATGTTGTATAGGTGACTTCCAAGTCAGCCATATTTCATGGGGGACATTGTGCTGGTGGCCATATTCTATAGGTGACTTCCAAGTCAGCCATATTGCATTTGGGACATTGTGCTGGTTGTATTGTATAGGTGACTTCCAAGTCAGCCATATTGCATGGGGGACATTGTGCTGGTTGTATTGTATAGGTGACTTCCAAGTGAGCCATATTGCATGGGGGACATTGTGCTGGTTGCCAGGTTCTATAGGTGACTTCCAAGTCAGCCATATTGCTTGGGGGACATTGTGCTGCTTGTCTTGTATAGGTGACTTCCAAGTCAGCCATATTGCTTGGGGGACATTGTGCTGGTTGTATTGTATAGGTGACTTCCAAGTCAGCCATATTGCATGGGGGAAATTGTGCTGGTTGCCATGTTGTATAGGTGACTTCCAAGTCAGCCATATTGCATGGTGGACATTGTGCTGGTGGCCATGTTCTATAGGTGACTTCCAAGTCAGCCATATTGCATTTGGGACATTGTGCTGGTTGTCTTGTATAGGTGACTTCCAAGTCAGCCATATTGCATGGGGGACATTGTGCTGGTTGTGTTGTATAGGTGACTTCCAAATCAGCCATATTGCATGGGGGACATTGTGCTGGTTGTATTGTATAGGTGACTTCCAAGTCAGCCATATTGCATGGGGGACATTGTGCTGGTTGTCTTGTATAGGTGACTTCCAAGTCAGCCATATTTCATGGGGGACATTGTGCTGGTGGCCATGTTCTATAGGTGACTTCCAAGTCAGCCATATTGCATTTGGGACATTGTGCTGGTTGTATTGTATAGGTGACTTCCAAGTCAGCCATATTGCATGGGGGACATTGTGCTGGTTGTATTGTATAGGTGACTTCCAAGTGAGCCATATTGCTTGGGGGACATTGTGCTGGTTGCCATGTTCTATAGGTGACTTCCAAGTCAGCCATATTGCTTGGGGACATTGTGCTGGTGGCCATGTTCTATAGGTGACTTCCAAGTCAGCCATATTGCTTGGGGGACATTGTGCTGGTTGTATTGTATAGCTGACTTCCAAGTCAGCCATATTGCATGGGGGACATTGTGCTGGTTGCATTGTATAGGTGACTTCCAAGTCAGCCATATTGCATGGGGGACATTGTGCTGGTGGCCATGTCCTATAGGTGACTTCCAAGTCAGCCATATTGCATGGGGGACATTGTGCTGCTTGTCTTGTATAGGTGACTTCCAAGTCAGCCATATTGCTTGGGGGACATTGTGCTGGTTGTATTGTATAGGTGACTTCCAAGTCAGCCATATTGCATGGGGGAAATTGTGCTGGTTGCCATGTTGTATAGGTGACTTCCAAGTCAGCCATATTGCATGGTGGACATTGTGCTGGTGGCCATGTTCTATAGGTGACTTCCAAGTCAGCCATATTGCATTTGGGACATTGTGCTGGTTGTCTTGTATAGGTGACTTCCAAGTCAGCCATATTGCATGGGGGACATTGTGCTGGTTGTGTTGTATAGGTGACTTCCAAATCAGCCATATTGCATGGGGGACATTGTGCTGGTTGTATTGTATAGGTGACTTCCAAGTCAGCCATATTGCATGGGGGACATTGTGCTGGTTGTCTTGTATAGGTGACTTCCAAGTCAGCCATATTTCATGGGGGACATTGTGCTGGTGGCCATGTTCTATAGGTGACTTCCAAGTCAGCCATATTGCATTTGGGACATTGTGCTGGTTGTATTGTATAGGTGACTTCCAAGTCAGCCATATTGCATGGGGGACATTGTGCTGGTTGTATTGTATAGGTGAATTCCAAGTGAGCCATATTGCTTGGGGGACATTGTGCTGGTTGCCATGTTCTATAGGTGACTTCCAAGTCAGCCATATTGCTTGGGGGACATTGTGCTGGTGGCCATGTTCTATAGGTGACTTCCAAGTCAGCCATATTGCTTGGGGGACATTGTGCTGGTTGTATTGTATAGCTGACTTCCAAGTCAGCCATATTGCATGGGGGACATTGTGCTGGTTGCATTGTATAGGTGACTTCCAAGTCAGCCATATTGCATGGGGGACATTGTGCTGGTGGCCATGTCCTATAGGTGACTTCCAAGTCAGCCATATTGCATGGGGGACATTGTGCTGCTTGTCTTGTATAGGTGACTTCCAAGTCAGCCATATTGCTTGGGGGACATTGTGCTGGTTGTATTGTATAGGTGACTTCCAAGTCAGCCATATTGCATGGGGGAAATTGTGCTGGTTGCCATGTTGTATAGGTGACTTCCAAGTCAGCCATATTGCATGGTGGACATTGTGCTGGTGGCCATGTTCTATAGGTGACTTCCAAGTCAGCCATATTGCATTTGGGACATTGTGCTGGTTGTCTTGTATAGGTGACTTCCAAGTCAGCCATATTGCATGGGGGACATTGTGCTGGTTGTGTTGTATAGGTGACTTCCAAATCAGCCATATTGCATGGGGGACATTGTGCTGGTTGTCTTGTATAGGTGACTTCCAAGTCAGCCATATTGCTTGGGGGACATTGTGCTGGTTGTATTGTATAGGTGACTTCCAAGTCAGCCATATTGCATGGGGGACATTGTGCTGGTTGTCTTGTATAGGTGACTTCCAAGTCAGCCATATTGCTTGGGGGACATTGTGCTGGTTGTATTGTATAGGTGACTTCCAAGTCAGCCATATTGCATGGGGGACATTGTGCTGGTTGCCATGTTGTATAGGTGACTTCCAAGTCTGCCATGTTGCATGGGGGACATTGTGCTGGTGGCCATGTTCTATAGGTGACTTCCAAGTCAGCCATATTGCATTTGGGACATTGTGCTGGTTGTCTTGTATAGGTGACTTCCAAGTCAGCCATATTGCATGGGGGACATTGTGCTGGTTGTATTGTATAGGTGACTTCCAAGTCAGCCATATTGCTTGGGGGACATTGTGCTGGTTGCCATGTTGTATAGGTGACTTCCAAGTCTGCCATGTTGCATGGGGGACATTGTGCTGGTGGCCATGTTCTATAGGTGACTTCCAAGTCAGCCATATTGCATTTGGGACATTGTGCTGGTTGTATTGTATAGGTGACTTCCAAGTCAGCCATATTGCATGGGGGACATTGTGCTGGTTGTATTGTATAGGTGACTTCCAAGTCAGCCATATTGCATGGGGGACATTGTGCTGGTTGCCATGTTGTATAGGTGACTTCCAAGTCAGCCATATTGCTTGGGGGACATTGTGCTGGTGGCCATGTTCTATAGGTGACTTCCAAGTCAGCCATATTGCATGGGGGACATTGTGCTGGTGGCCATGTTCTATAGGTGACTTCCAAGTCAGCCATATTGCATTTGGGACATTGTGCTGGTTGTCTTGTATAGGTGACTTCCAAGTCAGCCATATTGCATGGGGGACATTGTGCTGGTGGCCATGTCCTATAGGTGACTTCCAAGTCAGCCATATTGCATGGGGGACATTGTGCTGCTTGTCTTGTATAGGTGACTTCCAAGTCAGCCATATTGCTTGGGGGACATTGTGCTGGTTGTATTGTATAGGTGACTTCCAAGTCAGCCATATTGCATGGGGGAAATTGTGCTGGTTGCCATGTTGTATAGGTGACTTCCAAGTCAGCCATATTGCATGGTGGACATTGTGCTGGTGGCCATGTTCTATAGGTGACTTCCAAGTCAGCCATATTGCATTTGGGACATTGTGCTGGTTGTCTTGTATAGGTGACTTCCAAGTCAGCCATATTGCATGGGGGACATTGTGCTGGTTGTGTTGTATAGGTGACTTCCAAATCAGCCATATTGCATGGGGGACATTGTGCTGGTTGTATTGTATAGGTGACTTCCAAGTCAGCCATATTGCATGGGGGACATTGTGCTGGTTGTCTTGTATAGGTGACTTCCAAGTCAGCCATATTTCATGGGGGACATTGTGCTGGTGGCCATGTTCTATAGGTGACTTCCAAGTCAGCCATATTGCATTTGGGACATTGTGCTGGTTGTATTGTATAGGTGACTTCCAAGTCAGCCATATTGCATGGGGGACATTGTGCTGGTTGTATTGTATAGGTGAATTCCAAGTGAGCCATATTGCTTGGGGGACATTGTGCTAGTTGCCATGTTCTATAGGTGACTTCCAAGTCAGCCATATTGCTTGGGGGACATTGTGCTGGTGGCCATGTTCTATAGGTGACTTCCAAGTCAGCCATATTGCTTGGGGGACATTGTGCTGGTTGTATTGTATAGCTGACTTCCAAGTCAGCCATATTGCATGGGGGACATTGTGCTGGTTGCATTGTATAGGTGACTTCCAAGTCAGCCATATTGCATGGGGGACATTGTGCTGGTGGCCATGTCCTATAGGTGACTTCCAAGTCAGCCATATTGCATGGGGGACATTGTGCTGCTTGTCTTGTATAGGTGACTTCCAAGTCAGCCATATTGCTTGGGGGACATTGTGCTGGTTGTATTGTATAGGTGACTTCCAAGTCAGCCATATTGCATGGGGGAAATTGTGCTGGTTGCCATGTTGTATAGGTGACTTCCAAGTCAGCCATATTGCATGGTGGACATTGTGCTGGTGGCCATGTTCTATAGGTGACTTCCAAGTCAGCCATATTGCATTTGGGACATTGTGCTGGTTGTCTTGTATAGGTGACTTCCAAGTCAGCCATATTGCATGGGGGACATTGTGCTGGTTGTGTTGTATAGGTGACTTCCAAATCAGCCATATTGCATGGGGGACATTGTGCTGGTTGTCTTGTATAGGTGACTTCCAAGTCAGCCATATTGCTTGGGGGACATTGTGCTGGTTGTATTGTATAGGTGACTTCCAAGTCAGCCATATTGCATGGGGGACATTGTGCTGGTTGTCTTGTATAGGTGACTTCCAAGTCAGCCATATTGCTTGGGGGACATTGTGCTGGTTGTATTGTATAGGTGACTTCCAAGTCAGCCATATTGCATGGGGGACATTGTGCTGGTTGCCATGTTGTATAGGTGACTTCCAAGTCTGCCATGTTGCATGGGGGACATTGTGCTGGTGGCCATGTTCTATAGGTGACTTCCAAGTCAGCCATATTGCATTTGGGACATTGTGCTGGTTGTCTTGTATAGGTGACTTCCAAGTCAGCCATATTGCATGGGGGACATTGTGCTGGTTGTATTGTATAGGTGACTTCCAAGTCAGCCATATTGCATGGGGGACATTGTGCTGGTTGCCATGTTGTATAGGTGACTTCCAAGTCTGCCATGTTGCATGGGGGACATTGTGCTGGTGGCCATGTTCTATAGGTGACTTCCAAGTCAGCCATATTGCATTTGGGACATTGTGCTGGTTGTATTGTATAGGTGACTTCCAAGTCAGCCATATTGCATGGGGGACATTGTGCTGGTTGTATTGTATAGGTGACTTCCAAGTCAGCCATATTGCATGGGGGACATTGTGCTGGTTGCCATGTTGTATAGGTGACTTCCAAGTCAGCCATATTGCTTGGGGGACATTGTGCTGGTGGCCATGTTCTATAGGTGACTTCCAAGTCAGCCATATTGCATGGGGGACATTGTGCTGGTGGCCATGTTCTATAGGTGACTTCCAAGTCAGCCATATTGCATTTGGGACATTGTGCTGGTTGTCTTGTATAGGTGACTTCCAAGTCAGCCATATTGCTTGGGGGACATTGTGCTGGTTGCCATGTCCTATAGGTGACTTCCAAGTCAGCCATATTGCATGGGGGACATTGTGCTGGTTGTCTTGTATAGGTGACTTCCACGTCAGCCATATTGCATGGGGGACATTGTGCTGGTGGCCATGTTGTATAGGTGACTTCCAAGTCAGCCATATTGCATGGGGGACATTGTGCTGGTTGCCATGTTGTATAGGTGACTTCCAAGTCAGCCATATTGCATGGGGGACATTGTGCTGGTTGCCATGTTGTATAGGTGACTTCCAAGTCAGCCATATTGCATGGGGGACATTGTGCTGGTTGCCATGTTGTATAGGTGACTTCCAAGTCAGCCATATTGCTTGGGGGACATTGTGCTGGTTGCCATGTTGTATAGGTGACTTCCAAGTCAGCCATATTGCCTGGGGGACATTGTGCTGGTTGTATTGTATAGGTGACTTCCAAGTCAGCCATATTGCATGGGGGACATTGTGCTGGTTGCCATGTTGTATAGGTCACTTCCAAGTCAGCCATATTGCATGGGGGACATTGTGCTGGTTGCCATGTTGTATAGGTGACTTCCAAGTGAGCCATATTGCTTGGGGGACATTGTGCTGGTTGTGTTGTATAGGTGACTTCCAAGTCAGCCATATTGCATGGGGGACATTGTGCTGGTTGTCTTGTATAGGTGACTTTCAAGTCAGCCGTGTTGCATGGGGGACATTGTACTGGTGGCCATGTACTATAGGTGACTTCCAAGTCAGCCATATTGCATGGGGGACATTGTGCTGGTTGCCATGTTGTATAGGTGACTTCCAAGTGAGCCATATTGCTTGGGGGACATTGTGCTGGTTGCCATGTTGTATAGGTGACTTCCAAGTCAGCCATATTGCATGGGAGACATTGTGCTGGTGGCCATGTTCTATAGGTGACTTCCAAGTCAGCCATATTGCATGGGGACATTGTGCTGGTTGTCTTGTATAGGTGACTTCCAAGTCAGCCATATTGCATGGGGGACATTGTGCTGGTTGCCATGTTGTATAGGTGACTTCCAAGTCAGCCATATTGCATGGGGGACATTGTGCTGGTTGCCATGTTGTATAGGTGACTTCCAAGTCAGCCATATTGCATGGGGGACATTGTGCTGGTTGTGTTGTATAGGTGACTTCCAAGACAGCCATATTGCTTGGGGGACATTGTGCTGGTGGCCATGTTGTATAGGTGACTTCCAAGTCAGCCATATTGCTTGGGGGACATTGTGCTGGTTGCCATGTTCTATAGGTGACTTCCAAGTCAGCCATATTGCATGGGGGACATTGTGCTGGTTGTGTTGTATAGGTGACTTCCAAGTCAGCCATATTGCATGGGGGACATTGTGCTGGTTGTGTTGTATAGGTGACTTCCAAGTCAGCCATATTGCATGGGGGACATTGTGCTGGTTGTATTGCATAGGTGACTTCCAAGTCAGCCATATTGCATGGGGGACATTGTGCTGGTTGCCATGTTGTATAGGTGACTTCCAAGTCAGCCATATTGCATGGGGGACATTGTGCTGGTTGTCTTGTATAGGTGACTTCCAAGTCAGCCATATTGCTTGGGGGACATTGTGCTGGTTGCCATGTCCTATAGGTGACTTCTAAGTCAGCTATATTGCATGGGGGACATTGTGCTGGTTGTCTTGTATATGTGACTTCCAAGTCAGCCATATTGCATGGGGGCCATTGTGCTGGTTGCCATGTTGTATAGGTGACTTCCAAGTCAGCCATATTGCATGGGGGACATTGTGCTGGTTGCCATGTTGTATAGGTGACTTCCAAGTGAGCCATATTGCTTGGGGGACATTGTGCTGGTTGTGTTGTATAGGTGACTTCCAAGTCAGCCATATTGCATGGGGGACATTGTGCTGGTTGTCTTGTATAGGTGACTTCCAAGTCAGCCGTGTTGCATGGGGGACATTGTGCTGGTGGCCATGTTCTATAGGTGACTTCCAAGTCAGCCATATTGCATGGGGGACATTGTGCTGGTTTGCCATGTTGTATAGGTGACTTCCAAGTCAGCCATATTGCTTGGGGGACATTGTGCTGGTTGCCATGTTCTATAGGTGACTTCCAAGTGAGCCATATTGCTTGGGGGACATTGTGCTGGTTGCCATGTTGTATAGGTGACTTCCAAGTCAGCCATATTGCATGGTGGACATTGTGCTGGTGGCCATGTTCTATGGGTGACTTCCAAGTCAGCCACATTGCATGGGGGACATTGTGCTGGTTTCTTGTATAGGTGACTTCCAAGTCAACCATATTGCATTAGGGACATTGTGCTGGTTGCCCTGTTGTATAGGTGACTTCCAAGTCAACCATATTGCATGGGGGACATTGTGCTGGTTGCCATGTTGTATATGTGACTTCCAAGTCAGCCATATTGCATGGGGGACATTGTGCTGGATGCCATGTTGTTTAGGTGACTTCCAAGTGAGCCATATTGCATGGGGGACATTGTGCTGGTTGTGTTGTATAGTTGACTTCCAAGTCAGCCATATTGCATGGGGGACATTGTGCTGGTTGTGTTGTATAGGTGACTTCCAAGTCAGCCATATTGCATGGGGGACATTGTGCTGGTTGTATTGTATAGGTGACTTCCAAGTCAGCCATATTGCATGGGGGACATTGTGCTGGTTGTATTGTATAGGTGACTTCCAAGTGAGCCATATTGCTTGGGGGACATTGTGCTGGTGGCCATGTTCTATAGGTGACTTCCAAGTCAGCCATATTGCATGGGGGACATTGTGCTGGTTGCCATGTCCTATAGGTGACTTCCAAGTCAGCCATATTGCATGGGGGACATTGCACTGGTTGCCATGTTGTATAGGTGACTTCCAAGTGAGCCATATTGCTTGGGGGACATTGTGCTGGTTGTGTTGTATAGTTGACTTCCAAGTCAGCCATATTGCATGGGGGACATTGTGCTGGTTGTCTTGTATAGGTGACTTCCAAGTCAGCCGTGTTGCATGGGGGACATTGTGCTGGTGGCCATGTTCTATAGGTGACTTCCAAGTCAGCCATATTGCATGGGGGACATTGTGCTGGTTTGCCATGTTGTATAGGTGACTTCCAAGTCAGCCATATTGCTTGGGGGACATTGTGCTGGTTGCCATGTTCTATAGGTGACTTCCAAGTGAGCCATATTGCTTGGGGGACATTGTGCTGGTTGCCATGTTGTATAGGTGACTTCCAAGTCAGCCATATTGCATGGTGGACATTGTGCTGGTGGCCATGTTCTATGGGTGACTTCCAAGTCAGCCACATTGCATGGGGGACATTGTGCTGGTTTCTTGTATAGGTGACTTCCAAGTCAACCATATTGCATTAGGGACATTGTGCTGGTTGCCCTGTTGTATAGGTGACTTCCAAGTCAACCATATTGCATGGGGGACATTGTGCTGGTTGCCATGTTGTATAGGTGACTTCCAAGTCAGCCATATTGCATGGGGGACATTGTGCTGGATGCCATGTTGTATAGGTGACTTCCAAGTGAGCCATATTGCATGGGGGACATTGTGCTGGTTGTGTTGTATAGTTGACTTCCAAGTCAGCCATATTGCATGGGGGACATTGTGCTGGTTGTGTTGTATAGGTGACTTCCAAGTCAGCCATATTGCATGGGGGACATTGTGCTGGTTGTATTGTATAGGTGACTTCCAAGTCAGCCATATTGCATGGGGGACATTGTGCTGGTTGTATTGTATAGGTGACTTCCAAGTGAGCCATATTTCTTGGGGGACATTGTGCTGGTGGCAATGTTCTATAGGTGACTTCCAAGTCAGCCATATTGCATGGGGGACATTGTGCTGGTTGCCATGTCCTATAGGTGACTTCCAAGTCAGCCATATTGCATGGGGGACATTGTGCTGGTTGCCATGTTGTATAGGTGACTTCCAAGTGAGCCATATTGCTTGGGGGACATTGTGCTGGTTGTGTTGTATAGGTGACTTCCAAGTCAGCCATATTGCATGGGGGACATTGTGCTGGTTGTCTTGTATAGGTGACTTCCAAGTCAGCCGTGTTGCATGGGGGACATTGTGCTGGTTGTATTGTATAGGTGACTTCCAAGTCAGCCATATTGCATGGGGGACATTGTGCTGGTGGCCATGTTGTAAAGGTGACTTCCAAGTCAGCCATATTGCATGGGGGACATTGTGCTGGTTGCCATGTTGTATAGGTGACTTCCAAGTCAGCCATATTGCATGGGGGACATTGTGCTGGTTGCCATGTTGTATAGGTGACTTACAAGTCAGCCATATTGCATGGGGGACATTGTGCTGGTTGCCATGTTGTATAGGTGACTTCCAAGTGAGCCATATTGCTTGGGTGACATTGTGCTGGTTGTGTTGTATAGGTGACTTCCAAGTCAGCCATATTGCATGGGGGACATTGTGCTGGTTGTCTTGTATAGGTGACTTTCAAGTCAGCCGTGTTGCATGGGGGACATTGTACTGGTGGCCATGTACTATAGGTGACTTCCAAGTCAGCCATATTGCATGGGGGACATTGTGCTGGTTGCCATGTTGTATAGGTGACTTCCAAGTGAGCCATATTGCTTGGGGGACATTGTGCTGGTTGCCATGTTGTATAGGTGACTTCCAAGTCAGCCATATTGCATGGGGGACATTGTGCTGGTGGCCATGTTCTATAGGTGACTTCCAAGTCAGCCATATTGCATGGGGACATTGTGCTGGTTGTCTTGTATAGGTGACTTCCAAGTCAGCCATATTGCATGGGGGACATTGTGCTGGTTGCCATGTTGTATAGGTGACTTCCAAGTCAGCCATATTGCATGGGGGACATTGTGCTGGTTGCCATGTTGTATAGGTGACTTCCAAGTCAGCCATATTGCATGGGGGACATTGTGCTGGTTGTGTTGTATAGGTGACTTCCAAGTCAGCCATATTGCTTGGGGGACATTGTGCTGGTGGCCATGTTGTATAGGTGACTTCCAAGTCAGCCATATTGCTTGGGGGACATTGTGCTGGTTGCCATGTTCTATAGGTGACTTCCAAGTCAGCCATATTGCATGGGGGACATTGTGCTGGTTGTGTTGTATAGGTGACTTCCAAGTCAGCCATATTGCATGGGGGACATTGTGCTGGTTGTGTTGTATAGGTGATTTCCAAGTCAGCCATATTGCATTGGGGACATTGTGCTGGTTGTATTGCATAGGTGACTTCCAAGTCAGCCATATTGCATGGGGGACATTGTGCTGGTTGCCATGTTGTATAGGTGACTTCCAAGTCAGCAATATTGCATGGGGGACATTGTCCTGGTGGCCATGATCTATAGGTGACTTCCGAGTCAGCCATATTGCATTTGGGACATTGTGTTGGTTGTCTTGTATAGGTGACTTCCAAGTCAGCCATATTGCATGGGGGACATTGTGCTGGTTGTGTTGTATAGGTGACTTCCAAATCAGCCATATTGCATGGGGGACATTGTGCTGGTTGTATTGTATAGGTGACTTCCAAGTCAGCCATATTGCATGGGGGACATTGTGCTGGTTGTCTTGTATAGGTGACTTCCAAGTCAGCCATATTGCTTGGGGGACATTGTGCTGGTTGTATTGTATAGGTGACTTCCAAGTCAGCCATATTGCATGGGGGACATTGTGCTGGTTGCCATGTTGTATAGGTGACTTCCAAGTCAGCCATATTGCATGGGGGACATTGTGCTGGTGGCCATGTTCTATAGGTGACTTCCAAGTCAGCCATATTGCATTTGGGACATTGTGCTGGTTGTCTTGTATAGGTGACTTCCAAGTCAGCCATATTGCTTGGGGGACATTGTGCTGGTTGCCATGTCCTATAGGTGACTTCTAAGTCAGCCATATTGCATGGGGGACATTGTGCTGGTTGTCTTGTATTGGTGACTTCCAAGTCAGCCATATTGCATGGGGGCCATTGTGCTGGTTGCCATGTTGTATAGGTGACTTCCAAGTCAGCCATATTGCATGGGGGACATTGTGCTGGTTGCCATGTTGTATAGGTGACTTCCAAGTGAGCCATATTGCTTGGGGGACATTGTGCTGGTTGTGTTGTATAGGTGACTTCCAAGTCAGCCATATTGCATGGGGGACATTGTGCTGGTTGTCTTGTATAGGTGACTTCCAAGTCAGCCGTGTTGCATGGGGGACATTGTGCTGGTGGCCATGTTCTATAGGTGACTTCCAAGTCAGCCATATTGCATGGGGGAAATTGTGCTGGTTTGCCATGTTGTATAGGTGACTTCCAAGTCAGCCATATTGCTTGGGGGACATTCTGCTGGTTGCCATGTTCTATAGGTGACTTCCAAGTGAGCCATATTGCTTGGGGGACATTGTGCTGGTTGCCATGTTGTATAGGTGACTTCCAAGTCAGCCATATTGCATGGTGGACATTGTGCTGGTGGCCATGTTCTATGGGTGACTTCCAAGTCAGCCACATTGCATGGGGGACATTGTGCTGGTTTCTTGTATAGGTGACTTCCAAGTCAACCATATTGCATTAGGGACATTGTGCTGGTTGCCCTGTTGTATAGGTGACTTCCAACTCAACCATATTGCATGGGGGACATTGTGCTGGTTGCCATGTTGTATAGGTGACTTCCAAGTCAGCCATATTGCATGGGGGACATTGTGCTGGATGCCATGTTGTATAGGTGACTTCCAAGTGAGCCATATTGCATGGGGGACATTGTGCTGGTTGTCTTGTATAGGTGACTTCCAAGTCAGCCGTGTTGCATGGGGGACATTGTGCTGGTTGTATTGTATAGGTGACTTCCAAGTCAGCCATATTGCATGGGGGACATTGTGCTGGTGGCCATGTTGTAAAGGTGACTTCCAAGTCAGCCATATTGCATGGGGGACATTGTGCTGGTTGCCATGTTGTATAGGTGACTTCCAAGTCAGCCATATTGCATGGGGGACATTGTGCTGGTTGCCATGTTGTATAGGTGACTTACAAGTCAGCCATATTGCATGGGGGACATTGTGCTGGTTGCCATGTTGTATAGGTGACTTCCAAGTGAGCCATATTGCTTGGGGGACATTGTGCTGGTTGTGTTGTATAGGTGACTTCCAAGTCAGCCATATTGCATGGGGGACATTGTGCTGGTTGTCTTGTATAGGTGACTTCCAAGTCAGCCGTGTTGCATGGGGGACATTGTGCTGGTTGTATTGTATAGGTGACTTCCAAGTCAGCCATATTGCATGGGGGACATTGTGCTGGTGGCCATGTTGTAAAGGTGACTTCCAAGTCAGCCATATTGCATGGGGGACATTGTGCTGGTTGCCATGTTGTATAGGTGACTTCCAAGTCAGCCATATTGCATGGGGGACATTGTGCTGGTTGCCATGTTGTATAGGTGACTTACAAGTCAGCCATATTGCATGGGGGACATTGTGCTGGTTGCCATGTCCTATAGGTGACTTCCAAGTCAGCCACATTGCTTGGGGGACATTGTGCTGGTTGCCATGTTCTATAGGTGACTTCCAAGTCAGCCATATTGCTTGGTAGAAATTGCGCTGGTTGCCATGTTGTATAGGTGACTTCCAAGTCAGCCATATTGCTTGGGGGACATTGTGCTGGTTGCCATGTTGTATAGGTGAATTCCAAGTCAGCCATATTGCATGGGGACATTGTGCTAGTGGCCATGTTCTATAGGTGACTTCCAAGTCAGCCATATTGCATGGGGGACATTGTGCTGGTTGTCTTGTATAGGTGACTTCCAAGTCAGCCATATTGCATGGGGGACATTGTGCTGGTTGTGTTGTATAGGTGACTTCCAAATCAGCCATATTGCATGGGGGACATTGTGCTGGTTGTATTGTATAGGTGACTTCCAAGTCAGCCATATTGCATGGGGGACATTGTGCTGGTTGCCATGTTGTATAGGTGACTTCCAAGTCAGCCATATTGCATGGGGGACATTGTGCTGGTTGCCATGTTGTATAGGTGACTTACAAGTCAGCCATATTGCATGGGGGACATTGTGCTGGTTGCCATGTTGTATAGGTGACTTCCAAGTGAGCCATATTGCTTGGGTGACATTGTGCTGGTTGTGTTGTATAGGTGACTTCCAAGTCAGCCATATTGCATGGGGGACATTGTGCTGGTTGTCTTGTATAGGTGGAAGTGGTTACAACATGGCAACCAGCACAACCTATACAACATGGCAACCAGCACAATGTCCCCCATGCAATATGGCTGACTTGGAAGTCACCTATACAATACAACCAGCACAATGTCTCACATGCAATATGGCTGACTTGGAAGTCACCTATACAATACAACCAGCACAATGTCCCAAATGCAATATGGCTGACTTGGAATTCACCTATAGAACATGGCCACCAGCACAATGTCCCCCATGCAATATGGCTGACTTGGAAGTCACCTATACAAGACAACCAGCACAATGTCCCCCATGCAATATTGCTGACTTGGAAGTCACCTATAGAACATGGCCACCAGCACAATGTCCCCCATGCAATATGGCTGACTTGGAAGTCACCTATAGAACATGGCAACCAGCACAATGTCCCCCAAGCAATATGGCTGACTTGGAAGTCACCTATACAAGACAACCAGCACAATTTCCCCCATGCAATATGGCTGACTTGGAAGTCACCTATAGGACATGGCAACCAGCACAATGTCCCCCATGCAATATGGCTGACTTGGAAGTCACCTATACAATACAACCAGCACAATGTCCCCCATGCAATTTGGCTGACTTGGAAGTCACCTATACAACATGGCAACCAGCACAATGTCCCCCATGCAATATGGCTGACTTGGAAGTCACCTATAGAACATGACCACCAGCACAATGTCCCCCATGCAATATGGCTGACTTGGAAGTCACCTATACAACATGGCAACCAGCACAATGTCCCCCAAGCAATATGGCTGACTTGGAAGTCACCTATAGAACATGGCCACCAGCACAATGTCCCCCAAGCAATATGGTTGACTTGGAAGTCACCTATAGAACATGGCAACCAGCACAATGTCCCCCAAGCAATATGGCTGACTTGGAAGTCACCTATACAAGACAACCAGCACAATGTCCCCCATGCAATATGGCTGACTTGGAAGTCACCTATAGGACATGGCAACTAGCACAATGTCCCCCATGCAATATGGCTGACTTGGAAGTCACCTATAGAACATGGCCACCAGCACAATGTCCGCCAAGCAATATGGCTCACTTGGAAGTCACCTATACAATACAACCAGCACAATGTCCCCCATGCAATATGGCTGACTTGGAAGTCACCTATACAATACAACCAGCACAATGTCCCAAATGCAATATGGCTGACTTGGAAGTCACCTATAGAACATAGCCACCAGCACAATGTCCCCCATGCAATATGGCTGACTTGGATGTCACCTATACAACATGGCAACCAGCACAATGTCCCCCATGCAATATGGCTGACTTGGAAGTCACCTATACAACATGGCAACCAGCACAATGTCCCCCATGCAATATGGCTGACTTGGAAGTCACCTATAGAACATGGCCACCAGCACAATGTCCCCCATGCAATATGGCTGACTTGTAAGTCACCTATACAACATGGCAACCAGCACAATGTCCCCCAAGCAATATGGCTGACTTGGAAGTCACCTATAGAACATGGCCACCAGCACAATGTCCCCCAAGCAATATGGCTGACTTGGAAGTCACCTATACAAGACAACCAGCACAATGTCCCCCATGCAATATGGCTGACTTGGAAGTCACCTATAGGACATGGCAACCAGCACAATGTCCCCCATGCAATATGGCTGACTTGGAAGTCACCTATAGAACATGGCCACCAGCACAATGTCCGCCAAGCAATATGGCTCACTTGGAAGTCACCTATACAATACAACCAGCACAATGTCCCCCATGCAATATGGCTGACTTGGAAGTCACCTATACAATACAACCAGCACAATATCCCCCATGCAATATGGCTGACTTGGAAGTCACCTATACAAGACAACCAGCACAATGTCCCCCATGCAATATTGCTGACTTGGAAGTCACCTATAGAACATGGCCACCAGCACAATGTCCACCATGCAATATGGCTGACTTGGAAGTCACCTATAGAACATGGCAACCAGCACAATGTCCCCCAAGCAATATGGCTGACTTGGAAGTCACCTATACAAGACAACCAGCACAATTTCCCCCATGCAATATGGCTGACTTGGAAGTCACCTATAGGACATGGCAACCAGCACAATGTCCCCCATGCAATATGGCTGACTTGGAAGTCACCTATACAATACAACCAGCACAATGTCCCCCATGCAATTTGGCTGACTTGAAAGTCACCTATACAACATGGCAACCAGCACAATGTCCCCCATGCAATATGGCTGACTTAGAAGTCACCTATAGAACATGGCCACCAGCACAATGTCCCCCATGCAATATGGCTGACTTGGAAGTCACCTATACAACATGGCAACCAGCACAATGTCCCCCAAGCAATATGGCTGACTTGGAAGTCACCTATAGAACATGGCCACCAGCACAATGTCCCCCAAGCAAAATGGCTGACTTGGAAGTCACCTATAGAACATGGCAACCAGCACAATGTCCCCCAAGCAATATGGCTGACTTGGAAGTCACCTATACAAGACAACCAGCACAATGTCCCCCATGCAATATCGCTGACTTGGAAGTCACCTATAGGACATGGCAACCAGCACAATGTCCCCCATGCAATATGGCTGACTTGGAAGTCACCTATAGAACATGGCCACCAGCACAATGTCCGCCAAGCAATATGGCTCACTTGGAAGTCACCTATACAATACAACCAGCACATTGTCCCCCATGCAATATGGCTGACTTGGAAGTCACCTATACAATACAACCAGCACAATGTCCCAAATGCAATATGGCTGACTTGGAAGTCACCTATAGAACATTGCCACCAGCACAATGTCCCCCATGCAATATGGCTGACTTGGAAGTCACCTATACAACATGGCAACCAGCACAATGTCCCCCATGCAATATGGCTGACATGGAAGTCACCTATACAATACAACCAGCACAATGTCCCCCAAGCAATATGGCTGACTTGGAAGTCACCTATACAAGACAACCAGCACAATGTCCCCCATGCAATATGGCTGACTTGGAAGTCACCTATACAATACAACCAGCACAATGTCCCCCATGCAATATGGCTGATTTGGAAGTCACCTATACAACACAACCAGCACAATGTCCCAAATGCAATATGGCTGACTTGGAAGTCACCTATAGAACATTGCCACCAGCACAATGTCCCCCATGCAATATGGCTGACTTGGAAGTCACCTATACAACATGGCAACCAGCACAATGTCCCCCATGCAATATGGCTGACATGGAAGTCACCTATACAATACAACCAGCACAATGTCCCCCAAGCAATATGGCTGACTTGGAAGTCACCTATACAAGACAACCAGCACAATGTCCCCCATGCAATATGGCTGACTTGGAAGTCACCTATACAATACAACCAGCACAATGTCCCCCATGCAATATGGCTGATTTGGAAGTCACCTATACAACACAACCAGCACAATGTCCCCCATGCAATATGGCTGACTTGGAAGTCACCTATACAAGACAACCAGCACAATGTCCCCCATGCAATATGGCTGACTTGGAAGTCACCTATAGAACATGGCCACCAGGACAATGTCCCCCATGCAATATGGCTGACTTGGAAGTCACCTATACAACATGGCAACCAGCACAATGTCCCCTATGCAATATGGCTGACTTGGAAGTCACCTATACAATACAACCAGCACAATGTCCCCCAAGCAATATGGCTGACTTGGAAGTCACCTATTCAAGACAACCAGCACAATGTCCCCCATGCAATATGGCTGACTTGGAAGTCACCTATAGGACATGGCCACCAGCACAATGTCCCCCATGCAATATGGCTGACTTGGAAGTCACCTATACAATACAACCAGCACAATGTCCCCCATGCAATATGGCTGACTTGGAAGTCACCTATACAATACAACCAGCACAATGTCCCCCATGCAATATGGCTGATTTGGAAGTCACCTATACAACACAACCAGCACAATGTCCGCCAAGCAATATGGCTCACTTGGAAGTCACCTATACAAGACAACCAGCACAATGTCCCCCATGCAATATGGCTGACTTGTAAGTCACCTAAAGGACATGGCCACCAGCACAATGTCCCCCATGCAATATGGCTGACTTGTAAGTCACATATACAATACAACCAGCACAATGTCCCCCATGCAATATGGCTGACTTGGAAGTCACCTATACAACATGGCAACCAGCACAATGTCCCCCATGCAATATGGCTGATTTGGACGTCACCTATACAACACAACCAGCACAATGTCCCCCATGCAATATGGCTGACTTGGAAGTCACCTATACAAGACAACCAGCACAATGTCCCCCATGCAATATGGCTGACTTGGAAGTCACCTATAGAACATGGCCACCAGCACAATGTCCCCCATGCAATATGGCTGACTTGGAAGTCACCTATAGAACATGGCCACCAGCACAATGTAACCCATGCAATATGGCTGACTTGGAAGTCACCTATACAACATGGCAACCAGCACAATGTCCCCCAAGCAATATGGCTGACTTGGAAGTCACCTATAGGACATGGCAACCAGCACAATGTCCCCCATGCAATATGGCTGACTTGGAAGTCACCTATAGAACAAGGCCACCAGCACAATGTCCGCCAAGCAATATGGCTGAATTGGAAGTCACCTATAGGACATGGCAACCAGCACAATGTCCCCCATGCAATATGGCTGACTTGGAAGTCACCTATACAATACAACCAGCACAATGTCCCCCTTGCAATTTGGCTGACTTGGAAGTCACCTATACAACATGGCAACCAGCACAATGTCCCCCATGCAATATGGCTGACTTGGAAGTCACCTATAGAACATGGCCACCAGCACAATGTCCCCCATGCAATATGGCTGACTTGGAAGTCACCTATACAACATGGCAACCAGCACAATGTCCCCCATGCAATATGGCTGACATGGAAGTCACCTATACAATACAACCAGCACAATGTCCCCCAAGCAATATGGCTGACTTGGAAGTCACCTATACAAGACAACCAGCACAATGTCCCGCATGCAATATGGCTGACTTGGAAGTCACCTATACAATACAACCAGCACAATGTCCCCCATGCAATATGGCTGATTTGGAAGTCACCTATACAACACAACCAGCACAATGTCCCCCATGCAATATGGCTGACTTGGAAGTCACCTATACAAGACAACCAGCACAATGTCCCCCATGCAATATGGCTGACTTGGAAGTCACCTATAGAACATGGCCACCATCACAATGTCCCCCATGCAATATGGCTGACTTGGAAGTCACCTATACAACATGGCAACCAGCACAATGTCCCCTATGCAATATGGCTGACTTGGAAGTCACCTATACAATACAACCAGCACAATGTCCCCCAAGCAATATGGCTGACTTGGAAGTCACCTATACAAGACAACCAGCACAATGTCCCCCATGCAATATGGCTGACTTGGAAGTCACCTATAGGACATGGCCACCAGCACAATGTCCCCCATGCAATATGGCTGACTTGGAAGTCACCTATACAATACAACCAGCACAATGTCCCCCATGCAATATGGCTGACTTGGAAGTCACCTATACAATACAACCAGCACAATGTCCCCCATGCAATATGGCTGACTTGGAAGTCACCTATACAACATGGCAACCAGCACAATGTCCCCCATGCAATATGGCTGATTTGGAAGTCACCTATACAACACAACCAGCACAATGTCCCCCATGCAATATGGCTGACTTGGAAGTCACCTATACAAGACAACCAGCACAATGTCCCCCATGCAATATGGCTGACTTGGAAGTCACCTATAGAACATGGCCACCAGCACAATGTAACCCATGCAATATGGCTGACTTGGAAGTCACCTATACAACATGGCAACCAGCACAATGTCCCCCAAGCAATATGGCTGACTTGGAAGTCACCTATAGAACATGGCCACCAGCACAATGTCCCCCAAGCAATATGGCTGACTTGGAAGTCACCTATAGGACATGGCAACCAGCACAATGTCCCCCATGCAATATGGCTGACTTGGAAGTCACCTATAGAACATGGCCACCAGCACAATGTCCACCAAGCAATATGGCTCACTTGGAAGTCACCTATACAATACAACCAGCACAATGTCCCCCATGCAATATGGCTGACTTGGAAGTCACCTATACAATACAACCAGCACAATGTCCCCCAAGCAATATGGCTGACTTGGAAGTCACCTATACAAGACAACCAGCACAATGTCCCCCATGCAATATGGCTGACTTGGAAGTCACCTATACAATACAACCAGCACAATGTCCCCCATGCAATATGGCTGATTTGGAAGTCACCTATACAACACAACCAGCACAATGTCCCCCATGCAATATGGCTGACTTGGAAGTCGCCTATACAAGACAACCAGCACAATGTCCCCCATGCAATATGGCTGACTTGGAAGTCACCTATAGGACATGGCCACCAGCACAATGTCCCCCAAGCAATATGGCTGACTTGGAAGTCACCTATACAATACAACCAGCACAATGTCCCCCATGCAATATGGCTGACTTGGAAGTCACCTATACAAGACAACGAGCACAATGTCCCCCATGCAATATGGCTGACTTGGAAGTCACCTATAGAACATGGCCACCAGCACAATGTCCCCCAAGCAATATGGCTGACTTGGAAGTCACCTATGCAAGACAACCAGCACAATTTCCCCCATGCAATATGGCTGACTTGGAAGTCACCTATACAATACAACCAGCACAATGTCCCCCAAGCAATATGGCTGACTTGGAAGTCACCTATACAAGACAACAAGCACAATGTCCCCCATGCAATATGGCTGACTTGGAAGTCCCCTATACAATACAACCAGCACAATGTCCCCCATGCAATATGGCTGACTTGGAAGTCACCTATACAAGACAACCAGCACAATGTCCCCCATGCAATATGGCTGACTTGGAAGTCACCTATAGAACATGGCCACCATCACAATGTCCCCCATGCAATATGGCTGACTTGGAAGTCACCTATACAACATGGCAACCAGCACAATGTCCCCTATGCAATATGGCTGACTTGGAAGTCACCTATACAATACAACCAGCACAATGTCCCCCAAGCAATATGGCTGACTTGGAAGTCACCTATACAAGACAACCAGCACAATGTCCCCCATGCAATATGGCTGACTTGGAAGTCACCTATAGGACATGGCCACCAGCACAATGTCCCCCATGCAATATGGCTGACTTGGAAGTCACCTATACAATACAACCAGCACAATGTCCCCCATGCAATATGGCTGACTTGGAAGTCACCTATACAATACAACCAGCACAATGTCCCCCATGCAATATGGCTGACTTGGAAGTCACCTATACAACATGGCAACCAGCACAATGTCCCCCATGCAATATGGCTGATTTGGAAGTCACCTATACAACACAACCAGCACAATGTCCCCCATGCAATATGGCTGACTTGGAAGTCACCTATACAAGACAACCAGCACAATGTCCCCCATGCAATATGGCTGACTTGGAAGTCACCTATAGAACATGGCCACCAGCACAATGTAACCCATGCAATATGGCTGACTTGGAAGTCACCTATACAACATGGCAACCAGCACAATGTCCCCCAAGCAATATGGCTGACTTGGAAGTCACCTATAGAACATGGCCACCAGCACAATGTCCCCCAAGCAATATGGCTGACTTGGAAGTCACCTATAGGACATGGCAACCAGCACAATGTCCCCCATGCAATATGGCTGACTTGGAAGTCACCTATAGAACATGGCCACCAGCACAATGTCCACCAAGCAATATGGCTCACTTGGAAGTCACCTATACAATACAACCAGCACAATGTCCCCCATGCAATATGGCTGACTTGGAAGTCACCTATACAATACAACCAGCACAATGTCCCCCAAGCAATATGGCTGACTTGGAAGTCACCTATACAAGACAACCAGCACAATGTCCCCCATGCAATATGGCTGACTTGGAAGTCACCTATACAATACAACCAGCACAATGTCCCCCATGCAATATGGCTGATTTGGAAGTCACCTATACAACACAACCAGCACAATGTCCCCCATGCAATATGGCTGACTTGGAAGTCGCCTATACAAGACAACCAGCACAATGTCCCCCATGCAATATGGCTGACTTGGAAGTCACCTATAGGACATGGCCACCAGCACAATGTCCCCCAAGCAATATGGCTGACTTGGAAGTCACCTATACAATACAACCAGCACAATGTCCCCCATGCAATATGGCTGACTTGGAAGTCACCTATACAAGACAACGAGCACAATGTCCCCCATGCAATATGGCTGACTTGGAAGTCACCTATAGAACATGGCCACCAGCACAATGTCCCCCAAGCAATATGGCTGACTTGGAAGTCACCTATGCAAGACAACCAGCACAATTTCCCCCATGCAATATGGCTGACTTGGAAGTCACCTATAGGACATGGCAACCAGCACAATGTCCCCCATGCAATATGGCTGACTTGGAAGTCACCTATACAATACAACCAGCACAATGTCCACCCATGCTATTTGGCTGACTTGGAAGTCACCTATACAACATGGCAACCAGCACAATGTCCCCATGCAATATGGCTGACTTGGAAGTCACCTATACAACATGGCAACCAGCACAATGTCCCCCAAGCAATATGGCTGACTTGGAAGTCACCTATAGAACATGGCCACCAGCACAATGTCCCCCAAGCAATATGGCTGACTTGGAAGTCACCTATAGAACATGGCAACCAGCACAATGTCCCCCAAGCAATATGGCTGACTTGGAAGTCACCTATACAAGACAACCAGCACAATGTCCCCCATGCAATATGGCTGACTTGGAAGTCACCTATAGGACATGGCAACCAGCACAATGTCCCCCATGCAATATGGCTGACTTGGAAGTCACCTATAGAACATGGCCACCAGCACAATGTCCGCCAAGCAAAATGGCTCACTTGGAAGTCACCTATACAATACAACCAGCACAATGTCCCAAATGCAATATGGCTGACTTGGAAGTCACCTATAGAACATGGCCACCAGCACAATGTCCCCCATGCAATATGGCTGACTTGGAAGTCACCTATACAACATGGCAACCAGCACAATGTCCCCCATGCAATATGGCTGACATGGAAGTCACCTATACAATACAACCAGCACAATGTCCCCCAAGCAATATGGCTGACTTGGAAGTCACCTATACAAGACAACAAGCACAATGTCCCCCATGCAATATGGCTGACTTGGAAGTCCCCTATACAATACAACCAGCACAATGTCCCCCATGCAATATGGCTGATTTGGAAGTCGCCTATACAACACAACCAGCACAATGTCCCCCATGCAATATGGCTGACTTGGAAGTCACCTATACAAGACAACCAGCACAATGTCCCAAATGCAATATGGCTGACTTGGAAGTCACCTATAGAACATGGCCACCAGCACAATGTCCCCCATGCAATATGGCTGACTTGGAAGTCACCTATACAACATGGCAACCAGCACAATGTCCCCTATGCAATTTGTCTGACTTGGAAGTCACCTATACAATACAACCAGCACAATGTCCCCCAAGCAATATGGCTGACTTGGAAGTCACCTATACAAGACAACCAGCACAATGTCCCCCATGCAATATGGCTGACTTGGAAGTCACCTATAGGACATGGCCACCAGCACAATGTCCCCCATGCAATATGGCTGACTTGGAAGTCACCTATACAATACAACCAGCACAATGTCCCCCATGCAATATGGCTGACTTGGAAGTCACCTATACAATACAACCAGCACAATGTCCCCCATGCAATATGGCTGACTTGGAAGTCACCTATACAATACAACCAGCACAATGTCCCCCATGCAATATGGCTGACTTGGAAGTCACCTATAGAACATGGCCACCAGCACAATGTCCGCCAAGCAATATGGCTCACTTGGAAGTCACCTATACAATACAACCAGCACAATGTCCCCCATGCAATATGGCTGACTTGGAAGTCACCTATACAATACAACCAGCACAATGTCCCAAATGCAATATGGCTGACTTGGAAGTCACCTATAGAACATGGCCACCAGCACAATGTCCCCCATGCAATATGGCTGACTTGGAAGTCACCTATACAACATGGCAACCAGCACAATGTCCCCCATGCAATATGGCTGACTTGGAAGTCACCTATACAATACAACCAGCACAATGTCCCCCAAGCAATATGGCTGACTTGGAAGTCACCTATACAAGACAACCAGCACAATGTCCCCCATGCAATATGGCTGACTTGGAAGTCACCTATACAATACAACCAGCACAATGTCCCCCATGCAATATGGCTGATTTGGAAGTCACCTATACAACACAACCAGCACAATGTCCCCCATGCAATATGGCTGACTTGGAAGTCACCTATACAAGACAACCAGCACAATGTCCCCCATGCAATATGGCTGACTTGGAAGTCACCTATAGGACATGGCCACCAGCACAATGTCCCCCATGCAATATGGCTGACTTGGAAGTCACCTATACAATACAACCAGCACAATGTCCCCCATGCAATATGGCTGACTTGGAAGTCACCTAAACAAGACAACCAGCACAATGTCCCCCATGCAATATGGCTGACTTGGAAGTCACCTATAGAACATGGCCACCAGCACAATGTCCCCCATGCAATATGGCTGACTTGGAAGTCACCTATAGAACATGGCAACCAGCACAATGTCCCCCAAGCAATATGGCTGACTTGGAAGTCACCTATACAAGACAACCAGCACAATTTCCCCCATGCAATATGGCTGACTTGGAAGTCACCTATAGAACATGGCCACCAGCACAATGTCCGCCAAGCAATATGGCTCACTTGGAAGTCACCTATACAATACAACCAGCACAATGTCCCCCATGCAATATGGCTGACTTGGAAGTCACCTAAACAAGACAACCAGCACAATGTCCCCCATGCAATATGGCTGACTTGGAAGTCACCTATAGAACATGGCCACCAGCACAATGTCCCCCATGCAATATGGCTGACTTGGAAGTCACCTATACAACATGGCAACCAGCACAATGTCCCCCATGCAATATGGCTGACTTGGAAGTCACCTATACAATACAACCAGCACAATGTCCCCCAAGCAATATGGCTGACTTGGAAGTCACCTATACAAGACAACCAGCACAATGTCCCCCATGCAATATGGCTGACTTGGAAGTCACCTATACAATACAACCAGCACAATGTCCCCCATGCAATATGGCTGATTTGGAAGTCACCTATACAACACAACCAGCACAATGTCCCCCATGCAATATGGCTGACTTGGAAGTCACCTATACAAGACAACCAGCACAATGTCCCCCATGCAATATGGCTGACTTGGAAGTCACCTATAGGACATGGCCACCAGCACAATGTCCCCCATGCAATATGGCTGACTTGGAAGTCACCTATATAACATGGCAACCAGCACAATGTCCCCCAAGCAATATGGCTGACTTGGAAGTCACCTATAGAACATGGCCACCAGCACAATGTCCCCCAAGCAATATGGCTGACTTGGAAGTCACCTATAGGACATGGCAACCAGCACAATGTCCCCCATGCAATATGGCTGACTTGGAAGTCACCTATATAACATGGCCACCAGCACAATGTCCGCCAAGCAATATGGCTCACTTGGAAGTCACCTATACAATACAACCAGCACAATGTCCCCCATGCAATATGGCTGACTTGGAAGTCACCTATACAATACAACCAGCACAATGTCCCAAATGCAATATGGCTGACTTGGAAGTCACCTATAGAACATGGCCACCAGCACAATGTCCCCCATGCAATATGGCTGAATTGGAAGTCACCTATACAACATGGCAACCAGCACAATGTCCCCCATGCATTATGGCTGACTTGGAAGTCACCTATACAATACAACCAGCACAATGTCCCCCAAGCAATATGGCTGACTTGGAAGTCACCTATACAAGACAACCAGCACAATGTCCCCCATGCAATATGGCTGACTTGGAAGTCACCTATACAATACAACCAGCACAATGTCCCCCATGCAATATGGCTGATTTGGAAGTCACCTATACAACACAACCAGCACAATGTCCCCCATGCAATATGGCTGACTTGGAAGTCGCCTATACAAGACAACCAGCACAATGTCCCCCATGCAATATGGCTGACTTGGAAGTCACCTATACAATACAACCAGCACAATGTCCCCCATGCAATATGGCTGACTTGGAAGTCACCTATACAAGACAACGAGCACAATGTCCCCCATGCAATATGGCTGACTTGGAAGTCACCTATAGAACATGGCCACCAGCACAATGTCCCCCAAGCAATATGGCTGACTTGGAAGTCACCTATGCAAGACAACCAGCACAATTTCCCCCATGCAATATGGCTGACTTGGAAGTCACCTATAGGACATGGCAACCAGCACAATGTCCCCCATGCAATATGGCTGACTTGGAAGTCACCTATACAATACAACCAGCACAATGTCCACCCATGCTATTTGGCTGACTTGGAAGTCACCTATACAACATGGCAACCAGCACAATGTCCCCCATGCAATATGGCTGACTTGGAAGTCACCTATACAACATGGCAACCAGCACAATGTCCCCCAAGCAATATGGCTGACTTGGAAGTCACCTATAGAACATGGCCACCAGCACAATGTCCCCCAAGCAATATGGCTGACTTGGAAGTCACCTATAGAACATGGCAACCAGCACAATGTCCCCCAAGCAATATGGCTGACTTGGAAGTCACCTATACAAGACAACCAGCACAATGTCCCCCATGCAATATGGCTGACTTGGAAGTCACCTATAGGACATGGCAACCAGCACAATGTCCCCCATGCAATATGGCTGACTTGGAAGTCACCTATAGAACATGGCCACCAGCACAATGTCCGCCAAGCAATATGGCTCACTTGGAAGTCACCTATACAATACAACCAGCACAATGTCCCAAATGCAATATGGCTGACTTGGAAGTCACCTAAAGAACATGGCCACCAGCACAATGTCCCCCATGCAATATGGCTGACTTGGAAGTCACCTATACAACATGGCAACCAGCACAATGTCCCCCATGCAATATGGCTGACATGGAAGTCACCTATACAATACAACCAGCACAATGTCCCCCAAGCAATATGGCTGACTTGGAAGTCACCTATACAAGACAACAAGCACAATGTCCCCCATGCAATATGGCTGACTTGGAAGTCCCCTATACAATACAACCAGCACAATGTCCCCCATGCAATATGGCTGATTTGGAAGTCGCCTATACAACACAACCAGCACAATGTCCCCCATGCAATATGGCTGACTTGGAAGTCACCTATACAAGACAACCAGCACAATGTCCCAAATGCAATATGGCTGACTTGGAAGTCACCTATAGAACATGGCCACCAGCACAATGTCCCCCATGCAATATGGCTGACTTGGAAGTCACCTATACAACATGGCAACCAGCACAATGTCCCCTATGCAATTTGGCTGACTTGGAAGTCACCTATACAATACAACCAGCACAATGTCCCCCAAGCAATATGGCTGACTTTGAAGTCACCTATACAAGACAACCAGCACAATGTCCCCCATGCAATATGGCTGACTTGGAAGTCACCTATAGGACATGGCCACCAGCACAATGTCCCCCATGCAATATGGCTGACTTGGAAGTCACCTATACAATACAACCAGCACAATGTCCCCCATGCAATATGGCTGACTTGGAAGTCACCTATACAATACAACCAGCACAATGTCCCCCATGCAATATGGCTGACTTGGAAGTCACCTATACAATACAACCAGCACAATGTCCCCCATGCAATATGGCTGACTTGGAAGTCACCTATAGAACATGGCCACCAGCACAATGTCCGCCAAGCAATATGGCTCACTTGGAAGTCACCTATACAATACAACCAGCACAATGTCCCCCATGCAATATGGCTGACTTGGAAGTCACCTATACAATACAACCAGCACAATGTCCCAAATGCAATATGGCTGACTTGGAAGTCACCTATAGAACATGGCCACCAGCACAATGTCCCCCATGCAATATGGCTGACTTGGAAGTCACCTATACAACATGGCAACCAGCACAATGTCCCCCATGCAATATGGCTGACTTGGAAGTCACCTATACAATACAACCAGCACAATGTCCCCCAAGCAATATGGCTGACTTGGAAGTCACCTATACAAGACAACCAGCACAATGTCCCCCATGCAATATGGCTGACTTGGAAGTCACCTATACAATACAACCAGCACAATGTCCCCCATGCAATATGGCTAATTTGGAAGTCACCTATACAACACAACCAGCACAATGTCCCCCATGCAATATGGCTGACTTGCAAGTCACCTATACAAGACAACCAGCACAATGTCCCCCATGCAATATGGCTGACTTGGAAGTCACCTATAGGACATGGCCACCAGCACAATGTCCCCCATGCAATATGGCTGACTTGGAAGTCACCTATACAATACAACCAGCACAATGTCCCCCATGCAATATGGCTGACTTGGAAGTCACCTAAACAAGACAACCAGCACAATGTCCCCCATGCAATATGGCTGACTTGGAAGTCACCTATAGAACATGGCCACCAGCACAATGTCCCCCATGCAATATGGCTGACTTGGAAGTCACCTATAGAACATGGCAACCAGCACAATGTCCCCCAAGCAATATGGCTGACTTGGAAGTCACCTATACAAGACAACCAGCACAATTTCCCCCATGCAATATGGCTGACTTGGAAGTCACCTATAGAACATGGCCACCAGCACAATGTCCGCCAAGCAATATGGCTCACTTGGAAGTCACCTATACAATACAACCAGCACAATGTCCCCCATGCAATATGGCTGACTTGGAAGTCACCTAAACAAGACAACCAGCACAATGTCCCCCATGCAATATGGCTGACTTGGAAGTCACCTATAGAACATGGCCACCAGCACAATGTCCCCCATGCAATATGGCTGACTTGGAAGTCACCTATACAACATGGCAACCAGCACAATGTCCCCCATGCAATATGGCTGACTTGGAAGTCACCTATACAATACAACCAGCACAATGTCCCCCAAGCAATATGGCTGAATTGGAAGTCACCTATACAAGACAACCAGCACAATGTCCCCCATGCAATATGGCTGACTTGGAAGTCACCTATACAATACAACCAGCACAATGTCCCCCATGCAATATGGCTGATTTGGAAGTCACCTATACAACACAACCAGCACAATGTCCCCCATGCAATATGGCTGACTTGGAAGTCACCTATACAAGACAACCAGCACAATGTCCCCCATGCTATATGGCTGACTTGGAAGTCACCTATAGGACATGGCCACCAGCACAATGTCCCCCATGCAATATGGCTGACTTGGAAGTCACCTATACAATACAACCAGCACAATGTCCCCCATGCAATATGGCTGATTTGGAAGTCACCTAAACAAGACAACCAGCACAATGTCCCCCATGCAATATGGCTGACTTGGAAGTCACCTATAGAACATGGCCACCAGCACAATGTCCCCCATGCAATATGGCTGACTTGGAAGTCACCTATAGAACATGGCAACCAGCACAATGTCCCACAAGCAATATGGCTGACTTGGAAGTCACCTATACAAGACAACCAGCACAATTTCCCCCATGCAATATGGCTGACTTGGAAGTCACCTATAGGACATGGCAACCAGCACAATGTCCCCCATGCAATATGGCTGACTTGGAAGTCACCTATACAATACAACCAGCACAATGTCCCCCATGCAATTTGGCTGACTTGGAAGTCACCTATACAACATGGCAACCAGCACAATGTCCCCCATGCAATATGGCTGACTTGGAAGTCACCTATAGAACATGGCCACCAGCACAATGTCCCCCATGCAATATGGCTGACTTGGAAGTCACCTATACAACATGGCAACCAGCACAATGTCCCCCAAGCAATATGGCTGACTTGGAAGTCACCTATAGGACATGGCCACCAGCACAATGTCCCCCATGCAATATGGCTGACTTGGAAGTCACCTATACAATACAACCAGCACAATGTCCCCCATGCAATATGGCTGACTTGGAAGTCACCTATACAATACAACCAGCACAATGTCCCCCATGCAATATGGCTGATTTGGAAGTCACCTATACAACACAACCAGCACAATGTCCCCTATGCAATATGGCTGACTTGGAAGTCACCTATACAAGACAACCAGCACAATGTCCCCCATGCAATATGGCTGACTTGGAAGTCACCTATAGAACATGGCCACCAGCCCAATGTCCCCCATGCAATATGGCTGACTTGGAAGTCACCTATACAACATGGCAACCAGCACAATGTCCCCCATGCAATATGGCTGACTTGGAAGTCACCTATAGAACATGGCCACCAGCACAATGTAACCCATGCAATATGGCTGACTTGGAAGTCACCTATACAACATGGCAACCAGCACAATGTCCCCCAAGCAATATGGCTGACTTGAAAGTCACCTATAGAACATGGCCACCAGCACAATGTCCCCCAAGCAATATGGCTGACTTGGAAGTCACCTATAGAACATGGCAACCAGCACAATGTCCCCCAAGCAATATGGCTGACTTGGAAGTCACCTATACAAGACAACCAGCACAATGTCCCCCATGCAATATGGCTGACTTGGAAGTCACCTATAGAACATGGCAACCAGCACAATGTCCCCCATGCAATATGGCTGACTTGGAAGTCACCTATAGAACATGGCCACCAGCACAATGTCCCCCAAGCAATATGGCTCACTTGGAAGTCACCTATACAATACAACCAGCACAATGTCCCCCATGCAATATGGCTGACTTGGAAGTCACCTATACAATACAACCAGCACAATGTCCCAAATGCAATATGGCTGACTTGGAAGTCACCTATAGAACATGGCCACCAGCACAATGTCCCCCATGCAATTTGGCTGACTTGGAAGTCACCTATACAACATGGCAACCAGCACAATGTCCCCCATGCAATATGGCTGACTTGGAAGTCACCTATACAATACAACCAGCACAATGTCCCCCAAGCAATATGGCTGACTTGGAAGTCACCTATACAAGACAACCAGCACAATGTCCCCCATGCAATATGGCTGACTTGGAAGTCACCTATACAATACAACCAGCACAATGTCCCCCATGCAATATGGCTGATTTGGAAGTCACCTATACAACACAACCAGCACAATGTACCTCATGCAATATGGCTGACTTGGAAGTCACCTATACAAGATAATCATCACAATGTCCCAAATGCAATATGGCTGACTTGGTAGTCACCTATAGAACATGGCCACCAGCACAATGTCCCCCATGCAATATGGCTGACTTGGAAGTCACCTATACAACATGGCAACCAGCACAATGTCCCCCATGCAATATGGCTGACTTGGAAGTCACCTATACAATACAACCAGCACAATGTCCCCCAAGCAATATGGCTGACTTGGAAGTCACCTATACAAGACAACCAGCACAATGTCCCCCATGCAATATGGCTGACTTGGAAGTCACCTATAGGACATGGCCACCAGCACAATGTCCCCCATGCAATATGGCTGACTTGGAAGTCACCTATACAAGACAACCAGCACAATGTCCCCGATGCACTATGGCTGACTTGGAAGTCACCTATAGAACATGGCCACCAGCACAATGTCCCCCATGCAATATGGCTGACTTGGAAGTCACCTATACAACATGGCAACCAGCACAATGTCCCCCAAGCAATATGGCTGACTTGGAAGTCACCTATAGGACATGGCCACCAGCACAATGTCCCCCATGCAATATGGCTGACTTGGAAGTCACCTATACAATACAACCAGCACAATGTCCCCCATGCAATATGGCTGACTTGGAAGTCACCTATACAATACAACCAGCACAATGTCCCCCATGCAATATGGCTGATTTGGAAGTCACCTATACAACACAACCAGCACAATGTCCCCTATGCAATATGGCTGACTTGGAAGTCACCTATACAAGACAACCAGCACAATGTCCCCCATGCAATATGGCTGACTTGGAAGTCACCTATAGAACATGGCCACCAGCCCAATGTCCCCCATGCAATATGGCTGACTTGGAAGTCACCTATACAACATGGCAACCAGCACAATGTCCCCCATGCAATATGGCTGACTTGGAAGTCACCTATAGAACATGGCCACCAGCACAATGTAACCCATGCAATATGGCTGACTTGGAAGTCACCTATACAACATGGCAACCAGCACAATGTCCCCCAAGCAATATGGCTGACTTGAAAGTCACCTATAGAACATGGCCACCAGCACAATGTCCCCCAAGCAATATGGCTGACTTGGAAGTCACCTATAGAACATGGCAACCAGCACAATGTCCCCCAAGCAATATGGCTGACTTGGAAGTCACCTATACAAGACAACCAGCACAATGTCCCCCATGCAATATGGCTGACTTGGAAGTCACCTATAGAACATGGCAACCAGCACAATGTCCCCCATGCAATATGGCTGACTTGGAAGTCACCTATAGAACATGGCCACCAGCACAATGTCCCCCAAGCAATATGGCTCACTTGGAAGTCACCTATACAATACAACCAGCACAATGTCCCCCATGCAATATGGCTGACTTGGAAGTCACCTATACAATACAACCAGCACAATGTCCCAAATGCAATATGGCTGACTTGGAAGTCACCTATAGAACATGGCCACCAGCACAATGTCCCCCATGCAATTTGGCTGACTTGGAAGTCACCTATACAACATGGCAACCAGCACAATGTCCCCCATGCAATATGGCTGACTTGGAAGTCACCTATACAATACAACCAGCACAATGTCCCCCAAGCAATATGGCTGACTTGGAAGTCACCTATACAAGACAACCAGCACAATGTCCCCCATGCAATATGGCTGACTTGGAAGTCACCTATACAATACAACCAGCACAATGTCCCCCATGCAATATGGCTGATTTGGAAGTCACCTATACAACACAACCAGCACAATGTACCTCATGCAATATGGCTGACTTGGAAGTCACCTATACAAGATAATCATCACAATGTCCCAAATGCAATATGGCTGACTTGGTAGTCACCTATAGAACATGGCCACCAGCACAATGTCCCCCATGCAATATGGCTGACTTGGAAGTCACCTATACAACATGGCAACCAGCACAATGTCCCCCATGCAATATGGCTGACTTGGAAGTCACCTATACAAGACAACCAGCACAATGTCCCCGATGCAATATGGCTGACTTGGAAGTCACCTATAGAACATGGCCACCAGCACAATGTCCCCCATGCAATATGGCTGACTTGGAAGTCACCTATAGAACATGGCAACCAGCACAATGTCCCCCAAGCAATATGGCTGACTTGGAAGTCACCTATACAAGACAACCAGCACAATTTCCCCCATGCAATATGGCTGACTTGGAAGTCACCTATAGGACATGGCAACCAGCACAATGTCCCCCATGCAATATGGCTGACTTGGAAGTCACCTATACAATACAACCAGCACAATGTCCCCCATGCAATTTGGCTGACTTGGAAGTCACCTATACAACATGGCAACCAGCACAATGTCCCCCATGCAATATGGCTGACTTGGAAGTCACCTATAGAACATGGCCACCAGCACAATGTCCCCCATGCAATATGGCTGACTTGGAAGTCACCTATACAACATGGCAACCAGCACAATATCCCCCAAGCAATATGGCTGACTTGGAAGTCACCTATAGAACATGGCCACCAGCACAATGTTCCCCAAGCAATATGGCTGACTTGGAAGTCACCTATAGAACATGGCAACCAGCACAATGTCCCCCTAGCAATATGGCTGACTTGGAAGTCAACTATACAAGACAACCAGCACAATGTCCCCCATGCAATATGGCTGACTTGGAAGTCACCTATAGGACATGGCAACCAGCACAATGTCCCCCATGCAATATGGCTGACTTGGAAGTCACCTATAGAACATGGCCACCAGCACAATGTCCGCCAAGCAATATGGCTCACTTGGAAGTCACCTATACAATACAACCAGCACAATGTCCCCCATGCAATATGGCTGACTTGGAAGTCACCTATACAATACAACCAGCACAATGTCCCAAATGCAATATGGCTGACTTGGAAATCACCTAGAGAACATGGCCACCAGCACAATGTCCCCCAAGCAATATGGCTGACTTGGAAGTCACCTATACAAGACAACCAGCACAATGTCCCCCATGCAATATGGCTGACTTGGAAGTCACCTATAGGACATGGCCACCAGCACAATGTCCCCCATGCAATATGGCTGACTTGGAAGTCACCTATACAATACAACCAGCACAATGTCCCCCATGCAATATGGCTGACTTGGAAGTCACCTATACAAGACAACCAGCACAATGTCCCCCATGCAATATTGCTGACTTGGAAGTCACCTATAGAACATGGCCACCAGCACAATGTCCCCCATGCAATATGGCTGACTTGGAAGTCACCTTTAGAACATGGCAACCAGCACAATGTCCCCCAAGCAATATGGCTGACTTGGAAGTCACCTATACAAGACAACCAGCACAATTTCCCCCATGCAATATGGCTGACTTGGAAGTCACCTATAGGACATGGAAACCAGCACAATGTCCCCCATGCAATATGGCTGACTTGGAAGTCACCTATACAATACAACCAGCACAATGTCCCCCATGCAATTTGGCTGACTTGGAAGTCACCTATACAACATGGCAACCAGCACAATGTCCCCCATGCAATATGGCTGACTTGGAAGTCACCTATAGAACATGGCCACCAGCACAATGTCCCCCATGCAATATGGCTGACTTGGAAGTCACCTATACAACATGGCAACCAGCACAATGTCCCCCAAGCAATATGGCTGACTTGGAAGTCACCTATACAAGACAACCAGCACAATGTCCCCCATGCAATATGGCTGACTTGGAAGTCACCTATAGGACATGGCAACCAGCACAATGTCCCCCATGCAATATGGCTGACTTGGAAGTCACCTATAGAACATGGCCACCAGCACAATGTCCGCCAAGCAATATGGCTCACTTGGAAGTCACCTATACAATACAACCAGCACAATGTCCCCCATGCAATATGGCTGACTTGGAAGTCACCTATACAATACAACCAGCACAATGTCCCAAATGCAATATGGCTGACTTGGAAGTCACCTATAGAACATAGCCACCAGCACAATGTCCCCCATGCAATATGGCTGACTTGGAAGTCACCTATACAACATGGCAACCAGCACAATGTCCCCCATGCAATATGGCTGACTTGGAAGTCACCTATACAATACAACCAGCACAATGTCCCCCATGCAATTTGGCTGACTTGGAAGTCACCTATACAACATGGCAACCAGCACAATGTCCCCCATGCAATATGGCTGACTTGGAAGTCACCTATAGAACATGGCCACCAGCACAATGTCCCCCATGCAATATGGCTGACTTGGAAGTCACCTATACAACATGGCAACCAGCACATTGTCCCCCAAGCAATATGGCTGACTTGGAAGTCACCTATAGAACATGGCCACCAGCACAATGTCCCCCAAGCAATATGGCTGACTTGGAAGTCACCTATAGAACATGGCAACCAGCACAATGTCCCCCAAGCAATATGGCTGACTTGGAAGTCACCTATACAAGACAACCAGCACAATGTCCCCCATGCAATATGGCTGACCTGGAAGTCACCTATAGGACATGGCAACCAGCACAATGTCCCCCATGCAATATGGCTGACTTGGAAGTCACCTATAGAACATGGCCACCAGCACAATGTCCCCCAAGCAATATGGCTGACTTGGAAGTCACCTATAGAACATGGCAACCAGCACAATATCCCCCAAGCAATATGGCTGACTTGGAAGTCACCTATACAAGACAACCAGCACAATGTCCCCCATGCAATATGGCTGACTTGGAAGTCACCTATAGGACATGGCAACCAGCACAATGTCCCCCATGCAATATGGCTGACTTGGAAGTCACCTATAGAACATGGCCACCAGCACAATGTCCGCCAAGCAATATGGCTCACTTTGAAGTCACCTATACAATACAACCAGCACAATGTCCCCCATGCAATATGGCTGACTTGGAAGTCACCTATACAATACAACCAGCACAATGTCCCAAATGCAATATGGCTGACTTGGAAGTTACCTTTAGAACATGGCCACCAGCACAATGTCCCCCATGCAATATGGCTGACTTGGAAGTCACCTATACAACATGGCAACCAGCACAATGCCCCCCATGCAATATGGCTGACTTGGAAGTCACCTATACAATACAACCAGCACAATGTCCCCCAAGCAATATGGCTGACTTGGAAGTCACCTATACAAGACAACCAGCACAATGTCCCCCATGCAATATGGCTGACTTGGAAGTCACCTATAGGACATGGCCACCAGCACAATGTCCCCCATGCAATATGGCTGACTTGGAAGTCACCTATACAATACAACCAGCACAATGTCCCCCATGCAATATGGCTGACTTGGAAGTCACCTATACAAGACAACCAGCACAATGTCCCCCATGCAATATTGCTGACTTGGAAGTCACCTATAGAACATGGCCACCAGCACAATGTCCCCCATGCAATATGACTGACTTGGAAGTCACCTATAGAACATGGCAACCAGCACAATGTCCCCCAAGCAATATGGCTGACTTGGAAGTCACCTATACAAGACAACCAGCACAATTTCCCCCATGCAATATGGCTGACTTGGAAGTCACCTATAGGACATGGCAACCAGCACAATGTCCCCCATGTAATATGGCTGACTTGGAAGTCACCTATACAATACAACCAGCACAATGTCCCCCATGCAATTTGGCTGACTTGGAAGTCACCTATACAACATGGCAACCAGCACAATGTCCCCCATGCAATATGGCTGACTTGGAAGTCACCTATAGAACATGGCCACCAGCACAATGTCCCCCATGCAATATGGCTGACTTGGAAGTCACCTATACAACATGGCAACCAGCACAATGTCCCCCAAGCAATATGGCTGACTTGGAAGTCACCTATAGAACATGGCCACCAGCACAATGTCCCCCAAGCAATATGGCTGACTTGGAAGTCACATATAGAACATGGCAACCAGCACAATGTCCCTCAAGCAATATGGCTGACTTGGAAGTCACCTATACAAGACAACCAGCACAATGTCCCCCATGCAATATGGCTGACTTGGAAGTCACCTATAGGACATGGCAACCAGCACAATGTCCCCCATGCAATATGGCTGACTTGGAAGTCACCTATAGAACATGGCCACCAGCACAATGTCCGCCAAGCAATATGGCTCACTTGGAAGTCACCTATACAATTCAACCAGCACAATGTCCCCCATGCAATATGGCTGACTTGGAAGTCACCTATACAATACAACCAGCACAATGTCCCAAATGCAATATGGCTGACTTGGAAGTCACCTATAGAACATAGCCACCAGCACAATGTCCCCCATGCAATATGGCTGACTTGGAAGTCACCTATACAACATGGCAACCAGCACAATGTCCCCCATGCAATATGGCTGACTTGGAAGTCACCTATGCAATACAACCAGCACAATGTCCCCCATGCAATTTGGCTGACTTGGAAGTCACCTATACAACATGGCAACCAGCACAATGTCCCCCAAGCAATATGGCTGACTTGGAAGTCACCTATAGAACATGGCCACCAGCACAATGTCCCCCAAGCAATATGGCTGACTTGGAAGTCACCTTTAGAACATGGCAACCAGCACAATGTCCCCCAAGCAATATGGCTGACTTGGAAGTCACCTATACAAGACAACCAGCACAATGTCCCCCATGCAATATGGCTGACTTGGAAGTCACCTATAGGACATGGCAACCAGCACAATGTCCCCCATGCAATATGGCTGACTTGGAAGTCAACTATAGAACATGGCCACCAGCACAATGTCCGCCAAGCAATATGGCTCACTTGGAAGTCACCTATACAATACAACCAGCACAATGTCCCCCATGCAATATGGCTGACTTGGAAGTCACCTATACAATACAACCAGCACAATGTCCCAAATGTAATATGGCTGACTTGGAAGTCACCTATAGAACATGGCCACCAGCACAATGTCCCCCATGCAATATGGCTGACTTGGAAGTCACCTATACAACATGGCAACCAGCACAATGTCCCCCATGCAATATGGCTGACTTGGAAGTCATCTATACAATACAACCAGCACAATGTCCCCCATGCAATTTGGCTGACTTGGAAGTCACCTATACAACATGGCAACCAGCACAATTTCCCCCATGCAATATGGCTGACTTGGAAGTCACCTATAGAACATGGCCACCAGCACAATGTCCCCCATGCAATATGGCTGACTTGGAAGTCACCTATACAACATGGCAACCAGCACAATGTCCCCCAAGCAATATGGCTGACTTGGAAGTCACCTATAGAACATGGCCACCAGCACAATGTCCCCCAAGCAATATGGCTGACTTGGAAGTCACCTATAGAACATGGCAACCAGCACAATGTCCCCCAAGCAATATGGCTGACTTGGAAGTCACCTATACAAGACAACCAGCACAATGTCCCCCATGCAATATGGCTGACTTGGAAGTCACCTATAGGACATGGCAACCAGCACAATGTCCCCCATGCAATATGGCTGACTTGGAAGTCACCTATAGAACATGGCCACCAGCACAATGTCCCCCATGCAATATGGCTGACTTGGAAGTCACCTATACAACATGGCAACCAGCACAATGTCCCCCAAGCAATATGGCTGACTTGGAAGTCACCTATAGAATATGGCTACCAGCACAATGTCCCCCAAGCAATATGGCTGACTTGGAAGTCACCTATAGAACATGGCAACCAGCACAATGTCCCCCAAGCAATATGGCTGACTTGGAAGTCACCTATAGGACATGGCAACCAGCACAATGTCCCCCATGCAATATGGCTGACTTGGAAGTCACCTATAGAACATGGCCACCAGCACAATGTCCACCAAGCAATATGGCTCACTTTGAAGTCACCTATACAATACAACCAGCACAATGTCCCCCATGCAATATGGCTGACTTGGAAGTCACCTATACAATACAACCAGCACAATGTCCAAAATGCAATATGGCTGACTTGGAAGTCACCTATAGAACATGGCCACCAGCACAATGTCCCCCATGCAATATGGCTGACTTGGAAGTCACCTATACAACATGGCAACCAGCACAATGCCCCCCATGCAATATGGCTGACTTGGAAGTCACCTATACAATACAACCAGCACAATGTCCCCCAAGCAATATGGCTGACTTGGAAGTCACCTATACAAGACAACCAGCACAATGTCCCCCATGCAAAATGGCTGACTTGGAAGTCACCTATAGGACATGGCCACCAGCACAATGTCCCCCATGCAATATGGCTGACTTGGAAGTCACCTATACAATACAACCAGCACAATGTCCCCCATGCAATATGGCTGACTTGGAAGTCACCTATACAAGACAACCAGCACAATGTCCCCCATGCAATATTGCTGACTTGGAAGTCACCTATAGAACATGGCCACCAGCACAATGTCCCCCATGCAATATGGCTGACTTGGAAGTCACCTATAGAACATGGCAACCAGCACAATGTCCCCCAAGCAATATGGCTGACTTGGAAGTCACCTATACAAGACAACCAGCACAATTTCCCCCATGCAATATGGCTGACTTGGAAGTCACCTATAGGACATGGCAACCAGCACAATGTCCCCCATGCAATATGGCTGACTTGGAAGTCACCTATACAATACAACAAGCACAATGTCCCCCATGCAATTTGGCTGACTTGGAAGTCACCTATACAACATGGCAACCAGCACAATGTCCCCCATGCAATATGGCTGACTTGGAAGTCACCTATAGAACATGGCCACCAGCACAATGTCCCCCATGCAATATGGCTGACTTGGAAGTCACCTATACAACATGGCAACCAGCACAATGTCCCCCAAGCAATATGGCTGACTTGGAAGTCACCTATAGAACATGGCCACCAGCACAATGTCCCCCAAGCAATATGGCTGACTTGGAAGTCACATATAGAACATGGCAACCAGCACAATGTCCCCCAAGCAATATGGCTGACTTGGAAGTCACCTATACAAGACAACCAGCACAATGTCCCCCATGCAATATGGCTGACTTGGAAGTCACCTATAGGACATGGCAACCAGCACAATGTCCCCCATGCAATATGGCTGACTTGGAAGTCACCTATAGAACATGGCCACCAGCACAATGTCCGCCAAGCAATATGGCTCACTTGGAAGTCACCTATACAATTCAACCAGCACAATGTCCCCCATGCAATATGGCTGACTTGGAAGTCACCTATACAATACAACCAGCACAATGTCCCAAATGCAATATGGCTGACTTGGAAGTCACCTATAGAACATAGCCACCAGCACAATGTCCCCCATGCAATATGGCTGACTTGGAAGTCACCTATACAACATGGCAACCAGCACAATGTCCCCCATGCAATATGGCTGACTTGGAAGTCACCTATACAATACAACCAGCACAATGTCCCCCATGCAATTTGGCTGACTTGGAAGTCACCTATACAACATGGCAACCAGCACAATGTCCCCCAAGCAATATGGCTGACTTGGAAGTCACCTATAGAACATGGCCACCAGCACAATGTCCCCCAAGCAATATGGCTGACTTGGAAGTCACCTATAGAACATGGCAACCAGCACAATGTCCCCCAAGCAATATGGCTGACTTGGAAGTCACCTATACAAGACAACCAGCACAATGTCCCCCATGCAATATGGCTGACTTGGAAGTCCCTATAGGACATGGCAACCAGCACAATGTCCCCCATGCAATATGGCTGACTTGGAAGTCAACTATAGAACATGGCCACCAGCACAATGTCCGCCAAGCAATATGGCTCACTTGGAAGTCACCTATACAATACAACCAGCACAATGTCCCCCATGCAATATGGCTGACTTGGAAGTCACCTATACAATACAACCAGCACAATGTCCCAAATGTAATATGGCTGACTTGGAAGTCACCTATAGAACATGGCCACCAGCACAATGTCCCCCATGCAATATGGCTGACTTGGAAGTCACCTATACAACATGGCAACCAGCACAATGTCCCCCATGCAATATGGCTGACTTGGAAGTCACCTATACAATACAACCAGCACAATGTCCAACAAGCAATATGGCTGACTTGGAAGTCACCTATACAAGACAACCAGCACAATGTCCCCCATGCAATATGGCTGACTTGGAAGTCACCTATAGGACATGGCCACCAGCACAATGTCCCCCATGCAATATGGCTGACTTGGAAGTCACCTATACAATACAACCAGCACAATGTCCCCCATGCAATATGGCTGACTTGGAAGTCACCTATACAAGACAACCAGCACAATGTCCCCCATGCAATATTGCTGACTTGGAAGTCACCTGTAGAACATGGCCACCAGCACAATGTCCCCCATGCAATATGGCTGACTTGGAAGTCACCTATAGAACATGGCAACCAGCACAATGTCCCCCAAGCAATATGGCTGACTTGGAAGTCACCTATACAAGACAACCAGCACAATTTCCCCCATGCAATATGGCTGACTTGGAAGTCACCTATAGGACATGGCAACCAGCACAATGTCCCCCATGCAATATGGCTGACTTGGAAGTCACCTATACAATACAACCAGCACAATGTCCCCCATGCAATTTGGCTGACTTGGAAGTCACCTATACAACATGGCAACCAGCACAATGTCCCCCATGCAATATGGCTGACTTGGAAGTCACCTATACAACATGGCAACCAGCACAATGTCCCCCATGCAATATGGCTGACTTGGAAGTCACCTATACAATACAACCAGCACAATGTCCCCCATGCAATTTGGCTGACTTGGAAGTCACCTATACAACATGGCAACCAGCACAATGTCCCCCAAGCAATATGGCTGACTTGGAAGTCACCTATAGAACATGGCCACCAGCACAATGTCCCCCAAGCAATATGGCTGACTTGGAAGTCACCTATAGAACATGGCAACCAGCACAATGTCCCCCAAGCAATATGGCTGACTTGGAAGTCACCTATACAAGACAACCAGCACAATGTCCCCCATGCAATATGGCTGACTTGGAAGTCACCTATAGGACATGGCAACCAGCACAATGTCCCCCATGCAATATGGCTGACTTGGAAGTCAACTATAGAACATGGCCACCAGCACAATGTCCGCCAAGCAATATGGCTCACTTGGAAGTCACCTATACAATACAACAAGCACAATGTCCCCCATGCAATTTGGCTGACTTGGAAGTCACCTATACAACATGGCAACCAGCACAATGTCCCCCATGCAATATGGCTGACTTGGAAGTCACCTATAGAACATGGCCACCAGCACAATGTCCCCCATGCAATATGGCTGACTTGGAAGTCACCTATACAACATGGCAACCAGCACAATGTCCCCCAAGCAATATGGCTGACTTGGAAGTCACCTATAGAACATGGCCACCAGCACAATGTCCCCCAAGCAATATGGCTGACTTGGAAGTCACATATAGAACATGGCAACCAGCACAATGTCCCCCAAGCAATATGGCTGACTTGGAAGTCACCTATACAAGACAACCAGCACAATGTCCCCCATGCAATATGGCTGACTTGGAAGTCACCTATAGGACATGGCAACCAGCACAATGTCCCCCATGCAATATGGCTGACTTGGAAGTCACCTATAGAACATGGCCACCAGCACAATGTCCGCCAAGCAATATGGCTCACTTGGAAGTCACCTATACAATTCAACCAGCACAATGTCCCCCATGCAATATGGCTGACTTGGAAGTCACCTATACAATACAACCAGCACAATGTCCCAAATGCAATATGGCTGACTTGGAAGTCACCTATAGAACATAGCCACCAGCACAATGTCCCCCATGCAATATGGCTGACTTGGAAGTCACCTATACAACATGGCAACCAGCACAATGTCCCCCATGCAATATGGCTGACTTGGAAGTCACCTATACAATACAACCAGCACAATGTCCCCCATGCAATTTGGCTGACTTGGAAGTCACCTATACAACATGGCAACCAGCACAATGTCCCCCAAGCAATATGGCTGACTTGGAAGTCACCTATAGAACATGGCCACCAGCACAATGTCCCCCAAGCAATATGGCTGACTTGGAAGTCACCTATAGAACATGGCAACCAGCACAATGTCCCCCAAGCAATATGGCTGACTTGGAAGTCACCTATACAAGACAACCAGCACAATGTCCCCCATGCAATATGGCTGACTTGGAAGTCCCTATAGGACATGGCAACCAGCACAATGTCCCCCATGCAATATGGCTGACTTGGAAGTCAACTATAGAACATGGCCACCAGCACAATGTCCGCCAAGCAATATGGCTCACTTGGAAGTCACCTATACAATACAACCAGCACAATGTCCCCCATGCAATATGGCTGACTTGGAAGTCACCTATACAATACAACCAGCACAATGTCCCAAATGTAATATGGCTGACTTGGAAGTCACCTATAGAACATGGCCACCAGCACAATGTCCCCCATGCAATATGGCTGACTTGGAAGTCACCTATACAACATGGCAACCAGCACAATGTCCCCCATGCAATATGGCTGACTTGGAAGTCACCTATACAATACAACCAGCACAATGTCCCCCAAGCAATATGGCTGACTTGGAAGTCACCTATACAAGACAACCAGCACAATGTCCCCCATGCAATATGGCTGACTTGGAAGTCACCTATAGGACATGGCCACCAGCACAATGTCCCCCATGCAATATGGCTGACTTGGAAGTCACCTATAGGACATGGCAACCAGCACAATGTCCCCCATGCAATATGGCTGACTTGGAAGTCACCTATAGAACATGGCCACCAGCACAATGTCCGCCAAGCAATATGGCTCACTTTGAAGTCACCTATACAATACAACCAGCACAATGTCCCCCATGCAATATGGCTGACTTGGAAGTCACCTATACAATACAACCAGCACAATGTCCAAAATGCAATATGGCTGACTTGGAAGTCACCTATAGAACATGGCCACCAGCACAATGTCCCCCATGCAATATGGCTGACTTGGAAGTCACCTATACAACATGGCAACCAGCACAATGCCCCCCATGCAATATGGCTGACTTGGAAGTCACCTATACAATACAACCAGCACAATGTCCCCCAAGCAATATGGCTGACTTGGAAGTCACCTATACAAGACAACCAGCACAATGTCCCCCATGCAAAATGGCTGACTTGGAAGTCACCTATAGGACATGGCCACCAGCACAATGTCCCCCATGCAATATGGCTGACTTGGAAGTCACCTATACAATACAACCAGCACAATGTCCCCCATGCAATATGGCTGACTTGGAAGTCACCTATACAAGACAACCAGCACAATGTCCCCCATGCAATATTGCTGACTTGGAAGTCACCTATAGAACATGGCCACCAGCACAATGTCCCCCATGCAATATGGCTGACTTGGAAGTCACCTATAGAACATGGCAACCAGCACAATGTCCCCCAAGCAATATGGCTGACTTGGAAGTCACCTATACAAGACAACCAGCACAATTTCCCCCATGCAATATGGCTGACTTGGAAGTCACCTATAGGACATGGCAACCAGCACAATGTCCCCCATGCAATATGGCTGACTTGGAAGTCACCTATACAATACAACAAGCACAATGTCCCCCATGCAATTTGGCTGACTTGGAAGTCACCTATACAACATGGCAACCAGCACAATGTCCCCCATGCAATATGGCTGACTTGGAAGTCACCTATAGAACATGGCCACCAGCACAATGTCCCCCATGCAATATGGCTGACTTGGAAGTCACCTATACAACATGGCAACCAGCACAATGTCCCCCAAGCAATATGGCTGACTTGGAAGTCACCTATAGAACATGGCCACCAGCACAATGTCCCCCAAGCAATATGGCTGACTTGGAAGTCACATATAGAACATGGCAACCAGCACAATGTCCCCCAAGCAATATGGCTGACTTGGAAGTCACCTATACAAGACAACCAGCACAATGTCCCCCATGCAATATGGCTGACTTGGAAGTCACCTATAGGACATGGCAACCAGCACAATGTCCCCCATGCAATATGGCTGACTTGGAAGTCACCTATAGAACATGGCCACCAGCACAATGTCCGCCAAGCAATATGGCTCACTTGGAAGTCACCTATACAATTCAACCAGCACAATGTCCCCCATGCAATATGGCTGACTTGGAAGTCACCTATACAATACAACCAGCACAATGTCCCAAATGCAATATGGCTGACTTGGAAGTCACCTATAGAACATAGCCACCAGCACAATGTCCCCCATGCAATATGGCTGACTTGGAAGTCACCTATACAACATGGCAACCAGCACAATGTCCCCCATGCAATATGGCTGACTTGGAAGTCACCTATACAATACAACCAGCACAATGTCCCCCATGCAATTTGGCTGACTTGGAAGTCACCTATACAACATGGCAACCAGCACAATGTCCCCCAAGCAATATGGCTGACTTGGAAGTCACCTATAGAACATGGCCACCAGCACAATGTCCCCCAAGCAATATGGCTGACTTGGAAGTCACCTATAGAACATGGCAACCAGCACAATGTCCCCCAAGCAATATGGCTGACTTGGAAGTCACCTATACAAGACAACCAGCACAATGTCCCCCATGCAATATGGCTGACTTGGAAGTCCCTATAGGACATGGCAACCAGCACAATGTCCCCCATGCAATATGGCTGACTTGGAAGTCAACTATAGAACATGGCCACCAGCACAATGTCCGCCAAGCAATATGGCTCACTTGGAAGTCACCTATACAATACAACCAGCACAATGTCCCCCATGCAATATGGCTGACTTGGAAGTCACCTATACAATACAACCAGCACAATGTCCCAAATGTAATATGGCTGACTTGGAAGTCACCTATAGAACATGGCCACCAGCACAATGTCCCCCATGCAATATGGCTGACTTGGAAGTCACCTATACAACATGGCAACCAGCACAATGTCCCCCATGCAATATGGCTGACTTGGAAGTCACCTATACAATACAACCAGCACAATGTCCAACAAGCAATATGGCTGACTTGGAAGTCACCTATACAAGACAACCAGCACAATGTCCCCCATGCAATATGGCTGACTTGGAAGTCACCTATAGGACATGGCCACCAGCACAATGTCCCCCATGCAATATGGCTGACTTGGAAGTCACCTATACAATACAACCAGCACAATGTCCCCCATGCAATATGGCTGACTTGGAAGTCACCTATACAAGACAACCAGCACAATGTCCCCCATGCAATATTGCTGACTTGGAAGTCACCTGTAGAACATGGCCACCAGCACAATGTCCCCCATGCAATATGGCTGACTTGGAAGTCACCTATAGAACATGGCAACCAGCACAATGTCCCCCAAGCAATATGGCTGACTTGGAAGTCACCTATACAAGACAACCAGCACAATTTCCCCCATGCAATATGGCTGACTTGGAAGTCACCTATAGGACATGGCAACCAGCACAATGTCCCCCATGCAATATGGCTGACTTGGAAGTCACCTATACAATACAACCAGCACAATGTCCCCCATGCAATTTGGCTGACTTGGAAGTCACCTATACAACATGGCAACCAGCACAATGTCCCCCATGCAATATGGCTGACTTGGAAGTCACCTATACAACATGGCAACCAGCACAATGTCCCCCATGCAATATGGCTGACTTGGAAGTCACCTATACAATACAACCAGCACAATGTCCCCCATGCAATTTGGCTGACTTGGAAGTCACCTATACAACATGGCAACCAGCACAATGTCCCCCAAGCAATATGGCTGACTTGGAAGTCACCTATAGAACATGGCCACCAGCACAATGTCCCCCAAGCAATATGGCTGACTTGGAAGTCACCTATAGAACATGGCAACCAGCACAATGTCCCCCAAGCAATATGGCTGACTTGGAAGTCACCTATACAAGACAACCAGCACAATGTCCCCCATGCAATATGGCTGACTTGGAAGTCACCTATAGGACATGGCAACCAGCACAATGTCCCCCATGCAATATGGCTGACTTGGAAGTCAACTATAGAACATGGCCACCAGCACAATGTCCGCCAAGCAATATGGCTCACTTGGAAGTCACCTATACAATACAACAAGCACAATGTCCCCCATGCAATTTGGCTGACTTGGAAGTCACCTATACAACATGGCAACCAGCACAATGTCCCCCATGCAATATGGCTGACTTGGAAGTCACCTATAGAACATGGCCACCAGCACAATGTCCCCCATGCAATATGGCTGACTTGGAAGTCACCTATACAACATGGCAACCAGCACAATGTCCCCCAAGCAATATGGCTGACTTGGAAGTCACCTATAGAACATGGCCACCAGCACAATGTCCCCCAAGCAATATGGCTGACTTGGAAGTCACATATAGAACATGGCAACCAGCACAATGTCCCCCAAGCAATATGGCTGACTTGGAAGTCACCTATACAAGACAACCAGCACAATGTCCCCCATGCAATATGGCTGACTTGGAAGTCACCTATAGGACATGGCAACCAGCACAATGTCCCCCATGCAATATGGCTGACTTGGAAGTCACCTATAGAACATGGCCACCAGCACAATGTCCGCCAAGCAATATGGCTCACTTGGAAGTCACCTATACAATTCAACCAGCACAATGTCCCCCATGCAATATGGCTGACTTGGAAGTCACCTATACAATACAACCAGCACAATGTCCCAAATGCAATATGGCTGACTTGGAAGTCACCTATAGAACATAGCCACCAGCACAATGTCCCCCATGCAATATGGCTGACTTGGAAGTCACCTATACAACATGGCAACCAGCACAATGTCCCCCATGCAATATGGCTGACTTGGAAGTCACCTATACAATACAACCAGCACAATGTCCCCCATGCAATTTGGCTGACTTGGAAGTCACCTATACAACATGGCAACCAGCACAATGTCCCCCAAGCAATATGGCTGACTTGGAAGTCACCTATAGAACATGGCCACCAGCACAATGTCCCCCAAGCAATATGGCTGACTTGGAAGTCACCTATAGAACATGGCAACCAGCACAATGTCCCCCAAGCAATATGGCTGACTTGGAAGTCACCTATACAAGACAACCAGCACAATGTCCCCCATGCAATATGGCTGACTTGGAAGTCCCTATAGGACATGGCAACCAGCACAATGTCCCCCATGCAATATGGCTGACTTGGAAGTCAACTATAGAACATGGCCACCAGCACAATGTCCGCCAAGCAATATGGCTCACTTGGAAGTCACCTATACAATACAACCAGCACAATGTCCCCCATGCAATATGGCTGACTTGGAAGTCACCTATACAATACAACCAGCACAATGTCCCAAATGTAATATGGCTGACTTGGAAGTCACCTATAGAACATGGCCACCAGCACAATGTCCCCCATGCAATATGGCTGACTTGGAAGTCACCTATACAACATGGCAACCAGCACAATGTCCCCCATGCAATATGGCTGACTTGGAAGTCACCTATACAATACAACCAGCACAATGTCCCCCAAGCAATATGGCTGACTTGGAAGTCACCTATACAAGACAACCAGCACAATGTCCCCCATGCAATATGGCTGACTTGGAAGTCACCTATAGGACATGGCCACCAGCACAATGTCCCCCATGCAATATGGCTGACTTGGAAGTCACCTATACAATACAACCAGCACAATGTCCCCCATGCAATATGGCTGACTTGGAAGTCACCTATACAAGACAACCAGCACAATGTCCCCCATGCAATATTGCTGACTTGGAAGTCACCTGTAGAACATGGCCACCAGCACAATGTCCCCCATGCAATATGGCTGACTTGGAAGTCACCTATAGAACATGGCAACCAGCACAATGTCCCCCAAGCAATATGGCTGACTTGGAAGTCACCTATACAAGACAACCAGCACAATTTCCCCCATGCAATATGGCTGACTTGGAAGTCACCTATAGGACATGGCAACCAGCACAATGTCCCCCATGCAATATGGCTGACTTGGAAGTCACCTATACAATACAACCAGCACAATGTCCCCCATGCAATTTGGCTGACTTGGAAGTCACCTATACAACATGGCAACCAGCACAATGTCCCCCATGCAATATGGCTGACTTGGAAGTCACCTATACAACATGGCAACCAGCACAATGTCCCCCATGCAATATGGCTGACTTGGAAGTCACCTATACAATACAACCAGCACAATGTCCCCCATGCAATTTGGCTGACTTGGAAGTCACCTATACAACATGGCAACCAGCACAATGTCCCCCAAGCAATATGGCTGACTTGGAAGTCACCTATAGAACATGGCCACCAGCACAATGTCCCCCAAGCAATATGGCTGACTTGGAAGTCACCTATAGAACATGGCAACCAGCACAATGTCCCCCAAGCAATATGGCTGACTTGGAAGTCACCTATACAAGACAACCAGCACAATGTCCCCCATGCAATATGGCTGACTTGGAAGTCACCTATAGGACATGGCAACCAGCACAATGTCCCCCATGCAATATGGCTGACTTGGAAGTCAACTATAGAACATGGCCACCAGCACAATGTCCGCCAAGCAATATGGCTCACTTGGAAGTCACCTATACAATACAACCAGCACAATGTCCCCCATGCAATATGGCTGACTTGGAAGTCACCTATACAATACAACCAGCACAATGTCCCAAATGTAATATGGCTGACTTGGAAGTCACCTATAGAACATGGCCACCAGCACAATGTCCCCCATGCAATATGGCTGACTTGGAAGTCACCTATACAACATGGCAACCAGCACAATGTCCCCCATGCAATATGGCTGACTTGGAAGTCACCTATACAATACAACCAGCACAATGTCCCCCAAGCAATATGGCTGACTTGGAAGTCACCTATACAAGACAACCAGCACAATGTCCCCCATGCAATATGGCTGACTTGGAAGTCACCTATAGGACATGGCCACCAGCACAATGTCCCCCATGCAATATGGCTGACTTGGAAGTCACCTATACAATACAACCAGCACAATGTCCCCCATGCAATATGGCTGACTTGGAAGTCACCTATACAAGACAACCAGCACAATGTCCCCCATGCAATATTGCTGACTTGGAAGTCACCTATAGAACATGGCCACCAGCACAATGTCCCCCATGCAATATGGCTGACTTGGAAGTCACCTATAGAACATGGCAACCAGCACAATGTCCCCCAAGCAATATGGCTGACTTGGAAGTCACCTATACAAGACAACCAGCACAATTTCCCCCATGCAATATGGCTGACTTGGAAGTCACCTATAGGACATGGCAACCAGCACAATGTCCCCCATGCAATATGGCTGACTTGGAAGTCACCTATACAATACAACCAGCACAATGCCCCCCATGCAATTTGGCTGACTTGGAAGTCACCTATACAACATGGCAACCAGCACAATGTCCCCCATGCAATATGGCTGACTTGGAAGTCACCTATAGAACATGGCCACCAGCACAATGTCCCCCATGCAATATGGCTGACTTGGAAGTCACCTATACAACATGGCAACCAGCACAATGTCCCCCAAGCAATATGGCTGACTTGGAAGTCACCTATAGAACATGGCAACCAGCACAATGTCCCCCAAGCAATATGGCTGACTTGGAAGTCACCTATACAAGACAACCAGCACAATGTCCCCCATGCAATATGGCTTACTTGGAAGTCACCTATAGGACATGGCAACCAGCACAATGTCCCCCATGCAATATGGCTGACTTGGAAGTCACCTATAGAACATGGCCACCAGCACAATGTCCGCCAAGCAATATGGCACACTTGGAAGTCACCTATACAATACAACCAGCACAATGTCCCCCATGCAATATGGCTGACTTGGAAGTCACCTATACAATACAACCAGCACAATGTCCCAAATGCAATATGGCTGACTTGGAAGTCACCTATAGAACATAGCCACCAGCACAATGTCCCCCATGCAATATGGCTGACTTGGAAGTCACCTATACAACATGGCAACCAGCACAATGTCCCCCATGCAATATGGCTGACATGGAAGTCACCTATACAATACAACCAGCACAATGTCCGCCAAGCAATATGGCTCACTTGCAAGTCACCTATACAATACAACCAGCACAATGTCCCCCATGCAATATGGCTGACTTGGAAGTCACCTATACAATACAACCAGCACAATGTCCCAAATGCAATATGGCTGACTTGGAAGTCACCTATAGAACATAGCCACCAGCACAATGTCCCCCATGCAATATGGCTGACTTGGAAGTCACCTATACAACATGGCAACCAGCACAATGTCCCCCATGCAATATGGCTGACATGGAAGTCACCTATACAATACAACCAGCACAATGTCCCCCAAGCAATATGGCTGACTTGGAAGTCACCTATACAAGACAACCAGCACAATGTCCCCCATGCAATATGGCTGACTTGGAAGTCACATATACAATACAACCAGCACAATGTCCCCCATGCAATATGGCTGATTTGGAAGTCACCTATACAACACAACCAGCACAATGTCCCCCATGCAATATGGCTGACTTGGAAGTCACCTATACAAGACAACCAGCACAATGTCCCCCATGCAATATGGCTGACTTGGAAGTCACCTAAAGGACATGGCCACCAGCACAATGTCCCCCATGCAATATGGCTGACTTGGAAGTCACATATACAATACAACCAGCACAATGTCCCCCATGCAATATGGCTGACTTGGAAGTCACCTATACAACATGGCAACCAGCACAATGTCCCCCATGCAATATGGCTGATTTGGAAGTCACCTATACAACACAACCAGCACAATGTCCCCCATGCAATATGGCTGACTTGGAAGTCACCTATACAAGACAACCAGCACAATGTCCCCCATGCAATATGGCTGACTTGGAAGTCACCTATAGAACTTGGCCACCAGCACAATGTCCCCCATGCAATATGGCTGACTTGGAAGTCACCTATACAACATGGCAACCAGCACAATGTCCCCTATGCAATATGGCTGACTTGGAAGTCACCTATACAATACAACCAGCACAATGTCCCCCAAGCAATATGGCTGACTTGGAAGTCACCTATACAAGACAACCAGCACAATGTCCCCCATGCAATATGGCTGACTTGGAAGTCACCTATAGGACATGGCCACCAGCACAATGTCCCCCATGCAATATGGCTGACTTGGAAGTCACCTATACAATACAACCAGCACAATGTCCCCCATGCAATATGGCTGACTTGGAAGTCACCTATACAATACAACCAGCACAATGTCCCCCATGCAATATGGCTGATTTGGAAGTCACCTATACAACACAACCAGCACAATGTCTGCCAAGCAATATGGCTCACTTGGAAGTCACCTATACAAGACAACCAGCACAATGTCCCCCATGCAATATGGCTGACTTGGAAGTCACCTAAAGGACATGGCCACCAGCACAATGTCCCCCATGCAATATGGCTGACTTGGAAGTCACATATACAATACAACCAGCACAACGTCCCCCATGCAATATGGCTGACTTGGAAGTCACCTATACAACATGGCAACCAGCACAATGTCCCCTATGCAATATGGCTGACTTGGAAGTCACCTATACAATACAACCAGCACAATGTCCCCCAAGCAATATGGCTGACTTGGAAGTCACCTATACAAGACAACCAGCACAATGTCCCCCATGCAATATGGCTGACTTGGAAGTCACCTATAGGACATGGCCACCAGCACAATGTCCCCCATGCAATATGGCTGACTTGGAAGTCACCTATACAATACAACCAGCACAATGTCCCCCATGCAATATGGCTGACTTGGAAGTCACCTATACAATACAACCAGCACAATGTCCCCCATGCAATATGGCTGATTTGGAAGTCACCTATACAACACAACCAGCACAATGTCTGCCAAGCAATATGGCTCACTTGGAAGTCACCTATACAAAACAACCAGCACAATGTCCCCCATGCAATATGGCTGACTTGGAAGTCACCTAAAGGACATGGCCACCAGCACAATGTCCCCCATGCAATATGGCTGACTTGGAAGTCACATATACAATACAACCAGCACAACGTCCCCCATGCAATATGGCTGACTTGGAAGTCACCTATACAACATGGCAACCAGCACAATGTCCCCCATTCAATATGGCTGATTTGGAAGTCACCTATACAACACAACCAGCACAATGTCCCCCATGCAATATGGCTGACTTGGAAGTCACCTATACAAGACAACCAGCACAATGTCCCCCATGCAATATGGCTGACTTGGAAGTCACCTATAGAACATGGCCACCAGCACAATGTCCCCCATGCAATATGGCTGACTTGGAAGTCACCTATAGAACATGGCCACCAGCACAATGTAACCCATGCAATATGGCTGACTTGGAAGTCACCTATACAACATGGCAACCAGCACAATGTCCCCCAAGCAATATGGCTGACTTGGAAGTCACCTATAGAACATGGCCACCAGCACAATGTCCCCCAAGCAATATGGCTGACTTGGAAGTCACCTATAGGACATGGCAACCAGCACAATGTCCCCCATGCAATATGGCTGACTTGGAAGTCACCTATAGAACATGGCCACCAGCACAATGTCCGCCAAGCAATATGGCTCACTTGGAAGTCACCTATACAATACAACCAGCACAATGTTCCCCATGCAATATGGCTGACTTGGAAGTCACCTATACAATACAACCAGCACAATGTCCCAAATGCAATATGGCTGACTTGAAAGTCACCTATAGAACATGGCCACCAGCACAATGTCCCCCATGCAATATGGCTGAATTGGAAGTCACCTATAGGACATGGCAACCAGCACAATGTCCCCCATGCAATATGGCTGACTTGGAAGTCACCTATACAATACAACCAGCACAATGTCCCCCATGCAATTTGGCTGACTTGGAAGTCACCTATACAACATGGCAACCAGCACAATGTCCCCCATGCAATATGGCTGACTTGGAAGTCACCTATAGAACATGGCCACCAGCACAATGTCCCCCATGCAATATGGCTGACTTGGAAGTCACCTATACAACATGGCAACCAGCACAATGTCCGCCAAGCAATATGGCTGACTTGGAAGTCACCTATAGAACATGGCCACCAGCACAATGTCCCCCAAGCAATATGGCTGACTTGGAAGTCACCTATACAAGACAACCAGCACAATGTCCCCCATGCAATATGGCTGACTTGGAAGTCACCTATAGGACATGGCAACCAGCACAATGTCCCCCATGCAATATGGCTGACTTGGAAGTCACCTATAGAACATGGCCACCAGCACAATGTCCGCCAAGCAATATGGCTCACTTGGAAGTCACCTATACAATACAACCAGCACAATGTCCCCCATGCAATATGGCTGACTTGGAAGTCACCTATACAATACAACCAGCACAATGTCCCAAATGCAATATGGCTGCCTTGGAAGTCACCTATAGAACATGGCCACCAGCACAATGTCCCCCATGCAATATGGCTGACTTGGAAGTCACCTATACAACATGGCAACCAGCACAATGTCCCCCATGCAATATGGCTGACATGGAAGTCACCTATACAATACAACCAGCACAATGTCCCCCAAGCAATATGGCTGACTTGGAAGTCACCTATACAAGACAACCAGCACAATGTCCCCCATGCAATATGGCTGACTTTGAAGTCACCTATACAATACAACCAGCACAATGTCCCCCATGCAATATGGCTGATTTGGAAGTCACCTATACAACACAACCAGCACAATGTCCCCCATGCAATATGGCTGACTTGGAAGTCACCTATACAAGACAACCAGCACAATGTCCCCCATGCAATATGGCTGACTTGGAAGTCACCTATAGAACATGGCCACCAGCACAATGTCCCCCATGCAATATGGCTGACTTGGAAGTCACCTATACAACATGGCAACCAGCACAATGTCCCCTATGCAATATGGCTGACTTGGAAGTCACCTATACAATACAACCAGCACAATGTCCCCCAAGCAATATGGCTGACTTGGAAGTCACCTATACAAGACAACCAGCACAATGTCCCCCATGCAATATGGCTGACTTGGAAGTCACCTATAGGACATGGCCACCAGCACAATGTCCCCCATGCAATATAGCTGACTTGGAAGTCACCTATACAATACAACCAGCACAATGTCCCCCATGCAATATGGCTGACTTGGAAGTCACCTATACAAGACAACCAGCACAATGTCCCCCATGCAATATGGCTGACTTGGAAGTCACCTATAGAACATGGCCACCAGCACAATGTCCCCCATGCAATATGGCTGACTTGGAAGTCACCTATAGAACATGGCCACCAGCACAATGTAACCCATGCAATATGGCTGACTTGGAAGTCACCTATACAACATGGCAACCAGCACAATGTCCCCCAAGCAATATGGCTGACTTGGAAGTCACCTATAGAACATGGCCACCAGCACAATGTCCCCCAAGCAATATGGCTGACTTGGAAGTCACCTATAGGACATGGCAACCAGCACAAAGTCCCCCATGCAATATGGCTGACTTGGAAGTCACCTATAGAACATGGCCACCAGCACAATGTCCGCCAAGCAATATGGCTCACTTGGAAGTCACCTATACAATACAACCAGCACAATGTCCCCCATGCAATATGGCTGACTTGGAAGTCACCTATACAATACAACCAGCACAATGTCCCAAATGCAATATGGCTGACTTGGAAGTCATCTATAGAACATGGCCACCAGCACAATGTCCCCCATGCAATATGGCTGAATTGGAAGTCACCTATACAACATGGCAACCAGCACAATGTCCCCCATGCAATATGGCTGACTTGGAAGTCACCTATACAATACAACCAGCACAATGTCCCCCAAGCAATATGGCTGACTTGGAAGTCACCTATACAAGACAACCAGCACAATGTCCCCCATGCAATATGGCTGACTTGGAAGTCACCTATACAATACAACCAGCACAATGTCCCTCATGCAATATGGCTGATTTGGAAGTCACCTATACAACACAACCAGCACAATGTCCCCCATGCAATATGGCTGACTTGGAAGTCACCTATACAAGACAACCGGCACAATGTCCCCCATGCAATATGGCTGACTTGGAAGTCACCTATAGGACATGGCCACCAGCACAATGTCCCCCATGCAATATGGCTGACTTGGAAGTCACCTATACAACATGGCAACCAGCACAATGTCCCCCAAGCAATATGGCTGACTTGGAAGTCACCTATAGAACATGGCCACCAGCACAATGTCCCCCATGCAATATGGCTGACTTGGAAGTCACCTATACAACATGGCAACCAGCACAATGTCCCCCAAGCAATATGGCTGACTTGGAAGTCACCTATAGAACATGGCCACCAGCACAATGTCCCCCAAGCAATATGGCTGACTTGGAAGTCACCTATAGAACATGGCAACCAGCACAATGTCCCCCAAGCAATATGGCTGACTTGAAAGTCACCTATACAAGACAACCAGCACAATGTCCCCCATGCAATATGGCTGACTTGGAAGTCACCTATAGGACATGGCAACCAGCAGAATGTCCCCCATGCAATATGGCTGACTTGGAAGTCACCTATAGAACATGGCCACCAGCACAATGTCCGCCAAGCAATATGGCTCACTTGGAAGTCACCTATAGAACATGGCCACCAGCACAATGTCCCCCATGCAATATGGCTGACTTGGAAGTCACCTATACAACATGGCAACCAGCACAATGTCCCCCATGCAATATGGCTGACATGGAAGTCACCTATACAATACAACCAGCACAATGTCCCCCAAGCAATATGGCTGACTTGGAAGTCACCTATACAATACAACCAGCACAATGTCCCCCATGCAATATGACTGATTTGGAAGTCGCCTATACAACACAACCAGCACAATGTCCCCCATGCAATATGGCTGACTTGGAAGTCACCTATACAAGACAACCAGCACAATGTCCCAAATGCAATATGGCTGACTTGGAAGTCACCTATAGAACATGGCCACCAGCACAATGTCCCCCATGCAATATGGCTGACTTGGAAGTCACCTATACAACATGGCAACCAGCACAATGTCCCCTATGCAATTTGACTGACTTGGAAGTCACCTATACAATACAACCAGCACAATGTCCCCCAAGCAATATGGCTAACTTGGAAGTCACCTATACAAGACAACCAGCACAATGTCCCCCATGCAATATGGCTGACTTGGAAGTCACCTATAGGACATGGCCACCAGCACAATGTCCCCCATGCAATATGGCTGACTTGGAAGTCACCTATACAATACAACCAGCACAATGTCCCCCATGCAATATGGCTGACTTGGAAGTCACCTATACAATACAACCAGCACAATGTCCCCCATGCAATATGGCTGACTTGGAAGTCACCTATAGAACATGGCCACCAGCACAATGTCCGCCAAGCAATATGGCTCACTTGGAAGTCACCTATACAATACAACCAGCACAATGTCCCCCATGCAATATGGCTGACTTGGAAGTCACCTATACAATACAACCAGCACAATGTCCCAAATGCAATATGGCTGACTTGGAAGTCACCTACAGAACATGGCCACCAGCACAATGTCCCCCATGCAATATGGCTGACTTGGAAGTCACCTATACAACATGGCAACCAGCACAATGTCCCCCATGCAATATGGCTGACTTGGAAGTCACCTATACAATACAACCAGCACAATGTCCCCCAAGCAATATGGCTGACTTGGAAGTCACCTATACAAGACAACCAGCACAATGTCCCCCATGCAATATGGCTGACTTGGAAGTCACCTATACAATACAACCAGCACAATGTCCCCCATGCAATATGGCTGACTTGGAAGTCACCTATACAATACAACCAGCACAATGTCCCCCATGCAATATGGCTGACTTGGAAGTCACCTATAGAACATGGCCACCAGCACAATGTCCGCCAAGCAATATGGCTCACTTGGAAGTCACCTATACAATACAACCAGCACAATGTCCCCCATGCAATATGGCTGACTTGGAAGTCACCTATACAATACAACCAGCACAATGTCCCAAATGCAATATGGCTGACTTGGAAGTCACCTATAGAACATGGCCACCAGCACAATGTCCCCCATGCAATATGGCTGACTTGGAAGTCACCTATACAACATGGCAACCAGCACAATGTCCCCCATGCAATATGGCTGACTTGGAAGTCACCTATACAATACAACCAGCACAATGTCCCCCAAGCAATATGGCTGACTTGGAAGTCACCTATACAAGACAACCAGCACAATGTCCCCCATGCAATATGGCTGACTTGGAAGTCACCTATACAATACAACCAGCACAATGTCCCCCATGCAATATGGCTGATTTGGAAGTCACCTATACAACACAACCAGCACAATGTCCCCCATGCAATATGGCTGACTTGGAAGTCACCTATACAAGACAACCAGCACAATGTCCCCCATGCAATATGGCTGACTTGGAAGTCACCTATACAATACAACCAGCACAATGTCCCCCATGCAATATGGCTGACTTGGAAGTCACCTATACAATACTACCAGCACAATGTCCCCCATGCAATTTGGCTGACTTGGAAGTCACCTATACAACATGGCAACCAGCACAATGTCCCCCATGCAATATGGCTGACTTGGAAGTCACCTATAGAACATGGCCACCAGCACAATGTCCCCCATGCAATATGGCTGACTTGGAAGTCACCTATACAACATGGCAACCAGCACAATGTCCCCCAAGCAATATGGCTGACTTGGAAGTCACCTATAGAACATGGCCACCAGCACAATGTCCCCCAAGCAATATGGCAGACTTGGAAGTCACCTATAGAACATGGCAACCAGCACAATGTCCCCCAAGCAATATGGCTGACTTGGAAGTCACCTATACAAGACAACCAGCACAATGTCCCCCATGCAATATGGCTGACTTGGAAGTCACCTATAGGACATGGCAACCAGCACAATGTCCCCCATGCAATATGGCTGACTTGGAAGTCACCTATAGAACATGGCCACCAGCACAATGTCCACCAAGCAATATGGCTCACTTGGAAGTCACCTATACAATACAACCAGCACAGTGTCCCCATTGCAATATGGCTGACTTGGAAGTCACCTATACAATACAACCAGCACAATGTCCCAAATGCAATATGGCTGACTTGGAAGTCACCTATAGAACATGGCCACCGGCACAATGTCCCCCATGCAATATGGCTGACTTGGAAGTCACCTATACAACATGGCAACCAGCACAATGTCCCCCATGCAATATGGCTGACATGGAAGTCACCTATACAATACAACCAGCACAATGTCCCCCAAGCAATATGGCTGACTTGGAAGTCACCTATACAAGACAACCAGCACAATGTCCCCCATGCAATATGGCTGACTTGGAAGTCACCTATACAATACAACCAGCACAATGTCCCCCATGCAATATGGCTGATTTGGAAGTCGCCTATACAACACAACCAGCACAATGTCCCCCATGCAATATGGCTGACTTGGAAGTCACCTATACAAGACAACCAGCACAATGTCCCAACTGCAATATGGCTGACTTGGAAGTCACCTATAGAACATGGCCACCAGCACAATGTCCCCCATGCAATATGGCTGACTTGGAAGTCACCTATACAACATGGCAACCAGCACAATGTCCCCTATGCAATTTGGCTGACTTGGAAGTCACCTATACAATACAACCAGCACAATGTCCCCCAAGCAATATGGCTGACTTGGAAGTCACCTATACAAGACAACCAGCACAATGTCCCCCATGCAATATGGCTGACTTGGAAGTCACCTATAGGACATGGCCACCAGCACAATGTCCCCCATGCAATATGGCTGACTTGGAAGTCACCTATACAATACAACCAGCACAATGTCCCCCATGCAATATGGTTGACTTGGAAGTCACCTATACAATACAACCAGCACAATGTCCCCCATGCAATATGGCTGACTTGGAAGTCACCTATAGGACATGGCCACCAGCACAATGTCCCCCATGCAATATGGCTGACTTGGAAGTCACCTATACAATACAACCAGCACAATGTCCCCCATGCAATATGGTTGACTTGGAAGTCACCTATACAATACAACCAGCACAATGTCCCCCATGCAATATGGCTGATTTGGTTGTCACCTATACAACACAACCAGCACAATGTCCCCCATGCAATATGGCTGACTTGGAAGTCACCTATACAAGACAACCAGCACAATGTCCCCAATGCAATATGGCTGGCTTGGAAGTCACCTATAGAACATGGCCACCAGCACAATGTCCCCCATGCAATATGGCTGACTTGGAAGTCACCTATAGAACATGGCCACCAGCACAATGTAACCCATGCAATATGGCTGACTTGGAAGTCACCTATACAACATGGCAACCAGCACAATGTCCCCCAAGCAATATGGCTGACTTGGAAGTCACCTATAGAACATGGCCACCAGCACAATGTCCCCCAAGCAATATGGCTGACTTGGAAGTCACCTATAGAACATGGCAACCAGCACAATGTCCCCCAAGCAATATGGCTGACTTGGAAGTCACCTATACAAGACAACCAGCACAATGTCCCCCATGCAATATGGCTGACTTGGAAGTCACCTATAGAACATGGCAACCAGCACAATGTCCCCCATGCAATATGGCTGACTTGGAAGTTACCTATAGAACATGGCCACCAGCACAATGTCCCCCAAGCAATATGGCTCACTTGGAAGTCACCTATACAATACAATCAGCACAATGTCCCAAATGCAATATGGCTGACTTGGAAGTCACCTATAGAACATGGCCACCAGCACAATGTCCCCCATGCAATATGGCTGACTTGGAAGCCACCTATACAACATGGCAACCAGCACAATGTCCCCCATGCAATATGGCTGACTTGGAAGTAAACTATACAATACAACCAGCACAATGTCCCCCAAGCAATATGGCTGACTTGGAAGTCACCTATACAAGACAACCAGCACAATGTCCCCCATGCAATATGGCTGACTTGGAAGTCACCTATACAACACAACCAGCACAATGTCCGCCAAGCAATATGGCTCACTTGGAAGTCACCTATACAAGACAACCAGCACAATGTCCCCCATGCAATATGGCTGACTTGGAAGTCACCTAAAGGACATGGCCACCAGCACAATGTCCCCCATGCAATATGGCTGACTTGGAAGTCACATATACAATACAACCAGCACAACGTCCCCCATGCAATATGGCTGACTTGGAAGTCACCTATACAACATGGCAACCAGCACAATGTCCCCCATGCAATATGGCTGATTTGGAAGTCACCTATACAACACAACCAGCACAATGTCCCCCATGCAATATGGCTGACTTGGAAGTCACCTATACAAGACAACCAGCACAATGTCCCCCATGCAATATGGCTGACTTGGAAGTCACCTATAGAACATGGCCACCAGCACAATGTCCCCCATGCAATATGGCTGACTTGGAAGTCACCTATAGAACATGGCCACCAGCACAATGTAACCCATGCAATATGGCTGACTTGGAAGTCACCTATACAACATGGCAACCAGCACAATGTCCCCCAAGCAATATGGCTGACTTGGAAGTCACCTATAGAACATGGCCACCAGCACAATGTCCCCCAAGCAATATGGCTGACTTGGAAGTCACCTATAGGACATGGCAACCAGCACAATGTCCCCCATGCAATATGGCTGACTTGGAAGTCACCTATAGAACATGGCCACCAGCACAATGTCCGCCAAGCAATATGGCTCACTTGGAAGTCACCTATACAATACAACCAGCACAATGTCCCCCATGCAATATGGCTGACTTGGAAGTCACCTATACAATACAACCAGCACAATGTCCCAAATGCAATATGGCTGACTTGAAAGTCACCTATAGAACATGGCCACCAGCACAATGTCCCCCATGCAATATGGCTGAATTGGAAGTCACCTATAGGACATGGCAACCAGCACAATGTCCCCCATGCAATATGGCTGACTTGGAAGTCACCTATACAATACAACCAGCACAATGTCCCCCATGCAATTTGGCTGACTTGGAAGTCACCTATACAACATGGCAACCAGCACAATATCCCCCATGCAATATGGCTGACTTGGAAGTCACCTATAGAACATGGCCACCAGCACAATGTCCCCCATGCAATATGGCTGACTTGGAAGTCACCTATACAACATGGCAACCAGCACAATGTCCCCCAAGCAATATGGCTGACTTGGAAGTCACCTATAGAACATGGCCACCAGCACAATGTCCCCCAAGCAATATGGCTGACTTGGAAGTCACCTATAGAACATGGCAACCAGCACAATGTCCCCCAAGCAATATGGCTGACTTGGAAGTCACCTATACAAGACAACCAGCACAATGTCCCCCATGCAATATGGCTGACTTGGAAGTCACCTATAGGACATGGCAACCAGCACAATGTCCCCCATGCAATATGGCTGACTTGGAAGTCACCTATAGAACATGGCCACCAGCACAATGTCCGCCAAGCAATATGGCTCACTTGGAAGTCACCTATACAATACAACCAGCACAATGTCCCCCATGCAATATGGCTGACTTGGAAGTCACCTATACAATACAACCAGCACAATCTCCCAAATGCAATATGGCTGACTTGGAAGTCACCTATAGAACATGGCCACCAGCACAATGTCCCCCATGCAATATGGCTGACTTGGAAGTCACCTATACGACATGGCAACCAGCACAATGTCCCCCATGCAATATGGCTGACATGGAAGTCACCTATACAATACAACCAGCACAATGTCCCCCAAGCAATATGGCTGACTTGGAAGTCACCTATACAAGACAACCAGCACAATGTCCCCCATGCAATATGGCTGACTTGGAAGTCACCTATACAATACAACCAGCACAATGTCCCCCATGCAATATGACTGATTTGGAAGTCGCCTATACAACACAACCAGCACAATCTCCCCCATGCAATATGGCTGACTTGGAAGTCACCTATACAAGACAACCAGCACAATGTCCCAAATGCAATATGGCTGACTTGGAAGTCACCTATAGAACATGGCCACCAGCACAATGTCCCCCATGCAATATGGCTGACTTGGAAGTCACCTATACAACATGGCAACCAGCACAATGTCCCCTATGCAATTTGGCTGACTTGGAACTCACCTATACAATACAACCAGCACAATGTCCCCCAAGCAATATGGCTGACTTGGAAGTCACCTATACAAGACAACCAGCACAATGTCCCCCATGTAATATGGCTGACTTGGAAGTCACCTATAGGACATGGCCACCAGCACAATGTCCCCCATGCAATATGGCTGACTTGGAAGTCACCTATACAATACAACCAGCACAATGTCCCCCATGCAATATGGCTGACTTGGAAGTCACCTATACAATACAACCAGCACAATGTCCCCCATGCAATATGGCTGACTTGGAAGTCACCTATACAATACAACCAGCACAATGTCCCCAATGCAATATGGCTGACTTGGAAGTCACGTATAGAACATGGCCACCAGCACAATGTCCGCCAAGCAATATGGCTCACTTGGAAGTCACCTATACAATACAACCAGCACAATGTCCCCCATGCAATATGGCTGACTTGGAAGTCACCTATACAATACAACCAGCACAATGTCCCAAATGCAATATGGCTGACTTGGAAGTCACCTATAGAACATGGCCACCAGCACAATGTCCCCCATGCAATATGGCTGACTTGGAAGTCACCTATACAACATGGCAACCAGCACAATGTCCCCCATGCAATATGGCTGACTTGGAAGTCACCTATACAATACAACCAGCACAATGTCCCCCAAGCAATATGGCTGACTTGGAAGTCACCTATACAAGACAACCAGCACAATGTCCCCCATGCAATATGGCTGACTTGGAAGTCACCTATACAATACAACCAGCACAATGTCCCCCATGCAATATGGCTGATTTGGAAGTCACCTATACAACACAACCAGCACAATGTCCCCCATGCAATATGGCTGACTTGGAAGTCACCTATACAAGACAACCAGCACAATGTCCCCCATGCAATATGGCTGACTTGGAAGTCACCTATACAATACAACCAGCACAATGTCCCCCATGCAATATGGCTGACTTGGAAGTCACCTATACAAGACAACCAGCACAATGTCCCCCATGCAATATGGCTGACTTGGAAGTCACCTATAGAACATGGCCACCAGCACAATGTCCCCCATGCAATATGGCTGACTTGGAAGTCACCTATAGAACATGGCAACCAGCACAATGTCCCCCAAGCAATATGGCTGACTTGGAAGTCACCTATACAAGACAACCAGCACAATTTCCCCCATGCAATATGGCTGACTTGGAAGTCACCTATAGGACATGGCAACCAGCACAATGTCCCCCATGCAATATGGCTGACTTGGAAGTCACCTATACAATACAACCAGCACAATGTCCCCCATGCAATTTGGCTGACTTGGAAGTCACCTATACAACATGGCAACCAGCACAATGTCCCCCATGCAATATGGCTGACTTGGAAGTCACCTATAGAACATGGCCACCAGCACAATGTCCCCCATGCAATATGGCTGACTTGGAAGTCACCTATACAACATGGCAACCAGCACAATGTCCCCCAAGCAATATGGCTGACTTGGAAGTCACCTATAGAACATGGCCACCAGCACAATGTCCCCCAAGCAATATGGCTGACTTGGAAGTCACCTATAGAACATGGCAACCAGCACAATGTCCCCCAAGCAATATGGCTGACTTGGAAGTCACCTATACAAGACAACCAGCACAATGTCCCCCATGCAATATGGCTGACTTGGAAGTCACCTATAGGACATGGCAACCAGCACAATGTCCCCCATGCAATATGGCTGACTTGGAAGTCACCTATAGAACATGGCCACCAGCACAATGTCCACCAAGCAATATGGCTCACTTGGAAGTCACCTATACAATACAACCAGCACAATGTCCCCCATGCAATATGGCTGACTTGGAAGTCACCTATACAATACAACCAGCACAATGTCCCAAATGCAATATGGCTGACTTGGAAGTCACCTATAGAACATGGCCACCGGCACAATGTCCCCCATGCAATATGGCTGACTTGGAAGTCACCTATACAACATGGCAACCAGCACAATGTCCCCCATGCAATATGGCTGACATGGAAGTCACCTATACAATACAACCAGCACAATGTCCCCCAAGCAATATGGCTGACTTGTAAGTCACCTATACAAGACAACCAGCACAATGTGCCCCATGCAATATGGCTGACTTGGAAGTCACCTATACAATACAACCAGCACAATGTCCCCCATGCAATATGGCTGATTTGGAAGTCGCCTATACAACACAACCAGCACAATGTCCCCCATGCAATATGGCTGACTTGGAAGTCACCTATACAAGACAACCAGCACAATGTCCCAACTGCAATATGGCTGACTTGGAAGTCACCTATAGAACATGGCCACCAGCACAATGTCCCCCATGCAATATGGCTGACTTGGAAGTCACCTATACAACATGGCAACCAGCACAATGTCCCCTATGCAATTTGGCTGACTTGGAAGTCACCTATACAATACAACCAGCACAATGTCCCCCAAGCAATATGGCTGACTTGGAAGTCACCTATACAAGACAACCAGCACAATGTCCCCCATGCAATATGGCTGACTTGGAAGTCACCTATAGGACATGGCCACCAGCACAATGTCCCCCATGCAATATGGCTGACTTGGAAGTCACCTATACAATACAACCAGCACAATGTCCCCCATGCAATATGGTTGACTTGGAAGTCACCTATACAATACAACCAGCACAATGTCCCCCATGCAATATGGCTGATTTGGTTGTCACCTATACAACACAACCAGCACAATGTCCCCCATGCAATATGGCTGACTTGGAAGTCACCTATACAAGACAACCAGCACAATGTCCCCCATGCAATATGGCTGACTTGGAAGTCACCTATAGAACATGGCCACCAGCACAATGTCCCCCATGCAATATGGCTGACTTGGAAGTCACCTATAGAACATGGCCACCAGCACAATGTAACCCATGCAATATGGCTGACTTGGAAGTCACCTATACAACATGGCAACCAGCACAATGTCCCCCAAGCAATATGGCTGACTTGGAAGTCACCTATAGAACATGGCCACCAGCACAATGTCCCCCAAGCAATATGGCTGACTTGGAAGTCACCTATAGAACATGGCAACCAGCACAATGTCCCCCAAGCAATATGGCTGACTTGGAAGTCACCTATACAAGACAACCAGCACAATGTCCCCCATGCAATATGGCTGACTTGGAAGTTACCTATAGAACATGGCAACCAGCACAATGTCCCCCATGCAATATGGCTGACTTGGAAGTCACCTATAGAACATGGCCACCAGCACAATGTCCCCCAAGCAATATGGCTCACTTGGAAGTCACCTATACAATACAATCAGCACAATGTCCCAAATGCAATATGGCTGACTTGGAAGTCACCTATAGAACATGGCCACCAGCACAATGTCCCCCATGCAATATGGCTGACTTGGAAGCCACCTATACAACATGGCAACCAGCACAATGTCCCCCATGCAATATGGCTGACTTGGAAGTAAACTATACAATACAACCAGCACAATGTCCCCCAAGCAATATGGCTGACTTGGAAGTCACCTATACAAGACTACCAGCACAATGTCCCCCATGCAATATGGCTGACTTGGAAGTCACCTATACAATACAACCAGCACAATGTCCCCCATGCAATATGGCTGATTTGGAAGTCACCTATACAATACAACCAGCACAATGTCCCCCATGCAATATGGCTGATTTGGAAGTCACCTATACAACACAACCAGCACAATGTCCCCCATGCAATATGGCTGACTTGGAAGTCACCTATACAAGACAACCAGCACAATGTCCCCCATGCAATATGGCTGACTTGGAAGTCACCTATAGAACATGGCCACCAGCACAATGTCCCCCATGCAATATGGCTGACTTGGAAGTCACCTATACAAGACAACCAGCACAATGTCCCCCATGCAATATGGCTGACTTGGAAGTCACCTATACAATACAACCAGCACAATGTCCCCCATGCAATATGGCTGATTTGGAAGTCGCCTATACAACACAACCAGCACAATGTCCCCCATGCAATATGGCTGACTTGGAAGTCACCTATACAAGACAACCAGCACAATGTCCCAACTGCAATATGGCTGACTTGGAAGTCACCTATAGAACATGGCCACCAGCACAATGTCCCCCATGCAATATGGCTGACTTGGAAGTCACCTATACAACATGGCAACCAGCACAATGTCCCCTATGCAATTTGGCTGACTTGGAAGTCACCTATACAATACAACCAGCACAATGTCCCCCAAGCAATATGGCTGACTTGGAAGTCACCTATACAAGACAACCATCACAATGTCCCCCATGCAATATGGCTGACTTGGAAGTCACCTATAGGACATGGCCACCAGCACAATGTCCCCCATGCAATATGGCTGACTTGGAAGTCACCTATACAATACAACCAGCACAATGTCCCCCATGCAATATGGTTGACTTGGAAGTCACCTATACAATACAACCAGCACAATGTCCCCCATGCAATATGGCTGATTTGGTTGTCACCTATACAACACAACCAGCACAATGTCCCCCATGCAATATGGCTGACTTGGAAGTCACCTATACAAGACAACCAGCACAATGTCCCCCATGCAATATGGCTGACTTGGAAGTCACCTATAGAACATGGCCACCAGCACAATGTCCCCCATGCAATATGGCTGACTTGGAAGTCACCTATAGAACATGGCCACCAGCACAATGTAACCCATGCAATATGGCTGACTTGGAAGTCACCTATACAACATGGCAACCAGCACAATGTCCCCCAAGCAATATGGCTGACTTGGAAGTCACCTATAGAACATGGCCACCAGCACAATGTCCCCCAAGCAATATGGCTGACTTGGAAGTCACCTATAGAACATGGCAACCAGCACAATGTCCCCCAAGCAATATGGCTGACTTGGAAGTCACCTATACAAGACAACCAGCACAATGTCCCCCATGCAATATGGCTGACTTGGACGTCACCTATAGAACATGGCAACCAGCACAATGTCCCCCATGCAATATGGCTGACTTGGAAGTCACCTATAGAACATGGCCACCAGCACATTGTCCCCCAAGCAATATGGCTCACTTGGAAGTCACCTATACAATACAATCAGCACAATGTCCCAAATGCAATATGGCTGACTTGGAAGTCACCTATAGAACATGGCCACCAGCACAATGTCCCCCATGCAATATGGCTGACTTGGAAGCCACCTATACAACATGGCAACCAGCACAATGTCCCCCATGCAATATGGCTGACTTGGAAGTAAAATATACAATACAACCAGCACAATGTCCCCCAAGCAATATGGCTGACTTGGAAGTCACCTATACAAGACAACCAGCACAATGTCCCCCATGCAATATGGCTGACTTGGAAGTCACCTATACAACACAACCAGCACAATGTCCGCCAAGCAATATGGCTCACTTGGAAGTCACCTATACAAGACAACCAGCACGATGTCCCCCATGCAATATGGCTGACTTGGAAGTCACCTAAAGGACATGGCCACCAGCACAATGTCCCCCATGCAATATGGCTGACTTGGAAGTCACATATACAATACAACCAGCACAACGTCCCCCATGCAATATGGCTGACTTGGAAGTCACCTATACAACATGGCAACCAGCACAATGTCCCCCATGCAATATGGCTGATTTGGAAGTCACCTATACAACACAACCAGCACAATGTCCCCCATGCAATATGGCTGACTTGGAAGTCACCTATACAAGACAACCAGCACAATGTCCCCCATGCAATATGGCTGACTTGGAAGTCACCTATAGAACATGGCCACCAGCACAATGTCCCCCATGCAATATGGCTGACTTGGAAGTCACCTATAGAACATGGCCACCAGCACAATGTAACCCATGCAATATGGCTGACTTGGAAGTCACCTATACAACATGGCAACCAGCACAATGTCCCCCAAGCAATATGGCTGACTTGGAAGTCACCTATAGAACATGGCCACCAGCACAATGTCCCCCAAGCAATATGGCTGACTTGGAAGTCACCTATAGGACATGGCAACCAGCACAATGTCCCCCATGCAATATGGCTGACTTGGAAGTCACCTATAGAACATGGCCACCAGCACAATGTCCGCCAAGCAATATGGCTCACTTGGAAGTCACCTATACAATACAACCAGCACAATGTCCCCCATGCAATATGGCTGACTTGGAAGTCACCTATACAATACAACCAGCACAATGTCCCAAATGCAATATGGCTGACTTGAAAGTCACCTATAGAACATGGCCACCAGCACAATGTCCCCCATGCAATATGGCTGAATTGGAAGTCACCTATAGGACATGGCAACCAGCACAATGTCCCCCATGCAATATGGCTGACTTGGAAGTCACCTATACAATACAACCAGCACAATGTCCCCCATGCAATTTGGCTGACTTGGAAGTCACCTATACAACATGGCAACCAGCACAATGTCCCCCATGCAATATGGCTGACATGGAAGTCACCTATACAATACAACCAGCACAATGTCCCCCAAGCAATATGGCTGACTTGGAAGTCACCTATACAAGACAACCAGCACAATGTCCCCCATGCAATATGGCTGACTTGGAAGTCACCTATACAATACAACCAGCACAATGTCCCCCATGCAATATGGCTGATTTGGAAGTCGCCTATACAACACAACCAGCACAATGTCCCCCATGCAATATGGCTGACTTGGAAGTCACCTATACAAGACAACCAGCACAATGTCCCAACTGCAATATGGCTGACTTGGAAGTCACCTATAGAACATGGCCACCAGCACAATGTCCCCCATGCAATATGGCTGACTTGGAAGTCACCTATACAACATGGCAACCAGCACAATGTCCCCTATGCAATTTGGCTGACTTGGAAGTCACCTATACAATACAACCAGCACAATGTCCCCCAAGCAATATGGCTGACTTGGAAGTCACCTATACAAGACAACCAGCACAATGTCCCCCATGCAATATGGCTGACTTGGAAGTCACCTATAGGACATGGCCACCAGCACAATGTCCCCCATGCAATATGGCTGACTTGGAAGTCACCTATACAATACAACCAGCACAATGTCCCCCATGCAATATGGTTGACTTGGAAGTCACCTATACAATACAACCAGCACAATGTCCCCCATGCAATATGGCTGATTTGGTTGTCACCTATACAACACAACCAGCACAATGTTCCCCATGCAATATGGCTGACTTGGAAGTCACCTATACAAGACAACCAGCACAATGTCCCCCATGCAATATGGCTGACTTGGAAGTCACCTATAGAACATGGCCACCAGCACAATGTCCCCCATGCAATATGGCTGACTTGGAAGTCACCTATAGAACATGGCCACCAGCACAATGTAACCCATGCAATATGGCTGACTTGGAAGTCACCTATACAACATGGCAACCAGCACAATGTCCCCCAAGCAATATGGCTGACTTGGAAGTCACCTATAGAACATGGCCACCAGCACAATGTCCCCCAAGCAATATGGCTGACTTGGAAGTCACCTATAGAACATGGCAACCAGCACAATGTCCCCCAAGCAATATGGCTGACTTGGAAGTCACCTATACAAGACAACCAGCACAATGTCCCCCATGCAATATGGCTGACTTGGAAGTTACCTATAGAACATGGCAACCAGCACAATGTCCCCCATGCAATATGGCTGACTTGGAAGTCACCTATAGAACATGGCCACCAGCACAATGTCCCCCAAGCAATATGGATCACTTGGAAGTCACCTATACAATACAATCAGCACAATGTCCCAAATGCAATATGGCTGACTTGGAAGTCACCTATAGAACATGGCCACCGGCACAATGTCCCCCATGCAATATGGCTGACTTGGAAGTCACCTATACAACATGGCAACCAGCACAATGTCCCCCATGCAATATGGCTGACATGGAAGTCACCTATACAATACAACCAGCACAATGTCCCCCAAGCAATATGGCTGACTTGGAAGTCACCTATACAAGACAACCAGCACAATGTCCCCCATGCAATATGGCTGACTTGGAAGTCACCTATACAATACAACCAGCACAATGTCCCCCATGCAATATGGCTGATTTGGAAGTCGCCTATACAACACAACCAGCACAATGTCCCCCATGCAATATGGCTGACTTGGAAGTCACCTATACAAGACAACCAGCACAATGTCCCAACTGCAATATGGCTGACTTGGAAGTCACCTATAGAACATGGCCACCAGCACAATGTCCCCCATGCAATATGGCTGACTTGGAAGTCACCTATACAACATGGCAACCAGCACAATGTCCCCTATGCAATTTGGCTGACTTGGAAGTCACCTATACAATACAACCAGCACAATGTCCCCCAAGCAATATGGCTGACTTGGAAGTCACCTATACAAGACAACCAGCACAATGTCCCCCATGCAATATGGCTGACTTGGAAGTCACCTATAGGACATGGCCACCAGCACAATGTCCCCCATGCAATATGGCTGACTTGGAAGTCACCTATACAATACAACCAGCACAATGTCCCCCATGCAATATGGTTGACTTGGAAGTCACCTATACAATACAACCAGCACAATGTCCCCCATGCAATATGGCTGATTTGGTTGTCACCTATACAACACAACCAGCACAATGTCCCCCATGCAATATGGCTGACTTGGAAGTCACCTATACAAGACAACCAGCACAATGTCCCCCATGCAATATGGCTGACTTGGAAGTCACCTATAGAACATGGCCACCAGCACAATGTCCCCCATGCAATATGGCTGACTTGGAAGTCACCTATAGAACATGGCCACCAGCACAATGTAACCCATGCAATATGGCTGACTTGGAAGTCACCTATACAACATGGCAACCAGCACAATGTCCCCCAAGCAATATGGCTGACTTGGAAGTCACCTATAGAACATGGCCACCAGCACAATGTCCCCCAAGCAATATGGCTGACTTGGAAGTCACCTATAGAACATGGCAACCAGCACAATGTCCCCCAAGCAATATGGTTGACTTGGAAGTCACCTATACAAGACAACCAGCACAATGTCCCCCATGCAATATGGCTGACTTGGAAGTTACCTATAGAACATGGCAACCAGCACAATGTCCCCCATGCAATATGGCTGACTTGGAAGTCACCTATAGAACATGGCCACCAGCACAATGTCCCCCATGCAATATGGCTGAGTTGGAAGCCACCTATACAACATGGCAACCAGCACAATGTCCCCCATGCAATATGGCTGACTTGGAAGTAAACTATACAATACAACCAGCACAATGTCCCCCAAGCAATATGGCTGACTTGGAAGTCACCTATACAAGACAACCAGCACAATGTCCCCCATGCAATATGGCTGACTTGGAAGTCACCTATACAATACAACCAGCACAATGTCCCCCATGCAATATGGCTGATTTGGAAGTCACCTATACAATACAACCAGCACAATGTCCCCCATGCAATATGGCTGATTTGGAAGTCACCTATACAACACAACCAGCACAATGTCCCCCATGCAATATGGCTGACTTGGAAGTCACCTATACAAGACAACCAGCACAACGTCCCCCATGCAATATGGCTGACTTGGAAGTCACCTATAGAACATGGCCACCAGCACAATGTCCCCCATGCAATATGGCTGACTTGGAAGTCACCTATACAAGACAACCAGCACAATGTCCCCCATGCAATATGGCTGACTTGGAAGTCACCTATACAATACAACCAGCACAATGTCCCCCATGCAATATGGCTGATTTGGAAGTCGCCTATACAACACAACCAGCACAATGTCCCCCATGCAATATGGCTGACTTGGAAGTCACCTATACAAGACAACCAGCACAATGTCCCAACTGCAATATGGCTGACTTGGAAGTCACCTATAGAACATGGCCACCAGCACAATGTCCCCCATGCAATATGGCTGACTTGGAAGTCACCTATACAACATGGCAACCAGCACAATGTCCCCTATGCAATTTGGCTGACTTGGAAGTCACCTATACAATACAACCAGCACAATGTCCCCCAAGCAATATGGCTGACTTGGAAGTCACCTATACAAGACAACCAGCACAATGTCCCCCATGCAATATGGCTGACTTGGAAGTCACCTATAGGACATGGCCACCAGCACAATGTCCCCCATGCAATATGGCTGACTTGGAAGTCACCTATACAATACAACCAGCACAATTTCCCCCATGCAATATGGTTGACTTGGAAGTCACCTATACAATACAACCAGCACAATGTCCCCCATGCAATATGGCTGATTTGGTTGTCACCTATACAACACAACCAGCACAATGTCCCCCATGCAATATGGTGACTTGGAAGTCACCTATACAAGACAACCAGCACAATGTCCCCCATGCAATATGGCTGACTTGGAAGTCACCTATAGAACATGGCCACCAGCACAATGTCCCCCAAGCAATATGGCTGACTTGGAAGTCACCTATAGAACATGGCCACCAGCACAATGTCCCCCAAGCAATATGGCTGACTTGGAAGTCACCTATAGAACATGGCAACCAGCACAATGTCCCCCAAGCAATATGGCTGACTTGGAAGTCACCTATACAAGACAACCAGCACAATGTCCCCCATGCAAAATGGCTGACTTGGAAGTCACCTATAGAACATGGCAACCAGCACAATGTCCCCCATGCAATATGGCTGACTTGGAAGTCACCTATAGAACATGGCCACCAGCACAATGTCCCCCAAGCAATATGGCTCACTTGGAAGTCACCTATACAATACAATCAGCACAATGTCCCAAATGCAATATGGCTGACTTGGAAGTCACCTATAGAACATGGCCACTAGCACAATGTCCCCCATGCAATATGGCTGACTTGGAAGCCACCTATACAACATGGCAACCAGCACAATGTCCCCCATGCAATATGGCTGACTTGGAAGTAAACTATACAATACAACCAGCACAATGTCCCCCAAGCAATATGGCTGACTTGGAAGTCACCTATACAAGACAACCAGCACAATGTCCCCCATGCAATATGGCTGACTTGGAAGTCACCTATACAACACAACCAGCACAATGTCCGCCAAGCAATATGGCTCACTTGGAAGTCACCTATACAAGACAACCAGCACAATGTCCCCCATGCAATATGGCTGACTTGGAAGTCACCTAAAGGACATGGCCACCAGCACAATGTCCCCCATGCAATATGGCTGACTTGGAAGTCACATATACAATACAACCAGCACAACGTCCCCCATGCAATATGGCTGACTTGGAAGTCACCTATACAACATGGCAACCAGCACAATGTCCCCCATGCAATATGGCTGATTTGGAAGTCACCTATACAACACAACCAGCACAATGTCCCCCATGCAATATGGCTGACTTGGAAGTCACCTATACAAGACAACCAGCACAATGTCCCCCATGCAATATGGCTGACTTGGAAGTCACCTATAGAACATGGCCACCAGCACAATGTCCCCCATGCAATATGGCTGACTTGGAAGTCACCTATAGAACATGGCCACCAGCACAATGTAACCCATGCAATATGGCTGACTTGGAAGTCACCTATACAACATGGCAACCAGCACAATGTCCCCCAAGCAATATGGCTGACTTGGAAGTCACCTATAGAACATGGCCACCAGCACAATGTCCCCCAAGCAATATGGCTGACTTGGAAGTCACCTATAGGACATGGCAACCAGCACAATGTCCCCCATGCAATATGGCTGACTTGGAAGTCACCTATAGAACATGGCCACCAGCACAATGTCCGCCAAGCAATATGGCTCACTTGGAAGTCACCTATACAATACAACCAGCACAATGTCCCCCATGCAATATGGCTGACTTGGAAGTCACCTATACAATACAACCAGCACAATGTCCCAAATGCAATATGGCTGACTTGAAAGTCACCTATAGAACATGGCCACCAGCACAATGTCCCCCATGCAATATGGCTGAATTGGAAGTCACCTATAGGACATGGCAACCAGCACAATGTCCCCCATGCAATATGGCTGACTTGGAAGTCACCTATACAATACAACCAGCACAATGTCCCCCATGCAATTTGGCTGACTTGGAAGTCACCTATACAACATGGCAACCAGCACAATGTCCCCCATGCAATATGGCTGGCTTGGAAGTCACCTATAGAACATGGCCACCAGCACAATGTCCCCCATGCAATATGGCTGACTTGGAAGTCACCTATACAACATGGCAACCAGCACAATGTCCCCCAAGCAATATGGCTGACTTGGAAGTCACCTATAGAACATGGCCACCAGCACAATGTCCCCCAAGCAATATGGCTGACTTGGAAGTCACCTATAGAACATGGCAACCAGCACAATGTCCCCCAAGCAATATGGCTGACTTGGAAGTCACCTATACAAGACAACCAGCACAATGTCCCCCATGCAATATGGCTGACTTGGAAGTCACCTATAGGACATGGCATCCAGCACAATGTCCCCCATGCAATATGGCTGACTTGGAAGTCACCTATAGAACATGGCCACCAGCACAATGTCCGCCAAGCAATATGGCTCACTTGGAAGTCACCTATACAATACAACCAGCACAATGTCCCCCTTGCAATATGGCTGACTTGGAAGTCACCTATACAATACAACCAGCACAATGTCCCAAATGCAATATGGCTGACTTGGAAGTCACCTATAGAACATGGCCACCAGCACAATGTCCCCCATGCAATATGGCTGACTTGGAAGTCACCTATACAACATGGCAACCAGCACAATGTCCCCCATGCAATATGGCTGACATGGAAGTCACCTATACAATACAACCAGCACAATGTCCCCCAAGCAATATGGCTGACTTGGAAGTCACCTATACAAGACAACCAGCACAATGTCCCCCATGCAATATGGCTGACTTGGAAGTCAACTATACAATACAACCAGCACAATGTCCCCCATGCAATATGGCTGATTTGGAAGTCACCTATACAACACAACCAGCACAATGTCCCCCATGCAATATGGCTGACTTGGAAGTCACCTATACAAGACAACCAGCACAATGTCCCCCATGCAATATGGCTGACTTGGAAGTCACCTATAGAACATGGCCACCAGCACAATGTCCCCCATGCAATATGGCTGACTTGGAAGTCACCTATACAACATGGCAACCAGCACAATGTCCCCTATGCAATATGGCTGACTTGGAAGTCACCTATACAATACAACCAGCACAATGTCCCCCAAGCAATATCGCTGACTTGGAAGTCACCTATACAAGACAACCAGCACAATGTCCCCCATGCAATATGGCTGACTTGGAAGTCACCTATAGGACATGTCCACCAGCACAATGTCCCCCATGCAATATGGCTGACTTGGAAGTCACCTATACAATACAACCAGCACAATGTCCCCCATGCAATATGGCTGACTTGGAAGTCACCTATACAATACAACCAGCACAATGTCCCCCATGCAATATGGCTGACTTGGAAGTCACCTATACAACATGGCAACCAGCACAATGTCCCGCATGCAATATGGCTGATTTGGAAGTCACCTATACAACACAACCAGCACAATGTCCCCCATGCAATATGGCTGACTTGGAAGTCACCTATACAAGACAACCAGCACAATGTCCCCCATGCAATATGGCTGACTTGGAAGTCACCTATAGAACATGGCCACCAGCACAATGTCCCCCATGCAATATGGCTGACTTGGAAGTCACCTATAGAACATGGCCACCAGCACAATGTAACCCATGCAATATGGCTGACTTGGAAGTCACCTATACAACATGGCAACCAGCACAATGTCCCCCAAGCAATATGGCTGACTTGGAAGTCACCTATAGAACATGGCCACCAGCACAATGTCCCCCAAGCAATATGGCTGACTTGGAAGTCACCTATAGGACATGGCAACCAGCACAATGTCCCCCATGCAATATGGCTGACTTGGAAGTCACCTATGGAACATGGCCACCAGCACAATGTCCGCCAAGCAATATGGCTCACTTGGAAGTCACCTATACAATACAACCAGCACAATGTCCCCCATGCAATATGGCTGACTTGGAAGTCACCTATACAATACAACCAGCACAATGTCCCAAGTCCAATATGGCTGACTTGGAAGTCATCTATAGAACATGGCCACCAGCACAATGTCCCCCATGCAATATGGCTGAATTGGAAGTCACCTATACAACATGGCAACCAGCACAATGTCCCCCATGCAATATGGCTGACTTGGAAGTCACCTATACAATACAACCAGCACAATGTCCCCCAAGCAATATGGCTGACTTGGAAGTCACCTATACAAGACAACCAGCACAATGTCCCCCATGCAATATGGCTGACTTGGAAGTCACCTATACAATACAACCAGCACAATGTCCCCCATGCAATATGGCTGATTTGGAAGTCACCTATACAACACAACCAGCACAATGTCCCCCATGCAATATGGCTGACTTGGAAGTCACCTATACAAGACAACCAGCACAATGTCCCCCATGCAATATGGCTGACTTGGAAGTCACCTATAGGACATGGCCACCAGCACAATGTCCCCCATGCAATATGGCTGACTTGGAAGTCACCTATACAATACAACCAGCACAATGTCCCCCATGCAATATGGCTGACTTGGAAGTCACCTATACAAGACAACCAGCACAATGTCCCCCATGCAATATGGCTGACTTGGAAGTCACCTATAGAACATGGCCACCAGCACAATGTCCCCCATGCAATATGGCTGACTTGGAAGTCACCTATAGAACATGGCAACCAGCACAATGTCCCCCAAGCAATATGGCTGACTTGGAAGTCACCTATACAAGACAACCAGCACAATTTCCCCCATGCAATATGGCTGACTTGGAAGTCACCTATAGGACATGGCAACCAGCACAATGTCCCCCATGCAATATGGCTGACTTGGAAGTCACCTATACAATACAACCAGCACAATGTCACCCATGCAATTTGGCTGACTTGGAAGTCACCTATACAACATGGCAACCAGCACAATGTCCCCCATGCAATATGGCTGACTTGGAAGTCACCTATAGAACATGGCCACCAGCACAATGTCCCCCATGCAATATGGCTGACTTGGAAGTCACCTATACAACATGGCAACCAGCACAATGTCCCCCATGCAATATGGCTGACTTGGAAGTCACCTATAGAACATGGCAACCAGCACAATGTCCCCCAAGCAATATGGCTGACTTGGAAGTCACCTATACAAGACAACCAGCACAATGTCCCCCATGCAATGTGGCTGACTTGGAAGTCACCTATAGGACATGGCAACCAGCACAATGTCCCCCATGCAATATGGCTGACTTGGAAGTCACCTATAGAACATGGCCACCAGCACAATGTCCGCCAAGCAATATGGCTCACTTGGAAGTCACCTATACAATACAACCAGCACAATGTCCCCCATGCAATATGGCTGACTTGGAAGTCACCTATACAATACAACCAGCACAATGTCCCAAATGCAATATGGCTGACTTGGAAGTCACCTATACAACATGGCAACCAGCACAATGTCCCCCATGCAATATGGCTGACATGGAAGTCACCTATACAATACAACCAGCACAATGTCCCCCAAGCAATATGGCTGACTTGGAAGTCACCTATACAAGACAACCAGCACAATGTCCCCCATGCAATATGGCTGACTTGGAAGTCACCTATACAATACAACCAGCACAATGTCCCCCATGCAATATGACTGATTTGGAAGTCGCCTATACAACACAACCAGCACAATGTCCCCCATGCAATATGGCTGACTTGGAAGTCACCTATACAAGACAACCAGCACAATGTCCCAAATGCAATATGGCTGACTTGGAAGTCACCTATAGAACATGGCCACCAGCACAATGTCCCCCATGCAATATGGCTGACTTGGAAGTCACCTATACAACATGGCAACCAGCACAATGTCCCCTATGCAATTTGGCTGACTTGGAAGTCACCTATACAATACAACCAGCACAATGTCCCCCAAGCAATATGGCTGACTTGGAAGTCACCTATACAAGACAACCAGCACAATGTCCCCCATGCAATATGGCTGACTTGGAAGTCACCTATAGGACATGGCCACCAGCACAATGTCCCCCATTCAATATGGCTGACTTGGAAGTCACCTATACAATACAACCAGCACAATGTCCCCCATGCAATATGGCTGACTTAGAAGTCACCTATACAATACAACCAGCACAATGTCCCCCATGCAATATGGCTGACTTGGAAGTCACCTATACAATACAACCAGCACAATGTCCCCCATGCAATATGGCTGACTTGGAAGTCACCTATAGAACATGGCCACCAGCACAATGTCCGCCAAGCAATATGGCTCACTTGGAAGTCACCTATACAATACAACCAGCACAATGTCCCCCATGCAATATGGCTGACTTGGAAGTCACCTATACAATACAACCAGCACAATGTCCCAAATGCAATATGGCTGACTTGGAAGTCACCTATAGAACATGGCCACCAGCACAATGTCCCCCATGCAATATGGATGACTTGGAAGTCACCTATACAACATGGCAACCAGCACAATGTCCCCCATGCAATATGGCTGACTTGGAAGTCACCTATACAATACAACCAGCACAATGTCCCCCAAGCAATATGGCTGACTTGGAAGTCACCTATACAACACAACCAGCACAATGTCCCCCATGCAATATGGCTGACTTGGAAGTCACCTATACAATACAACCAGCACAATGTCCCCCATGCAATATGGCTGATTTGGAAGTCACCTATACAACACAACCAGCACAATGTCCCCCATGCAATATGGCTGACTTGGAAGTCACCTATACAAGACAACCAGCACAATGTCCCCCATGCAATATGGCTGACTTGGAAGTCACCTATACAATACAACCAGCACAATGTCCCCCATGCAATATGGCTGACTTGGAAGTCACCTATACAAGACAACCAGCACAATGTCCCCCATGCAATATGGCTGACTTGGAAGTCACCTATAGAACATGGCCACCAGCACAATGTCCCCCATGCAATATGGCTGACTTGGAAGTCACCTATAGAACATGGCAACCAGCACAATGTCCCCCAAGCAATATGGCTGACTTGGAAGTCACCTAGACAAGACAACCAGCACACTTTCCCCCATGCAATATGGCTGACTTGGAAGTCACCTATAGGACATGGCAACCAGCACAATGTCCCCCATGCAATATGGCTGACTTGGAAGTCACCTATACAATACAACCAGCACAATGTCCCCCATGCAATTTGGCTGACTTGGAAGTCACCTATACAACATGGCAACCAGCACAATGTCCCCCATGCAATATAGCTGACTTGGAAGTCACCTATAGAACATGGCCACCAGCACAATGTCCCCCATGCAATATGGCTGACTTGGAAGTCACCTATACAACATGGCAACCAGCACAATGTCCCCCAAGCAATATGGCTGACTTGGAAGTCACCTATAGAACATGGCCACCAGCACAATGTCCCCCAAGCAATATGGCTGACTTGGAAGTCACCTATAGAACATGGCAACCAGCACAATGTCCCCCAAGCAATATGGCTGACTTGGAAGTCACCTATACAAGACAACCAGCACAATGTCCCCCATGCAATATGGCTGACTTGGAAGTCACCTATAGGACATGGCAACCAGCACAATGTCCCCCATGCAATATGGCTGACTTGGAAGTCACCTATAGAACATGGCCACCAGCACAATGTCCACCAAGCAATATGGCTCACTTGGAAGTCACCTATACAATACAACCAGCACAATGTCCCCCATGCAATATGGCTGACTTGGAAGTCACCTATACAATACAACCAGCAAAATGTCCCAAATGCAATATGGCTGACTTGGAAGTCACCTATAGAACATGGCCACCGGCACAATGTCCCCCATGCAATATGGCTGACTTGGAAGTCACCTATACAACATGGCAACCAGCACAATGTCCCCCATGCAATATGGCTGACATGGAAGTCACCTATACAATACAACCAGCACAATGTCCCCCAAGCAATATGGCTGACTTGGAAGTCACCTATACAAGACAACCAGCACAATGTCCCCCATGCAATATGGCTGACTTGGAAGTCACCTATACAATACAACCAGCACAATGTCCCCCATGCAATATGGCTGATTTGGAAGTCGCCTATACAACACAACCAGCACAATGTCCCCCATGCAATATGGCTGACTTGGAAGTCACCTATACAAGACAACCAGCACAATGTCCCAACTGCAATATGGCTGACTTGGAAGTCACCTATAGAACATGGCCACCAGCACAATGTCCCCCATGCAATATGGCTGACTTGGAAGTCACCTATACAACATGGCAACCAGCACAATGTCCCCTATGCAATTTGGCTGACTTGGAAGTCACCTATACAATACAACCAGCACAATGTCCCCCAAGCAATATGGCTGACTTGGAAGTCACCTATACAAGACAACCAGCACAATGTCCCCCATGCAATATGGCTGACTTGGAAGTCACCTATAGGACATGGCCACCAGCACAATGTCCCCCATGCAATATGGCTGACTTGGAAGTCACCTATAAAATACAACCAGCACAATGTCCCCTATGCAATATGGTTGACTTGGAAGTCACCTATACAATACAACCAGCACAATGTCCCCCATGCAATATGGCTGATTTGGTTGTCACCTATACAACACAACCAGCACAATGTCCCCCATGCAATATGGCTGACTTGGAAGTCACCTATACAAGACAACCAGCACAATGTCCCCCATGCAATATGGCTGACTTGGAAGTCACCTATAGAACATGGCCACCAGCACAATGTCCCCCATGCAATATGGCTGACTTGGAAGTCACCTATAGAACATGGCCACCAGCACAATGTAACCCATGCAATATGGCTGACTTGGAAGTCACCTATACAACATGGCAACCAGCACAATGTCCCCCAAGCAATATGGCTGACTTGGAAGTCACCTATAGAACATGGCCACCAGCACAATGTCCCCCAAGCAATATGGCTGACTTTGATGTCACCTATAGAACATGGCAACCAGCACAATGTCCCCCAAGCAATATGGCTGACTTGGAAGTCACCTATACAAGACAACCAGCACAATGTCCCCCATGCAATATGGCTGACTTGGAAGTCACCTATAGAACATGGCAACCAGCACAATGTCCCCCATGCAATATGGCTGACTTGGAAGTCACCTATAGAACATGGCCACCAGCACAATGTCCCCCAAGCAATATGGCTCACTTGGAAGTCACCTATACAATACAATCAGCACAATGTCCCAAATGCAATATGGCTGACTTGGAAGTCACCTATAGAACATGGCCACCAGAACAATGTCCCCCATGCAATATGGCTGACTTTGAAGCCACCTATACAACATGGCAACCAGCACAATGTCCCCCATGCAATATGGCTGACTTGGAAGTAAACTATACAATACAACCAGCACAATGTCCCCCAAGCAATATGGCTGACTTGGAAGTCACCTATACAAGACAACCAGCACAATGTCCCCCATGCAATATGGCTGACTTGGAAGTCACCTATACAATACAACCAGCACAATGTCCCCCATGCAATATGGCTGATTTGGAAGTCACCTATACAATACAACCAGCACAATGTCCCCCATGCAATATGGCTGATTTGGAAGTCACCTATACAACACAACCAGCACAATGTCCCCCATGCAATATGGCTGACTTGAAAGTCACCTATACAAGACAACCAGCACAATGTCCCCCATGCAATATGGCTGACTTGGAAGTCACCTATAGAACATGGCCACCAGCACAATGTCCCCCATGCAATATGGCTGACTTGGAAGTCACCTATAGAACATGGCCACCAGCACAATGTAACCCATGCAATATGGCTGACTTGGAAGTCACCTATACAACATGGCAACCAGCACAATGTCCCCCAAGCAATATGGCTGACTTGGAAGTCACCTATAGAACATGGCCACCAGCACAATGTCCCCCAAGCAATATGGCTGACTTGGAAGTCACCTATAGAACATGGCAACCAGCACAATGTCCCCCAAGCAATATGGCTGACTTGGAAGTCACCTATACAAGACAACCAGCACAATGTCCCCCATGCAATATGGCTGACTTGGAAGTCACCTATAGAACATGGCAACCAGCACAATGTCCCCCATGCAATATGGCTGACTTGGAAGTAACCTATAGAACATGGCCACCAGCACAATGTCCCCCAAGCAATATGGCTCACTTGGAAGTCACCTATACAATACAACCAGCACAATGTCCCCCATGCAATATGGCTGACTTGGAAGTCACCTATACAATACAACCAGCACAATGTCCCAAATGCAATATGGCTGACTTGGAAGTCACCTATAGAACATGGCCACCAGCACAATGTCCCCCATGAAATATGGCTGATTTGGAATGCACCTATACAACATGGCAACCAGCACAATGTCCCCCATGCAATATTGCTGACTTGGAAGTCACCTATACAATACAACCAGCACAATGTCCCCCAAGCAATATGGCTGACTTGGAAGTCACCTATACAAGACAACCAGCACAATGTCCCCCATGCAATATGGCTGATTTTGAAGTCACCTATACAACACAACCAGCACAATGTCCCCCATGCAATATGGCTGACTTGGAAATCACCTATACAAGACAACCATCACAATGTCCCAAATGCAATATAGCTGACTTGGAAGTCACCTATAGAACATGGCCACCAGCACAATGTCCCCCATGCAAATATGGCTGACTTGGAAGTCACCTAAACAACATGGCAACCAGCACAATGTCCTCCATGCAATATGGCTGACTTGGAAGTCACCTATACAATACAACCAGCACAATGTCCCCCAAGCAATATGGCTGACTTGGAAGTCACCTATACAAGACAACCAGCACAATGTCCCCCATGCAATATGGCTGACTTGGAAGTCACCTATAGGACATGGCCACCAGCACAATGTCCCCCATGCAATATGGCTGACTTGGAAGTCACCTATACAATACAACCAGCACAATGTCCCCCATGCAATATGGCTGACTTGGAAGTCACCTATACAATACAACCAGCACAATGTCCCCCATGCAATATGGCTGATTTGGAAGTCACCTATATAACACAACCAGCACAATGTCTCCCATGCAATATGGCTGACTTGGAAGTCACCTATACAAGACAACCAGCACAATGTCCCCCATGCAATATGGCTGACTTGGAAGTCACGTATAGAACATGGCCACCAGCACAATGTCCCCCATGCAATATGGCTGACTTGGAAGTCACCTATACAACATGGCAACTAACACAATGTCCCCCAAGCAATATGGCTGACTTGGAAGTCACCTATACAACATGGCAACCAGCACAATGTCCCCCAAGCAATATGGCTGACTTGGAAGTCACCTATAGAACATGGCAACCAGCACAATGTCCCCCAAGCAATATGGCTGACTTAAAAGTCACCTATACAAGACAACCAGCACAATTTCCCCCATGCAATATGGCTGACTTGGACGTCACCTATAGGACATGGCAATAAGCACAATGTCCCCCAGGCAATATGGCTGACTTGTAAGTCACCTATACAACATGGCAACCAGCACAATGTCCCCCATGCAATATGGCTGACTTGGAAGTCACCTATACAACATGGCAACCAGCACAATGTCCCTCATGCAAAATGGCTGACTTGGAAGTCACCTTTACAACATGGCCACCAGCACAATGTCCCCCATGCAATATGGCTGACTTGGAAGTCACCTATAGGACATGGCAACCAGCACAATGTCCCCCATGCAATATGGCTGACTTGGAAGTCACCTATAGAACATGGCCACCAGCACAATGTCCCCCAAGCAATATGGCTCACTTGGAAGTCACCTATACAATACAACCAGCACAATGTCCCCCATGCAATATGGCTGACTTGGAAGTCACCTATACAATACAACCAGCACAATGTCCCCCATGCAATATGGCTGACTTGGAAGTCACCTATACAACACAACCTGCACAATGTCCCCCATGCAATATGGCTGACTTGGAAGTCACCTATACAACACAACCAGCACAATGTCCCCCATGCAATATGGCTCACTTGGAAGTCACCTATACAACATGGCATCCAGCACAATGTCCCCCATGCAATATGGCTGACTTGGAAGTCACCTATACAACATGGCAACCAGCACAATGTCCCCCATGCAATATGGCTGACTTGGAAGTCACCTATACAACATGGCAACCAGCACAATGTCCCCCATGCAATATGGCTGACTTCGAAGTCACCTATACAAGAAACCAGCACAATGTCCCCCATGCAATGTGGCTGACTTGGAAGTCACCTATAGAACATGGCCACCAGCACAATGTCCCCCATGCAATATGGCTGACTTGGAAGTCACCTATACAACATGGCAACCAGCACAATGTCCTCCATGCAATATGGCTGACTTGGAAGTCAGCTATACAATACAACCAGCACAATGTCCCCCAAGCAATATGGCTGACTTGGAAGTCACCTATACAAGACAACCAGCACAATGTCCCCCATGCAATATGGCTGACTTGGAAGTCACCTATAGGACATGGCCACCAGCACAATGTCCCCCATGCAATATGGCTAACTTGGAAGTCACCTATACAATACAACCAGCACAATGTCACCCATGCAATATGGCTGACTTGGAAGTCACCTATACAATACAACCAGCACAATGTCCCCCATGCAATATGGCTGATTTGGAAGTCACCTATACAACACAACCAGCACAATGTCCCCCATGCAATATGGCTGACTTGGAAGTCACCTATACAAGACAACCAGCACAATGTCCCCCATGCAATATGGCTGACTTGGAAGTCACCTATAGAACATGGCCACCAGCACAATGTCCCCCATGCAATATGGCTGACTTGGAAGTCACCTATACAACATGGCAACCAGCACAATGTCCCCCATGCAATATGGCTGACTTGGAAGTCACCTATAGAACATGGCCACCAGCACAATGTCCCCCATGCAATATGGCTGACTTGGAAGTCACCTATACAACATGGCAACCAGCACAATGTCCCCCAAGCAATATGGCTGACTTGGAAGTCACCTATAGAACATGGCCACCAGCACAATGTCCCCCAAGCAATATGGCTGACTTGGAAGTCACCTATACAACACAACCAGCACAATGTCCCCCATGCAATATGGCTGACTTGGAAGTCACCTATACAATACAACCAGCACAATGTCCCCCATGCAATATGGCTGATTTGGAAGTCACCTATACAACACAACCAGCACAATGTCCCCCATGCAATATGGCTGACTTGGAAGTCACCTATACAAGACAACCAGCACAATGTCCCCCATGCAATATGGCTGACTTGGAAGTCACCTATACAATACAACCAGCACAATGTCCCCCATGCAATATGGCTGACTTGGAAGTCACCTATACAAGACAACCAGCACAATGTCCCCCATGCAATATGGCTGACTTGGAAGTCACCTATAGAACATGGCCACCAGCACAATGTCCCCCATGCAATATGGCTGACTTGGAAGTCACCTATAGAACATGGCAACCAGCACAATGTCCCCCAAGCAATATGGCTGACTTGGAAGTCACCTAGACAAGACAACCAGCACACTTTCCCCCATGCAATATGGCTGACTTGGAAGTCACCTATAGGACATGGCAACCAGCACAATGTCCCCCATGCAATATGGCTGACTTGGAAGTCACCTATACAATACAACCAGCACAATGTCCCCCATGCAATTTGGCTGACTTGGAAGTCACCTATACAACATGGCAACCAGCACAATGTCCCCCATGCAATATAGCTGACTTGGAAGTCACCTATAGAACATGGCCACCAGCACAATGTCCCCCATGCAATATGGCTGACTTGGAAGTCACCTATACAACATGGCAACCAGCACAATGTCCCCCAAGCAATATGGCTGACTTGGAAGTCACCTATAGAACATGGCCACCAGCACAATGTCCCCCAAGCAATATGGCTGACTTGGAAGTCACCTATAGAACATGGCAACCAGCACAATGTCCCCCAAGCAATATGGCTGACTTGGAAGTCACCTATACAAGACAACCAGCACAATGTCCCCCATGCAATATGGCTGACTTGGAAGTCACCTATAGGACATGGCAACCAGCACAATGTCCCCCATGCAATATGGCTGACTTGGAAGTCACCTATAGAACATGGCCACCAGCACAATGTCCACCAAGCAATATGGCTCACTTGGAAGTCACCTATACAATACAACCAGCACAATGTCCCCCATGCAATATGGCTGACTTGGAAGTCACCTATACAATACAACCAGCAAAATGTCCCAAATGCAATATGGCTGACTTGGAAGTCACCTATAGAACATGGCCACCGGCACAATGTCCCCCATGCAATATGGCTGACTTGGAAGTCACCTATACAACATGGCAACCAGCACAATGTCCCCCATGCAATATGGCTGACATGGAAGTCACCTATACAATACAACCAGCACAATGTCCCCCAAGCAATATGGCTGACTTGGAAGTCACCTATACAAGACAACCAGCACAATGTCCCCCATGCAATATGGCTGACTTGGAAGTCACCTATACAATACAACCAGCACAATGTCCCCCATGCAATATGGCTGATTTGGAAGTCGCCTATACAACACAACCAGCACAATGTCCCCCATGCAATATGGCTGACTTGGAAGTCACCTATACAAGACAACCAGCACAATGTCCCAACTGCAATATGGCTGACTTGGAAGTCACCTATAGAACATGGCCACCAGCACAATGTCCCCCATGCAATATGGCTGACTTGGAAGTCACCTATACAACATGGCAACCAGCACAATGTCCCCTATGCAATTTGGCTGACTTGGAAGTCACCTATACAATACAACCAGCACAATGTCCCCCAAGCAATATGGCTGACTTGGAAGTCACCTATACAAGACAACCAGCACAATGTCCCCCATGCAATATGGCTGACTTGGAAGTCACCTATAGGACATGGCCACCAGCACAATGTCCCCCATGCAATATGGCTGACTTGGAAGTCACCTATAAAATACAACCAGCACAATGTCCCCTATGCAATATGGTTGACTTGGAAGTCACCTATACAATACAACCAGCACAATGTCCCCCATGCAATATGGCTGATTTGGTTGTCACCTATACAACACAACCAGCACAATGTCCCCCATGCAATATGGCTGACTTGGAAGTCACCTATACAAGACAACCAGCACAATGTCCCCCATGCAATATGGCTGACTTGGAAGTCACCTATAGAACATGGCCACCAGCACAATGTCCCCCATGCAATATGGCTGACTTGGAAGTCACCTATAGAACATGGCCACCAGCACAATGTAACCCATGCAATATGGCTGACTTGGAAGTCACCTATACAACATGGCAACCAGCACAATGTCCCCCAAGCAATATGGCTGACTTGGAAGTCACCTATAGAACATGGCCACCAGCACAATGTCCCCCAAGCAATATGGCTGACTTTGATGTCACCTATAGAACATGGCAACCAGCACAATGTCCCCCAAGCAATATGGCTGACTTGGAAGTCACCTATACAAGACAACCAGCACAATGTCCCCCATGCAATATGGCTGACTTGGAAGTCACCTATAGAACATGGCAACCAGCACAATGTCCCCCATGCAATATGGCTGACTTGGAAGTCACCTATAGAACATGGCCACCAGCACAATGTCCCCCAAGCAATATGGCTCACTTGGAAGTCACCTATACAATACAATCAGCACAATGTCCCAAATGCAATATGGCTGACTTGGAAGTCACCTATAGAACATGGCCACCAGAACAATGTCCCCCATGCAATATGGCTGACTTTGAAGCCACCTATACAACATGGCAACCAGCACAATGTCCCCCATGCAATATGGCTGACTTGGAAGTAAACTATACAATACAACCAGCACAATGTCCCCCAAGCAATATGGCTGACTTGGAAGTCACCTATACAAGACAACCAGCACAATGTCCCCCATGCAATATGGCTGACTTGGAAGTCACCTATACAATACAACCAGCACAATGTCCCCCATGCAATATGGCTGATTTGGAAGTCACCTATACAATACAACCAGCACAATGTCCCCCATGCAATATGGCTGATTTGGAAGTCACCTATACAACACAACCAGCACAATGTCCCCCATGCAATATGGCTGACTTGAAAGTCACCTATACAAGACAACCAGCACAATGTCCCCCATGCAATATGGCTGACTTGGAAGTCACCTATAGAACATGGCCACCAGCACAATGTCCCCCATGCAATATGGCTGACTTGGAAGTCACCTATAGAACATGGCCACCAGCACAATGTAACCCATGCAATATGGCTGACTTGGAAGTCACCTATACAACATGGCAACCAGCACAATGTCCCCCAAGCAATATGGCTGACTTGGAAGTCACCTATAGAACATGGCCACCAGCACAATGTCCCCCAAGCAATATGGCTGACTTGGAAGTCACCTATAGAACATGGCAACCAGCACAATGTCCCCCAAGCAATATGGCTGACTTGGAAGTCACCTATACAAGACAACCAGCACAATGTCCCCCATGCAATATGGCTGACTTGGAAGTCACCTATAGAACATGGCAACCAGCACAATGTCCCCCATGCAATATGGCTGACTTGGAAGTAACCTATAGAACATGGCCACCAGCACAATGTCCCCCAAGCAATATGGCTCACTTGGAAGTCACCTATACAATACAACCAGCACAATGTCCCCCATGCAATATGGCTGACTTGGAAGTCACCTATACAATACAACCAGCACAATGTCCCAAATGCAATATGGCTGACTTGGAAGTCACCTATAGAACATGGCCACCAGCACAATGTCCCCCATGAAATATGGCTGATTTGGAATGCACCTATACAACATGGCAACCAGCACAATGTCCCCCATGCAATATTGCTGACTTGGAAGTCACCTATACAATACAACCAGCACAATGTCCCCCAAGCAATATGGCTGACTTGGAAGTCACCTATACAAGACAACCAGCACAATGTCCCCCATGCAATATGGCTGATTTTGAAGTCACCTATACAACACAACCAGCACAATGTCCCCCATGCAATATGGCTGACTTGGAAATCACCTATACAAGACAACCATCACAATGTCCCAAATGCAATATAGCTGACTTGGAAGTCACCTATAGAACATGGCCACCAGCACAATGTCCCCCATGCAAATATGGCTGACTTGGAAGTCACCTAAACAACATGGCAACCAGCACAATGTCCTCCATGCAATATGGCTGACTTGGAAGTCACCTATACAATACAACCAGCACAATGTCCCCCAAGCAATATGGCTGACTTGGAAGTCACCTATACAAGACAACCAGCACAATGTCCCCCATGCAATATGGCTGACTTGGAAGTCACCTATAGGACATGGCCACCAGCACAATGTCCCCCATGCAATATGGCTGACTTGGAAGTCACCTATACAATACAACCAGCACAATGTCCCCCATGCAATATGGCTGACTTGGAAGTCACCTATACAATACAACCAGCACAATGTCCCCCATGCAATATGGCTGATTTGGAAGTCACCTATATAACACAACCAGCACAATGTCTCCCATGCAATATGGCTGACTTGGAAGTCACCTATACAAGACAACCAGCACAATGTCCCCCATGCAATATGGCTGACTTGGAAGTCACGTATAGAACATGGCCACCAGCACAATGTCCCCCATGCAATATGGCTGACTTGGAAGTCACCTATACAACATGGCAACTAACACAATGTCCCCCAAGCAATATGGCTGACTTGGAAGTCACCTATACAACATGGCAACCAGCACAATGTCCCCCAAGCAATATGGCTGACTTGGAAGTCACCTATAGAACATGGCAACCAGCACAATGTCCCCCAAGCAATATGGCTGACTTAAAAGTCACCTATACAAGACAACCAGCACAATTTCCCCCATGCAATATGGCTGACTTGGACGTCACCTATAGGACATGGCAATAAGCACAATGTCCCCCAGGCAATATGGCTGACTTGTAAGTCACCTATACAACATGGCAACCAGCACAATGTCCCCCATGCAATATGGCTGACTTGGAAGTCACCTATACAACATGGCAACCAGCACAATGTCCCTCATGCAAAATGGCTGACTTGGAAGTCACCTTTACAACATGGCCACCAGCACAATGTCCCCCATGCAATATGGCTGACTTGGAAGTCACCTATAGGACATGGCAACCAGCACAATGTCCCCCATGCAATATGGCTGACTTGGAAGTCACCTATAGAACATGGCCACCAGCACAATGTCCCCCAAGCAATATGGCTCACTTGGAAGTCACCTATACAATACAACCAGCACAATGTCCCCCATGCAATATGGCTGACTTGGAAGTCACCTATACAATACAACCAGCACAATGTCCCCCATGCAATATGGCTGACTTGGAAGTCACCTATACAACACAACCTGCACAATGTCCCCCATGCAATATGGCTGACTTGGAAGTCACCTATACAACACAACCAGCACAATGTCCCCCATGCAATATGGCTCACTTGGAAGTCACCTATACAACATGGCATCCAGCACAATGTCCCCCATGCAATATGGCTGACTTGGAAGTCACCTATACAACATGGCAACCAGCACAATGTCCCCCATGCAATATGGCTGACTTGGAAGTCACCTATACAACATGGCAACCAGCACAATGTCCCCCATGCAATATGGCTGACTTCGAAGTCACCTATACAAGAAACCAGCACAATGTCCCCCATGCAATGTGGCTGACTTGGAAGTCACCTATAGAACATGGCCACCAGCACAATGTCCCCCATGCAATATGGCTGACTTGGAAGTCACCTATACAACATGGCAACCAGCACAATGTCCTCCATGCAATATGGCTGACTTGGAAGTCAGCTATACAATACAACCAGCACAATGTCCCCCAAGCAATATGGCTGACTTGGAAGTCACCTATACAAGACAACCAGCACAATGTCCCCCATGCAATATGGCTGACTTGGAAGTCACCTATAGGACATGGCCACCAGCACAATGTCCCCCATGCAATATGGCTAACTTGGAAGTCACCTATACAATACAACCAGCACAATGTCACCCATGCAATATGGCTGACTTGGAAGTCACCTATACAATACAACCAGCACAATGTCCCCCATGCAATATGGCTGATTTGGAAGTCACCTATACAACACAACCAGCACAATGTCCCCCATGCAATATGGCTGACTTGGAAGTCACCTATACAAGACAACCAGCACAATGTCCCCCATGCAATATGGCTGACTTGGAAGTCACCTATAGAACATGGCCACCAGCACAATGTCCCCCATGCAATATGGCTGACTTGGAAGTCACCTATACAACATGGCAACCAGCACAATGTCCCCCATGCAATATGGCTGACTTGGAAGTCACCTATAGAACATGGCCACCAGCACAATGTCCCCCATGCAATATGGCTGACTTGGAAGTCACCTATACAACATGGCAACCAGCACAATGTCCCCCAAGCAATATGGCTGACTTGGAAGTCACCTATAGAACATGGCCACCAGCACAATGTCCCCCAAGCAATATGGCTGACTTGGAAGTCACCTATAGAACATGGCAACCAGCACAATGTCCCCCATGCAATATGGCTGACTTGGAAGTCACCTATACAACATGGCAACCAGCACAATGTCCCCCATGCAATATGGCTGACTTCGAAGTCACCTATACAAGAAACCAGCACAATGTCCCCCATGCAATGTGGCTGACTTGGAAGTCACCTATAGAACATGGCCACCAGCACAATGTCCCCCATGCAATATGGCTGACTTGGAAGTCACCTATACAACATGGCAACCAGCACAATGTCCCCCATGCAATATGGCTGACTTGGAAGTCAGCTATACAATACAACCAGCACAATGTCCCCCAAGCAATATGGCTGACTTGGAAGTCACCTATACAAGACAACCAGCACAATGTCCCCCATGCAATATGGCTGACTTGGAAGTCACCTATAGGACATGGCCACCAGCACAATGTCCCCCATGCAATATGGCTGACTTGGAAGTCACCTATACAATACAACCAGCACAATGTCCCCCATGCAATATGGCTGACTTGGAAGTCACCTATACAATACAACCAGCACAATGTCCCCCATGCAATATGGCTGATTTGGAAGTCACCTATACAACACAACCAGCACAATGTCCCCCATGCAATATGGCTGACTTGGAAGTCACCTATACAAGACAACCAGCACAATGTCCCCCATGCAATATGGCTGACTTGGAAGTCACCTATAGAACATGGCCACCAGCACAATGTCCCCCATGCAATATGGCTGACTTGGAAGTCACCTATACAACATGGCAACCAGCACAATGTCCCCCATGCAATATGGCTGATTTGGAAGTCACCTATAGAACATGGCCACCAGCACAATGTCCCCCATGCAATATGGCTGACTTGGAAGTCACCTATACAACATGGCAACCAGCACAATGTCCCCCAAGCAATATGGCTGACTTGGAAGTCACCTATAGAACATGGCCACCAGCACAATGTCCCCCAAGCAATATGGCTGACTTGGAAGTCACCTATAGAACATGGCAACCAGCACAATGTCCCCCAAGCAATATGGCTGACTTGGAAGTCACCTATACAAGACAACCAGCACAATGTCCCCCATGCAATATGGCTGACTTGGAAGTCACCTATAGGACATGGCAACCAGCACAATGTCCCCCATGCAATATGGCTGACTTGGAAGTCACCTATAGAACATGGCAACCAGCACAATGTCCCCCAAGCAATATGGCTGACTTGGAAGTTACCTATACAAGACAACCAGCACAATGTCCCCCATGCAATATGGCTGACTTGGAAGTCACCTATAGGACATGGCAACCAGCACAATGTCCCCCATGCAATATGGCTGACTTGGAAGTCACCTATAGAACATGGCCACCAGCACAATGTCCCCCAAGCAATATGGCTGATTTGGAAGTCACCTATACAACACAACCAGCACAATGTCCCCCATGCAATATGGCTGACTTGGAAATCACCTATACAAGACAACCATCACAATGTCCCAAATGCAATATGGCTGACTTGGAAGTCACCTATAGAACATGGCCACCAGCACAATGTCCCCCATGCAATATGGCTGACTTGGAAGTCACCTATACAACATGGTAACCAGCACAATGTCCCCCATGCAATATGGCTGACTTGGAAGTCACCTATACAATACAACCAGCACAATGTCCCCCAAGCAATATGGCTGACTTGGAAGTCACCTATACAAGACAACCAGCACAATGTCCCCCATGCAATATGGCTGACTTGGAAGTCACCTATAGGACATGGCCACCAGCACAATGTCCCCCGTGCAATATGGCTGACTTGGAAGTCACCTATACAATACAACCAGCACAATGTCCCCCATGCAATATGGCTGACTTGGAAGTCACCTATACAATACAACCAGCACAATGTCCCCCATGCAATATGGCTGATTTGGAAGTCACCTATATAACACAACCAGCACAATGTCCCCCATGCAATATGGCTGACTTGGACGTCACCTATAGGACATGGCAATAAGCACAATGTCCCCCAGGCAATATGGCTGACTTGTAAGTCACCTATACAACATGGCAACCAGCACAATGTCCCCCATGCAATATGGCTGACTTGGAAGTCACCTATACAACATGGCAACCAGCACAATGTCCCTCATGCAATATGGCTGACTTGGAAGTCACCTTTACAACATGGCCACCAGCACAATGTCCCCCATGCAATATGGCTGACTTGGAAGTCACCTATAGGACATGGCAACCAGCACAATGTCCCCCATGCAATATGGCTGACTTGGAAGTCACCTATAGAACATGGCCACCAGCACAATGTCCCCCAAGCAATATGGCTCACTTGGAAGTCACCTATACAATACAACCAGCACAATGTCCCCCATGCAATATGGCTGACTTGGAAGTCACCTATACAATACAACCAGCACAATGTCCCCCATGCAATATGGCTGACTTGGAAGTCACCTATACAACACAACCTGCACAATGTCCCCCATGCAATATGGCTGACTTGGAAGTCACCTATACAACACAACCAGCACAATGTCCCCCATGCAATATGGCTCACTTGGAAGTCACCTATACAACATGGCATCCAGCACAATGTCCCCCATGCAATATGGCTGACTTGGAAGTCACCTATACAACATGGCAACCAGCACAATGTCCCCCATGCAATATGGCTGACTTGGAAGTCACCTATACAACATGGCAACCAGCACAATGTCCCCCATGCAATATGGCTGACTTCGAAGTCACCTATACAAGAAACCAGCACAATGTCCCCCATGCAATGTGGCTGACTTGGAAGTCACCTATAGAACATGGCCACCAGCACAATGTCCCCCATGCAATATGGCTGACTTGGAAGTCACCTATACAACATGGCAACCAGCACAATGTCCCCCATGCAATATGGCTGACTTGGAAGTCAGCTATACAATACAACCAGCACAATGTCCCCCAAGCAATATGGCTGACTTGGAAGTCACCTATACAAGACAACCAGCACAATGTCCCCCATGCAATATGGCTGACTTGGAAGTCACCTATAGGACATGGTCACCAGCACAATGTCCCCCATGCAATATGGCTGACTTGGAAGTCACCTATACAATACAACCAGCACAATGTCCCCCATGCAATATGGCTGACTTGGAAGTCACCTATACAATACAACCAGCACAATGTCCCCCATGCAATATGGCTGATTTGGAAGTCACCTATACAACACAACCAGCACAATGTCCCCCATGCAATATGGCTGACTTGGAAGTCACCTATACAAGACAACCAGCACAATGTCCCCCATGCAATATGGCTGACTTGGAAGTCACCTATAGAACATGGCCACCAGCACAATGTCCCCCATGCAATATGGCTGACTTGGAAGTCACCTATACAACATGGCAACCAGCACAATGTCCCCCATGCAATATGGCTGACTTGGAAGTCACCTATAGAACATGGCCACCAGCACAATGTCCCCCATGCAATATGGCTGACTTGGAAGTCACCTATACAACATGGCAACCAGCACAATGTCCCCCAAGCAATATGGCTGACTTGGAAGTCACCTATAGAACATGGCCACCAGCACAATGTCCCCCAAGCAATATGGCTGACTTGGAAGTCACCTATAGAACATGGCAACCAGCACAATGTCCCCCAAGCAATATGGCTGACTTGGAAGTCACCTATACAAGACAACCAGCACAATGTCCCCCATGCAATATGGCTGACTTGGAAGTCACCTATAGGACATGGCAACCAGCACAATGTCCCCCATGCAATATGGCTGACTTGGAAGTCACCTATAGAACATGGCAACCAGCACAATGTCCCCCAAGCAATATGGCTGACTTGGAAGTTACCTATACAAGACAACCAGCACAATGTCCCCCATGCAATATGGCTGACTTGGAAGTCACCTATAGGACATGGCAACCAGCACAATGTCCCCCATGCAATATGGCTGACTTGGAAGTCACCTATAGAACATGGCCACCAGCACAATGTCCCCCAAGCAATATGGCTGATTTGGAAGTCACCTATACAACACAACCAGCACAATGTCCCCCATGCAATATGGCTGACTTGGAAATCACCTATACAAGACAACCATCACAATGTCCCAAATGCAATATGGCTGACTTGGAAGTCACCTATAGAACATGGCCACCAGCACAATGTCCCCCATGCAATATGGCTGATTTGGAAGTCACCTATACAACATGGTAACCAGCACAATGTCCCCCATGCAATATGGCTGACTTGGAAGTCACCTATACAATACAACCAGCACAATGTCCCCCAAGCAATATGGCTGACTTGGAAGTCACCTATACAAGAAAACCAGCACAATGTCCCCCATGCAATATGGCTGACTTGGAAGTCACCTATAGGACATGGCCACCAGCACAATGTCCCCCATGCAATATGGCTGACTTGGAAGTCACCTATACAATACAACCAGCACAATGTCCCCCATGCAATATGGCTGACTTGGAAGTCACCTATACAATACAACCAGCACAATGTCCCCCATGCAATATGGCTGATTTGGAAGTCACCTATATAACACAACCAGCACAATGTCCCCCATGCAATATGGCTGACTTGGAAGTCACCTATACAAGACAACCAGCACAATGTCCCCCATGCAATATGGCTGACTTGGAAGTCACCTATAGAACATGGCCACCAGCACAATGTCCGCCATGCAATATGGCTGACTTGGAAGTCACCTATACAACATGGCAACCAACACAATGTCCCCCAAGCAATATGGCTGACTTGGAAGTCACCTATACAACATGGCAACCAGCACAATGTCCCCCAAGCAACATGGCTGACTTGGAAGTCACCTATAGAACATGGCAACCAGCACAATGTCCCCCAAGCAATATGGCTGACTTAAAAGTCACCTATACAAGACAACCAGCACAATCTCCCCCATGCAATATGGCTGACTTGGACGTCACCTATAGGACATGGCAACAAGCACAATGTCCCCCATGCAATATGGCTGACTTGTAAGTCACCTATACAACATGGCAACCAGCACAACGTCCCCCATGCAATATGGCTGACTTGGAAGTCACCTATACAACATGGCAACCAGCACAATGTCCCTCATGCAATATGGCTGACTTGGAAGTCACCTTTACAACATGGCCACCAGCACAATGTCCCCCATGCAATATGGCTGACTTGGAAGTCACCTATAGGACATGGCAACCAGCACAATGTCCCCCATGCAATATGGCTGACTTGGAAGTCACCTATAGAACATGGCCACCAGCACAATGTCCCCCAAGCAATATGGCTCACTTGGAAGTCACCTATACAATACAACCAGCACAATGTCCCCCATGCAATATGGCTGACTTGGAAGTCACCTATACAATACAACCAGCACAATGTCCCCCATGCAATATGGCTGACTTGGACGTCACCTATAGGACATGGCAACAAGCACAATGTCCCCCATGCAATATGGCTGACTTGTAAGTCACCTATACAACATGGCAACCAGCACAATGTCCCCCATGCAATATGGCTGACTTGGAAGTCACCTATACAACATGGCAACCAGCACAATGTCCCTCATGCAATATGGCTGACTTGGAAGTCACCTTTACAACATGGCCACCAGCACAATGTCCCCCATGCAATATGGCTGACTTGGAAGTCACCTATAGGACATGGCAACCAGCACAATGTCCCCCATGCAATATGGCTGACTTGGAAGTCATCTATAGAACATGGCCACCAGCACAATGTCCCCCAAGCAATATGGCTCACTTGGAAGTCACCTATACAATACAACCAGCACAATGTCCCCCATGCAATATGGCTGACTTGGAAGTCACCTATACAATACAACCAGCACAATGTCCCCCATGCAATATGGCTGACTTGGAAGTCACCTATACAACACAACCTGCACAATGTCCCCCATGCAATATGGCTGACTTGGAAGTCACCTATACAAGACAACCAGCACAATGTCCCCCATGCAATATGGCTCACTTGGAAGTCACCTATACAACATGGCATCCAGCACAATGTCCCCCATGCAATATGGCTGACTTGGAAGTCACCTATACAACATGGAAACCAACACAATGTCCCCCATGCAATATGGCTGACTTGGAAGTCACCTATACAACATGGCAACCAGCACAATGTCCCCCATGCAATATGGCTGACTTCGAAGTCACCTATACAAGAAACCAGCACAATGTCCCCCATGCAATGTGGCTGACTTGGAAGTCACCTATAGAACATGGCCACCAGCACAATGTCCCCCATGCAATATGGCTGACTTGGAAGTCACCTATACAACATGGCAACCAGCACAATGTCCCCCATGCAATATGGCTCACTTGGAAGTCACCTATACAACATGGCAACCAGCACAATGTCCCTCATGCAATATGGCTGACTTGGAAGTCACCTTTACAACATGGCCACCAGCACAATGTCCCCCATGCAATATGGCTGACTTGGAAGTCACCTATAGGACATGGCAACCAGCACAATGTCCCCCATGCAATATGGCTGACTTGGAAGTCATCTATAGAACATGGCCACCAGCACAATGTCCCCCAAGCAATATGGCTCACTTGGAAGTCACCTATACAATACAACCAGCACAATGTCCCCCATGCAATATGGCTGACTTGGAAGTCACCTATACAATACAACCAGCACAATGTCCCCCATGCAATATGGCTGACTTGGAAGTCACCTATACAACACAACCTGCACAATGTCCCCCATGCAATATGGCTGACTTGGAAGTCACCTATACAAGACAACCAGCACAATGTCCCCCATGCAATATGGCTCACTTGGAAGTCACCTATACAACATGGCATCCAGCACAATGTCCCCCATGCAATATGGCTGACTTGGAAGTCACCTATACAACATGGCAACCAACACAATGTCCCCCATGCAATATGGCTGACTTGGAAGTCACCTATACAACATGGCAACCAGCACAATGTCCCCCATGCAATATGGCTGACTTCGAAGTCACCTATACAAGAAACCAGCACAATGTCCCCCATGCAATGTGGCTGACTTGGAAGTCACCTATAGAACATGGCCACCAGCACAATGTCCCCCATGCAATATGGCTGACTTGGAAGTCACCTATACAACATGGCAACCAGCACAATGTCCCCCATGCAATATGGCTCACTTGGAAGTCACCTATACAACATGGCATCCAGCACAATGTCCCCCATGCAATATGGCTGACTTGGAAGTCACCTATACAACATGGCAACCAACACAATGTCCCCCATGCAATATGGCTGACTTGGAAGTCACCTATACAACATGGCAACCAGCACAATGTCCCCCATGCAATATGGCTGACTTCGAAGTCACCTATACAAGAAACCAGCACAATGTCCCCCATGCAATATGGCTGACTTGGAAGTCACCTATACAATACAACCAGCACAATGTCCCCCATGCAATATGGCTGACTTGGACGTCACCTATAGGACATGGCAACAAGCACAATGTCCGCCATGCAATATGGCTGACTTGTAAGTCACCTATACAACATGGCAACCAGCACAATGTCCCCCATGCAATATGGCTGACTTGGAAGTCACCTATACAACATGGCAACCAGCACAATGTCCCTCATGCAATATGGCTGACTTGGAAGTCACCTTTACAACATGGCCACCAGCACAATGTCCCCCATGCAATATGGCTGACTTGGAAGTCACCTATACAATACAACCAGCACAATGTCCCTCATGCAATATGGCTGATTTGGAAGTCACCTATACAACACAACCAGCACAATGTCCCCCATGCAATATGGCTGACTTGGAAGTCACCTATACAACATGGCAACCAGCACAATGTCCCCCATGCAATATGGCTGACTTCGAAGTCACCTATACAAGAAACCAGCACAATGTCCCCCATGCAATGTGGCTGACTTGGAAGTCACCTATAGAACATGGCCACCAGCACAATGTCCCCCATGCAATATGGCTGACTTGGAAGTCACCTATACAACATGGCAACCAGCACAATGTCCCCCATGCAATATGGCTGACTTGGAAGTCAGCTATACAATACAACCAGCACAATGTCCCCCAAGCAATATGGCTGACTTGGAAGTCACCTATACAAGACAACCAGCACAATGTCCCCCATGCAATATGGCTGACTTGGAAGTCACCTATAGGACATGGCCACCAGCACAATGTCCCCCATGCAATATGGCTGACTTGGAAGTCACCTATACAATACAACCAGCACAATGTCCCCCATGCAATATGGCTGACTTGGAAGTCACCTATACAATACAACCAGCACAATGTCCCCCATGCAATATGGCTGATTTGGAAGTCACCTATACAACACAACCAGCACAATGTCCCCCATGCAATATGGCTGACTTGGAAGTCACCTATACAAGACAACCAGCACAATGTCCCCCATGCAATATGGCTGACTTGGAAGTCACCTATAGAACATGGCCACCAGCACAATGTCCCCCATGCAATATGGCTGACTTGGAAGTCACCTATACAACATGGCAACCAGCACAATGTCCCCCATGCAATATGGCTGATTTGGAAGTCACCTATAGAACATGGCCACCAGCACAATGTCCCCCATGCAATATGGCTGACTTGGAAGTCACCTATACAACATGGCAACCAGCACAATGTCCCCCAAGCAATATGGCTGACTTGGAAGTCACCTATAGAACATGGCCACCAGCACAATGTCCCCCAAGCAATATGGCTGACTTGGAAGTCACCTATAGAACATGGCAACCAGCACAATGTCCCCCAAGCAATATGGCTGACTTGGAAGTCACCTATACAAGACAACCAGCACAATGTCCCCCATGCAATATGGCTGACTTGGAAGTCACCTATAGGACATGGCAACCAGCACAATGTCCCCCATGCAATATGGCTGACTTGGAAGTCACCTATAGAACATGGCAACCAGCACAATGTCCCCCAAGCAATATGGCTGACTTGGAAGTTACCTATACAAGACAACCAGCACAATGTCCCCCATGCAATATGGCTGACTTGGAAGTCACCTATAGGACATGGCAACCAGCACAATGTCCCCCATGCAATATGGCTGACTTGGAAGTCACCTATAGAACATGGCCACCAGCACAATGTCCCCCAAGCAATATGGCTGATTTGGAAGTCACCTATACAACACAACCAGCACAATGTCCCCCATGCAATATGGCTGACTTGGAAATCACCTATACAAGACAACCATCACAATGTCCCAAATGCAATATGGCTGACTTGGAAGTCACCTATAGAACATGGCCACCAGCACAATGTCCCCCATGCAATATGGCTGACTTGGAAGTCACCTATACAACATGGTAACCAGCACAATGTCCCCCATGCAATATGGCTGACTTGGAAGTCACCTATACAATACAACCAGCACAATGTCCCCCAAGCAATATGGCTGACTTGGAAGTCACCTATACAAGACAACCAGCACAATGTCCCCCATGCAATATGGCTGACTTGGAAGTCACCTATAGGACATGGCCACCAGCACAATGTCCCCCGTGCAATATGGCTGACTTGGAAGTCACCTATACAATACAACCAGCACAATGTCCCCCATGCAATATGGCTGACTTGGAAGTCACCTATACAATACAACCAGCACAATGTCCCCCATGCAATATGGCTGATTTGGAAGTCACCTATATAACACAACCAGCACAATGTCCCCCATGCAATATGGCTGACTTGGACGTCACCTATAGGACATGGCAATAAGCACAATGTCCCCCAGGCAATATGGCTGACTTGTAAGTCACCTATACAACATGGCAACCAGCACAATGTCCCCCATGCAATATGGCTGACTTGGAAGTCACCTATACAACATGGCAACCAGCACAATGTCCCTCATGCAATATGGCTGACTTGGAAGTCACCTTTACAACATGGCCACCAGCACAATGTCCCCCATGCAATATGGCTGACTTGGAAGTCACCTATAGGACATGGCAACCAGCACAATGTCCCCCATGCAATATGGCTGACTTGGAAGTCACCTATAGAACATGGCCACCAGCACAATGTCCCCCAAGCAATATGGCTCACTTGGAAGTCACCTATACAATACAACCAGCACAATGTCCCCCATGCAATATGGCTGACTTGGAAGTCACCTATACAATACAACCAGCACAATGTCCCCCATGCAATATGGCTGACTTGGAAGTCACCTATACAACACAACCTGCACAATGTCCCCCATGCAATATGGCTGACTTGGAAGTCACCTATACAACACAACCAGCACAATGTCCCCCATGCAATATGGCTCACTTGGAAGTCACCTATACAACATGGCATCCAGCACAATGTCCCCCATGCAATATGGCTGACTTGGAAGTCACCTATACAACATGGCAACCAGCACAATGTCCCCCATGCAATATGGCTGACTTGGAAGTCACCTATACAACATGGCAACCAGCACAATGTCCCCCATGCAATATGGCTGACTTCGAAGTCACCTATACAAGAAACCAGCACAATGTCCCCCATGCAATGTGGCTGACTTGGAAGTCACCTATAGAACATGGCCACCAGCACAATGTCCCCCATGCAATATGGCTGACTTGGAAGTCACCTATACAACATGGCAACCAGCACAATGTCCCCCATGCAATATGGCTGACTTGGAAGTCAGCTATACAATACAACCAGCACAATGTCCCCCAAGCAATATGGCTGACTTGGAAGTCACCTATACAAGACAACCAGCACAATGTCCCCCATGCAATATGGCTGACTTGGAAGTCACCTATAGGACATGGTCACCAGCACAATGTCCCCCATGCAATATGGCTGACTTGGAAGTCACCTATACAATACAACCAGCACAATGTCCCCCATGCAATATGGCTGACTTGGAAGTCACCTATACAATACAACCAGCACAATGTCCCCCATGCAATATGGCTGATTTGGAAGTCACCTATACAACACAACCAGCACAATGTCCCCCATGCAATATGGCTGACTTGGAAGTCACCTATACAAGACAACCAGCACAATGTCCCCCATGCAATATGGCTGACTTGGAAGTCACCTATAGAACATGGCCACCAGCACAATGTCCCCCATGCAATATGGCTGACTTGGAAGTCACCTATACAACATGGCAACCAGCACAATGTCCCCCATGCAATATGGCTGACTTGGAAGTCACCTATAGAACATGGCCACCAGCACAATGTCCCCCATGCAATATGGCTGACTTGGAAGTCACCTATACAACATGGCAACCAGCACAATGTCCCCCAAGCAATATGGCTGACTTGGAAGTCACCTATAGAACATGGCCACCAGCACAATGTCCCCCAAGCAATATGGCTGACTTGGAAGTCACCTATAGAACATGGCAACCAGCACAATGTCCCCCAAGCAATATGGCTGACTTGGAAGTCACCTATACAAGACAACCAGCACAATGTCCCCCATGCAATATGGCTGACTTGGAAGTCACCTATAGGACATGGCAACCAGCACAATGTCCCCCATGCAATATGGCTGACTTGGAAGTCACCTATAGAACATGGCAACCAGCACAATGTCCCCCAAGCAATATGGCTGACTTGGAAGTTACCTATACAAGACAACCAGCACAATGTCCCCCATGCAATATGGCTGACTTGGAAGTCACCTATAGGACATGGCAACCAGCACAATGTCCCCCATGCAATATGGCTGACTTGGAAGTCACCTATAGAACATGGCCACCAGCACAATGTCCCCCAAGCAATATGGCTGATTTGGAAGTCACCTATACAACACAACCAGCACAATGTCCCCCATGCAATATGGCTGACTTGGAAATCACCTATACAAGACAACCATCACAATGTCCCAAATGCAATATGGCTGACTTGGAAGTCACCTATAGAACATGGCCACCAGCACAATGTCCCCCATGCAATATGGCTGACTTGGAAGTCACCTATACAACATGGTAACCAGCACAATGTCCCCCATGCAATATGGCTGACTTGGAAGTCACCTATACAATACAACCAGCACAATGTCCCCCAAGCAATATGGCTGACTTGGAAGTCACCTATACAAGAAAACCAGCACAATGTCCCCCATGCAATATGGCTGACTTGGAAGTCACCTATAGGACATGGCCACCAGCACAATGTCCCCCATGCAATATGGCTGACTTGGAAGTCACCTATACAATACAACCAGCACAATGTCCCCCATGCAATATGGCTGACTTGGAAGTCACCTATACAATACAACCAGCACAATGTCCCCCATGCAATATGGCTGATTTGGAAGTCACCTATATAACACAACCAGCACAATGTCCCCCATGCAATATGGCTGACTTGGAAGTCACCTATACAAGACAACCAGCACAATGTCCCCCATGCAATATGGCTGACTTGGAAGTCACCTATAGAACATGGCCACCAGCACAATGTCCGCCATGCAATATGGCTGACTTGGAAGTCACCTATACAACATGGCAACCAACACAATGTCCCCCAAGCAATATGGCTGACTTGGAAGTCACCTATACAACATGGCAACCAGCACAATGTCCCCCAAGCAACATGGCTGACTTGGAAGTCACCTATAGAACATGGCAACCAGCACAATGTCCCCCAAGCAATATGGCTGACTTAAAAGTCACCTATACAAGACAACCAGCACAATCTCCCCCATGCAATATGGCTGACTTGGACGTCACCTATAGGACATGGCAACAAGCACAATGTCCCCCATGCAATATGGCTGACTTGTAAGTCACCTATACAACATGGCAACCAGCACAACGTCCCCCATGCAATATGGCTGACTTGGAAGTCACCTATACAACATGGCAACCAGCACAATGTCCCTCATGCAATATGGCTGACTTGGAAGTCACCTTTACAACATGGCCACCAGCACAATGTCCCCCATGCAATATGGCTGACTTGGAAGTCACCTATAGGACATGGCAACCAGCACAATGTCCCCCATGCAATATGGCTGACTTGGAAGTCACCTATAGAACATGGCCACCAGCACAATGTCCCCCAAGCAATATGGCTCACTTGGAAGTCACCTATACAATACAACCAGCACAATGTCCCCCATGCAATATGGCTGACTTGGAAGTCACCTATACAATACAACCAGCACAATGTCCCCCATGCAATATGGCTGACTTGGACGTCACCTATAGGACATGGCAACAAGCACAATGTCCCCCATGCAATATGGCTGACTTGTAAGTCACCTATACAACATGGCAACCAGCACAATGTCCCCCATGCAATATGGCTGACTTGGAAGTCACCTATACAACATGGCAACCAGCACAATGTCCCTCATGCAATATGGCTGACTTGGAAGTCACCTTTACAACATGGCCACCAGCACAATGTCCCCCATGCAATATGGCTGACTTGGAAGTCACCTATAGGACATGGCAACCAGCACAATGTCCCCCATGCAATATGGCTGACTTGGAAGTCATCTATAGAACATGGCCACCAGCACAATGTCCCCCAAGCAATATGGCTCACTTGGAAGTCACCTATACAATACAACCAGCACAATGTCCCCCATGCAATATGGCTGACTTGGAAGTCACCTATACAATACAACCAGCACAATGTCCCCCATGCAATATGGCTGACTTGGAAGTCACCTATACAACACAACCAGCACAATGTCCCCCATGCAATATGGCTGACTTGGAAGTCACCTATACAAGACAACCAGCACAATGTCCCCCATGCAATATGGCTCACTTGGAAGTCACCTATACAACATGGCATCCAGCACAATGTCCCCCATGCAATATGGCTGACTTGGAAGTCACCTATACAACATGGAAACCAACACAATGTCCCCCATGCAATATGGCTGACTTGGAAGTCACCTATACAACATGGCAACCAGCACAATGTCCCCCATGCAATATGGCTGACTTCGAAGTCACCTATACAAGAAACCAGCACAATGTCCCCCATGCAATGTGGCTGACTTGGAAGTCACCTATAGAACATGGCCACCAGCACAATGTCCCCCATGCAATATGGCTGACTTGGAAGTCACCTATACAACATGGCAACCAGCACAATGTCCCCCATGCAATATGGCTCACTTGGAAGTCACCTATACAACATGGCAACCAGCACAATGTCCCTCATGCAATATGGCTGACTTGGAAGTCACCTTTACAACATGGCCACCAGCACAATGTCCCCCATGCAATATGGCTGACTTGGAAGTCACCTATAGGACATGGCAACCAGCACAATGTCCCCCATGCAATATGGCTGACTTGGAAGTCATCTATAGAACATGGCCACCAGCACAATGTCCCCCAAGCAATATGGCTCACTTGGAAGTCACCTATACAATACAACCAGCACAATGTCCCCCATGCAATATGGCTGACTTGGAAGTCACCTATACAATACAACCAGCACAATGTCCCCCATGCAATATGGCTGTCTTGGAAGTCACCTATACAACACAACCTGCACAATGTCCCCCATGCAATATGGCTGACTTGGAAGTCACCTATACAAGACAACCAGCACAATGTCCCCCATGCAATATGGCTCACTTGGAAGTCACCTATACAACATGGCATCCAGCACAATGTCCCCCATGCAATATGGCTGACTTGGAAGTCACCTATACAACATGGCAACCAACACAATGTCCCCCATGCAATATGGCTGACTTGGAAGTCACCTATACAACATGGCAACCAGCACAATGTCCCCCATGCAATATGGCTGACTTCGAAGTCACCTATACAAGAAACCAGCACAATGTCCCCCATGCAATGTGGCTGACTTGGAAGTCACCTATAGAACATGGCCACCAGCACAATGTCCCCCATGCAATATGGCTGACTTGGAAGTCACCTATACAACATGGCAACCAGCACAATGTCCCCCATGCAATATGGCTCACTTGGAAGTCACCTATACAACATGGCATCCAGCACAATGTCCCCCATGCAATATGGCTGACTTGGAAGTCACCTATACAACATGGCAACCAACACAATGTCCCCCATGCAATATGGCTGACTTGGAAGTCACCTATACAACATGGCAACCAGCACAATGTCCCCCATGCAATATGGCTGACTTCGAAGTCACCTATACAAGAAACCAGCACAATGTCCCCCATGCAATATGGCTGACTTGGAAGTCACCTATACAATACAACCAGCACAATGTCCCCCATGCAATATGGCTGACTTGGACGTCACCTATAGGACATGGCAACAAGCACAATGTCCGCCATGCAATATGGCTGACTTGTAAGTCACCTATACAACATGGCAACCAGCACAATGTCCCCCATGCAATATGGCTGACTTGGAAGTCACCTATACAACATGGCAACCAGCACAATGTCCCTCATGCAATATGGCTGACTTGGAAGTCACCTTTACAACATGGCCACCAGCACAATGTCCCCCATGCAATATGGCTGACTTGGAAGTCACCTATAGGACATGGCAACCAGCACAATGTCCCCCATGCAATATGGCTGACTTGGAAGTCATCTATAGAACATGGCCACCAGCACAATGTCCCCCAAGCAATATGGCTCACTTGGAAGTCACCTATACAATACAACCAGCACAATGTCCCCCATGCAATATGGCTGACTTGGAAGTCACCTATACAATACAACCAGCACAATGTCCCCCATGCAATATGGCTGACTTGGAAGTCACCTATACAACACAACCTGCACAATGTCCCCCATGCAATATGGCTGACTTGGAAGTCACCTATACAAGACAACCAGCACAATGTCCCCCATGCAATATGGCTCACTTGGAAGTCACCTATACAACATGGCATCCAGCACAATGTCCCCCATGCAATATGGCTGACTTGGAAGTCACCTATACAACATGGCAACCAACACAATGTCCCCCATGCAATATGGCTGACTTGGAAGTCACCTATACAACATGGCAACCAGCACAATGTCCCCCATGCAATATGGCTGACTTCGAAGTCACCTATACAAGAAACCAGCACAATGTCCCCCATGCAATGTGGCTGACTTGGAAGTCACCTATAGAACATGGCCACCAGCACAATGTCCCCCATGCAATATGGCTGACTTGGAAGTAACCTATACAACATGGCAACCAGCACAATGTCCCCCATGCAATATGGCTCACTTGGAAGTCACCTATACAACATGGCATCCAGCACAATGTCCCCCATGCAATATGGCTGACTTGGACGTCACCTATACAACATGGCAACCAACACAATGTCCCCCATGCAATATGGCTGACTTGGAAGTCACCTATACAACATGGCAACCAGCACAATGTCCCCCATGCAATATGGCTGACTTCGAAGTCACCTATACAAGAAACCAGCACAATGTCCCCCATGCAATGTGGCTGACTTGGAAGTCACCTATAGAACATGGCCACCAGCACAATGTCCCCCATGCAATATGGCTGACTTGGAAGTCACCTATACAACATGGCAACCAGCACAATGTCCCCCATGCAATATGGCTGACTTGGAAGTCAGATATACAATACAACCAGCACAATGTCCCCCAAGCAATATGGCTGACTTGGAAGTCACCTATACAAGACAACCAGCACAATGTCCCCCATGCAATATGGCTGACTTGGAAGTCACCTATAGGACATGGCCACCAGCACAATGTCCCCCATGCAATATGGCTGACTTGGAAGTCACCTATACAAGACAACCAGCACAATGTCCCCCATGCAATATGGCTGACTTGGAAGTCACCTATAGGACATGGCAACCAGCACAATGTCCCCCATGCAATATGGCTGACTTGGAAGTCACCTATAGAACATGGCAACCAGCACAATGTCCCCCAAGCAATATGGCTGACTTGGAAGTTACCTATACAAGACAACCAGCACAATGTCCCCCATGCAATATGGCTGACTTGGAAGTCACCTATAGGACATGGCAACCAGCACAATGTCCCCCATGCAATATGGCTGACTTGGAAGTCACCAATAGAACATGGCCACCAGCACAATGTCCCCAATGCAATATGGCTGACTTGGAAGTCACCTATACAACATGGTAACCAGCACAATGTCCCCCATGCAATATGGCTGACTTGGAAGTCACCTATACAATACAACCAGCACAATGTCCCCCAAGCAATATGGCTGACTTGGAAGTCACCTATACAAGACAACCAGCACAATGTCCCCCATGCAATATGGCTGACTTGGAAGTCACCTATAGGACATGGCCACCAGCACAATGTCCCCCATGCAATATGGCTGACTTGGAAGTCACCTATACAATACAACCAGCACAATGTCCCCCATGCAATATGGCTGACTTGGAAGTCACCTATACAACACAACCTGCACAATGTCCCCCATGCAATATGGCTGACTTGGAAGTCACCTATACAAGACAACCAGCACAATGTCCCCCATGCAATATGGCTCAATTGGAAGTCACCTATACAACATGGCATCCAGCACAATGTCCCCCATGCAATATGGCTGACTTGGAAGTCACCTATACAACATGGCAACCAACACAATGTCCCCCATGCAATATGGCTGACTTGGAAGTCACCTATACAACATGGCAACCAGCACAATGTCCCCCATGCAATATGGCTGACTTCGAAGTCACCTATACAAGAAACCAGCACAATGTCCCCCATGCAATGTGGCTGACTTGGAAGTCACCTATAGAACATGGCCACCAGCACAATGTCCCCCATGCAATATGGCTGACTTGGAAGTCACCTATACAACATGGCAACCAGCACAATGTCCCCCATGCAATATGGCTGACTTGGAAGTCAGCTATACAATACAACCAGCACAATGTCCCCCAAGCAATATGGCTGACTTGGAAGTCACCTATACAAGACAACCAGCACAATGTCCCCCATGCAATATGGCTGACTTGGAAGTCACCTATAGGACATGGCCACCAGCACAATGTCCCCCATGCAATATGGCTGACTTGGAAGTCACCTATACAAGACAACCAGCACAATGTCCCCCATGCAATATGGCTGACTTGGAAGTCACCTATAGGACATGGCAACCAGCACAATGTCCCCCATGCAATATGGCTGACTTGGAAGTCACCTATAGAACATGGCAACCAGCACAATGTCCCCCAAGCAATATGGCTGACTTGGAAGTTACCTATACAAGACAACCAGCACAATGTCCCCCATGCAATATGGCTGACTTGGAAGTCACCTATAGGACATGGCAACCAGCACAATGTCCCCCATGCAATATGGCTGACTTGGAAGTCACCTATAGAACATGGCCACCAGCACAATGTCCCCCAAGCAATATGGCTGATTTGGAAGTCACCTATACAACACAACCAGCACAATGTCCCCCATGCAATATGGCTGACTTGGAAATCACCTATACAAGACAACCATCACAATGTCCCAAATGCAATATGGCTGACTTGGAAGTCACCTATAGAACATGGCCACCAGCACAATGTCCCCAATGCAATATGGCTGACTTGGAAGTCACCTATACAACATGGTAACCAGCACAATGTCCCCCATGCAATATGGCTGACTTGGAAGTCACCTATACAATACAACCAGCACAATGTCCCCCAAGCAATATGGCTGACTTGGAAGTCACCTATACAAGACAACCAGCACAATGTCCCCCATGCAATATGGCTGACTTGGAAGTCACCTATAGGACATGGCCACCAGCACAATGTCCCCCATGCAATATGGCTGACTTGGAATTCACCTATACAATACAACCAGCACAATGTCCCCCATGCAATATGGCTGACTTGAAAGTCACCTCTACAATACAACCAGCACAATGTCCCCCATGCAATATGGCTGATTTGGAAGTCACCTATATAACACAACCAGCACAATGTCCCCCATGCAATATGGCTGAGTTGGAAGTCACCTATACAAGACAACCAGCACAATGTCCCCCATGCAATATGGCTGACTTGGAAGTCACCTATAGAACATGGCCACCAGCACAATGTCCCCCATGCAATATGGCTGACTTGGAAGTCACCTATACAACATGGCAACCAGCACAATGTCCCCCAAGCAATATGGCTGACTTGGAAGTCACCTATACAACATGGCAACCAGCACAATGTCCTCCAAGCAATATGGCTGACTTGGAAGTCACCTATAGAACATGGCAACCAGCACAATGTCCCCCAAGCAATATGTCTGACTTAAAAGTCACCTATACAAGACAACCAGCACAATTTCCCCCATGCAATATGGCTGACTTGGACGTCACCTATAGGACATGGCAACAAGCACAATGTCCCCCATGCAATATGGCTGACTTGTAAGTCACCTATACAACATGGCAACCAGCACAATGTCCCCCATGCAATATGGCTGACTTGGAAGTCACCTATACAACATGGCAACCAGCACAATGTCCCTCATGCAATATGGCTGACTTGGAAGTCACCTTTACAACATGGCCACCAGCACAATGTCCCCCATGCAATATGGCTGACTTGGAAGTCACCTATAGGACATGGCAACCAGCACAATGTCCCCCATGCAATATGGCTGACTTGGAAGTCACCTATAGAACATGGCCACCAGCACAATGTCCCCCAAGCAATATGGCTCACTTGGAAGTCACCTATACAATACAACCAGCACAATGTCCCCCATGCAATATGGCTGACTTGGAAGTCACCTATACAATACAACCAGCACAATGTCCCCCATGCAATATGGCTGACTTGGACGTCACCTATAGGACATGGCAACAAGCACAATGTCCCCCATGCAATATGGCTGACTTGTAAGTCACCTATACAACATGGCAACCAGCACAATGTCCCCCATGCAATATGGCTGACTTGGAAGTCACCTTTACAACATGGCCACCAGCACAATGTCCCCCATGCAATATGGCTGACTTGGAAGTCACCTATAGGACATGGCAACCAGCACAATGTCCCCCATGCAATATGGCTGACTTGGAAGTCATCTATAGAACATGGCCACCAGCACAATGTCCCCCAAGCAATATGGCTCACTTGGAAGTCACCTATACAATACAACCAGCACAATGTCCCCCATGCAATATGGCTGACTTGGAAGTCACCTATACAATACAACCAGCACAATGTCCCCCATGCAATATGGCTGACTTGGAAGTCACATATACAACACAACCTGCACAATGTCCCCCATGCAATATGGCTGACTTGGAAGTCACCTATACAACACAACCAGCACAATGTCCCCCATGCAATATGGCTCACTTGGAAGTCACCTATACAACATGGCATCCAGCACAATGTCCCCCATGCAATATGGCTGACTTGGAAGTCACCTATACAACATGGCAACCAACACAATGTCCCCCATGCAATATGGCTGACTTGGAAGTCACCTATACAACATGGCAACCAGCACAATGTCCCCCATGCAATATGGCTGACTTCGAAGTCACCTATACAAGAAACCAGCACAATGTCCCCCATGCAATGTGGCTGACTTGGAAGTCACCTATAGAACATGGCCACCAGCACAATGTCCCACATGCAATATGGCTGACTTGGAAGTCACCTATACAACATGGCAACCAGCACAATGTCCCCTATGCAATATGGCTGACTTGGAAGTCAGCTATACAATACAACCAGCACAATGTCCCCCAAGCAAAATGGCTGACTTGGAAGTCACCTATACAAGACAACCAGCACAATGTCCCCCATGCAATATGGCTGACTTGGAAGTCACCTATAGGACATGGCCACCAGCACAATGTCCCCCATGCAATATGGATGACTTGGAAGTCACCTATACAATACAACCAGCACAATGTCCCCCATGCAATATGGCTGACTTGGAAGTCACCTATACAATACAACCAGCACAATGTCCCCCATGCAATATGGCTGATTTGGAAGTCACCTATACAACACAACCAGCACAATGTCCCCCATGCAATATGGCTGACTTGGAAGTCACCTATACAAGACAACCAGCACAATGTCCCCCATGCAATATGGCTGACTTGGAAGTCACCTATAGAACATGGCCACCAGCACAATGTCCCCCATGCAATATGGCTGACTTGGAAGTCACCTATACAACATGGCAACCAGCACAATGTCCCCCATGCAATATGGCTGACTTGGAAGTCACCTATAGAACATGGCCACCAGCACAATGTCCCCCATGCAATATGGCTGACTTGGAAGTCACCTATACAACATGGCAACCAGCACAATGTCCCCGAAGCAATATGGCTGACTTGGAAGTCACCTATAGAACATGGCCACCAGCACAATGTCCCCCATGCAATATGGCTGACTTGGAAGTCACCTATACAACATGGCAACCAGCACAATGTCCCCCATGCAATATGGCTGACTTGGAAGTCACCTATAGAACATGGCCACCAGCACAATGTCCCCCATGCAATATGGCTGACTTGGAAGTCACCTATACAACATGGCAACCAGCACAATGTCCCCCAAGCAATATGGCTGACTTGGAAGTCACCTATAGAACATGGCCACCATCACAATGTCCCCCAAGCAATATGGCTGACTTGGAAGTCACCTATAGAACATGGCAACCAGCACAATGTCCCCCAAGCAATATGGCTGACTTGGAAGTCACCTATACAAGACAACCAGCACAATGTCCCCCATGCAATATGGCTGACTTGGAAGTCACCTATAGAACATGGCCACCAGCACAATGTCCCCCAAGCAATATGGCTCACTTGGAAGTCACCTATACAATACAACCAGCACAATGTCCCCCATGCAATATGGCTGACTTGGAAGTCACCTATACAATACAACCAGCACAATGTCCCAAATGCAATATGGCTGACTTGGAAGTCACCTTTAGAACATGGCCACCAGCACAATGTCCCCCATGCAATATGGCTGACTTGGAAGTCACCTATACAACAAGACAACCAGCACAATGTCCCCCATGCAATATGGCTGACTTGGAAGTCACCTATAGGACATGGCCACCAGCACAATGTCCCCCATGCAATATGGCTGACTTGGAAGTCACCTATACAATACAACCAGCACAATGTCCCCCATGCAATATGGCTGACTTGTAAGTCACCTATACAATACAACCAGCACAATGTCCCCCATGCAATATGGCTGATTTGGAAGTCACCTATACAACACAACCAGCACAATGTCCCCCATGCAATATGGCTGACTTGGAAGTCACCTATACAAGACAACCAGCACAATGTCCCCCATGCAATATGGCTGACTTGGAAGTCACCTATAGAACATGGCCACCAGCACAATGTCCCCCATGCAATATGGCTGACTTGGAAGTCACCTATACAACATGGCAACCAGCACAATGTCCCCCATGCAATATGGCTGACTTGGAAGTCACCTATAGAACATGGCCACCAGCACAATGTCCCCCATGCAATATGGCTGACTTGGAAGTCACCTATACAACATGGCAACCAACACAATGTCCCCCAAGCAATATGGCTGACTTGGAAGTCACCTATAGAACATGGCCACCAGCACAATGCCCCCCAAGCAATATGGCTGACTTGGAAGTCACCTATAGAACATGGCAACCAGCACAATGTCCCCCATGCAATATGGCTGACTTGGAAGTCACCTATAGGACATGGCAACCAGCACAATGTCCCCCATGCAATATGGCTGACTTGGAAGTCACCTATAGAACATGACCACCAGCACAATGTCCCCCAAGCAATATGGCTCACTTGGAAGTCACCTATACAATACAACCAGCACAATGTCCCCCATGCAATATGGCTGACTTGGAAGTCACCTATACAATACAACCAGCACAATGTCCCAAATGCAATGTGGCTGACTTGGAAGTCACCTATAGAACATGGCCACCAGCACAATGTCCCCCATGCAATATGGCTGATTTGGAAGTCACCTATACAACACAACCATCACAATGTCCCCCATGCAATATGGCTGACTTGGAAGTCACCTATACAAGACAACCAGCACAATGTCCCAAATGCAATATGGCTGACTTGGAAGTCACCTATAGAACATGGCGACCAGCACAATGTCCCCCATGCAATATGGCTGACTTGGAAGTCACCTATACAACATGGCAACCAGTACAATGTCCCCCATGCAATATGGCTGACTTGGAAGTCACCTATACAATACAACCAGCACAATGTCCCCCAAGCAATATGGCTGACTTGGAAGTCACCTATACAAGACAACCAGCACAATGTCCCCCATGCAATATGGCTGACTTGGAAGTCACCTATAGGACATGGCCACCAGCACAATGTCCCCCATGCAATATGGCTGACTTGGAAGTCACCTATACAATACAACCAGCACAATGTCCCCCATGCAATATGGCTGACTTGGAAGTCACCTATACAATACAACCAGCACAATGTCCCCCATGCAATATGGCTGATTTGGAAGTCACCTATACAACACAACCAGCACAATGTCCCCCATGCAATATGGCTGACTTGGAAGTCACCTATACAAGACAACCAGCACAATCTCCCCCATGCAATATGGCTGACTTGGAAGTCACCTATAGAACATGGCCACCAGCACAATGTCCCCCATGCAATATGGCTGACTTGGAAGTCACCTATACAACATGGCAACCAGCACAATGTCCCCCAAGCAATATGGCTGACTTGGAAGTCACCTATACAACATGGCAACCAGCACAATGTCCCCCAAGCAATATGGCTGACTTGGACGTCACCTATAGAACATGGCAACCAGCACAATGTCCCCCAAGCAATATGGCTGACTTAAAAGTCACCTATACAAGACAACCAGCACAATTTCCCCCATGCAATATGGCTGACTTGGAAGTCACCTATAGGACATGGCAACCAGCACAATGTCCCCCATGCAATATGGCTGACTTGGAAGTCACCTATAGAACATGGCCACCAGCACAATGTCCCCCAAGCAATATGGCTCACTTGGAAGTCACCTATACAATACAACCAGCACAATGTCCCCCATGCAATATGGCTGACTTGGAAGTCACCTATACAATACAACCAGCACAATGTCCCAAATGCAATATGGCTGACTTGGAAGTCACCTATAGAACATGGCCACCAGCACAATGTCCCCCATGCAATATGGCTGACTTGGAAGTCACCTATACAACATGGCAACCAGCACAATGTCCCCCATGCAATATGGCTGACTTGGAAGTCACCTATACAATACAACCAGCACAATGTCCCCCGAGCAATATGGCTTACTTGGAAGTCACATATACAAGACAACCAGCACAATGTCCCCCATGCAATATGGCTGATTTGGAAGTCACCTATACAATACAACCAGCACAATGTCCCCCATGCAATATGGCTGATTTGGAAGTCACCTATACAACACAACCATCACAATGTCCCCCATGCAATATGGCTGACTTGGAAGTCACCTATACAAGACAACCAGCACAATGTCCCAAATGCAATATGGCTGACTTGGAAGTCACCTATAGAACATGGCGACCAGCACAATGTCCCCCATGCAATATGGCTGACTTGGAAGTCACCTATACAACATGGCAACCAGCACAATGTCCCCCATGCAATATGGCTGACTTGGAAGTCAACTATACAATACAACCAGCACAATGTCCCCCAAGCAATATGGCTGACTTGGAAGTCAACTAAACAATACAACCAGCACAATGTCCCCCAAGCAATATGGCTGACTTGGAAGTCACCTATACAAGACAACCAGCACAATGTCCCCCATGCAATATGGCTGACTTGGAAGTCACCTATAGGACATGGCCACCAGCACAATGTCCCCCATGCAATATGGCTGACTTGGAAGTCACCTATACAATACAACCAGCACAATGTCCCCCATGCAATATGGCTGACTTGGAAGTCACCTATACAATACAACCAGCACAATGTCCCCCATGCAATATGGCTGATTTGGAAGTCACCTATACAACACAACCAGCACAATCTCCCCCATGCAATATGGCTGACTTGGAAGTCACCTATAGAACATGGCCACCAGCACAATGTCCCCCATGCAATATGGCTGACTTGGAAGTCACCTATACAACATGGCAACCAGCACAATGTCCCCCAAGCAATATGGCTGACTTGGAAGTCACCTATACAACATGGCAACCAGCACAATGTCCCCCAAGCAATATGGCTGACTTGGACGTCACCTATAGAACATGGCAACCAGCACAATGTCCACCAAGCAATATGGCTGACTTAAAAGTCACCTATACAAGACAACCAGCACAATTTCCCCCATGCAATATGGCTGACTTGGAAGTCACCTATAGGACATGGCAACCAGCACAATGTCCCCCATGCAATATGGCTGACTTGTAAGTCACCTATACAACATGGCAACCAGCACAATGTCCCCCATGCAATATGGCTTACTTGGAAGTCACCTATACAACATGGCAACCAGCACAATGTCCCCCATGCAATATGGCTGACTTGGAAGTCACCTTTACAACATGGCCACCAGCACAATGTCCCCCATGCAATATGGCTGACTTGGAAGTCACCTATAGGACATGGCAACCAGCACAATGTCCCCCATGCAATATGGCTGACTTGGAAGTCACCTATAGAACATGGCCACCAACACAATGTCCCCCAAGCAATATGGCTCATTTGGAAGTCACCTATACAATACAACCAGCACAATGTCCCCCATGCAATATGGCTGACTTGGAAGTCACCTATGCAATACAACCAGCACAATGTCCACCATGCAATATGGCTGACTTGGAAGTCACCTATACAACACAACCAGCACAATGCCCCCATGCAATATGGCTGACTTGGAAGTCACCTATACAACATGGCATCCAGCACAATGTCCCCCATGCAATATGGCTGACTTGGAAGTCACCTATACAACATGGCAACCAGCACAATGTCCCCCATGCAATATGGCTGACTTGGAAGTCACCTATACAACATGGCAACCAGCACAATGTCCCCCATGCAATATGGCTGACTTGGAAGTCACCTATACAAGAAACCAGCACAATGTCCCCCATGCAATGTGGCTGACTTGGAAGTCACCTATAGAACATGGCCACCAGCACAATGTCCCCCATGCAATATGGCTGACTTGGAAGTCACCTATACAACATGGCAACCAGCACAATGTCCCCCAAGCAATATGGCTCACTTGGAAGTCACCTATAGAACATGGCAAAAAGCACAATGTCCCCCAAGCAATATGGCTGACTTGGAAGTCACCTATACAACATGGCAACCAGCACAATGTCCCCCATGCAATATGGCTGACTTGGAAGTCACCTATAGAACATGGCCACCAGCACAATGTCCCCCATGCAACACGGCTGACTTGGAAGTCACCTATACAAGACAACCAGCACAATGTCCCCCATGCAATATGGCTGACTTGGAAGTCACCTATAGGACATGGCAACCAGCACAATGTCCCCCATGCAATATGGCTGACTTGGAAGTCACCTATAGAACATGGCCACCAGCACAATGTCCCCCAAGCAATATGGCTCACTTGGAAGTCACCTATACAATACAACCAGCACAATGTCCCCCATGCAATATGGCTGACTTGGAAGTCACCTATACAATACAACCAGCACAATGTCCCCCATGCAATATGGCTGACTTGGAAGTCACCTATACAACACAACCAGCACAATATCCCCCATGCAATATGGCTGACTTGGAAGTCACCTATACAACACAACCAGCACAATGTCCTCCATGCAATATGGCTCACTTGGAAGTCACCTATACAACATGGCATCCAGCACAATGTCCCCCATGCAATATGGCTGACTTGGAAGTCACCTATACAACATGGCAACCAGCACAATGTCCCCCATGCAATATGGCTGACTTGGAAGTCACCTATACAAGAAACCAGCACAATGTCCCCCATGCAATGTGGCTGACTTGGAAGTCACCTATAGAACATGGCCACCAGCACAATGTCCCCCATGCAATATGGCTGACTTGGAAGTCACCTATACAACATGGCAACCAGCACAATGTCCCCCAAGCAATATGGCTGACTTGGAAGTCACCTATACAACATGGCAACCAGCACAATGTCCCCGATGCAATATGGCTGACTTGGAAGTCACCTATACAACATGGCAACCAGCACAATGTCCCCCATGCAATATGGCTGACTCGGAAGTCACCTATACAACACAACCAGCACAATGTCCCCCAAGCAATATGGCTCACTTGGAAGTCACGTATACAACATGGCAACCAGCACAATGTCCCCCATGCAATATGGCTGACTTTGAAGTCACCTATACAACATGGCAACCAGCACAATGTCCCCCATGCAATATGGCTGACTTGGAAGTCACCTATACAAGACAACCAGCACAATGTCCCCCATGCAATATGGCTGACTTGGAAGTCACCTATAGGACATGGCAACCAGCACAATGTCCCCCAAGCAATATGGCTGACTTGGAAGTCACCTATACAACATGGCAACCAGCACAATGTCCCCCATGCAATATGGCTGACTTGGAAGTCACCTATACAATACAACCAGCACAATGTCCCCCAAGCAATATGGCTGACTTGGAAGTCACCTATACAAGACAACCAGCACAATGTCCCCCATGCAATATGGCTGACTTGGAAGTCACCTATACAACATGGCAACCAGCACAATGTCCCCCATGCAATATGGCTGACTTGGAAGTCACCTATACAACATGGCAACCAGCACAATGTCCCCCATGCAATATGGCTGACTTGGAAGTCACCTATACAAGAAACCAGCACAATGTCCCCCATGCAATGTGGCTGACTTGGAAGTCACCTATACAACATGGCAACCAGCACAATGTCCCCCAAGCAATATGGCTCACTTGGAAGTCACCTATAGGACATGGCCACCAGCACAATGTCCCCCATGCAATATGGCTGACTTGGAAGTCACCTATACAATACAACCAGCACAATGTCCCCCATGCAATATGGCTGATTTGGAAGTCACCTATACAACACAACCAGCACAATGTCTCTGATGCAATATGGCTGACTTGGAAGTCACCTATACAAGACAACCAGCACAATGTCCCAAATGCAATATGGCTGACTTGGAGGTCACCTATAGAACATGGCCACCAGCACAATGTCCCCCATGCAATATGGCTGACTTGGAAGTCACCTATACAACATGGCAACCAGCACAATGTCCCCCATGCAATATGGCTGACTTGGAAGTCACCTATACAATACAACCAGCACAATGTCCCCCAAGCAATATGGCTGACTTGGAAGTCACCTATACAAGACAACCAGCACAATGTCCCCCATGCAATATGGCTGACTTGGAAGTCACCTATACAACATGGCAACCAGCACAATGTCCCCCATGCAATATGGCTGACTTGGAAGTCACCTATACAACATGGCAACCAGCACAATGTCCCCCATGCAATATGGCTGACTTGGAAGTCACCTATACAAGAAACCAGCACAATGTCCCCCATGCAATGTGGCTGACTTGGAAGTCACCTATAGAACATGGCCACCAGCACAATGTCCCCCATGCAATATGGCTGACTTGGAAGTCACATATACAACATGGCAACCAGCACAATGTCCCCCAAGCAATATGGCTCACTTGGAAGTCACCTATAGAACATGGCAAAAAGCACAATGTCCCCCAAGCAATATGGCTGACTTGGAAGTCACCTATACAATATGGCAACCAGCACAATGTCCCCCATGCAATATGGCTGACTTGGAAGTCACCTATAGAACATGGCCACCAGCACAATGTCCCCCATGCAACACGGCTGACTTGGAAGTCACCTATACAAGATAACCAGCACAATGTCCCCCATGCAATATGGCTGACTTGGAAGTCACCTATAGGACATGGCAACCACCACAATGTCCCCCAAGCAATATGGCTGACTTGGAAGTCACCTACAGAACATGGCAACCAGCACAATGTCCCCCAAGCAATATGGCTGACTTGGAAGTCACCTATACAAGACAACCAGCACAATGTCCCCCATGCAACACGGCTGACTTGGAAGTCACCTATACAAGACAACCAGCACAATGTCCCCCATGCAATATGGCTGACTTGGAAGTCACCTATACAACACAACCAGCACAATGTCCCCCAAGCAATATGGCTCACTTGGAAGTCACCTATACAACATGGCAACCAGCACAATGTCCCCCATGCAATATGGCTGACTCGGAAGTCACCTATACAACACAACCAGCACAATGTCCCCCAAGCAATATGGCTCACTTGGAAGTCACGTATACAACATGGCAACCAGCACAATGTCCCCCATGCAATATGGCTGACTTTGAAGTCACCTATACAACATGGCAACCAGCACAATGTCCCCCATGCAATATGGCTGACTTGGAAGTCACCTATACAAGACAACCAGCACAATGTCCCCCATGCAATATGGCTGACTTGGAAGTCACCTATAGGACATGGCAACCAGCACAATGTCCCCCAAGCAATATGGCTGACTTGGAAGTCACCTATACAAGACAACCAGCACAATGTCCCAAATGCAATATGGCTGACTTGGAAGTCACCTATAGAACATGGCCACCAGCACAATGTCCCCCATGCAATATGGCTGACTTGGAAGTCACCTATACAACATGGCAACCAGCACAATGTCCCCCATGCAATATGGCTGACTTGGAAGTCACCTATACAATACAACCAGCACAATGTCCCCCAAGCAATATGGCTGACTTGGAAGTCACCTATACAAGACAACCAGCACAATGTCCCCCATGCAATATGGCTGACTTGGAAGTCACCTATACAATACAACCAGCACAATGTCCCCCATGCAATATGGCTGATTTGGAAGTCACCTATACAACACAACCAGCACAATGTCTCCGATGCAATATGGCTGACTTGGAAGTCACCTATACAAGACAACCAGCACAATGTCCCAAATGCAATATGGCTGACTTGGAAGTCACCTATAGAACATGGCCACCAGCACAATGTCCCCCATGCAATATGGCTGACTTGGAAGTCACCTATACAACATGGCAACCAGCACAACGTCCCCCATGCAATATGGCTGACTTGGAAGTCACCTATACAATACAACCAGCACAATGTCCCCCAAGCAATATGGCTGGCTTGGAAGTCACCTATACAAGACAACCAGCACAATGTCCCCCATGCAATATGGCTGATTGGAAGTCACCTATACAACATGGCAACCAGCACAATGTCCCCCATGCAATATGGCTGACTTGGAAGTCACCTATACAACATGGCAACCAGCACAATGTCCCCCATGCAATATGGCTGACTTGGAAGTCACCTATACAAGAAACCAGCACAATGTCCCCCATGCAATGTGGCTGACTTGGAAGTCACCTATAGAACATGGCCACCAGCACAATGTCCCCCATGCAATATGGCTGACTTGGAAGTCACCTATACAACATGGCAACCAGCACAATGTCCCCCAAGCAATATGGCTCACTTGGAAGTCACCTATAGGACATGGCCACCAGCACAATGTCCCCCATGCAATATGGCTGACTTGGAATTCACCTATACAATACAACCAGCACAATGTCCCCCATGCAATATGGCTGATTTGGAAGTCACCTATACAACACAACCAGCACAATGTCTCTGATGCAATATGGCTGACTTGGAAGTCACCTATACAAGACAACCAGCACAATGTCCCAAATGCAATATGGCTGACTTGGAAGTCACCTATAGAACATGGCCACCAGCACAATGTCCCCCATGCAATATGGCTGACTTGGAAGTCACCTATACAACATGGCAACCAGCACAATGTCCCCCATGCAATATGGCTGACTTGGAAGTCACCTATACAAGACAACCAGCACAATGTCCCCCATGCAATATGGCTGACTTGGAAGTCACCTATACAACATGGCAACCAGCACAATGTCCCCCATGCAATATGGCTGACTTGGAAGTCACCTATACAACATGGCAACCAGCACAATGTCCCCCATGCAATATGGCTGACTTGGAAGTCACCTATACAAGAAACCAGCACAATGTCCCCCATGCAATGTGGCTGACTTGGAAGTCACCTATAAAACATGGCCACCAGCACAATGTCCCCCATCCAATATGGCTGACTTGGAAGTCACCTATACAACATGGCAACCAGCACAATGTCCCCCAAGCAATATGGCTCACTTGGAAGTCACCTATAGAACATGGCAAAAAGCACAATGTCCCCCAAGCAATATGGCTGACTTGGAAGTCACCTATACAACATGGCAACCAGCACAATGTCCCCCATGCAATATGGCTGACTTGGAAGTCACCTATAGAACATGGCCACCAGCACAATGTCCCCCATGCAACACGGCTGACTTGGAAGTCACCTATACAAGACAACCAGCACAATGTCCCCCATGCAACACGGCTGACTTGGAAGTCACCTATACAAGACAACCAGCACAATGTCCCCGATGCAATATGGCTGACTTGGAAGTCACCTATACAACACAACCAGCACAATGTCCCCCAAGCAATATGGCTCACTTGGAAGTCACCTATACAACATGGCAACCAGCACAATGTCCCCCATGCAATATGGCTGACTTGGAAGTCACCTATACAATACAACCAGCACAATGTCCCCCAAGCAATATGGCTGACTTGGAAGTCACCTATAGAACATGGCCACCAGCACAATGTCCCCCATGCAATATGGCTGACTTGGAAGTCACCTATACAAGACAACCAGCACAATGTCTCCCATGCAATATGGCTGACTTGGAAGTCACCTATAGAACATGGCCACCAGCACAATGTCCCCCATGCAATATGGCTGACTTGGAAGTCACCTATACAATACAACCAGCACAATGTCCCCCATGCAATATGGCTGACTTGGAAGTCACCTATACAACACAACCAGCACAATGTCCCCCAGGCAATATGGCTGACTTGGAAGTCACCTATACAACACAACCAGCACAATGTCCCCCATGCAATATGGCTCACTTGGAAGTCACCTATACAACATGGCATCCAGCACAATGTCCCCCATGCAATATGGCTGACTTGGAAGTCACCTATACAACATGGCAACCAGCACAATGTCCCCCATGCAATATGGCTGACTTGGAAGTCACCTATACAACATGGCAACCAGCACAATATCCCCCATGCAATATGGCTGACTTGGAAGTCACCTATACAAGAAACCAGCACAATGTCCCCCATGCAATGTGGCTGACTTGGAAGTCACCTATACAACATGGCAACCAGCACAATATCCCCCAAGCAATATGGCTCACTTGGAAGTCACCTATAGAACATGGCAACCAGCACAATGTCCCCCAAGCAATATGGCTGACTTGGAAGTCACCTATACAACATGGCAACCAGCACAATGTCCCCCTTGCAATATGGCTGACCTGGAAGTCACTATAGAACATGGCCACCAGCACAATGTCCCCCATGCAACACGGCTGACTTGGAAGTCACCTATACAAGACAACCAGCACAATGTCCCCCATGCAATATGGCTGACTCGGAAGTCACCTATACAACACAACCATCACAATGTCCCCCAAGCAATATGGCTCACTTGGAAGTCACGTATACAACATGGCAACCAGCACAATGTCCCCCATGCAATATGGCTGACTTGGAAGTCACCTATACAACATGGCAACCAGCACAATGTCCCCCATGCAATATGGCTGACTTGGAAGTCACCTATACAAGACAACCAGCACAATGTCCCCCATGCAATATGGCTGACTTGGAAGTCACCTATAGGACATGCAACCAGCACAATGTCCCCCAAGCAATATGGCTGACTTGGAAGTCACCTATACAAGACAACCAGCACATTGTCCCAAATGCAATATGGCTGACTTAGAAGTCACCTATAGAACATGGCCACCAGCACAATGTCCCCCATGCAATATGGCTGACTTGGAAGTCACCTATACAACATGGCAATCAGCACAATGTCCCCCATGCAATATGGCTGACTTGGAAGTCACCTATACAAGACAACCAGCACAATGTCCCCCATGCAATATGGCTGACTTGGAAGTCACCTATAGGACATGGCCACCAGCACAATGTCCCCCATGCAATATGGCTGACTTGGAAGTCATCTATACAATACAACCAGCACAATGTCCCCCATGCAATATGGCTGACTTGGAAGTCACCTATACAATACAACCAGCACAATGTCCCCCATGCAATATGGCTGATTTGGAAGTCACCTATACAACACAACCAGCACAATTTCTCCCATGCAATATGGCTGACTTGGAAGTCACCTATACAAGACAACCAGCACAATGTCCCAAATGCAATATGGCTGACTTGGAAGTCACCTATAGAACATGGCCACCAGCACAATGTCCCCCATGCAATATGGCTGACTTGGAAGTCACCTATACAACATGGCAACCAGCACAATGTCCCCCATGCAATATGGCTGACTTGGAAGTCACCTATACAATACAACCAGCACAATGTCCCCCAAGCAATATGGCTGACTTGGAAGTCACCTATACAAGACAACCAGCACAATGTCCCCCATGCAATATGGCTCACTTGGAAGTCACCTATAGGACATCGCCACCAGCACAATGTCCCCCATGCAATATGGCTGACTTCGAAGTCACCTATACAATACAACCAGCACAATGTCCCCCATGCAATATGGCTGATTTGGAAGTCACCTATACAACACAACCAGCTCAATGTCCCCCATGCAATATGGCTGACTTGGAAGTCACCTATACAAGACAACCAGCACAATGTCCCCCATGCAATATGGCTGACTTGGAAGTCACCTATAGAACATGGCCACCAGCACAATGTCCCCCATGCAATATGGCTGACTTGGAAGTCACCTATACAACATGGCAACCAGCACAATGTCCCCCAAGCAATATGGCTGACTTGGAAGTCACCTATACAACATGTCAACCAGCACAATGTCCCCCAAGCAATATGGCTCACTTGGAAGTCACCTATAGAACATGGCAACCAGCACAATGTCCCCCAAGCAATATGGCTGACTTGGAAGTCACCTATACAACATGGCAACCAGCACAATGTCCCCCATGCAATATGGCTGACTTGGAAGTCACCTATAGAACATGGCCACCAGCACAATGTCCCCCATGCAACACGGCTGACTTGGAAGTCACCTATACAAGACAACCAGCACAATGTCCCCCATGCAATATGGCTGACTTGGAAGTCACCTATACAACACAACCAGCACAATGTCCCCCAAGCAATATGGCTCACTTGGAAGTCACCTATACAACATGGCAACCAGCACAATGTCCCCCATGCAATATGGCTGACTTGGAAGTCACCTATACAACATGGCAACCGGCACAATGTCCCCCATGCAATATGGCTGACTTGGAAGTCACCTATACAAGACAACCAGCACAATGTCCCCCATGCAATATGGCTGACTTGGAAGTCACCTATAGGACATGGCAACCAGCACAATGTCCCCCATGCAATATGGCTGACTTGGAAGTCACCTATACAAGACAACCAGCACAATGTCCCAAATGCAATATGGCTGACTTGGAAGTCACCTATAGAACATGGCCACCAGCACAATGTCCCCCATGCCACACGGCTGACTTGGAAGTTACCTATACAAGACAACCAGCACAATGTCCCCCATGCAATATGGCTGACTCGGAAGTCACCTATACCACACAACCAGCACAATGTCCCCCAATCAATATGGCTCACTTGGAAGTCACGTATACAACATGGCAACCAGCACAATGTCCCCCATGCAATATGGCTGACTTGGAAGTCACCTATACAACATGGCAACCAGCACAATGTCCCCCATGCAATATGGCTGACTTGGAAGTCACCTATTTAAGACAACCAGCACAATGTCTCCCATGCAATATGGCTGACTTGGAAGTCACCTATAGGACATGGCAACCAGCACAATGTCCCCCAAGCAATATGGCTGACTTGGAAGTCACCTATACAAGACAACCAGCACATTGTCCCAAATGCAATATGGCTGACTTGGAAGTCACCTATAGAACATGGCCACCAGCACAATGTCCCCCATGCAATATGGCTGACTTGGAAGTCACCTATACAACATGGCAACCAGCACAATGTCCCCCATGCAATATGGCTGACTTGGAAGTCACCTATACAATACAACCAGCACAATGTCCCCCAAGCAATATGGCTGACTTGGAAGTCACCTATACAAGACAACCAGCACAATGTCCCCCATGCAATATGGCTGACTTGGAAGTCACCTATAGGACATGGCCACCAGCACAATGTCCCCCATGCAATATGGCTGACTTGGAAGTCACCTATACAATACAACCAGCACAATGTCCCCCATGCAATTTGGCTGACTTGGAAGTCACCTATACAATACAACCAGCACAATGTCCCCCATGCAATATTGCTGATTTGGAAGTCACCTATACAACACAACCAGCACAATGTCTCCCATGCAATATGGCTGACTTGGAAGTCACCTATACAAGACAACCAGCACAATGTCCCAAATGCAATATGGCTGACTTGGAAGTCACCTATAGAACATGGCCACCAGCACAATGTCCCCCATGCAATATGGCTGACTTGGAAGTCACCTATACAACATGGCAACCAGCACAATGTCCCCCATGCAATATGGCTGATTTGGAAGTCACCTATACAATACAACCAGCACAATGTCCCCTAAGCAATATGGCTGACTTGGAAGTCACCTATACAAGACAACCAGCACAATGTCCCCCATGCAATATGGCTGATTTGGAAGTCACCTATACAATACAACCAGCACAATGTCCCCTAAGCAATATGGCTCACTTGGAAGTCACCTATAGGACATGGCCACCAGCACAATGTCCCCCATGCAATATGGCTGACTTGGAAGTCACCTATACAATACAACCAGCACAATGTCCCCCATGCAATATGGCTGATTTGGAAGTCACCTATACAACACAACCAGCTCAATGTCCCACATGCAATATGGCTGACTTGGAAGTCACCTATACAAGACAACCAGCACAATGTCCCCCATGCAATATGGCTGACTTGGAAGTCACCTATACAAGACAACCAGCACAATGTCCCCCATGCAATATGGCTGACTTGGAAGTCACCTATAGAACATGGCCACCAGCACAATGTCCCCCATGCAATATGGCTGACTTGGAAGTCACCTATACAACATGGCAACCAGCACAATGTCCCCCAAGCAATATGGCTGACTTGGAAGTCACCTATACAACATGGCAACCAGCACAATGTCCCCCAAGCAATATGGCTCACTTGGAAGTCACCTATAGAACATGGCAACCAGCACAATGTCCCCCAAGCAATATGGCTGACTTGGAAGTCACCTATACAACATGGCAACCAGCACAATGTCCCCCATGCAATATGGCTGACTTGGAAGTCACCTATACAACATGGCAACCGGCACAATGTCCCCCATGCAATATGGCTGACTTGGAAGTCACCTATACAAGACAACCAGCACAATGTCCCCCATGCAATATGGCTGACTTGGAAGTCACCTATAGGACATGGCAACCAGCACAATGTCCCCCATGCAATATGGCTGACTTGGAAGTCACCTATACAAGACAACCAGCACAATGTCCCAAATGCAATATGGCTGACTTGGAAGTCACCTATAGAACATGGCCACCAGCACAATGTCCCCCATGCAATATGGCTGACTTGGAAGTCACCTATACAACATGGCAACCAGCACAATGTCCCCCATTCAATATGGCTGACTTGGAAGTCACCTATACAATACAACCAGCACAATGTCCCTCAAGCAATATGGCTGACTTGGAAGTCACCTATACAAGACAACCAGCACAATGTCCCCCATGCAATATGGCTGACTTGGAAGTCACCTATAGGACATGGCCACCAGCACAATGTCCCCATGCAATATGGCTGACTTGGAAGTCACCTATACAATACAACCAGCACAATGTCCCCCATGCAATATGGCTGATTTGGAAGTCACCTATACAACACAACCAGCACAATGTCCCCCATGCAATATGGCTGACTTGGAAGTCACCTATACAAGACAACCAGCACAATGTCCCAAATGCAATATGGCTGACTTGGAAGTCACCTATAGAACATGGCCACCAGCACAATGTCCCCCATGCAATATGGCTGACTTGGAAGTCACCTATACAACATGGCAACCAGCACAATGTCCCCCATGCAATATGGCTGACTTGGAAGTCACCTATACAATACAACCAGAACAATGTCCCCCAAGCAATATGGCTGACTTGGAAGTCACCTATACAAGACAACCAGCACAATGTCCCCCATGCAATATGGCTGACTTGGAAGTCACCTATAGGACATGGCCACCAGCACAATGTCCCCATGCAATATGGCTGACTTGGAAGTCACCTATACAATACAACCAGCACAATGTCCCCCATGCAATATGGCTGACTTGGAAGTCACCTATACAATACAACCAGCACAATGTCCCCCATGCAATATGGCTGATTTGGAAGTCACCTATACAACACAACCAGCACAATGTCCCCCATGCAATATGGCTGACTTGGAAGTCACCTATAGAACATGGCCACCAGCACAATGTCCCCCATGCAATATGGCTGACTTGGAAGTCACCTATACAACATGGCAACCAGCACAATGTCCCCCATGCAATATGGCTGACTTGGAAGTCACCTATACAATACAACCAGCACAATGTCCCCCAAGCAATATGGCTGACTTGGAAGTCACCTATACAAGACAACCAGCACAATGTCCCCCATGCAATATGGCTCACTTGGAAGTCACCTATAGGACATGGCCACCAGCACAATGTCCCCCATGCAATATGGCTGACTTGGAAGTCACCTATACAATACAACCAGCACAATGTCCCCCATGCAATATGGCTGATTTGGAAGTCACCTATACAACACAACCAGCACAATGTCCCCCATGCAATATGGCTGACTTGGAAGTCACCTATACAAGACAACCAGCACAATGTCCCCCATGCAATATGGCTGACTTGGAAGTCACCTATACAACATGGCAACCAGCACAATGTCCCCCAAGCAATATGGCTGACTTGGAAGTCACCTATACAACATGGCAACCAGCACAATGTCCCCCAAGCAATATGGCTGACTTGGAAGTCACCTATAGAACATGGCAACCAGCACAATGTCCCCCAAGCAATATGGCTGACTTAAAAGTCACCTATACAAGACAACCAGCACAATTTCCCCCATGCAATATGGCTGACTTGGAAGTCACCTATAGGACATGGCAACCAGCACAATGTCCCCCATGCAATATGGCTGACTTGTAAGTCACCTATACAACATGGCAACCAGCACAATGTCCCCCATGCAATATGGCTGACTTGGAAGTCACCTATAGAACATGGCCACCAGCACAATGTCCCCCAAGCAATATGGCTGACTTGGAAGTCACCTATACAACATGGCCACCAGCACAATGTCCCCCATGCAACACGGCTGACTTGGAAGTCACCTATACAAGACAAGCAGCACAATGTCCCCCATGCAATATGGCAGACTTGGAAGTCACCTATACAACACAACCAGCACAATGTCCCCCAAGCAATATGGCTCACTTGGAAGTCACCTATACAACATGGCAACCAGCACAATGTCCCCCATGCAATATGGCTGACTTGGAAGTCACCTATACAACATGGCAACCAGCACAATGTCCCCCAAGCAATATGGCTGACTTGGAAGTCACCTATAGAACATGGCCACCAGCACAATGTCCCCCATGCAATATGGCTGACTTGGAAGTCACCTATACAAGACAACCAGCACAATGTCCCCCATGCAATATGGCTGACTTGGAAGTCACCTATAGAACATGGCCACCAGCACAATGTCCCCCAAGCAATATGGCTGACTTGGAAGTCACCTATACAACATGGCAACCAGCACAATGTCCCCCAAGCAATATGGCTGACTTGGAAGTCACCTATAGAACATGGCCACCAGCACAATGTCCCCCAAGCAATATGGCTGACTTGGAAGTCACCTATACAAGACAACCAGCACAATGTCCCCCATGCAATATGGCTGAATTGGAAGTCACCTATAGGACATGGCAACCAGCACAATGTCCCCCAAGCAATATGGCTGACTTGGAAGTCACCTATACAAGACAACCAGCACAATGTCCCCCATGCAATATGGCTGACTTGGAAGTCACCTATAGGACATGGCAACCAGCACAATGTCCCCCATGCAATATGGCTGACTTGGAAGTCACCTATACATACAACCAGCACAATGTCCCCCATGCAATATGGCTGACTTGGAAGTCACCTATACAATACAACCAGCACAATGTCCCCCATGCAATATGGCTGACTTGGAAGTCACCTAAATAAAATGGCAACCAGCACAATGTCCCCCAAGCAATATGGCTGACTTGGAAGTCACCTATACAATACAACCAGCACAATGTCCCCCATGCAATATGGCTGACTTGGAAGTCACCTATACAACACAACCAGCACAATGTCCCCCATGCAATATGGCTGACTTGGAAGTCACCTAAACAACACAACCAGCACAATGTCCCCCATGCAATATGGCTGACTTGGAAGTCACCTATAGAACATGGCCACCAGCACAATGTCCCCCATGCAATATGGCTCACTTGGAAGTCACCTATACAATACAACCAGCACAATGTCCCCCATGCAATATGGCTGACTTGGAAGTCACCTTTACAATACAACCAGCACAATGTCCCCCATGCAATATGGTTGACTTGGAAGTCACCTATACAACACAACCAGCACAATGTCCCCCATGCAATATGGCTGACTTGGAAGTCACCTATACAACACAACCAGCACAATGTCCCCCATGCAATATGGCTCACTTGAAAGTCACCTATACAACATGGCAACCAGCACAATGTCCCCCATGCAATATGGCTGACTTGGAAGTCACCTATACAACATAGCAACCAGCACAATGTCCCCCATGAAATATGGCTGACTTGGAAGTCACCTATACAACATGGCAACCAGCACAATTTCCCCCATGTAATATGGCTGACTTGGAAGTCACCTACACAAGACAACCAGCACAATGTCCTCCAAGCAATATGGCTGACTTGGAAGTCACCTATACAAGACAACCAGCACAATGTCCCCCATGCAATATGGCTGACTTGGAAGTCACCTATAGAAGACAACCAGCACAATGTCCTCCAAGCAATCAGACTGACTTGGAAGTCACCTATACAAGACAACCAGCACAATGTCCCCCATGCAACACGGCTGACTTGGAAGTCACCTATACAAGACAACCAGCACAATGTCCCCCATGCAATATGGCTCACTTGGAAGTCACCTATACAATACAACCAGCACAATGTCCCCCATGCAATATGGCTGACTTGGAAGTCACCTTTACAATACAACCAGCACAATGCCCCCCATGCAACACGGCTGACTTGGAAGTCACCTATACAAGACAAGCAGCACAATGTCCCCCATGCAATATGGCAGACTTGGAAGTCACCTATACAACACAACCAGCACAATGTCCCCCAAGCAATATGGCTCACTTGGAAGTCACCTATACAACATGGCAACCAGCACAATGTCCCCCATGCAATATGGCTGACTTGGAAGTCACCTATACAACATGGCAACCAGCACAATGTCCCCCAAGCAATATGGCTGACTTGGAAGTCACCTATAGAACATGGCCACCAGCACAATGTCCCCCATGCAATATGGCTGACTTGGAAGTCACCTATACAAGACAACCAGCACAATGTCCCCCATGCAATATGGCTGACTTGGAAGTCACCTATAGAACATGGCCACCAGCACAATGTCCCCCAAGCAATATGGCTGACTTGGAAGTCACCTATACAACATGGCAACCAGCACAATGTCCCCCAAGCAATATGGCTGACTTGGAAGTCACCTATAGAACATGGCCACCAGCACAATGTCCCCCAAGCAATATGGCTGACTTGGAAGTCACCTATACAAGACAACCAGCACAATGTCCCCCATGCAATATGGCTGAATTGGAAGTCACCTATAGGACATGGCAACCAGCACAATGTCCCCCAAGCAATATGGCTGACTTGGAAGTCACCTATACAAGACAACCAGCACAATGTCCCCCATGCAATATGGCTGACTTGGAAGTCACCTATAGGACATGGCAACCAGCACAATGTCCCCCATGCAATATGGCTGACTTGGAAGTCACCTATACATACAACCAGCACAATGTCCCCCATGCAATATGGCTGACTTGGAAGTCACCTATACAATACAACCAGCACAATGTCCCCCATGCAATATGGCTGACTTGGAAGTCACCTAAATAAAATGGCAACCAGCACAATGTCCCCCAAGCAATATGGCTGACTTGGAAGTCACCTATACAATACAACCAGCACAATGTCCCCCATGCAATATGGCTGACTTGGAAGTCACCTATACAACACAACCAGCACAATGTCCCCCATGCAATATGGCTGACTTGGAAGTCACCTAAACAACACAACCAGCACAATGTCCCCCATGCAATATGGCTGACTTGGAAGTCACCTATAGAACATGGCCACCAGCACAATGTCCCCCATGCAATATGGCTCACTTGGAAGTCACCTATACAACACAACCAGCACAATGTCCCCCATGCAATATGGCTGACTTGGAAGTCACCTATACAACACAACCAGCACAATGTCCCCCATGCAATATGGCTCACTTGAAAGTCACCTATACAACATGGCAACCAGCACAATGTCCCCCATGCAATATGGCTGACTTGGAAGTCACCTATACAACATAGCAACCAGCACAATGTCCCCCATGAAATATGGCTGACTTGGAAGTCACCTATACAACATGGCAACCAGCACAATTTCCCCCATGTAATATGGCTGACTTGGAAGTCACCTACACAAGACAACCAGCACAATGTCCTCCAAGCAATATGGCTGACTTGGAAGTCACCTATACAAGACAACCAGCACAATGTCCCCCATGCAATATGGCTGACTTGGAAGTCACCTATAGAAGACAACCAGCACAATGTCCTCCAAGCAATAAGACTGACTTGGAAGTCACCTATACAAGACAACCAGCACAATGTCCCCCATGCAACACGGCTGACTTGGAAGTCACCTATACAAGACAACCAGCACAATGTCCCCCATGCAATATGGCTCACTTGGAAGTCACCTATACAATACAACCAGCACAATGTCCCCCATGCATTATGGCTGACTTGGAAGTCACCTTTACAATACAACCAGCACAATGTCCCCCATGCAATATGGTTGACTTGGAAGTCACCTATACAACACAACCAGCACAATGTCCCCCATGCAATATGGCAGACTTGGAAGTCACCTATACAACACAACCAGCACAATGTCCCCCAAGCAATATGGCTCACTTGGAAGTCACCTATACAACATGGCAACCAGCACAATGTCCCCCATGCAATATGGCTGACTTGGAAGTCACCTATACAACATGGCAACCAGCACAATGTCCCCCAAGCAATATGGCTGACTTGGAAGTCACCTATAGAACATGGCCACCAGCACAATGTCCCCCATGCAATATGGCTGACTTGGAAGTCACCTATACAAGACAACCAGCACAATGTCCCCCATGCAATATGGCTGACTTGGAAGTCACCTATAGAACATGGCCACCAGCACAATGTCCCCCAAGCAATATGGCTGACTTGGAAGTCACCTATACAACATGGCAACCAGCACAATGTCCCCCAAGCAATATGGCTGACTTGGAAGTCACCTATAGAACATGGCCACCAGCACAATGTCCCCCAAGCAATATGGCTGACTTGGAAGTCACCTATACAAGACAACCAGCACAATGTCCCCCATGCAATATGGCTGAATTGGAAGTCACCTATAGGACATGGCAACCAGCACAATGTCCCCCAAGCAATATGGCTGACTTGGAAGTCACCTATACAAGACAACCAGCACAATGTCCCCCATGCAATATGGCTGACTTGGAAGTCACCTATAGGACATGGCAACCAGCACAATGTCCCCCATGCAATATGGCTGACTTGGAAGTCACCTATACATACAACCAGCACAATGTCCCCCATGCAATATGGCTGACTTGGAAGTCACCTATACAATACAACCAGCACAATGTCCCCCATGCAATATGGCTGACTTGGAAGTCACCTAAATAAAATGGCAACCAGCACAATGTCCCCCAAGCAATATGGCTGACTTGGAAGTCACCTATACAATACAACCAGCACAATGTCCCCCATGCAATATGGCTGACTTGGAAGTCACCTATACAATACAACCAGCACAATGTCCCCCATGCAATATGGTTGACTTGTAAGTCACCTATACAACACAACCAGCACAATGTCCCCCATGCAATATGGCTGACTTGGAAGTCACCTATACAACACAACTAGCACAATGTCCCCCATGCAATATGGCTCACTTGAAAGTCACCTATACAACATGGCAACCAGCACAATGTCCCCCATGCAATATGGCTGACTTGGAAGTCACCTATACAACATAGCAACCAGCACAATGTCCCCCATGAAATATGGCTGACTTGGAAGTCACCTACACAAGACAACCAGCACAATGTCCTCCAAGCAATATGGCTGACTTGGAAGTCACCTATACAAGACAACCAGCACAATGTCCCCCATGCAATATGGCTGACTTGGAAGTCACCTATAGAAGACAACCAGCACAATGTCCTCCAAGCAATAAGACTGACTTGGAAGTCACCTATACAAGACAACCAGCACAATGTCCCCCATGCAACACGGCTGACTTGGAAGTCACCTATACAAGACAACCAGCACAATGTCCCCCATGCAATATGGCTCACTTGGAAGTCACCTATACAATACAACCAGCACAATGTCCCCCATGCAATATGGCTGACTTGGAAGTCACCTTTACAATACAACCAGCACAATGTCCCCCATGCAATATGGTTGACTTGGAAGTCACCTATACAACACAACCAGCACAATGTCCCCCATGCAATATGGCTCACTTGAAAGTCACCTATACAACATGGCAACCAGCACAATGTCCCCCATGCAATATGGCTGACTTGGAAGTCACCTATACAACATAGCAACCAGCACAATGTCCCCCATGAAATATGGCTGACTTGGAAGTCACCTATACAACATGGCAACCAGCACAATTTCCCCCATGTAATATGGCTGACTTGGAAGTCACCTACACAAGACAACCAGCACAATGTCCTCCAAGCAATATGGCTGACTTGGAAGTCACCTATACAAGACAACCAGCACAATGTCCCCCATGCAATATGGCTGACTTGGAAGTCACCTATAGAAGACAACCAGCACAATGTCCTCCAAGCAATAAGACTGACTTGGAAGTCACCTATACAAGACAACCAGCACAATGTCCCCCATGCAACACGGCTGACTTGGAAGTCACCTATACAAGACAACCAGCACAATGTCCCCCATGCAATATGGCTGACTTGAAAGTCACCTATACAACACAACCAGCACAATGTCCCCCATGCAATATGGCTCACTTGGAAGTCACCTATACAACATGGCAACCAGCACAATGTCCCCCATACAATATGCCTGACTTGGAAGTCACCTATACAACATGGCAACCAGCACAATGTCCCCCATGCAATATGGCTGACTTGGAAGTCACCTATACAAGACAACCAGCACAATGTCCCCCATGCAATATGGCTGACTTGGAAGTCACCTATACAACATGGCAACCAGCACAATGTCCCCCATGCAATATGGCTGACTTGGAAGTCACCTTTACAATACAACCAGCACAATGTCCCCCAAGCAATATGGCTGACTTGGAAGTCACCTATAGAACATGGCCACCAGCACAATGTCCCCCATGCAATATGGCTGACTTGGAAGTCACCTATAGAACATGGCCACCAGCACAATGTCCCACATGCAATATGGCTGACTTGGAAGTCACCTATAGGACAATGCAACCAGCACAATGTCCCCCATGCAATATGGCTGACTTGGAAGTCACCTATAGAACATGGCCACCAGCACAATGTCCCCCATGCAATATGGCTGACTTGGACGTCACCTATACAACATGGCAACCTGCACAATGTCCCCCATGCATGCAATATGGCTGACTTGGAAGTCACCTATACCATACAACCAGCACAATGTCCCCCAAGCAATATGGCTGACTTGGAAGTCACCTATACAAGACAACCAGCACAATGTCCCCCATGCAATATGGCTGACTTGGAAGTCACCTATACGACATGGCCACCAGCACAATGTCCCCCATGCAATATGGCTGACTTGGAAGTCACCTATACAATACAACCAGCACAATGTCCCCCATGCAATATGGCTGACTTGGAAGTCACCTATACAATACAACCAGCACAATGTCCCCCATACAATATGGCTGATTTGGAAGTCACCTATACAACACAACCAGCACAATGTCCCCCATGCAATATGGCTGACTTGGAAGTCACCTATACAAGACAACCAGCACAATGTCCCCCATGCAATATGGCTGACTTGGAAGTCACCTATACAACATGGCAACCAGCACAATGTCCCCCATGCAATATGGCTGACTTGGAAGTCACCTATACAATACAACCAGCACAATGTCCCCCAAGCAATATGGCTGACTTGGAAGTCACCTATAGAACATGGCCACCAGCACAATGTCCCCCATGCAATATGGCTGACTTGGAAGTCACCTATAGAACATGGCCACCAGCACAATGTCCCACATGCAATATGGCTGACTTGGAAGTCACCTATAGGACAATGCAACCAGCACAATGTCCCCCATGCAATATGGCTGACTTGGAAGTCACCTATAGAACATGGCCACCAGCACAATGTCCCCCATGCAATATGGCTGACTTGGACGTCACCTATACAACATGGCAACCAGCACAATGTCCCCCATGCATGCATAATGGCTGACTTGGAAGTCACCTATACCATACAACCAGCACAATGTCCCCCAAGCAATATGGCTGACTTGGAAGTCACCTATACAAGACAACCAGCACAATGTCCCCCATGCAATATGGCTGACTTGGAAGTCACCTATACGACATGGCCACCAGCACAATGTCCCCCATGCAATATGGCTGACTTGGAAGTCACCTATACAATACAACCAGCACAATGTCCCCCATGCAATATGGCTGACTTGGAAGTCACCTATACAACACAACCAGCACAATGTCCCCCATGCAATATGGCTGACTTGGAAGTCACCTATACAAGACAACCAGCACAATGTCCCCCATGCAATATGGTTGACTTGGAAGTCACCTATACAACATGGCAACCAGCACAATGTCCCCCATGCAATATGGCTGACTTGGAAGTCACCTATACAATACAACCAGCACAATGTCCCCCAAGCAATATGGCTGACTTGGAAGTCACCTATAGAACATGGCCACCAGCACAATGTCCCCCATGCAATATGGCTGACTTGGAAGTCACCTATAGAACATGGCCACCAGCACAATGTCCCACATGCAATATGGCTGACTTGGAAGTCACCTATAGGACAATGCAACCAGCACAATGTCCCCCATGCAATATGGCTGACTTGGAAGTCACCTATAGAACATGGCCACCAGCACAATGTCCCCCATGCAATATGGCTGACTTGGACGTCACCTATACAACATGGCAACCAGCACAATGTCCCCCATGCATGCATAATGGCTGACTTGGAAGTCACCTATACCATACAACCAGCACAATGTCCCCCAAGCAATATGGCTGACTTGGAAGTCACCTATACAAGACAACCAGCACAATGTCCCCCATGCAATATGGCTGACTTGGAAGTCACCTATACGACATGGCCACCAGCACAATGTCCCCCATGCAATATGGCTGACTTGGAAGTCACCTATACAATACAACCAGCACAATGTCCCCCATGCAATATGGCTGACTTGGAAGTCACCTATACAATACAACCAGCACAATGTCCCCCATACAATATGGCTGATTTGGAAGTCACCTATACAACACAACCAGCACAATGTCCCCCATGCAATATGGCTGACTTGGAAGTCACCTATACAAGACAACCAGCACAATGTCCCAAATGCAATATGGCTGACTTGGAAGTCACCTATAGAACATGGCCACCAGCACAATGTCCCCCATGCAATATGGCTGACTTGGAAGTCACCTATATAACACAACCAGCACAATGTCCCCCAAGCAATATGGCTCACTTGGAAGTCACCTATACAACATGGCAACCAGCACAATGTCCCCCATGCAATATGCCTGACTTGGAAGTCACCTATACAACATGGCAACCAGCACAATGTCCCCCATGCAATATGGCTGACTTGGAAGTCACCTATACAAGACAACCAGCACAATGTCCCCCATGCAATATGGCTGACGTGGAAGTCACCTATACAACATGGCAACCAGCACAATGTCCCCCATGCAATATGGCTGACTTGGAAGTCACCTATACAATACAACCAGCACAATGTCCCCCAAGCAATATGGCTGACTTGGAAGTCACCTATAGAACATGGCCACCAGCACAATGTCTCCCATGCAATATGGCTGACTTGGAAGTCACCTATACAAGACAACCAGCACAATGTCCCCCATGCAATATGGCTGACTTTGAAGTCACCTATAGAACATGGCCACCAGCACAATGTCCCCCATGCAATATGGCTGACTTGGAAGTCACCTATAGGACAATGCAACCAGCACAATGTCCCCCATGCAATATGGCTGACTTGGAAGTCACCTATAGAACATGGCCACCAGCACAATGTCCCCCAAGCAATATGGCTAACTTGGAAGTCACCTATACAATACAACCAGCACAATGTCCCCCATGCAATATGGCTGACTTGGAAGTCACCTATACAATACAACCAGCACAATGTCCCAAATGCAATATGGCTGACTTGGAAGTCACCTATAGAACATGGCCACCAGCACAATGTCCCCCATGCAATATGGCTGACTTGGAAGTCACCTATACAACATGGCAACCAGCACAATGTCCCCCATGCAATATGGCTGACTTGGAAGTCACCTATAAAATACAACCAGCACAATTTCCCCCAAGCAATATGGCTGACTTGGAAGTCACCTATACAAGACAACCAGCACAATGTCCCCCATGCAATATGGCTGACTTGGAAGTCACCTATACGACATGGCCACCAGCACAATGTCCCCCATGCAATATGGCTGACTTGGAAGTCACCTATACAATACAACCAGCACAATGTCCCCCATGCAATATGGCTGACTTGGAAGTCACCTATAGAACATGGCCACCAGCACAATGTCCCACATGCAATATGGCTGACTTGGAAGTCACCTATAGGACAATGCAACCAGCACAATGTCCCCCATGCAATATGGCTGACTTGGAAGTCACCTATAGAACATGGCCACCAGCACAATGTCCCCCATGCAATATGGCTGACTTGGACGTCACCTATACAACATGGCAACCAGCACAATGTCCCCCATGCATGCATAATGGCTGACTTGGAAGTTACCTATACCATACAACCAGCACAATGTCCCCCAAGCAATATGGCTGACTTGGAAGTCACCTATACAAGACAACCAGCACAATGTCCCCCATGCAATATGGCTGACTTGGAAGTCACCTATACGACATGGCCACCAGCACAATGTCCCCCATGCAATATGGCTGACTTGGAAGTCACCTATACAATACAACCAGCACAATGTCCCCCAAGCAATATGGCTGACTTGGAAGTCACCTATACAAGACAACCAGCACAATGTCCCCCATGCAATATGGCTCACTTGGAAGTCACCTATAGGACATGGCCACCAGCACAATGTCCCCCATGCAATATGGCTGACTTGGAAGTCACCTATACAATACAACCAGCACAATGTCCCCCATGCAATATGGCTGACTTGGAAGTCACCTATACAATACAACCAGCACAATGTCCCAAATGCAATATGGCTGACTTGGAAGTCACCTATAGAACGTGGCCACCAGCACAATGTCCCCCATGCAATATGGCTGACTTGGAAGTCACCTATACAACATGGCAACCAGCACAATGTCCCCCATGCAATATGGCTGACTTGGAAGTCACCTATAAAATACAACCAGCACAATGTCCCCCAAGCAATATGGCTGACTTGGAAGTCACCTATACAAGACAACCAGCACAATGTCCCCCATGCAATATGGCTGACTTGGAAGTCACCTATACGACATTGCCACCAGCACAATGTCCCCCATGCAATATGGCTGACTTGGAAGTCACCTATACAATACAACCAGCACAATGTCCCCCATGCAATATGGCTGACTTGGAAGTCACCTATAGAACATGGCCACCAGCACAATGTCCCACATGCAATATGGCTGACTTGGAAGTCACCTATAGGACAATGCTACCAGCACAATGTCCCCCATGCAATATGGCTGACTTGGAAGTCACCTATAGAACATGGCCACCAGCACAATGTCCCCCATGCAATATGGCTGACTTGGACGTCACCTATACAACATGGCAACCAGCACAATGTCCCCCATGCATGCAATATGGCTGACTTGGAAGTCACCTATACCATACAACCAGCACAATGTCCCCCAAGCAATATGGCTGACTTGGAAGTCACCTATACAACACAACCAGCACAATGTCCCCCAAGCAATATGGCTCACTTGGAAGTCACCTATACAACATGGCAACCAGCACAATGTCCCCCATGCAATATGGCTGACTTGGAAGTCACCTATACAACATGGCAACCAGCACAATGTCCCCCATGCAATATGGCTGACTTGGAAGTCACCTATACAAGACAACCAGCACAATGTCCCCATGCAATATGGCTGACTTGGAAGTCACCTATACAACATGGCAACCAGCACAATGTCCCCCATGCAATATGGCTGACTTGGAAGTCACCTATACAAGACAACCAGCACAATGTCCCAAATGCAATATGGCTGACTTGGAAGTCACCTATAGAACATGGCCACCAGCACAATGTCCCCCATGCAACACGGCTGACTTGGAAGTCACCTATACAAGACAACCAGCACAATGTCCCCCATGCAATATGGCTGACTTGGAAGTCACCTATACAACACAACCAGCACAATGTCCCCCAAGCAATATGGCTCACTTGGAAGTCACCTATACAACATGGCAACCAGCACAATGTCCCCCATGCAATATGCCTGACTTGGAAGTCACCTATACAACATGGCAACCAGCACAATGTCCCCCATGCAATATGGCTGACTTGGAAGTCACCTATACAAGACAACCAGCACAATGTCCCCCATGCAATATGGCTGACTTGGAAGTCACCTATACAATACAACCAGCACAATGTCCCAAATGCAATATGGCTGACTTGGAAGTCACCTATACAATACAACCAGCACAAAGTCCCCCAAGCAATATGGCTGACTTGGAAGTCACCTATAGAACATGGCCACCAGCACAATGTCTCCCATGCAATATGGCTGACTTGGAAGTCACCTATACAAGACAACCAGCACAATGTCCCCCATGCAATATGGCTGACTTGGAAGTCACCTATAGAACATGGCCACCAGCACAATGTCCCCCATGCAATATGGCTGACTTGGAAGTCACCTATAGGACAATGCAACCAGCACAATGTCCCCCATGCAATATGGCTGACTTGGAAGTCACCTATAGAACATGGCCACCAGCACAATGTCCCCCAAGCAATATGGCTCACTTGGAAGTCACCTATACAATACAACCAGCACAATGTCCCCCATGCAATATGGCTGACTTGGAAGTCACCTATACAATACAACCAGCACAATGTCCCAAATGCAATATGGCTGACTTGGAAGTCACCTATAGAACATGGCCACCAGCACAATGTCCCCCATGCAATATGGCTGACTTGGAAGTCACCTATACAACATGGCAACCAGCACAATGTCCCCCATGCAATATGGCTGACTTGGAAGTCACCTATAAAATACAACCAGCACAATGTCCCCCAAGCAATATGGCTGACTTGGAAGTCACCTATACAAGACAACCAGCACAATGTCCCCCATGCAATATGGCTGACTTGGAAGTCACCTTTACGACATGGCCACCAGCACAATGTCCCCCATGCAATATGGCTGACTTGGAAGTCACCTATACAATACAACCAGCACAATGTCCCCCATGCAATATGGCTGACTTGGAAGTCACCTATACAATACAACCAGCACAATGTCCCCCATGCAATATGGCTGATTTGGAAGTCACCTATACAACACAACCAGCACAATGTCCCCCATTCAATATGGCTGACTTGGAAGTCACCTATACAAGACAACCAGCACAATGTCCCAAATGCAATATGGCTGACTTGGAAGTCACCTATAGAACATGGCCACCAGCACAATGTCCCCCATGCAATATGGCTGACTTGGAAGTCACCTATACAAAATGGCAACCAGCACAATGTCCCCCATGCAATATGGCTGACTTGGAAGTCACCTATACAATACAACCAGCACAATGTCCCCCAAGCAAAATGGCTGACTTAGAAGTCACCTATACAACATGGCAACCAGCACAATGTCCCCCATGCAATATGGCTGACTTGGAAGTCACCTATACAATACAACCAGCACAATGTCCCCCAAGCAATATGGCTGACTTGGAAGTCACCTATAGAACATGGCCACCAGCACAATGTCCCCCATGCAATATGGCTGACTTGGAAGTCACCTATAGAACATGGCCACCAGCACAATGTCCCACATGCAATATGGCTGACTTGGAAGTCACCTATAGGACAATGCAACCAGCACAATGTCCCCCATGCAATATGGCTGACTTGGAAGTCACCTATAGAACATGGCCACCAGCACAATGTCCCCCATGCAATATGGCTGACTTGGACGTCACCTATACAACATGGCAACCAGCACAATGTCCCCCATGCAATATGGCTGACTTGGAAGTCACCTATAAAATACAACCAGCACAATTTCCCCCAAGCAATATGGCTGACTTGGAAGTCACCTATACAAGACAACCAGCACAATGTCCCCCATGCAATATGGCTGACTTGGAAGTCACCTATACGACATGGCCACCAGCACAATGTCCCCCATGCAATATGGCTGACTTGGAAGTCACCTATACAATACAACCAGCACAATGTCCCCCATGCAATATGGCTGACTTGGAAGTCACCTATAGAACATGGCCACCAGCACAATGTCCCACATGCAATATGGCTGACTTGGAAGTCACCTATAGGACAATGCAACCAGCACAATGTCCCCCATGCAATATGGCTGACTTGGAAGTCACCTATAGAACATGGCCACCAGCACAATGTCCCCCATGCAATATGGCTGACTTGGACGTCACCTATACAACATGGCAACCAGCACAATGTCCCCCATGCATGCATAATGGCTGACTTGGAAAACACCTATACCATACAACCAGCACAATGTCCCCCAAGCAATATGGCTGACTTGGAAGTCACCTATACAAGACAACCAGCACAATGTCCCCCATGCAATATGGCTGACTTGGAAGTCACCTATACGACATGGCCACCAGCACAATGTCCCCCATGCAATATGGCTGACTTGGAAGTCACCTATACAATACAACCAGCACAATGTCCCCCATGCAATATGGCTGACTTGGAAGTCACCTATACAATACAACCAGCACAATGTCCCCCATACAATATGGCTGATTTGGAAGTCACCTATACAACACAACCAGCACAATGTCCCCCATGCAATATGGCTGACTTGGAAGTCACCTATACAAGACAACCAGCACAATGTTCCAAATGCAATATGGCTGACTTGGAAGTCACCTATAGAACATGGCCACCAGCACAATGTCCCTCATGCAACACGGCTGACTTGGAAGTCACCTATACAAGACAACCAGCACAATGTCCCCCATGCAACACGGCTGACTTGGAAGTCACCTATACAAGACAACCAGCACAATGTCCCCCATGCAATATGGCTCACTTGGAAGTCACCTATACAACATAGCAACCAGCACAATGTCCCCCATGCAATATGCCTGACTTGGAAGTCACCTATACAACATGGCAACCAGCACAATGTCCCCCATGCAATATGGCTGACTTGGAAGTCACCTATACAAGACAACCAGCACAATGTCCCCCATGCAATATGGCTGACGTGGAAGTCACCTATACAACATGGCAACCAGCACAATGTCCCCCATGCAATATGGCTGACTTGGAAGTCACCTATACAATACAACCAGCACAATGTCCCCCAAGCAATATGGCTGACTTGGAAGTCACCTATAGAACATGGCCACCAGCACAATGTCTCCCATGCAATATGGCTGACTTGGAAGTCACCTATACAAGACAACCAGCACAATGTCCCCCATGCAATATGGCTGACTTGGAAGTCACCTATAGAACATGGCCACCAGCACAATGTCCCCCATGCAATATGGCTGACTTGGAAGTCACCTATAGGACAATGCAACCAGCACAATGTCCCCCATGCAATATGGCTGACTTGGAAGTCACCTATAGAACATGGCCACCAGCACAATGTCCCCCAAGCAATATGGCTCACTTGGAAGTCACCTATACAATACAACCAGCACAATGTCCCCCATGCAATATGGCTGACTTGGAAGTCACCTATACAATACAACCAGAACAATGTCCCAAATGCAATATGGCTGACTTGGAAGTCACCTATAGAACATGGCCACCAGCACAATGTCCCCCATGCAATATGGCTGACTTGGAAGTCACCTATACAACATGGCAACCAGCACAATGTCCCCCATGCAATATGGCTGACTTGGAAGTCACCTATAGAATACAACCAGCACAATGTCCCCCAAGCAATATGGCTGACTTGGAAGTCACCTATACAAGACAACCAGCACAATGTCCCCCATGCAATATGGCTGACTTGGAAGTCACCTATACGACATTGCCACCACCACAATGTCCCCCATGCAATATGGCTGACTTGGAAGTCACCTATACAATACAACCAGCACAATGTCCCCCATGCAATATGGCTGACTTGGAAGTCACCTATAGAACATGGCCACCAGCACAATGTCCCACATGCAATATGGCTGACTTGGAAGTCACCTATAGGACAATGCAACCAGCACAATGTCCCCCATGCAATATGGCTGACTTGGAAGTCACCTATAGAACATGGCCACCAGCACAATGTCCCCCATGCAATATGGCTGACTTGGACGTCACCTATACAACATGGCAACCAGCACAATGTCCCCCATGCATGCAATATGGCTGACTTGGAAGTCACCTATACCATACAACCAGCACAATGTCCCCCAAGCAATATGGCTGACTTGGAAGTCACCTATACAACACAACCAGCACAATGTCCCCCAAGCAATATGGCTCACTTGGAAGTCACCTATACAACATGGCAACCAGCACAATGTCCCCCATGCAATATGGCTGACTTGGAAGTCACCTATACAACATGGCAACCAGCACAATGTCCCCCATGCAATATGGCTGACTTGGAAGTCACCTATACAAGACAACCAGCACAATGTCCCCATGCAATATGGCTGACTTGGAAGTCACCTATACAACATGGCAACCAGCACAATGTCCCCCATGCAATATGGCTGACTTGGAAGTCACCTATACAAGACAACCAGCACAATGTCCCAAATGCAATATGGCTGACTTGGAAGTCACCTATAGAACATGGCCACCAGCACAATGTCCCCCATGCAACACGGCTGACTTGGAAGTCACCTATACAAGACAACCAGCACAATGTCCCCCATGCAATATGGCTGACTTGGAAGTCACCTATACAACACAACCAGCACAATGTCCCCCAAGCAATATGGCTCACTTGGAAGTCACCTATACAACATGGCAACCAGCACAATGTCCCCCATGCAATATGCCTGACTTGGAAGTCACCTATACAACATGGCAACCAGCACAATGTCCCCCATGCAATATGGCTGACTTGGAAGTCACCTATACAAGACAACCAGCACAATGTCCCCCATGCAATATGGCTGACTTGGAAGTCACCTATACAATACAACCAGCACAATGTCCCAAATGCAATATGGCTGACTTGGAAGTCACCTATACAATACAACCAGCACAAAGTCCCCCAAGCAATATGGCTGACTTGGAAGTCACCTATAGAACATGGCCACCAGCACAATGTCTCCCATGCAATATGGCTGACTTGGAAGTCACCTATACAAGACAACCAGCACAATGTCCCCCATGCAATATGGCTGACTTGGAAGTCACCTATAGAACATGGCCACCAGCACAATGTCCCCCATGCAATATGGCTGACTTGGAAGTCACCTATAGGACAATGCAACCAGCACAATGTCCCCCATGCAATATGGCTGACTTGGAAGTCACCTATAGAACATGGCCACCAGCACAATGTCCCCCAAGCAATATGGCTCACTTGGAAGTCACCTATACAATACAACCAGCACAATGTCCCCCATGCAATATGGCTGACTTGGAAGTCACCTATACAATACAACCAGCACAATGTCCCAAATGCAATATGGCTGACTTGGAAGTCACCTATAGAACATGGCCACCAGCACAATGTCCCCCATGCAATATGGCTGACTTGGAAGTCACCTATACAACATGGCAACCAGCACAATGTCCCCCATGCAATATGGCTGACTTGGAAGTCACCTATAAAATACAACCAGCACAATGTCCCCCAAGCAATATGGCTGACTTGGAAGTCACCTATACAAGACAACCAGCACAATGTCCCCCATGCAATATGGCTGACTTGGAAGTCACCTTTACGACATGGCCACCAGCACAATGTCCCCCATGCAATATGGCTGACTTGGAAGTCACCTATACAATACAACCAGCACAATGTCCCCCATGCAATATGGCTGACTTGGAAGTCACCTATACAATACAACCAGCACAATGTCCCCCATGCAATATGGCTGATTTGGAAGTCACCTATACAACACAACCAGCACAATGTCCCCCATTCAATATGGCTGACTTGGAAGTCACCTATACAAGACAACCAGCACAATGTCCCAAATGCAATATGGCTGACTTGGAAGTCACCTATAGAACATGGCCACCAGCACAATGTCCCCCATGCAATATGGCTGACTTGGAAGTCACCTATACAAAATGGCAACCAGCACAATGTCCCCCATGCAATATGGCTGACTTGGAAGTCACCTATACAATACAACCAGCACAATGTCCCCCAAGCAATATGGCTGACTTGGAAGTCACCTATAGAACATGGCCACCAGCACAATGTCCCCCATGCAATATGGCTGACTTGGAAGTCACCTATAGAACATGGCCACCAGCAAAATGTCCCACATGCAATATGGCTGACTTGGAAGTCACCTATAGGACAATGCAACCAGCACAATGTCCCCCATGCAATATGGCTGACTTGGAAGTCACCTATAGAACATGGCCACCAGCACAATGTCCCCCATGCAATATGGCTGACTTGGACGTCACCTATACAACATGGCAACCAGCACAATGTCCCCCATGCATGCAATATGGCTGACTTGGAAGTCACCTATACCATACAACCAGCACAATGTCCCCCAAGCAATATGGCTGACTTGGAAGTCACCTATACAAGACAACCAGCACAATGTCCCCCATGCAATATGGCTGACTTGGAAGTCACCTATACGACATGGCCACCAGCACAATGTCCCCCATGCAATATGGCTGACTTGGAAGTCACCTATACAATACAACCAGCACAATGTCCCCCATGCAATATGGCTGACTTGGAAGTCACCTATACAATACAACCAGCACAATGTCCCCCATGCAATATGGCTGATTTGGAAGTCACCTATACAACACAACCAGCACAATGTCCCCCATGCAATATGGCTGACTTGGAAGTCACCTATACAAGACAACCAGCACAATGTCCCAAATGCAATATGGCTGACTTGGAAGTCACCTATAGAACATGGCCACCAGCACAATGTCCCCCATGCAACACGGCTGACTTGGAAGTCACCTATACAAGACAACCAGCACAATGTCCCCCATGCAATATGGCTGACTTGGAAGTCACCTATACAAGAAAACCAGCACAATGTCCCCCATGCAATATGGCTGACTTGGAAGTCACCTATACAACATGGCAACCAGCACAATGTCCCCCATGCAATATGGCTGACTTGGAAGTCACCTATACAATACAACCAGCACAATGTCCCCCAAGCAATATGGCTGACTTGGAAGTCACCTATAGAACATGGCCACCAGCACAATGTCTCCCATGCAATATGGCTGACTTGGAAGTCACCTATACAAGACAACCAGCACAATGTCCCCCATGCAATATGGCTGACTTGGAAGTCACCTATACAACACAACCAGCACAATGTCCCCCAAGCAATATGGCTCACTTGGAAGTCACCTATACAACATGGCAACCAGCACAATGTCCCCCATGCAATATGCCTGACTTGGAAGTCACCTATACAACATGGCAACCAGCACAATGTCCCCCATGCAATATGGCTGACTTGGAAGTCACCTATACAAGACAACCAGCACAATGTCCCCCATGCAATATGGCTGACTTGGAAGTCACCTATACAACATGGCAACCAGCACAATGTCCCCCATGCAATATGGCTGACTTGGAAGTCACCTATACAATACAACCAGCACAATATCCCCCAAGCAATATGGCTGACTTGGAAGTCACCTATACAACATGGCCACCAGCACAATGTCTCCCATGCAATATGGCTGACTTGGAAGTCACCTATACAAGACAACCAGCACAATGTCCACCAAGCAATATGGCTGACTTGGAAGTCACCTATACAAGACAACCTGCACAATGTCCCCCATGCAATATGGCTGACTTGGAAGTCACCTATACGACATGGTCACCAGCACAATGTCCCCCATGCAATATGGCTGACTTGGAAGTCACCTATACAATACAACCAGCACAATGTCCCCCATGCAATATGGCTGACTTGGAAGTCACCTATACAATACAACCAGCACAATGTCCCCCATGCAATATGGCTGATTTGGAAGTCACCTATACAACACAACCAGCACAATGTCCCCCATTCAATATGGCTGACTTGGAAGTCACCTATACAAGACAACCAGCACAATGTCCCAAATGCAATATGGCTGACTTGGAAGTCACCTATAGAACATGGCCACCAGCACAATGTCCCCCATGCAATATGGCTGACTTGGAAGTCACCTATACAAAATGGCAACCAGCACAATGTCCCCCATGCAATATGGCTGACTTGGAAGTCACCTATACAATACAACCAGCACAATGTCCCCCAAGCAATATGGCTGACTTAGAAGTCACCTATACAAGACAACCAGCACAATGTCCCCCATGCAATATGGCTAACTTGGAAGTCACCTATACAACACAACCAGCACAATGTCCCCCATGCAATATGGCTCACTTGGAAGTCACCTATACAACATGGCATCCAGCACAATGTCCCCCATGCAATATGGCTGACTTTGAAGTCACCTATACAACATGGCAACCAGCACAATGTCCCCCATGCAATATGGCTGACTTGGAAGTCACCTATACAACATGTCAACCAGCACAATGTCCCCCATGCAATATGGCTGACTTGGAAGTCACCTATACAAGAAACCAGCACAATGTCCCCCATGCAATGTGGGTGACTTGGAAGTCACCTATAGAACATGGCCACCAGCACAATGTCCCCCATGCAATATGGCTGACTTGGAAGTCACCTATACAACATGGCAACCAGTACAATGTCCCCCAAGCAATATGGCTCACTTGGAAGTCACCTATAGAACGTGGCAACCGGCACAATGTCCCGTAAGCAATATGGCTGACTTGGAAGTCACCTATACAACATGGCAACCAGCACAATGTCCCCCATGCAATATGGCTGACTTTGAAGTCACCTATAGAACATGGCCACCAGCACAATGTCCCCCATGCAACACGGCTGACTTGGAAGTCACCTATACAAGACAACCAGCACAATGTCCCCCATGCAATATGGCTGACTTGGAAGTCACCTATACAACACAACCAGCACAATGTCCCCCAAGCAATATGGCTCACTTGGAAGTCACCTATACAACATGGCAACGAACACAATGTCCCCCATGCAATATGGCTGACTTGGAAGTCACCTAAACAACATGGCAACCAGCACAATGTCCCCCATGCAATATGGCTGACTTGGAAGGCACCTATAGGACATGGCAACCAGCACAATGTCCCCCATGCAATATGGCTGACTTGGAAGTCACCTATACAACACAACCAGCACAATGTCCCTCAAGCAATATGGCTCACTTGGAAGTCACCTATACAACATGGCAACCAGCACAATGTCCCCCATGCAATATGCCTGACTTGGAAGTCACCTATACAACATGGCAACCAGCACAATGTCCCCCATGCAATATGGCTGACTTGGAAGTCACCTATACAAGACAACCAGCACAATGTCCCCATGCAATATGGCTGACTTGGAAGTCACCTATACAACATGGCAACCAGCACAATGTCCCCCATACAATATGGCTGACTTGGAAGTCACCAATACAATACAACCAGCACAATGTCCCCCAAGCAATATGGCTGACTTGGAAGTCACCTATAGAACATGGCCACCAGCACAATGTCTCCCATGCAATATGGCTGACTTGGAAGTCACCTATACAAGACAACCAGCACAATGTCCCCCATGCAATATGGCTGACTTGGAAGTCACCTATAGAACATGGCCACCAGCACAATGTCCCCCATGCAATATGGCTGACTTGGAAGTCACCTATAGGACAATGCAACCAGCACAATGTCCCCCATGCAATATGGCTGACTTGGAAGTCACCTATAGAACATGGCCACCAGCACAATGTCCCCCAAGCAATATGGCTCACTTGGAAGTCACCTATACAATACAGCCAGCACAATGTCCCCCATGCAATATGGCTGACTTGGAAGTCACCTATACAATACAACCAGCACAATGTCCCAAATGCAATATGGCTGACTTGGAAGTCACCTATACAACATGGCAACCAGCACAATGTCCCCCATGCAATATGGCTGACTTGGAAGTCACCTATAAAATACAACCAGCACAATGTCCCCCAAGCAATATGGCTGACTTGGAAGTCACCTATACAAGACAACCAGCACAATGTCCCCCATGCAATATGGCTGACTTGGAAGTCACCTATACAACATGGCAACCAGTACAATGTCCCCCAAGCAATATGGCTCACTTGGAAGTCACCTATAGAACGTGGCAACCGGCACAATGTCCCGTAAGCAATATGGCTGACTTGGAAGTCACCTATACAACATGGCAACCAGCACAATGTCCCCCATGCAATATGGCTGACTTTGAAGTCACCTATAGAACATGGCCACCAGCACAATGTCCCCCATGCAACACGGCTGACTTGGAAGTCACCTATACAAGACAACCAGCACAATGTCCCCCATGCAATATGGCTGACTTGGAAGTCACCTATACAACACAACCAGCACAATGTCCCCCAAGCAATATGGCTCACTTGGAAGTCACCTATACAACATGGCAACCAACACAATGTCCCCCATGCAATATGGCTGACTTGGAAGTCACCTAAACAACATGGCAACCAGCACAATGTCCCCCATGCAATATGGCTGACTTGGAAGGCACCTATAGGACATGGCAACCAGCACAATGTCCCCCATGCAATATGGCTGACTTGGAAGTCACCTATACAACACAACCAGCACAATGTCCCTCAAGCAATATGGCTCACTTGGAAGTCACCTATACAACATGGCAACCAGCACAATGTCCCCCATGCAATATGCCTGACTTGGAAGTCACCTATACAACATGGCAACCAGCACAATGTCCCCCATGCAATATGGCTGACTTGGAAGTCACCTATACAAGACAACCAGCACAATGTCCCCATGCAATATGGCTGACTTGGAAGTCACCTATACAACATGGCAACCAGCACAATGTCCCCCATACAATATGGCTGACTTGGAAGTCACCAATACAATACAACCAGCACAATGTCCCCCAAGCAATATGGCTGACTTGGAAGTCACCTATAGAACATGGCCACCAGCACAATGTCTCCCATGCAATATGGCTGACTTGGAAGTCACCTATACAAGACAACCAGCACAATGTCCCCCATGCAATATGGCTGACTTGGAAGTCACCTATAGAACATGGCCACCAGCACAATGTCCCCCATGCAATATGGCTGACTTGGAAGTCACCTATAGAACATGGCCACCAGCACAATGTCCCCCAAGCAATATGGCTCACTTGGAAGTCACCTATACAATACAGCCAGCACAATGTCCCCCATGCAATATGGCTGACTTGGAAGTCACCTATACAATACAACCAGCACAATGTCCCAAATGCAATATGGCTGACTTGGAAGTCACCTATACAACATGGCAACCAGCACAATGTCCCCCATGCAATATGGCTGACTTGGAAGTCACCTATAAAATACAACCAGCACAATGTCCCCCAAGCAATATGGCTGACTTGGAAGTCACCTATACAAGACAACCAGCACAATGTCCCCCATGCAATATGGCTGACTTGGAAGTCACCTATACAACATGGCAACCAGTACAATGTCCCCCAAGCAATATGGCTCACTTGGAAGTCACCTATAGAACGTGGCAACCGGCACAATGTCCCGTAAGCAATATGGCTGACTTGGAAGTCACCTATACAACATGGCAACCAGCACAATGTCCCCCATGCAATATGGCTGACTTTGAAGTCACCTATAGAACATGGCCACCAGCACAATGTCCCCCATGCAACACGGCTGACTTGGAAGTCACCTATACAAGACAACCAGCACAATGTCCCCCATGCAATATGGCTGACTTGGAAGTCACCTATAGGACAATGCAACCAGCACAATGTCCCCCATGCAATATGGCTGACTTGGAAGTCACCTATAGAACATGGCCACCAGCACAATGTCCCCCAAGCAATATGGCTCACTTGGAAGTCACCTATACAATACAGCCAGCACAATGTCCCCCATGCAATATGGCTGACTTGGAAGTCACCTATACAATACAACCAGCACAATGTCCCAAATGCAATATGGCTGACTTGGAAGTCACCTATACAACATGGCAACCAGCACAATGTCCCCCATGCAATATGGCTGACTTGGAAGTCACCTATAAAATACAACCAGCACAATGTCCCCCAAGCAATATGGCTGACTTGGAAGTCACCTATACAAGACAACCAGCACAATGTCCCCCATGCAATATGGCTGACTTGGAAGTCACCTATACAACATGGCAACCAGTACAATGTCCCCCAAGCAATATGGCTCACTTGGAAGTCACCTATAGAACGTGGCAACCGGCACAATGTCCCGTAAGCAATATGGCTGACTTGGAAGTCACCTATACAACATGGCAACCAGCACAATGTCCCCCATGCAATATGGCTGACTTTGAAGTCACCTATAGAACATGGCCACCAGCACAATGTCCCCCATGCAACACGGCTGACTTGGAAGTCACCTATACAAGACAACCAGCACAATGTCCCCCATGCAATATGGCTGACTTGGAAGTCACCTATACAACACAACCAGCACAATGTCCCCCAAGCAATATGGCTCACTTGGAAGTCACCTATACAACATGGCAACCAACACAATGTCCCCCATGCAATATGGCTGACTTGGAAGTCACCTAAACAACATGGCAACCAGCACAATGTCCCCCATGCAATATGGCTGACTTGGAAGGCACCTATAGGACATGGCAACCAGCACAATGTCCCCCATGCAATATGGCTGACTTGGAAGTCACCTATACAACACAACCAGCACAATGTCCCTCAAGCAATATGGCTCACTTGGAAGTCACCTATACAACATGGCAACCAGCACAATGTCCCCCATGCAATATGCCTGACTTGGAAGTCACCTATACAACATGGCAACCAGCACAATGTCCCCCATGCAATATGGCTGACTTGGAAGTCACCTATACAAGACAACCAGCACAATGTCCCCATGCAATATGGCTGACTTGGAAGTCACCTATACAACATGGCAACCAGCACAATGTCCCCCATACAATATGGCTGACTTGGAAGTCACCAATACAATACAACCAGCACAATGTCCCCCAAGCAATATGGCTGACTTGGAAGTCACCTATAGAACATGGCCACCAGCACAATGTCTCCCATGCAATATGGCTGACTTGGAAGTCACCTATACAAGACAACCAGCACAATGTCCCCCATGCAATATGGCTGACTTGGAAGTCACCTATAGAACATGGCCACCAGCACAATGTCCCCCATGCAATATGGCTGACTTGGAAGTCACCTATAGGACAATGCAACCAGCACAATGTCCCCCATGCAATATGGCTGACTTGGAAGTCACCTATAGAACATGGCCACCAGCACAATGTCCCCCAAGCAATATGGCTCACTTGGAAGTCACCTATACAATACAGCCAGCACAATGTCCCCCATGCAATATGGCTGACTTGGAAGTCACCTATACAATACAACCAGCACAATGTCCCAAATGCAATATGGCTGACTTGGAAGTCACCTATACAACATGGCAACCAGCACAATGTCCCCCATGCAATATGGCTGACTTGGAAGTCACCTATAAAATACAACCAGCACAATGTCCCCCAAGCAATATGGCTGACTTGGAAGTCACCTATACAAGACAACCAGCACAATGTCCCCCATGCAATATGGCTGACTTGGAAGTCACCTATACGACATGGCCACCAGCACAATGTCCCCCATGCAATATGGCTGACTTGGAAGTCACCTATTCAATACAACCAGCACAATGTCCCCCATGCAATATGGCTGACTTGGAAGTCACCTATACAATACAACCAGCACAATGTCCCCCATGCAATATGGCTGATTTGGAAGTCACCTATACAACACAACCAGCACAATGTCCCCCATGCAATATGGCTGACTTGGAAGTCACCTATACAAGACAACCAGCACAATGTCCCAAATGCAATATGGCTGACTTGGAAGTCACCTATAGAACATGGCCACCAGCACAATGTCCCCCATGCAATATGGCTGACTTGGAAGTCACCTATACAAAATGGCAACCAGCACAATGTCCCCCATGCAATATGGCTGACTTGGAAGTCACCTATACAATACAACCAGCACAATGTCCCCCAAGCAATATGGCTGACTTGGAAGTCATCTATACAAGACAACCAGCACAATGTCCCCCATGCAATATGGCTGACTTGGAAGTCACCTATACAACACAACGAGCACAATGTCCCCCATGCAATATGGCTCACTTGGAAGTCACCTATACAACATGGCATCCAGCACAATGTCCCCCATGCAATATGGCTGACTTTGAAGTCACCTATACAACATGGCAACCAGCACAATGTCCCCCATGCAATATGGCTGACTTGGAAGTCACCTATACAACATGGCAACCAGCACAATGTCCCCCATGCAATATGGCTGACTTGGAAGTCACCTATACAAGAAACCAGCACAATGTCCCCCATGCAATGTGGCTGACTTGGAAGTCACCTATAGAACATGGCCACCAGCACAATGTCCCCCATGCAATATGGCTGACTTGGAAGTCACCTATACAACATGGCAACCAGTACAATGTCCCCCAAGCAATATGGCTCACTTGGAAGTCACCTATAGAACGTGGCAACCGGCACAATGTCCCCCAAGCAATATGGCTGACTTGGAAGTCACCTATACAATACAACCAGCACAATGTCCCAAATGCAATATGGCTGACTTGGAAGTCACCTATAGAACATGGCCACCAGCACAATGTCCCCCATGCAATATGGCTGACTTGGAAGTCACCTATACAACATGGCAACCAGCACAATGTCCCCCATGCAATATGGCTGACTTGAAAGTCACCTATAAAATACAACCAGCACAATGTCCCCCAAGCAATATGGCTGACTTGGAAGTCACCTATACAAGACAACCAGCACAATGTCCCCCATGCAATATGGCTGACTTGGAAGTCACCTATACGACATGGCCACCAGCACAATGTCCCCCATGCAATATGGCTGACTTGGAAGTCACCTATACAATACAACCAGCACAATGTCCCCCATGCAATATGGCTGACTTGGAAGTCACCTATACAATACAACCAGCACAATGTCCCCCATGCAATATGGCTGATTTGGAAGTCACCTATACAACACAACCAGCACAATGTCCCCCATGCAATATGGCTGACTTGGAAGTCACCTATACAAGACAACCAGCACAATGTCCCAAATGCAATATGGCTGACTTGGAAGTCACCTATAGAACATGGCCACCAGCACAATGTCCCCCATGCAATATGGCTGACTTGGAAGTCACCTATACAATACAACCAGCACAATGTCCCCCAAGCAATATGGCTGACTTGGAAGTCACCTATACAAGACAACCAGCACAATGTCCCCCATGCAATATGGCTGACTTGGAAGTCACCTATACAACACAACGAGCACAATGTCCCCCATGCAATATGGCTCACTTGGAAGTCAGCTATACAACATGGCATCCAGCACAATGTCCCCCATGCAATATGGCTGACTTTGAAGTCACCTATACAACATGGCAACCAGCACAATGTCCCCCATGCAATATAGCTGACTTGGAAGTCACCTATACAACATGGCAACCAGCACAATGTCCCCCATGCAATATGGCTGACTTGGAAGTCACCTATACAAGAAACCAGCACAATGTCCCCCATGCAATGTGGCTGACTTGGAAGTCACCTATAGAACATGGCCACCAGCACAATGTCCCCCATGCAATATGGCTGACATGGAAGTCACCTATACAACATGGCAACCAGTACAATGTCCCCCAAGCAATATGGCTCACTTGGAAGTCACCTATAGAACGTGGCAACCGGCACAATGTCCCCCAAGCAATATGGCTGACTTGGAAGTCACCTATACAATACAACCAGCACAATGTCCCAAATGCAATATGGCTGACTTGGAAGTCACCTATAGAACATGGCCACCAGCACAATGTCCCCCATGCAATATGGCTGACTTGGAAGTCACCTATACAACATGGCAACCAGCACAATGTCCCCCTTGCAATATGGCTGACTTGGAAGTCACCTATAAAATACAACCAGCACAATGTCCCCCAAGCAATATGGCTGACTTGGACGTCACCTATACAAGACAACCAGCACAATGTCCCCCATGCAATATGGCTGACTTGGAAGTCACCTATACGACATGGCCACCAGCACAATGTCCCCCATGCAATATGGCTGACTTGGAAGTCACCTATACAATACAACCAGCACAATGTCCCCCATGCAATATGGCTGACTTGGAAGTCACCTATACAATACAACCAGCACAATGTCCCCCATGCAATATGGCTGATTTGGAAGTCACCTATACAACACAACCAGCACAATGTCCCCCATGCAATATGGCTGACTTGGAAGTCACCTATACAAGACAACCAGCACAATGTCCCCCATGCAATATGGCTGACTTGGAAGTCACCTATACAAAATGGCAACCAGCACAATGTCCAGAATGCAATATGGCTGACTTGGAAGTCACCTATACAATACAACCAGCACAATGTCCCCCAAGCAATATGGCTGACTTAGAAGTCACCTATACAAGACAACCAGCACAATGCCCCCCATGCAATATGGCTGACTTGGAAGTCACCTATACAACACAACCAGCACAATGTCCCCCATGCAATATGGCTCACTTGGAAGTCACCTATACAACATGGCATCCAGCACAATGTCCCCCATGCAATATGGCTGACTTTGAAGTCACCTATACAACATGGCAACCAGCACAATGTCTCCAATGCAATATGGCTGACTTGGAAGTCACCTATACAACATGGCAACCAGCACAATGTCCCCCATGCAATATGGCTGACTTGGAAGTCACCTATACAAGAAACCAGCACAATGTCCCCCATCCAATGTGGCTGACTTGGAAGTCACCTATAGAACATGGCCACCAGCACAATGTCCCCCATGCAATATGGCTGACTTGGAAGTCACCTATACAACATTGCAACCAGTACAATGTCCCCCAAGCAATATGGCTCACTTGGAAGTCACCTATAGAACGTGGCAACCGGCACAATGTCCCCCAAGCAATATGGCTGACTTGGAAGTCACCTATACAACATGGCAACCAGCACAATGTCCCCCATGCAATATGGCTGACTTGGAAGTCACCTATAGAACATGGCCACCAGCACAATGTCCCCCATGCAACACGGCTGACTTGGAAGTCACCTATACAAGACAACCAGCACAATGTCCCCCATGCAATATGGCTGACTTGGAAGTCACCTATACAACACAACCAGCACAATGTCCCCCAAGCAATATGGCTCACTTGGAAGTCACCTATACAACATGGCAACCAGCACAATGTCCCCCATGCAATATGGCTGACTTGGAAGTCACCTATACAACATGGCAACCAGCACAATGTCCCCCATGCAATATGGCTGACTTGGAAGGCACCTATAGGACATGGCAACCAGCACAATGTCCCCCATGCAATATGGCTGACTTGGAAGTCACCTATACAACACAACCAGCACAATGTCCCCCAAGCAATATGGCTCACTTGGAAGTCACCTATACAACATGGCAACCAGCACAATGTCCCCCATGCAATATGCCTGACTTGGAAGTCACCTATACAACATGGCAACCAGCACAATGTCCCCCATGCAATATGGCTGACTTGTAAGTCACCTATACAAGACAACCAGCACAATGTCCCCCATGCAATATGGCTGACTTGGAAGTCACCTATACAACATGGCAACCAGCACAATGTCCCCCATGCAATATGGCTGACTTGGAAGTCACCTATACAATACAACCAGCACAATGTTCCCCAAGCAATATGGCTGACTTGGAAGTCACCTATAGAACATGGCCACCAGCACAATGTCTCCCATGCAATATGGCTGACTTGGAAGTCACCTATACAAGACAACCAGCACAATTTCCCCCATGCAATATGGCTGACTTGGAAGTCACCTATAGAACATGGCCACCAGCACAATGTCCGCCATGCAATATGGCTGACTTGGAAGTCACCTATAGGACAATGCAACCAGCACAATGTCCCCCATGCAATATGGCTGACTTGGAAGTCACCTATAGAACATGGCCACCAGCACAATGTCCCCCAAGCAATATGGCTCACTTGGAAGTCACCTATACAATACAACCAGCACAATGTCCCCCATGCAATATGGCTGACTTGGAAGTCACCTATACAATACAACCAGCACAATGTCCCAAATGCAGTATGGCTGACTTGGAAGTCACCTATGCGACATGGCCACCAGCACAATGTCCCCCATGCAATATGGCTGACTTGGAAGTCACCTATACAATACAACCAGCACAATGTCCCCCATGCAATATGGCTGACTTGGAAGTCACCTATACAATACAACCAGCACAATGTCCCCCATGCAATATGGCTGATTTGGAAGTCACCTATACAACACAACCAGCACAATGTCCCCCATGCAATATGGCTGACTTGGAAGTCACCTATACAACACAACCAGCACAATGTCGCCCATGCAATATGGCTCACTTGGAAGTCACCTATACAATATGGCATCCAGCACAATGTCCCCCATGCAATATGGCTGACTTTGAAGTCACCTATACAACATGGCAACCAGCACAATGTCCCCCATGCAATATGGCTGACTTGGAAGTCACCTATACAACATGGCAACCAGCACAATGTCCCCCATGCAATATGGCTGACTTGGAAGTCACCTATACAAGAAACCAGCACAATGTCCCCCATGCAATGTGGCTGACTTGGAAGTCACCTATAGAACATGGCCACCAGCAAAATGTCCCCCATGCAATATGGCTGACTTGGAAGTCACCTATACAACATGGCAACCAGTACAATGTCCCCCAAGCAATATGGCTCACTTGGAAGTCACCTATAGAACGTGGCAACCGGCACAATGTCCCCCAAGCAATATGGCTGACTTGGAAGTCACCTATACAACATGGCAACCAGCACAATGTCCCCCATGCAATATGGCTGACTTGGAAGTCACCTATAGAACATGGCCACCAGCACAATGTCCCCCATGCAACACGGCTGACTTGGAAGTCACCTATACAAGACAACCAGCACAATGTCCCCCATGCAATATGGCTGACTTGGAAGTCACCTATACAACACAACCAGCACAATGTCCCCCAAGCAATATGGCTCACTTGGAAGTCACCTATACAGCATGGCAACCAGCACAATGTCCCCCATGCAATATGGCTGACTTGGAAGTCACCTATACAACATGGCAACCAGCACAATGTCCCCCATGCAATATGGCTGACTTGGAAGTCACTTATAGGACATGGCAACCAGCACAATGTCCCCCATGCAATATGGCTGACTTGGAAGTCACCTATAGAACATGGCCACCAGCACAATGTCCCCCAAGCAATATGGCTCACTTGGAAGTCACCTATACAATACAACCAGCACAATGTCCCCCATGCAATATGGCTGACTTGGAAGTCACCTATACAATACAACCAGCACAATGTCCCAAATGCAATATGGCTGACGTGGAAGTCACCTATAGAACAGGGCAACCAGCACAATGTCCCCCAAGCAATATGGCTGACTTGGAAGTCACCTATACAAGACAACCAGCACAATTTCCCCCATGCAATATGGCTGACTTGGAAGTCACCTATAGGACATGGCAACCAGCACAATGTCCCTCATGCAATATGGCTGACTTGGAAGTCACCTATACAACATGGCAACCAACACAATGTCCCCCATGCAATATGGCTGACTTGGAAGTCACCTATAGAACATGGCCACCAGCACAATGTCCCCCATGCAATATGGATGACTTGGAAGTCACCTATACAACATGGCAACCAGCACAATGTCCCCCAAGCAATATGGCTGACTTGGAAGTCACCTATAGAACATGGCCACTAGCACAATGTCCCCCAAGCAATATGGCTGACTTGGAAGTCACCTATAGAACATGGCAACCAGCACAATGTCCCCCAAGCAATATGGCTGACTTGGAAGTCACCTATACAAGACAACCAGCACAATGTCCCCCATGCAATATGGCTGACTTGGAAGTCACCTATAGGAATGGCAACCAGCACAATGTCCCCCATGCAATATGGCTGACTTGGAAGTCACCTATAGAACATGGCCACCAGCACAATGTCCCCCAAGCAATATGGCTGACTTGGAAGTCACCTATACAACATGGCAACCAGCACAATGTCCCCCATGCAATATGGCTGACTTGGAAGTCACCTATACAATACAACCAGCACAATGTCCCCCATGCAACACGGCTGACTTGGAAGTCACCTATACAAGACAACCAGCACAATGTCCCCCATGCAATATGGCTGACTTGGAAGTCACCTATACAACACAACCAGCACAATGTCCCCCAAGCAATATGGCTCACTTGGAAGTCACCTATACAACATGGCAACCAGCACAATGTCCCCCATGCAATATGGCTGACTTGGAAGTCACCTATACAACATGGCAACCAGCACAATGTCCCCCATGCAATATGGCTGACTTGGAAGGCACCTATAGGACATGGCAACCAGCACAATGTCCCCCATGCAATATGGCTGACTTGGAAGTCACCTATACAACACAACCAGCACAATGTCCCCCAAGCAATATGGCTCACTTGGAAGTCACCTATACAACATGGCAACCAGCACAATGTCCCCCATGCAATATGCCTGACTTGGAAGTCACCTATACAACATGGCAACCAGCACAATGTCCCCCATGCAATATGGCTGACTTGGAAGTCACCTATACAAGACAACCAGCACAATGTCCCCCATGCAATATGGCTGACTTGGAAGTCACCTATACAACATGGCAACCAGCACAATGTCCCCCATGCAATATGGCTGACTTGGAAGTCACCTATACAATACAACCAGCACAATGTTCCCCAAGCAATATGGCTGACTTGGAAGTCACCTATAGAACATGGCCACCAGCACAATGTCTCCCATGCAATATGGCTGACTTGGAAGTCACCTATACAAGACAACCAGCACAATGTCCCCCATGCAATATGGCTGACTTGGAAGTCACCTATAGAACATGGCCACCAGCACAATGTCCGCCATGCAATATGGCTGACTTGGAAGTCACCTATAGGACAATGCAACCAGCACAATGTCCCCCATGCAATATGGCTGACTTGGAAGTCACCTATAGAACATGGCCACCAGCACAATGTCCCCCAAGCAATATGGCTCACTTGGAAGTCACCTATACAATACAACCAGCACAATGTCCCCCATGCAATATGGCTGACTTGGAAGTCACCTATACAATACAACCAGCACAATGTCCCAAATGCAGTATGGCTGACTTGGAAGTCACCTATGCGACATGGCCACCAGCACAATGTCCCCCATGCAATATGGCTGACTTGGAAGTCACCTATACAATACAACCAGCACAATGTCCCCCATGCAATATGGCTGACTTGGAAGTCACCTATACAATACAACCAGCACAATGTCCCCCATGCAATATGGCTGATTTGGAAGTCACCTATACAACACAACCAGCACAATGTCCCCCATGCAATATGGCTGACTTGGAAGTCACCTATACAACACAACCAGCACAATGTCGCCCATGCAATATGGCTCACTTGGAAGTCACCTATACAATATGGCATCCAGCACAATGTCCCCCATGCAATATGGCTGACTTTGAAGTCACCTATACAACATGGCAACCAGCACAATGTCCCCCATGCAATATGGCTGACTTGGAAGTCACCTATACAACATGGCAACCAGCACAATGTCCCCCATGCAATATGGCTGACTTGGAAGTCACCTATACAAGAAACCAGCACAATGTCCCCCATGCAATGTGGCTGACTTGGAAGTCACCTATAGAACATGGCCACCAGCAAAATGTCCCCCATGCAATATGGCTGACTTGGAAGTCACCTATACAACATGGCAACCAGTACAATGTCCCCCAAGCAATATGGCTCACTTGGAAGTCACCTATAGAACGTGGCAACCGGCACAATGTCCCCCAAGCAATATGGCTGACTTGGAAGTCACCTATACAACATGGCAACCAGCACAATGTCCCCCATGCAATATGGCTGACTTGGAAGTCACCTATAGAACATGGCCACCAGCACAATGTCCCCCATGCAACACGGCTGACTTGGAAGTCACCTATACAAGACAACCAGCACAATGTCCCCCATGCAATATGGCTGACTTGGAAGTCACCTATACAACACAACCAGCACAATGTCCCCCAAGCAATATGGCTCACTTGGAAGTCACCTATACAGCATGGCAACCAGCACAATGTCCCCCATGCAATATGGCTGACTTGGAAGTCACCTATACAACATGGCAACCAGCACAATGTCCCCCATGCAATATGGCTGACTTGGAAGTCACCTATAGGACATGGCAACCAGCACAATGTCCCCCATGCAATATGGCTGACTTGGAAGTCACCTATAGAACATGGCCACCAGCACAATGTCCCCCAAGCAATATGGCTCACTTGGAAGTCACCTATACAATACAACCAGCACAATGTCCCCCATGCAATATGGCTGACTTGGAAGTCACCTATACAATACAACCAGCACAATGTCCCAAATGCAATATGGCTGACGTGGAAGTCACCTATACAACATGGCAACCAGCACAATGTCCCCCATGCAATATGGCTGACTTGGAAGTCACCTATAGAACATGGCCACCAGCACAATGTCCCCCAAGCAATATGGCTCACTTGGAAGTCACCTATACAATACAACCAGCACAATGTCCCCCATGCAATATGGCTGACTTGGAAGTCACCTATACAATACAACCAGCACAATGTCCCCCAAGCAATATGGCTGACTTGGAAGTCACCTATAGAACATGGCCACTAGCACAATGTCCCCCAAGCAATATGGCTGACTTGGAAGTCACCTATAGAACATGGCAACCAGCACAATGTCCCCCAAGCAATATGGCTGACTTGGAAGTCACCTATACAAGACAACCAGCACAATGTCCCCCATGCAATATGGCTGACTTGGAAGTCACCTATAGGAATGGCAACCAGCACAATGTCCCCCATGCAATATGGCTGACTTGGAAGTCACCTATAGAACATGGCCACCAGCACAATGTCCCCCAAGCAATATGGCTGACTTGGAAGTCACCTATACAACATGGCAACCAGCACAATGTCCCCCATGCAATATGGCTGACTTGGAAGTCACCTATACAATACAACCAGCACAATGTCCCCCATGCAACACGGCTGACTTGGAAGTCACCTATACAAGACAACCAGCACAATGTCCCCCATGCAATATGGCTGACTTGGAAGTCACCTATACAACACAACCAGCACAATGTCCCCCAAGCAATATGGCTCACTTGGAAGTCACCTATACAACATGGCAACCAGCACAATGTCCCCCATGCAATATGGCTGACTTGGAAGTCACCTATACAACATGGCAACCAGCACAATGTCCCCCATGCAATATGGCTGACTTGGAAGGCACCTATAGGACATGGCAACCAGCACAATGTCCCCCATGCAATATGGCTGACTTGGAAGTCACCTATACAACACAACCAGCACAATGTCCCCCAAGCAATATGGCTCACTTGGAAGTCACCTATACAACATGGCAACCAGCACAATGTCCCCCATGCAATATGCCTGACTTGGAAGTCACCTATACAACATGGCAACCAGCACAATGTCCCCCATGCAATATGGCTGACTTGGAAGTCACCTATACAAGACAACCAGCACAATGTCCCCCATGCAATATGGCTGACTTGGAAGTCACCTATACAACATGGCAACCAGCACAATGTCCCCCATGCAATATGGCTGACTTGGAAGTCACCTATACAATACAACCAGCACAATGTTCCCCAAGCAATATGGCTGACTTGGAAGTCACCTATAGAACATGGCCACCAGCACAATGTCTCCCATGCAATATGGCTGACTTGGAAGTCACCTATACAAGACAACCAGCACAATGTCCCCCATGCAATATGGCTGACTTGGAAGTCACCTATAGAACATGGCCACCAGCACAATGTCCGCCATGCAATATGGCTGACTTGGAAGTCACCTATAGGACAATGCAACCAGCACAATGTCCCCCATGCAATATGGCTGACTTGGAAGTCACCTATAGAACATGGCCACCAGCACAATGTCCCCCAAGCAATATGGCTCACTTGGAAGTCACCTATACAATACAACCAGCACAATGTCCCCCATGCAATATGGCTGACTTGGAAGTCACCTATACAATACAACCAGCACAATGTCCCAAATGCAGTATGGCTGACTTGGAAGTCACCTATGCGACATGGCCACCAGCACAATGTCCCCCATGCAATATGGCTGACTTGGAAGTCACCTATACAATACAACCAGCACAATGTCCCCCATGCAATATGGCTGACTTGGAAGTCACCTATACAATACAACCAGCACAATGTCCCCCATGCAATATGGCTGATTTGGAAGTCACCTATACAACACAACCAGCACAATGTCCCCCATGCAATATGGCTGACTTGGAAGTCACCTATACAACACAACCAGCACAATGTCGCCCATGCAATATGGCTCACTTGGAAGTCACCTATACAATATGGCATCCAGCACAATGTCCCCCATGCAATATGGCTGACTTTGAAGTCACCTATACAACATGGCAACCAGCACAATGTCCCCCATGCAATATGGCTGACTTGGAAGTCACCTATACAACATGGCAACCAGCACAATGTCCCCCATGCAATATGGCTGACTTGGAAGTCACCTATACAAGAAACCAGCACAATGTCCCCCATGCAATGTGGCTGACTTGGAAGTCACCTATAGAACATGGCCACCAGCAAAATGTCCCCCATGCAATATGGCTGACTTGGAAGTCACCTATACAACATGGCAACCAGTACAATGTCCCCCAAGCAATATGGCTCACTTGGAAGTCACCTATAGAACGTGGCAACCGGCACAATGTCCCCCAAGCAATATGGCTGACTTGGAAGTCACCTATACAACATGGCAACCAGCACAATGTCCCCCATGCAATATGGCTGACTTGGAAGTCACCTATAGAACATGGCCACCAGCACAATGTCCCCCATGCAACACGGCTGACTTGGAAGTCACCTATACAAGACAACCAGCACAATGTCCCCCATGCAATATGGCTGACTTGGAAGTCACCTATACAACACAACCAGCACAATGTCCCCCAAGCAATATGGCTCACTTGGAAGTCACCTATACAGCATGGCAACCAGCACAATGTCCCCCATGCAATATGGCTGACTTGGAAGTCACCTATACAACATGGCAACCAGCACAATGTCCCCCATGCAATATGGCTGACTTGGAAGTCACCTATAGGACATGGCAACCAGCACAATGTCCCCCATGCAATATGGCTGACTTGGAAGTCACCTATAGAACATGGCCACCAGCACAATGTCCCCCAAGCAATATGGCTCACTTGGAAGTCACCTATACAATACAACCAGCACAATGTCCCCCATGCAATATGGCTGACTTGGAAGTCACCTATACAATACAACCAGCACAATGTCCCAAATGCAATATGGCTGACGTGGAAGTCACCTATACAACATGGCAACCAGCACAATGTCCCCCATGCAATATGGCTGACTTGGAAGTCACCTATAGAACATGGCCACCAGCACAATGTCCCCCAAGCAATATGGCTCACTTGGAAGTCACCTATACAATACAACCAGCACAATGTCCCCCATGCAATATGGCTGACTTGGAAGTCACCTATACAATACAACCAGCACAATGTCCCCCATGCAATATGGCTGACTTGGAAGTCACCTATACAACATGGCAACCAGCACAATGTCCCCCATGCAATATGGCTGACTTGGAAGTCACCTATACAATACAACCAGCACAATGTTCCCCAAGCAATATGGCTGACTTGGAAGTCACCTATAGAACATGGCCACCAGCACAATGTCTCCCATGCAATATGGCTGACTTGGAAGTCACCTATACAAGACAACCAGCACAATGTCCCCCATGCAATATGGCTGACTTGGAAGTCACCTATAGAACATGGCCACCAGCACAATGTCCGCCATGCAATATGGCTGACTTGGAAGTCACCTATAGGACAATGCAACCAGCACAATGTCCCCCATGCAATATGGCTGACTTGGAAGTCACCTATAGAACATGGCCACCAGCACAATGTCCCCCAAGCAATATGGCTCACTTGGAAGTCACCTATACAATACAACCAGCACAATGTCCCCCATGCAATATGGCTGACTTGGAAGTCACCTATACAATACAACCAGCACAATGTCCCAAATGCAGTATGGCTGACTTGGAAGTCACCTATGCGACATGGCCACCAGCACAATGTCCCCCATGCAATATGGCTGACTTGGAAGTCACCTATACAATACAACCAGCACAATGTCCCCCATGCAATATGGCTGACTTGGAAGTCACCTATACAATACAACCAGCACAATGTCCCCCATGCAATATGGCTGATTTGGAAGTCACCTATACAACACAACCAGCACAATGTCCCCCATGCAATATGGCTGACTTGGAAGTCACCTATACAACACAACCAGCACAATGTCGCCCATGCAATATGGCTCACTTGGAAGTCACCTATACAATATGGCATCCAGCACAATGTCCCCCATGCAATATGGCTGACTTTGAAGTCACCTATACAACATGGCAACCAGCACAATGTCCCCCATGCAATATGGCTGACTTGGAAGTCACCTATACAACATGGCAACCAGCACAATGTCCCCCATGCAATATGGCTGACTTGGAAGTCACCTATACAAGAAACCAGCACAATGTCCCCCATGCAATGTGGCTGACTTGGAAGTCACCTATAGAACATGGCCACCAGCAAAATGTCCCCCATGCAATATGGCTGACTTGGAAGTCACCTATACAACATGGCAACCAGTACAATGTCCCCCAAGCAATATGGCTCACTTGGAAGTCACCTATAGAACGTGGCAACCGGCACAATGTCCCCCAAGCAATATGGCTGACTTGGAAGTCACCTATACAACATGGCAACCAGCACAATGTCCCCCATGCAATATGGCTGACTTGGAAGTCACCTATAGAACATGGCCACCAGCACAATGTCCCCCATGCAACACGGCTGACTTGGAAGTCACCTATACAAGACAACCAGCACAATGTCCCCCATGCAATATGGCTGACTTGGAAGTCACCTATACAACACAACCAGCACAATGTCCCCCAAGCAATATGGCTCACTTGGAAGTCACCTATACAGCATGGCAACCAGCACAATGTCCCCCATGCAATATGGCTGACTTGGAAGTCACCTATACAACATGGCAACCAGCACAATGTCCCCCATGCAATATGGCTGACTTGGAAGTCACCTATAGGACATGGCAACCAGCACAATGTCCCCCATGCAATATGGCTGACTTGGAAGTCACCTATAGAACATGGCCACCAGCACAATGTCCCCCAAGCAATATGGCTCACTTGGAAGTCACCTATACAATACAACCAGCACAATGTCCCCCATGCAATATGGCTGACTTGGAAGTCACCTATACAATACAACCAGCACAATGTCCCAAATGCAATATGGCTGACGTGGAAGTCACCTATAGAACAGGGCAACCAGCACAATGTCCCCCAAGCAATATGGCTGACTTGGAAGTCACCTATACAAGACAACCAGCACAATTTCCCCCATGCAATATGGCTGACTTGGAAGTCACCTATAGGACATGGCAACCAGCACAATGTCCCTCATGCAATATGGCTGACTTGGAAGTCACCTATACAACATGGCAACCAACACAATGTCCCCCATGCAATATGGCTGACTTGGAAGTCACCTATAGAACATGGCCACCAGCACAATGTCCCCCATGCAATATGGATGACTTGGAAGTCACCTATACAACATGGCAACCAGCACAATGTCCCCCAAGCAATATGGCTGACTTGGAAGTCACCTATAGAACATGGCCACTAGCACAATGTCCCCCAAGCAATATGGCTGACTTGGAAGTCACCTATAGAACATGGCAACCAGCACAATGTCCCCCAAGCAATATGGCTGACTTGGAAGTCACCTATACAAGACAACCAGCACAATGTCCCCCATGCAATATGGCTGACTTGGAAGTCACCTATAGGAATGGCAACCAGCACAATGTCCCCCATGCAATATGGCTGACTTGGAAGTCACCTATAGAACATGGCCACCAGCACAATGTCCCCCAAGCAATATGGCTGACTTGGAAGTCACCTATACAACATGGCAACCAGCACAATGTCCCCCATGCAATATGGCTGACTTGGAAGTCACCTATACAATACAACCAGCACAATGTCCCCCATGCAATATGGCTGACTTGGAAGTCACCTATACAATACAACCAGCACAATGTCCCCCATGCAATATGGCTGACTTGGAAGTCACATATACAATACAACCAGCACAATGTCCCCCATGCAATATGGCTGACTTGGAAGTCACCTATACAACATGGCAACCAGCACAATGTCCCCCATGCAATATGGCTGACTTGGAAGTCACCTATACAAGACAACCAGCACAATTTCCCCCATGCAATATGGCTGACTTGGAAGTCACCTATAGGACATGGCAACCAGCACAATGTCCCCCATGCAATATGGCTGACTTGGAAGTCACCTATACAACATGGCAACCAACACAATGTCCCCCATGCAATATGGCTGACTTGGAAGTCACCTATAGAACATGGCCACCAGCACAATGTCCCCCATGCAATATGGATGACTTGGAAGTCACCTATACAACATGGCAACCAGCACAATGTCCCCCAAGCAATATGGCTGACTTGGAAGTCACCTATAGAACATGGCCACTAGCACAATGTCCCCCAAGCAATATGGCTGACTTGGAAGTCACCTATACAAGACAACCAGCACAATGTCCCCCATGCAATATGGCTGACTTGGAAGTCACCTATAGGACATGGCAACCAGCACAATGTCCCCCATGCAATATGGCTGACTTGGAAGTCACCTATAGAACATGGCCACCAGCACAATGTCCCCCAAGCAATATGGCTGACTTGGAAGTCACATATACAACATGGCAACCAGCACAATGTCCCCCATGCAATATGGCTGACTTGGAAGTCACCTATACAATACAACCAGCACAATGTCCCCCATGCAATATGGCTGACTTGGAAGTCACCTATACAATACAACCAGCACAATGTCCCCCATGCAATATGGCTGACTTGGAAGTCACATATACAATACAACCAGCACAATGTCCCCCATGCAATATGGCTGACTTGGAAGTCACCTATACAACATGGCAACCAGCACAATGTCCCCCATGCAATATGGCTGACTTGGAAGTCACCTATACAATACAACCAGCAAAATGTCCCCCAAGCAATATGGCTGACTTGGAAGTCACATATACAATACAACCAGCACAATGTCCCCCATACAATATGGCTGACTTGGAAGTCACCTATACAAGACAACCAGCACAATGTCCCAAATGCAATATGGCTGACTTGGAAGTCACCTATAGAACATGGCCACCAGCACAATGTCCACCATGCAATATGGCTGACTTGGAAGTCACCTATACAACATGGCAACCAGCACAATTTCCCCCATGCAATATGGCTGACTTGGAAGTCACCTATACAATACAACCAGCACAATGTCCCCCAAGCAATATGGCTGACTTGGAAGTCACCTATACAAGACAACCAGCACAATGTCCCCCATGCAATATGGCTGACTTGGAAGTCACCTATACAACACAACCAGCACAATGTCCCCCAAGCAATATGGCTCACTTGGAAGTCACCTATACAGCATGGCAACCAGCACAATGTCCCCCATGCAATATGGCTGACTTGGAAGTCACCTATACAACATGGCAACCAGCACAATGTCCCCCATGCAATATGGCTGACTTGGAAGTCACCTATAGGACATGGCAACCAGCACAATGTCCCCCATGCAATATGGCTGACTTGGAAGTCACCTATAGAACATGGCCACCAGCACAATGTCCCCCAAGCAATATGGCTCACTTGGAAGTCACCTATACAAGAAACCAGCACAATGTCCCCCATGTAATGTGGCTGACTTGGAAGTCACCTATAGAACATGGCCACCAGCAAAATGTCCCCCATGCAATATGGCTGACTTGGAAGTCACCTATACAACATGGCAACCAGTACAATGTCCCCCAAGCAATATGGCTCACTTGGAAGTCACCTATAGAACGTGGCAACCGGCACAATGTCCCCCAAGCAATATGGCTGACTTGGAAGTCACCTATACAACATGGCAACCAGTACAATGTCCCCCATGCAATATGGCTGACTTGGAAGTCACCTATAGAACATGGCCACCAGCACAATGTCCCCCATGCAACACGGCTGACTTGGAAGTCACCTATACAAGACAACCAGCACAATGTCCCCCATGCAATATGGCTGACTTGGAAGTCACCTATACAACACAACCAGCACAATGTCCCCCAAGCAATATGGCTCACTTGGAAGTCACCTATACAGCATGGCAACCAGCACAATGTCCCCCATGCAATATGGCTGACTTGGAAGTCACCTATACAACATGGCAACCAGCACAATGTCCCCCATGCAATATGGCTGACTTGGAAGTCACCTATAGGACATGGCAACCAGCACAATGTCCCCCATGCAATATGGCTGACTTGGAAGTCACCTATAGAACATGGCCACCAGCACAATGTCCCCCAAGCAATATGGCTCACTTGGAAGTCACCTATACAATACAACCAGCACAATGTCCCCCATGCAATATGGCTGACTTGGAAGTCACCTATACAATACAACCAGCACAATGTCCCAAATGCAATATGGCTGACTTGGAAGTCACCTATAGAACAGGGCAACCAGCACAATGTCCCCCAAGCAATATGGCTGACTTGGAAGTCACCTATACAAGACAACCAGCACAATTTCCCCCATGCAATATGGCTGACTTGGAAGTCACCTATAGGACATGGCAACCAGCACAATGTCCCCCATGCAATATGGCTGACTTGGAAGTCACCTATACAACATGGCAACCAACACAATGTCCCCCATGCAATATGGCTGAATTGGAAGTCACCTATAGAACATGGCCACCAGCACTTTGTCCCCCATGCAATATGGATGACTTGGAAGTCACCTATACAACATGGCAACCAGCACAATGTCCCCCAAGCAATATGGCTGACTTGGAAGTCACCTATAGAACATGGCCACTAGCACAATGTCCCCCAAGCAATATCGCTGACTTGGAAGTCACCTATAGAACATGGCAACCAGCACAATGTCCCCCAAGCAATATGGCTGACTTGGAAGTCACCTATACAACACAACCAGCACAATGTCCCCCATGCAATATGGCTGACTTGGAAGTCACCCATACAACACAACCAGCACAATGTCGCCCATGCAATATGGCTCACTTGGAAGTCACCTATACAATATGGCATCCAGCACAATGTCCCCCATGCAATATGGCTGACTTTGAAGTCACCTATACAACATGGCAACCAGCACAATGTCCCCCATGCAATATGGCTGACTTGGAAGTCACCTATACAACATGGCAACCAGCACAATGTCCCCCATGCAATATGGCTGACTTGGAAGTCACCTATACAAGAAACCAGCACAATGTCCCCCATGCAATGTGGCTGACTTGGAAGTCACCTATAGAACATGGCCACCAGCAAAATGTCCCCCATGCAATATGGCTGACTTGGAAGTCACCTATACAACATGGCAACCAGTACAATGTCCCCCAAGCAATATGGCTCACTTGGAAGTCACCTATAGAACGTGGCAACCGGCACAATGTCCCCCAAGCAATATGGCTGACTTGGAAGTCACCTATACAAGACAACCAGCACAATGTCCCCCATGCAATATGGCTGACTTGGAAGTCACCTATAGAACATGGCCACCAGCACAATGTCTCCCATGCAATATGGCTGACTTGGAAGTCACCTATACAAGACAACCAGCACAATGTCCCCCATGCAATATGGCTGACTTGGAAGTCACCTATAGAACATGGCCACCAGCACAATGTCCCCCATGCAATATGGCTGACTTGGAAGTCACCTATAGGACAATGCAACCAGCACAATGTCCCCCATGCAATATGGCTGACTTGGAAGTCACCTATAGAACATGGCCACCAGCACAATGTCCCCCAAGCAATATGGCTCACTTGGAAGTCACCTATACAATACAGCCAGCACAATGTCCCCCATGCAATATGGCTGACTTGGAAGTCACCTATACAATACAACCAGCACAATGTCCCAAATGCAATATGGCTGACTTGGAAGTCACCTATACAACATGGCAACCAGCACAATGTCCCCCATGCAATATGGCTGACTTGGAAGTCACCTATAAAATACAACCAGCACAATGTCCCCCAAGCAATATGGCTGACTTGGAAGTCACCTATACAAGACAACCAGCACAATGTCCCCCATGCAATATGGCTGACTTGGAAGTCACCTATACAACATGGCAACCAGTACAATGTCCCCCAAGCAATATGGCTCACTTGGAAGTCACCTATAGAACGTGGCAACCGGCACAATGTCCCGTAAGCAATATGGCTGACTTGGAAGTCACCTATACAACATGGCAACCAGCACAATGTCCCCCATGCAATATGGCTGACTTTGAAGTCACCTATAGAACATGGCCACCAGCACAATGTCCCCCATGCAACACGGCTGACTTGGAAGTCACCTATACAAGACAACCAGCACAATGTCCCCCATGCAATATGGCTGACTTGGAAGTCACCTATACAACACAACCAGCACAATGTCCCCCAAGCAATATGGCTCACTTGGAAGTCACCTATACAACATGGCAACCAACACAATGTCCCCCATGCAATATGGCTGACTTGGAAGTCACCTAAACAACATGGCAACCAGCAAAATGTCCCCCATGCAATATGGCTGACTTGGAAGGCACCTATAGGACATGGCAACCAGCACAATGTCCCCCATGCAATATGGCTGACTTGGAAGTCACCTATACAACACAACCAGCACAATGTCCCTCAAGCAATATGGCTCACTTGGAAGTCACCTATACAACATGGCAACCAGCACAATGTCCCCCATGCAATATGCCTGACTTGGAAGTCACCTATACAACATGGCAACCAGCACAATGTCCCCCATGCAATATGGCTGACTTGGAAGTCACCTATACAAGACAATCAGCACAATGTCCCCATGCAATATGGCTGACTTGGAAGTCACCTATACAACATGGCAACCAGCACAATGTCCCCCATACAATATGGCTGACTTGGAAGTCACCAATACAATACAACCAGCACAATGTCCCCCAAGCAATATGGCTGACTTGGAAGTCACCTATAGAACATGGCCACCAGCACAATGTCTCCCATGCAATATGGCTGACTTGGAAGTCACCTATACAAGACAACCAGCACAATGTCCCCCATGCAATATGGCTGACTTGGAAGTCACCTATAGAACATGGCCACCAGCACAATGTCCCCCATGCAATATGGCTGACTTGGAAGTCACCTATAGGACAATGCAACCAGCACAATGTCCCCCATGCAATATGGCTGACTTGGAAGTCACCTATAGAACATGGCCACCAGCACAATGTCCCCCAAGCAATATGGCTCACTTGGAAGTCACCTATACAATACAGCCAGCACAATGTCCCCCATGCAATATGGCTGACTTGGAAGTCACCTATACAATACAACCAGCACAATGTCCCAAATGCAATATGGCTGACTTGGAAGTCACCTATACAACATGGCAACCAGCACAATGTCCCCCATGCAATATGGCTGACTTGGAAGTCACCTATAAAATACAACCAGCACAATGTCCCCCAAGCAATATGGCTGACTTGGAAGTCACCTATACAAGACAACCAGCACAATGTCCCCCATGCAATATGGCTGACTTGGAAGTCACCTATACGACATGGCCACCAGCACAATGTCCCCCATGCAATATGGCTGACTTGGAAGTCACCTATTCAATACAACCAGCACAATGTCCCCCATGCAATATGGCTGACTTGGAAGTCACCTATACAATACAACCAGCACAATGTCCCCCATGCAATATGGCTGATTTGGAAGTCACCTATACAACACAACCAGCACAATGTCCCCCATGCAATATGGCTGACTTGGAAGTCACCTATACAAGACAACCAGCACAATGTCCCAAATGCAATATGGCTGACTTGGAAGTCACCTATAGAACATGGCCACCAGCACAATGTCCCCCATGCAATATGGCTGACTTGGAAGTCACCTATACAAAATGGCAACCAGCACAATGTCCCCCATGCAATATGGCTGACTTGGAAGTCACCTATACAATACAACCAGCACAATGTCCCCCAAGCAATATGGCTGACTTGGAAGTCATCTATACAAGACAACCAGCACAATGTCCCCCATGCAATATGGCTGACTTGGAAGTCACCTATACAACACAACGAGCACAATGTCCCCCATGCAATATGGCTCACTTGGAAGTCACCTATACAACATGGCATCCAGCACAATGTCCCCCATGCAATATGGCTGACTTTGAAGTCACCTATACAACATGGCAACCAGCACAATGTCCCCCATGCAATATGGCTGACTTGGAAGTCACCTATACAACATGGCAACCAGCACAATGTCCCCCATGCAATATGGCTGACTTGGAAGTCACCTATACAAGAAACCAGCACAATGTCCCCCATGCAATGTGGCTGACTTGGAAGTCACCTATAGAACATGGCCACCAGCACAATGTCCCCCATGCAATATGGCTGACTTGGAAGTCACCTATACAACATGGCAACCAGTACAATGTCCCCCAAGCAATATGGCTCACTTGGAAGTCACCTATAGAACGTGGCAACCGGCACAATGTCCCCCAAGCAATATGGCTGACTTGGAAGTCACCTATACAATACAACCAGCACAATGTCCCAAATGCAATATGGCTGACTTGGAAGTCACCTATAGAACATGGCCACCAGCACAATGTCCCCCATGCAATATGGCTGACTTGGAAGTCACCTATACAACATGGCAACCAGCACAATGTCCCCCATGCAATATGGCTGACTTGGAAGTCACCTATAAAATACAACCAGCACAATGTCCCCCAAGCAATATGGCTGACTTGGAAGTCACCTATACAAGACAACCAGCACAATGTCCCCCATGCAATATGGCTGACTTGGAAGTCACCTATACGACATGGCCACCAGCACAATGTCCCCCATGCAATATGGCTGACTTGGAAGTCACCTATACAATACAACCAGCACAATGTCCCCCATGCAATATGGCTGACTTGGAAGTCACCTATACAATACAACCAGCACAATGTCCCCCATGCAATATGGCTGATTTGGAAGTCACCTATACAACACAACCAGCACAATGTCCCCCATGCAATATGGCTGACTTGGAAGTCACCTATACAAGACAACCAGCACAATGTCCCAAATGCAATATGGCTGACTTGGAAGTCACCTATAGAACATGGCCACCAGCACAATGTCCCCCATGCAATATGGCTGACTTGGAAGTCACCTATACAATACAACCAGCACAATGTCCCCCAAGCAATATGGCTGACTTGGAAGTCACCTATACAAGACAACCAGCACAATGTCCCCCATGCAATATGGCTGACTTGGAAGTCACCTATACAACACAACGAGCACAATGTCCCCCATGCAATATGGCTCACTTGGAAGTCAGCTATACAACATGGCATCCAGCACAATGTCCCCCATGCAATATGGCTGACTTTGAAGTCACCTATACAACATGGCAACCAGCACAATGTCCCCCATGCAATATAGCTGACTTGGAAGTCACCTATACAACATGGCAACCAGCACAATGTCCCCCATGCAATATGGCTGACTTGGAAGTCACCTATACAAGAAACCAGCACAATGTCCCCCATGCAATGTGGCTGACTTGGAAGTCACCTATAGAACATGGCCACCAGCACAATGTCCCCCATGCAATATGGCTGACATGGAAGTCACCTATACAACATGGCAACCAGTACAATGTCCCCCAAGCAATATGGCTCACTTGGAAGTCACCTATAGAACGTGGCAACCGGCACAATGTCCCCCAAGCAATATGGCTGACTTGGAAGTCACCTATACAATACAACCAGCACAATGTCCCAAATGCAATATGGCTGACTTGGAAGTCACCTATAGAACATGGCCACCAGCACAATGTCCCCCATGCAATATGGCTGACTTGGAAGTCACCTATACAACATGGCAACCAGCACAATGTCCCCCTTGCAATATGGCTGACTTGGAAGTCACCTATAAAATACAACCAGCACAATGTCCCCCAAGCAATATGGCTGAC